>NC_139152.1:90811259-92072509 GCF_964270905.1 Leucopleurus acutus
AGGATGTGACCTCTCATGACAAGCCTTCTGAGATGGGAACAGAGGCTGCACTGCCTGGTTGGTTCTCCTTGTCTCTGTATATGACATTCCTGTTGCTTGTCGTGGGACATGGCTTATTATGGTGATGGAAGTTAGGTTGAAACTGTATGAGAGCTAGGAGCCATTAGAAAAGGAGCAGGGTGTTTTGTGCGTGTGTGTGACTTATATAAGCCTCAGTTAAAATTCACCTAGTGAACCTGGCAGGAGATATTCATGGTTTTGTTTCCATGATGTCATAAAAAGGATGATTTCAGTAAAATCTCCTATGATTCTGCAAACCAGACTGCTCTCTCCAGGCTCCCAAAGGGCCCCAGAAACCCAAAGAGGATGTCTGAAGGGCATGAAATTGTCCTTGTATTCAAGAAGGCTTTTTTTCCCCCATTTATTTATTTATTTATGGCTGCGTTGGGCCTTCATTGCTGCGCGTGGGCTTTCTCTAGTTGTGGTGAGCGGGGGCTACTCTTCATTGCGGTGTGTGGGCTTCTCATTGCGGTGGCTTCTCTTGTGGTGGAGCACAGGCTCTAGGTGCGTGGGCTTCAGTAGTTGTGGCACGTGGGTTCAGTAGTTGTGGCTCATGGGCTCTAGAGTGCAGACTCAGTAGTTGTGGCACACGGGCTTAGTTGCTCCGCACCATGTGGGATCTTCCTGGACCAGGGCTCGAACCCATGTCCCCTGCACTGGCAGGCAGATTCTTAAGCACGGCGCCACCAGGGAAGTCCTCAAGAAGCCTTTTAACCACATAATAATCATAGCTAACTATACTGGTTTCTGCAGGTTGCCATAACAAGGTACCACAGATGGGGTGGCTTAGAAAACAGAAATGTATTGTCTCGTGCTTCCAAAACCAGGGTTTTGGCAGGGCCATGCTCTCTACGGGCTCTAAGGGAGGATCCTTCCTAGCTTCTGCCCTTTGCCAACAATCTTTGGCATTCCTTGGCTCATAGGTGTGTCACTCCAGTCTCGCTTTCTGCCTTCATATTGTGTCCTCCCTGTGTCTATCCTGACTGATCCGTAAAGAGGAAAAATGAAGGGGTCAAGGGGGAGGGGACCAAAGAGTGCTGAGTAACCACTAGAGGTCAACACGTGCGTTATCTCATTTAATGCCCACATCACCCCTGGAATTTAGCTACCGTTGCTTCTGTTTTACAGATTAGAATACTGAGTTGCCTTAGAGGCGACGTGCCCTGCCCAAGGTCACTGACTACTAACTGGAGATCAGGTATCAGAACCAATGCCTCCAAAGCATATGCCCCTTTCCGTGGCCCCAAGCCTTCTGAAGAAGCAACTAGACAGCCTGCTGGCTGTTGAAATCCTACCATCAGTGGGAGAGGGTGACTCTGACTTTCCCCTGCAGTGTTCAAAGCCATGGTGGCTCTCAGCAAATCTGAGCTCCCACTGTGTCTTCTTTAGTGGATTCCAGCTGCTGACGGATGAGGCCAGTGCTGGAGCCAACAGTCCCTGACCAAGAGGGGGTCTGAGGTGCTAAAGCAAAGAGAAGTGTGTCACCCTCTTGGTTGAGCCTCTAGATCAGCTTCAAAGCTAACTGTGCTCGTAGGTCACCACATTTCTGTGTTTGGTGCAGGAAGTTGTACGCAGTGGCTAGAGCTCAGGTGTGAGTGTGGATATTTTTTTGGAATCTACACAGGAGTCTAGAATTTTTAAGTCCTAAGGAGGAGATGAAGCAGAATAGAGAGATGGACAGAATGGAGAAGGCCAGAGGGGAAGAGAAGTGATGGCAAATGGGTGCTTTTGGTGTCTTTCCATTGGGGAGGAGTGAAAAGATAGGGCCCCTAATTCCTATCACACTTGGCTGCAATCTCCATCCTGTCTTCTGGTGTTGGCTCTCTTTCCTACACCCTGTCTATGTGATTTAAGTGGCAGTGACTCCATCCTACCCAGATCCAGAAATGGGCACATGAGTCAGCCCTGGCTTAATCACTGAAGTGCTCCTGGCCAAAGCGATTGTTTCAGGTTTGAATACCTGACTGCAATAGACCCAATCAGCATGGTTCCAGAACTATTGCAGAAACAACTGGGAAATCATAGCTCCTTGTTTTCATAGGACTTCTTATCTGTAAAAATAATTTAAGTCTGGAGATGCAAGAATCTCCATGTGAGGACTTAAGGATGAAGCCAACCCAGTGGGAAATAAGGCCAGGAGGTGGGAGAACAGAGAGAGAGAGGGAAAGAGACTGAGACCATCATGTAAGCAGCTGGACCCAACACGGAAGAAATCAGCAACCATCCTTCTCAGTTACATGAGTCAATAAGCTCTCAATAGGTTGAGATTTCCTGTCAATTATTACTGACAGTAGACTGGGCTTGGACAAGACATGCATGGTGTGTGGGAACAGTATGCCATTTTTAAGATATATGACCTTGGTCAGGCCCCTTTATCTCTGTTAAAATTCTAAAATGAGGAATAATTGATATTCAAGGTTACTTCCTTTATGAATAATCATAATGATTTCTAATATTCATCTAGCACCCTGTCTGCCCAGTAGTAGGCTAACATATTTATGGTATTTGTCCCTTATAACAGTCTTTTGGGGATAATCCTATAATTATCCCCATTTTACAGATTAGTAGACTGAAGTACAGACAGGAAAGTGATTCTTCCAAGGTCAGAGAGTTGTAAGTGCCTTAGCTAAGATATGAGCCCAGCGGTCTATTACCCAAAACTATGCTCTTAACCACTATACTACTTGTGTAGTTTTTTTTAATTTATTTTTTATTGAAATATGGTTGAATTACAATGTTGTGTTAATTTGTGTAGTTTTTGTTGTTGTTGTTTTGCGGTACGCGGGCCTCTCACTGTTGTGGCCTCTCCTGTTGTGGAGCACAGGCTCCAGACGCGCAGGCTCAGCGGCCATGGCTCACCAGCCCAGCCGCTCCCGGGCATGTGGGATCTTCCCGGACCAGGGCATGAACCCGTGTCCCCGGCATCGGCAGGCGGACTCTCAACCACTGCGCCACCAGGGAAGCCCCAATTCTGCTGTTTTTAAATGAGAACAAAACACTCTGGCAACGGAGAACCGGTGGTGGGGTGGAAAGAGTGCTGGATGGGAATTAGGAGACCTTCATTCTAGTCTTAGTTCTGCTGCTAAGTTGTTCAACTGGACAAGGGCCTCATTTATTTTCGTTTTTTCAGTGAAGGAGTTGGCCTAGATGTGCTTAAAGTTATATCCAGTTTGAACATTTTGTGATTCCATCCAGGACTACACCAGGTGCTGTGGGTTCACCTGATCATGGGGTCAAGCAGGGCCAAACGGGGTGGGCATACTGGAAGTCTCCACTGCCCTGAGGGTCAAAGGTGGAGCACGGCGCCTAGGGTCTGGGGTATCTGGGAGGCTTCTGAGCTCCATTTATTTACATACTGTCTAAGGACACTTTTGTACTACAATGGCAGAGTTGAGTATTTGTGATAGAGACCATATGGCTGGCAAAGCTCAAATATTTACTGTCTTTTCTTTTACTGGAAAAGTGTCAGAAGATCACGTTTGTTTTCCTCTTCTGGCAAACCACTGGCTAATGGGCTCAGAGCTGTTCTCCTGCAGACCACAGTTAGCAAAAGAGCAACTACCAAGCAACGTGTCCTTGAACTTCTTTCAAAACCTAGGTTATTCATGATTCCAAGAAAATGGAGCACACAGTTCCATTACTAAGGGGCTCTTTTGGGGGAAAAGAATAGGATCTATTGGGGGGTTGTCGCAAGCAACAGAAACCAACACTGGATTTCCTTAGGTGAAAGATAAATTGGAAGAGTGTGGGGAACTCACAGACCTAAAGGAGGCTGGGACTTGGCACGGAAATGGGGAGGAGCTGGGGAGCTCAGGAGAACTCATGGTAGGAGCCCCAACCATGGCTCCCAACTAGGAGGTCTGGCATGCACACATTCCTGTGATATTGACTGCAGCTGTTTTTTTCCATGATTCACTTGAGTCCTGGACAGAGCAGCCAACTGGATCAGCTTGGGTCACAAGCCCATCCCTTGTCTCTTCTGTGGCAGGGAGAAGGAAATTCTGTAGGAGGAGGGGTTCTGTAATGAGAAGTCCTCGCCTGGATGTACACTTCTCCAAGACATGTGAGAGCAAGTGCTCCTTAAACTGTCCGGTGCTCTAAAAAAGGAATGACTCCTGAGCAGGCAAAATGATAACATTCTCGTCAAGGGTGTAAATCACAATTATACTTTAAAATATCAATAGCAAATGTAGAAATATTTTTTAAAAATAAAAGAAAAATTATAGAGCTCTTTACTTCCCCTCTTCTTTTACCCTTTTCTCTTTCTCCTTTCCATCCATAAATATTTTCTTGAACATATTTTATGTAGGTGGATGTATGTATCAGCCTCTATAGACAGGCTGCCTGGATTTGAACCCCACCTACATTTCTACTTCATTATGGAACTTTAGATAACCTATTAAACCTTGTTGGACCTCCGCTTTTTCATAGGATACATAGTAAGCATCCTATAATGTTTAGGTGCTGCTGTTGTCACAAAGCTGTACAAAGAGTAAGATAGAAAGCTTGCCTTCTAGGAGTACACAATCTATGAAAGGAGGTGAAGTTGCATTGGTGGCTGTTAGTCTGTTTACTACTGTATAAAAGCATTGGGAAAATCACAATGGCATGCAAAACAAGCATGTATTTTTCACTTTTGTAGATGTTGGATTGGCTGGGATCTGGCTTATCTACGTTAGGCTGGGCTTGGTTTGAAGCTGCCATTTGGGTGCAAATCTGCTCCGTGTGCTTTCCATTCTTCTTTGACCAATATCTACCCTCAGATGTTCTCTTCCTGGCAAAAGGCAGAAATGCAAGAAGACAGGCCTGGCTATGCAAGTATATTTCAAGTCTCTCCTTGTATCACGTTCTATAACAATCCCTTTGGCCAAAGAAAGTCACTTGTTAAAGCCCAAAGCCAAGTACATCTGGCCACGCCAACTGTATAGGTATATAGTATTACCAACAGAGGAATAAAAGGTTTGGGGCCAGTAATTAACCTACATCATGTTTATTTAGTACCAAGTAGAAAGTCAGGTATGTGATAGTAGAGATATATACAGAAATGTCAAAATTGTTTCAAAATTAGAAGAACTTACCTCTAACTGCTCAAGAATTCAAGGAAAACAGTGTGGAAAAGGGGTTGTTTGAGATAAATCTTGTAAGATGAGTGAAGATATGGATTCCCAGGCATTGGAAAAGAGAAGGAAAGTCCAGGCAGAGAGAATAGCTATCAACAAAGTCATGAACGCAAGGGCATGTCCAGGACTAAGGAGAAGTTTAAGTTGGCCAGATTTATGGAGGGAAGTTATAGCTATCAGAAAAAGTTGGGACCAGTATGGGCCCCAATCAGTTTACAGACTGAACAGGCCTGTTGGTTGGAGAGAACAGAAGTTACCTTTTAGACATTCAAGAGCAAGTGACCCTCAATAACTTTGGCCAATGAGGAAAAACTTGATTGATGATCCACACAGGCAAAGTGCAGCAACCAGTAAGATGGCAGCCCCTCAAGAACAGGGTAGTGTTACGTGTAGCCCTCAGCCAGGCCGGCAACAACATTAACCATTTGGACATGCAGCAGTGAGGGGTACTGAGTAACCAGGCTTCAGAAGAGTATAGGGATTAGGAAACCTATTTTACTTTCTCAGGAGAGGCTGATGCCCTTCTCAGTTTGGAAGGAGACATAGTCAAAGAAGTTCATGAATTTAACAGGCAGAAGAAAGACAATGGGATTCAGAGTTAGATCATGAGACTAAGTCCCAAATCCATCATTTACTGTCTGGGTGACCTTAGGCAAATTATGTCACCTTTTATGGGTCTCAGTCTCTTTGCTTATAAAGTGGGGGTTAATAATACCTAGGGCTGTCATGATAAGCAAATATGATAGTATGTGATACAGAGTAACAGAGATATTTGTGGGAGAGGACTGGGGAATAAAGGAAGGGCTTTGAGGGAATCAGCGCTAATAGCAGCGAAAGTATCAATGAAGTGAGCTCAAGGGGAGGGAGAAGAAAGTTGGACCAAAGTTGTGTATTTTTGCTCATCATCTGCTCCAATTTTCTTCTTTTACGCTTTTCTAAACTAGACAGTTTAGGAATCTAAAAATGACATTCTCCATTGCAGGTAGAGTTTTTGATGTAAATTTTTTCCAATCAGACACATGTGAGACTTGGATTCAAAACTGAGATGAGTGGGAAGGGAGCACATATGAAGTGTCTATGTTGCCAGTGTCTGGACCACTCTGGCTCTAGAGGGGTCAACATGCTAATGGTGGCTTCCAAAACCCCACATTACTCGTAAGGTGAATTGTTCCTGGATCCAACACTTGTGGCACTGGGCTCCTGAGGCCTGGATTGTGGAAGCAGTAGTTAGAACACTGGCTTTCTGATTCCCTCATAGCCTTATTGTTGCAGGGGTTCCCTTGATGAGCCACTTCTGGAGTGTTCTTTGAGAGTCATTCCTGGTCATTCCCTACCTAGAACTTATTTCTCCAGAGCTTATAATGATTTTATAAGCATTTGATTCCCTGCCTTAATATCTTTTAAAAATTTAAAAAGCATTAGTTTTTGTTGTCTACAACAGCCTTGACTAGGACACTGGAGTGAATGCATTTCTAAAGGCACCGTGTTGCTCAATTCTTCTCTAACCTCTTCGGGCTCTCACTTCCAGCAGCTTTCTGGACACCTCTTTTTGCCCATCTGCCACTACTAAGTAGTGTCCCTGCCTGTTGGTTTTCTACTCCCAATCCAACCTAAATCCTGTGGTCAGATTTATCTTCTTACAAGGAACTTACTAATCACATACGCTGTGATTTGCAGTTTCAAATGGTGGAGAGAGAGATTATTTCTTCTTTCTCCTCTTGGAGGTCACCCTCAAAGCAACAAAGATTATGTGGAAAGAAATGAAACCTCCATCTCTGGTGATGCCAGGAGACATCTGTAACCCTGAACCACAGCTACTTATGGAGAGGAGTTGCCAAATATAGATCAAATGAGGGGAGGGCACGTGCAGAGAAAGCACGCTCACAGCTACAGATCTCAGGAGAAAATGGCCAAACACGTTCTCCAAAATTCATGGCATATCCCGAGGGCAAACCTGGTGAGCCCTTATTTGAAACGACAGGAACCGACATGTAAATTTACGGCAGGAGCTTCCCTGGACCCAATTTGACCTGAAAGAGAAGCAGAGAAGATAGCGCTGAGTGAGAAATTCACACAGACAAATCATAGACCCAAGAAGCAGTCTGCAGGTGAGCCAGGGGAGGCAGAAAAGCCCGGAGTTTTCTGAAGGACAGAATGACATTTATCAGGATGCGGAGGGGTAAAGATGAAAACCCACTGGCTAACATCCGGAGAGAATGGGAGGTGAGGAAGTACATCAGATTTAGTATAAAGGGAAGCAGAATAATGGGGTAGGACCTGCAGGAAAGTGGGGTTGAAGAGTGTGATGGTTACTTTTATGCATCTACTTGACTGGGTCATCGTGTGCCCAGATATTTGGTCAAACATTATTTCTGGGTATATCTGTGAGTGGATTTTGGATGAGATTAGCATTTGAATTTGTAGACTCAGTAAAGCAGTCTTCAGCGTAGATTTCCCTCCTCAATGTGGATGGGCATCATCCAATTTGTTGAGGGCTTGAATAGAACAAAAATGTGTAGGAAGCGAGTATCTACTCTCTCAGCTTGACTGTTGAGCTGGGAAATTGGTTCCTCTCTTGCCCTCAGGCTGGGACTTATATCATCTGGTTCTCAAGACTTTGAACTTGGACTAGGATCCACAACACTGGTTTTCCCGGTTCTCAGGCCTTTGGACTTGGGTTGGAACTACATCACTGGCTCTCCTTGCTTGCATGGTCTACGGCTTGCATATGGCAGACTGTGGGAGTTCTTAACCTCCATGACTGCGTGCACCAATTCCTCATAATAAACCTCATTATATATCTGTCTCTGTATCAATCTATCCATCTATTTATCTGTCTATCATCTATCTCTCTTGTATGGATTCTGTTTCTCTGGAGTATCCTGAGTAACACAAGGAGTGTAAGCATGTTAGTATGCTTATGGTAATGATTTAAAAGAGAAATATTGATAATGTAGGAGAAAGAGGAGGAGACAAATGTAAGAGCAATAACCTTGTGGCGGTGAGACAGGATGGGATGCCCTGTAGAGGAGAAGGATTTGACTTTTAACAGGAGCGTGTGTAGTTCATTGTTGACTACAGAAGGGAACACAGTATATGGGAGTAAATCTGGTAGTTTCATGGATGTGGTGGGGGGAGAAGATTGGAGTTCTCGTTGCTTCCATTTTTTCAAAGAAACAGAAAGCAATATAATCAACCAAGAGCAAAATGAGGCAGGAGATTTGAGGAGAAAGGAGAAAATGCTAAATTCTTGTCTAGGAGAGGGGAAATGAAGGAGCTAAGGAAAATTATTATGATTGTTGAGTGTTCCTAAAGGGCTCATGTGAATTTAATGGTCATAGATTTAAAGGAAGCCCAAGCAAAAGTGTGTGTCTGTGTCTGTGTCTGTGTGTGTGCGTGTGCATGCACCTGCATGTGCATATTTTCTGAACATGTTCGATTGTCTGGGTAAGAAGTACTTAACCAAGGTTCTGGTTTTTTTCCGCAGACCAATATATTAAAGGGAGAAAAAAAAGCAAGGTATTTGAAGATAAACGTAAGGGAATGTGAAATCTGAGCTGGATAAAGAAGGAGGTAAGGATATGAAGTGGGGGACAATAAAATGATGGTAGAATCAGTATACTGAAGGTCCTCATTGGATTAAATAATTATTGGTGTTGGGAAAATAAAAAGAATGAGCTGGAAAGTTCAAAGGAGGTAGGGCTTGGGAGCCTGAAACAGTTCAGGAGGGACTGCAATCAGTAACAATGATAAGACCTACCTGTGATTTGATTACAGGAACAAGAGACTAAGTTAGGTGGAGAATGAGATCATTGAAACAGAAGGGTCAAAGAAACTTAGAGAATACAGTATAGGGAAGATCCTACATGAGGATATTGAAATAATTCAGAATATTATTGTAGGGAGCTGCAGAGATTGAGGTGTTAAAATCTTTGAGGGATGAGGGGATCGATCCAGGTTTCTGTAGACAGCTTCAAGAAGGAGGGGTCGTTGTCACGTAATCTGATGGTATAAAATTCACAGCCAGTGTTTTCAAGGAGAAAGGAGTGAAAATTGTCTGAAAAAAAATCAATGATGAGTAAGAGAGGTAAACACCACACCTCCAGGTCCAGTGGTACAGAGGGATGTGGGGGAAATCAGCCAGCTCTGAAAAGCTCTGTAGGAGATAAATTGTCCTCAGTTAGGGCCAAGCTTCACTTAGATGGGAAAGATGAAGGGGTAATTCAGAGCAGATGTGAGACTATAAGGAATTTTGCTGATAATGGACTCTGAATTCTAGAAGGCAGAGAAGAAAATTTTCCAGAAATGAAGCCAGGTAGGGGAGGGTTAGACTAAAAGATAAACTTTGCCTTGTGAGAATGAGAGTCCAAATGATAACGGCTATCCAGAGAGTCTTAGAACTCTGGTGGTTTTGACAAATAGGAATACAGACATGATGAGGTTAGTCTTGAACGTTTCCAAGACAATCTGCAGTGCTGAGGTTGTGAGTGTCTTCTTTGTATGTGAGTGTGGCTTGGTTGAAAGATTGGGTGCATTTAAAGATCAAGTCAAGCTCTGGGGCTTCATCAATCTTTCTATAAAGAATTACTATAAAGCAGATTTTTAAAAAGACATATTTTATCATTACGTTAAAAAATAAACCCACCTCCATGAAACAACCACCTCCATAAATTTAGTTTAAAGCAGGAATACAATAGGTCAGAGAAAATATGGTACAACAAAAAGAGTTTAAGTATGAGCTGGCAGAACTCAGGGGGGAAAAAAGAGAAAGATCAAAGTTAAACCATCACAGGGATGAAGGTTTTTTCTTTCTTGGCAGAGGCACATAAACAGACTGTGTGGCTGAAAACATAATAAGGGACACAGAAGAGAGAATAAGAAAAGTGAGTTAAATAAAATGGCCATGATCAGAGGATTAAAATGGATTAGACATAAAATGATAGCAGTGGGGCTTCCCTGGTGACGCAGTGGTTGAGAGTCCGCCTGCCGATGCAGGGGACGCGGATTCGGGCCCCGGTCCGGGAAGATCCCACATGCCGCGGAGCAGCTGGGCCCGTGAGCCATGGCCGCTGAGCCTGCGCGTCCGGAGCCTGTGCTCTGCAACAGGAGAGGCCACAACAGTGAGAGGCCCGCGTACCGCAAAAAAAAAAAAAAAAAAAAAAAAAGTGATAGCAATGGAATATGGATAATGGAGCTACAACACACATAATGGATGGTCTACTTTTTTTTTAGCTTAGTGATAAAATATGTCTTTTAAAATAGTGGAACAGAAAAATAATCAAAACATAGTTCATGAAAAGTTTTCAGAAATTATACACATGTGCACGCACACACACACACACACTTTAAAAGGGACAGGCATACCCTGGAGACACTGGTTTAGGATGATCAACCCTGAGACATATAATACAATAATTAGGCCAACAGACTTTAGAAGTCAAGAATCAATATTTTAGGCAACCAGGAAAAGTATCAAGTCACTGGAAATGTCTCAGTCTTCACCATGGCAATTTTTAGAGGAAGAAAGCAGTGGAGCAGTACTTATAAAATTCATAAGAAAAAATGTGACAAAATGATTTTTCTTTACACAGATGAATTGCATGTAGAGGCAGAAGATGGATCTTCTTGAGTGTGTGGTAACTCAGAATGCATTTCCCAAGAGCCCTGCTTGAAGAAGTGACCAGAAGATGAACTTCAGGATGACAGGAGGAACCACAAAAATAAGGCTCACAGTGAGTGTGGCATCCATCTAACTACAGAACTAAGACTAAAATAAACCTGGGGATTATGATTGCAGAACAGAACCTTGTAAACTTTCACAGTGTAGAAATTATTCAATTAAGAAAAGTTGGAAGAAGAAGAGGGAAACATGGTGGAAGGTGATGTTACATAGGCTGCCTTCTTAATCTTTCATAGCCAGAGGTCAACAGGTATTATTTAAAGCTGGTAAATCATGTAACAGAAGTATATTTTAAAATGTGAGAATTAACTAAAGCAACCTAAGCGTCCATCGACAGAGGAATGAATAAAGAAGATGTGGTACACACACACACACACACACACACACACACACACACACACACACACACACACACACACACACACACACACACACACACACACACACACACACTGGAATATTACTCAGCCATAAAAAAGAATGAAAGAATGCCATTTGCAGCAACATGGGTGGACCTAGAGGTTATCATACTAAGTGAAGTAAGTCAGACAGAGAAAGATAAATAGCATATGATATCACTTATATGTGGAATCTAAAACAGGATACAAATGAATTTACTTGTGAAACAGACTCACAGACATAGAAAACAAACTTATGGTTACAAAACAAACTTATGGTTACCAAAGGGGAAGGGGGTGAGGGATTAGGAGTTTGGGATTAACAGATATACACTACTATATATAAAATAGATGAATAAAAAGATCCTACTGTATAGCACAGGGAACTGTATTCAGTATCTTGCAATAACCTATAATGAAAAAGAATCTGAAAAAATATATAAATATGTATAACTGAATCACTTTGTTGTATACCTGAAACTAACTCAGCATTGTAAGTCAACTATACTTCAATTTTTAAAGAAAGAATCAATGAAAATTGGGTGGCAATGAAAGAGGATGTGAGAGGAAGAGGAAATGTACTGTTTTCATGGTTCATATTAGGGAGCTGATAGACACTGGCTAAAGAATAGAGAATTAAGTATCACATGTAGTTATAGTTCTAAAGACAACCACTAGAACATAAAAAAACCCCAGACTTTCCAAAATATCACCAGAAAAGCATGCCCACACAGTTACAAAGAAAAGAAAATCAGACTTTCTGATGAAAGGTTTTAAAAACTTAAATGATAATGACAAAGAATAATATTACACATGATTATTTGGGGTTTTTTTTTTCTGCTCTTAATGTTTCTTTCTGTGTAGCAAGTTTGTTCTACTACTCTTGAGCTCTCTCTGCCTCTTTAGACACTCTGCCCAAGGGGAGGCAAAGTGATTTATCTATTTGGTAAATTTAGAAGTAAACGGATCACCCTCATCTCAGCTTTTCCTGGTTCCTCCTTGGGATGAGCTGCCCTTAGGGTATATGAGTTCTAAGCTGCGCCTGCAGGCAGCGACTCTCATCTCTGCTTAGGGCTTTAGGCCTATCCTGGCAGGTTTGCCTGTGTCTGAGAGGGTAAGTCTTTGTTTTTTTTGTTTTTTGTTTTTTTTTTAAGAAGATGTTGGGGGTAGGAGTTTATTAATTAATTAATTAATTTTTGCTGTGTTGGGTCCTCATTTATGTGCGAGGGCTTTCTCTAGTTGTGGCAAGCAGGGGCCACTCTTCATCATGGTGCGCAGGCCTCTCACTATCGCGGCCTCTCTTGTTGCGGAGCACAGGCTCCAGACGCGCAGGCTCAGAAGTTGTGGCTCACAGGCCTAGTTACTCCGCGGCATGTGGGATCCTCCCAGACTGGGGCTCGAACCTGTGTCCCCTGCATAGGCAGGCAGATTCTCAACCACTGCGCCACCAGGGAAGCCCTGAGAGGGTAAGTCTTAAACTCTGGGGTTCAGTTTTAGAAAACCTACAAATAGAACTCACATAATCCAACCTAGTCTTAATCAATAATAAGAACTATATTTTGACTCGATATTCCTTTCTCTCAGATTATTCTGTACACAGGTGTGGGCGGGGATGGCACTTACCAGACCCTCACAAAAGACCCTCATAATGATGCTTTAGGGGTTTTTGAAGGGCTCAGCTCAACGGGTAAATATTTATCGAGCACTTAGAACAGTGTCTAAGGCACATGGCAGGTGCTTCATAAGTGCAGTTAAATGAATACGTGGTTGAATTTTACAACTTCAGAGCAAAATTACAGCTAGTTTGTCTCTGGTGTGGCAGAAAACAAGGATGTGCAAATGCAGGAACTGTAGAGTAGTCATCCTTCCATCTGTGTGCAGAGCAAAGAGACAACTATTCTGCAGCAGAAAAGAATGACCCAGCTAACATAGAGGTCAGCGGAGGTGAGAAACTTTGGGGACACAGAGGACACTGACTTGTGGCCATCTTGCTCCCTGTTACCTTCCCAGTTCCTGGTTCCAGACCCTTGTGGAGCCCAGTGACGTGATACACCCTTGGGTTCTGTAACTCACATGTGTCTCCTCCTAATAAATCCTTTCCCCTTTTATTTTTGCTGCTTAAGCTAATTTAAAGTGGATTGTTTTCACCATCAGTCAAAAGACTTGACTAACCCAAGAGATGCTGGGGTCCAGAGCCGTTGGAAGATGCTTTCTAAGTTTGCAAAATTTTTGAGAATTTTGAGTCTGGTCCAACAGCCAAAAGACTTTATAGAAGAGCAAGGGCAATTTTGTGGCAAGGAAGCAACCAGTGGGTTTTCCTCAGCTGACTGTGGTGGGTAGGTCTGAAGTCAAACTATCACAGGGCCCATCACTTGGAGAGAAGCCATGGGCAGCCAGGAATATTAAACAAAACAAAACAAAGCAAAACCCCCACAAAGGCCAATATATAGCAGTTAACATTCCAAACTTCCCACCTCATGAATCATCAGCGAAGTGTAGAGCTCCTGAATGCTAATCAGTTGGGTACTACGTTAATTCTACTCTCTAAGTCTCTCAGTTCTACCCCATCTCACAGATGGAGTCCACAAACAAAATAACAGCCTGCTCTATTCAGATTCAAGGGCTCATTTACTTGTGCCCTGCTTTCCCGAGAGCCCAGGGTGACTGACTGCAGACCCTGGACTTCTGCGGGCTTAAACTAATAGGTATGGCAAGTGTCTATTCTGGGATGGCAGTAACCAGGAAGTGGGCAACGGGATGGCAGGAATATTCATTACACAAGCTGGGACTGAGACGAGCTTCTGCGCTGGGGGGTAAATAATTCCAGTTAGTAAACAGATCCAAACCCTGGATGAATAAAGTATGGTTGTCACCTACCCACAAGTATCTGGCACAGAGCAGGGGCTCAACAAATATTTGTTGAATATTGAATGAAGTCTGGTGAACCTCTCATTTTTCTCATATTACATGTTTCTTTCTTTGGAAGCATTTACAACAATAATGTTTTCATTTACTTGAGTATTTATTCCATCAATGTCCATCTTCCCAACTAGAGAAGCAAGGGTGAAGGGGCTACATTCCCATTCGCTTACTATTGTTTCCCAAGTGCATAGCACAGTGTTTGTATATTCTTTAATCTTCATTAATATTTAGTGGATTAATAATATCTTTATTTATGAAGTATATGCTTGGCAAATACTGGGATCAGAAGCCTGGGTGTTTAATTTGAGTAGAGGTCAATGACCTTGACTGTGGCCATTTGAATGATCTCTTGACAAGACCATGAGTTTTCTCTCTTCTCTCCTGCCCAGATGGTAAGGGACTGGCATGGTAGTATTAGGCCTCTTTCTTCTCTTCTGCCTGGAATGAAACAGTCAATCTTTATCAAATCAGGATCTATCAAAACTAAATGCCGTGATCCCAGCTGTCTGCCACTTCAACAAGAGAAGATTAATGATGCAGAACCAAAGGGACACGTTTTATAGCAGGAATCATGCACAAATTATCTGCAGGTAATGCCAGCTGGGGAGTTCCCTTCCCTCTGTGGGCCTTACCCTTCGCTGTCACTCTTGTATAGTCCACTGGCTCTTCTCTTGGACTTCTGCAGTGAAGCTGGAAAGGGGATTGAAAGGCTGGGGTCCTGCAGCTCAGGAAACCTAGAGCATCCAGACCAAGCAGTGGTGCCTGTCTCTTCAGAGGCTCTGTTGAAGTTTCTGTTACAGCAGAGTGAGGTTCTCTGCCTTCTCCTTCACCTTTTGTGGTCCCTCTCATTCATCACTCCTGATTTGCATAATATGACATGATGAATTTATGCTCTGAAAAGTGATCAATATCACCATGCGAAGTTTTGTGTCTTGTTGATTCTTGCTCTGCATTTTGATGAGACTTGATGATGCAGATCCAGGGATGACAGCTGAGATGTCTGGCCTGAACACAAAGAACCACATCAGCATGAAATAGGGATACTTGAAGAAACTGGTAGAAAAACGAGGAGTGAAATGGAGAGATCGTGGACTTTCAGCTGTTCACGAAGCTATGAATTGGCATTGATTGGAAGGTGACTTGTATTCACCAGAACTCCTTCATTGGCAAGTGACAAAAACTTAATTCAAAAAAAGTTTAGGAAAGAAAAAAAAGAGGATTCTATTGACCCAGATTACTGGAAAGTCCCAGTGGTGAAGGAAGAATTTAGGCATGACGGGATGCAGGCACTTGGAAAATATTATCAGGAATCAGTCTTTTTCTCTTGGCTCTGTTTTCTTCTAGAAAAGTTTCATTCTCAGGCACGTTTTCTCCCAGGGAGTGGCTGCTGGGAGTTTGAAGCTGACATCATAGAAATGCCAGATTTATCAAATAAAGATACAGAAGGCTCAGACTTGAATCTCAGATAGACAACTAATACATGTTTTAGTATAAGTATGTCCCATGCCATATTTGGGATATACTTATACTAAAGCATGTATTAGTCATTCCGTATTTTATTTGGCACCCCTACGGTATCATCAATCCTCTGCATAGCCGATAGCTTCAGAAGAAAGAGCATGGCTCCCTCTCTCCCACAGTCTATCCTTAAAATGATCGTGATTGGACAACCCAGGTCATACTCTCATCCCTGTGATTGGGGAGGTGGGTCCATGTAATTAAAGATCCCAGTGGGGAGAGGCAGTTTAGTCAGCCAATATGTGATAAACACCACTTTGTGCCAGGCCCCATTCAAGGTGCTGGAGATTCAGTGGTGAACAAGATAGAGAGGCACCCTGGCTGGAAAGATACTCAACTTTCTAGTTGAGGGTGGGAGTGGGCGACAATGAATATGCTTATAAATAAATAGGATAACTTCATGCACTGATAAGCGTTATGAAGATGATAAAATAGGATACTGTGGTAGGGAGTGTCTGGGGCTGTTGTGGGTTGAGATGCACCTCCTGCAAACAGATATGTTGAAGTTCTAACCCCTAGTACTTATGAATGTGACCTTATTTGGAAATAGGGTCTTTGCGGATGTAATCAAATGAAGATGAGTTCATACGATGTCAAGGTGGGTCCCTAATCCCGTGAGTGGTGTCCTTCGGAAGGAAACATGGACACAGACACAGAGAGGACAATGCCATGGGATGATGGAGGCAGAGCCTGGAGTGACACATCGACACATTGGAATGCCAATGGTTGCTGGCGACCACCAGAAACCAAGAGAGAGGCATGGACCAGGTTCTACCCTAGAACCTTCAGAGAGACATGGCCCAGCTGCCACTTTGATTTCAGACTTTTGGCCTCCAGAACCGTGAGACAATACATATCTGTTGTTTTAAGCCACCCAGTTGTGGCCATTGATTTTGGCACTCTCAGGAAATGAATTCAGGGGCAGAGGTAGGCTGAGTGGTCAGAGAAGACCTCTCTGAGGAAGCAGCATTGAATTTGAGACTGGGAGGGTGAGGCGGGGGCAGCTGAAGAATACTTAAAGGAGAAGGAAAGTTACGTAGGAGTGAAGACAGACAGGGAGTGGAGTGGAGGTAGATGTGGTCCAGGCAAGAGGCAATGTGGACCCCTATGAGGGCAGAGCAGTGGGAACTGGGGGAGGGAAGGAACATGAGCTCCAGAGGCCACACTGACGGCCGCGACCATCAGAGCTTGATCGCTACTTCGGGTTGGCAAGTGAAACAGAGCTCTGTTGTATCTTTCCCAACTTGAAGCCAGCATTTGAAGACTCATATTTCCCTTGTCAACCCAACCAAGAGAATCTCAAGTTGGGGGAGTTAGCTTCCTCTGAAGATGGAAATCGAATGGGAAGGAAGTCTAACGCTAGAAGGAGAGCTCTTTTTAGCCCTCTAAGGGCTAAACTTGGGTCCACTTCTCAGCAGGTCCTTGAAGCTGGCAGCAGTATTCAAATAAGATAAAGTTCCTCAAAGGCCCAGGAAAGTAACCCAAGTGTCTCTGGATGCTGAAGAATAATCCTCAGAGATTAAAGCAGCATCTGTGACCAAACCTTCACAGATCTTAAACCTGAATTCAAGTTGCTAATTAAATCCTTGTTTGTAATGTTAGATCCCTTCAGAGGCTTAGTGGGGGGTAGGGAACGTGAGCAGGGGAGGGGGTTAATACCTAAGAAAGTCAGTAACTAATCTTCTCTAAGGCTTAATCACATCCTGACAATTTAAATGCTGATATGAGTTTCAAGTTGGTCTTTTCAGGAACCTGTGATGGGGGAGGATGGAGTCAACCCTGAATTTAGGTAGAGGAACATAATGCATTTGTTCCAGGGAGCTGTTCGGTACTCTGTGCATTCAGCAGTGGATTGTATCAAGTGTTTCTGGAAACTTTAAGACAGCTATGGCATGGTCCAGAGGGCGTGGTGCTGGCCTCTAAAAGCATGCGGTCACACCAGTGCTCTATCCGAAGAAGTGATGTCACGATTCCTGTGTCTCCTCTTTGAGGTCTTCTTACTTGGTCTCATGTTGACACTTGTTCATTCTTTGCCATGGATAACCATAAAAACAGCAAAGAAAAAGTGCTTACCATGTACCGGGTTCTGTTCTAATTTCTTTATTTGTATTACTTCATTTATGGCTCACAACAGTCCCATGAAACATATTCTGTTATCCCATTTCACTTGAAGGATGAGGAAATTGAGGCACTCATGATGGATGGGATTTTCCGAGATCACAGAGCACTCACTTGGTGGATTTGGGATACATAACCAGGTAGCCAGGAAACAGAAACTCATTCTACTCTGACTCTTGTCCAGATGGGCTTTGGCATGTGACTGTTCCTCTCCAAGCCTCCATTGATTGCCGAGGTCCCCCACTACTTGACTACCTTAGACAGTAGTTGGAAAACTGTTGATTTTGCATCTGCAAGTGACAGAATCACTCTAGGAGATAGCTCCAGGTCCAGGTCCCTTTCGAGACCCTTTCCCTTTCCCTTTAGCCCTTTCGAGAATCAGGACATAGGGAAAATCTTCCAATGTGGCTGCACCTAGGGGAATTAAGGTATCTCTTCTCAGGATGAGTCCCAGTAAACTGAGGTTGGAAGAGATTAGAATACGAATAATTCCACATTCGGTATTTCAACACTCCATGGATAATTTTTTAGAATTGAACAGACTGTTTGAAGTTAGATGGATGCAAACCAGACAAAAGTCATACGGTGCTGCAAGTGATCTAAGGAGACCTTGCAGACCTAGAAAGTCCCATCCATTTAGTCACACATTCAATACACATTTATTTAGCATTTATCACGTGCTAGTCACTGCTAGGCACTATGGAAACATTGATGAGTAGAACTTAATTTCTGCCCTCACAGTGTTTATAGTCTAGAGGGGTGATAGACGGTGTAAAAATTAAAAAAAAAAGAAGAAGTATAAAATCACAAATTGTGCCAAGTGTAATGAGCATCGCTTTGCATTATTAATAATGATACCTCATTTTTGTGGCTTTGTTAGGAAAAAAGGTGGTTCATGTTGTTATATTTTCCATTAAGTTCACTGATGTTTTTGTCCTCCATTTTGGATTAAAATGTTTCAAATTTTACTTGGTAAGAGGCTAAGTTTCCAAAAGCAACCCCAGTAGTTCATGACCCCACATTCAAGTCAGACATGGTCACTCAGTGCATGATGGTGAAATGAGGTTCTTCCAGGTCCCTAGCTCTTCAGTCACTCTGGGGCACTGCGTATGTGGCAGTCAGGTGCTGAGAAAGCAAAAATGGACAAAATCAGAATAAAATATATTTTGTACCTTTGCATGCCAAGCTCTCCTCTGGGCACTTTCATGTTTATCGTATATCTCACATTTTCTCATTAAATCCCAGTGACATAGGTATATCTTTCCCATTGAGAGGCTTGGGACTTAGAGATGTGAAGGACTTTTTCAAAGTTGCCTAGCGGGCAAGTGGATAAAAAAAATCCAGATCTTCCTGACTGGAAAGTCAGATGCTCATTATGGATTTCTCTCTGAGAAGAAATTATAGAAGAACATAGAACTAAATCACCCAGAATTTTGAGTATGGAGCTCACTATCCAGGTGCAAGGTTGTTTCCTGACATGAATGCTAGGAGCTGTCATCTATGTTCTATTTTCTGCTTGACGGTGTCTTTCCCATTTTATAATTCTGTCGCATCACATTGCAGGGTACCGTACTGCATCACAGCTCTTTCTATTTCATTCCTTTCCATACCATATCATCTCTTCCCATCCCATTCCTTTCAATTTCATTCCACTCCATCCCACTCCATTCCACCCCAGGCCATTATAACCCATCTCATCCTATCCTATTTCACCCCTTTCCATCCTTTCCCGTTCCACTCCTTCCCATCCCATCTTATTCCTCTTCTTTCCATCCTTTTCCATTCTATGCCACCCCATTTAATCCCATCTCATTCCATTCCAAACAATATGAATGAATTAGAAAGCATCATAATGACTGGAAAGATTATAGGGCAGAGAGCCAGGAAAAGAGCCTTCCAGTCCCTGACATAGCATTTAATTATGTAAAACCTAGACAGATTCATTTCTCTTCTCCCCATTCCTCAATTCTGCACCTGAAAAATTTGGTTTGATCTCTGTTTTCAATCCTGGCAGCATGTTAGAATCACTTGGAGAACTTCAAAGATGTATAGAACCTCTCCCTTCCCACATCCCCTCCCTCATCCCCAGGTATTTGGATTTAGTCAGTCTAAGGTGAGTCTTGGGCACTGAGATTTTTATTTATTTTTAATTTAAAACTTTTTTAATTGTAACTTTTTTTGTTGTTATGAACTCAAGTCCATTTTTTAAAAATCCAGACTTCCTCAGTTTTCCCCTAATGTCCTTCTTCTGTTCCAAGATCCCAGCCAGGATCCCACATGACATTTCATTGTCATGTCCCCTCAGGTTCCTCTTGGTTGTGACAGTTTCTCCGACTTCATGACCTTGAAAGTCTGGGGAGTGCTCGTCAGGTAGTCTGTAGAGTGTCCCTCAATTTGTATGTGTCTGATATTTTGTTCATAATTAGAGTGGAGTTGCAGGTTTTTCTATTTTTTTTTTTGAATTTTTTATTGGAGTATAGTTGATTTACAGTGTTGTGTTAGTTTCTGCTGTACAGCAAAGTGAATCAGTTATACACATACATATATCCACTCTTTTCGTGGGCACTGAGATTTTTAAATAAACCTTCCAAGATAAATCTAATCTACGGCCACGACTGAAAACCACTGGGCTAGATGACCACTAGGGTTTCATTACTATCTACTCAACAAACATTTATTATACATTAACTATATAACTGGTATTATACTAGGATTGGGGTAAATTCAAAACAGAATCTGCAAAGACCTTGTCGACAAACTGTATTTGTCTGGTGGACAAGGGCATAAAAGATGGAAATACAGTGTGGAAAATCACAAGTTCTGAAAGTGGCTCAGGTGAAATGTACAATTAAGAGGATATACTATAACGTGTACTTTTCAGGTCTATAGTCTTGTCCTGTGTGCCTTTGGGCAAAGCCATTTAATCTCTGGGCTTTTCTCATCTTCAAAATGGAAAAGGGACTTGTTCTTCCAAATAGACCATGGGTTATCTAGGATGGTAAGAAGCAGCCCCCCGACCCTGATGTAGGGGATTGGAAATTTAATCCATGACTGGGTGGTATTGAGGGTCCTCTGAAATGCTGTGAACACACAAGTTATTTAAGACGTCTCTGTGTGCCGTTTCCTCAGATGTTGTCCTAGTCTGGGCACTGGGTCTAATGCACCTCCCTGGCATCTTGCCACAGGCAGGGTCTCTGTGGTCTATCCATTTTGTTTGGGCTGAAGACAGGATGATTTTGGCTCTGCTGGACCATCTCACTATAGCTAAGGTGAGAGACTTGGTGTTCAGCTCATGGGTAAGCTCCATTGTTTCAGATATAAGAACAGCTTATTACAGTCCTCAATGACTCATCCACATGGACCAGTTGAAAGAAATGATTTTAACACTCATACTCTTAAGACTGAAGTCTGTTTATTAGAGGAGTCATAAACAGCTCATTTCCCCTTATCTCTAATCCTTGGTTCCAAGGCAAGATATTCACATGGGTTAGGATGTCTCTCCAGGCAGGTGTGTGGCTGGAGATTCATGTGACCATAGTGAGTCCTCCACAGACAGTGACTTGTGTCAGAAAAGTAATGCAGTCAAGTCAGGTCCAGCTCATCTTGGCAGCAAGAAATATACACTTCACGCGTCCCACCCATGACCATATTCAACCCTCTGCCTTCTTCCAGCATCTTTGTCAGATGCCATGAGAACTTGCTTCAGATGTGCCCATCTACCCCAGGTTTGCCCTATTAGAAGTGCTTGTTTATTGTCTTTCTTTTAAAACTTTTAATTTTGAAATAGTTTCAAACTGACGTAAAAGTGGCAAGAAGAGTACAAAGAAATAGTTTGTAACCTTTACTCAGATTTCTCAACCATCAACAGGCTTTATTATTTCATATCTATCCCTATATTTCTATGTCTACCTTTACATATCGATTGGCTTTATCATTCTCTCTCTCTCTCTCTCTCTCTCTCTGTAGGCCTTTCTCTCCCTCCCTCCCTCCCTCTTTCCTTCTCTCTCTCTGAAAAATTTCAGTAGCTAGTTTGATGCCTTTTACCCCCAACACTTCAGTGTGTATGTCCTAAAAACAAAAACATTCTCTTGTACAACTGGAGTACAGTGAGACAGTAAATGGGAAAGTGGTTTGCAAACTGTGATGAATAGAGAGGCCTGAGGGGCCCTGACTGTGATGAGGAATATTTTCTCAGATTTCACCAGGAAGAAAGGTTTTAGGTGGTGACCAAGAGGGAGCCCCTAACAAGAATCGCCTGGCGCTTTGCATACCAGGGGAAAATTCCATTTTGTCCTCTTTTTCCAGGTCCATGGCTCACCTTTCCATCTGCCTGTGATCCCAGAAGCTCCTGGTCTTCCAGGAAGAGTTCTCAGATTTTGTCTTTGCTTCATCTCCTCCAACTCTGGGAGCTCGGCTGACTCAGCAAATTTTTGCAATTTGCGCCCATGTCCAGGTTGTTAATATATAACAACTGTGTGCTGCTGGCCTCCGAGTGAGTGCCAGAGGGCATGAAAATATTAACTTCTGTTCATGCAGAGAATTTGCTATTAACTCCAATGCTTTATTTTTAAAACGTTCATTCACAGAAACCTGACAAGATTTTTCCAGCTTTTTCCAGCCTATTGACCTGATTCAAATATCTTAGAGGTTATTTTACCTTTCCTCACCCTATATTTCCAGGATTGTTAAAAATAAATTTTCCGCTGATTAAAAATAAATCATTCTCATGGTAGAAAATTTGGAAAGATCAGAAAAATATAAAGAGGAAAATAATTCCTTACATTTTAACTCCCTGAAGCATATACTCTCAACCTTTTGGATATATGATTCCAGCTTGCTTTTCCTCCCCTCCTTTCCTCCCTCCCTCCCTTCCTTCCTTCCTTTTCTCTACATTTCTAATGGAGTTAGACTATTCAGTATTTATAATTTTGAATGTGTCTTCTTCAGAGGTAACTAACTCTGCCTCTTCAAGGTCCTGTTCAATTCTCTGCTCAACGTTGAAATTACCTGCTGGTCCCAAGACTGTGGAAGATAAGTACCAACCTTACGCCCACCTCAAACTGAGGAGGAACTTACTTACTATGTTGGTGGGTTTGTAAATGACACAACAGAAGGCGGAACACCAGGGAGTAGCACAGTAGAGTCCCCACAACTCTATTTACTAGTTTTGTGATGCTGGGAAAAGTTTCCTAAATGTTCTGAGTCTCAGTGTATTCTATTGTGAAATAGGGATAATGACATCTATCTCTGAAAGTGGTTGTGTAGATGAACAGTGCATGTAGCTTTCTCAGCACATAGGACACGCTCAATTAATGGCAATTCAAGAACCTTCCTTATCTGTAGAAGAAATCTGCTTTTTCCTACCAGGGATCCATCCCCTTTCTCCTTATTACAGCATCCTGATACTCCTCGGGGAAAGAGCTCCTAGCTTAGTCTGTGTGCTTCAGGTAGAGCTGACTTCACCCCTTGCCCCAGGGAAGGGTACATAGCTCCTGTGAGCTTGGCCATTCACAGCACAGCCTTCTCCCTTTCACCACAGCAGTTGGCTCAGGATGGATATTAAGGACTGAATGTTTGTGTCCCCCATCTCAAATTTGTACACTGAAGCCCTAATCTCCAACGTGATGTTATTTGTAAGTGGGGACTTTGAGAGGTAATTAGGTTTAGATGAGGTCATGGGAGTGGGTCCCCATGATAAGATTAGTGTCCTTATAAGAAAAGGAAGAGAGATTGGAGCCCTCTCTCTCTGCCGTATGAGGACACACAGTGAGAAGGTGGCCATCTGCAAGCCAGGAAGAGGGCTCTTATCAGAACACGGCCATGCTAGCATCTTGATCTTGAACTTCCAGGCTTCAGAACTGTGAGAAATAAATGTCTGTTGTTTAAGCCACCCAATCTACGGTATGTTGTTATAGCAGTCTAAGCAGGCCAAGTCAAGGGGCATGCAACCCAGTCTGGGCTTCAATAAGATGCAGTTATAAAGCTTTTGTTGCGACTTCTAGAAAGGAGAAGCTTTCTTTCCTCTGGCCTTGAGGCTGGAATAGTGCAAGCGTGGAACTCGTAGGAGCTTCTGACGTTTATCCCCACTCCTCCCACCGTTATGGAGAAGGTTTGGCTGAAAATTGAGCCCAAACAATGGAAAGCAGAGTCAAGGGACAGGGAGATTGATTTCTGTCAATATTGTCTGACTACGTGGTTTCAGCCTTGCTTAAAGCTAGAATACCCAACTCTTCCTTCGCATGAGCTGCAAACCGCTACCCTTCATCCTTTCAAAGCTGGTTTGAGTTGGGTTCTGTCATCTGCGAAAGAGATTTGACCAAGATACTTTTCCAGCCACTGCTTTTCAAAATTTGAAGGTCCTGCTGCTGCCTTCCTCAGATTAGGTTTACTTGTGTATCAAGAGTGGTCTGTTCAGGAGACTCCTGGGGCCAAATGGTTAATACTCACTTGGGGCACCTTTCAGCCTGGATCTACACGCACATCTTCAGCAAATGTAGGAGAAACATACAGGGTGCTTGATAAATCCCCGTGCAAGTTAACTTCTGATGGTTCGGGGTAACCAAAGTGGATGAAGTTCAATACGGAGTGTGACTTATCTTCTTATTTATTCCTAATTAGTACTGAAGCAATCCTTTTACTTATCAAGTACCCTCCTCCCACCAATTTTTTCTGCCCTGCTCGAGAAATCCAGCTACTGATGCGCATCTCTTCTGCTTCATTTTTAAATCTTATCCTTTTATAATTAGAACAGACATGCTCAGAAAACTAATGAGAACGTAACTTTCCTTGTTCTGATAAAACTCTGTGATGATATATATATTTCTAATCAGAACCATGTTTCAGAGTCATTTAATCCCTACTTATTTGAGGTTGACTAATTATATGGGAATTATGTTTCATAGTTACAGTACTATTTATATATTATTCTTCTTATGAACTCATTTCAAGTCTTCCAAACCTTATTTTGTTTCTTAATATACAATTGATACAATTGTATCAAAAGGGATTTTAAATCTCAATAAGTAGTAGTTTAGGAATAAGTCTCTTTGAGGGTGGCTATTATTCATAGCATAAAACCTAAGCAACGATTAAACGATACCCACCTTTGCTCCATTAAGGAGTTTGTTGTTGCTGTAGGTTCAGCTGCTGAATAATGTTGTCACAGACTATGAATCTTTTTCTCTTTCTGCTCCACTATCCTTAGCACATTGGCTTTTTTTTTTTGTTTTTTGCGGTACGCGGGCCTCTCACTGCTGTGGCCTCTCCCGTTGCGGAGCACAGGCTCCGGACGCGCAGGCTCAGCGGCCATGGCTCACGGGCCCAGCCGCTCCGTGGAATTTGGGATCCTCCCGGACCAGGTCATGAACCCGTGTCCCCTGCATCGGCAGGCGGACTCTCAACCACTGCGCCATCAGGGAAGCCCACACATTGGCTTTTCATAATCATAATGATTACCTAATAAATGCAAAATGATTTCTGCTGTGCCAGATACCACATCCAAATCCAAGGAGAAGGAAGGGGGGAAGGAGAAGCTTCAGTGATCTGTCTCTACTCAGAAAAGCAAAACCTTTCTGAAAAGTTCCCAGCACACTTTCCTTTTTACCTCTTGAGAAGAAACAGACATGTAGCAAGGAGAAAAGCCTAAGAAAAATCATGATTCACCACTTGGTGTTGGGCATGTTTTTTGTCCAGAATAAAATTGGGTTCTGTTAAAAAGGAAGAAGAAAGAAGGAGAGCTGGTGGGTGAACCACTAACAGTATCTGCCACAGGTACCTCTTCCTGAATAAATAAATTCTTTTATTGGATAAAATGCATATGTTGTGTATATTCTTTTATTTTCTTACAAATATGCTAATGAATATTTAGAATGAATTCATATACAAGTAAAGTGTTTAGAGGAGTACCTATTAGAAGGTACCATGTAAAGATTTACTATCTTTTTTTAATTGTTTAGGTATCTATTTATATGTAGATTCCGATACAGTTTCTAACTGTACTCTCTTCTCTCCACCGTGATTACCAACGTCTCTTCTCTCTAACTCCTGGGACACAAATTGGCAACAGGGAGAAATGGATCGTGCTGTACGCCAGCTGTGTCCATCACTGATTGCCAGCGACACTTAAATGTTGACTCTCCGGGGCACACGTGTGGTCCTCGGCGGGGGCTCCTCTGCTGCGTGGTGCTATGATGTAGCGCCTGTCTTCTGCTCATTCCCTGTATTCCAACTCATAGACTTTTGTGAAGAAAGTCTCCTCACCAGTGACCAGCTCCCTGGTCCCAGCCCGCGGCTACATTCTTCAGTGTCCACTAGCCCGCCAGAGGCCCCTCCTCCCCAGCACAACTGTGGGAGTGCAGGCTTTTATGCTGCTTCTTCCTCTTTGTCCTGGCATTTCTTCCCAGCGCTCTTCTCCCTCTGCCCAAATAGGCATGGAACCGGGGGAGATCAGAAAATACAAAGTACATCCAACATCTCACCAAAGAATGAAGTGTCCCCAGTCTTTACTGGTGATGCCCTCAGAGCCTTCCTTTCATGTCTTGGAGGAAGGAGTGACCCTCTCTTTCCCCTGCGGGGAGAGGGGAACACAACCATAGTCACATCTATGAGGACTCTGCCGGTATCTTGGAATCCCTTCCCTTCCCCTAGACACTGCTGGTATCTTGAAATTCCATCCTTTCCCCTAGACTCTGTTGCTAACTTGGAATTCCATCCCTTCCCCTAGGCTCTGTGGCTATCTTGGAATTCCATCCCTTCCCCAAGCGATCTGGTCATACAGAAGAGAGGTTTGGGGGTTCAGCCTCCCCTTGACACTCCGAGCAGGTGTGTGGCTGCCCAATATTCTCAGTTCCCTTTAGAATGTGGGCTACTTGATGCTACTTTGCCATTTGCTAATTCTGGGTCAACAGTAAAAATTCCATTTAATATCCTGTTACTCCTGTTACTTTAACCTAATTAGAAATTATATAAGTTGATAAAATGTGCATGTAAAAGGAAATAGAGCATTTCCGTAAAAATGAAGTTAAATTAATTGGAAAAATTTGAAAAGCCAAGTCACTTAAAAATGCTGTTCTATCAAGTATATGTGAGGTAATAGTAAGTGGTTGGAAAACAGTAGTGTAAATGGAGAATGACTCTTCACTCTGATTGCTTCACGTGGGTCTCTACACTCTCATCCCATTTTAAAGGATTGGACACTAGAAGCTGAAACGTAAAGGAGGTTTATACAAGAAGATTGAGGGTATCCAATCTGCAGGATGCTGTGGAAAAAAAGATATGGGCCCTGTGGCAAAAGGCAAAAAAATATGCATGAGTATGTTTCAGGTTGGAACACAGTTTTTAAGATGGGCATCTTTCATTTTTAAAGATTTCTCTTCTTTAACCATCTTTTCAACTAGCTGGTTCTAATCGTTCTGGATTAGGGCTTTTACAGCAGCTCCCCAGCTGCCAGCCTCCAGGCGCCCTGGCAGACAATCTCCCAGCCTGTGCAGAATGTCAAGCAGATTCCCGCCTTTCTCACAAAGCCCCTCCCCCTTTTCCCAGGCCATCATCCTTCCCCAGCAGTGATCAAGTGTTCAGCCTCCTTCTGCATCTCAGGATGCTTGCATCTATTTCTGTTGCTGGGTAAGGGCAGATAGAAAACCATGGAGATGAAGTGGAGTTAGGGGAAGACTTGGGAACCATCTGCCCTGGGTTCACTCTTGACTTTTTATTCCCCAGTTTTTCTTCAATAGCCTGGAGGAGTTAAAAAAAAAAAAAATCAGATACCTTGTCCCTCAAGGTTTAATATTCTGTCAAAAGTCCCCCCCGCCACCCCAGGGCAACATGTAAGATTCAGTTTCTCACTAGCATAATTTTTCAATCTGATAAGAGTGCCTGTGTGTCTTTCTTGCTCAATATAAACTTTTTTTTATTAACTTTGGAAGCACTTTGCCCAAGTATGGCTTCAAAGTAATTAGGTTTTATCTACTGATCAGAGGCAACAGGAGACAGACAGTACTGCTATCTACCTATTTACCTAGCTATCTAACTGTGTGTATGTATGTACGTAAGTGTGTATGTACTTGTCTATCCATCCTCTGTAAATTGTTGTGCCCAAGACATAGTAAGTGCCTGATAAATGCACGTTGTGATTATTAATGGTGATCATTGATAGTGTTATCAATTGATAACAATAGTTATCATGTTAATAATAATAACAATCATTATCAACTAACATCGATAACAGTGTTATCAATTGGTTGATAATTGGTGATGTTCAGTGCCTGGTAGTTTGGTCCAACCTGTTCCTGGGATTTTGTGGTTTTTGTCTTTTGGCCGACTTCAATTTTTGATGTTTTTGGGCCCTTTAATCTTTTCCTACCCTAGTTCCCTAACTCCAGGCCTGCTCTGATCTCCATGAATTCCTATTTATCCTCACCTTGAATCCTCCTAGAGAGCTCTGTTCCTCTGCTTTGCCCTGAATCTGGATAAGAAATAACAAACAACTGCTTTCTCTGCTCCGTTCCTCCATTCTTCTACCGTTTAGCCCCAAAAGAAGCTTTTGAGACAAACTCTAAAATTTCAAAAAACAAAAAAGTCAATCCATATATCTGTGACAAGTATTAATGACGGGATCCACCTGGAGTGGCTATTGGTCCATGCTTGGATGTAGCGAGGGTGTTTCTGACCATAGAAAGTCGAAAGCAGCTTTGCCCCATCACTCTGCCGCCTTCTTCAAAGGCCCAGAACACCCAGCTCCTGGTTCACTGAGGCTGTGAGTATTTTCCATCTACTTCTCTGCTGGACCCATTTTGTCTTTTCCAGACTGTTTCCTTGGTCAGAAGATTTGCAGACTTCAAAGAGCAGAGATGGTGTGTGTTTTAGGTTTTGATAGCACTTGCAGCCAGGACCAGCCCTAACTGGAGTGTGAGGAGGGATGGGCTCTCCCAATTCCTGCGAGCACGATGTGCCAGGTCCTGAAGTCCACACCGTAAGGGGTAGAAAGGGGAGAGATCCACTGCAACCAGATGCAGTGCAAATGATTAACACGGTTTCCAGTTGCTTCCCTGGTTCTTGCATGCTCTGGCCTCTGCCTGCCATCTTTAGCTCTCAACACTCCTCACACACACACCCCGCCTCACTTCCTTGCCCACTGCATCACACTCCAGAAGCAATGAATTACTTGCAGGTCCTGGGACAAGCCTCACTCTCTTGCCTGCAGGTCTTCATTTTGCCTAGAATACTCACCTCTTTTCTACCATGCCTTCTCACCCCATCCCCAACCTCCTTGGCCTGAAACTCCTACTTCCCCTTCAAGTCTCAATGTAGATGTCCCTCTTCCCAGAAATCCCTCTCTATACCCCAAAGATTGGTGAGATGCCCACCTACATGTCCTGCTTTGCTCAAAGCCCCTTTCACAGCACCACAGGGTGTTTAATTGTCTTTCTACTTATTGGTCTCTCCCACTAGATAATATTGATAATTTCCAAGAAATTAAGAACGATGTTTATCATGATATCTCCACTGCACATTGTAGGAGCCCCATAAAAATTCATGAAAGGAGTGATGGTGAATGAATGAGAAGCTACAACCTGTGCTGGGCTTATTCTGGTCCCTCCAAATTAGATCCAACCCAGTGGGGTGAAGGCCAGTCTGCTGAGGAAGAGGACTGTTCAAATCAGTGCAGAGGGCATTGTTCAACTTCAGCAAAGCTGTTCACCCAGGAGAGGCTCCATCTGTGAGGCCAACTTACCCTCCCGAGAAAGGGATCCCAAGTCAGAGAATAAGCACCTTACCAGGGAGGGCTGCCTGGACTGAGCACAATAAGGAGAGGAGAGGGAGAGAAACAGACTTCAGCACTACAAGGGTATTAGGCTTCGAGACAGAAAATTTTAGAGAATTAAGAAATCTAATCAGCCTGGTGCAGTAAGAGGGAAGCTGCAAACTCCCGGGTGTGGAAGAAAGCCGGAGTATCCTGAGGGAGATCCTAATTAAAACGCAGCCGATTACAGTTCCTCTGACAAAGGAAAATGAAAGGACTAAGGAACATCTGCTGTGGATTCATGAAGGACTGCTCAAGGATGCGGAATGTGAGAAAAAGAAATTCTTGACGGCACTGAAGAGGTACAGGGCATGTTTGTTCTCCATAGGGCAAAACTGGTAGGGGAGGGGGCCTGGCAATGCGAAGATGGTGGTTTAGGATTGTTTTAGCCTATGGGGCAACGTAAAAGCTAAATGGGACAAGCCTCCCAGTACAGCCTAGAACGGCTGAAGGACCCCTCCATCTCTCTTCAAGCTGCCAGGCAACCAGTGAGCTGGGTCTTAGCCCCGCCCCCTAGTGGGAGGGACTATGCCTGACACTCGCTTTCCAAGGTCTCCAGGTGTTGGGCATCTCGTCATCCCCAGGGCTCATCTCAATATCTAGCACCCAGTCTCAGTCTGCCTGGTACACAAGTCCAAAATGTGTATTTCCCTTTGCAAGGTCACTTACATGCTCATCCAGTACAAAAGGAGAGAAAAAGGTGGGGTCCCTTTTCTGGAGCCCAGGCCCACAGGTTCTCCAGCTGTGCCCAGATCAAAGTACCCATCACTGCAAGGTGCAGAGATTACAGGACACCCACGAACCTGTTGCCCTTCTGCCTGTGCATCTAGTGATCCCCAGGGGTTTGCTCCAGGCTTTATCCCTGCTATATCGCTAAAGAGAAGTTTAAACCTGGCTAACGTATGAGCTCAGCTATCCTAGATGTGACCTTGGAATTGCTGAGCTGGAAGAGAACTCAGAAGTCATACAGCCCAATCTCCCACAAATATAGGAACATAAAATGTAAAAACCCAGGTAAGACTTAAACAACAATTTTACATAATAGTGATGGAAGTATTTCCAATGAGTGGTATAGGAAATACATACTATCTATTTGTAGAGAAGGAAGTGTTGACCATGGCCTGGAGGAGTCCAGAAATGCCTTTCTTTGGGGATCTGCAGGGTTGGTCTAGATCCTGAAAGCAGGATTTTCAAAGGTCATCACAAGCTAGGAAAACCCTCTGGAAAGTGAAGGATGGGACAGGAAAATTCTAAGACTGCCTGGAGGAGACTGATTCTCAGACAGTGGTACCCAGAGACAGATAGAGCTTACCTCCTTGATATAGTTACATCTCCAAGAGTTCCAATCATCTGATGCTGTATAACAAACCATCCCAAAACATAGTGGCCCAAAACAACCACCATGTTATTTTATCTCATGACTTGGTCAGGAATTCAGACAGGGCTCAGTTGGATGACTCTCCTGTTCCACGTTGCATCACCTAGAATCACTCAGTCTTCAACCCATGGCTGGGCTGGACTCCAGGGTCTAATAAAACTTGTTCGCATCCCTGGTGACCTGATGGAGGGGACTGGAAGGCCAGTCTTAGGTCACTCTTCTTTTTCACGTAGTCTTTGCACCTGCCTCTCCAAATGTTCTCTTTTGCAGAGTGGTCTGACTTCTTATATAGCTGCTCAGGGCTATGAGACAATGTTTCAAGAAACCCAAGCAGAAGCAGTAAGATTTGCTATGTCACATCTTCAGAAGTCCCCCTGTCATTACTGTCACATCCTATTAGTCAAGTAAGTCCTAAGACTGTTACAGATTCAAGAGAAAAGGTATTAGACCCCATCTCTCAAGCATTCATTTCTGCAGTCAGTATGTATAGAGCTCCTATCCTGTGCCAACGTTTGGCTGGCTACTACTGAGGGTTGCAGAAGTGAATCACGCATGCTCCGAAACTGGAGAATTTTATAGTCTAGTAAAGGAGGCCTCTGTGCCTACTCATAATGTCCATATAGTGTGGTAAGGACTAGAAAAGGCAGGAACTAAATGGCAAAGGGGCATAGAAAAAAGTAGCCTACTTCAGAGGTTGGCAAACTATGGCCTATGGGCCAAGTCCAGCCTGCTGTCTGTTTTTATAAATAAAATCTTATTGGAGCACAGCCAGGCTCAATTATTTACATAGAGTCTGCTTTGGCACTGCAATGGCAGGGTTGAGTAGTTGCAACAGAAACCATATGATCTGCAAAGCCTAAAATATTTACTCCCTCGTCTTTAACAGAAAAAAGTTGCTGACTCCTGAGCTACTTTAATAAGTGTGGCTGAGTGCCAGGAACTGTCAATTCAAATTCGGGGCAGTTGTTCAGAATTTTTTTTTTTTTTAATGTGTTTGGTTAGTGATCCTTCATTTTCTACTTTACTTCATTTTCAAGTATATTTTAATTTCCTTATATTGTTATGTTTTATATTATGTATATTTATAAAATTCTATTTATCCAAAACCCTCTCTATGCAAACTTCTTATTATTGCTTGTGAAGAACTTACAATCCGGTAGTGGAAAAGTCAAGTATAAGAATAACTACAGGGCTTCCCTGGTAGCGCAGTGGTTGAGAGTCCGCCTGCCGATGCAGGGGACACAGGTTCGTGCCCCGGTCTGGGAGGATCCCACATGCCGCGGAGCGTCTGGGCCCATGAGCTATGGCCGCTGAGCCTGCGCATCCGGAGCCTGTGCTCTGCAACGGGAGAGGCCACAGCAGTGAGAGGCCCGCGCACCGCAAAAAACAAACAAACAAACAAACAAAACAACAAAGAATAACTACAATACAAGGCAAAGAAACACCCCAAAACCCCCAAAAACTAGGCAGGCGTGTGGAAAATGAACAAGGTTGAGATTAACCATATGCCAGCCTTTATGTATATTATTAATTTAAATGTCACAGTAATCTTATGTGATAGCTATTCATAGACCATTTTATAAATGTAGAAACAAAGGCTTGGAGGAATAAGCTAATTTGCCTAACTGATGTTAATCAGTAGATTGTAGAATTGAAATTCAATTAAAGATTTACCATTCAGTCTATTTACTGAGGTTTTATTTGTTTTCTATTGCTATATTTTTCACTTCCTCAGTTTGTATTTGGTTCTTTTTCAAATCTGTTGGTAATTTTTTTGTAGTTATTGTATTATTGACTCTCTTCCTTCCTTCATCTCTTCGAATATTGTAAACATACTTAAGTTGGAAGCCCCATTCCCAACCTGGCCTTGGCTCCAAAGTGTCAGAACGTTGGGTAAAAGGTAACATACTGAATACTAGGAAGACAGCTTAACTTCAGTAAAAGTGAGCTCTATGTTTACAGAATGGTGCTTTATTTATTATTACTGTTATCATCATCATTGTCGTCATCATCATCATCATCCTTGGTTCTTGGGGTGTGACTCTGACATTTGCTATGTCTACTGACTCTCACTGACATTTATTCCTCATGTCGTTTGTAATTTTCGTTTTACTACAAGCTCATCTTTAGTTGCAGCTGTTTTCCTTTGTGAATCCCGTATGTTCTAACTTAAGGAGTCATTCTGTGGAGACATCTTCCTCCAGCTCAGGTGATCAGCAAAGTTCATTGCTCCTTCTTTAAGCAGTGGAAGGGAATAAAGATAATATGTTTTCCTTTTGTTTGTTTTTAATTTATATGTTTCTATCAGTGTCATCTCCTTTGGTGTCATCTTGTGAACAGAGATCTTTCATATTGTATTTTTCTTACTGTTAGTCTTAAAGTTAGCTATTTCTGTTCTTTTAGTGGTTAGATGTCTAAATATGTATATTTAACTTAAAGTAACCTAAAGTTTATCTTTATTATCTTCCTGAACAATAAAAGGACCCTAGAATGCTTTTATGCTTCTTACCTTCCAATAATAAAAATGATGCCTATTTTTAGTTCCTTTTTAACCCACAAACAAGACGTCATTTTATTGCCGTGTACAATTCTAAATTATTTAGGTTCACCCACATTTACTTTTCCCACATTTACTTTTTTTCCCTTCATCATCTCTCCTTGTATCTTATGCCTTTTTTGAGGCTCACATTTTTTCCCTTTTTAAATATATAGTTTATGAAGGTCCCTTGGTAGTAAATATTTTTTTTGCCTGAAAATATCTTTATTTCACTCTTTTTCTTAAAAGATGCTTTCTCTGAATACATACATTCTAGATTGGCAATGATTTTCTTTCACTACTTTTGATATTATTCAATCACCTTCTGGCTTTCATTTTTGTGGATGAGAAGTCATCTGTCATTCTGTAGCCCCTTTGACAGTAACGTGCATTTTTATCTTCTGGGATTTATTAGATTTCCTGAACCTGTGGAATTATGCCTTTTAGTGATTCTGAAAATTTTTCAGATAGTAATCTTCCTAAGTATGACCTTTGTCTCTCTAGTCTTTCTATTGTCTTGTGTGGAAACCAATTGGTTATTAGACCTCCTTGCTCTATCCTCTATGACTCCTTTTTTCATATTTCCTGTCTTTTTGTCTTTCTTGATTACAATCTTGGTAATTAATTAAACCTATCTTCCAGTTCACTGAGACTCTTCATCTCTTCATAATTTGCCATGTAATCTACTCATAGAGTTTCTAATTACAGTAAGTCCCCTACACACAAATGAGTTCCATTCTGAGAGCATGTTCGTAAGTCCAATTTGTTCATAAGTCCAACAAAGTTAGCCTGGGTACCCAACAAACACAATAGGCTATATAGTACTGTACTGTAATAGGTTTATAGTACTTTTCACACAAATAATGCATAAAAAAACCACAAAAAAATAAAGAAAACATTTTCAATCTTAGACTAAAGTACCTTGAAAAGTACAGTAGTACAGTACAACAGCTGGCATGCAGGGGCTGGCATCGAATGAACAGGCAAGAAGAGTTACTGACTGGAGGAGGGAGAGGAGGTGAAAGATGGTAGAGCTGAAGCATTGTCAATAATAGGAGATGGAGGGCGAGCTGCAATTTCACTCACACCTGACGTGGATGGAACACAGGTCCACATCTTTGAAAGTTTGCAACTTTTAGGTTTGTATGTAGGGGACTTACTGTATTATTTATTCGGTTATTATTTTTAAAGTTCCATTTGGTTCTTTTTCAAAATTTCCTGATCAATTTTGATACTTTTTTTTTAGGGGGGGGCGGAGTTGGTCTTTTGTCATACTTTTAATACCGTATTTTATTTCTTTAAATATGTTATTTATACTTATTTTAAAATTTCCCTTATGTTAATTCTAATACTGAGAGTCTTTATGAGTCCAGTTCTGCAATTTTGTTGCTGTTCATGTTTTAAATCGTAATCATAATGACTTGCAAATTATGTAATTTGTTGCTGTGAGTGCATATTCTTTGCAATATTACTCCTCAGGGACCTGAGTTTATTTATTTTTTATTTTTTATGTTTTTGCAGTGCGCGGGCCTCTCACCGCCGTGGCCTCTCCCGTTGCGGAGCACAGGCTCCGGACGTGCAGGCTCAGCGGCCATGGGTCACGGGCCCAGCCGCTCCGCGGCATGTGGGATCTTCCCGGACCGGGGCACGAACCCGTGTCCCCTGCATCGGCAGGCGGACTCTCAACCACTGCGCCACCAGGGAAGCCCAAGGGACCTGAGTTTAAATTGCATTCCTCAAAAGAGGATTTGACTTATATTCTGCCAGGACCCTGGCGCACTACTACAGCACTGGACTACTCACAGCTACATCTTTTTTATGAGATAGTTTTTGGACTATATAGCACATGTGAAATCTAGACCCAAACTCATGTGTGGATAGGTAGAGATTATGGGTAGAGAGTCCTGGGGAGGCTCTAATTTGCTTTACCCAGAGAAAAACAAATATCCCAACCGTGCCTTCTGGAGGGCAAGTTTTTAAAAATTTATTTTTCCTGAATCACTTTGAGAGTCTTGTCTTTCCATAGGGATTCCTAACTCAACTCTCATCCTGAGCAAGTCCTAGGTTATGTCAACTGTCCCCTGGGTGCATGATTTGTTAAAACCTAAGTTCTTGGTCACTAGAAACTGAAACTCTACGGAAAACAATAATTTCCCTTCTGAACCATATTTCTTTATTTTCCCATCATTTTTAACCTCTGGGGAATTTTCATTTTTTAAAGTACTTTACTTAGAATTTTTATGAATTCTATGACGGGAAGTTTCTTCTGGTCACCTAGGAACTGAGGTTTCAGTCCCTGATCCTGAATGGATATCAAAACCCCATGTTTTGTTCTAATACCAGTTTGGATACTTACTTCATCTCCTGCTTACCTCTTTGCTTTAAATTCGCTCCTTGTGGCATCTGACAGTCATCCCCATTGTTTAAAAATGCAACAGCATTTTAATTTTGGTTGTCGTTACTTTTGTCCAAGAATTCTGTATGAGAAGCAGTGAAGTGTAGCAGGTAAGATCACAGTCTCTCACATGTGACTACCAGGGCTGTCCTGGCTCTACCACTCTCTGCTATGCAAACTTGGACAAGAAATTTAAACCCTCCGTGCCTTAGATCTCCTCATTGATAACATAGACATATTAATCGTGCTTAAATCACAGAGTTTCTGTGGGGATTCAATGAGTCAATCTATATAAAACACCCAGAATGGTCCCTGGCAAATGATCAGTGCTATCTAAGTGTTAACTAGTATCAACAGGTTATATTTAGACTAAGAGGGAATCTTCCTGTTTCAGCTCAGGTTTTCCTAAACAGATTTAACTCCTTCCAAAGTCCACGTTCTTTCCGTTACACCATGAAGTCTAGCCAGGGATAGGAAAGGCACTGCACGAGCCTAGTGAGATAAGAGAGACCTACCTCCTAAATGTGGGATATAATGTAGAGACTTAGCTGTTAAATGATAAAGCAAAATGCCACTTCATTTAATTAGGGAAATAAAAGCTAAAGCGTGGGGCTGGGCAGATTTGGATGTCTTTTGCAATGTACCCCTTACTTGAGTAATAAAAATTTGTCTCCACATTTGTGGCAGGATGGATCTATGGATAGGTGTTAATTGGACAATAAATTTAGGTTAGAGGGAGGGCAGAGCCTCAGCAGCTCAACACATGTGTCCTTGTGTCCTTGGCAAAGACTTGCACAGTGTCTCACACATCATAACAACTTACTGAGTACTTGCCAGTCAAATATTAAACACCATTTGAACATTCTCCTCTTTTCTAGGGGCCAGATGGCTTTTTATTTTCTATACTCAGATTCTTGTGATTAACTAGAAGAGCATAGGCACAGTTAGACAAACTGTCTTGTGACATTCACCTGGGGGTGGAAAAGAACTCTGTTACTCAGTTTCCTCAATGCTTACCATATAGGAAATCTAAACTAAAAAGTGGTAAATAACAAGGTATCCAGTTGAGAGCTGATCTCTTGTTGAACGACACCAGGGAGGTGTGGGGTAATGCCCTATTTTAGATTTTTTTTTTTTTTTTTTTGCGGTACGCGGGCCTCTCACTGTTGTGGCCTCTCCCGTTGCGGAGCACAGGCTCCGGACGCGCAGGCTCAGTGGCCATGGCTCACAGGCCCAGCCGCTTCGCGACATGTGGGATCCTCCCGGACCGGGGCACGAACCCGTGTCCCCTGCATCGGCAGGCGGACTCTCAACAACTGCACCACCAGGGAAGCCCTCTAGTTTAGATTTTAACTAATTACCTGGAAGAGAGATTCAGGAGTGCTATAGGGACTTGCAGGTGTGTTCCACCAGGAGGGAAGACAAATGCCACAGAGGAGGAATGGAAGAAATGGGCTGGAGCTATGGGTGGGACTGACAGCAAACCAGGGAGGGGAAGTGAGGCAGCTTCTTTCCACCAGCTGTGGTCAACATGTGGCCCTTAATGGACAAGCTAATCAGTGAAGCGGACTCTTGTTTCTTTAAGATGTCTGGTTTACCAGTTGGGCCCAGCTCTTTTAACAGACCTCCACCCTGTTTCCATGGTACCTACCTGCATCACTGGTACTCAAAGCAGCAGCATGCAGTTTTTAAGGGTGAGCTCTCTGGAGTCAGGCAGGCTGTCAAATTTCAGGAATGTAGTTTTCCATAAGTTCCAACCTCTCTGATGGTCTCTTCTATACAGTGGTGATGATCAGGGCCAGGATGAGGCTAAGGTGAATGGGAAGACTACAGTGCAAAAATTTAAGGAGGTACCCACTCTCTAGGTTATGTCAGTTCAGGGAGGTCACTGGCTCAGCCCTGAGAATAAGTGCCTCCTTAAAATTTTAGCCCTAGGCACTTGTTCACCCTAGTCCCTGGCCCTGGTGATGACCATATCTACCTCATATGGTTGATATGAGAATTAAATAAAATTATGCACAGAAAGTAATTAGAAGAGGGTTGGCTACATGGGGACAGTAAATATTCAGATACTAAGCTACCGTATCCCCCCCTCTCATCTCCAATATGCCAATCTTGCCAGGCTGTGGAAAGGTGACCCAAAGAATTTGTTAGAAATGTCAAGCCTTTCGAAGGGGAAAAAAGCATCTGTTAGAATGAATAGAGCCCTGTCTTTGTGGGAGCAAAAATGAAAAGAGGCTCACAGCGTGAGCCCTCTGGGTAGCTGACATTTGTAAACAATAATCTACATAATTGTATATAGAAATAGGGTGTTTTATTTGAATAGTAGTAACTCATGAATAGTAGTAACTCATGATGACAAACACTGATTACTCCTGAATAACAGCCATTCCCCTCCCTCTTCTTCCTTCTGGAATAGACCACTTCCAACGACAGATGCTGAAAATGATAGGTGCTCACTTCCTCAAACTCCCTTGGAGCTATGGCAAGAGGATATGAACTTATTTTAAGAATTTTCTTCCCTAATGAAGAGAGGTGCCTCAGTGGCACACAGCTGGTAAGTGGCCCCAACCTATATTTGTTAAACACCCTGTTAATATCACAGCATCACTCTGTGGAATAATGGAATTGCAGAGTTGGAAGCTACCTTAGAAATTAAGCACTCATCTCTAGAAAGCAAAATGGACTCAGAACTTCTTTTTGTTTATACTTTTGTGTTTGTTTTATTCTTCCCATCCAGCTTCTGAATTCTTCTTAAGAGAGAACTTTGTCATATTGTAACCGATCAAGATAGAGAGGAGTTTTGATAGCTGGTGAGTGTCATGGCGATATCTACAGGAAACCAACCAGATCTGGAGCCACTAGTAGGGATGGAGGGAAAACCAAGACTGAAAGGGATGGTCAACTGTGGGCCTGCCTGAGTCTATTCCCTTTGAATGTGAGGCTGGTGTCATTTCTCCAAGCTGGAAGCTGGCAGCTGGGCTGTCAGAAAGCTTCAGAGGGCAGCCCTTGGCAACAACACTGAACAGCCCTGGGAAGTTTGTCTGTAGAAGGACGTGCTGGAAGCAATCGTGAGACACCTGCAGATTGACAACATGAGAGATGGTGAAAATTAATAGCATAGTGCCTTCATCTGAGGGTGGGAGGGGGACAATGAGAAAAAGTAATCAGCAAAGCCTGAACTCAGTGAAGTCAGTTACAAAAGGTAACGTGGAAGGGGTGAGTTTGGAGCTGGGAATTCAGAAAAATCACTGGATGTATTTGAGCCAGGAAAGGATATTGGAGATCTTCACATTTAGTGTTTTCTAATTCAAATTATACATGAGAGGTAGGCAAACCTTTTCTGTCAAAAGCCCAATAGCAAATATTTTTGACTTTGTGGGCATCGGTCCCCGTTGCAACTACTCAACTCTGCCACTATAGCATGAAAGTGGTCATCGACGATGACTAAGTGAACAGGTGGGGCTGGGTTCCAATAAAACTTTATTAACAACGGTAGATGGTGGGCCGGGTTGGCCTGTGGACTGTAGTTTGCCAGCCTGTGCTCTGGGGACCCAGAAAGACAGAGATACGGCATCTACTCTATGCCAGGCACTGTCTGGACTACGGGAATATATAGAAGAAAAAAAGCACTGACCTTTTTTCTAAGATTTCACAGTTTCTCCTCTCCTGGTTTTTCAACTCCTCTTTTATCTTGGTCACCACCACCACCATCAGCTCTCTTCATGGGGCGTCTTCTACAGGTCAGACTTATTCTAGGAGATGGATATATATCTAGATATATGTGTGTGTGTGTGTGTGTGTGTGTGTGTGTGTGTGTATATACACACACATATATATGTTATTTTAAAACTTCAAACAGTCCTGCAACATAAGTATTTTCATCTCCATTTTGCTAACTAAGGAAATCAGAGCTCCAACTTGCCCAAAGCTCTGGAGCTCTAGGTGCCAGAGCTGGAATGTAAACCTAGATCTTTCTTGTTTCAAAATACCTGCTTATTTCAAGAGGCATTATGGGTTTAGAAGAGGGATCTGGAGACACACTGCTTGGGAGTGAATTCTGACTGTGTGACTCTGGGCAAGTTATTTAACTTCTCTGTGACCCTTATTTTCCTCATCTGTAAAACGGACACAATAAAAATACTTCATAGGGTAGGTGATGATAAATTAACCTAAGTAGATCTCTTAAGAACAATACTAGGTGTAAAATGGGTGTTACATAAGTATTTGCTATTGCTGTTTTTATTGAAAGAGGAACTAGACACGTGAAGAGGAAAATTACACTATCCCAGGTAGAATATTACAAAGGTTCTTATAGTCAGTGTGATGCAATGCTTAACTGTAGGCAGTTTTGCTCCCCAGGGGACACTGGACAATGTATGGGTACATTTTTGATTGTCATGACTGGGGAAAGGGGACAGTTACTGGCATCTAGTGGGTAGAGGTACAGAATGCTCCCAGTCTACACTGTACAGGGCGCCCCCACCCCCGCCCTGCCCTTGCCCCAACAACAAAGAATTGTCTGGCTCTAAATGTCAACACTGTTGCAATATTTTGAACAATGAGGAAGAACAGGAGGACCATGGAGTGATGTATTTACTCTCAGCAAAGAATTGTTTAGGGACAAAAATAGGATAAGAACCCTTATCTATAGAGTCCACGTCCTGAGTTCTTTCTCCTCCCCCACATTGCTACAGGGACAACTGTGGAGTGAGCAGTGGCAATCTGGCTGGTGGCAACTTCATATGCAAAAGCTTAGAAGCAGGGAAAATGTGGGTCTGGGACAGAACATCCTGATTCACTTGATTTAAATGGTCTCAGTGTGGGGGAGTCATGAGAAGCAAGAGAGGGAAGTGGGAAATGGCCCCTGTGAAGAACTCAAGAGTTAGTGGCAGAGGTGATAGGGCTCCATGCTGGGCGTTTGAGCCAAGGAATGATAACTAGCTATTAGGACCAGAGAGGATCCATGCAGGAAAAGTCTGGAGTCTGGCAGGTCAGCTGACAGGTGACTGAGCCCCGAGCCCCTAGATTAGATGGGCAAGAGGAAGAAGAGGTGACTCTCAGAGACTTGGAGGAGGGGTCTCTGTGGAACTTGTCCATAACATGTGCTCTGCCTTCAGTCAGAGAAGAACGGGAGCTAATGACCTCTGGCCATGCATGCAAACCTCCTTCTGCACAGCCCCAAGTAAGTCGGTGCCTGCTAATGAGGTTTTCTGGAGGGCTGTTGAAGATCATTAAAAAGCAGTTTTTGCAAACCCAATATTAGTTTTTAAGTAGTTAGCAAGGGTAAGCCCTCACTGCTCGGTGTTAACCAAAGCGAGTGAAGAGTTGCCATTCAGGAAACAGAGAGAGGCAACGGTAATCCTTCAGGTCCCATGGGCGGTGGGCGGTGCTTCCGAATCAATTTTATCCCATTTATTTCCATCTGAGTCACAAAATGTTTTTTGAACACTCTTTCCATTACTAGAACTGTGCTAATCATTGAAGAATTATTAGTGATAATAGTAATAATAATAATTGTAAAAATAGAAATTTATTAAGCATCTACTATAGATTAGGAACTGTGCTAAGTGCTTTAAATAAACAGAAAGCCTTCTCTGTAATCCTTCAACACAGCTGCAGAGTAAGAATTAACTACCCCATTGTGCACATGAGGATTTTGAAACTGAAAAAAACAAAATCGAGATCCTTTGAATCCGTCGATCTAATGGGACAAATGCTTAAACAAATGAATGTTATATCCTTTGGTAAGACTGGAAACACAGTAATAATTGTTAACATTTATGAAATACTGTTAATGTGCCACGTGCTGTTCTACTTTGTTTCCATGTGAGAGCTCATTTATTTCTCACAAGGCATTATGAGGGAATTACTATAATCCCCATTTTTCAGACAGGGAAAGTGAGACACAGAGCAGTCCTAAGAATCTTGGTAAAATTAGACAACTAGTCAGAGGAAGAGCAGGATACAAGCTCGGGTATCACGTTGGTTACTCTAACCAACACTCATTTTGTTCACCTATATAACAGACTTAACAAAAATATTGATCTCACAGACGTTGCAAGGATTCAACCATCCAATGGACATAACATATTTAGTGGAATGCCTGGCATATGTCGCATGCTCCGTAACAGCCTCATCCAGGTGTTCTTTTCATGACCTTATCCTCAACGTCTAGAACATTGCCTGGTACAAAATAGGCAATCAACAAATATTTGTTGAATATATGTTAAAATGTCAGCTATCAAGCAATCATTATTATTGTTATTGAGGAGAGATGAAGGGTAATTTTGCATCACAATGTCTGAAGGAATTTATATGGCAACAAAGAATAAGGCATGCTGGGAAAGATGATTTGGGGAAACTCTTCTGACATATAATCATAAGATGGCTGAGACATTGCTGGTGCAAACCAGCATCCCAAGCTTGGAAAAATGCTCTTGAGGTATCTGATGGAAGAGATGTGTATGTAGAGATGAGTGTGTAGCGGAGGTAGTTGCCATAGAAGCCAGTACATTCCCCAAACCAAGAAGGTGGACACCTAGGGAAGAAGAGCTCTGTGCTGAGAACAAAGGCCAGCCTTCCTCTGCAGCTGTAACTCCTCCCCGTGTCCTTAGGAGAAAGGCAGCCCATGAGAGGGGAGGAGAATAAGTAGTTTGTCTCAGAAAATGGGGAGGTAATCTCAGAAATCCAAGGTGAGGAGTTTTAAGAAGGAGGTCATCAACAATGTCGACACTGGAATTCTACTTTAGGACTCAATTGGACAAGGGAAAACTCACAGTAGGTCCTGTATAAGCAAGCATACATGTTGAGTGGACTTGCTGAAGAACAGAGTCTAAGTGAACATCCAGGACTTGGACTCCAGTGTCTGACTCGCAAGCCATAGCTTTGTGCTATCCCTATGTCAACTCTGAATGTTTCCCTTTGAATCCCCCAAGCTTCATCTCACACATCCCTTGAGCACACCTATGTTCATGCCCTTAATTCTTCCTGGCATGCCCATCCTCCTCTACCTATGTTGGTCACAATTTTTGCAATGGTTTAAAAGATTCACTCTTCTTCCATCATGAAGTTGTATCTGATCCTTCCCAGCTATAAGTCATCACATGTTTTTTCTTCGGCTTCTCGTCTATAATTCTCTTGTAACACTGATCTCATTGTGCCTTTTATTACACAACTGATTGTCTCTTGTTCTTTTTTGACTCACTTGGGGCCCCTTAGGGCAAGATGGTTCTCTTTATCTTGGTGTCCCCTGTGACACTTAGCGCAGTGCTTTGGACATAGCACAGGGTCAATAACACTCGTGAAGTTGAAATAAGACATAAACAGGGTGTATTTCTCTCCATCTATTACCTCCCAACTTATCTTTAGAGATTCACGTTTTCTATAGAGTCAAAGATTTCATAAAATTTAAAGAAGAGCCTAAAAATACTCTTGGGCAAAAAGAAAGATGCATGAAAGAGTGGAGAACCTTAAATGCAGTACATCAACAAGGCACTAGTTGAATAAACTTTGGTATGGCCACATGGCTATAAGAAGGAGTATGTTTATAAACAGCAGTGGAGTGATCTCAAAATATATTCTGGAAGTAAATTAAGCAAGTAAATTAAGCAAAATGGACAAAAACGTATAATTTAAGAAAATATGGGTGAGGATATAAATCATATATGTATATATATATACGAATATTTATGTTTTTATACACCTTTATTGGAGTATAATTACCTCACAATGCTATGTTAGTTTATGTTGTACAACAAAGTGAATCAGCCATATGCATACATATGTCCCCATATCCCCTCTTTCCTGAGCCTCCCTCCTACCCTCCCTATCCTACCCCTCTAGGTGGTCACAAAACACCAAGCTGATCTCCCTGGGGTACGCTGCTGCTTCCCACTAGCTGTTTTACATTTGGTAGTGTATATATGTCCATGCCATTCTTTCACTTCGTCCCAGTTTATCCTTCCCCCTGCCCCGTGTCCTCAAGTCCATTCTCTACGTCTGCGTCTTTATTCCTGCTCTGCCACTAGGTTCATCAGTAACATTTTTTTTTAAAGATTCCATATATATGTGTTAGCATACGGTATTTGTTTTTCTCTTTCTGACTTCACTCTGTATGACAGACTCTAGGTCCATATTTATAATAATGCTGGGAAGATAAACCTAAAACGCAAATGAAAAAGGTTACACATACCTCTAAGAGCAGTGAAGAAACAAGATGAGGGGCATAGGGGGTGAAGTTAAATATCTCTGAATTAGACTCAACTCTGGAACCAGAAAGACATTTTACATAATTACAAAGCAAAATCAAATTTAGAAGATAGCAATCTCTAAAGATTGAAAGCAAAGTGAATTTTAATTGTGTGTTCAATAACCAAATAGAGAACAATTATTTCGAGTGACTTCAAAACACAATAATTTGACTGCATCTCTAGTGGCATATACTCCATGGATAAAAATAGCTATAGAATACAGTTAAACATCTGCAGTAATGGTAATGTTGGTGTAGTGTTGGTATGTTTATTCTGAGACTTCTGTGTGTACATTGTGGGATAAGTTGAGCGCTTATATTGGTATCTTGAGAGCTAGAATTATTAGTGTGGGGGGAAAGATGTAAAGGTGTCAGGTTGAAGAGAATAAGTAAAAACTCCTTAGTCCTGAATTTGATTTAGAAGTTTGAGTATGACTCATAATGAATTTCCTCAAATGAAAAAGAAAACAAAAACCTTATTTTCTAGCTTAGCCCACTGAAAAGAACTAGATACAATGCCCAATCCTGTAGCAGTGAGTACCCCTAGCACTCACAGTGTGGTCCCCAAATCCCACTTCCAAATAGAAGAAACTAGGGCGCTCTGTAGAAATGTCTGACTCCAGATCTTGGACAGATAAAATAATAAGATGAGCCTGGACCATTTTCCTAGAACCCAGAAAGCGGTTATAACTTAATGGGAATATGTCCAAAAGACTTGGAAGCCACCTTTATGAGACATCTATTGGCAAAAAAGAGACTACAAAATATATTTAAATCTGTGTTCATAAACATACTTAAGCCAAACAAGATTTTTATTTTGGCTATAATGGAATAACTGGGACAAGTCTAGCCCTCCTGCTGTAAACAGCTAGAAAACTGGACAAAATATATAGGAAAAAACCCAGGTTTCAGACATTGAACAAGAGATAGTACAGAGTCTGATTCCTGAAAGATCGTGAGCTCGTTGAGCGCTCTGGATTCCTCCATGGACGCACTCTTTAGACCCTGATGCAGCGAGGGGGATCTCAGGAAAAACATTATGGTCTTAACCAAGTTGAGAAGACAAAGATCGGAGTTTGAGGAGACGAACGGCTGGAATTTGCGGGAAAGAGAATCAGAGAAGAGAATGCCGTAAAAAGAAAGCTCCAGGCATCTGAACACGGTTTTCTTGAGTCTGTTGACAAATACTAAATCACTGATACATTACACGAATGCATACGGTATAACTGCAAGGTTGGGCAAAGAACAACCAGGGAGCTGTAAGTTAAATAATTCCCAGATCCCATACAGGGCTGGAGACATTAGAGCTCCCGCCAGCTTGAGTGGAGGGTCCTTGTTGAACATCAGGCATTCAGTAGAGACCCCAGAGGGGTCTTTAGTACTAAGGATCCTTAAAGTAAGGATAAACTGGCCTGGATTTAAGTCTACTGTAAACGCAACCTAATGAAGCTTCAAATCAAACCTCAGAAAGAATGGGTAATTATCCAGTAACTTAAGCACTTGCTAGAACAAAGTCCAACACTCTTTGAAGGAAGGTTACAGATGGTTTCACAGGTATCTGTATATCAAAAGTTATCAGATTACACACTTTAAGCTTGTGCCATTTATTGTATATTTATACCACAATAAAACTATAGATTTCCTTCCTTCAAAGGAAGATGAGCGAATTGCCAACAATCACATGAAAAGATACTCAACATCACTGGAGATGAAGAAAAGGAAAATTAAAACCATAATGAGACACTACTACATACCTAGCAGAATGCCTGAAATCGGAAAGATTGACCATACTATATGTTGTCAGTGATATGAATCAACTGGAAATCATACACTGCTGATGAGAATATAAAATGATACAATCACTTGGAAAATTGTTTGATGGTTTCTTAAAAAGTTTAGCATTTACTTACCACACTACCCAGCACTACCACTCCTAGACATTTTCCCAAGAGAAATGAAAACATATATCCACACAAAGACTTGAAAATCACTTTTCCTGAAAGCTTTATTCATAATAGCTCAAAACTGGAGATAGCCCAATTGTCCATCAACTGATGATACATAAATTATTTGACATCCATATAGTGGTGGTACTTAGCAATAATATAACTACTGGTACCTTCACGGACGTGGATGAATCTCAAACACATTTTGCTGACACAAGACACAAAATGCAAATCTGATCTACAGCGATAGAAATCAGGATTGTGATGTTCTGGGGACAGCTCTGGGGGTCGATTGACTGAACTTCCTGTTGGCAATACCTTAAAACATTGGGAACCTAACCCTTTCTCACCACCAACCCTGCCACATTCTGATCTAAGTCACCATTATCTCTCTCCTGGATCGTTTGCATAGCTTCCTAACTGATCTCCTTGTTTCCACCCTGACTCTACTTTAACTTATTCTCTTTGCAGAAGATGGAGTGATCCTACTTCCTATGGAATTCACATCAAGTAACCCCTCTGTTCAATGCTCCCCCTTTTACTCAAAGTAAGCGCTGAACTTTCTATAAAACTACAAAGCCAAGTGTGACCTGATTCTCTGAACTCATTGTGTGCTACTCCCCTTGCTCACCCTGCTCCAGCCACACAGGTCTCCTTGCTCATCACTGAACATGTCAGGCACGCTCCCATCTCAGAGCCTTTGCACTGGCTGTTCCCTGTGCCTGGAATTCTCTTCCCTCCAGATATCCACATGGGATGCTCTCCTGTTGCTTTCATAAATATCCTTAAATGCCATTGCATTCATTGCCTACGGCTGCCATAACAAAGTCCTACAAAATGGGTAGCCTAGAACAGCAGAAATTGTTCTCTCTCCTTTCTGGAGCTTAGAAATCCAAAATCAAGTTGTTGGAAGAGCCACTGTCTCTCTGAAGCCTCTAGAGGAGGATTCTTCTTTTTTACCTCTTCTTAGCTTCTGGTGGTTGTTGGTAACCTTGCAATTGCACCACTCCAATCTCTGCCTCTGCTGTCGCAGAGCTGCCTTTCCAGTGTGCCTGTCTCTCTTCACATGCTGCTCTCTTCTCCATGTTTATGTCCAAATTTCCTTCTTATAAGGACAATAGTCATCAGATTGTGACCCACTCTTACCCAGTACGACCTCATCTCAATTTGGTTACATCTACCAAGACCCTATTTCCAAATAAGGTCACATTAACAGGTACCAGGGGTTAGGACTTAGGCATATCTTTTTTGGGGGGGCACAATTCTACCCTCTACAGGCACTTTTAAGTGAGACCTTCTCTGGCCACCCCTATCTAAAATAGAAGCCCTTTTCCCACACCTCCTGTCACTCTTCCTTATTTCCTTAACACCTGCATTAAACATCACATATGTTGCTCACTTTAAAAAGATTTCTGCCTTCTTCCAGTGGAATATGAGCTCCTTGAAGGCAGGAGATTTTGTCTCTTTTGTTTACTTCTCTATCCTTAGTTCTACTAGGCACTCAATACATATTTGTTGAACGAACAAAGGAATGTTGTGGAAAATTAGGTGTTTTGGCCACAGCGCAGAACTTAATTTCTCCTGACTCTTTGCAGATTCATACTGGCCTAAGCACAATTTTTCCTACATGAGAAACAACCTTGGTATAAACCTAAGAGTCTCCGCAAATAGCAAAATGATCTTACTCTACTCCCTTCTCACAGGTCAGTGTGTTTGGTTCCTGCCTAACTACTCTTCTTGTTCTCAATTCATTTTCCCCAAGATTGTCGGTTATCTTAGGGGATTCGTAACATCCATTTCACGAAAGGGACTAGACAATCATCGCTGAGACAAGAGGAGGAAAGGATGTTCTATTATATCTTCTTTCTGATCAATACTAGTCACTTGCTGTCATTGCCCAAGCTTCGATTCTTGTGTACCTTTATTTCCACTGTCACCGCCACACCAATTCTTCCACACCAATGCTTTTTGCAATCCATTGGTGGGTGGAAAAAACCAATTTACTTGAATGTGACTGGATTCTTAAAAAATATACTAAAAAGAAAGAATTCAAGTTGTGTCAGGAAGTTTTTGTAAGTATTATTTCCAGAAAATTTTGTTTTGGTTAAGTGTGTATGTTTATGGGTATGTGTGTCAGATCTTGATGTAAAAAGTGTTCTGTACAGACATTCACTCTCTCTCTCTCTCTTTAATTACAGGAGGAACTTGTTAAGAATGGATATTTGATGCACCATTTCCTCACATTTAAGTCTCCTGCTGTGCTGCTTGTCATTATAGCACAGCCATCACCTGAGCTACACATTAGTGTGCACAAGGGGCATCTGGGGAGATCATTAAGAGGTGCTTCCCAGGCCCCACCCACCCTAGGGGCAGCGACTCCATACGTCTGGGTTGAATTCAGCTGAGTCACTTTGCTGTACAGCAGAAATTGCACAACATTATAAATCAACTATACTTAAAAAAAAAAATCTAGAGAAAAAAAAGAGAAATCTTGTCGCAATGGCTTAGCAGGTGGTACAACTCACTGTCACTCGCTCTTGGAAGATAAGAAATATAAAGCAACGGAACTCTAGTAACCTGAGGTGTAACACTGACTTTTGGACATTCAGGACATCGTGAGGAGTGAATGGCCTAGAGAGTTGCTTTCCTTTATTGCAAATACACAGAACTGATTTCAATTTACATAGAGTGATTGAGAGAGTGACCAGCCTGGGCTATCTAGTCCGTTCTACCTGTGAAGGAATGAAATGACAGGGACAGTGAAAGAAGAGGTCACATGTTTGCAGAGAAGGCAGGGAATGCAAACTCTCGCCATCCAGGGCTGAATTTAAGTATGCATTTCCATACTGATGCACTATCAGAAGTGGTGTGGTGAAAGTGAAATTGAAGCCAGCACTCTACTTCAAATATAATGGAAAGTAAATAGATGTTGAGGGGATGAAGGTGCTACTCTAGAAACCTACAAATCTATAAATCATTAAAAACATTGTTTCTCTGGGTAAAAGTGCTCTCTCTTCCAAACAAATAAATGACTTGGAAAGTAACATTTTTAGGTAGAACAGCATCCTAAATTGGTGAAAGTCTGTCTTAAAATGTTCTCCCAAGGAATGGGATATTAAGTTGTTCCTCTCCTAAACAATGGAATGCCTAATTATTTCTCTTCCAAATAGTTTCATGCTCAATTGTTACTCTCTCAAGCAATGGCACATTCAGTCAGTCCTCTCCCAAACAATGGAGACCACTCAGTTGTTCCTCTTCCAACAGTTGAATACTCAATTGTTCCTCTCCCAAGCAACGAACCATTCAATTACTCAGGTGAATGCAGTTGAAAAGATTTCATTTCTAGCAGTGTAAAGCAAAGCGGTGCTCACAGCACTGTTTGGGGCCCAGCTCGCTTCTGTTGGAGTCAGGCAAGTTCATGGTTATTATCATGATCCTTTGGGATCATTTTGAAACTCTCTGAATAGGAGAATATCAGTAACTTATTGGAGCTTCACATTCTCCTGCCAACCAAGCAAAGTGACAAAAATGGTCTCCATTTAACGTTTGAGCTTGTGGATACCATTACGGATATGTCACAGCTGAGGGGAAACTGAACAGAATACTTTAATATCAGATCTGTATTCATTGAGCTCCTGCTACAAAACTGAGTACCATCCCTGCTCTCAGGAGGCTCACATTCTAGTTGTCTAGGGAGATACAACACGAGAGAATCATTTGAGTGGTTGCCAACTGCCCGGGCGACTCAGAGGATGCAGAGCTCCACTCTGCCTGGAGAGTTGGGAAAGGCGCCCAAAGACAACAGTCCACTTTGGGCCTCGAAAAATGCCAAGTATTTTGACAAATGCAGAAGACTAGGAAGAATACATCTGGGCAGAGAGAAAAGCACAAGCATGGCGTGAACATTCCCAGCTTAGGATGGTGGAAAGCTGTAGCTGGTATTGGTTTCGGATGTAGGCAGCAGTGAGAAGTAGCAGGAAGCGAGATCTTAGGTCCCGGACCGGGAGTCCTAACCACTGGACCACAGGGGCCAGCAGCTAGGGCCTGGGTCCCTAGTTCTCACCTGCCTTGTCAGGAAAAAATTCAGGCAAGGAGGCAGAAGGTAAAGACAAAAGTAAAAAGTTTATTGGAAGAGAAAAGTACATGAGGAAAGACGCATGGGCGAACACTGAGAGTCGCACCTTTGGGAAGTTTAAATCTTTTATGAGGGGGCAGTCTTCCGGGTCTTTGTCTTCTTTTTGGCCAATCGTATTGTTTGGACCCCATGGCTAATTTGCCTCTGGAACCTCCCCTGGGTGTGTACGCACCCTTTAGTTAAGATGGATCCCACTGCAAAGGCCTCGGGGAGGAGGTAGCAGGACTTACTATGGTCTGGCATCTCCTGCCTTTTTGACCCCGTGAAGGCTTTTGCACATGCATAGTGTCTCCCTTGTCCCAAGGATGGGAAATATGTAGCCTCTTGATCCTTTAATAGGGTTTAGTCCCACTCTGCCCCTGCCATAAAAATGTCCAATGTCTGGTTATTTACCCCATTCCTGTTGCTGGTTTTATATTGAGGTGCAGATCTCTAAATATAGACAGGAGTCCAGTCATAAATATGTAGTCCTGGAGCCCGTTTGTCTCTTGCTTCAGGAAATGTAAACAGGGGGCTGGTAATGAATGTCCGGCCTGGAGCTCATCTTCTTCTCACCCCAGGAGGTGTGAACAGGAGGTCAGTTGTAAATGTCTAGCCTGGAGCCCATCTATCTCCCGCCTCAGCATGTTTTAGATACAGGATACCTGGAGCAAGGTGATGAGACTTGAGGCCGAATTTTGAAGGACGTGAAGTGACACTCTGGAGTTTTGCTTTTCTTCTGAAACCCTCCAATTATACAGAAGGCAAGAGAAGACGTGATTGACAGCAGAGAGCCCAGAGATTAGTACAGTCTCGGAGATGTCCATCTAAACCCTGATTACACAGGACATGGGGTGAGGTCCCTGATGTCCATGAAACTGACGAAAAAGTGGAACATACACAAAAGTGCCAAGTTTGCCCGTGTCTGACAGGAGCCACATTTCTTGCCTGACTCCTGTTTCCTATCTGTAGTCTCCAGATCTTTGTGGTTTCTCAAAATTCTTCTGAAGGCAGGATGTGAAACAAATGCTCCAAGGAATGTCCCTACTACAGAGACCCTTCATCTGTCTTGGACACACAGATGAAGTGTTTGGGGGATATAAACAGTGCACGGAGATGGAGATGGCACGCTGGTCATCTCTCCTCCTGGAGGTAGAAAGTCACCTCCAGCTACCGAGGAAGGGTCAACAGGGTACCGGACACAGGTAAGCTCCCCTTAAGCACCTAAAATCATCATTTAGGGGTGAAGCTTATGAAAATAACACAATCCTTTGTCAAAATTGCGAAAATCAGAATATATCAAGGCAAACAAATGTCACACGTAATGTCTTCACCCAGAACGAATTAGGTTAACATTTTACTACTCTTGATCACATCCTTTCTCCTCTATGCATAGGTATACATAGAGCTTTAAAACATTTCAAGCAAAATTGGAATTATACTGGTAATGCATGGTTTTGTACTCTGCATTTTAATTTTACCTTCTCTCATGAGTATTTTTATGTGTTAATGTACTTTGAAAATATCAATATGTGAGGTCTTTATGTGTGAAACAAATATCATTTTTATCGTGCTTACTGTGTGTGCCATTTTACGTATCTTAACTCATTTATTTCCCACAGAGACTCTATGAGAAAAGTGATTTTCTTTCCTTTTTTTTATTGTGATAAAGTATACATAACATTTGCCATTCTAACCGTTTTTAAGTGTATAATTCTGTAGCATGAAGTATATTCACAATATTGTGCAATCATTGCCACCTTTCATCTCTAGACTTTTTTATCTTCCCAAACTGAACCTGTACGCATTAAACACCAACTCTCCACTCCCCTTCTTTCTGCCCTTGGTAACCACCATTATCCTTTCTATGAATTTGACTGTTCTAGGTGCCTCATATAAGTGGAATCATACAGTGTTTGTCCTTTTGTGACTAGCATAGTATCTTCAAGGTTAATTCACGTTGCAGCGTGTGTCCGAAATTTCCTTCCTATTTAAGCCTGAATAACATTCCATTGTATGTATATAGACCACATTTTGTTTATCCATTCATCAATCAGTGGACCCTTGAGTGGCTTCCACCCTTTGGCTATTGTGAAGTATGCGGCTATGAATGAGGAGGTACGAATATCTGTTTGAGTCCCTGCTTTCACTTCTTTTGATATATACCTGGAAGTGGGATTCCTCGGTCATACGGTAATGCTACTTTTAATTTTTTGAGGAATCACCATACTGCCATTTTGTATTAGCCGGAGTTCTCCAGAGAAATAGAACCAATAGGATACACACACACACACACACACACACACACACACACACACACACACACATATAAAACAAATATACTTTATCTATCTATCTATCTATTGAAAGAGATCTATTATAAGAAATCAGCTCCTGTGATGATGGAGGTTGACAAGTCCAGAGACCTGCAGTCAGCAAGCTGGAGACCCAGGAGAACCAGTTTCAGTTGAATCTCAAGGGCTGGGAAAACGCAATGTCCCAGCTCATAGGGAGTCAGGTAGGAGGAATTCTCTCTTATCTGGAGAAGTGTCAGCCTTTTTCGTTCTATTCATGCCGTCGATTGATTGATTGAGGCCCACATTAAAGAAGGACAATTTACTTAAATTAGTCTAAGCCCCCCCAAAACACCCTCATAGAAACACCTAGAATAATGTTGTAGCAAATATCTGTGTACTACTCTGTGTCCCAGTCAAATTGACACATAAATTTAACCATTACACATTTGGAGGTAGTTAATATTATTATTTTTGTGTGTGTGTGGTACGCGGGCCTCTCACCGTTGTGGCCTCTCCTGTTGCGGGGCACAGGCTCTGGACGCGCAGGCTCAGCAGCCATGGCTCACGGGCCCAGCTGCTCTGCGGCATGTGGGATCTTCCCGGACCGGGGCACGAACCCGTGTCCCCTGCATCGGCAGGCGGACTCTCAACCACTGCGCCACCAGGGAAGCCCTCCCAGTTGTCTTGTTTATAATAACAGAAAGGTGGGCTGTGGTTGCCAGTGCCCCTTGCTCTAACCTTCTGTGGTCTGAGGTCAGGGTCATTAGAGTCATGAAATTGATGGGAGACTTCTGCAGCACTGGACCAGGAATCATGGATTCTGGATTCTGATCCTGTAGTTTAGTAACCAGAAGTGGATAATGATGATGATGTCGATACCAACTATTCACTGAACATTTATGATGTTCTAGCCTCTCTGTATGTACTTTGCCTGCACTATCTAGCTTAATCCTCAAAATAAACCTCAAGGTAGCTTTTATTATTTTCCATTTTACAGATGCAATAATGGATCCACAAGGAAATTAAGTAACTTATCCCAGGCCACAGAGTGAAGAAGAGGAGGAACAGAGACTGGAACCTGAGGAGTTTGGCCCCATGGTACTTGCTGCCCTCCTGCCTTCGCTTACACTTAGTCACTTCAGCTTGAGCTGCAGCTTCATAATGGAATCATTATAATGGATCAATGTTTACAGCACTTTAGAATTTATAAAACTTTTTAAAATCATGTTCATCTGATCATGTCCTCTTAACATTTGTTTTATTGCCTCGATTCTGGAATCAAGAAGACTGAAGATTGAAAAAGTTAAGTGACTGCACAGATTCACAAACTTGTTAGTAGCAGAGACGTTCCTTAGATGGGGGCCCCATACTCAGAGTTCCGGCATTTTTTTCGGCAGCATGGCAGCTAACTCTGTGAAAAGAGAAATAATCATCTCCCCACGGCCTGCTTCAGACCTGAGAATGTGAGAAAGTGCTTTGGAAGGTGTAAAATGTCCTACAAACGTGTGTCCTCCTGGCTTTAAGTTTAAAAGCACTTTCCAACGCACTCCTTAATGAGCTGGCCGTGGTACTGAAGATGGGAAACGACGCAGGCAGCTGGTCCTCTTTCCCTTGGGCGTTTCAGTTGCTTGAGTCTCTGACACCCCGCAGGTCCCCATGGTGAGGTGGACATGACATGTTAATTCTGCAGCAGGCTGGCCTGGAGCAAGCCTGGCAGCCATGTAATGAGAGGGACCCTTGTCGCTGCTGGCAGAAAGGGGGAAAGTTAGATATGACAAGCGGATTATCAGAGACAAACTGTGTTATGAAGAAAGCAAAGTGATATCTCTTGGTTTCCCTGGAAAATTGTTCTATCCACCTGGAATGACTTGGTAGCAGGAGGAGGGACTGATCAGGAGGGCATCAGGCAGGCTGGTGACTATTTTCCATAAGAAAAATGCAGGATGCCATTGGAGGTTGACAATTGCACAAAATAATAATAATGATTGCCCCTATTTTTTTAGGGTTCACAGAATCACAGAACCCATAGGGGCTTCGCAGTAACTGACACTGAATCCTCAGTAGCTCTTGTCCGCCCTGACCCTGATTCTTTAATGCAGCTCCCCCTGCCCCCATCCCCATGACCCACACAACCATTGACCTGTAAGGTGGAGCTGTGAACATGCCAACTCCTTTGGTGACAACAGTGTCTAGAGGAAACAGTCCAGTTCACCGTAGATCACATGGCCTGAGAGCAAACTCCCTAGAACCTTTCTTCCTGCCCTACCCTAGTTCTGTTCTAATTTGTGCCTGAATTTTGACATGGCTCTTCACCTTTAGACTTGGTTGAATTCAGTTTGCCTGGATAGGCTACTTCAAAACAGTGAGTGTTTTGCTTTGAACTTGCCTGTTCAGCTGTTTCCTCTCTCTTATGATAAGACACCTCAGTCTGGCTGTCATCTCTTATCATCCAGATGCCAGCACACTCCACTTGACTGACACCTGGCCAGGTCTCCCCACCGCCCACCGCCCCTCTTAGACCCAGACTCTTTCCCAGACTTAAGGGTATTGAATACGAAGTTAACTCTTATCCTCAGTGACTTACTCCAGGCCCCAGAGCAAGGAAGAGAATGAAGAATTTGCCCAGAAATAGAGTTGTGGGTAATAATACCAATACTGATATGACTACTATCACTGCTGTTACTACTGTTTGTAATAACAGTTACCAATGTACAGTGAGCACTTAGGTGCTGGTCTGAACACATTCTCTGTGGTGGGTCTATTATTATCCCATTTTGTTGATAGAAAACCTGAGATGCGGAGGTTAAGTAATTTCCCAAAGATCAAAAGGGTAGTCAACACTCCAGAAAAGAGTGTGGTAATGGGGATTTACTTTTCTGTAGCCCATGTTGATCCAAAGTGAGAGAAGAATAGTAGGAATCTCTACGTAGTAAATTAAGAGGGAGTTCTGGTATTTCAAGCAATGGGAAGTCGACCCAAGGTGGTTTACAGGCAGTGATCAAAGAAACTAGAAGGAGAGCAGGTTTCAGGGTTTGTTTCATTTAGGGGTCACCATGGATATGGGGCTGCAGGTCCATTTCCCCCCAGGTGTCTTGGTTCTACTCCTTTGTAGTTTGTCTTTGATCTCAGGCTGACTTCTCATGTCAATAATATAGATGCTGACAGCTCCCAGGGCTACCTTGTCCCCCACTCATATCCAGGAGCAGAGAGATGACTTTTTATCTACCAACCACTGAATAAAAGTCTTGAAGCTCATTCTCTTGTGACAAATCAGTCTTAAACCCACAGGAGAATGCCACATGCTGGTTGGCAGATGCCTCAGAGAGCGTACCACTCTGGCCTGTGTACCTTGTCTCCCAGGTTCAAGAGAGCACAGGATTGAGGTGACCACATTTGAGTTTGCAACCCCTGGATTTTGTGATTTCATGGGCCCTTTCATCTCTGGCATCATAAATATCTACCAAAAAAAATGGTGAATTGTGCCAGAAATACCTACTTCTTAGCCATCTTGTCATCTCTGCAGCTGTAATTCCTAGGAAGTGACTGAAATCCATCCACCTCCCCCCATCGTGGGAGGTGGGAAGAGGAATACAGACAACTAGCAAGGGGGAGGAAATGGGCTGGAGGCCACGAGTTGTTCTCCGTACTTACCCAGTCTTTGAAATGTGCTAAGATGGGGACGCTGCTGAGGTCTCCTCCCACTCCGTTTCTTAGGACTTGAAAGACAGAGTAGATGGAGAATGTAGATAGAGCATATAGGCTACACCCAGAGTCACTGGCAAGCAGAAGGGGCTCAGTGTGAATAGGCTAATAACTCCATCATCCCAGAAAGGACATCAGAATCCCCCACTTACGTTCAAGGCACCTGCTCCCTCTGGCCACTAGCCAACCTCAGATCATGGGGGGAGCTGTGCTGATGGGTAGGCTTCTGTCCCACCAGAAAAAATACAAAAATGCAAGGACTGGGGCATGACTTGGTCTCAAGTTGGCATCTTCTGAAGGCTTGGGCCTCTTATCTCCTCTCTGTTCTATGCTTCTGTTTCCTAGAGGTCTCTTATTTCTGACCAAATGGGTTGGAATCCATTGCCTGGTTTTGACCTCAATGTTGACCCAGTTTTGCCTTTTATTTCCCTTGATTCAGCTCCTTTAGGTTCATTCTTGACTTCTGAATTCTAACCCTCAGCTGTTTTCATGCTTTACGGTTACTTAGGGGATAATCATGACAAAAGACACCATTTATCGAGTTCCTACTCCATGCTTTGAGTTTTACAGAGATTTTCTAACAAGACTGAGGAGTTGGTTATTATTATTTCCATTTTACCTATGAGAAAACAGAGACTCAGAATGGTTAAATAACTTGCCCAAGTCTCTCAATTTGTTAAATGGCAGTGTTGGGGATCAAAGTCATTTCTGTCTGACTTCTATATCTTTTTGCTTTTCACAATATCCCACCATACCTCACAGAACAAGTGAGAGCAGAGAATCAGGTTGGAAGACCATCTTCAGGGAAGAGGGGACGGATGTACACACGGCTCCCACTCCATTCCCCAGGGTTTCACCTTCTGTTTGGGTCTCTTCCTGGCTGGCTCCTCCTGTGACACCATGCCAAGCACCCAAGGGCCACAGCTACCCTTTCAATAGTTGGATCCGAGCCTGACAAAACTCCCTTTTCCTCTATCCCTTTAACACAACTGAGACAGGCTGGTAATTTCAGAAAGAGTTTTACTAAACACTAAGGGAAACTGAAAGGAAATAATTGCAGCGAATACAGGCAGTATAAAAATAGCCAGCGCTCCAAATACATCTTTCTGGCTCTAAGAATCACAGTGAGAACAGCAGAAGGCTTTTCTGTTGTCCAAACCTAATGCTAAAGAAGCTGTCCCCCGCCCCCTCCCCTCCTCCCCCCGCCAAAGCTGCTGTAAGGTCCATATTAGTGGAGCTCAGCCATGTTCATATCTCTGATATGGGCTGGGAGTCAAGGTTCTGACTGGGGAAGAAGGAGTGAGTAGGGCAAGGCATGGCTGCAGGACCCACATCTCCCTGAAGAATCTCATCTAGTTCCATGACCTTGATCACCACACATATGCTGATGCCTCTAGCCGGGACTTCTCTCCTGAAGCCTACTGGACATCTCTGCTTGGATATGCCATGGATAAAAGAACTCCTCTAAACTTAAGCCCATCATCTTTCTCCCTCCAAAATCCTTCTTACTCCACCAGTAAATGGTACCACCAACTACCCAGTTGAGCAAGAGAGATACCAGGATGAAAGTCATTCCTGACTATCCCCCCATGCACAGCTGCCATTAAGTTCCGCCAGTTTTGTTTTGTTTCCAAAATCTCTTCATCTTCGCTATAACCTCCACTACTACCCACATTCAAGTCACCTTTATCTCTTGCCTGGACTTGTGTTGTCTCAGCCCCCCTCCTAACTAGTTTTACTACTTTTAGTTTTACCTGCTTGAGTCTATTCACTATGCTTGGGGCAAAACTTTTAAAACACAAATTGGCTTATGCCATTGTTCCTACCTAAACCTCTCCAAGAGGCCTCCGTTGCCCTTACAACAAAATACAAAACATAATCTGACCCTGCTTATTCCTCCCTATACTTTTTTTTTTTACATCTTTATTGCAGAATAATTGCTTTAAAATGGTGTGCTAGTTTCTGCTTTATAACAAAGCGAATCAGTTATACATATACATATGTTCCCATATCTCTTCCCTCTTGCGTCTCCCTCCCTCCCATCCTCCCTATCCCACCCCTCTAGGTGGTCGCAAAGCACCGGGCTGATCTCCCTGTGCTATGCGGCTGCTTCCCACTAGCTATCTATTTTACGTTTGGTAGTGTATATATGTCCATGCCACTCTCTCACTTTGTCGCAGCTTACCCTTCCCCCTCCCCATATCCTCAAGTCCATTCTCTAGTAGGTCTGTGTCTTTATTCCTGTCTTACCCCTAGGTTCTTCATGACATTTTTTGTTTCTTAAATTCCATATATAAGTGTTAGCATACGGTATTTGTCTTTCTCTTTCTGACTTACTTCACTCTATATGACAGTCTCTAGGTCCATCCACCTCATTGCAAATAGCTCAATTTCGTTTATTTTTATGGCTGAGTAATATTCCATTGTATATATGTGCCACATATTCTTTATCCATTCATCCAAAGATGCACATTTAGGTTGTTTCCATCTCCTGGCTATTGTAAATAGAGCTGCAATGAACATTTGGGTACATGACTCTTTTTGAATTATGGTTTACTCAGGGTATATGCCCAGTAGTGGGATTGCTGGGTCATATGGTAGTTCTGTTTGTAGTTTTTTAAGGAACCTCCATACTGTTCTCCATAGTGGCTGTACCAATTCACATTCCCACCAGCAATGCAAGAGTGTTCCCTTTTCTCCACACCCTCTCCAGCATTTATTGTTTCTAGATATTTTGATGATGGCCATTCTGACTGGTGTGAGATGATATCTCATTGTAGTTTTGATTTGCATTTCTCTAATGATTAATGAGGTTGAGCATTCTTTCATGTGTTGTTGGCAGTCTGTATATCTTCTTTGAGAAATGTCTATTTAGGTCTTCTACCCAGTTTTGGATTGGGTTGTTTGTTTTTTTTGTTATTGAGCTGCATGAGCTGCTTGTAAATTTTGGAGATTAATCCTTTGTCAGTTGCTTCATTTACAAATATTTTCTCCCATTCTGAGGGTTGTCTGTTGGTCTTGTTTATGGTTTCCTTTGCTGTGCAAAAGCTTTGACATTTCATTAGGTCCCATTTGTTTATTTTTGTTTTTATTTCCATTTCTGTGGGAGGTGGGTCAAAAAGTATCTTGCTGTGATTTATGTCATAGAGTGTTCTGCCTATGTTTTCCTCTAAGAGTTTGACAGTTTCTGGCCTTACATTTAGGTCTTTAATCCATTTTGAGCTTATTTTTGTGTATGGTGTTAGGGAGTGATCTAATCTCATACTTTTACATGTACCTGTCCAGTTTACCCAGCACCACTTATTGAAGAGGATGTCCTTTCTCCACTGTCCATTCCTGCCGCCTTTATCAAAGATAAGGTGACCATATGTGCGTTCGTTTATCTCTGGGCTTTCTATCCTGTTCCTTTGATCTATATTTCTGTTTTTGTACCTGTACCATACTTTCTTGATTACTGTAGCTTTGTAGTATAGTCTGAAGTCAGGGAACCTGATTCCTCCAGCTCCGATTTTCTTTCTCAAGATTGCTTTGGCTATTTGGGGTCTTTTGTGTTTCGATACAAGTTGTGAAATTTTTTGTTCTAGTTCTGTGAAAAATGCCAGTTGTAGTTTGATAGGGATTGCATTGAATCTGTAGATTGCTTTGGGTAGTAGAGTCATTTTCACAATGTTGATAATTCCAATCCAAGAACATGGTATAACTCTCCATCTATTTGTATCATCTTTAATTTCTTTCATCAGTGTCTTATAATTTTCTCCATACAGTTCTTTTTTCTCCTTAAGTAGGTTTATTCCTAGATATTTTATTCTTTTTGTTGCAATGGTAAATGGGAGTGTTTTCTTGATTTCACTTTCAGATTTTTCATCATTAGTGTATAGGAATACCAGAGATTTCTGTGCATTAATTTTGTATCCTGCGACTTTACCAAATTCATTGATTAGCTCGAGTAGTTTTCTGGTAGCATCTTTAGGATTCTCTATGTAGAGTATCATGTCATCTGCAAACAGTGACAGCTTTACTTCTTCTTTTCCGATTTGGACTCCCTTTATTTCCTTTTCTCCTCTGATTGCTGTGGCTAAAACTTCCAAAACTATGTTGAATAAGAGTGGTGAGAATAGGCAACCTTGTCTTTTTCCTGATCTTAGTGGAAATGCTTTCAGTTTTTCATCATTGAGGATGATGTTGGCTGTGGGTTTGTCATATATGGCCTTTATTATGCTGAGGAAAGTTCCCTCTATGCCTACTTTCTGCAGGGCTTTTATCAAAAATGGGTGTTGAATTTTGCAAAGCTTTCTCTGCATCTATTGAGATGATCGTATGGTTTTTCTCCTTCAATATGTTAATATGGTGTACCACGTTGATTGATTTGCGTATATTGAAGAATCCTTGAATTCCTGGAATAAGCCCCACTTGATCGTGGTGTATGATCCTTTTAATTTGCTGTTGGATTCTGTTTGCTAGTATTTTGTTTAGGATTTTTGCATCTATGTTCATCAGTGATATTGGCCTGTAGTTTTCTGTCTTTGTGACATCCTTGTCTGGTTTTGGTATCAGGGTGATGGTGGCCTCGTAGAATGAGTTTGGGAGTGTTCCTCCCTCTGCTATATTTTGGAAGAGTTTGAGAAGGATAGCTGTTAGCTCTTCTCTAAATGTTTGATAGAATTCACCTGTGAAGCCATCTGGTCCTGGGCTTTTGTTTGCTGGAAGATTTTTAATCACAGTTTCAATTTCAGTGCTTGTGATTGGTCTGTTCATCTTTTCTATTTCTTCCTGATTCAGTCTTGGCAGGTTGTGCCTTTCTAAGAATTTGTCCATTTCTTCCAGGTTGTCCATTTTATTGGCATAGAGTTGCTTGTAGTAATCTCTCATGATCTTTTGTATTTCTGCAGTGTCAGTTGTTACTTCTCCTTTTTCATTTCTAATTCTATTGATTTGAGTCTTCTCCCTGTTTTTCTTGATGAGTCTGGCTAATGGTTTATCAATTTTGTTTATCTTCTCAAAGAAACAGCTTTTAGTTTTATTGATCTTTGCTATGGTTTGCTTCATTTCTTTTTCATTTATTTCTGATCTGATCTTTATGATTTCTTTCCTTCTGCTAACTTTGGGTTTTTTTTGTTCTTCTCTCTCTAATTGCTTTAGGTGCAAGGTTAGGTTGTTTATTCGAGATGTTTCCTGTTTCTTAAGGTAGGATTGTATTCCTATAAACTTCCCTCTTAGAACTGCTTTTGCGGCATCCCATAGGGTTTGGGTTGTTGTGTCTCCATTGTCATTTGATGCTAGGTATTTTTTTATTTCCTCTTTGATTTCTTCAGTGATCACTTCGTTATTAAGTAGTGTATTGTTTAGCCTCCATGTGTTTGTATTTTTTACAGATCTTTTCCTGTAATTGATATCTAGTCTCATGGCGTTGCGGTCAGAAAAGATACTTGATAGAATTTCAATTTTCTTAAATTTATCAAAGCTTTATTTGTGACCCAAGATATGATCTATCCTGGAGAATGTTCCATGAGCACTTGAGAAAAATGTGTATTCTGTTGTTTTTGGATGGAATGTCCTATAAATATCCATTAAGTCCTTCCTTTTTAATGTATCATTTAAAGCTTGTGTTTCCTTATTTATTTGCATTTTGGATGATCTGTCCATTGGTCAAAGGGGGTGTTAAAGTCCCCTACTATGAATGTGTTACTGTCGATTTCCCCTTTTGTGGCTGTTAGTATTTGCCTTATGCATTGAGGTGCTCCTATGTTGGGTGCATAAATATTTACAATTGTTATATCTTCTTGGATCGATCCCTTGATCATTATGTAGTGTCCTTCTTTGTCTCTTCTAATAGTCTTTATTTTAAAGTCTATTTTGTCTGATATGAGAATTGCTACTCCAGCTTTCTTCTGGTTTCCATTTGCATGGAATATCTTTTTCCATCCCTTCACCTTCAGTCTGTATGTGTCTCTAGGTCTAGGTCTGAAGTGGGTCTCTTGTAGACAGCATATATATGGGTCTTGTTTTTGTATCCATTCAGCCATTCTTTGTCTTTTGGTGGGAGCATTTAATCCATTTACATTTAAGGTAATTATTGATATGTATGTTCCTATTATCTTAATTGTTTTGGGTTTGTTATTATAGGTCTTTTCCTTCTCTTGTGTTTCTTGCCCAGAGAAGGTTCTTTAGCATTTGTTGTAAAGCTGGTTTGGTGGTGCTGAACACTCTCAGCTTTTGCTTGTCTGTAAAGGTTTTAATTTCTCCATCAAATCTTAATGAGATCCTTGCTGAGTAGAGTAGTCTTGGTTGCAGGTTTTTCTCCTTCATCACTTTAAATATGTCCTGCCAGTCCCTTCTGGCTTGCAGAGTTTCTGCTGAAAGATCAGCTGTTAACCGTATGGGGATTCCCTTATGTGTTATTTGTTGTTTTTCCCTTGCTACTTTTAATATGTTTTCTTTGTATTTAATTTTTGACAGTTTGATTAATATGTGTCTTGGCATGATTCTCCTTGGATTTATCCTGTATGGGACTCTCTGTGCTTCCTGGACTTGATTAACTATTTCCTTTCCCATATTAGGGAAGTTTTCAACTATAGTCTCTACAAGTATTTTCTCAGTCCCTTTCTTTTTCTCTTCTTCTTCTGGAACCCCTATAATTCGAATGTTGGTGCATATAATGTTGTCCCAGAGGTCTCTGAGACTGTCCTCAGTTCTTTTCATTCTTTTTTCTTTATTCTGCTCTGCAGTAGTAATTTTCACTATTTTATCTTCTAGGTCACTTATCCATTCTTATTTCTCAGTTATTCTGCTATTGATCCCATCTAGAGTATTTTTAATTTCATTTATTGTGTTGTTCATTGTTGCTTGTTTCATTTTTAGTTCTTCTAGGTCCTTGTTAAATGTTTCTTGCATTTTGTCTATTCTATTTCCAAGATTTTGGATCATCTTTACTATCATTATTCTGAATTCTTTTTTAGGTAGACTGCCTATTTTCTCTTCATTTGTTTGGTCTGGTGGGTCTTTAACTTGCTCCTTCATCTGCTGTGTGTTTCTCTGTCTTCTCATTTTGCTTATCTTACTGTGTTTGGGGTCTCCTTTTTGCAGACTGCAGGTTCATAGTTCCCGTTGTTTTTGGTGTCTGTCCCCAGTGGCTAAAGTTGTTTCAGTGGGTTGTGTAGGCTTCATGATGGAGGGGACTAGTGCCTGTGTTCTGGTGGGTGAGGATGGATCTTGTCTTTCTGGTGGGCAGGTCCATGTCTTGTGGTGTGTTTTGGGGTGTCTGTGGACTTATGATTTTAGGCAGCCTCTCTGCTAATGGGTGTGGTTGTGTTCCTGTCTTGCTAGTTGTTTGGTCTAGGGTGTCCAGCACTGTATATTGCTGGTCGTTGAGTGAAGCTGGGTGCTGGTGTTGAGATGGAGATCTCTGGGAGGTTTTCGCCATTTGATATTACGTGGAGCTGGGAGGTCTCTTGTGGACCAGTGTCCTGAAGTTGGCTCTGCCACCTTAGAGGCACAGCACTGACTCCTGGCTGCAGCACCAGGAGACTTTTATCCACATGGCTCAGAATAAAAGGGAGAAAAAGAAGAAAGAAAGAAAGAAAGAAAAGAAGGAAGGAAGGAAGAAAGAAAAGAAAGAAAGAGGAAAGGGGAGAAAATAAAATAAAGTAAGATAAAATAAAATAAAGTTATTAAAATAAAAATTAATTATTAAGAAAAAAAATTTTTAAAGAAAAACAAAAAAACGGACAGATAGAGTCCTAGGACAAATGGTGGATGCAAAGCTATACAGACAAAATCTCACACAGAAGCATACACATACACACTCACAAAAAGAGGAAAAGGGGAAAAAATCATAGATCTTGCTCTCAAAGTCCACCTTCGTAATTGGGGATGGCTCGTTGTCTATTCATGTATTCCACAGATGCAGGGTACATCAGGTTGATTGTGGAGCTTTAATCCGCTGCTCCTGAGGCTGCTGGGAGAGATTTCCCTTTCTCTTCTTTGTTCTCACAGCTCCCAGGGGCTCAGCTTTGGATTTGGCCCCGCCTCTGCGTGTAGGTCACTGGAGGGCGTCTGTTTTTTGCTCAGACAGGACGGGGTTAAAGGAGCCGCTGATTCGGAGGCTCTGGCTCACTTAGGCCGGGGGTAGGGAGGGGCACGGAGTGCGGGGCGGGCCTGCGGCGGCAGAGGCCAGCGTGACGTTGCACGAGCTGAGGCGCGCCTTGCGTTCTCCCGGGGGAGTTGTCCCTGGATCCCGGGACCCTGGCAGTGGCGGGCTGTACCGGCTCCCCGGAAGAGGCGTGTGGATAGTGACCTGTGCTCGCAGACAGGCTTCTTGGTGGCGGCAGCAGCAGCCTTAGCGTCTCATGCCCGTCTCTGGGGTCCGCGCTTTTAGCCGCGGCTCGCGCCCGTCTCTGGAGCTCCTTTAAGCAGCGCTCTTAATCCCCTCTCCTCGCGCACCAGGAAACAAAGAGGGAAGAAAAAGTCTCTTGCCTCTTCGGCAGTTCCAGACTTTTCTCCGGACTCCCTCCCGGCTAGCGTGGCGCACTAATTCCTTTAGGCTGTGTTCACGCCGCCAACCCCAGTCCTCTCCCTGCGCTCCGACCGAAGCCGGAGCCTCAGCTCCCAGCCCCGCCCGCCCCGACGGGTGAGCAGACAAGCCTCTCGGCCTGGTGAGTGCTGGTCGGCCCTGATTCTCTGTGCGGGAATCTCCCCGCTTTGCCCTCCGCACCCCTGTTGCTGTGCTCTCCTCTGCGGCCCCGAGGCTTCCCCGCTCCGCCACCCTCAGTCTCCGCCCGCGAAGGGGCTTCTAGTGTGTGGAGACCTTTCCTCCTTCACAGCTCCCTCCCACTGGTGCAGGTCCCGTCCCTATCCTTTTGTCTCTGTTTATTCTTTTTTCTTTTGCCCTACCCAGGTACGTGGGGAGTTTCTTGCCTTTTGGGAGGTCTGAGGTCTTCTGCCAGCATTCAGTAGGTGTTCTGTAGGAGTTGCTCCACGTGTAGATGTATTTCTGGTGTATCTGTGGGGAGGAAGGTGATCTCCGCGTCTTACTCTTCCGCCATCTTCCCGATTCTCTCTGCCCAACCCTATACTTCTCATACTTCATAACTTGTACCTGGTCCGTGCTCTTGTCATTCTGAACCACGTTGATTTCCTCTGATGTGTTACTTTGACATCAGGGCTTTGAATACGCTCTTCTCTCTGAATGGAATACCCTTGTCCCAAGCCCCCTTGCCTACTTTCACTTGTTAGTTTAACTTAGATGTAACTAGCTCCCAGATGTTCTCTGTATCCCATAAAACTGGAGTTAAATGTCTCTCCTATGGGTCCTGAAGTAATACTTATCACTTTTAACATATTCTAGCTTTTATGAACATCTGCCAGTAACAGGGATGTGCGGGGAAAGTGAACGTGTTATCTGGATCACTGATATGTCACCATATATCATCACAGTGACTGGCACAGATGGGGCAGCACTCAATAAACATCTGATAAATGGATGAATTGATGGACGGGTGAATGAAAATAGGGTGACCAGAACTTTGGAGGGGGATAACGTGATTAAACATTGGTATAGAAAATATCAGTAGACTGGTTCATTTAACAAACATTTCCAGAATATCTGCTCTGTATCAGGCTGCTTGCTGGGCAATATGGGCCCAAGACACAGGGACCAGACTTCTTTCTAATCGGCAAAACCCTGATCTTGTACCGCCTGGCTCTTGTTATATATTTACTACTGTGAATCTCACTTTTAGCAGGCCTAAGGACTCCAAGCAGGTTCCTAGGGGTCTTGTCTGGCTCAGTTTATAGCAGCAGAATTAAATTTTAAGAGAAAAATTAGTTCCTTTCCCTTTCTTCTTCTCTCCTTTCCCTTTGTTTTTCTTTTTTAAAAAATTTCCTCTCCTTTCCTATTTAAATGAAACCCTATGCCATGCCTGTCTTCCCCCACTTTCCCCTTCCTCTTTTAATTCATTTGTGGTGCTCCAGATCTCACTTTTATTGTGATTTACTTAATGTGAAATGTATTGGTGGGACCAGAGCTAATGCATTTCTGAAGGTGCTGTGAGAACATCTTAATTGGTTACCCAGGATCCTCTGTGATTGACAGATTCCCAGTGGAGCCTCCAGGCAGAGGAGAGCGCTGGTGAGTTGGAAAGGGATTAGTGTTAATTCCTCCGAGATACCTCCTTGTGATGTTTCTTGGTCAATAAGAGATTAAATGGGGGAGAAGGTTTAAACACAGTCCTGCCTATTCTCATCACCTGCTAATACCTTCCTCTCCATTCCCACAATAGGCCTTGGTGCCGGGGTCTTCGGCGTGTATCCACTGACACACACAGAGCACTCGAAGGCCTTCTTTCCTGTTCCTGGACCTGTCAGGAGAGCCCTGAGCAGCAAAGACTTCTTGTGTTGTTTCTAGGCAGATGCGAGATGTGATCAGAAGCTGCATGGTCTACGGGGTCGGTGGGAGGGCAAGGTAGGAAAAGAGTGAGTGATAGGCACAAGATAGGGAGAGAAGAAGTAAGAAAGCAGCGGAGGTTCTCACCAGCATCTTGTCATTACTGTGCTCTACAGCCCCAGTGGTTATGGCAGACAGACTCTAGGGTGGTCTCTGAGATCCTCAAACCTGGGTGTTTACACCCTTGTATGAGTCCTTCCCTTTCAGTGTGGATGGGCCCTGTCACTTGCTTCTAACCAATGGATATGTCAGAGGTGATAGGACCTCCTTCGATTATGTTATGTAAGGCTCATTTTGCTGACCAGTTCACTCTAGACTCTCTTTCTCTCTCTCTGTGTCTGGCTTTGAAGAAGCGAGCCACTAGAAATCCTACAACTGCAATGAACTGAACGCTACCAACAACCTGAATGATCTTGGAAGAGGACCTCTAGCCTCAGATGAGAACCCAGCTTTGGCTAACACCGTGAATGTAGCTTTGTGACCCCTGAGCAGGGAACCATAAGCCATGCTGGAACTTCTGATGCACAGAGACTATGAGATAATAAATGTGCAATGTCACTAAAAAGAGTGTAATGTCTGCAGTGGCAGAAACCAACAGTGATAGAATATGAATGGAGTGGTCCCTTTTCCTTCCGGCCTTGAGCACCAGGGCCTGGATGTTTTTATTTTCTTCAATCATCAAAAAGGTCTCTTGGGAAAGGACAGTAAATCCGTTCATACTAAAGTGAACTTGACTAGCTACCCTCCCAACAGAGGCACTCATACACAGGGAGCCTTAAAAGCTGTGTCCCCTTGTAAAAAAGTCTGCTGCATATTAACCCCTTATCAAATATATTAGGAACTCATACAACTCAATAGCAACAAAATCAAAAAATCTGATTTAAAAATGGGTAAAAAACTTGAATAGACATTTTTCCAGAGAAGACATACAGATGGACAACCGGTACATGAAAAGATGCTTAGTATCACTAATCATTCAGAAAATGCAAATCAAAACCACAATGAGATATCACCTCATACCTGTTAGGATGGCTATTATCAAAAAGACATAAAATAACAAATCCTGATAAAGATAGAGAAAAGGAACCCTTGTGCACTGTTGATGGGAATGTAAATTGGTACAGCCAGCATGAAAAACATCATGGAGATTCCTCCAAAAATTAAAAGTAGAACCACCATATGATCCAGCAGTCTCACTTTGGGTATGAATCCAAAATGAAATCACTATCTTGCAGAGACATCTGCCTTCCCATGTTCACTTCAGCATTGTTTATAATAACCAAGACATGGAAACAACCTAAGTGTCCACGGATGGATGAATGGATAAAAAAGTTGTGAGATATATATATATATATATAGATAGATAGATATATAGATAGATAGATAGATAGATAGATAGTGGAATGTTATTCATCTATAAAAAAGAAGGAAATCCTGCCGTTGTGACCACATGGATGGACCTTGAGGGCATAATGCTAAGTGAAATAAGTCTGACAGAGAAAGACAAATACTGTATGATCTAATATATACGTGGAATCTAAAAAAGCCTAAATCATAGAAATGAACAGTAGGATGGTGGTTACAATGGGCTGGGGGTGGGGGAAATGGGGAGATGTTGGTCAAAGTGTTCACACTTCTAGCTATAAGATGAATAAGTTCTGGGGATCTAATATCCAGCATGGTGACTATAATTAACAATGCTGTATAACATACTTGAAAATTGTGAAAGCCCAGATTTTAACTGTTATCATCACCCACACAAAATGATGGTAATTAAGTGAGGGGATGGAAGTGTTGACTGACATTTTTATGACAATTTCAGAATATATACATGTATCAAATTATCGCATTGTACACTTTAAACATGTTATATGTCAATAATATCTCAATAAAGCTGGAAAAAGATTTACTGGTCGTTTGTGACTATTTACTTTAGATAATTCATTATGTCTTGAATTATATCCCCTTTTTGGGGGGGGTGGGGAGGTGGGTTGTGATAGCACTTTTAATTTTTCTTTCTTTTAAACTATTCTACGCTTGACAGATTTTCATGGTCTGCTGTTTTCACTCTACTAGGGAGAAGATTACTTTCATTGTTAACTTCAAAATCCCTTTCTCAAAGCAAATCCTCTTCAGCCCAGAGTGGGTTGCCCCAGGCCAGAGGCTCCAGGCTCACTCAGGTTCCCAGTTAAAAGACAGCACTGCATCCCTGGATCTCTTGTGGATGGAAGCAGTGTTCTGAGAGGACGCAGGTATGAGCACCGGGTTTGGATATCTGGATAAGAACAGCTTTTACTCTTTTCACTTAATTTGAAGGAACACGAGCTCTAAAATCAGAAAGAACTAAATATTACTGTCTCTGAGCTATTTGTGGGCAGTGAGCAAGTTATTTAACCTGTCTTGTCCTGGTTCCCCATTTTTTTTTGCGGTACGCGGACCTCTCACTGTTGTGGCCTCTCCCGTTGCGGAGCACAGGCTCCGGATGCGCAGGCTCAGCGGCCATGGCTCACGGGCCCAGCCGCTCCGCGGCACGCGGGATCCTCCCGGACCGGGGCACGAACCCGTGTCCCCTGCATCGGCAGGCGGACTCTCAACCACTGCGCCACCAGGGAAGCCCCTGGTTCCCCTTTTAACAGATGATTATCGTGAACAGCGAGGGAGGTAACGTGGTGAAGAGTCCCCAGCACCATGTCTAGCCCCTGGCTTCTTATCCAATACATGCTAATTTTTTTCTCCTTTGTGTGTTTAGAGGAGGGATGTGAGCAGGAACAAGGACAAAACGAAGCTCCTCAGGGATGAAAACCCACATCTCAGAGCAGTGGGCTTGCTGCTTCTTTGCTCTTTTCCTCTGATTTCTGCTCTTTTCCTTCCTTCTCCCTCCTGAGCAAATACATTCAAAGTGTTTAGAACAGGGCCTGGCCACAAATGCTAATTTTTCTGCTGTTAGTATTTTTCCTGTAACTGTTATCATCACCATCACCGTCACCATTGTTATTGTCATCATCGTCTTCATCACCACCATCAGCAGCAGCAGCTCTTTCCTTCCAGCGCATTTTCCTTTCTCCAGTAGAGGTAATATGCCTTTACTTCTTTCTGTAATGCTGAGGCTGGAAGCCTGTGTAAATTACATTTCCTGAACACCCCGGCCATCTGGCTTCTTGTTCAGTTTTGCCAACACGGAGATACTGTCAGAGGGGGAAAAGCCTTATATTTGCTTTCTCTCTTTCTGCTTTTGGCAGTGTCTCCAGAAAAAGCTGCATCCTTTGGGATGATCCTAGCTTTAGCCATAGCAGCCTCCTTCTTGGTGAACATAGCATCATCGGGATGGCCCTCTTCAGTGCTTCAAGCAGCATCCCCCTCTGTGGATTCAGTGCAGACTTGGCTATCTCTGGTGGGGGGTGGGTGAGGGGAAGGGGACGTGGGAGAGAAGGGGAAGTGGGGAGAGGTGGAGGAGGAAGACGGCAGGGCAGTGGAGCAGAATGGAGAAGCAAGTGGGAGCAGCACAGGCTGTTACCCTGCTTTTCCTCTAAATGTGTTTGGATGAGTAGTCATTTGTTATCAGTCTAAAGATTAGTAAAAAAAATGCTGAAAATGGCAGAGCAGAAACATGGAAAACATCTGAGTCCTTGACCACATGGTTGAGTTACTGGATCAACTAGCCCTGGAAGCTTCCTACGTTTAGACTTTGCTTCCTTGAGATAAACTTCCTTCCTTATTTTTATTTTATTTATTTTCCGGTACGCGGGCCTCTCACTGTTGTGGCCTCTTCCGCTGCGGAGCACAGGCTCCGGACGCGCAGGCTCAGCGGCCATGGCTCACGGGCCCAGCCGCTCCGCGGCATATGGGATCCTCCCGGACCGGGGCACGAACCCGCGTCCCCTGCATCGGCAGGCGGACTCTCAACCACTGCGCCACCAGGGAAGCACCCCCCTTATTTTTTTTTAACCAGGTTCAATCAGTTTCTGTTAGTTTCAGACATCACCATCCTACAGAAACAGAAACAGAGCGAAGAAATCTCCTCCCTCTCTTTCTCCTCCTTCCCTCCTTCCCCTCCCCCTCACCTCCTCCTCTTCCTCTTCTCCTTCCTGTCCTCCTCTTCCTTCTTCTCTTTCTCTTGGAAAACAGGTAGCGTTGTCCACAAGCACCATGATGTTAGCTTCCTCTCATATCTCATTGGCTACAATCAGAGCTCATGTCCATACCTAAGTATGTCTATAAAAGGGGACAGAATTGTCACAATTAGCCTAGACTGTGTGGTGTAGGGTGTGACATGGAGTCAGCTGTCAAGGACTGTGATGTACTGCTACATTTCCCTGGATGCTGGCAGAAGACATGAAATTCCTGAGTTAGAACCAAAGGGCATTGATTGCTCACAGCACAGCAGGCAGCATGAGCTTCCGATTTTCCTGGCCTCCCAAATCCCACAGGAGCAATATAGAGGGGCCTAGGAGTGTTTGCATCACTGCTCAGGAACCCCAACCTTAGAGAACTCACATATTTCATAATAGGCTACAAGAAATTCTGCCATGTTCTGTGCATGAATGTCAAACAATCTAACATATGTGTTTAGAATTTCAGAAGGAAGTGGGGAAGAGAAAGAGTATTTAAAGAAATAAGGGCTAAAAAAAAGTCCATATTTGATGAAAACTATATGCTCACAGAACCAAAGAGCTCACGATTCCTAAGACCAAACATTAAGAAAATTAGCAAAACAGAAATAGAGTCACAGATGTAGAAAAGAATCTTACGGTTACTGGGGGGAAAGGAGGGGAGAGATAAATTGGGAGATTGGGATTGACGTATACACACTACTAAATATAAAACAGATAACTAATAAGGACCTACTGTATAGCACAGGGAACTCTACTCAATACTCTGTAATGACCTATATGGGATAGGAATCTAAAAAAGAGTGGATATATGTATATGTATAACTGATTCACTTTGCTATATAGCAGAAAGTAACACAACATTGTAAATCAACTACAATAAAAATTTCGAAGGATTAAAAACAGAAAATTACACAAATGTAACTAAATTGCTAAAAACTAGTAAAAATGGGAAAATAAGAAAAGCCAGAGCAAAAGAAAATCATATACATGCAGAGGAACAAATTTAACCATCACAGCAGACTTCTCATCAAAATTTATATAAGCAAGAAGACATTGGAGTGACATATTTGACTGAACCAGAAAAATTGTTTATTCAATGAAAATATTTTTCAAAAATAATCGGAAAAATAAAGCTGGGCCAATTTAAGAACAAAATACATTATGAGAATTGTTAAGCTATTTAGGCAGAAGGAGAATGATATCAGATAGAAATTTCAGTCTACTTTGAGTAATAAACACCACCAGAAGTGGCAAATGTTGGAATAAATATAAGATACTTTCTCTCTCTCTCTCTTTTTTTTTTTGGCTGTGCTACCCAGCTTGCAGGATCTTAGTTCCCCCACCAGAGACTGAACCTGGGGCCACAGCTGTGAAAGCGCTGAATCCTAACAACTGGACCAGGAGGGAATTCCCTTTTTCTCATTTTTAATTACTTTAGAAGTTAACTGTTTAAAGCAAAAGTTTTAGCAATATATTGTGAGGTTTATAACACATGTAGGAAAAGAACTGTAAGATAAAAATATCACAAACAAAGGATGTGAAGGGGGACAAGGAAGTGCATGGCTATAAAATTCTTATGCTATCCATGAAGTGGTATAATACTGTTTGAAGGTACAGTGATTAGTGAAAGTTGTATAATGTAAACTTGAGAGCAACCGTGAAGAAAATAAATGAAAGAAGTATAGTCAAGAAGCCAATCATAGAGAGAAAACAAAATACTAAAATGTACTGAATTAATTCAAAAGAAGGCAGGAAAATAGCGAAAAAGGAACAAAGAACAGATGGAATAAAAAGAAAACAAATGTGCAATATGGTAGTTTAATACACAATCATACTGATGATTGCATTAAATCAAAATGGTATAATACTCCAAAGATGCTCAGATTGGATAAAGAATAAACATGAGACTATGTTATTTACAAGAAACCACTTTAAATATAAGGACATAGGTTAAAAGTAAAAGTATGGCGATACACACACATGCACACACACACACACGCACACACACACACACACACACCATGCAAATACTTAAATGCTGATCGGAATACCAGACTGTTCTCAGTGCTTTATTTACATGCATTACCTCAATGAATATTTAAAATAAGTTATGATGAACAAGTCGTCATTTTAAAGATGAAGAAACCCCAAAGTCTACGCTCTTGACTACCATAAGTAGTCTTGACTACTTTAGACTTCTGGAAGGTAGGAATAATATCGTATTCACATTTATATCTGCAGTGTCTGAATATCTAAAACATGAGCTCTGACTCATGATAGGTGACTGAGAATTCGATTTTTAATGAATAATGAATGGATGATTGGCTGCCTGGCTGGATAGTTAGATGGACGGAGGAAGAAATGAATGCACCTGCAGATGCAGTTATGCCTCATCAGTCCATCGGTAGTGTGTGCCCTGAACAGACCTCAGTTTGAAAATGAGAACAAACATTTCCGGCAGCAGATAATATCACACATCAATGATCAAGGTAAGAATTCAAGTTCTTTTGTGCAAGGAGCATGTCTAAGTTGGTTACTAAGACCAAGCAGGGGACCCTTCCAGTACCTGGGGTTGAGATTGGGGTGGAAAAGGTAAACCCTTAACATAAAGTCTCTTCCTTCTAAGACTACTCCCTCCTTGGCTCCGAGAACAAACATCCCACCTCCTACAATCCCCTACACGGCATCCTGTCTAAAAGCAGTGTCTGGTCAGATGAGAATTTAATGAGTTATTATATATTTAAATACTGGCAAAGAAACATATCATTACATCTGTCTTGCAGTTTTAGAGCATAAGGATAATGTGTTTGCCAGAGTTGTGAGGATGATCAAACTCATCAAAACCATTCCGAGTATATCCAATGGGCTAATGCCATTATACTTCTCACAGTATATTGTATTTCTTTGTTTAAAAACTCCATTCTTATAATTCTTTAAGAGTAAATTATAGATATCCACTGGAGATTGCTAAAGCAAAAATATATATATATATATATATATATTGGAGAGATCAGAGGGTTTCATTATAAAAATATATGTCTCATGTCACCCAAGGGAAAGAAAGTAGCTGAGTCTCAGGAAAAAATTGGAACCAGAATCTGGAAAGACATCAGGACAATCTCTTTAACTCATATGTTTACTTTTCTTTGAACCATTATTTCATATCCTTCTAAGGCTTTCTTTTTTTACTCCTCATTACACATGCCAAGCTATCCTTGGCCACAGAATAGAATCTTGAGTTAACATTGTCTGTAAGTATAGGTCAGGCTTAACTAGAATATCTATAATCAAATTTTAAATTTCTGGGAGAAATATTCACATTGGTCCATTTTGATTCAGTGTAAAGTCACCTAGAGGAATCGTAAACGTTACTTTGCTGGGTAATGAAAGTAGAGTCTTTTTTTTTTAATCTAGATAAACATTCCAAGGATATAAACTTCTTGAGAGCAGGAACTCTCACTCATTTTCATGAATCTTGGCACAATGCCTGACATATGATAAGTAGTTGTAAGGGTTTTAATTCCAAACTGTTTAATTCCAAAGCCCTGAAGTAACTTCTACTTGAATTGCTCTTTTTCTCAATCTGTACATCACTCGTTTGTTCTGCTCTGTACCAGTTAGTGCAGGCTAAGTTATGCCACATAACAACTGAGCCCCCAAATATTAGTGGCTTAGAACAGTGATTCTTAAAGTGTGGTCACTGGACAGTCAGCATCAATATCACCTAGGAACTTGGTAGAAATGCAGATTCTTGGTCTCTACTCCAGACCTCCTGAATGAAAAACTTTGTGATGGGTCCCATCTCTCTTGTTTTACCAAACCCTCTGGTTGCTTTCAGTGTGCACTAAAGTTTAAGAACCACTGGCTTAGAACAATAAAGGTTTGTTTCTCATTAAACTTACAGGAGCCCTGGGGGTTGTCTGTAGTTTTGTTCCACATCACCTTACTTCGCTAGCTTATGGAGCAGACCCCACTGAGATGGAAAAGAGAGACATGAACCAAGAGCTAGCTCTTAAAACTTTGCTCTGAAGTTACATTCCGCTCTCCTCAGCAAATCTAATGGGGATGAGGCAGAAACATATAATCCTATCACAGAGACGGGTTACCTAGGAAGGAAAATAGAACTACTGTATTCATTTTTAAATTTTCTCATTTCTCTATAGATTTCTAAACGGTAGTAAGCGTGATGTTTTGACAAACATTTTTCAAGGCCATGGAACAATCATAATTGTTCCCGTTGTTAAGATTGCTTTGTTCCACTTGCATGGCCATTTTTATTATCTCACACTCCTGTGCACAGCGAGGTCTGCCTGTATTTGGAAGAGCAGTGATATAACCTACCACATAATTTTCCCTATCTCTGTTCAAATGTACCTTTCCAGAGAAGTTTTCCCTAACCTGCCTTGTTTAATATTGTTCTGTTCCTCCACCTTCTGTCACTCTATCACATTACCCTATTTAATTTTCTTCACAGCACTTACATTAAGCTGAAACTACTTTATTAGTTTAATTATTCTAAAATTTATTACCACATCCGCTTCATCAGAACAGGGACTTTGTCTATATTACTCACAGCTTTATCCCCAGAACTTAGAGCAGTGCCTCACGCAGAAATGTTCATTAAACATTTTGGGATATGAATGTGTTGTTATCCCCTGAGATGGACCAACTAAACTCTCACTGCTATTTAAAATGGAGCTGGGGCCTGTCCTGAGTCTGAGCCAGGAGCAGGGGATGGCAGAGAAGAAGGCTTCCCATCTGATGCCCAGACACAGAGGCCAATACTGGTCTGCTGGGTAAGGAGCTCATTTAAAGAAGCTGTAAGCTTTTAGCTCACGATTCCACCCTGGTGTCTATCTTCTTCCTTCCCAATTTGGAGTATACCTAGCCTTTCAAAGGAGGCTTCTCCTACCTCTTATTAACGAGAGAGATCAAATATCCTGGGAGAACTCCTTATTCCCATTTCTAGAAAGGGTATTATTTGAGTTGTATAATTCATTCATTTGAAAAATATTTATTGAGTCCCCACTGTTTGCCAGGAAACATTAATGAACAGGACAGAAAAATCCTTACCCTGATGGAACTTATACTGCAGGAAGGCAGACAAGGAACTAGTTGAAAAAATTAATCTATAGTATGTCAAGTGGTGAGAAGCAATATGAAAAAAAATTTAAGCAGGCTAGGGCAGATAGAGATGGCGTGCTATTTTATACAATGTGACCGGAGAAGACCTCTCTCATCAGGGGAACCTTGAGAAATGATTGAAAAGAAGTGAGAAAGCAGATATCTGGTGCAAGAGAATTCCAGGCAGAGGGCAAAGTCCTTCAGGCAGTGGTATGATTGGCATGTTGGAAAAATTAAAAAGGAATCTGAATGATCACAGCAGAGGTAGCTAGGGCTCAAAGTTTTGGACCATGACCCAGAGTGAGACATAAATTTTCTATTGGAACAGAGTACACACACACTCACTCACTTGCACACACACATGCATACTTACACACACACACACACACACACACACACACACACACACTGAATTCAAAATTTCACAAAGGAATACTTACCCTTATCCTGTGCATTGCACTCTGATGTTGTCTACTCTATTTATTGCATTAAAAATTCTGGTCATGACTATCTAAATTGATTATATAACCTATTAGTAGATCAGAGCCCGCAGTTATACTGAGATAGATTGAGAGTGATAGGAATTAAGATCAGAGAGGTAGTGAAGGGCAGAGAATGGGCTTATTTAGGTTCTGGAAGGGGACTGGGTGAGTAAGAAGGCTGTTAAAACATTTAGAGTTAGGGAGTGATTTGTGTGTTTAAAACATGAGTCTGACTGCTCTTTGGAGAATGGAATGTAATAGGCCAAAAGTGGAGAGAAAGAGAGCATAGCCCACATAAGAGATAAGGGTGGTTTGGACCAGACAGGTAGTAGAAGTGATGAGAAGTGGTCTGATTATAGATTTATTTCAAAGATAGACCCAACAAAATTTTCTGATGGATTGGATGTGGGGCGATAAAAGTGAAAGACAAAGACAATTCCAATACTTTAGACTTGAGTGACTGGAGGAATAGAGCTATCATGTACTGAGGAGGGTCAAACTGAAGAAGAATTAAGTTTGGGAGAGCGAAGGAGATCAGAAGTTCTGTTTGGGGCACGTAAACTTTGAAGACACCTAAGTGGAGATGTTCAAAAGTCAGTTTTATATTTAGGTCTAGAAGTTAGGGCTGGAGACACATTTTGAGTGATGAGGTTATGAATGGTTTTTAAAGCCTTGCTGGGTTATGTTACCTAAGGATTGTGTATGAGGCACAGGGCCATGAGGTCTAACTCCTGCGCCCTGAGGCATACCAACATTTGGAAGTTGAAAAAGATGGGGAGAAGCCAGCAGAGGGACTGAGATACAATGACCAGAAAGAGGGACCAAGAGTGAGTGATACCCTGGAAGCAAAGCAAGACCGTGTTTCAAAAAGGAGGGAGTTGTCGTGTGTATCAAATGCTGCTAATGGGTTAAGTAAATGAGGACTGAGAACTGACTCCAGGATTGGACAATGTGGAGATTATTGGTGACCTTCAAAGAGGCAGTTTCAGTGGGATGGGTAGAAAAAAGAAATAGCTTGATTGGATTGGGTTCCAGAGAAAATAGCTGGAGGTGAAGGAGAAACAAGAGGGCATGGAGAAATGATTGGGCTGGCCAAAAAGTTTGTTCGGGTTTTGCCTTAACTACCCGAACGAACTTTCTGGCCAATCCAATATTTTGATGACCCTCCCTGTAAAGGGGAACAGAGAAATGGGGTGGTAGCTGTTAGGTGGGATGTAATACTTGTAGCTGTAGAAAGACCTTTTGACAACAAGGGATAGGCCAAGAAAACTTCAGAAACTTTGGCCAGAGACCTTACATTGATGAGGTACTGAATTTATTAAGCAAATAGTAACGATTCCTAGGCTCTAAGCTACTCTCAAACAATCTATTACTTGCATCCAAATGTATCCTAGTGGAAATGCCACCAAATATGTGCTTTAATCAGGTCCTTAGTTTCCTGGCAACGTGGCAATGTAGCTTGGGGTATGGGCGTTGGTGTGAATTCCTGATGGGCTGCTGACCAGCTATGTGTGCGTGGGTAAATTATTTAACATTCATAAACCTCAGTTTCTTCATCTAAATAATTGGTATATAATTGTTCTGAATCTATAGAGTTATTTAGAGGGTTAAATGAGATAATCCTTAGAAAGCACTTAGGCAGTGCTTTGAAAATTATAAATGCTTAATAAATATAAGTAATTACTGTTTACTTTCTATAATCTTCACCTAATAGCTCTGGTTAAGGAAAATCCTTTGCACATGCCCAGAAGAGGAGCTGCTGAGCTCTGAGTCCTGGATATTTTTCTGCCAGAGCAGTAGAGCAGCACAGTCCCCTTCACAGCTGTCCCCTTCCCTCCCCTGCCCCCCCCCCAACTTTGATAGAGTTATTCAGTTGTTCATCATGCCACAGTGGCCACCAGAAAATCCAAGTTCTCTGCAAGCCTGCTAAGTGTATTTAGTGCTGAGCAATGCTGCCTCAGAACAATTAAACCAGATGACAGTTGTCAAAAGTGTTGGCAGTTCTTGGGCCTGTGATCGCCAGACTCCACTTCCTTTGTAGGTTGGCACCTGGAATTCGTTATAAACCTGCCTGGCTCCCTGCCCCCGGATTTCTCCAATCCCCTACACCACAGGCCATTTAACCCCCATAGCAAGGTTGGCTTGCCTCAGGCTCTGGAACTAACCAGCCTCTGAATCAGAGGAAAAAGGAATATCCTTGGATAACTGATCTATCTGAGGATCTCATGGTGACGTGTCCTCCAGCCCCAGGGTGAGCCTGGCTCTTATTTCTCCCAAACCAGGAATTTCAGTACTTGTTCTCATTCTTGACTTGTCATCCTACTTTTGAACCGCCTCAGACCTGCATCCTCCTTACTTTGCCACCTGAGGCCCCCTGACCTCTATCTTCAGCTCAGCCTTCTACCTAATCTCTAGGGCCCTATTTTGGTCTGACCTGGGAATGGTACCACCTCTACAGAGTCCTGACATTGCTTTAGAAACTTTATGTATTTCATTCCTTTTATTGCCCCTGTCAATCATCTGAGGAAAGTCAAAGCAGAGGGACCAATGACTGTCCCAAGGGCACACAAATAGTAAGAGGGAGGGATGGGTTTTGAGGAAGGCTAGGTTTTTAGGATGTGAGATGCGTCCAAATGATTTGTCTCCCTTCCCCCTGCAGCCTTGCTTTCCTTTCACCCTTCACGCAGGATTTCTTCCTGTGACAGGTAAATTTGAGAAATTTGATTAGGCTCCGCATCCTAGTGGGTAGGGTGACTGTTCATACAAAGGCAGCACTAGGATGAGAATAGCTTCTCTCTCTCTCTTTTGTCTCTTCCCGTCCTTCTCTCTTTCTCTCTCAAACTTGAATGTTGTCATCTGGTGAATGCAGGGTTTGGTCCCACGGGGCTGGAGTAGATCCTTTTCTCCCAGGCTTCAGGTGAACCTCTTCATTCTCCAGTTAAATTTATCAGAGAGCTCTGCAGGGGCCTTTAGACACAAGCCCAACTAATGATAAAATTTTACTGAGTTTTCCCATTTGTGATTGTCCTTTGTAAGTGTCTCTGATCCAGGGTGGCTGGATCTGAGTATGGTTTTGGGTTCCAAAGACCAAAACCTTATGATGAATTCCTGAAATCAAGTCTGTCAGGCTTCAAATCCAGTGCTGTGAAAGTACAAAACTTAGTATAACACAAGGTATTCAATGCAGCAGTAAAGGACTTTCCACCACCTAGCCGAGCCCGAGCTCTGATGGGATCTCCTATGTATAATAAAATGCTAAGCATTTGCCCAAACATGCCTTTAATCTCAGACAGAAAATCCCATCTGCAAACTTCCACTGGATATTCTACAATGGCTTCAAATTTCTTATGTTGGGCTGAATAAAACACCATCACTTCAATAATGGGAAATATAAAGGCTTTTCAAAGCACTGTGCTGTACAAGAAAGCGTTCTTTTTATTTTATTTTTTAAACTTCAACAGTTGACTTTTAATATCTGATGTTTGAATTTGTTGTTAGGGATTTTTTAACAGTTAGGCCCATGCATTTTGGGGGCAGGAGAGAGAAGAGAGACTTAGGTTTATTAAAAGAACAATAAAACATCTTTGAGAAGTTGTTCTGTGTTGGGTTGGTTGTATGGAAAATGAGGAAGTGGCAGGTCTGAAAGACGTTACCCTGCATCTCAAAGACACCTCTGGCAGAAGCTGAGGACTCACCCATTGATGTGGAGATTTCCCTCCAGTTTTGGCCTTGAACTCACCCTCAGCAACCTTCCTGCTGATTCACTCAATCTACATTTCCAGTTTTACTCTGTGATGCCCTTTAGCACTTGCTTTTCTGTACTGCTTCCATCAAACTCAGTTTCCTAAGAGATTTAGGATAAGCTCTATTCCAGCCAAATGCTCATCTTGATTCTAGGATGGAGGTTCTGGCCCGAGTCCAGATCCTGTTCCCTTTCACATCTTGGAACAGGGAAGTATGGTGGGAAGAATATGGGGCTGAAAGGAAGATTTTAGTTGCATCTCAGCCCACTCATTTCATAACTCTGGGTAAGGTGTTATTTAGGGTGATATTATATGCGATGACAAATGAAGTCCCAAATGTAAGGGGTATGTAATAGATGTTTGTTTCTTGTGCACTTAAGAGTTTGACGTTTGTGCTCCCTGTTATTGGGTGGCCTCCCATATGGTGATTCAGGAGCTCAGGTTCTGCCCATCTGGGGGCTCCACCCTCTCAGAAGCCCTCAGAATCCTCTTTCTTCAATCTGGATACAGGGGAATAGAGGATAGAAGAAGGGTAACCACTTAGCCAGCTCAGCCTGGAGGTGACACACATTCCATTGGCAACATCTTTGCAAAGGGCCCAATTAGATGAAAGGTGAGGGCTTCCCTGGTGGCGCAGTGGTTGAGAGTCCGCCTGCCGATGCAGGGGACGCGCGTTCGTGCCCCGGTCTGGGAAGATCCCACATGCCGCGGAGCGGCTGGGCCCGTGAGCCATGGCTGCTGAGCCTGCGCATCTGGAGCCTGTGCTACGCAACGGGAGAGGCCACAACAGTGAGAGACCCACGTACCGCAAAACAACAACAACAACAACAAAAAGATGAAAGGTGAACTTGAAATGTAATGTTTGGCTGGTCAATTACTTTGAAGCAATAACCTATACTACTGAAGAGTTAACAACAATCTTTGGTGGGTGGTTAGCTATTTCTAAACCTCGGTAAGCCTTCATTTCCTTATCTGAGAAATGGAGCTCCTAGAGATGTTAAATAAATTATCCAAGGTCCCACTGTGGGTAAACAATGGGGTTAATACTAAAAGCATTATCTCCCAGCTCATATGCTCTACTGTCACTACCACACCTCTGAAATCATAAAAACTTTTCAGGTTAGCGTAGACCATGTCCTTTCCACTTTTTCCTTATGTCCTAGTATGAAGCTTAGGAAAGAACTATTTTGAGTTGACTAACATCTAGTTGTCTTTATACAGCAAAGAAATAGATGATGAGTTTCAGTAGTGGGTCCATTCGGAACCTCAGAATATGACTTCATTTGGAAATAGGGTCTCTGCAAATATATTTAATTAAGGACATCAAGATATCATCCTGGATGTAGGGTAGGTCCCACATCCAATGACTTGTTTCTTTATAAAAAGAAGAGAGGACACAGAGACACAGGGAAGAAAGCCATGTGAAGATAGAGGCAGAGATTGGAGTTAGGCTGCCACAACCGAGGAACACCCAGAGCCACCATAAGTTGGACGAAGCAAGGACAGATTCACCCCTAGAAACTTCAGAGAGTGCATGGCCTTGCTGATACCTTGATTGAATTAGGGACTCCTGGCTTTCAGAACTGGGAGACAATACATTTCTGTTGTTTAAACTTTTCACCACAAGTGTGTGGTAACTTGCTGTGGCCGCCCTACAAAACCAATCCTGATGCTTCCCGGGAACAAATGGTGGAACCTTTCATTTCACTCAAAGGGGAGCTGGAAACGGAAACTCTCCAAAGCAGGAGGCTTTCTCCTGAGGCAGGGAGATAACAGTGCACATATTCAGTCTGTGGTGAGTCACGCCCGTTTCAGTGACCCTCAATACCAAATGAGGAATTTGCTCTACTAGCACCCCTTATTTGGGAGCCAATCAATTCTTTGTTCCCTGGATCCAGCGTCTTAAGCTGTAGCACTTCTGTGATTGCTGAAAGAACACACACTTAGAGTGAGACCTGGCTTCAAATCTGGGTTCTTCCATCACACCCTTTCTACGATCTGGAGGCAGTCAATTTCCTCACAAAGTGGCACAGTCTCTACCCCTTCCTTGTCAAATTAAATGATACAGTACATGCAAATCATCCTTCATAGTGTTGGCACAGAGCAGGCACTCCTCTGCAGTCTCTATACAAAATGTTATTCCCTTTCTTGTCCAGCACGTGTCCCCCTCCAGGTTGAGGGGGATCAAAGAAAAGGGGGAGGGTTGAAACTGCGTTTTGCTTTAGTCTCCCAGGTCCTCCCCTGAGTCTCAAAAGGTTGGTTCAAGGGTTAATGATTGGGAAATAGGAAGATGTAGAAACAAAGAATACTTGCTGGGCCAGGAAACTGGTAACACTTTAGACTACAAACCAGCCACTTAGCAGAGTTACCAAACTCCCAGTTCCCTGAAAGATACAGCTAAAGGTCTGACGCACATTCCTAAGTTGTTTTAACAGGAAGCAGACCTCCACCAGATGAAAACTGCTAACCGCAAGCACGTAGACCCCAGAGGGGTTGAAACTAGAAGGTTGGTGATACTCAAAACTTCACCTTGTTGCCAACCAATCGGAGAACTGAGCACAAGCTGATCACACACCCTGCAGCCCACGCCCTCACACTGCCTTGAAAAGCTTTGTCTCCTAACCGGCAACTTGAACATGGTCTTAGGACATTAGTCTACCATCTGCCCAGGTTGCTGACTTCCTGAATAAAGCAACTTTCCCTTTTCCGCCAACACTTGTCTCTCAAGTATTGGCCTTTTGAGTGGCGAGAAGCGGAACTTGGGTTCAGTATCAGCCTCATCCTGTTACACTTTCAGCTTCTTCCCTGTGTCCTCACCACTTATCCGAGCCCCTGAGTTTAACTTTGGCTTTGCCCACTACCTATGTTCAATAGATTTTAACCTCCGTATGGTTAAAGACTGTATATGGGACACTGTTATAGCTCTAGCACCTGACTGGTAGGGCAAATAATTGAATTTACCTTGCCCCTGGTCTAAGTTCTTTGAGAATGGGGGCCCCATTCTCTTATTTATTTTGTATTCTATACAAGGGCTGCTTCCAACTGGACAAGAAAACATGCTCAGGGTGCTGCTTTGATTGAATTATTATGAGAATGAGTGAGAATGAGAAGAAAGGTCTTTGGGTCCAAGAAGAGAAGAAGTTGAGATGAATGCATTTGGGGTCTTTTAATCGTCAAGGACTGCTGCTTCTCAGAATTGGAGCACTTCATGATCTTTTTTACTTGTGCATATACAGGTTTATGAGAGCCTGTTTCAAGAAATGCATTCGGGATCATTGACTCCAAAGAAATTGTGGAGCACAAACCATCTTCTCTTTGGAAGGCTGGATTAAAAAGTCAGGGCTCTTAAAGTCAGCCAAATAATGCTTTCTCTCTCTTCCTCTTTTTCTCTCTTTCTTTTCAAAAACTTTCTAGGAAGAAGAGTCCTGGAACTTGCTGGGACAGAGGGAGCCTTGTAGCGTGCACGGTTCCCAGAATCTTGGGTTCTGACTTCATGTCTCCTGGAGTCGTCTGCCAGTCCCTCTTCTCTGTCCTTCCCTCGGGCCACATGCACCTGCCCATCCGACGTGGCCCAGTGACTGCTGTGGAACTTGGCAGCAGCATGAGGGGGCACTGCTGGCTTGGAAGACACTGGTGGGGAAGCATGTGGAATTTCTTCACTGGCTAACAAGGCAGATCTGGGGGTAGTGAAAATCCCTGAGTTGGTTTCAACTGAAACTTGTTTCAGTGGCATTCTCCCACTTTTGAAATGGTGAATATGTATATTAACTTGACTGTGTTACTCGTTCACAACGTATATGTATATCAAAACATCATGTTGTACACCTTACATACATGAAAGTTTTGTTTGCCAATTATACCTCAGTAAAGCTAGAAAAAAAATAATGCATTAGCAACAACTATTATGGTCTTACAATGTGCCAAGCATGATGCTAGGCATTTTACACCTCTTTCATTTAACCCTCATAATTATCCACTGAATTAGGTACCATCAGTATCATCTTTCACAGTTTTACAGATGGGAATCCAGGGCTCAGAGAGGTTAAGTAACATGGCCAATGTCACACAGCTCAGAAGGAAAAAGGTAGAACTGGAACCTGTGTTTTTACACGTGGGCACTGAGAGGAAGAAAAGGGCATCTAAGTGCCAGGAGCTAAGCCCATTGTTTTAGAGACTCCATTCAAATGGTTTCACATTCTGTGAAATGGTTAAAGTGGAAGAATAAAGTGGAACATTCCCTCTGAGACTCCTGACAACAGTGGGATAAGGGAATAAATCAGCACAAGTGGGATTTGGCCAATAACTTCACTTCTCTACTTCCTTACTGACCTCCAGGGTGGTTCCAAGATGTCCCCATTGGAAGTTAAGCACATTTTCTGGACCACCATATGCCAAAGATGTCTTTAGTATCTTCTCATTCTCTGTCCCCTACAGCTGGGGCCACTTTGACCTCAAGCCTGATTGCACAAAGGGGGTTTCAGAAAGTCAAAGTTGAAATTTTGGGGCACTCAACATTAAGTCTTACCCCTTCTTGTATCTGCTTGGAGTACAAGTTCCGAGACACTGGCTTCTAACTTAGCCTGGAGAGCGAGGTTCCTAAAGCAGTGGCCCATGATATGATCTAAACAATTCTAGGTTGAGATCCTCAAGCAAATGATTTTAACCTTCTTCATTGATGTTTCTTCACCTGAGTCCAAACTCTTCTCTGGCCAAATTTAAATCCCTCTGCAGGCTTTGAGTTCTACCTCCTTACAATCTGGAATGCAGATTAAGGATTCTTAATCTTAACCCATTCCATGGGATCTGACCTTACTTCATGCTGGTAAGACCTGAGATACAGCCCTGGTGTTAAAACAGAGCAGGCCTTGGGTCTTGTTGGGGTTGGAAGTGTTTAAGCTTATTTTAGGGGAAAGGGTGCTGTACGTTGCCCTGCCCATCTTGCCAGAGGTCTCTGCATTGGACTTCCAGCCCAAGTCCCAGCTAATGAAATCAAGGATCACTTTGCCTTCCATTAATTGGACATTGTCCTGTGTATATTTCTCTGTCAAGGGCATAGTGAAGTGATCATTGATCATAAGCAAAAATTAGAAAGTCACTATGATATAGAAGTTAAGACATGAGTTCTGGAGCTGGACTATCTAGATTTAAATCCTGGTGCTGTCACCCACGAATTGGGTGACCCCAGTTTTTTCATCTGTAAAATGGGTGTGAGTGCTTACCTTGGAGAATATTAACCTTTTTCATGGTTTCTGTGAGAATTAGGTGAGTTATTTCATGTAACATGTGCTTAGAGCAAGGCGTGGCACATAATAAACACTCAACAAATGTTAACTGGGATGGTTATTGTGGGTATAATGTAATTTCTAAGTTGAACTTGGAATTCAAATTTGACCGGGGTTCACAGCTTAGTTCTGCCACTTGTGAGCTGTGTGACATTTGCTGAGTCACTTAGCCTCTCTGAGCCCCAGTTTCTCATCACTTGTAACATGAGACTGAATGCTGCACCCCTGATGCACTTTCTCCCACCCATCCTGTCATTCGGTTCTTTCTTCATCATTCTCCCTCCCAGGTAAATGCTGCCTGCAGGAAATACTATGTAATAAGCTGACACAGGAGTGTAAGGCACAAAAACACCTCTCCCGGATCTCTACTTTCACATCCTGGCTCCTGCCCCAGAGAATCAAGCCCTGTACCCCCTAGAAAAGGCCTTTCAGAGAACAGTAAGCAGTTCTGGGTTTTGGGGGGGTTCAGCCCAATCTAACACCATGGGGCAGGTGGTGGTGAGGTTAGGTAAGATAAAGAAAGTTCACAGGTAGTAAGGAGAGGTAGGAAGTTTTGAAACAGAAGGAGTGGGAGGGAGAGTGTGAAAGCTCAGAGGGGAAAGGGATGTTTGATGTGGGAGGAGGCATTTGTCTTTTATGTCAAAGTCTGTGACAAAGTACCCTGCTATTCCCAACATGGGCCACTGGTTTTGCTCCTTCGTCTTTTATTCCATTTCGAAAGGGAGTTGCTGCTGCCCATGATGAAACTGGTCAGTCAGGCTCACTTTACCTCCTTGGTCATTCTGTCTTTCAAGGGATCTTGGCCTGAGGTCTGGTGTTCTGATCTCAAAGAGGGGAGGTCTTAATGAACAAGAGGTGGTGGCCTTCGAGTTGGGGTATCATGACTTCTCTGGGGCAACGCCAAAATTAATACCCTGGCTCAATCCCTATCGTGGAGTCCTTAGGACCACACCCATCCAAATCCTTCTAACCTTCTCTGCAGGGGTCCATGAGGGTGCCTCATAACGGACACCAATGGCTGCACTCAACATTTCCTTCTATCCCTGGCACCTGCTAGCTCTCCCTCCCTTGATACAGACCACTAAGTGACCCTTGAGCTGAAGGGTCATCCTCTCTCTGCTTCAAGGCTACTGAGGTGAGATATCCCTCCATCTCCTTAACAACTTAACAAATGTCTTCTGTTCCAAAAATCATCAAGTGAATCCCTGGGGATTCACCTTCCGTTTTACCCACACTGCCTCCTCTCACTGGGTTGTAAAGCCTTGGTTTCTACCAAAAGATGCAGAGATATAGCTATTTCGTCAGATTCAGCCTTACTGTAGCATCAACCTGCCACCCTATCCCACCATTCTGTTCCCTAGGATTTTGGTTCAAGTTCCTAAACTGAAAGTCATTGCTTGTCTCCATAGAAGCACTGATTCCAGCTTTTCTTTAACTTTCACCCATTCCTTGCTGCCACTTTCTATAAAATAAATCTCTCTCCAATTTATTTTTCTATGAAGGATGCTAAGCGGGAGTTTATATGGTATCTATGGTAAACACTTCGGTGCAATTTCCATGAAGCCAGGGTCCATGTCTATTTCATTCACCATATATTTCCAGACACTAGCAGAGGATTTGGCACGTAATATAGTCGCAGCAAATACATGTTGAGTAAACTAAATATTTCCACAGATGTTCTTCACCCTCTTAATCATCCAATGAACGTGTTCTTATCCTACAATATTCGAGCTAAGCCTCCTCTCTTCCTGGAAGCCTTCCCTCTATCCCCTGAATCTGATTAAGATGCTTTTCCTCTGAGCCCTCACAGTAAAACGCTTGCTGGAGGCATGGCGCTTTGCTCAAAGGACATAATCATTTATTTATATGTCTGTCTTGTGCAAGCTCCTTAAAGTCAGGGACAATCTTTTATTTGTCATGTTTGATAAATGAAAAATAAAAAGAATGAATGAATGTGTGGCCTTGGTCCCTGATCATGCCACGTGTTTAATCATCAGTCCTGCCATGTGCTCCTTGGACTCTCATATAAATAGATCTTCAGAGTCTGGAAATGTCTAAGAATGTAGGGGGTCCATAGCTCAAGATGTTATTCCAAGATTCCATCCCATAACATAATACATATCCCATCACTTAGTAAAGCAAGGACATGACTTGCTTTGAATTCACCTGGCACCAGATATCTTTATTTTTTGTGGAGATGGGGCAGACACAGGACCTGGAAGATGGAGAATCCTGAAGATGGAAACTCTTGTACTCCACCTGGAAGAGCAGCCTGGCCAATTCTGATGCTTAGACGACAGCTAGCAGGGAGTTCCTGGGATTCAGTATCAGAAAACTTCTGTTCCTAGACTTGCTCTGGCCCCTGTGTCTCCACCTGGGTCGATGTGGCTCAGAACTTCCCTGTAGTCTAGCTCCCATCCAAGGCTCAGCATGTTGCCTGTGGAAAGAGTGTCCATCATTTTAATTTTTTAAAATTTTTATACGATTTTGAAAGGTTACTTTCCATTTACAGTTATTACAAAATATTGGCTGTATTCCCTGCGTTGTACAATACATCTTCGAGCCTATCTTACACCCAGTAGTTTGGACCTCCCCCTCCCCCTCCCCCTCCCCTATCTTGCCTCCATCCACACTGGTAACAACCAGTCTGTTCTCCATATCTGCAAGTCTGCTTCTTTTTTGTTATATTTACTAGTTTGTTGTATTTTTTAGATTCCACGTATAAGTGATATCACACAGTATTCGTCTTTCTCTGACTTATTTCACTTACCCCAATGTTCATAGCAACACTATGTACAATTGCCAAGATATGGAAGCAACCTAAGTGTCCATCAACAGATTAATGGATAAAGAAGGTGTGAGATTATATATATATATATATATATATATATAATGGAACACACTTTTGCCATAGTGTCCTCCAAGGAGGACACTATGCTAAGTGAAATAAGTGAAATAAGTCAGACAGAGAAAGACATCTTTTTTTTCTGTATAAAATACAGAAAAAAATGGAGCTGTGAGCATGAAACCTGTTCTGGTGATGTGGAACCTTGCTGCCTTAGCTCAGGGTGCCCAGATGCTGACCAAAACCTGAGGTCTTGGATTACTGCATGGCCCCCCCTCAGATTTCCAATGTCATCCCCTCAGGGGCTCTGGTCTTTGGCTGACCTGCTAGAAATGTGACCCAGACTTGTCTCAGGGACTCGGCTCCTCTAAGCTGCCCTGAGCCTGGTAGATCTAGTCTTCATCTTCTGTTCTGACATCTTAGCTCCGGGAAGAGGAAGAGAAACAGACACTGCATTTGCGAGAGGAGAGGAAACAACTGCTTGCCCTCAACAGTTTCAATGTCAGCATTGCCAGGCGAAGACTTTCTGACTGGGAGGGTGCCCAGAAGACTTGTCATCTCCTGGTTGTCACTGGGATAACATGGGATGCCATTAACCATCCTTTACATATCCAGGGAGCACTGTTTTGTCCTCAACATTTTCAGGGTTTTTTTTCCTCACTTCACTCTCACAATAGCCTTGAAGAAAAGGAAGGGCCAAGTGGTCTTACTGTGGAAACATGGTCCAGTGGTCAAGTTGTACTGTTCTTTTCTACTGTCTGACTCTGATAATGTGTCCTGCTCTACCTGTACACACGATGCTCGCCTTACCTCTCATCACTATGTTTCATGTCTCCAATCCATCCTCTTCCACTCCATCCCACTCCATTCCACTCCACCCCATCCCATTCCATACCAAAGCTTCTTACTGAAATAATAGTAGCACATGAGAAAAACCACGAGCTTTGATGTCAGACTTAGGTTCAAACCCCCACTCTACCTCTCATGAGCTGTGTGACATCACATATCCCAGCTTCTCTTTTTGTATTGTAAGATGTGCAGATCAATACCCAATCCATAGGGGGATGGTGAGAACTGAATGATGGGGTTGAATGAAAGCTTGATATAAACTGAAAGTCCACATACCCATGTTGTGATCATTATAATTATTATGTGGAAGGCATGATGCTAGCCACTGGGGCAAATTCAAATGCTAGAATATATGGTCTCTGTCTTGTAGAGTCTTGAAATTTATAAAAGGGGATGATATTAGTGTTCCTGTAAACTATATCTGCTAAAATGTGTTAAGTCTTATGAGAAATACAAAATATAGCGAAAGGAAATAGTACCTCTAACCTGGAGGGTGTATGTGTGTGTGTGTGCATGTAACAGAAAGAGCTTCACAGAGGAGAGAGCTTTTGTGCTGGGCCAGGAAGTAGGGTGACATTTTGTTTGACAGACAGGAAGTGTCAGCAGAAATTTGAGGTAAGTTATTTCACTTCTCTGAGCTTCAGATTCCTCAAACGTAACATGGATAAATATTGTCCACCTCGTACAGTAAGTGAACAATAATAATAGTGAATGCTTATACAGAACTTAATTTTGCTTGGACCTGTTCTAAGCGAAGTGTACACATTATTTCATTTAATTCTTACAACATCTTTACGGAGTACATAGGTACCATTTTAATCCTAATTTTCCAGTCAATGCAACAATAACAACAAATGGTTAAATACATGTCCATGGTCTCATAGTATTATGGAAAACTGGTATAAATATGAAATGCTTACACTAGACCTGGGGGATCCAGGGAACCATGCTGCCTTCCAGCAGGGGGAAGATGGAGGTGGTCCTGGAGGTGTCTTTGAGTTCCCAGAATGTGCTCGTTCATACTCTGGTCACAGAAATTTTTACACTTCCCCCGACATGAATTCTGAGGCCGTATTCCAGAGCCTAGTGTGGTATATCAGTGGAAGGAATAGCTAGAACAAAGTTTTGCTAAACCCTTTGTAAACCCTTCCTAAATGCTGATTTACCCCCTTAGAGGGCATCTAAGAAAGGAGGTTCATCACTGCTCCTTAAACAAATGTGTTCTGTGAGCAATTCTGCGGCAAAGTGGAAAGAAAGAAGTGGATTCAATGGCCCCAGACTCACTCCAGACATAGCTATCCCGGGGTAAGAAGATGGAACCCACTGGGTAAAGAAATGAACATAAGCCCCATGGATGAGTTCTGGTTAGTGTTCCAACACTCCGGCTGTTTCCTTTCCTCCTGTTCCCGGGGTAAGAAAGGCAATTTCTATGGTGAGAGAGGTTGGGACTTGACTCGATTAGGAATCATTTGCAGGTAACAGAGACTACAGTAGATATTTTCAGCAGGAAGTATTTTTAGCAGAGGAGTAAGATGTCTCAAAATCTTTGGAAGTGTTGGAGGAGTGGCCAGCAGTCTGGGCTCCTAGAACACCCCAGAACGACACTGCAGAACCAACCCACCCACGGAGCTGCTTCTTTTGTCTCTCAAGAGTTTGGGGAATTAAGAAGTTCCAACACTAGAACTATTGGCTCCGGCAACAAAACAACTGAGCTACAATCCAGGGGCCAGGAAACTTCAACTCCTGTTTCTGAGCCTACTCGAGGGAGCTGGGCCTGATGTTGGGCGTACACCCCTTCAAAGTTCTAAAGCCCTGCCTTACAACCTGACTGCACCGCTCTCTTATGGGTGATCTCGTGGACGTTACTTCACTTCTTCAAGCCTCAATTTTCCCATCTGTAAAACGTGAATAATCTTCCCACCTCTCAGGTTTTTGTGAGACCTCATTGAGAAAACTCGTGGGAAGAGCCCAGCAGTGTCACCTCTTTGGCCAGTCCTTCACCTGACAATACAGTGTGGTTTCAGGTTTGTGGACCTACATTCCCAGATCCTCAGATACTCCCCTCCGCCTGTCAGGAGGCTTACAGTTTCCACAGGATGATAATAGATTGTTAGAGACAGAAGGAAATTTGTTAGGATCTCATCGTTTTTAACACCCAAGCATCCCTGTTGCTATTTTCCCCCTGGGATTGAATGTTTCAGAAGGCGATATCTAAGAGTGCATCTGTTAAGTAATAATTAATTTGTACTCATGCTTTTTGAAAACCAAAGACATTCCACAAAGAGACCTTTTGATGGGCATGAATTAATCAGTTTTCCTACACTGAATGAATATAGTTTGAATCTTAGGTTTAAAGAAAAAGGAAAGAAAACTTGACATTTTCAGTTTGCTTGACTGACCTCACTTTGGGTACATGTACTATTTCCATTTGGCTTTTGTCTCTCAACCTGCACACACACATTCCTCATGTGAGAACCTGAGGGCCTTGCAGCTGTGTGCAATGATTGGCTTGGGGCCACTTGATCTGAAAGAGAAAAGCTCCCTGAGACATGTGAGCTAAGGTGGGGGAGGGGGAGGTTCCTCAGATGGAAGCTGAAGGGTAGTTAACTCACAAAAAGAGTAGAAGGAGTGCTGGGAGGCCAAAACCCAACAAAGGCCCTCTCTTCTAGAATTTTCCATTCAATCTTGACAACAAGCCTGTGAGGTTGGCATTTATGTCATTGCCATTTTACAGATGAGAAAACTGAGGCTTAAAGAGGTCAGCATTTGCACAGCAAGTTAGCATCAGAGCTAGGCCTCCTGGTCCTGAGGCCAGTGTTCTTTCCACAGGCAGATGTTCGGATGGGGATGCTCTGGCCATCAGCCTGGTCTCCGTCAGCTCTCTCCCTCCTGGAATTCCTCCTCCCCACTCCCCACTTCATCTCTAGGCTCAGCCTTTCATACCAGAGAGCCCTCAGGGTCCAAACTGCTTCACAACAGAGGCATTGCCCAAGTAGAGGTCCTTGGAATCCACATAGCTACAAGCCTGACAGCTTCCCACTGTGGGCTGCGAAATAATTATTGTCAGTAATTAGGACTAAATTACTCTTGTCAAAACACACAAAATTGCAGAACCAGCACTGCATCATCTTAGGTCCCTTTGTCCCAATTGTCTCCCTCTCTCTCCTCCTAGCCTAATGGAGCCCCAGGTGGCCTCAACAAATTCCCTCTCAATTCTGGACTCCAGGCGTGGGTCACAGTCACCACAACCTTAGATCTAATTTGCAGCTGAGAGGAGGAGGTTGGGTTTCTGAGCTCCCATTTCTCTGGACTGTGAGGCAGGAGGAAAGCTGGTGATAACAGTGGTCGTTCATGGCAGCTAAACAGAAGGAAACAGAACTGCAGCTTAAAGTGCAGTGGAATTCCAGGAGCTCATATTCAGTGAGGGCACCCTGCAATTATACAGAGCTGAATAAAGAGAGGAAGAAAGAAAGAAGAAAGAAAGGAAGAAAGAAAGAGAAAGAAAGAAGAAAGAAGAAAGGAAGAAAGGAAGGAAGAAAGGAAGAAAGAAAGAGAAAGGAAGGGAGAAAGAAAGAAAGAAAGGAAGGAAGGAAGGAAGAAAGGAAGGAAGGAAGAAAGAAAGAAAGAGAAAGGAAGGAAGAAAGAAAGAAAGAAAGGAAGGAAGGAAGAAAGAAAGAGAAAGGAAGGAAGAAAGAAAGGAAGGAAGGAAGGAAGGAAGAAAGAAAGAAAGAGAAAGGAAGGAAGAAAGAAAGAAAAAGAAAGGAGGGAGGGAGGGAGGAGGGAGGGAAAGAGGAAGGAAGGGGGAAGAAAGGGAGGACTTCTATTGTTTCCATTCTGATTATGATAGCAATACAAGTCAGTCTTAGAAAATTTAGAAAATAGAGAAAAGTATAAAGAAAGAAATAAAAATCACCCCAAATCTCAATATGCTGAGACAACTGGTCTTCCTATTTGGAGTATTTTCTACTAGTTAGATTTTTATCCTCTCCTCTCTCGCTCGCTCTCTCTCTCTCTCTCTCTCTCTCTCTCTCTCTCACACACACACACACACACACACACACACACACAGGATAACTGGATTCTCCCCTAAGCTCATTAGAAAGGTGCTGAGGGATGTATTATTTCGTTTCTGCCATGTAGCAAATGGAGGGCTGAATTCTACTTGCCCCAACAGGGCAATGAACATTTTCTCCCCCAAGTGTGGGCTTTAGGGCTGGAACTCCTGTGAATAGGAGAGGTCCAAGCCTCTGTAGAGGGAGCTGGGAAGAATGAGCCCGGAGGAAAGAAAAGAACAAGGGTGCCCACAGCATTGTTTGGTACTGATTCTGTCCCTCTGGGCCCTCAGGTGACTTTAGAAAGAGGAATGATCTACCCACTAATGGCCCTAGAAGCCAGATTCCATTCAGTTCAGAAAAAGAACACATTTTGAAGTATTTTTTAACCTGAAATTTGTGGAGTAAATTCATGCTTGCTACACTGGTGACATCGCGCTGAATGTACAAGGTTTGTTCTGCCGACTTCCTCATGCCATCCCTGGGCTTCTCTGGGTTCCTTGGGTGGACATATCTTAGAAGGTTGGCTGGGCAAGGTCAGGACCAACAACTGTGGCCTCAGGAAATAAGGGGCCTCTGGAAAGCCTCTTGGCCTCACTAAGACTGGGTGGGAACTCCTAGTGCTAACAGTAGATTTGCAACTAGAGAGGAGGCCCAAGAGGGCTGGTGGCTGCTGCTGCTTCCACCAAACATAGGAATTCTTTGTGTACTTGGCTCTGAAATTACTAGTAGAGCGACCTAGTGAAGTTTGCTTAACTGCTGTGTGCCTCAGTTTCCACTTCTGGACAATGGGGACGATAAGAGGGCCGAGTTCAAAAGATGCGTGTAAAGACTAAATGAGAAAATACTTTTAATGCATGGGACATCATAAGTGCTCAAGAAATGGTAACTGTCAGATGGAGTTTCTCTTCTATCTGCTCCAACAAAGGAAACTAGAGTAACTCTTCGCATGCCTGTGGTATTTTAATGGGAACGACCAGGGAAGTTGGTAATTTCTGGTGCCTGATTGTCGTTCTGGCCCTTTGTCTCCCACCAACACAGCAGCCTCTCACTCCAGGTTATCTTGTCCATGGCCCTTCAACTCCCCAACACCCATCCATCTTGTAGATCACAGCTGTCATTTCCTCGGTGATGCCTTTCCTGACCTTCTCTCCCTCCTTCAAGACCCTTGGAATTTGCTCTTACACCTCCGTGATCTCTACATTTCTTCCCAACATGAAACAGTTATTAAGTAAATAATTGAGCAATGCCTTGTTAATATATAACTAGACTGTAGAACCTACCACGATAGGAACCACGTCTATTTTTCTCACTACTGAATTCCCATGGCCTGGCACAGGGTGGGTACTGAAGAGAGTTAAACATGGTGGTATTGAATTGGAAATGAGAGGACTGATATGATAAGGAAGGACCTGCATCTTCTGTCTATTGGAAAAGGGAATCACTTGGCGACTTTGGTCCTTTAATTATTAGGAACCAACTAACTTTGCAACATGCCTCAGTATTCTTACGTTTAAGAGTCTATGCTCCATGCATGCCTCATTTTCTCCTTCTTCTCCCATTTAAATAATAAATACTGGCTCCAGAGTTAGAAACTAACTTCTCTCCCTTGGGCAAGAGAGACAGGGGACAGAAGATACTGAGGGACTGTCGGAGGAAGCAAAGGATGGCCCGCTGAATGTGTATTCGTGCTGGCTCCCTGCTTTACACTCTTGTTGCAGAGAACCCTGGGCAAGGGCTTTCTCATCACTCTTGATGCAGATGTGCTCGCCCTTCTGTGAACTGAAAGTTGGAGGTAATTACGGGCAGAAGTGCAGCTCCAAGGGACACATTAGGTTGCCGGAGACTTTGCTGGACCGCAAAATGTGCCTCTAATGAAGCAGTTGCTGATGCAAGGAGCACGGAATCTAGTTTACAGGCTTGCTCAGGCCAGAAGCATCTCTAGCTGTAAGTGGTCTGATATGGTGTAGAAGGGGGAGAGTGAGGATGGGGTTGGGGACAGGTTGAGTGGGGAGATTAAAGGAGGGAAAGAGGATGGGAGGGAGAGAAAGATGGAAGGAAGGAGGGGAGGAAGGTAGAAAAGAAGGAAAGACCATTCTGTTTTCACATTCTAGGAAAGAGCACCAAACTTCATTATAGAAGGCCTGAGCGCCAATCCTTGGTGTAATACCTTTGGACAACTGCCTGGCGTTATCTACCAAAGCTGAACGTATGACAAATATATGACCCAGGCAATCCTTGTCCAACTCCAAGTTTTATATCCAAGAGAAATGAATATATATGTCCACAAAAACGTATACAAGAATATCATAGCAAATCTGTTCATACGAGATCCATACTGGAACAACACTAATGTCCATCAAAAAGAGAATGAAGAGATGCACTGAGGTGTTTTCTATGTATGAGCAAAACAAAACAGATACAGAAAAGGACATTTTGTAGAATCCTGTCTTTGTCCAACTGAAGAACAGGTAAAACTAAGCTAATGAAACAGAAGTCTGAATGATGGTTACTTTTTATGAGGGAGGTATTAACTAGACGGGGGTTAAGAGAAGTTTCTCCGGGGCTGTAACTGTTCTATATCTTGATCTGGGTGTGGTTACATGGATGTAAAAACTATGTATGCTGAACATTTGCATACCTTAGTGTATATAAATTATAACTCAATAGAAACCATTTTAAAAAGAAAAAGACGTATTTACAAAAACAATAGGTGAAACATTCTATCTTGTAGTTCAAACTTTCATTTCTTTGACTAAGTAAGGAAGAAAATCTTTCACATGTTTATCTGTCTTAAGCATTTATTTGGTGAATTTCCTGGGCATATTCCAGACCCAGGTTCCAAACGAAATTTTTGTTCTTATCTCACTAATTTGAAAAGCCTTGTTAAGTAACAGTGTATCTGAGTCCTGGTCTAGTTATTTATTGCAAATCCTTCTTCTCCAGTTCATCATCTCTCAACCTCTTACTTATGATGATTTTTTTCAGTGATGACTTTTTATGTAAAGAGGGTTTAAAATTTTATGTAATCAAATCTATCAATTTTTTCTCTTAGCGATTTCTTCCATTGCCTGTTTCTGTTTTCTTCCCAAGCTTCTTTGGAGGAACTGATGAATGCAATGTAGCCGGAGAAGAAGAATGAGGGAGAGGAGATCAGCAAATTTGGGATTGGAGAGGCAGTGAGGATCAGATAACATGAGTTTTCAGATTCTGGAATGTATCTTAAGTGCAATAAATTGCCAGAAAGGGAAGTAAGAAGGGCAATAATGTAAATAAATTTGCGTGTGATGAAGGTCACTTTTGTTACTGGATGGGGGATGGATTGGAAGGACACAGAACCAGAAGACCCCTGGAGACAACGGCTGTGGTGCAGGGGAGAGTGGCCTGGGCAGGTGAGGTGGCAGAGGATCTGGAGAGATGGGGAGGCATTAGAGACAGGCTATAGCGCTCAGTTTCATGGGACTTGATGAGGGGCTAGATGGGGGTGGGGTGAGGGGTGAGGAAGGAAGCAGGGCTTGATAAAGAAGCTCTGACTAACTGAAGACAGTTGAAAACTCCCCTGCACTCCCCCCCTGGATATCTGATTTCTGGGTTTGTTTAAACTTTCAACTCTTTATCAGCACAGAATCGTTTGTAGTGGCTTGGTTGAGGCTAACCCAATGGTGAATCTTTCCATTAAAATATCCTGAAGAGAAAAAATAAAAAATAAAAATAAAATAAAATATCCTGAATAATCTCTCACTTCCTCATTGATGTGTGAGGTTTCCCTAGTCAATGAGGATCTCAGTTCCCCTACCAGGGATCAAACCTGGGCCCACGGCAGGCCATTAATAGCGCTCAGTCTCAACCACCAGACCACCAGGGAAGCCCCCAGGACCAGTCCTGTTTCTTTAACCAGCCCCCTCTCATGATATTTCGCCTTTGGCTTTTATCACACATTTTAATGGTTGTTTGTTTTGTTTGTTTGTTTGTTTTGTTTTGTTTTATACATCTTTATTGGAGTATAATTGTTTTACAATGGTGTGTTAGTTTCTGCTTTATAACAAAGTGAATCAGTTATACATATACATATGTTCCCATATCTCTTCCCGCTTGCGTCTCCCTCCCTCCCACCCTCACTATCCCACCCCTCCAGGCGGTCACAAAGCACCGAGCTGATCTCCCTGTGCTATGCGGCTGCTTCCCACTAGCTATCTACCTTACGTCGGTTAGTGTATATATGTCCATGCCACTCTCTCGCTTCCTCCCAGCTCACCCTTCCCCCTCCCCGTATCCTCAAGTCCATTCTCTAGTAGGTCTGTGTCTTTATTCCTGTCTTACCCCTAGGTTCTTCATGACCTTTTTTTTTCTTAAATTCCATATATATGTGGTAGCATATGGTATTTGTCTTTCTCTTTCTCTTACTTCACTCTATGACAGACTCTAGGTCCATCCACCTCATTACAAATAGCTCAATTTCGTTTCTTTTTATGGCTGAGTAATATTCCATTGTATATATGTGCCACATATTCTTTATCCATTCATCCGATGATGGACACTTAGGTTGTTTCCATCTCCGGGCTATTGTAAATAGAGCTGCAATGAACATTTTGGTACATGACTCTTTTTGAATTATGGTTTTCTCAGGGGATATGCCCAGTAGTGCGATTGCTGAGTCATATGGTAGTTCTATTTGTAGTTTTTTAAGGAACCTCCATACTGTTCTCCATAGTGGCTGTATCAATTTACATTCCCACCAACAGTGCAAGAGGGTTCCCTTTTCTCCACACCCTCTCCAGCATTTATTGTTTCTAGATTTTTTGATGATGGCCATTCTGACCAGTGTGAGATGATATCTCATTGTAGTTTTGATTTGCATTTCTCTAATGATTAATGATGTTGAGAATTCTTTCATGTGTTTGTTGGCAATCTGTATATCTTCTTTGGAGAAACGTCTATTTAGGTCTTCTGCCCATTTTTGGATTGGGTTGTTTGTTTTTTTGTTATTGAGCTGCATGAGCTGCTTATAAATTTTGGAGATTAATCCTTTGTCAGTTGCTTCATTTGCAAACAGTTTCTCCCATTCTGAAGGTTGTCTTTTGTTCTTGTTTATGGTTTCCTTTGCTGTGCAAAAGCTCTGAAGTTTCATTAGGTCCCATTTGTTTATTTTTGTTTTTATTTCTAATTCTCTAGAAGGTGGATCAAAAAAGTATCTTGCTGTGATTTATGTCATAGAGTGTTCTGCCTATGTTTTCCTCTAAGAGTTTGATAGTTTCTGGCCTTACATTTAGGTCTTTAATCCATTTTGAGCTTATTTTTGTGTATGGTGTTAGGGAGTGATCTAATCTCATACTTTTACATGTACCTGTCCAGTTTACCCAGCACCACTTATTGAAGAGGCTATCCTTTCTCCACTGTACATTCCTGCCTCCTTTATCAAAGATAAGGTGACCATATGTGTGTGGGTTTATCTCTGGGCTTTCTATCCTGTTCCATTGATCTATCTTTCTGTTTTTGTGCCAGTACCATACTTTCTTGATTACTGTAGCTTTGTAGTATAAGTCTGAAGTCAGGGAGCCTGATTCCTCCAGCTCCGTTTTTCCTTCTCAAGATTGTTTTGGCTATTTGGGGTCTTTTGTGTTTCCATACAAATTGTGAACTTTTTTGTTCTAGTTCTGTGAAAAATGCTAGTGGTAGTTTGTAAGGGATTGCATTGAATCTGTAGATTGCTTTGGGTAGTAGAGTCATTTTCACAATGTTGATTCTTCCAATCCAAGAACATGGTATAACTCTCCATCTATTTGTATCATCTTTAATTTCTTTCATCAGTGTCTTACAATTTTCTGCATACAGGTCTTTTTTCTCCTTAGGTAGGTTTATTCCTAGATATTTTATTCTTTTTGTTGCAGTGGTAAATGGGATTGTTTTCTTGATTTCACTTTCAGATTTTTCATCATTAGTGTATAGGAATGCCAGAGATTTCTGTGCATTAATTTTGTATCCTGCTACTTTACCAAATTCATTGATTAGCTCTAGTAGGTTTCTGGTAGCATCTTTAGGATTCTCTATGTAGAGTATCATGTCATCTGCAAACAGTGACAGCTTTACTTCTTCTTTTCTGATTTGGATTCCTTTTATTTCCTATTTTTCTCTGATTGCTGTGGCTAAAACTTCCAAAACTATGTTGAATAAGAGTGGTGAGAATGGGCAACCTTGTCTTGTTCCTGATCTTAGTGGAAATGCTTTCAGTTTTTCATCATTGAGGACGATGTTGGCTGTGGGTTTGTCATATATGGCCTTTATTATGTTGAGGAAAGTTCCCTCTATGGCTACGTTCTGCAGGGTTTTTATCATAAATGGGTGTTGAATTTTGTCAAAAGCTTTCTCTGCATCTATTGAGATGCTCATATGGTTTTTCTCCTTCAATTTGTTAATATGGTGTATCACATTGATTGATTTGTCTATATTGAAGAATCCTTGCATTCCTGGAATACACCCCACTTGATCATGGTGTATGATCCGTTTAATGTGCTGTTGGATTCTGTTTGCTAGTATTTTGTTTAGGATTTTTGCATCTATGTTCATCAGTGATATTGACCTGTAGTTTTCTGTCTTTGTGACATCCTTGTCTGGTTTTGGTATCAGGGTGATGGTGGCCTCGTAGAATGAGTTTGGGAGTGTTCCTCCCTCTGCTATATTTTGGAAGAGTTTGAGAAGGATAGGTGGTAGTTCTTCTCTAAATGTTTGATAGAATTTGCCTGTGAAGCCATCTGGTCCTGGGCTTTTGTTTGTTGGAAGATTTTTAATCACAGTTTCAATTTCAGTGCTTGTGATTGGTCTGTTCATATTTTCTGTTTCTTCCTGATTCAGTCTTTGGTTGTGCATTTCTAAGAATATGACCATTTCTAAGAATTTGTCCATTTCTTCCAGGTTGTCCATTTTATTGGCATAGAGTTGCTTGTAGTAATCTCTCATAATGTTTTGTATTGCTGCAGTGTCAGTTGTTACTTCTCCTTTTTCATTTCTAATTCTATTGATTTGAGTCTTCTCCCTGTTTTTCTTGATGAGTCTGGCTAATGGTTTATCAATTTTGTTTATCTTCTCAAAGAACCAGCTTTTAGTTTTATTGATCTTTGCTATTGTTTCTTTCATTTCTTTTTCATGTATTTCTGATCTGATTTTTATGATTTCTTTCCTTCTACTAAGTTTGGGGATTTTTTTTTTCTTCTTCTTTCTCTAATTGCTTTAGGTGCAAGATTAGGTTGTTTATTCGAGATGCTTCCTCTTTGTTAAGGTAGGATTGTATTGCTATAAACTTCCCTCTTAGAACTGCTTTTGTGGCATCCCATAGATTTTGGGTCATCGTGTCTCCATTGTCATTTGTTTCTAGGTAATTTTTTATTTCCTCTTTGATTTCTTCAGTGATCACTTCGTTATTAAGTAGTGTATTGTTTAGCCTCCATGTGTTTGTATTTTTTATAGATCTTTTCCTGTTATTGATATCTAGTCTTATAGTGTTATGGTCAGAAAAGACACTTGATACAATTTCAATTTTATTAAATTTACCAAGGCTTGATTTGTGACCCACGATATGATCTATCCTGGAGAATGTTCCATGAGCACTTGAGAAAAATGTGTATTCTGTTGTTTTTGGATGGAACGTCCTATAAATATCCATTAAGTCCATCTTGTTTAATGTATCATTTAAAGCTTGTGTTTCCTTATTTATTTTCATTTTGGATGATCTGTCCATTGGTGAAAGTGGGGTGTTAAAGTCCCCTACTATGAATGTGTTACTCTCGATTTCCCCTTTTGTGGCTGTTAGTATTTGCCTTATGCATTGAGGTGCTCCTATGTTGGGTGCATAAATATTTACAATTGTTATATCTTCTTGGATCAATCCCTTGATCATTATGTAGTGTCCTTCTTTGTCTCTTCTAATAGTCTTTATTTTAAAGTCTATTTTGTCTGATATGAGAATTGCTACTCCAGCTTTCTTTTGGTTTCCACTTGCATGAAATATCTTTTTCCATCCCCTTACTTTCAGTCTGCATGTGTCTCTAGGTCTGAAGTGGGTCTGTTGTAGATAGCAAATATATGGGTCTTTTTTTTAATATCTATTCTGCCAATCTGTGTCTTTTGGTGGGAGCATTTAGTTCATTTACATTTAAGGTAATTATCGATATGTATGTTCCTATTCCCAGTTTCTTAATTGTTTTGGGTTCGTTATTGTGGTCTTTTCCTTCTCTTGTGTTTCTTGCCCAGAGAAGTTCCTTTAGCAGTTGTTGAAAAGCTGGTTTGGGGGTGCTGAACTGTCTCAGCTTTTGCTTGTCTGTTAAGGTTTTAATTTCTCCATCAAATCTGAATGAGATCCTTGCTGGGTAGAGTAATCTTGGTTGCAGGTTTTTCTCCTTCAACACTTTAAATATGTCCTGCCAGTCCCTTCTGGCTTGCAGAGTTTCTGCTGAAAGATCAGCTGTTAACCTTCTGGGCATTCCCTTGTGTGTTATTTGTTGTTTTTCCCTTGCTGCTTTTAATATGTTTTCTTTGTATTTAATTTTTGACAGTTTGATTAATATGTGTCTTGGCATGATTCTCCTTGGATTTATCCTGTATGGGACTCTCTGTGCTTCCTGGACTTGATTAACTATTTCCTTTCCCATATTAGGGAAGTTTTCAACTATAATCTCTACAAATATTTTCTCAGTCCCTTTCTTTTTCTCTTCTTCTTCTGGAACCCCTATAATTCGAATGTTGGTGCGTTTAATGTTGTCCCATAGGTCTCTGAGACTGCCCTCAGTTCTTTTCATTCTTTTTTCTTTATTCTGCTCTGCAGTAGTTATTTCCACTATTTTATCTTCCAGGTTACTTATCCATTCTTCTGCCACAGTTATTCTGCTAGTGATCCCGTCTAGAGTATTTTTAATTTCATTTATTGTGTTGTTCATCGTTGCTTGTTTCATTTTTAGTTCTTCTAGGTCCTTGGTGTCTGTCCCCAGTGGCTAAGGTTGGTTCAGTGGGTTGTATAGGCTTCCTGGTGGATGGGACTAGTGCCTGTGTTCTGGTGGATGAGGCTGGATCTTGTCTTTCTGGTGGGCAGGTCCACGTCTGGTGGTGTGTTTTGGGGTGTCTGTGGACTTATTATGATTTTAGGCAGCCTCTCTGCTAATGGGTGGGTTCTGTTCCTGTTTTGCTAGTTGTTTGGCATAGGGTGTCCAGCACTGTAGCTTGCTGGCCGTTGAGTGAAGCTGGGTGCTGGTGTTGAGATGGAGATCTTTGGGAGATTTTTGCCGTTTGATATTATGTGGAGCTGGGAGGTCTCTTGTGGACCAGTGTCCTGAAGTTGGCTCTCCCACCTCAGAGGCACAGCACTGACTCCTGGCTGCAGCACCAAAAGCCTTTCATCCACATGGCTCAGAATAAAAGGGAGAAAAATTAGAAAGAAAGAATTAGTAGAAGTAGAAAGAAAGAAAGAAAGAAAGAAAGAAAGAAAGAAAGGAGGGAGGGAGGGAGGGAGGAAGGAAGGACGGAGGGAAGGAAGGAAAGAAAGAAAGAAGATAAAGTAAAATAAAATAAAGTAAGATAAAATATAATAAATTTATTAAAATAAAAAAATAATTATTAAGAGAAAAAAAGAAAAAATATTTTTAAAAAAACAACAAAACAGCAACAACAACAAAAAATGGACGGATAAAACCCTAGGACAAATGGTGGAAGCCAGGCTATACAGACAAAATCTCACACAGAAGCATACACATACACACTCACAAAAAGAGGAAATGGGGAAAAGATCAGAAATCTTGCTCTCAAAGTCCACCTCCTTAATTGGGGATGGCTCGTTGTCTATTCATGTATTGCACAGCTGCAGGGCACATCAGGTTGATTGTGGAGCTTTAATCCGCTGCTTCTGAGGCTGCTGGGAGAGATTTTCCTTTCTCTTCTTTGTTCTCACAGCTCCCCGGGGCTGTGCTTTGGATTTGGCCCCGCCTCTGTGTGTTGGTCGCTGGAGGGCGTCTGTTCTTCGCTCAGACAGCACGGGGTTAAAGGAGCCGCTGATTCGCGGATTCTGGCTCACTCAGGCTGGGGGGAGGGAGGGGCACGGAGTGCGGGGCGGGCCTGCGGCGGCAGAGGCCGGCGTGACGTTGCGCCGGCGTGACGTTGCACCAGCCTGAGGCGTGCCGTGCGTGCGTTCTCCCCGTGGAGTTGTCCCTGGATCCTGGGGCCCTGGCAGTGGCGGGCTACACAGGCTCCCCGGAAGCGGGGTGTGGATAGTGACCGGTGCTCGCACACAGGCTTTTTGGTGGCGGCAGCAGCAGCGTCCTTAGCGTCTCATGCCCGTCTGGCGTCCGCGCTTTTAGCCGCGGCTCGTGCCCGTCTCTGGGGTCCCTCCGTGCTTTTAGCCGCGGCTCGCGCCCGTCTCTGGAGCTCCTTCAAGCAGCGGTCTTAATCCCCTCTCCTCGCGCACCAGGAAACAAAGAGGGAAGAAAAAGTCTCTTGACTCTTCGGCAGGTCCAGGCTTTTCCCCGGACTCCCTCCCGGCTAGCCGCGGTGCACTAACCCCTGCAGGCTGTGCTCACGCCGCCAACCCCAGTCCTCTCCCGGCGCCTGACCGAAGCCCGAGCCTCAGCTCCCAGCCCCGCCCGCCCCGGCGGGTGAGCAGACAAGCCTCTCGAGCAGGTGAGTGCCGGTCGGCCCTGATCCTCTGTGCGGGAATCTCTCCGTTCTGCCCTCCGCACCCCTGTTGCTGTGCTCTCCTCCGCGGCCCCGAGGCTTCCCCGCTCCGCAACCCGCAGCCTCTGCCCGCGAAGGGGCTTCTAGTGTGTGGAGACCTTTCCTCCTTCGCAGCTCCCTCCCACAGGTGCAGGTCCCGTCCCTATCCTTTTGTCTCTGTTTATTCTTTTTTCTTTTGCCCTACCCAGGTACGTGGGGGAGTTTCTTGCCTTTTGGGAGGTCTGAGGTCTTCTGCCAGCGTTCAGTAGGTGTTCTGTAGGAGTTGTTCCACGTGTAGATGTATTTCTGGTGTATCTGTGGGGAGGAAGGTGATCTCCGCGTCTTACTCTTCCGCCATCTTCCCGGAAGCCTCGGTTGTTTGTTTTTTGTAAGAAAATTCTCTCTAATCACTCTTTTTAAAAAGTTCTCAGTAGTTTTCTTATTAATCTGATTTGTTTGTATTATTATTGCTTTTTCCCCCAGGAGAACTTAAGAATCCAATAATTAAGTTCCAAACAAATTCCATTAGGATTGTAATGAGGATTTCATTAAGCTCATAAATTAATCCCAGAAGAATTAATGTATAAATCTTTCATACATGAATTTTTTTTGCCTGTATATTAAAAATGGTTATTGTTATTTTTCAGCAAAGTTTGGAGTGTATCCCATAACCCTACTTACTCTTCAAGAAGTTTTTTTTCCTCAGAATTTTATGTTTTGGTTACCATGGTAAAATGTCTTTTTTGTCAATCTCTCACGGATTATCATTGATATATATGAAAAATACAGATATTAATACCTTCAGTGAAGCTATTTTACAAAACGAACTCGAAAGATGTTTTAAAAATTCATTCTTTGGAGCTTTATAAGAATATAATTGCATTATTGTACAAAGTGATAATTTTGTCATCTTTTCGATAATGATATCTCTTCTTCGTGTTTCATGTTAATTGCATTGCTGAGAATTTTCGGAACAATGGCAAATGATAACGATGACAACGAGCATCTTGTTTGCTTGCTTGCTTTTGCTTATGGTTTTAATAGGAATTCTTGTTAGTTTTTCATAGTTAAAGATAATGTAAGTAGTTTCAGATTCAAAGTCTTAATATGTGAAAAAAAACTTCCATTTCTATTTCCCCCCAAAAAACAAATTTGGGAGGTTTATAGAATGTACTTTGAAAGTTACTGTTTTTTCCTCCTCTGTTAGAGTTGTTACACCTCTTTTCTCCTTAAGTATATTCATATGAAATGTTGCATTAATAGATCTCCTTATAAGTGATCTTTGCATTTCTTAGATGTCGTATTTGGTCATTGTGAATAATTCGTTGAATTTTACTGCTGGATTTGGTAGCTTTGCAGTAAGGAAATCAGGAAGTGTAAGTCCTCCAACTTTATTCTTCCTTTTCAAGATTTTGTTTGGCTATTCAGGGTCCCTCAAGATTCATATGAATTTTAGGAAAGATTTTTCTGTTTTTTTTTTTAATGTTATTGGGATTTTAAAAGGGATTATATTGAACTGTAAATCACTTTAATTCCTTTGGTTTTAAAGAAATTATATATTCAGTTATATATTGTCTCTCTGCTAACTCCCGTATCTACAGTCATTGTGAGTATGATTAGTTGTTTCTGCTGCCTCACATTGCCGTGGCTTAATTTTTCCCATAGCTCCTATGATTGATGATTATAAGATGATGTTTGTGAAACATTATCTGTGGGAATTTTTGAGGTGTGAATTTAAGGTACATTTCTCCAGAGAGAAATACATTTGCTACTGCCAGTGGCTTAGGGAGGGTTCTTATTCCAGGACACTTTACATTATATATATATTTTTTATTTTTGAGGGCAATGGTCAAGGTAGTTAAAACTCATGTGAGTATAAACTTGGTGTCAAGGGTTCCCTGGGTGAAATCTTGCCTTTTGCTTTTGTTTTTATTTCTTATTTTTCACATAAGCCTGAGTCAAGTTCAAGAGAGACCAGAATCCATATTGTCTGTCTGTCTCTGAGGGTGTGTGTGTGTGTGCGTGTGTTTAGTTTACCAAGGATGGCATTGCTCTTAGAGGGGTTTGGATGTGTGCAAGGGTCTTCCATCTGTGTGTTCTAGGTTTTGACTTCTGATTACATGTCTAGTCCCCATCACACGTGGAATCCTTTAAAACTCACACTCCAGGCCACCAGGGAATGACAAAATTGCTGAGGGCAAATGGTGCTACAAGGCTCACTTATCTCTCTACATTTTTTATTTATTTAATTTTTTTGGCCTTTTAAGATTTTTATTTCTTCTAGCCAGCTGAACCATGTGTTTAAAAACTCAAGGCCCATATTTTATCCAGCATTTTATATGCTGTTCTGAGAAGTCTTTCTGGACATCATGTGTTAGTCACATTCTCATGATTAGAATCCAGGAATTACTTCCAAAGTTTAATTAAGAATTCTATTTACTTGTAATTCACAAGTATCTGCTTTTAACATTATCATTTCCTCTTTTCTTGATGTTGATTTTAGTGTTATTTTAGTTAGCTTTTTTAAGATTGAATGCTTAGTGATTCTAATGACATTATTTTCTATTTAATAATGAAAACTTTTAGGGATTTGACTTTAGGTAAAGTGTAACCTTTTCCCATCGGTTTCGATAAACGTTTTTCTCATTTTTGCTATTTTCTAAATAGCATGTAATTACACATTTTATTTCTTCTTTGAACCAGTCCTTATTTAATAGAATGTTGTTTAATTTCCAAATGGTTTTTTCACATTGTTTTGATTACACTTTGTGATTAATTTCTAGCTTTAATGCGATGCAGAGACTATGGGCTCTACAATTTCTACTATATAATTAAATTCTGTAAACATTACACAAATGCTTACAAAGGTGTGTTTTCTGTTTGATGTCAATATAATTGTATACATATCTTATTAATTTTATCATATTGTTTTTAAAAATTAAATCTTCTTTGTCATTCTCTTCTTTTTACCTCCTATTCTGTCAAAGGCTGAGAAAGGTATATTAAAGTCATTCTCAAGGATTGTTTTTATAAGTTTCTCATCTAATATATAAAAGTTTTGGTCTTATTTTTGACCTTTAAAATGTAAAATTCTTTTATATTCACTCTGAAATTAATATTTTATTCATTTTGATGACCTTTTTGAAATGATTATTGCCTAGAATTATTTTTATGATATGCTTGAAGCATTTTTGTTTAAATTTGCTCAAACTTTTCTCTTTTTTGAGATGTAATTTATGTATCATACACTTTACCTATTTAAAGTGTACAGTTTGTTAGTTTGTCTATTCACAGTTGTGCCACCATTGCCAGGATCTATTTTAGAATATGTTCATTAACCTAAAAAGAAGCCTTGCACCCATCAGTAGTCACTCCCTATGTTCCTCCCCTGCCTTCCCATGCCTGAGCCCTAGACACCACTTACCTACTCTCTGACAGTATAGATTTGCCTATTTTGAACATTTCATATAAACTGAATCATAAAATATGTGGCCTTTTGTGACTTGCTCCTTTCACTTAGCACAATGCTTTCAAGGTTCATCCACATTGTGGAAACTGTCAGCACTTCATTACTTTTTATTACTGAATAATATTCCGTTATATGGACACCACATTTTACTTATCCATTCATTGGTTGGTGGACATTTGAGTTATTTCTACTTTTTGGCTATTAAGAATAATGCAGCTATGAACACTTGTGCACATTTTTGCATGAACATTTGATTTCATTTCTCATGGTGTATACCTACCTAGCCATGTACCCTACCAATACGAATTAATCAAAAAGTTTTGCTCTGGGGGGCTTCCCTAGTGGCACAGTGGTTGAGAGTCCGCCTGCCGATGCAGGGGACACGGGTTTGTGCCCCAGTCTGGGAAGATCCCACGTGCCGCGGAGCGGCTGGGCCCGTGAGCCATGGCTGCTGAGCCTGCGCGTCCGGAGTCTGTGCTCCACAACAGGAGAGGCCACAACAGGGAGAGGCCCGTGTACCGCAAAAAAAAAAAAAAAAAAAAAAAAAAAAGTTTTGCTCTGTACTGTCACAAGTATGCTTTTCCTTTCCTTGTATTTTTGGTTACTATTTATTTAAACAACATCAACTTTTATTGAGTCCCATTAGTCCTACCACTTGGTCCCATATTTCTCTGATTCCTTTCCTGCCATGTTTCTTCTTCCATGAATATTTTCATAAAGGGCTTTTTAAAGGTAAATATTGTGAGAACTTAAACATCCAAGAATACATTTTATATTAATTTTAACTTTTAGTTTAGTGAAATATAAAATATAAATCCAAAATTCCCATCATGCAGCACTTTAAAATATTATGTCATTGTCTTCCAGCATCTGGTGCTAATTTTACAATTTTTACATAAATAATAGTAGTAAACACTTGCATATCACTTCCAATGTGCCTCATCTTATTCTAGGTACTCAATGTATATTAATCCATTTACTGTTCATAAAGACCCTCATAAAAGTGCGTATTACCATTATTAGCCCTTTTTATAGACAAGGAAACGGAGGCATAGAGAAGTTAAGTAACTTGCCCAAAGATATGTTGCTAGTGATTGGTCCAGCTGAATTTGACTAGGCTATATTGCTTGTTTTTTTTCTTGAAGAGGGTCCTTATTTATTTTAAAAAATTTTTATTTTATACTGGAGTATAGTTGATTAACAATGTTGTGTTAGTTTCAGGTGTACAGCAAAATGACTCAGTCATACATATATATGTATCTATTCTTTTTCAAATTCTTTTCCCATTTAGGTTGTTACAGAATATTAAACAGAGTTCCCTGTGCTATACAGTAGATCCTTATTGGTTATCTGTTTTTTTTTTTTGTTGTTGTTGTTTTGCGGTACGCAGGCCTCTCACTGTGGCCTCTCCCATTGCGGAGCACAGACTCCGGACGTGCAGGCTCAGCGGCCATGGCTCACGGGCCCAGCCGCTCCGCGGCATGTGGGATCTTCCTGGACCAGGGCACAAACCCATGTCCCCTGCATCGGCAGGCAGACTCTCAACCACTGAGCCCCCAGGGAAGCCCTGGTTATCTGTTTTAAATATAGTAGTTTGTTTATGTCAGTCCCAAACTCCCAAAAGCCAATTGTTATCTCTTTTTACTTGGCCTGCCATTTTTCTCTATAAGCATTTATATATTTTTTCCTTGTCCTTTAAGTGCTCAGTTTCAATATATATTTTGAGTTGAGGGCTTCTCTTTTCTATCTTGTTTGGTATTATATGAGTTTTTTTTCAATATTCTGTCTTATTCTTTACTTTGGGAACTTTGTTGCACATTGTAATGGTTAATTTTATGTGTCAACTGGACTGGACCATGTAGTAACATGAGTAAAGCAGATTGCCCTTCCTAATGTAGGTGGGCCTCATGCAATCAGTTGAAGGCCTGAATAGAACAGAAAAGCAGAGTATTTCCTGAGTAAGAGTAACTTCCTCCTGCCTGACTGCCTTTGAACTGGGACATCATTATTTTTCCCCTTCAGACTTGAACTGAAACATTGACTCTTTGTGGGTCTTGAACCTGTTGGCCTTCAGGCTGAAACTACACCACCAGCTCTCCTGGGTCTCCAGCTCACCAGTGGCAGATATTGGGACTTGTCAGCCTCTAATATCACATGAGCCAATTCCTTCATATATATGTACACCATTGTTTCTGTTTCTCTAGAAAACCCTGACTAATACCCACTTGTAATTTCTCCAAAGATTTTCATTCCTCTGTTTCTAATTTAATCTCATTCTGAGATTTCTATTATCCCTCTTGTATTAGTCAATAATCATTATATTAATGCTACATAAGTCCACTGTAAAATGCAGTGACATTTAATAATAAGCAGGTATTTCTCACTCAGGTATTCACAGATGGCTCTGCTTGGAGCTTAAGTTCTGAGTGTTGGTGAGATCAGCTCTGTTCCACATATCTTTTGGGAGGCACAAGTCAGAGGAGCATAGCTTCTTTAGACGTGTTCTTCCTATAGTGATATGGTTCAGAAGCACAAGAGGGAAAATCTAAACAGGCAGGCATATTTTAAATCTTGACAATGTCACACTTGCTAAAACCTCACTGAGCAAAGTGTTATTCTCTAGAACCCCATCCTGTGTGTGACTGCAGGGACATCCCCACTGGCACACATCTTAGAGGGCTGCTGGTCAAGGGTTTGTCTAGAGCACCTTCTCATAGCAAGAGGAATATTTTATGGAACAAATATTAAGTGACCAGCCAAAGGCTCACAGCTAATGAGTATGCAGCCGAGAACTGAATTCAGGTATTTAGACCACCAGAGTCCATGCTTCTACTTCATCTCTTCCTCCTGAAGTTACTCTCCAAACCTACAATTTGGTGTAGAGACCAGGGTTCACATAGCCTCAAGCATCACGCCCCTGACAATGGGCACACCCAGGATCACCCAGGATAAGCAGCTGTCCTTTCACTGGGGGTGGCTATGATTGCTCCTGCAGGATTTCTGTGCAGATGAGTCATAAGACATGGTCTAAGGTGATGCAGTAGGTGCTTGATAATCAGTATCTGATTAGGTAGGTGAGATAATCAACAGCTTTTCATTCAGCAGACATTTATTTACTCAGTAGTAAGAGTAAAGCAGGGTACTGGTGAGAAAACGGGTCAAGAATATGTATGAAATTGTCCCAGCCCATCAAAGGATTTTTGGAAAATATTTATAATAAATCTCTCTCTCTCCCTCTCTCACACACACGTATATATATATACATATATATGTGTATATACATATTAATGGTAGTTTTCTTTATATACATACATACATATGTGTGTATGAATAATAAGAATTGACATGTACATACACAGTTGATTCTCATTATTCACAGTAGTTATGCTAGATGTATACACACACACATACATACATATATACATATTATGTATACTATATATGATATGCATAACATATGATATATGTGTGCATGTATTTCTATCTATAGTTGATTCTCATTTTTCATAGTAGTTATATATATAAACACATACACTCATATATTCGTATTATATATGCTACATATGATATATACACACAATATATGTGTGTATGTATTTATATCCACAGTTGATTCTTGTTAGTCACAGTAGTTATATTCTATAAGTCACTGTAAACACTGAATTAGCAAATACTGATCCACTGCTCCTAGAGGAAATACAGGGTTAGTTAGGTTCCTGCAAACCTCTGGTCACAGGATTTCCATTAACCAATCAATACATAACTTTGTTTTTGTTTCTGCTTAAAGACACCTTGTTTAATATATATGGTTGATTCATTAACATTGAACTCATAGCCAACAGCACCATAACTCATGTCTGCATGAGTTTATCTAACACACCTATTTCCTCCATATGGTGCATTACAGCCTTTCTTGTACTTAGGACACTAGACAGCACTCCAGCACCACAGCACTATGCTTGGGGGCCATTTTAAAGAGCAAAATTCCCAATAAAATATAAAAAGGTAGCACTAAATAGACTGTGAAAAGGACACAGTCTTACAGTATGAGCTGAAACAAGAAGGCAAACCAATGCCTTGTTCAACCTCAGCTGAGAACATGCATTTCGGAAACATATTTCGTCTCTCTACACGTTTGCCAGTGACAGCAAAAGTGCCATGAGCATGGATTTTGGGTTGCAAATAATTTTAGCAAGTAGACAAATTTGTAACTATGAAATCTGTGAATAATGAGGATTGACTCCCTCTCTCTCTCTCTCTCTCTGTGTGTGTGTATATATATATATATATATATATATATATATGCCACAAGGTGGGTGGATAGATATTAAATTAGGATATTTTAGTTACCAGTATGCTGAAATTAGGAAGGCAAAAAGTAGAATTTGTTGCAAGGGTACCCTGGTATCAGCTGGACTTCAGAATGGCAGGCAGTGTAGACATGCAGCTAAACGGGACATGGAGGTTTTGAGCACCACCTGGATGCCCTTTGCCTTGGTCTTGTATCTCTGCTTCAGTCTGTTCCAACACACACTGCCTTCTCCACTTGGTATAGGACAGAGCCACTGATGAGTTCTACATTTTTAATCTTGCTGTTTCCACTTTTCAGAGTCTCTCCTTTGTTTGTTTCATGTCTGGACCAATCCACTGAGAGTGGAGAAAGGATGAGAGATGTGGTATCATGATGGACTGGTTTGAACTTGGTGTAATCTGGGAGATAGGGTTTATAAGAAGACAGTGGTACCCACTTGAACACCATGGCTGGAATTTCAGGAGGAGAAGCTCCAGGAAAAGAAATTGCTGTTCGCAGTGGAAGGGAGACATTTGGGGAAGACCTAATAATTTATGTCCATTATAGGCACAAGCAAAATGCCTTTAAAAGGGCTAGTATATTTGAGGCATAGGTGATGACAAGATTCCACTCACTGACATAACCCTGGCGTGTAAAGGATAAAGAGATATAACATCTAGCTGAGGTCAGAAGCAGCATCATGGAGGAAATGCACAGAGCTTCTCCTTGACTGATGAGCAATACGTGAACAGTCTGTGATGCAGAGGCATCCTTCATCTTGCGGTTTAGAAGCATGGTATCTTGGAGACAGAAGGATGCAGGGCAACAAGTCAGTCTCTAGAGTTTGAATCCCATATTTGTAATCTACTAGCTGTGTGCCCTCGAGTAAGTATTTGCTAGTCTGAGCTTAATTTTTTACTCTTTGTAAATTGGAGAGGAATAATGTCTCTCTCATGGTGATTTTAAAGAGGTGAAATAAAATCATGTACTTAGCAGTCTGGCAGAGTAAGCATTCAATAATGCTAGTTCCCTTCTGTTGTCAGGGTTCATCTAGCTACTTAGAGGCAGATAGGTGACTCGAACCCAGAACTCCTGACTTAGAGGCCAATACCCTTTCTGCTTAGTGCCCCAGCACTCTGAACTATCACGCTCTTGTTTTTTAATTGACTGCACCCTTTTTTTTTAACATCTTTATTGGAGTATAATTGCTTTACAATGGTGTGTTATTTTCTGCTTCATAACAAAGTGAATCAGTTACACATATACATATGTTCCCATATCTCTTCCCTCTTGCGTCTCCCTCCCTCCCACCCTCCCTATCCCACCCCTACAGGTGGTCACAAAGCACCGAGCTGATCTCCCTGTGCTATGCGGCTACTCTCCACTGACTATCTACCTTACGTTTGGTAGTGTATATATGTCCATGCCACTCTCTCGCTTTGTCACAGCTTACCCTTCCCCCTCCCCATATCCTCAAGTCCATTCTCTAGTAGGTCTGTGTCTTTATTCCTGTCTTACCCCTAGGTTCTTCATGACATTTTTGTCCCTTAAATTCCATATATATGTGTTAGCATACGGTATTTGTCTCTCTCTTTCTGACTTCACTCTGTATGACAGACTCTAGGTCTATCCACCTCATTACAAATAGCTCAATTCCGTTTCTTTTTATGGCTGAGTAATATTCCATTGTATATATGTGCCACATATTCTTTATCCATTCATCCGATGATGGACACTTAGGTTGTTTCCATCTCCGGGCTATTGTAAATAGAGCTGCAATGAGCATTTTGGTACATGACTCTTTTTGAATTATGGTTTTCACAGGGTATATGCCCAGTAGTGGGATTGCTGGGTCATATGGTAGTTCTATTTTTAGTTTTTTAAGGAACCTCCATACTGTTCTCCATAGTGGCTGTACCAATTCACATTCCCACCAACAGTGCAAGAGGGTTCCCTTTTCTCCACACCCTCTCCAGCATTTATTGTTTCTAGATTTTTTGATGATGGCCATTCTGACCAGTGTGAGATGATATCTCATTGTAGTTTTGATTTGCATTTCTCTAATGATTAATGATGTTGAGCATCATTTCTTGTGCTTGTTGGCAATCTGTATATCTTCTTTGGAGAAATGTAGGTCTTCTGCCCATTTTTGGATTGGGTTGTTTGTTTTTTTGTTATCATGCTCTTAAAATCACTGCTTCCTCCTGACCTGATCTGCTCCTACTGCAACTGTGGCTCCCATGAGTCTCACAGGACTGTAACTGTCTTGAAGGGCACATTAGGCCCTTCCCTTGCTCCTTGCCTCCCTCACGTTAGGCACATCCATGATAGAGCCAGCGATAATGGAAACGCTGACCTCTGAGGGCAGTGTAATTAATTATAGGCTGATGCCATGAACACCTTTACCAATCAATGCAGGACTGAGCGAGGACTCTTTTGCACACAGAGGTCTTGTCTCTCTTGATTAAAGGTGATCACTTTGAAAAAAATGATTAGGACTCTAACTCAATTCACATAAAAAGGAGACCTGCCCACTTAGGCTCATTTGGCATTTCACTAACAGCAAGATGAAAGATGGGTGAGACGTCAAAGCAAACAGATGCCGAATTGTGAAACGACTGTTTGTGTGAAGATGTATAACCTTCCTGGGCCTCATTGTCAAAACTAACAACATGAAGTAAAAACAAAACAAAGAAGTAACAAATCTAGATAAACTCTATTGAGACCTCTGGAGTGTCAGAAACTGAGTTCTATCCATGTATTGTCTTCTTTTATCCTCCAGTAACCCTATGAGCCGGGTAGCTCTATTATCTATTATCCCCACTGCATAGGTGTGGGAGGTGCAGCCCAGAGAGGTGCCGAATCTATAAAATGGGTCAGAAGAGGACCTCTGTGCTCACGAGGGGAGTGTGGAAGTGTCTTCTTCTTCAATTTATTTTTTATTGAAGTATAGTTGAATTACAATGTTGTGTCAATTACTGCTATACAGCAAAGTGACTCAGTTATACATATATATGCATTCTTTTTCATATTCTTTTCCATTATGGTTTATCACAGGATATTGAATATGGTTCCCTGTGCTATACACAGTAGGACCTTGTTGTTTATGCATTCTGTATATACCAGTTTGTATCTGCTAATCCCAAACTCCCAATCCTACCCTCTCCCACACTTGTCCTTCCTGGCAACCACCAGTCTATTCTCTATGTCCCTGATTTTGTCTCTGTTTCATAGATAGGTTCATTTGTGTCATATTTTAGATTTCACATATAAATGGTATGTATGGTATTTGTCTTTCTCTTTCTGACTTACTTCACTTAGTATGATAATCTCTAGGTCTATTCATGTCACTGCAAATGGCATTATTTCGTTCTTTTTTATGGCTGAGTAGTATTGCATTGTATATATGTACCACATCGTCTTTATCCATTCATCTGCCAATGGGCATTTAGGTTGTTTCCATGTCTTAGCTATTGTGAATAGTGCTGCTGTGTTCACAGGGGTGTATGTACCTTATTTGGCAGTACTGTGATGGTGCTGGTTTCATGGCTGAGTCCAGAAAGGAAGTCAGGATTTCCTCCCCTACCCCCCACACCATATAATGGAAGGGATATTTGAGAGCTGGTATCTAGGGAGAGCTTTTGTGTTCCATCAATGTAGTCTGTGTTTGTTCCCTTCCTTTAGCCAGTGTCTCCTCGTAGGTTAGAAAATGGAAGTACAGCTGACCCTTGAACACAGGTTTGAACCGCGCAGGTCCACTTATACGCAGATATTTTTCAATAAATACATACAGCACTACACCATGGGGGGTTGCCTGGATCCGCAGATGTGGAATCATGTATACGGAGGACCGACTGTGGCTCTTGAGCATCTGCAGGCTTTTGTATCTGCTGCAGTTCCTGGAACCTATTCCCCGTGGATAGTGAGGGCGACTGTAGTTGTAATCATTGAGGGTTGTTATAAATACACACATAATTCCCCTGTTTCCCCTGCCTGTGTCCTGAGCCCATTGAGAGAGCAAAAGGAATCCAGCGAACTGTGAGCAAGGTAGTAGCATTGTTAAAGGTAGGTCAGTGGCTTGGATGAGTTGCCACCATGGGCTTCTGATACTAAGCTTCAGAATGAGACAGGCTTACCATCCACCTAAGACAGGGTTGGGAAAAGTTTCACCCACAGGAGGGGAGACTTTACAGGTAAACTTATCACATGGTTCAGAGCAGGGTGTTCCCAGAGAGATAACAGGAATGGAAGAGGTGTACCTACACATACCTGGTTCTTCTCAAACTCATTATCAGAACAAGCACTGCCCCTCCCACTCAGAGGAGGAGGGAGTGAAGTGTCAGCAAGAGGCAGGGGAATCACACTAGTGGATGTTAATTCATGTGCGAGGAAACATCAGGTTGTAGGAGTAAGACTTCCTCTCTAACAATTCTAAAGTGGAAAGGGGTGGAAGAGGAGCTGCTCTCTGTGTGTGTGTGTGTGTGTGTGTGTGTGTGTGTACTCGTACGTGGGCATAGGTGAGTGTGTACCAATGTAATATGTATCAATATGAATTGATGAGTACCTGTACTATCCAAGCAGTAGTTTTACTAATATTTTACCTTGACGAGATACAGAAATTGAAATATCACAGAAACTATCTTTAAAGAGCAGAAACTTAGAAATTACAAGTGTATGGGCAGTCTTTTGAAAGACTAAAACCTTTACAGTGTATAAACATTCCCTCTTTTTTTCCCCCAAGATTTAGTGTCTGCCTACATTCAGTTAAGCTAAGGTCTAGATAGGCCAGCTAATGCTGATATCTCTAAGAGTTTGACTTAGGCCTTTGAGGTCTTTGCAGTTTGGGCACAAGTCTTTTGGAGAGACCAGTGGTCTCCACAAGAATCAACAGGGGTATAAAAACTTCGTTAAACCACAAATGGAATAGATTGGATTACACTGACAGTGATAGGAAAGAGCAAAAGGAAAAAACTATCAGCCTCTCCCCATCATCCTGCACCCCTGGAAAGAAGGCTGTTTTGTCCCTACTCTTTTTTGTAATGAAAGAGAAGAACAAGATATACATGATAGCAGGTTCAGCATCTTAAGATGGATTCTTAGGAGGAAGGAGTCCCAGCTGAAACACTCCTTAGTTTCATTTAAGTAAAAAAAAAAAAAAAAAAAAAAATCCATAGTAATGCAATATTAGCCTTGCAGTAATGTCATCATTTGTAGACATGGGACAAGGATACTCCTTCAAGAAACACTATCTCCCTCTTGATGCAGCTTCTAAGAGGCATATTTGAACAGGCAGAGAGGAAAGTAAAGTTCTACTTTCTCAGCAAGCTAGAGGGTAGGAGGATGATAAAACTTGAACCGATTTGTCTTAAGTTTTGCTCACATCTCTCCCTGTCAACACACAGTGAGATGGAAAAGTACCAGGTTGGAAGTCAGATAGAAACAGATTTGAATCCTGACTCCCCTCACAGCTTATTACTTGTCATCAGTGCCTAGACTCTCTGAACCTCAGTTTCCTCTTCCATGAAATGAATGGAATGATAACAGTATGTTTTCAATTGACAAATTTCTAAAACAAAAATAAAAACAGAATTAGCAGAGAACCAAAAGCCACATGGTTGAAAAAAAAAAGAAAGAAACTTTGCTTTATTTGGTCATCAAATATTTATGATGGCTTGAACTGGATTTTGTTATTAACTATAGTGTTGAGAAGAACATTACAATGTTAATGTATTCACTCTTCACCTGACAGTTATAGACTGAACACCTACATTTTATTTGACAGACTGTGCAGTTGTGACACGATTTGACTTCTAAGAAGAGCTCAAGGTTTCTTCTGCCTCATTTTACTCCAAAGCAGAGTTTCTTTGTTTGTCAAAGACACAGTCTTGAGCTGTGATCTTGGGGGAGGGGGAAGGAGTGGCATTTGGGGATGGAAAAATCAACTTCTTATTGCATTTGGGTACATTTTTATTTTGTGATTTGTTTCAAATTTGAGGAATGTATGATGCTCGTTTTCTTGTTCTGTCTTAGACTTTTCTCTCTCTTTCTCATATGAATTTTTCTCTCTTTTTCTTTGCCATATGACTGGCTTGATAAGACAGGTCAAGGGATGCCCCTTCTTGGGAGAAATCTTCATCCTGAGAGACCCAGTTAGGAATCAGAGTGTGGTTTATAGAAAAGGAAGTGTTGTTCAGGCCTTTTAGATCTGCCCTCTGATCTAGGATAGAGGAACCAATGGATTAACCTTCACAGCTAGGATGGGGACAGGAAGACCTGAGTGAGGTGATTCACTGGGCCTTCTGACCTTGTAGGAAACAGAATTCACAGGTGCATCAAGCTTTTTCTTGCTTCAGAATTTATGAAAGATGGGAAGAGGATTAATTAAAACTTGATGTAGAAAACAAATATCATATAATATTGCTTATATGTGGAATCTAGAAAAATGGTACAGATGAATTTATTTGCAAAGCAGAAATAGAGACACAGATGTAGAGAACAAACTTATGGATACCAAAGGGGGAAGAGGGGGAGGGATGAATTGGGAGATTTGGATTGATATATATACTACTATGTATAAAATAGATAACTAATGAGAACCTACTGTATAGCACAGGGACCTCTACTCAGTGCTCTGTGGTGACCTAAATGGGAAGGAAATCTAAAAAAGAGGGGATATATGTATACGTATAACTGATTCACTTTGCTGTACAGCAGAAAATAACACAACATTGTAAAGCAGCTATACTCCAATAAAAATTAATTTTAAAAAAACTTGATGAAGACAAAATGGGATCTATTGTAAATTCTTAAGTCTGCAAGCGACTGGTCAGAAAGCAAAGAATGCTTAAACTAAAAGGGAATTTATAAATAATTTAGTCCACCAACTTTTATTCTTTATTGTTTCTCCTGCAATTTTACAGAAGAGGAGTTTGAGACCCAAGGAGATGGGTTCATTTTGCAGCAGTCAGTGCAAGTTAACAAACCAAGTTAACGAACAAGTCAGTGCAAGTTAACAAACCAAGTTAACGAACAAGTCAGTGCAAGTCTAACGAACCAAGTTTCTTGAATTGTTCCTACGTGTGCTCTCCATGGACTAACTTCAGGTTATTTCCTGTGAAGAATTTCCCAGAGACTCTCCTGTGTGTCCTTTAGGCCAAACCCTCCTGATAAATTGGGTTTCTTGTCAAAATACAATTGTGAGACACAGGAAAATTGTTGATGAGATATTGAGGAGGTGAATCAAGGTGGATTCCTAAGTTGGGTGGTTGAGGGAACGGAGGGACCACCATTTAAAGCAGAGTACAAGAGAAACAGGTTGGGAGGGAGAGGAAAACTATTGAGTTCAGTTTCAGATATGTTGAGTTGAAATCACAGTGAATGGCCAAATTTGGAATGTCCAAAAAGAAGTTGCATAACTGAACTCAAGAGAGGGAACTATCTAAAAGCCTCTCCTCTTGTTTGTAACCCTTCAAAATCCTACCTACTTCCCAAGATCCGGTCTAAAGCTACCCATTCTGTGAAGTGGTCTCTAATTTTCCACCCTCTCCAGCTTCTTCTTGTATGAACCCATAACACATTGCTTATACCTTCATTAAGCTCTTCCTCTGTTCAGGTGTGTGAAATTGTCTTCATAAGTGTCCCTTGAAGCAAAGCAAGCACCAAGAGGCCATGTGGCATGGTGGTCAACAACACAGCCTCTCGGTCCAAACTGCTTGCATTCAACCAGAGCTCTACCAACGTTTTTGATTTTTTTTTTTTTTTTTTTTTTCGGTGCGCGGGCCTCTCACTGTTGTGGCCTCTCCCGTTGCGGAGCACAGGCTCCGGACGCACAGGCTCAGCGGCCATGGTTCACGGGCCCAGCCGCTCCGCGGCATGTGGGATCCTCCAGGACCGGGGCATGAACCCGTGTCCCCTGCATCGGCAGGTGGACTCCCAACCACTGCGCCACCAGGGAAGCCCCACGTTTTTGATTTTGAGTGATTTATTTAACTTAGTGACTCAGTTTCCTCATCTGTAAAAGAGGATGATAATCATGGTATTTGACCACTCAGGTTGTTGCGATGTTTAAATGAATTAATAAGTATAAGTTTTTAGAATAGCACCCAACACTACGCATATACAAGAATGACAGGGTTCCCTTCCTTTTCTTATTTCTTACAATAAATCTCTTGTTTCTTTGACCCCTCATCCATCTGCGGGTCTTAACAGTAGCATCTCTTCAAGGAAATAAGTGCCTTCATTCAGAATCATTTCTTTTTTTCCTTTGGCTCAGCAAGGATTCTATGCCCTCAACCAGGATTCCCCGGAGGCTGGGTTTGATATTTGAAATTTTAAACAATTCCAGGGAAAAAGTTCTGTTTGAAGATGGTACCAGTTAAAGACCAGAGAATGGAAGTGGGGCAAAATGCCCTCTTCACTGACCCGAGAAAAACCTCTGGGGAGTCCCCTGACCGGTCCTCACACGCAGTCACAGTAACTTAAGATTCAGTTTGGAGAACAATGACTGAAAAGTATTCTTTTTTTTTTTTTTTTGCGATACGCGGGCCTGTCACTGTTGTGGCCTCTCCCGTTGCAGAGCACAGGCTCCGGACGCGCAGGCTCAGCGGCCATGGCTCACGGGCCCAGCCGCTCCGTGGCATGTGGGATCTTCCCGGACCGGGGCACGAACCCGTGTCCCCTGCATCGGCAGGCGGACTCTCAACCACTGCGCCACCAGGGAAGCCCCAAGTATTCTTTTTTTAAAATCCTTCCCTGCCAATTCTGACTGACTGAGTTGTGGCTGAAACAGAAAGGGCTTTGAACCATAACTGGCATGTCCGTAGATACAAATTCGACAATAATATACTTGTTAAACTGAAGGAGAGGTGCGAGTTGGCAGCTTGGATTTCATTTGCACTCTCGTCTGCTGCCAGGAACACTGCTCACCTGTCTTCTGTGCTTCATTTCCTGATGGCATTCAAAGCAAACTGCAGTCCACTGCATCCGCTTTTGCAGCCCAGGAACTGATCTTCTTAACCCCTCTTGGGCTGCTGGGAGACTTCAGCAGGGTCATTGGTCCTAGATGTGGTTGATCGGGAGCCAGTGGGCCAGCTTTGCCCTGGCACTGGCACATTAATAGCATGGTGTCCGCGGGTGAGACTTTTGTGTAACATTGATGTTGAAGAGGTAGGGGGAGGGGACTAAAAATCTCACTGCTGCTTGGAGTGAGAACTGGATTTGAGTGTTGGTCCCACTGCCTTGAGCAAGTGACATAGCCTCTCTTCACCTTAGTTCTTTTCTGTAGTGGGACATTATAACTTACCACACTGCATTGTGTAACAATCGGAAGTCAGAGCATTTAAACATCTAGTTCACTGCCTGGCACTGGAGATACCCTCAGTAGTGGCTTCTGTGAAAGGTTTCCCAGTTTCTTAAGAGCACAAAAACTCGGCAGAGAAGATGATGGGTGCCTGCCAGTTAATATAGTACTTTGTGCAGATTATAAACAGGTGCAATCTCCAGGTGACTACTCCTTGCGCAAGGCCTCTGGTTTGGAGGGATGCACAAGCTGGACTTCAGCCCCCACTGGTCCCTGCAGCTTGGTGCCTTTGTGCAGTGCACAGCTTCAACAGTTGTGCCTGGTGACTCTGAACACTGGCATTTGCATTGTGGCCTGATCATATATTTAGCTGCACTGATCTCAGGAAAACAGAATGGAGTCCAGGCTCACATAGCAATGAGGAGCTTTTAGGATGTGACCTACAAGCTAGTTTTTCAGTTTTATCTCCTGCTTCTTTTCCGTAGAGATATTTACTCCATACAAATGGGAATTCTTGTTACCATGAACTTGCACATGATCATGCTTTTGCCTGTGATGTGCTTCAGCTGCAATGCCTGATTGACCATCAGAGGGCAGTATAGCATAGTGGCTAAGAGAAGAGCCAGCCTGCCTGTTGTAGTCATGCCTTGGCACTGGGCCATCTTGACCAATAATTAATTCCTATGTGCCTCAGTTTCTCATCTGTATAATGGGGAGAATAATAGTACCTACCTCATAGGGTCGTTGTAAGGATTTAAATGGTTAATACCTGCAAGGCACTAAGAACAGTGCCAGGCACATAGTGAGTACTCAATTAACAGGAGCTATCATTACTGTCTCACCCTCTCAGCTCTGCTTTATCCATCAGAATGGAACCATGGTCTCAAATAGCTATAGGTGCATGTCTTTCCAGATGGGAAAAGCCCTCTTATTTCAGAATTAGGCATGACATTCCCAGGGAAGCATTCTGATTGGCCTATCCTGAGTCAAGGTTTTGTTCATTAACCAATCATTACGGTTACAGATATAAGGTAAGCAGATAGCAATTCACATTATGTTTGTGGAAACAGCTTGGGTGACTGGAGAGATGGTGGTACCATCAGCTGAGGCAGGGAGCATGAGAGGACCGAGCCTGTATGGGAGGCCATGCCTGATGAGTTCCATTTTGGATACTCTGGGTTAGAAGAATAACTAGGACATTCAGGTCGATGGGTCTGAGGGCAATAGAACATATGAACTGAAGAATGAGGACAGAGCTCAGGACTGGAGATATGAATATGAGTTATAAGAATATAATAAATGGTTTTTAAATGTACAAAGAGGACTTTTATTTCTAAGTGATACGTTGTAGGTTGTAGCAGGCTCACATTCCCATTGTATTAACTGGAAAAAAATCAGTGAACTGCAAAGTTCATATGTTAAAAGATATCTGAGGATTGTGAAAGCAAAGGAAAATAGAAGAATGAAAATTCTCGAGAGAGACAAGTCTTTTCTAGGTGAGCTGATGTTTGCGAGCCACCAATTCCCCAAGGGTCCTGCCACTCTACACACAGGCTGAGAATCAGGCATGTCATACACAGATGGACTCTCCTTAGGGAGAGAACAACAGGGAATGTGCTTGTCATGTGGGGCTAGTAAAATTGGCTGGAAACTAGCGAGGCCTCAAAAGAAAGGCTATATTTTTCCCCATGGAATAGACTGTTAGAAATACACAACTGATAGAAATACAAGAGTCTATCCTAAGAATTCTTAACCACAAACCTATACTCATGGAATAAAACAAAAGTATTAAATAGAGGCGAAGTATAGCTTTTAATGCTTACAGTCCTGAGTAGATGGAAAGAAATGAAATAAACATCCAACTACAGAAGTTACAGATAAAATATGTGCAAGAATCCAAAGAAAATAGATGGAAGGAAATTAAAGATGCAAATGTATAAAAAGAAGATAAAGTCATTCTCTGTAAACAATAAAGTATTTGTCAACCTCTGTCAAGGTTGGCATGCCACCCCCAAAAAAGAGAAGCCAGAGATAAAGAATACTGTAACGAAAGAGAGCCATGACTAGAAAAAAACGATTAAAAAGAAAATATTATGAATAACTTTATGCTGATAAATTTTAAAACTTAAGTGAAATCACAAATTCCCTCCAAAATGTATATTACCAAACCAACTAAAGGAGAAATAGAATAACTGAATGATCTTATGACCATTTCAAAACATGAGGATAATTAAAATCTACTCACAGAGGCTCAAATGGTCTTATATGTGAATTCTATAGAACATAAAGGGACTAATCGTTCCAATCTTTCATAAAAACCTTTTGAGAATTAAAAGCTGACTGACTTTTGGTGCAGGCTGAGATGAAATTAGTTCTTTATAGCCTCTTTCCCACTGATTACAACTAAGAACTCTAGATCCCCCCCAAAATAAAAATCAACTACCTGAGGATTCTGAAAAATAATTAATAACAGGCCAGTTGGAGCAGGAAACCAAAACTTGAAAACTGACCAGTATTGTAAGGGTGAGAAAATGTTTGTAAATCATATGTATGTATTATATGTATACATATATGAATATATAAAGAATTTTAAAAGGGCAACAATAAGAAAACAGATTACCCAGTTAAAAAATGAGCAGAAGATCTGAACAGATACTTTAACAAAGAAGATATATGGATGGAACATCGAAAAATATTTAACAGCATTAGTCACTGGTCGAGTTATCACTGCACATCTATGCATTTGGAGGCTGAAATAGAAAAATAAACCATACCAAATGTGCATCAAAAAGAATGAATTTTACTGTATGTAAAGTTAAAATAAATGTTTTAAAGTAAATTAAATGATGAAAAATTTCCCAGCTCTTTGTCTTTCACATCTTAGACAACAAAACCATACCATAACCTTCTATTATAATAACAGAAAATTACAGAGCAATCTCACTCCGGAATACATACATGTGCTCCAAACCTAACAATCCATAAACATATAAATACATAATATAACATGACCAAGTTGAGTTTCTTCCAAGGATGTCTGGTTGTTTCAAAATTTAGGAAACTTTATTATTATAATCATTGCTTTCCAAGTTAAATTATTAATAAATGATCACCTCAATGAATTTATCAAAATTCCACACCCACTCATGATAACATTAAAACACTTCTCAGATTTGGAGTTAAAAAATTATTCCTGGGCTTCCTTGGTGGTGCAGTGGTTAAGAATCCGCCTGCAACTGCAGGGGACATGGGTTTGAGCCCTGGTCCGCGAAGATCCCACATGCTGCGGAGCAACTAAGCCCGTGCACCACAACTACTGAGCCTGTGCTCTAGAGCCCGCAAGCCAAAACTGCTGAAGCCCGCACGCCTAGAGCCCATGCTCCACAACAAGAGAGGCCACCAGAATGAGAAGCCCATGCACCGCAACGAAAGGTAGCCCCTGCTCGCTGCAACTAGAGAAAGCCCACACACAGCAACAAAGACCCAACACAGCCCAAAATAAATAAATTAAATAATAAAAAAACAACTTTAAAAAGGTTATTCCTATGCTAACCCTGCTGTAAATATCATATCAGCCATAAAATATTTAATGTATTCCCTTTACAATCAGAAAAAGGATGAGAATGATAGCTATCACCAGTTATTTTCAGTATTTTATTGGAAATTTCTAGTCAACAAAATAAAACAAGAAAAGGAGGTAAAAGATAAATGTACTGAAAACCAAGAATAAAGTGTCATTACTTGAAGGTGAGATCTTCTATATCAAAAATGTCAAAGAATCTATAGAAGATTCTTGTAAAGCATAAGAGTTTAGCAAAATTTCCAGGTAAAAGATCTATATACAACCAGTAGCTAGTGGGAAGCAGCCGCATAGCACAGAGAGATCAGCTCGGTGCTTTGTGACCACCTAGAGGGGTGGGATAGGGAGGGTGGGAGGGAGACGCAAGAGGGAAGAGATATGGGGATATATGTACACGTATAGCTGACTCACTTTGTTATAAAGCAGAAACTAACACACTATTGTAAAGCAATTATACTCCAATGAAGCTAAAAAAAAAAAAAAAAGAGCATCAGGCTGCTCTGAGACACCCCCCCCAAAAAAAATTCAATTGCATTTCTATACATTAGCAACAGTCAAGTCGAAAATGCAGTGACCAACAATACTTACAAAAAATTAAAATCACCAAAATATATGAGAAGTTGTCCAGGACTTTTATGGTGAAAAATGTAAAATGTTATATGAAAATCATTAAGGAAAATGCAAATACTAGGAAAGAGATACTATACTAGTGGACAGGAAAACTCAGTATCATAAATATGTCAATTCCTTCCAAAGTCATGTTTAAACTTGTCAGAATTCCAGTCAACATTGCAAGAAGAATTTTCACATAACTTGATAGACTGATTCTAATAATTTTGAGGGAGAACCAATTAGTAGTTAAGATGCTCCCAATGGAGACTCACCCTGCCAGATATCAAGACTCACTATTAAGCTGTAATAGCTAGTAATCTGTTGTACTGGTGCAAAATGAGATAATTATTCCAAAAGAACACAATAAAGTACCATACACTTGCCTGCATGGAGTCATGATATATGATGGAGCTGATGTTTCAGATCAATGGAAGCATTAGCTTATTTTTCATTATATATTGACAGGTGCTTCTTCATATGGAAAATTAGTGATGGATCTCTTCTACACATGACACATTAAAATCACATCCAGATGGATCTAAGATTTAAATGTGAAAGAAAACCTTTTAAATTATCAGAAGACAGTATAAAAGAAAGTCTTTCTGATCTCATAAAGGAAAGGACTTTTTAAAACAAGATTCAAAAACATGCGACCCATAAAGAAAAGTTCGATAATTTTGACTAAGAATTTTTACTCATCAAAAGGCACCACAGACATATGCCACAAATTTGAAGTAGGTATTTGCAATAGGTATGAACAAGGAAGAATTAGTATCCAGAATGTATAGTGAAGGCCTATGAAACAATATGCAAAGACAAATCACAAAACAGAGAATGAGCATAAGACAAAATTAGGTGTTTCTCAGAACAGGAAGCATGATTGGCTAATACAAATGTGACAAAACTTTGTAACCTCAGTATTAATTGGAGAAAGGCAAGGTAAATATATTAAATTGAAAAAAAATTAAGTCTAATAATAACAAAGATGTGAAACAATAGGAATCTCACTTATTCCCAGAAGGAGTGGGAAATGGAACAACTGCTCTGATCAACAACTTGGCACCTACTTGATAAAATTGAACAGGGTCTTGCCCTGTTACCCAGCTTTCTACAACTGGGGCTGTATTCTATATAAGTGCATACTTAGGAATATTAGAAGGCATGTAAAGAATGTTTGTTGCAGCATTTTTTTCCTCAGAATTGCAAAAAAACAGTGACTAAAATGTCTTCCATGAAATGGATAAATTGTGCTTCACTCATACAACAAACATCAATAAGCAGTGAAACTAGCTATAGCTACAAGCATCAACATGGATAAATCTCAAGAACCATAGCAATGAGGGGGAAAAGCACAAGTTGCAGAAGAATATACTCAGTTTGATGTCATTTGTTCAACTTTCTAAAACAGATAAAACTAAATAATACATAGTTTAAGAACACATGTATGTCTTCTAAAATTATCAGGGAATGCAATCAAATTGATGTTTAAAAATTCAGGACACTGAGTACCTCTAGGAGGAAAGTAAGGGGATGGAATCAGAGAAGAGCACAGGGAGCATCAATAGTATTAGCAATGTTTTATATTTCCATCTGGGGAATGAATATTTGAGATTTGCGTTTTTTTTTAAAATAGAAATAAAAAAGCTGTATTTATTTATTTATTTTTAACATCTTTATTGGAGTATAATTGCTTTACAATGGTGTGTTAGTTTCTGCTTTATAACAAAGTGAATCAGTTATACATATACATATGTTCCTGTATCTCTTCCCTCTTGCATCTCCCTCCCTCCCACCCTCCCTATCCCACCCCTCCAGGCAGTCACAAAGCACCGAGCTGATCTCCCTGTGTGCCAACAAACACATGAAATGATGCTCAACATCATTATTCATTAGAGAAATGCAAATCAAAACTACAATGAGGTATCATCTCACACCGGTCAGAATGGCCATCATCAAAAACTCTAGAAACAATAAATGCTGGAGTGGGTGTGGAGAAAAGGGAACGTCTTGCACTGTTGGTGGGAATGTGAATTGGTACAGCCACTATGGAGATTTGTTTTATTTTCACTTCTTAGCATCATCTTTTACTCGTCAGTTCTTTATTCAACAAAGCCTTATTTTTTGTTTGTTTTATTTTCAGTTTTTCAACTTTACATATATATTAAATTATTCCTTTGCATCTGTGACATATTTCTCAATAAGAGAGTTTTGAGAAGAGTTAATGAGGGGATTAGGAGTGATGACTAAGGGTCCTTTTGGGGAAGATGAAAATGTTCTAAAATTTATTAGCAGATATTTGGTCCTCTCCAAAATGACCACTGAGACATTTGGTCTACAGTATAATGTCCTTGAAGTTTGGTCCTGTCAAAAGTATCCATAGTTAGAAAACGGCCCTGGGTTCAAATAGCCCATAACATTTATTTACACTTTGATTTATAGGATTAATACATAAAAGATACTCTCAGGTTTTATTGGTCCAATAATTGTGTTATGACTGTATTGCCAATAACCATTCTTGCCTTGGCAGCCTAACTGGTGATGCCACATGGGGTTAGATAGAGGGCTGGGATTTGAATCTTACAGAAGAGCAGGATTTATATTAACTGTGCATCTGGAGGAAGAATCCTACAGTTAGAGAAATGCACAGAGAATGACAGGTAGAGGATGGGATCGTGCCATGCACAGTGCTTTAAAATGTCACTGGACATTTGGTTGGACGTGGCTGGGTCATTCAATAAGGGTGGAGTTTGAAAGAAGGAGCTTGTTGGTATGAAGAGATACCAGGCATCTCATTAACCCCCCTAAAACTATCCCATCACCTGGGACATATGGGCAATGTTTCCCTTGAATCAACGTTCTGTAGAGGTATGATCATGGTAGACCTCAAGAAATGTCTGCCACTATTTGGAGAGATGTTAGTGGGTATGCTCCCACACTTACCCTTCCAGTTAGCATAGACCACTGTGCCCTTGGCTGGTGCCTAGGCTGATTCAGCCCAAGAGAACTGGGTGTTGAACCCATAAGACACTAGTAAGGTTTCCCTTAGTGGTAAACAAGTGACCATTGGTCAGATGGTTACAAAAGAAAAAATTAACCCTACTGTTGCTTGGCAATATGACATCTCTATTTGAAAATTCTCAGAGAAATATGGCAGAAACAGTATGCTTACAAAAAGAAAAGCCAATGCTACATTATTAATAGTTTTCATTGCCATTTCCATTCTTTTAAAAGAGATAGAAGTAAACAGTATTGCCTCTGTGAAGAGAAGAGAAGGCAATGCCCAATGTACAACTCGTCAGGATTTGGATAACATGCAGTCATTCAAGATGGGACAGGAAAACATCATCACAATGTTGGTGCTGAAGGTGAAGTAAGGAAAACCCTGGATAGGTTAAGACGACACACAGAAGGGGAACCAAATGCAGCACCATTGCAGGTACTTCAAAGAACTGTCCCAGACATTCATGCTGAAGAGTTTCTGCTAACGCTATCAGAGAGAAAATTCATTAAAGAGGCAAGTAAATAGAATTGAAAACAGACACTGACATACAAACCCAAATTCATTGCATGGAATTGAAATTCCAGAGGAGTATAAAGCGACCAGACGTGGAGAACCATTTCTTAACGCACAGTTCTGGTGCTCAAGATGACAAAAGAATTCTTATTTACACAACTTATGATGATGTTTGACATTTAAGTGCCAGCACCATATTTTTCAGTGACGGCATCTTCAGGACACTGACACGGTTCACTCAGTTATTTACTGTGCATTGCGTAATGTTGGGTTGATTTTTGTGCTAACAATGAAAAGGCTAGAAGACATTTACAAATATATATGTGAAAAGTACTTGCATTTGCACAGGTTTGTTCTGACCTCTGGGGTCCCCCAAGCTCATTCTGATCCTTTTCAGACAATAACATAGACCAGGTACATATCAACTAGTGATGCAATGAGAAAAGCATCCCTGTTGTCAGTGCTTGGGCACCCACACCTCACTCACCCAGGAGAGCAAAAATAGAATCAATAATAAATTGACCCACCTCTCATGGAAGTGAGGAAATAGCAGAAAAAACATACTGGCATGAGAATCAAGAAAACCTTAATCTGAGTATAGCTCTGGGCTTCCCTGGTGGCGCAGTGGTTGGGAGTCCGCCTCCCAATGCAGGGGACACGGGTTCGTGCCCTGGTCTGGGAAGATCCCACATGCCGCGGAGCGGCTGGGCCCGTGAGCCATGGCCGCTGAGCCTGCGCGTCCAGAGCCTGTGCTCCGCAACGGGAGAGGCCACAACAGTGCGAGGCCCACGTACCGCAAAAATAAATAAATAAATAAATAAATATAGTTCCAATATGCCCAGCTTCCCTTTTAGTCTTCCTTATTTGTAACTAGGGTGTATTTCATCAGCTCTTCATTCTACTTCTTTCCCACTGTGCAACAGCCATCTATCTTTGGTGGCATTTTCCCCACACACAGCTATGGAATAGACCCTGTGTGGTCCAAGCCAATCAGGTTAATTCCACCTCACTTTCCACAGTGATTGGTTGAGAATGTCATAGGTCTAAGCCAATTGGCCCATGGAATTTTCCTCATCACCTGGATTGGTTCAGAGGTAGTCCAGTTATCATGGAGTTCAAGATGTTGTTTGATGATTATGAGATGGAGTTCTCTGCTTTCTGTTGGACATAAGATTGCTGCTTGTCACCATTCTGTGACCATGATGGGAGGCCAGCCCTGGGATGCAGCTGACACTGGAGAGCAGGGCTGAGACCTAAACAAACAAGGTCCTTTTTTTTTTTTTTTTAAATTCAAACAAGGTCTTTAGTGTTATATCATGGAGCTACTGAAGCCTGTCATATTTCACTCTTTCTTATCACATGAGCCAACAGTCTCCTCTACTATTTAATCTAGCTTATGTCGAATCTTCTATTCCTTGCAATGTAAAGAACACTTACTGCTTCATGGAGATGATGATATTTGGCATATCTTTTTCATGGGATACTGCAAGTCTCCAAGGTAACACCAGTAACACACAGGCAAGAACATGTGAAATTGTATGTCTGAATAATCGTAGCATCTACTTTTCTCCAGACATTGGGTGGGAGTAAGGAGTAAAAGATAGATTCAGAAGAGGACTTGGAACAACAGAGAGACTAGGATTTAGAACACTCTTCTAGTCATGGTGCCGTCACTTAACTGATTTTATTAAATCCACCTTGAGCAAATCGCTACATTTCTGAGTCAGTCTCCCCAGTAAAACGATTACTTAAATGATCTCTAGAATCATTCTGATCTATCAATATACAAATTGGGGGCAAGGTGCACGTCTTATTCATATATTTGAAATAATAGTAATAATAATAACAAACTAACATTAATTGAACGTATGAATTGTACCGTGCACTGTGCTGTTTAACACTCATTAACTCATTTAGTTTTCACAACAGCTATTGTTGCTCTTACTGCACATATAAGGAAACTGGGGCTAGTGGAGTTAAGTAACCTGTCTATGGTTTTATCTATGTGGTGAAAAGGGATTCAGATTTGGCTCTTCTGGATCCAAGGCATGTGCTTTAACTGCCAAGTAAGTAGGTTCCTTTTATTCAGTCATTCAGCAGGATTTATGGAGACCTGTTCTATGCTAGGCCATGACTTAGACTGTAAGGAGAGAAAGATGAACATTTGATGTAAATGATTTCAGAATCTAGAGGGGGAGATAGCCTAGAAAACAAACATACACATTAATATATATTCATGTCTTGTATCCTTCCCTTAAACACAGCAGCCACTTAATATATATTTAATGAAAAAAACAAATGAATAAGTGAAAGGCTATAAAAATGAATATATGACAATGAAAAGTTTCTGAAACTATAATTATGTTTCTAAGACCAAACTCAGTCTTGAAAGAGGAACAGAATATTTAAGACCCTGGAGCTCAGAGAAGAGTCTTCTCATGATTTCCATGAGCTCTCCGACTTCATGCCCAAGATCATTGTCATTGCTCTGTTGTCAGGGATGCTCCCTGGGGTAAGCAGGGCTTCAGGTGGGTGATTCGGTGGGTCCCAAGATGCCCTAAATTCTCCATCTCCTCCTTTAAAAAACCAAAAAAAGAATAGAGAGAAGCAAGTAGTACTGTCTGCACTGTCGACACATTTCATTGACGTGGATTATCTCCTATGTGATCAGATAAGAAGGACACGATGTCTGTGTAATGCAGAAGTCCCATTAGTTCATTCACAGCTCTTCCCCAGCATATTAATGCTTCGATGTGATTAGGAGCAAGTTTTCCAATAATTAAAGAAGAGCTTGCAACAGACGATGGTGATCCTGCAATGTTAGTACGTGTAATGGCTAGTTTGATGGCCTCAAGAACTACTGTGCTTTCCACAGGTTAAGCTTCTAGAGGATCTGGGAAGACATTTCCCCCTCATTAAAGGGATGGATTCAGGGAAAACGTTACAACCTGGGTCGTATTTTTAACTTTAATGAAGTTGTTAGTCAAAGGAGACGTAAAGCCCAGGTGTAAAGCTGCGGAGGACTTACTCTGGTCTGTGTATATTTGCTGGTGCGCTGAAGTCTGTTAGTATTTGTACTAGGGTTATGATTGCCTTCTGAGTGCTCTGGTTACAGATAGTTTTGAATGATCTTACCCAATCCGTTCTTCCCATGAACTCTTTTATTTTTTAGTGTGCAATTTTTACAACTGCAAGGCATTAAAGAAGAAGTGTTTTCATGAGTGTTTAATTTATATAGATGTCCCAAATTCCAGCCAGACTCTTCCTATCTCGTGTGATCTAAATGAGATGTGTTTTGGCTTCCATCCTAGTCTCCGGAAATTCAAAGTACTGTCCCGTATTTCTGACGGTTCCCAGGGGCTTTACATTTCTCATAGCTGCCTTTGGCAGGGTTCTTGGCTTCCCTGCTGTACAGGATATCTCACCCGAGAGTGCATGGTGTCTTGGTTCCATACATGGCCAGCCTAAGTAGGAACTCAGCCTCCCTCACACACATTCCTGCACAATAGGCTCATATTAAGCAGTCTTTGTGTCGGTTGACTTTACTGAAGACGTGTATGTAAGAGAGGAAAGTTGGGGCATGGTTTAGATCTCAAGAACATCATTTCATTCTCTTAACCATCTTTCCCTTCTTTGGAACAAATGAGATTTCCTCTCCTTTGAATTCCTCTCTCTCTCTTTTTTTTTTTTAACATCTTTATTGGAGTATAATTTGTCTCTTTTATCTCATGCAGAATGGCATATTTGCTCCCAGAGCCCCTGCCAGCATCCATGCTTTCAGAGTCCCACCTTCTACCCCAAGTAACTTCCTAAAGTATTTTCCTTAAAAAAAAAAAAATAGACATTTTCCTCCTTAAGAAAAATGCTGGTACTGGCTCTTCAGATAATGCATTTTTACTTCCGCTCTACTTCCAAAGACATTTGCTTTCTAGGAATTGTATAAAAGATTCAGATCCAGTGGTGCCAACTCGGATCAGAAGCCAAATGACCCAAGACTCTTTTTCTTTCCCTGAACTGGTGGGTGTGTGATTCTCCGTGCTCTTGCCCTTGCCGCTGAAAACCGTGAGGTCTTGTGTTGAGATGGTGATGTTACACGATGGTAGAGGCCCTGTTAGCCTGGTGCCTGGGGGATTCCAGGGACTCCCTGTAGACCAGCGCTGCACGAGAGCCGGAGCAGAAATCAAACTTCATTGATTTAAGTAGCGAGGTATTTATTTATTTATTTATTATTTTTTAATTTAATATATTTTTTTTTTTGTAGTACGCGGGCCTCTTACTGTTGCGGCCTCTCCCGTTGCGGAGCACAGGCTCCAGACGTGCAGGCTCAGCGGCCATGGCTCATGGGCCCAGCCACTCCGCGGCATGTGGGATCCTCCCGGACTGGGGCACGAACCCGTGTCCCCTGCATCGGCAGACGGACTCTCAACCACTGCGCCACCAGGGAAGCCCGAGGTATTTATTTTCGCTTTCACCTCCCACAGCACAACCTGGCCTCAGCTGCCTGAAACATATTCATTTAGCAGCCACCACTGTGCTTCCTTTTTTGTGTTTTCCTAGGTTGCTACATGGCAAGCCCCTTTATCCTAGATGATTTTCATTGGATGTTAAGCGCTTGCAAGAACAAACCCTTTCTGGCATTTTGGCACATGCTTGGCGATTGCGTTTCTTATTTCTACTGTTCTTCCACCTTCCCCCAAAAGTATCATAGGTTCATCCAGAAATACTTCTTTCTTGTCTATTGGAAAGGCTGAAATTGTGCTAGGGCTTTAAAAGAAAACATGATAGATATTCTTAGAGAGAGCTGGTGTCACTTCACTGTTTGCTGAAGATTTTCAATTCATTGATTGAGTCACTCATTATTCTAAATCTATTCAGTATTTGACGTGTCATGCAAAGCTGTTGTAATTTAGCAGTAAACAAGACAGACACACTCGCTGAACCTCTTGAATCTTGAAATCTCAGGGCAAATGCTGCTGCTGAACAAATAACTGCGATGCCAAAGTGCAATAAAGAAAAATCGTAATAATAATGACAATAACTGACAGTTATGAAATTTTTACTACATGACAGGGACTGTTCTGTGTGATTTATATGCTGTAACTTAGTTAATGTTCACAACATTATTCTCCCAATTTATACTAAAAAGGAACATTGAAGCACAGAGAGGTAAAGTAATTTGCCCAAAGATCATAGCTAGTAAGTGGTAGCTATGGGTACAACTCCAGGCCTAGGGATTCCAGCTCCCACACTCTTGACCAGTCTACTACTGTGACAGAATCTGGAGGTGAGGGGAGACTTTCTGGAGGAGGTGATATTTTGGCTGAGATCCTGAGTCTAGGTTCAAATTGTTTGGATGCAGAGACCAGAGAAGCACATTTTGAGGACGAGAGAATAGCAAGTGGGAAAACTCCTGAGATCAGAGAGAGCATATCAGGTTTGAGCCTCTGAGGGAAGTCCAGAAGTCCTAGAGTTCTGCTGCCCCTCTCACAGTGCCCAGCTACCTCCATGCCCCCGACGCCAGTTCTTTGGGGGAACTACAGTGCGCTCAGCAAGAAGGCTCAATACCGCTCTCAGCCCTAGCCTTGAGCACATAGCAAAATCCACTTAAAGAAGAGGGCTCTGAGTCCCCTGTCACCTGCATCAGTAAGATGAAGCTCTTCCTGTCCCGGGCCACCTCTTCCAGTGAGAGACAGGTCTGCTGGAATCAGCGGGGGAATCTGGGGAGGACGGTGTAATTACTGAGGTAACGGATCAAGTCTTTTCCTTGAAAGATCCATCCCAGAGGTGCTCCTAGGATTGTGACTTGAAGTATAGAAAACATCTCCTTTTTTTTCCACTTCAGTGGTTACTTGACAGTTTTGTGGACCTGTGGGAAAGAGCTTGAGAGTTTAGGAAGAGCAGAGGGAGGCAAAAGAGGTCTGTGTCTTGTCTTTCCCTTTCTTTTAAAATTGGAGAAAAATGTGTGTCCAGCCAAAGAACGATGAACAGAACAGAGCAAAATTCTGTCGACTTCCTCCCCCTTTCCTCCTGCCCCCTCCCTACCCTAACTCCTGCATCTTCTTCACCAGCCAAGCAACAATTTGAAGACTGAAAGGTACCTGAGCTTCTTGCTTCTAAGACCCCAGGCACCTGCATCTCATAAGGGCTGTGCAGCTTTATAGCATTTGTGGATGTGATGTGACCATGCCTATACTGCAATATTTAGACTCCACTTATTTGTTTATTTACTTCCAAATGGAAACGTTCACATAGTTACTCTTGCATTCATTCTGTGGACATGTTTGGAAATCAGGTCTTCCTTCCAATCAAAAACGTGGGTACTACTTTTAAACTGTGTAACTTTGGGCAAGTCACATACATTTTCTGAGCCTTGGTTTGGAAAATGGATAAAATAATATGACCACTCAGGATTCGGGGCAGAATTAAATGACATAATTTATGTATGCCAGTAATCAATAAATTGTAGGTGTCATTAGTATTATAGTTATTATTACAACTAAATGCCAGGTTTTAAGACTGTTATTAATTAAACAAGTAACTATTAAGCAACTGCTTTTGGCCAGTGCGGGGCTGTAGGTGCCATGAACATGAGAAGAGATGGTTCCTACTCTTCCTCCTCTGTCTAGTGAGAGGTGAACCTCTACGTATGACAAAAGCATCCAAGAGAATCACAAGGATTAAGTCAAGCCTGCTGAATGAGATATAACTGGAAATGGGAGGAGGAAGCAGAAAGCTAAGGGAGGTGCCTGGAAACTGGGGCGAGCTCTCTGAAGGGGCAACTTCCCCTATGGAGGGCACTGAATTTGCTCCATGGAAGCAGGGAAAAAAAACACCCAGAGAATGGTGCGAGTGGCTGATAAATGAGAACGTTCCCATTGTGGGGTTTATCCCTTTTGGAAGGCATTCACTGCATGGTAAGAAAAATGACAGGCAAGAGGGAAAGAACATCTCCTGGTCCAATTGTGAAGCATACTTTGAAGAATCATGCGAGAGGCTTAATTTGGCCCCTTGCATGAGAGATTCTGTGACCAGAGAGAGAGCCTTAGGCACTGTAGATGCTAAGCAGTAGCATCTGCAATAGCACTTTCTAGGCTAGGAGGACACAGGTATAGGGCTCCATCAGGCAGTGGTAGGGATGTTGAGTCTACAGAGAGTTTGGGTGTGAGGGGATTCATCCTTGTGTGTGGGAACCAAGACAACATGGGCACAGAGGATAGCAGGCTCCTTAGGACACCTCAGGAATCATTTTTCCATTTCTTAAGCCACGTATGCATTTATCCATCCCCACACTCATCCATTCAGCAGACAGCACACGGGTTAAAGGTCAGAGAAAGGCTCACGGATGGGCCAGTGTTCCATTTGTAGAACATTAACTGGTGGAGGCTGAGCTATGGAATAATACATTTACTATTATCCTTTGCTCTGAATACCTTCGGGATGATAATCCTGTAAAGACGCAAGTATACCACAGTATGATGAATGTAATGGATATAATGCAGATATGTACAAAGACACCTGAATGACTCATTTGGCCTGTGGAAAAATGGGAATCCAGGATTAATTCAAAGACAAGGAGATACTTAAACTGAGGCTTGAAGAAAAAATTTATATTTGCTTGGTGAAGTTTGATATTGCAGGTAGTGGAAACGTCAGATGTGAAGGCACAAGGGTGTAGAAGAATAAAGTGCATTTGGAGAACTACAAACGTTTTGGTAATGATGGAGTTTATCATGCAGAGGAAGTAGTGAGAAAAAGGAATTGGGAAGTAAATCAAATCTTGGAGGCCTATGTTCTAGTCTCAGGAACTTGGATTTAATCAGGAAAGTGATAGAAAGATACAGGAGACACAAAGGAAAAAGAATGGTCCCTGCTCATGAGAGGCCCACAGTTGAGTAGGAAAGAGGGACATAGACTTAACGCAGGAGAATAATGTGACCAGGAAGATCCACAGGCCATGCTTTGTTGAGCCTACACACTAGGCAGTCTCTGCTCTTGAGCTGTGCCCACCTTTAGCTGATTCCCAGTGCTCTTCTATAACTCTCAAAGCTAATGACAGAAGCATTCAAAAGCAGAGATTTTATGGAAGGTGGTGTGGGTTGCTTCATCAAACTTTTCCATTAGCCATTTCCGATACCTTTCCCCAACTTTTTCTTCCTTCCCCACCCAACATTTGTTACGTACATTTCTACTCTTCCCCTTAACTTGCACACCCCACACAGCCAAAAAAAAAAAAAAAAAAGAGCCAAGTAGTTCCCCCATTTGTTAAAAACACATATGGCTTCAAAGATTAGGTGGTTAAATAACTCAATGGAGTGGCAATAGGGAATGGTGGGGACTGGGACAAACTGGAGGATACATGCCTTATCTAGGAGAACAGTGTCTCCTGCTCTCCATTGGATGGTTGCCTTTAGAAATGCTGACCCATTATGGCCAGATGTTCCATTTTTTCAAGGGAAGAAATTTAGACTTTTAGCTAACTCTCCAGGTTGATTTTCGTTGTTAAAGTGCCAACTAACTTATTCTTTTAAAAAGACTCTGTGAGTCAAACAAACACATCAGAGGGCTGCATCTGGCTTCCAGCCCTCCATATGTAAACTCAGAGATAACTCAACCTCTGTCTTCACAGAGCCTGCTCTTGAGCTGTCAATTTATCCTGTCATGCATGCTCTAGAAATACTCTCCAACACATTGTGGAGAGGGGATAGCAGCAGAGAAGATTGTAAGTAGTAAGACCTGCTATGAGGCTTCCCTATGATCCATAAAAGAGTGGACCTCTGTCAGGCTATGGGTAGAGTAGTATGAACCTATAAATTTGAATGACTGGGATAAAGAGCTCAGGGTTGTGGGTCACAGTCTCTGGTCCTTATTCTATAGGTTCACTAGAGTTCGTGTTAAAAATAAAATTATTCTGACACTTACAATGGTAAAGAAGACTTTTATTCAAGACTATTGCAATAGGTGTCCCTGGTCTTTCTGAGGCTCAGGCCCAGGCTGCCTTCTTTGGTCTAGGTCAGCATCCAAACAGCTAATTCTCCCACCAGCAGAGGCCCTGGAAGTGCGTTGCCTCTGAGGCAGACCCCACCCAGGCTTTTGCTTGGTATCCAGTCTGGCTGCAGAGTGGAATACAGTTTACTCACATCTTCTTTTCTCAGCTTCTCCTAAAGAAGTGGTCCCTTCTTTTTTTTCTTTTTCTTTTTTTTAAGGGTTTTCGCTGCTGATCTGTATGAAAAAGGAAACGAAAAAAAAAAGTGTTGGACTTTCCCAAGCTCTCCCATGTTTCTATTCCTCAGAGTCCTTCTTACAAAGATGGTGATTTCAGTTTTGTCTACATTCCTGAAGAAGGAGTCATCAATTTTCTTTCCTTTCAGTCGTGACTTTAGAGAAAAAGGCCACATAGACCAGTACCTACCTCTACAAAGGCCCCCTTTCTAAAACTTCAGTCTAAAGAGCCAGTCCAGGGAAAAACATAGGAGTTCCTTCATCTAAACTGGATTCTTAATGTCAGTGAAAACTTTCAGACTAGGAATCCTTGCAATCCCCAAGATTTTTGTCCTTCCATACCCAGGCTTTTCATTTCCATTCCGTGGCCAGGCTTATTTTAACCTTCTTCTTTGCTCATATATCACATTCAGCACACACAGAAAAAGCCAGATAGTTTGGCCAGCTGTTGCCAACTCATTTGCCTTCAAAGATCAGGCAGTTAAGATAACTAGAGTGATCACAGCACTCAAGAAAGAGAGAGGAGGCAACCAAATGGGATTTGTCTTAAGAAGCTCTCAACATCCCGTTTGCGTGTGTCTGCAGGTCACCCACTCACGTAGAAGGCCCATAAGAAGAGTGGGATTGTCTCTCTTCTTCCTGCCATGATATCCCCTCAGTGCCCAGCACATTATCTGACCAGTTGTGCATGCTCAATAAATATTTGTTAAATGAACAAGTAACAGTTGAAAATCACTCAAGGAACAGGTGGATTAGGAATACAGATTTCCATGAATTCCAGCTTTAAACACGGATCTATCTCTCTGATTAGATTCTAACTTTCTGTAGATGAGAGCTCTGTCTTTATAGTAGTGACAGTTACCGCTTGCACTGTGTAACGTTGTTCATCATAAATCATTTTCTCTTTTACTGCTTACCACAATCTGAAACATTATGGTCCTTATTTACAGATGAAGAAACTAAAGCCTGAAAAGGGGAAATAATTTATGCAGTTCCTAGAGTTTGTTATCTGGAGAGCCTGAATGTGAACACAGGTTTATCAACCTGTAACACAGAACCCTTGCTTTATGCCATGTGCTGTCTTTCTGTTCACGTTGAGATGAATTTGTAGCTTTATGTAGTTGAAGAGGTGCAGAACCAAGTTGTCTTCTATTCAGACCCAGCCTTGATGTTCTAATGACCTTGCATCTTTCCAAGATGGAAGTTTGGAGGGAAAAGCAGTAGGCAGGACTCCTGTCTCTGCCCAGAGGCATTGCCTGTGTTCTTCCATTGCTACATATTAAGTTTCCATCTTGGATGTTCCAGATTGAATCAAATCTCTCTCTCGAAGCTTATCATCTTAAAATTTATTTCCCCAGGTGACCTTTGCTATTTTTTCTTTTGTTCATATATTCAAGAATAAGCAGGCACAAAGTGTTGGGTCATATTTCAAGGATAATTGACTTTCTCTTTGGAAGAAATGTCAAAATGAAGAGGCTGACTCCTGAGATTAATGTGTTTATTGGAAGTGTTGACCTTCTCTAGGGCCTCAGCTTCCTTCATTCATTCAAAAGACTTGTTCAACACCTTCTAGAAGATATGTCTTGTTCATAATTTTACACACTTGGAACACAGGCTTGAACATGGTCTTTATTTTCCTGTTCACCAACACCATCAATTTATTCATCGTATGGTAATTAAGTATCTTCTATGCACTAAGGCTGTGTTTGTATATTGTGAACAAGATATGGCATACAAATTCAATGACCACTGGGGTTGAGGGGGATAGACTTTTAGATGTACCTTTTTAGGTGACTAATTACTTTGCAACAGTTTCTCTTGTTTCCACACTGATGTTTAGGGCGGTGGGATGGTATGCGTGTGAGGGGTCCTTCTGATCAAAAGCAAGATGTCCTTCCAAGCCTTGAAGGTCAAACAGTGGTTATTCACTAAGGTACTCCTGGGGTTTGCCCTGCAGCACATGTCCTATAAACAGGAACACTGAGGGTTCTGTTGAGGTACAGCTCTGAGCAGTTAAATTCTAATCTAGCTGTCTGAGTCATCTCTCTGTTGTTGTACCATGTGGGTCAATTTTTCTCCATTTATGTCTATGAATATAAGATCTTTATAAGAAAAAAAATAGGGAAAAAATCTTAATATCTTAGCAGTTAAATCTTCTCTTTTCCACCCCAGCAACACCCCCAGGGAGCGTGTTGTTAAAGTAACTGTGTTTGGTAGGTAAACTGCTTCCTGAGGAGAACATTTCAAAGTCAGGAAGCCAATTATAGAGCACATTAACCAAACATGAGTCCAGAAAGGATGGGAAGATGCCACGTCTCAATGTCCTGAGCTTGCCCTGTTCTCATGCCATCATAATGCAAAAGGGAAACATTTTCTTCTATTCTAGAGAACTCTTTGCTCAGGAAGGTTAGAGAAAACAAATTTGATGGGCTATAGGCACAGAAATGTGCATGATTTTTATCCTTACAAAACCCATAGTCTGGTGCAAGTACAGATAAGCAAACAGACAAGTTCCGTATCTTATGTAATAAGACAGGAGCTGGGTGCCATGGAAACATGTTTTAAGAAAAGTTTACACAGTCTCAGAGGATTGGCAGAAAGCTTCCAGTAGGAAGTTGCATTTAATGCTGAAGAATGACCAGCGCTGGTCGCAAGAAGCAGAGGAGGGATGGTGGTAATAATAATAAAAAAAAAAGAGTCCGAGCCTGAGGAAATAGCATGCACAAAGGGCCAGAGGTGCAAGTAAACATGGAGAAGGGAGGGAATGCAATCAGTTTCATAAGTCTAGATCATAAGATAGGGTTGAAGTGAGGCAGGTAGAAGGCTGGAGGAAGGAGATTGGTGAGGTGGGGATTGCGGGGGGGGTGGGGCGGAGGCTAGCTAAAGACAGAACCAGAAAGGTGAGTGTGACCCCAAACCATGCAAGGCTTTATACCTCATGTCCTTTCCCACATTGACTCTGGGCTTGGTCATGTGACTTGGTTAGTTTGGGCCAATAGAATGGTAGAAAAGGGATGAAAATCACTTTCACCTTAGTGCTCATTCTCTTTGTCTTGCTGCTTTGGGGACTTAGCCACCATATGAAGACATTCAGACTAACTGGATGGTGAGAGACATGTGGTCCAGCTGCCCCCATCACCCTAGGCAAACACATGAATGAGCCCAGCCGACACCAGGTGGAGTGGAAACGAGCCATCCCAGATGCACCCTGTCCAGATTGCCAGCCCAGAGAATGATGTGCAAATCAACAGTCGTTATTTTAATCCACTAGGTTTTGGGGTGGTTTGATATACGGTAATAGAAAATAATACAACTCTCATCTCTACCAAGTTCCTAAGGAAGCAAAACCCACAAAAACCAATAGGAGGATATGTAAAAGTTCCACTTTATCATTAGCAGATCCAGTACCCACAAACCCCAATGTACAGCCATCCCTCCATATCCATGGGGGCTTGGCTCCAGGACCCCTCGTGGATACCAAAATCCATGGATGCCCAAGTTCCTTATATAAAATGATGTAATATTTGAATGTAACCTACACACATCCTCCAGTATACTTTAAATCATCTCTAGGTTACTTATGATACTTAATACAGTGCAAATGCAACATACATAGTTGCTGGCATGCAGCAAATCCAAGTTTTACTTTTTGGAAATTTCTGGACTTTTTAAAAAAATAGTTTCAATCTGTGATTGGTTGAATCTGCAGATGCTGAACCCATGGATATAGAGGGATCACTGTGTATGATAAAAGTTGTTTTGAGCTATTATTGGGCTTAGCCCTGGAGGTCCAAGTGAGATTCCTATTTTCCTCTGAATCAAAATCTTATGAGCAGCATATTTTGAGTTGTGTGGGGGAAAGAGAAAGATGGCTAGATCCTAAAAGGAGTCTGACCCAACGTAGAGTGAAAGTGGTGGTGCAGAAGAGGGCGTGGCTCCTGGGAACACTGACCACTAGGGAATGATGTAAAGCCAACGTCTTGGGTGCTAGCCTATCAGATTAGCAGCTCTCCCTTCAGAGACACTGAATCAGAAGTAGGAAGGGATGATCAGCAGTGATAACAAGAGTGTGAAATTGTTTCCTTCTGTAAAGGAAGTATTCAGAAAACACAGGTTGAATATTCAATGATGATCTCTGTGCTTAATGAGTTCCCTCTAGTGAGAGAGATGTAAGCAAATACTTGTCAGTCAGGGTGCGGTCAAGAAACAAAAATGACTAGGTATTTCAACCAAGAGAATTCGATGAAAGGAACTGGGTAACAGGTGCTGGAGAACAGAAAAAGCCAAAAGGGAGCACTGAAACACCACAGAGATAGTAACTTTAGGAAGAAGCACCACAGAGATAGTAACTTTAGGAAGAAGCACCACAGAGATAGTAACTTTAGGAAGCAGCCACCACTGCTAGGGTTATAGGAGCAAAGGGAGAGCTTGGGGGTCACCAAAACCTAATGACTTGGAAGAGAGGCTATGAGGAGCTGGGACTCAGATATCTGAAGATAGAGTGCTGCCCCGTTGATGGTGGTACCTGAGAAGTTCACAGGTCCTGGTGGAGATGAGGTACAGATGTATGGTCCAAGGGAAGGGTACTGACTGGCTGCCAAGGGCATCTCTGAGGGGTGCAGTGAGGCTGATCCTGGAAGTGTGTAAAAAGTCTGGAGAGTGGAACCGATGCCCACGACAGGTGAAAGGCTCTTGCTCGGGCAAAACCAACAGAAACTTCTACAGGCAAAAGGAGAGGAGCAAGGCCCTTCTCCCTCCTCCTGCCATGCGGAATCCTTCAAATGCCTCCGGCTGGCAGAATTTAATGAGAACCCCTCTGGTAAGGGGGAACTGCGGTTTGCAAAGTCCCAGCCTCAGCATCAGAAACAGAGTAAAAAAGAATGAGTTTGGAGCTGAGACACAGGGACTTCATCTCTGGCTCACAGACCGGGTGATGTGTGGAAGCATATCCAGGGCTGGTCTGCTAGATCTGAGGCATCCCAGAGCGTAATGTCAAGGTCTGCAAAAGTCAAGCTCCCACAAAACAGCTTCCCCAAAGTGAAGCACTCAGCACTGGTGGGACTTGAAATGAGTTGAGGTGTATTAAAAATTAACCAACAGAGATCACAATTAAATAGAGTCAGGAGACCTGAAGGGGGAGCTCTCTTGCCCTGCTATGACAGCTGAGCCCGACAGGAGGAAGGAAGACTCTTCTTCTTTCCTGGAAAGGACTCAGCCAATGAAAAGCCATAGATTCCTTGTTTACTACAGCCCTCCCAATTTCTTTTTCTCCTCTATAAAAGGGTTCTCCTTCCCTTGCCATGTGGGGACTTGCACGTGCCTCACCATGGTTGCAGACCCCAGTTGCAATTCTCTGCTCATCCCGAATACACACATCTTTGCTGGAGAACTATCCGGCAGTCTATTTATTTTAGGTCAATGGGTGGTGTGTGAGATGCATGTAGGTGGTATGTGACCATGGAATTAAATAACATTGAGTCACATACTGAGACAGTTCTTTTTCAACTTCCATATTTCTGATTAAGGCAAGCAGAAAGTCCCAGTTTAGTGTCAGCATATCTTTAGCAGGATTTTAACCCTTGCGATAGTACATTTTAACAAAGAGAGAGCAGGTCTTGGGCTCAAAATCTTTAGCAGACGGCACTTTAGATTTTAATAACATTATTTTGTCTGTGTAGTATTTATTCCCTATGCATACCTTATGGTTTCTGGAAAATGGTTCCAGTTTTTTATTTACTAGAGATTCTTAAGTAAATTTAAGTAAATTTGAGTAAAATGTGAGTAGATTTAAACCTGTATAGTGAGTAAATAATAATAATGAAGGTATGTGGATATGGCAAAAGAGAGAGAGAGAGAGAGAAAATACCTCAGAAGTGGCATGGCAATGACCCATGCCTGGGAAAAGCTGGCCCAAGGCAATCCACAGACAGCCTCTGATTGCAGACTAAGCAGTTATATGATTAAAGAGTGGAGAGTGGTGGGCTTCCCTGAGAGGCCACAGCAGTGAGAGGCCCGCGTACCGCAAAAAAAAAAAAAAAGAGTGGCGAGGGGTGAAGTTTTCATATCACAAAGAGGGTGTTTGGCAGGTTACTCTGAACAGTGGGCTTCTTGCCCCAACTCGGAGAAGGATGCCTGGACTGTCCCACTGGAACCCATCCTGCCATTTGGCAACTCCCTTTCTCCAAAGCAAAAGCATTTTTGGCCAGATGGGCACAACTTCTTGAGAAATATGACATAGAGGTTTGGCTTCCAGACTCAGATTTCACATGTTTTCCAGGTGGCAGCCAGACTTGTTGGTTTTCTTAGAATCAATCCTCCGGTAAAATAATAATCACTTTCCCCTCAGTCCTGTGAACGTCATCCCATTAGAATATGATCCCGTGAAGGCCAGGACTTTGTCTATCTTGATCACTGTCGTAGCCCCATGGTCTACGACAGTGCCTGGCATATAGCAAAACAAAGTATACATATATGAGTACCTGAATGAATAAATGAGAGTTTAAGGGTTTTCAGATGCTTAAAATCTTGGAGCCAATATGGAGCTGCTCTGGATTGTGGAGTGAGAGGTCCCAGACTTTATCTGTTTGGTTTCTTTATACCCCCTTCAAAGGCAGAACTGTAGTGACCCAAGAAACACATTTTTTAAAGACTTTTTAAAGAGCAGTTCTAGGTTCACAGCAAATAAAGAGGAAAGTGAAGAGGTTTCCCATATACCCCCTGCTCCCACACACAGCCTCCCCCGTTATTAACATCCCTCACCAGAGTGGTACACTTGTTGCAGTGGATGAGCCTACACTGATACATCATAATCAACCAAAGTCCATAGTCTACCTTGGCGTTCACTCCTGCTGTGCATTCTGTGGATTTGGACCAATTTATAATGATATAGATCCATCATTATAGTATCATACAGAGTCTTTTCATTGCTCTAAAAATCCTCTGTGCTTCACCTATTCATTCCTCCACCTGCCCCAACAAATCCGTGGCAACCACTGGTCTTTTTATTGTCTTCATAGATTTGCCTTTTCCAGAATGTCATATAGTTGGAATCATACAGTATGTAGCCTTTTCAAATTGGCTTCTTTTACTTAGTAATAAAAGTTTCCTCTATGTCTTTTCATGTTTTTATAGCTCATTTATTTTTAGCACTAAGTAACATTCCATTGCCTGGTTGTACCACAGTTTATCCATTCTCCTACTGACAGACATCTCGGCTGCTTCCAAGTTTTGGCAACTATGAATAAAACTGCTATAAACATCCTTGTACAGGTTTTTGTGTGGACATAAGTTTTCTACTCCTCTGGGTCAATACCAAGGAGTATGACTGATAGATTGTATGTTAAGAGTAAGTTCAGTTTTGTAAGAAACCTCCAAACTGTCTTCCAAAGTGCCTGTACCATTTTGAAAACAAAACAAAACAAACAAAAAAACACCACACTTTGGAAAACAAATCTCAACTCTTCTTCCAACAACTCTACAAGGTGTTTAAAGTTTACCCTTATTTTACAAATGAGGAAAATGAAATTCCAGGGTATTGTATGACTAGCCCAAAGACATAGCTGTCAGGGGCAGGGATGGGGCTGAAGCTTAGGATTTCATCATGAAACCTCACTTTCTCTTTAAGTAAAAGAGCAACAGCAACCTGTAAGACTGAATTATTCTCCCTCCCTCTGATAAACGCTAAATTTAGTTCAAGTCAGTTCACAGAGGACAAGAAGTGGAACTGTTTGTTTTGGGGTCATGTAAATGAGAAACCCTTTTGTTGAATACTTTTCTGTCCATTTTTTCAGGTAACAGTTGTGACACTGTGTAATCTCCATTTTTACACACTAAAGCAATTACTTCAAGGGTATCTCAAGGAGGTGGATGCCCTTGAGGTTAAATAATGTCAGTAGAACTTTCTTTCCATGATCAAGCCCATATTTGAGGATCTTCTTTCTCTGGGTAACAAGGGTGTTCTCCCTGTAAACTCCTATGAATAATCTGAATGTCTTTAAAAGCATCTCGTTTATCCATTAGGGAATTTTAAAAATTAGAAGTGACTTCTCAAGAATCCTAAAGTCTTTGAGTTTAAGTGGCATTTAAGCCAACTTCCTATCTCATCATCTTTTATAATAAAAGCAGATTATTGTGACTGTATTTGACTATTTCCAGCAATAGCAGGAGACAACAGGAGTTGGGGGGATCAGAATCCTATGAATCAGTCTATTCCATTACTGGGAGACCCTCAATATTAGAAATTTCTTCCTAATACACAGTTGAAATATGGATGCCTGTAACCTTTACTCATTGAATCATAGATGCAGGGTGTTAGAAAAAAGGCATTTTTACCTAATTCAGGCTCGGCTGCTTGTTGCTCAAGAATCCAATACTGAGAGACAAGTGTTGTGTAGAAGTTAAGATAGCTTTATTGAGGAAGCCAGAAATCCTGGGGAGAAGGTGGACTCATGTCCCAAAGAACCACTCCTCCACTGCTGATCAAGGGGCAAGAGCTTTTAAAGGGGAATCTCAAAGGTGCACACGTAGGGTAAGGGGGGCTATGTGCAGAACAGCACAGTTGGCTCCTATAACCATCTTGAAACTGGTCATGTGATGGTCTGGTCATCTTGATTGTTTTAAGTACAGTTCATCTTCAACTCCAAGGTTGGTTTGTTCCCATTTCCTTGAGGCCAGTTCTTGGAATTGTGCAAGATGGTGCAGCTTATGTCATGGCTACAGAGTGGTCACCATGTAGTTAACTTCTTCCACCTGGTGGGGGTTTCAGTACCTGCAAAACAGCTCAAAGGATGTGGCTCAGAATATTATCTATAGCCCTTGAGGAGGAACTAAAGGTTCTTGACTTTACTTAATGGCTAAACTATTATTTTGTCTTGTTTGGTTGTTTTCCTTTATTTCTTCATTTTGTCAATTCTGTGATTAAATTTATACTTTGGCTAAATTTTTTCTATAGACAAGAGGCAGGCTGAGGACATGGGGGTGGTTGTGGTGTCTGTCCTGGGAAGGCCCCATAGTGCCCTGCTGGGATAAAGTGTATAACATTTTTGAGCATTTACTATGATTTTACATTCAATCTCTCACTTACTCTTCTCTTCTCTTCTGCAGTCATCCCCATTTTACAGATGGAGAAATCAAGGCTAAGCCTTGAATAACCTTTCACTCTCACTAATAAAAGATACATTTGGGGTTTGAACATCACCTCTCCAGCAACAAAACTTGTGCTCTTTCAGTTGTCTCACTTCTGAGAGTTTACCGAAGCTCTCAGAAATACTATAATCCAATAGCCCTCAACATTTCCTCCGTATAGTCCTACCAAATCATAGAGCTTTCACTACATGATTCTGGGCTGCTCCATAATGGGGGCAGGGGAGAAGAGTTACACCATTTTTCCCTTTTCCAGGAAAGCAACTATCAGAATCCCCAGGAGGCTTGCACCATTTGAAGAAAGCATACCCACCCTGAAAATAGTGACAGCTCCTAAATTGTTCTTCCATTCCACATATATGTGAAATCTAAAACCAAAATAAAACACAGCAACAACAACAAATGAGCTCATAGATACAGAGAACAGATTGATAATTGCAAGAGGTGGGGGGTGGGAGGTGGGCAAAATGGATGAAGGTGGTCAAAAGGTACAAACTTCCAGTTATAAAATAAATAAGTCATGGGCTATAATTTACAGCATAATGACGTAGTTAATAATAATGTATTGCACATTCGAAAGCTGCTACTTTCTTAAGTAGAGTAAATCTTAAAAGATTTAAGGTGTAAGTAAATCTTAAAAGAGAGTAAATCTTAAATTCTCATCACAAGAAAAATATTTTATAACTAAGTATGTTGACAGATGTTAACTAGACTTGTAGTAATCATTTCACAATATATACAAATATCAAATTATTATGTTGTACAACTTGAAACTAATATAATTTATATGTCAATTATATTTCAATAAAAAAGAAAAAAATTAAACGTGGAAAAAAAAGGATCCCTGATAATCTAAACTCCGCATTTTACCAATGAGAAATTGGCTGCCCAGATGGGGAAATTTCAGACGAGTGTTTGCAAATGAATGTTGGCTTAGGTGAGTCTATACCGGGGGTACATTTGAGTGTCTCTGAAGGGCAGAGCTAGATTAAGTCAAAGTAATCTTCAAACTGACACCTCTTCAGGTCAGATGTGCACTTTGGGACTTCAAAAGCAAGTTGTACAGGAATCCAAAAGCTATAACCAAGGTGAGTGATCACAGATAGTACAATTTCAGCACCATTTATCTGCATGAAAGGGATCTGGGAGGGATGTGCCCAATATTCGAGTTTAGGGTCAAAGAGAAAGAAGACATTTTTCACAATTTTCAAATCAGCTTAGGCAAATTAGTGTCTGGATAAATCATGACTAATCTATTCACTGGGTTTTAAAGACAAATCCAAAGTCAGTTCTTATTCAGTTTTTCATCTCTGAAACCTAGTTGACAAAAATTCCCTATGTGCTCTTTCTTATTGGGTTTATTTTCTTATTTGGGTCACAGGGAAGAATCAGTGTTAGCTGATTCCTAATGGAAGTAATAGGAAATTATTGCATATCTTCTGTGTGATATGAACATTTACAGACATTATTGTGTTAAACCCTCACACTAATCCTTTGAGGTGCACATTACTGATTTTATATTATAAATGAGGAACTTGAGGCTAACAGAGTTTTGTAAGTTGCCAAAGATTATATGAACACTGAGGGCCACAGCTGGGATTTGAACCTCGGCAGTTTGAATCTCTTTGATTAACACTAGACAAAATACCCCAGAGTCTAGGGAAATCTCGTGGGTTTTGTTGAAAGACAAACTGAGGCATATTAAGAATTTTAAGAGTTTATTTGAGCAAAATATCAATTTGAATCAGGTAGCATCCAGTCTAGCAGATAGAAAGGAGCTCTGAGGAACTGAACAAAATGAAAGACTTATAGGCAAAAGGGAGCAAGAATAATGAAGTTATGCTAGGCAAAAAAAAAAAAAAAAAAAGGTTGTTATTGCAAGATTACTTTCCTTTAGGGGATAGTAGGTGTCTATCAGGCACTCCTAAGTAGTGTTGACCAGGCAATTCCTTACTGACTGTTTTAAGATTCCATTTCTGAGAGAGCCAGAACTGTTAATTAAGTCTCGGTTTGGTGAAAACTGTTAATTAAGTCTCGGTTTGGTGACATGGGGCTTAACATAAGTGACTCTGTTTTGGGCCTGTTGTCTTTAACTGTCTAGAACAGAACTTTTAAAGCTATAATCTAATTGCTAAGATATAATAGCAACAACTAACATTTCATACCTTTTCCCATGAGCCAGGCTCTTTTCTAAGCACTTTATATAGAGTATATTGACCCATTTAATCTAACAACACTTTAAGGTAGGCAGTTACATTATCCCCTATTTTATAGATGAGGAAACTGAGGCATAAAAAGCTTGAGCCCACATTTTAGGTTCCTCAACTAGTTCGTGGAGAAGCCAGGATTCACACCCAAGCCGTCTGGCTCCACGTTCTTGACTCTTGAGCTATACTGTAATAGGTTAGAAACAAGATATTTTTATATGGAAACGGGTTATCCATATGGGACATAGAATATTTCCCTCACTCATGGAAGAGGAGGGCAGGTGCTCTGCCAAACAATGAAGGTAAGTCAACTGAGTAATGAGCTAATGAGGGGAGTCATGTGATCTTAATGAAGAATGACATCATATATGCTTGTTCTGACATCAGATCAGCAAGTAATTTCCTGGGAGGCTGGTTTCATGCATGGCAGAGACTGTAGGCAGAGACTGGCTCATCCCAGCCCCTTCCCATCGCTACCTCTGCCTATGTTGAGTACAAGTTCCTCGTATTCATTGTCGTCCCTGATACGGCATCTACTTTTCCACTTTCCACTGCGGCTTCCATCACTTGCATCCAACCCTCCATTCCCACTAAACTTGTTTCCAGAATGAACAGTTCCTAGAATGAGCAGGCTGTTTCGTGTCTCCAGAGCACAGCTGCCTCTGTCTGGAGTGCTCTTTCTTACCATCTTCATCTGACAAACTCCTACTTACCCTCCAAGACTCAGCTCAGGCAGCTGCTACTCTCAAATCTCTTCTGGGGCTTCCCTGGTGGCGCAGTGGTTGAGAGTCCGCCTGCCGATGCAGGGGACACGGGTTTGTAACCCCGGTCTGGGAAGATCCCACATGCCGCGGAGCGGCTGGGCCCTTGAGCCATGGCCACTGAGCCTGCGCGTCCGGAGCCTGTGCTCCGCAATGGGAGAGGGCACAACAGTGAGAGGCCCGCGTATCGCAAAAAAAAAAAAAAAAAAATCTCTCCTGATTTCCTCCAAGCAGGGTTAACCTCTCTTCAGTGGCACTGAGGTCCCTAGACTTGGAATTTTGCACTCACCTCTTGCTTTGCATGCATCTATTTGCACGCGTCTCTGCTAACAGACCATTAGTTCCTCAAGATAAGAGATCATTATTGTTCATCTCTGTATTCACAATATCTGGCACAGAACAAAACTAAGTATTGAATGAATAATTGAGTAAATAAATATAACACATTGGATATTATCACCAATGAATAGGAGATTTGTCAAAAACATATTGGCACCTGTATTACATACCAGGTCTCTTGTAACTTTGGACAGTGTTGATCTATCCCTTTAAGTTAGATTACCTCTAGGTAGTGAAACAAAATTGAGAATCCAAATTGGCAAAATTGGTACCTAACTCTAGAAAAGAGTGATTCTGACAAGACACTGCTGTGCTCTGAGCAGTCAGCCAGACTCTTAGCCTGATATTTCTTCTATGTAAATAAAAAGGGAGTCTTCCCAGAGGGACAACAGTATGCTAACTGTTATGTGTAATAGTCCTAAATTGTAGTTCTTAGATGCTTTTATAGAAGAGCATTGTTGCCAGTAAATAGCTTTAGAATCAATAAGCATGTATTGAGCACCTGAGCAATGTGCAGAGGCCATATCATGTGCATTCTCCTATTGATATTAACCTAATCTGATATGATTCCATCTGAGTCGATTTTAACAACAACCCGATGAGATATGGCCAATTATTTCCATTTCAGAGATGGGAAATTCGAGGCTCAGAATAGTAAAAGATTTACTCGAGGTGATATAAGGAGAAGGAAAAGAGCTGGCATTGGAGTCCAGATGTTCTGACTCCAAGCCCAGCGCTCCGTCTATCATCAAAGAACAAACTACTGTATTTGAGGGAAAAGGACCAACTTTGCTGGTTCAGCTTGGTTAGGACAAGGAAGTCTCTCTCTTGCCTCTGGGTATAATGTTAATTGAAATTAAGGAGTCGTGGCCTTGGGACAGGTGAGACAAAATCTGAGTCTGGTGCCGAAGACATTCACATGCTCTAACCTAATTATTCAAATCTCTTCTCTCCGATCTTTCTTTCCTGCCCTTCCCACCTGGGCTTCCAGAATGAGTTATCTACATTGGCAGCCTCTACTTCCTCATTTTCATTCATTCCTCAGTGTCCAGAAATTTGGATTTTATCCCCACCACTGCTAGAAGAGAACATTATTTTCCCCCATCATTTTGGGGGTTTTTTGGTTTGTTTTTAATTTTATTTATTTATTTATTTTAACTTTTTATTTTATATTGGAGTATAGTTAATTAACAATGCTGTGGTGGCGTCAGGTATACAGCAAAAATGATTCAGCCACACACATACATGCATCTATTCTTTCTCAAACTCCCCTCCCATCTAGGTTGCCACATAATATTGAGCAGAGTCCCCTAAACTACACAGTACGTCCCTGTTGGCCATCCATCCCAAATATAGCAGTGTATACACGTCAATCCCAAACTCCCCAACTATCTCTCACCCAAAACCCTTCCCCCCAGTAACCATAAGTTTGTTCTGTAAGTCTGTGAGTCTGTCTCTGTTTTATAAATAAGCTCATTTGTATCATTGTTTTAGAGTCCACATATAAGCGCCGTCATATTATATTTCTTTTATATAAGTGATATCATATGATATTTTTCTCTGTCATTTTTGTTTCAAAGAGGGAAGGCAACTTTTCCTTCCCTCCCAGAATGAAACTTTACCAAAAAAGATAGCCTCACTGTTCCCTCTGCTTTTCTGGGGATGGATAGACTTGTCTGATTGATGATATTGGAAAAAAGCTGAAGCCTGCTTCCTCAGCTTTCTCCTCCCCTTCTTTCAGGTTTACCTGTTTACCCCTGCAGTAAGCTCACTCAGGTACACTCTACTCTGCAACCAGGAGAACTAAACTGAGGAGGGAGGAGGTCAATTCAAGGGAGAGGAAGAAGTAGCAAGTCTCTTCAATGACACTTCTAAGCTACATTTTGCTTCCATCTGAGTTTTCTGTCTTAGTGTCTCAGTTGATTCTGCCCACAGACTAGGAAGGTAGGGATGCTATTAAGTTGTTCCCCCAAACTGATCACACTCAATTGCAATCTCTTTTCTCACCTGTGGCTTCCTAATTGTCACCTCCAAAGGACTCTTTTTAGTCTGTAGCTCCCCTGATGTCTCAGTAGCTTTTGATAATAATGACCACTTGCATTCCATCTTGAGACTTCTCTCTCCTTTGTCTTTCCATTTCTGGCCATTCTTTTTTTGGCATCTTGTATCTACCTCCTCCTTTCTTCCCTTACATCTTGGATTCTTGGCACACACAGCTAACTCCTTTCATCAGTCTTTAAGTTGTCCTTGAGCAATAGCACATGCTTCTGTGGTTTTAACTACCTCCTCTAGTCTGGTGATACTCACCTTTGTATCTTCCTCAGCACAGAGGATTGTGGATGCAGCTACCTAACAGACCTCTCCATTTTGAGGTTCTGTGAACATCACTGTTTCAAATATGTTCTAAAACAAACTTATCATGGTCCCCATTAAGCCTGCCCCTCCCGTTTTGACTAACTCATTTGATGGTACCACCAGTTCCCGCAGTCAGAAGCCTGGGAGTTATACTGGATTCTGTCCTCTCCCTCAGCTCTGTATTCAATCAGTTAGTTGCCTATCTGGCCAAGTTTACCTTACATATATATTTTTAAATTAATTCTCTTCTCTCATCCCTACCAGAGCTCTGTCTTCATTCAAAACCTCATTATCTTCCAAATGAGTTATTGCTCTAGCTCTCTAATTCCTATATCCAGCTTCACCTCTAATAGATCATTCATGCAGACACCATAAAGATATTTCTGAAATAAAAATAAGACCATGCACTCCAGGTAAGGCTCTTCAGTGGCTCCTTAACAACTACAGGATAAGGTCCATGCTCCTTACACACCGATATTACCCCCTCAACAAACTCATTTCCACTTTGCCCTTTGGTAAAACAAACCTTTTCCTAATCTCTATACATATTATGCTGCTTCTTGTATTTCTTTACCTCAAAATGGTCTCCCCACATTCCTTTGCCTGGATAACGTCAACTCTGCTTAGCAATCACCTCCTTTGGGAAGCATTCTTGGAATGCCTCCTTGGACTGTGTTTGATACCACACCTCCATTCTTCCAATTCATCTGTGCTTCCCCCGTCATAGCATCCATCGTGCTGCACTGTCCTTACCTCCTGGGCTCCTTGGGATGACAGGGAACATGGGTTACTCATTCTCACACCTTAGCTTCCAGCACTGGACCTGGCACAGAGTAGGGACTCAGTGAAGTAATAGAATAGCATTGAGCAGTGTTGTAGGAAGTTTAGAGAATACGAGTAAAGTATTTCAGTTGAATCAATGAATTAGGTGGAGCATGACCCCAAACAGGGCTATTCTTTTTCTCTATCTGGCAGGGCTCATCAGGTAAGATCAAATCAAAGAGTCTAGTATAGAAGACATCCATGTACTCTAGTCAAATCATTCAAAGCACCCTCTCCAATCTCCTTCTCCCTGCCCTTCCCAGCTCCCGTAAAGGCAGTTGTGAATATTATCCTTGAATCTTGGGTAATGAAATATTAACAATAAGCTCTGCTTTCTGCATAGCCTTTATTTTGTTAGAGTCCTTTCATTCTTGGACTCTTCCTAAAGGGAATGAAGTATAGGTTGTAGGACGAGAGTGATGTTGGATGATGGAGAGAAGCTGGTATGGCGAGAAGTCTTGAACCTGGTCTTCTCTCCACTAACACTATCTACCAAGAGACCCTGGCATCAGTGACTGCCCCAAGCTGCCCCCTTTTTTTTTGTAACTGACGACCCCAAAGAGTTGAGTCTCGCTGACCTTTCCACCTCAGGCCTTGAAGCTGCCCTGCAGGCTTTTGAGGGATATTTAGGCTCCTGGCCGTTCGCACTTCCCCCATCTCTCTTTGTACTGTAACATGGCTTCATAACTCTGTTTCCTCTTACGTTTGCATACAGCTCTCGGGATTACAAAGTGCTTCCACATAGTATGTTTCTTTTAATCCTCCTAGCAGTCCTGTGAGCTAGTAGATCATGTCCTAGATCACGCATCTGGTAACAGAGGGGAGTCTAGATTTGAACTCAGGTCTCATTATTCCAGAAATTGTACCTTTCTATTACTCAATGTGGGAAGAAAATGCAAGAAAAGATCCCACATTTATCTCTCAGCTATTTGTGGACAAATAAAACATTAACATTGACTATCCCTATGTTAAGTGATAGACACATCTGAATTTTTATAAGAATTTTCACTTTAAAACACGATTTCCAAGTAGTTATCTCATCTGGTCCTAAAAATATAGAAAAGGAAACAAGTACAGACATCTGTTCCTTTTATCTATATACTATGCAGTTCACCACTGCACTACCCTTTCCTGTATCTCTCTTTTCATAACAATATCCTATTCTCCTTGCCAAAGTGATTAGTTTAGGGATATACAAATGTGGTCCAAGTTGGACCAATTAGGATCTTCCATGGTACCTTCCGCTGGAATTTTTGGAAGGACTTATTTCCATTGGAAATAAACTATCAGTCTGGAGTGGCCAGCTGCCATATTTTCCTTCATATGGAAAGATGCTATCTGAGAACTGGAGAGAGTAACAGAATCTTGACTATTTTGACTGAACCCTGGGATCTGGCTTTGCCCAACTATTGTATTTTTCTGGACTTTTTAATGATACAAGTCCATGAATCAACAAATTCCTTTTTCCATAAGCTTGATTGAGTTGGTTTCCTCTTATTTGTACCCAAAGCATCTTAATTTCTATTTAACAGATAAATCAAAGAGGCTATATAAATCTATAAAAGGTCTCAGGGCTTATAGTGGTATGAATGATGTTAAAAAATGATTCTTTCAGAATGCTCAACATCATTAATCATTAGAGAAATGCAAATCAAAACTACAATGAGATATCATCTCACACCAGTCAGAATGGCCATCATCAAAAAATCTACAAACAGTAAATGCTGGAGAGGGTGTGGAGAAAAGGGAACCCTCTTGCACTGTTGGTGGGAATGTAAATTGATACAGCCACTATGGAGAACAGTGTGGAGATTCCTTAAGAAACTAAAAATAGAACTACCATATGACCCAGCAATCCCACTACTGGGCATATACCCTGAGAAAACCATAATTCAAAGAGTCATGTACCCAAATGTTCATTGCAGCACTATTTACAATAGCCAGGACATGGAAGCAACCTAAGTGTCCATCAACAGATGAATGGATAAAGAAGATGTGGCACATATATACAATGGAATATTACTCAGCCATAAAAGGAAACGAAATTGAGTTATTTGTAGTGAGGTGGATGGACCTAGAGTCTGTCATACAGAGTGAAGTAAGTCAGAAAGAGAAAAACAAATACCGTATGCTAACACATATATATGGAATCTTAAAAAAAAAAAAAAAGGTCATGAAGAACCTAGGGGCAGGATGGGAATAAAGACACAGACCTACCAGAGAATGGACTTGAGGATGTGGGGAGGGGGAAGAGTAAGGTGGGACAAAGTGAGAGAGTGGCATGGACATATATACACTACCAAATGTAAAATAGATAGCTAGTGGGAAGCAGCCTCGTAGCACAGGGAGATCAGCTCGGTGCTTTTAGACCACCTAGAGGGGTGGGATAGGGAGGGTGGGAGGGAGGGAGATGCAAGAGGGAAGAGATATGGGGATATATGTACATGTGTAGCTGACTCACTTTGTTATAAAGCAGAAACTAACACACCATTGTAAAGCAATTATATTCCAATAAAGATGTTAAAAATAATTCTTTCAGAAGATAATATCTTCTTTCTACTAATGCATGGGTACCTCTATAAGAATATATGCATTCATGGAGATCAACCCAGGCCACTGAGCCACACACACTTTGCCTCATATATTATTGGTAACCTTTCTTGATTCAGGCAGGTGACCTTGAAACTGAGTAACGCTCATCTGGCTCCACCAGCAACTTGGCCCGGACCCAGCATTGATCCTCCAGTTTGATCTTTATCATGTCTGTGCCTTTTATGATTGGTTCAAAACTGGGCAGCTCCTACATCAAGGGCTCTGCAGTCTTTTACAGCAAGGCTGATGTTGTTTATATCTGGTCCTTCCTGGACATTCAAGAATCCATTGATCAAATTCTCCCTTCAGGTAGGGCAGTCCACTCATATTTCCCCTGCATATCTGCTGTCTCAGGACATGTTTCCCAACGACCTTGTGGAGTCGGGGGATGGTGTTTGCACAGTTTTAGAGTCAGTTTGTTTCAGGGCAGACTGTGACCTGACAGATGAGTATAAAGCTCTGTTGGAAGTGCTCATTTCCAACACAAGTCCAGGGCTATTCAGGCTGCGCAGGTTTCTAGAGAGAAATCCTTTCAGAAAGTGAATGCTTAGGTTCAAATATTTTTTAAAATGAAGAAAGAAATGAAAAGCCTTTCCTCCAGAGTCTTTAATTTACCTGACTTCTCTAAGGCACCACGTCACTCCTGTTATCCCACCAAGTTGGAGCTACCACTTAAAAAAAAGCCCCTGGCACCCTCCTTTTTTTTTTTTCTTTTTTTTTGTTTAAAGTGTTGAACCACTTGTCAAAACTCACCCTGCATTTCTGGATCTTTTAATAATTTTCGTGATCTAGTGGAGATGCCCATAGCTGGGCAGCTGTTTTGTCTGTTCACTTCTCATTCTGTTTTCTGAAATAATCGGAGTGTATCCTGATACACTGCAACGAAAAGTAACAAACCAGAAGCCTCAGACTGCGACCCTGTGGTTTATCTTTGCATGATCGGTCACGTCTCATTCCAGTAGTTGATCATCCTGTCGTCACTCCCGCTCTGGTTTTGAGGACTGTTCTGAGGTTTCTTGCTTAGTAGATATGTGGATTGTGTTGCTGGCCTTGCTGGTCACTCCTGCCCTATCCCCACATGGTCAGTCCACTCCAGTCCCTGTAAAACTTGTAGTTGCCCAAGTTCCCCAGAGTAGCATTTCTTACTCTGTTCATCGTGGGTTGGATCTCAGTGTGAGCTTCTTAGAAGGGAAAAATTCTGGAGTTAACCTTAGGAATAATAATGTCTTATTAGTGAGTGTTATCCAGAGAAATAGAACCAATAGGATCTCTATCTATCTATCTATCTATCTATCTATCTATCTATCTATATCTATCTAGCTATCTAGCTGTCTAGCTATCGATCTATCGATCTATCTATATCTATCTGTCTAGCTAGCTATCGATCTATCTATATCTATCGATCTATCTATCTATATCTATCTATCTACCTGTCTATCTATCTATCTATCGATCGATCTAAGAAAGAAATGTATTTGGTTGGCCAAAAAGTTCGTTCGGGTTTTTCCCTAAGGCGTTACTAAAAACCCGAGTGAACTTTTTGGCCAACCCAATATTATACGGAATTAGCTCACGTGATTATGGAGGCGGACAAATCCGAAGATCTGCAGTTGGTAAGCTGGAGACGCAGGAAAGCCGATGGTGTATTTCCTGTCTGAGGCTGAAGTTCCAGCCTGAAAGCTGCAGACTCAAGACCTAAGCAGAGTTGAGTTTTCAGTTCAAGTCTGAAGGCAAGAAAAGAGAAGTTCCCTCTTACTCAGGGGAGGGTCAGCCTTTTCATTCTATTCAGGCCTTCAGTTGATTTTATGGGATCCGCCTACATTGGGGAGGGCAATCTGCTTTATTCATTCTACCAATTCAAATGTTAATCTCATCCAGAAACACCTTCACAGATACATACAGAATAATGTTTTGTTTTGCGGTACGCGGGCCTCTCACTGCTGTGGCCTCTCCCGTCGCGGAGCACAGGCTCCGGACGCGCAGGATCAGCGGCCATGGCTCACGGGCCCAGCCGCTCCGCGGCATGTGGCATCTTCCCAGACCGGGGCAAGAACCCTTGTCCCCTGCATCGGCAGGCGGACTCTCAACCACTGCGCCACCAGGGATGCCCAACACACAAGAATAATGTTTGATCAAATATCTGGATACTCCCTGATTCAGTCAAGTTGACACATATAATTAACCACTGTTCATGGTAATGAGGACAATAATATTTCCTTCCATGTACATTGCACAATGCAACCGGAAAGACATTTTTACCATTTCTTTTCTAAAATCACATTTTATCCTCAAAACCATGCACTGAGATAGGATTTCCTATCCCCTTTTCATGTGCAAGGAAACTTAAGCTCAGAAAACTCAAGTACAAGTTTTATGTATTCATTTGTCTTCTATGTGCCAGATACTGTGCCAATCGCTGGAGGTTCAAAAATAAATAGCAATTTATCATCACTCTACAAACAGTGCTATAGGAGTTCAGGAGAAATTGGCTCTGTGTTGGACTGGAGCTGGCTGGGCTAGAAATGGCAGAGAAGGAGCTGTGTCTAGAAGAATGATTAGTGCAGAACAAGAAAGAGTTAGTTGCAAATCAAAAGTGGCGAGAGGGCTTCCCTGGTGGTGCAGTGGTTGGGAGTCCGCCTGCCGATGCAGGGGACGCGGGTTCGTGCCCCGGTCTGGGAAGATCCCACATGCCGCGGAGCGGCTGGGCCTGTGAGCCATGGCCGCTGAGCCTGCACGTCCGGAGCCTGTGCTCCGCAACGGGAGAGGCCACAACAGTGAGAGGCCCGTGTACCGCCAAAAAAAAAAAAAAAAGTGGCGAGAAGTTTGAGAGGAGGCAGTTAAATCATCTCTGGGTTTGTGGTAGTTACAGAGGAAGGCTGAGGCAGTGAGTGTCCTGACATTTGGGGGAAGTTTCAAAAAGTTTCAAGATGGGACACTCTGAGGTTCTGGATGGGAGGACAGCTGAAAGAGAGCTGGAGTGTTCTCCACACTGTTCTTTATCCCCTGAGCTCTCAGAGTCTGCAGCCTAGACAGTTTTTTCTCTCTTGCTCACTTTTCACTTTCAATGAATAAGTCTTGTTTATTCAATCTCCTAAATATCTCTCCAATCTGTTTCCTTCTCTTCCATCCCAGGGTCACTTCTTTAATTCAGTTTCTTCTTACCTTAACTGATGCAGTAACATTCTGCTTCCCTTTCTACTTCTTCCAAGGTTTTCCCCATCCAGTCACCAACAATCATTCTAAAACGAGATTAGAAGTGCAGACTTAGTGTGACAGGGCTGGATTTAAAATTTGTGTATTTACTATCCATATTAGAAATTCATGGTAGGGTTGGGATGATTTCCTAGGCACGGTCTAGGCATTCTTGGGTTACTAACTGTAAATACCATATGACATTGTCATTTAATCTCATTTAATTCCCTTTCATCTCTAACAGTGAAATTACATGAAATGTATGTAGACTGCTTGCAGTGTATGTACAGTGTCTGCCACTTTATTTTGGGCTCACTAAATGATTACTAATTAATTACAGATTTTTATTTTGCTTGCTTCTTATTTAATGGCTCCTTATCACCTACAGTTTGAAGCCCTATAGAGTCCCACAGCATTTTGTGGTCTGGCTTCAAACATATTTTCCATTCTCATCTTCCACCTTCAACCCCACACTCCCTATGCTCTAGCCATATTGAAGAACCTAGTAACTACTTGGTCCATCACGGTTCAGGCTTCCACATCTTTGCACATGTTATGTCCTCAGACTAACTTCTCAGTTCGCCTTGTTTGTTTAGGGTGATGTCTGGAAGTCTCATACTGAATCCTAAAGACTCAATTCAAATTTTACCTCCCGAGAAGCCTTTCCTGATTGCTCTAAGCAGAATTAACTACTCTCTCCGTGTCACCACTCTACCGCGTGCATACTGTTCAGATGCAAGATTGTTTTCCCTAATGATGTTTTCCATATTTGATTTTATGTCTGTCTACACGATTACATGATGAACTCTGCTAAATAAACAGTATTGATCACGAGGGAAATGTTTTATATCAGATGAGGAAAAATTATCAATATGAGTTAATGGAAGTAGAATAAGATACAGGAGTGAGATGTAGAAAAAAAGTATACAGGCAGATGGAGCATCAGAAAATCAGAAAGAGGAGCTGCTATATGTTTATACCCTTGTGATCATAAAACTGAGATCAGCTGTGTGCGTATACAGAGTTTGTCTGAATAGAACAGAAGGTACAGATATTGAAAGTTGTATCCTGGTGACAGAACCACCCCATTGTAATGATATTGAAATAAGGAACCAATCCATGTGTTAACAAAATAAATCATAACTACAGACAAGCAACCAATGTTCTACCCACCTCCACTTTGTAAGCAGATCCAGGGAAAAAAATTTTAATTTTGTATAATTTTTAAAACTGTATGCTAATGTTACCTTAATCCTTAAAGGAAAAGTTTTCACCAGCAAAATGTCATTTTGACTAAGTGTAAGCAAATTTGCCTGGCAAATAGTTCACTGAGTGTTGGAGGCTCCTGAAGGCACCTCTAAGGTAGGTAGGGGGGCGACTGGAGCTGAGTCCCCAGGAGAGCACTTCCCAAGAGTTCTGGAAGGCTGGAAAATGCAAGTTCATCTTCATGTTCAATCCCCTGTGACTGAACTAAGAAACCCCTGGGCTCTGAAGGAGGCTGGGTGGGCGCCACATCCTTGCTCTGATACGGTTGAATCTGGAAGAAGCAGAGCTGCCTGAGCAGGAACAGCCCTGCTTTATCAGCACCGATGGCTCAAGCGACCATTAATTAGGCTGAGATTAGCTTAAATACAGTGGTTTGTCAATTGCGAGTTTGACACAGAACTCCACGTGTCGCAGCAGGCAGCCTGGAAGCCGAGCCAGAGCAGTGGGAAGATTTCCAGGCACATTGCAAGTGTGTCAGCTAGAAAGTAATGTACAGCAAGGGTGTGGAGGATGATGGTGTCCTAGTGTAGCTTGACTTGAATCCTGAAAGACTCTTTTGAAGAGTCTGGGTTGGTTGTTCAAGACTTGCTGGAAGTGGTGACGCCTGACAAGAATTCTGAATGTTGAGAAAGAAAGAGCCAAGTGGGTAGCTTAGAAGACTTTTGAGATCATAAAGATCAGTCAGAGACTTGGATGCAAAAAAGTCATTTGAGAGATAACAGGCAGCTCAGAAGATCCAGTATGGGTATAGTGGGGGCAGTGTTGGCAGTGGTGAGAAAGGTATAAGAAAGTAAAGAGGAGGCAAGATATGCAAAGATGGAAGATTAAGAAGGGTGAGAGAATAATGCAGTAAGTCCTCCAGGGACAGTCAGAAGAGGAAGAAGTCTCTGCTAGAAGGGAAGGGGGGAGGGCAGGAGTCCATCCAGGAGTTTAAAATATTCACTTATCTGTCCATCCATCCATCCATCCATCCATCATCCATCCATCCATCATCCATCCATCATCCATCCATCCATCCATCCATCCATCCATCCATCATCCATCCATCATCCATCCATCATCCATCCATCCATCCATCCATCCATTATTTTGTTCATTTTTTTCACAAATAGAAATTAAGAATCTATTTTGTTCCTAGACCTGTCCCATCACAGTTAATTAGGGAAGGGGGAGACAGATTCAAAATGGATTATTACAACACATTGTTATCAGAGCTGTAATAAAAGTTCATACAAGATGATACAGAAGCAAGGAAGATGAAACAGCTGCAGGAATTAGGAAAGACTTCACAGGGGATGGGACATTTAAATAGGGTTTGAAAGGATGAGCTGGAGGTTAGCAGAGACAAAAGGAAGGATATCTCAAACAAAGAGGGAAGCAAGGCAACTTATGTTTGGAGGATGCGGCGCAATCACAAGTAGATGGAGGATGGACGCAGCCACAAAAGAAAGGAGAGGGAGGTGGGGTTGAGATGGGAAGAGTTTGGATTCCTGAGCTAGGAATTGGAAAATAATTCTCTAGACCAGTGGTCTCCACACTCTTTTGACCATGTATTAAATTAATTCATAATTTTGAGTTATACCCCCATTACTTATTCATTCAATCAAACATTACTCAACATCTGTTGTATACCACACTGCTTCCTATAACTATAGACCAGGTTAATTTTCCTAGATATTATGCATAGAGAATCCTTTATCTTTTTGCCACTTTTTTGTATTTTATGTAGTCAAAATGTATATGAGCACACACATGTAAAATACATAAATATATAAATTATATCTATATAAAATTTTAAGAACCTCTTCTGTATTATAAATACCAGTTGTTTGTGTGTTTTCTTCTATTTCATAGAGTTTAGAAACTACCTTCTAATTTCATTTCCTGCCCAATCAAAAACCTCTGCTTATTTTTAATCCCTTTCTCCTAAGTATTTCTTTGGTGTTTTATTTGGTCGTTTCTACTCAAGTCCCTGATACAATGAGTTTTGTGTATATATGCAGTGATCTTGTGACCTGATAAAATGCCCATTGCTCCCCCCCAGCAGTAGATACTTTTTAGAAATTAAGACAATGTAACGGTTATTGAATCCTTATTTAAGCCAGGCATTATCCTGAGTGTTTTGCATGTACCTACACAGTTCATCTTCACAGCAACCTCCATGAAGATTACACTGTTATCATCATGTCACAGGTGGGCAGACTGAGACACAGGAAGACTGAGTTGCTGTCCAAGGTTGCTTACTACACAATGGGAACTGACAGCACTAGGTTCTGAGTTTCTTTAGTTTGGTTCTAGAGCCCATACCCTTGATCAGTGCATCTATATCATGCACCAGGTGATCACGAGTAGCGAGCATCAAGAGTTTACTGTGTGCCAGGGACTGTGTCAAGTGCATAAAATACATTAACTCAAAGAGCTCTCATAACTCCCCCACGGTAGAGGCACTGTTATTGTCACCCATTTCACAATTGAGGAAACTAAGGCCTTAAGACCTTAACAAGCTTGCTGCAAGCCAGAGAGCAGGTGAGCCGTGAGGTTGGACTTAGAGATCAGGTAACTTTTGCCAAAGTCCATGCATATAGCCCCCTGGCTCTACCACATCTAACACCTGGGGAGGCATTTACTTTTAACTGTGTTTCTTGTAGAATGTGCTGTCATTGATGCTTGGGGTCTGATTATAGGTAAACCACTGACTACCATTAGTAGTCTCATTACCATCAGTTAAAGAGAGAAACAACTTGTCTCCAGCAAGCATTGAACATTACCAGATGCCAGCCTCCAAGCTAGTATTTTATTAAACGTTATGTTACTAAATCTCCCTGACAAATGTCTGAGAGATGTTATCATCCAATTTTCACGTGGTGAATCGCCTACATCAGTGGGTTGGTTGAAAGACATTAAATGACTTCCCAGGGTCACTTAGCTGATAAGAGGAACAGCCCTGATTGAGACCTAGGTTTCCCTCATTCCAAAGCCCATTATCCCTTGGAGCTTCTGGGATTAGTCCCTGGGTTGCCCTTCCTCCTATGCTTGAGAAGAGAACAGAGGGCTACCCTTGTCACATTACTCTGCCCCTCTGCTGCCCGGGCTCTCAGAGAAGGCCCCCATCAGTCATGTCCATAGTCCAGGTGACAGCTTCCCTCTTCTCTCCTTGTCAGCTGCAATCTCCCCAGGAAGAAGGGTTTGCTACCAGATGGAGGATTTGCACCTTCGGCTTCATCAACCTGGCTCCAAGATGCAGTGCCCTAGCCCAGCCTCTTCCCCATTCATCTTCCTCAGGGTGAACAAAGCTTGTCAATTCACAATGCTTATGATTAAGCTTCAGGGATCCTCACATCACTGCCAGACACACACACAGATGCGTGTGCGTGTGCACACACACACACACACCCCTACTCATATACTCATATCTATTAACTACAGCTATGTAAAACACAGGGTTTTCACACCACACTGTAATGGTCAAAGTTCTGTATTCTACATTCAGACTGCCTGGGTTCAAATACTGTCCCTGACATTTATGAGCTGTGTGATCTTGGGTCAACTCTCTGTGCCTCAATTTTCTTACCAGTAAAATAGATATTTATTAGTACCAATCTCATAGGGTTGTTCTGAGGATTAAATGACCTCATTTAAAGAACTTAAAAAACTGCTTGTGACATAATCTCAATAAATTTTTTTAACATCTTTATTGGGGTATAATTGCTTTACAATGGTGTGTTAGTTTCTGCTTTATAACAAAGTGAATCAGTTATACATATACATATGTTCCCATATCTCTTCCCTCTTGCATCTCTCTCCCTCCCACCCTCCCTATCCCACCCCTCCAGGTGGTCACAAAGCACTGAGCCGATATCCCTGTGCCATGCGGCTGCTTCCCACTAGCTATCTACCTTACGTTTGTTAGTGTATATATGTCCATGCATCTCTCTCGCCCTGTCACAGCTCACCCTTCCCCCTCCCCATATCATCACATACTTACTATCATCATCATCATCATTATCACATCATTCATTGCTTCTCAGTAGCTCTATTTCTCAGGAGTATTCTTCTTCAACTAGAAGCCAGGACATTGTCCTGGAAGGTGACCTCATCACAAGGATGCTGTATTTCCAACGATCCTGCATCAACTGGCTTCTGGGTGTAGCCAGTGGGAGGCATGGGTGGAAGATTGGAGAACAGAAAGAAGGGAGAGGCTAAGAGTATCCATCAGCTATTTCTATGTCATAGCAAAACTCAGTGGCATGCTATAGCAAGCATTTTTTTCAGGCTCCTTCGTCAGTGGATCTCTTGGGGAAGCTCTGCTTTGAGCTGTAGTGGCTGAAGGAACTATGCTCCATGATTCAATTCTGCAAGTTATCTGAGGCATCCCTACTCCACACTCTACTGCAAGTGTCCCTTATTCTTCAGGGACTAGTTAGCTACTCAGGGCATGTTCTTGGTGTGGCAATGGCAAAAGTGCATGTGAGCAAGTTAACTGTGCAAGCATACTTTAAGCTTCTGCCTATGTCGTTTCTGCTAATATCTCTTGGCCAAAGCAAGTTACAAGGCCAAGCTCAACATCAATGGAGTAGGAAAGTTTACTTTTCTACGGTGGTGGGACAAGGAGTAAATATTTTTGAATATTAAATAATCTATCACACCAGAGTATTTCTTCCTTCACACTCTGCCTTGTCTCTACTTGGAACTATATCACCTTAATGACTCCAGCTTCTTTGGACAAGCATGTTTTGGTTCCAGTTTCTACAGATGAAATAGGTGGCATTGGATTGAAATTGGAGATATCGGTATGAACTTGTGATTCTAAAATATACACAGATAGCTATATACATAAATAAACTAGATATGTATGTATGCATGCTTATATTTCCCAGCTCTGGCCACTGAGAGAACTCAAGCAATGTCACTAACCTCAAACTAATCATGAGAAAACATCAGACAAACCCAAACTGAGAGACAATCTACAAAATAACTGATCAGTACCCATCAAAAATATCAAAGTCATGAAAAACAAGGAAAGAATGAGGAACTGCCACCAATTCAAAGCTGCTGAGATATGACTGATAACTACTATATGGAATGCGGGATTCTAGATTTGACTCTGGAACAGGAAAAGGACATTAAGGAAAAGCTGGTCAGACTTGAATAGTCTCTAATGTTAATTTCTTGATTTTGATTTTGATTTTGACCTATGGTTAAATTGTTTACATTAGAAATGTAAACACTCTAGGCTATTTTTGTAACTTTTCCATAAATCTAAGAAGATCTAAAATATTAAAAGTTTTTAAAAAGAAAAAAAGGATACTTAATTTGGTTGCTTCCTTCACGGTGTCAGGCATACAGTAGAAATGTAATGTACGCTAGTAGAATTGTTTTGCCACCATAAGCTTGATCTGTCAGTTTCCCCCGCTTGGGTTGCTATTCTCTCATCCCCACATTTCTTGATTCATTTTATGGCTTTGTATGTGGCCATGAAGTATTGATGTTGATGTGAACTGCTGGTCAGTGCCATGAACATTCTGGAGAAGGAAGAACTAGAAAAGAAACAAAGGTAGATATGGGAATTGAGAGGCCAGTACAGTGAACAGCGCAGGTGCTGTTGAGGGCTTGGAGAGCAGAGGCCAGCTCCACATCTTACAGACATCTGTACTGCTCTGCACGCCCCAGATAGGGGGCAGCAGACAACTGAGAAAGATGCTTAGGAGGTTCTTTGGAGTTGGGAAGTTGATAGGCTCCCGGGAGCTGTCCGTGGTCCTAAGATAGATGTCCAGGACCTAACCTGGCCAAGGCATTGTGCATTGCTGTAGGTGATCTTAGATGGTGCCATGTGTTGACTGTAACTGAATATGACCTTCAGAGTACCAAGCACTGTGGGGATTGTGTGTGTGTGTGTGTGTGTGTGTGTGTGTGTGTGTGTGTGTGTGTGTTTTCCTATTTGTAAAGCCAGGCTCCAAAGAACGTCATCATTGTGGAAACTAGAGCTGGCTCACTCCAGAAGCTTGGACCTGGAGTGAATTGAACCTCATGTAGTCAACACTTTCTCTATAACACGTTTCACAACGTGTAATTCCAAGTGCTATACCTAGAACATAGTTTCCCTGGACTTGTAAAAATGCAGTTTCCAAGCCTTGCTTATTAAATCAGAATCTGAGGCAAAGGTTGGGGGGAAGAGAGAGTCGAGGGCTGGATAAAAATATTCATTTAAAGAATGCTTCCTTGGTGATTCATATTCACCCTGAAGTATAAAAAGAATTTTATATCCAATGCAAAGTGAGAAGATAGAAATACTTGATGGTGGGGGAAGTCACTAGAACTACTATTCATCTTTATATCTCTTTCTTTAAAGTTTTCCGTTTTCCAATGTGCATTAAATTTTGCATAATATTTTACTACATGGATATACATTAGTTTGTTTAGTACATGAATATAATTTATAAATAACTATACATGTATTTATTCATATGTGTATTATTTCATTCAGTGATTATTTATTGAGCACTCACTGTACCCCAGGCACTGTTTTAGGCTCTTCAGATACCGTATGGAGTAAGACAAAGTCTCTGTAAGTCCTTATGGAGCTTATATTTTCCTCATGGAAGGTGAGGCAGAGACAGGGAGTTATATTGGTGATGCATGCTCAACATTTTTTTCAACGTATGGAGTAATCAAATTCACAAAATTTAGAAACCATTTATTTAGGCTTTCTATGTATCACAGTCAAGTTCATCCCACTCTATACAAACCCAGCATATGTCTTTGCAGTCAGACTGGACGTGCTTTTTTCCTTTTAGATGGGGCTGTCCCCCAGAACCTTACTGGTCAAAAGGGGGGGGCACATTTTAACATTCTGGTCCCTACTCCATCTTGCTATTAGTTTCCAGGAACTCTCCTGTGGCTCCATTTTACTTTCTTAGAAAAACAGACAGTGTGGAGTCCCTGCTGTTCTGCTGCTATGACAAGAAATGAGTGTGTTTTTCCAGTACCACTTCCTTCTTCTATGGAAGGAGCTGAAAAACCTCAAAGTGATTTCCTCCCCCAACATGCATAATTTGTTTTCATCAAAAATGCTGTTTTGTACTCATCTGGTGCTCTCTTCCCTAGAAGAAGAATTTATTATTAGATTGGCAACTCCCGCAAACACTGAATAAAAGAATAAAGGAGAACAGTTTGTGCTGTATCGTCTTATTGGAGGCCTCTCGGCATAACATGTGAGCTCCAGCGTGTCACCATATTTTATAGTAACACTGATGTTTTTACCGGGGGCTTTTGAGTCAGGCAAACAGAACTCATAGTTCAGCCCAAACTCGATTTGCAGAGCACCGATGATAACATCGCATCTTTCAAAGCTGCCTCCCCTCTTGGGATCCCTTACATTCAGTTCAAACTCTCCTATTCCCTATACAGAAGTACGTTCTGTAATTAGTGTAAGCAAGTCCTAAAGCCCATTGGAATTGTTGAGTATTGTAGGCTTAGCAGGCACAGTGATGTCACATCCAAGTCCTGACAAAGCAGGTTGGTCATGTATTGTCACCTCTTTACCACTTGGGCAGCAAAGACATTCCCAAGTCAGGGAAGTACAGATGGTCCAACAATTTGGCTTGGAAATAGTATATCCTATTACTAAGAGATTATGTTGAGACAGTGATATAGTATATCCTGTTACTAAGAGATTATGTTGAGACAGTGAAACTGTAGATCTAGGGTAAGAAGCAAAGAAGAGAGATTATTTATGTACTAAGAGACAGATCACTAGACAGAGATCAACCATTCATTCATGAAACCATTGTTTATTGAGCATCTACTCTATACCAGGCACAGGCTTAAAGCAATAAGCAACAAAGATTCAGACCCATATCTCATCAAGCTTATAGCCTGTAGGAAACACAGACAATTAAATCATCAAGTATAGGAGAAAATGTGATAAGTGCTATGGTAGAAAAAACACGGTGCTATTGGGGAAATAGCTGAAGGCATCACACCTCATTCATGAGTCTTGGAAAAGGCTTCCTGAAGATATTTACACCAAGACGCTAGGATGAGTAGCAGGATTAGGGTTCTAATAGGTACCTTGACTCCATTTTTTATTTCAATTATAGCAGCATTTTAAAATGCTGCTATGTTCCAAGTCCTATACCAAACATCCAGTACCCACCTGGCAACTGACTTTAGAAACATACAGTGGAGTGTGGGGGTGGATGCACAGAGAGATGGAATGAGCAAGGTGATGTGGAGAGGGCCACAGAGAAGTGAAGAGCTACTCCTCCTGGAAGAGGTTTCATTGAGAAGATTGAGTATTGAGAGAAAAGCAGGAATTTTCCCAGTGAAGAAGGTTTAAAAAATTGATTTTAGGCCTAGTGTGTGCAGAGGTACAAAGCACCTCTGCAAAGTGAGAAATCCAGGAATGTCCAGAGGATAGTGGGAAGTGCTATATGAGTGGGAGGGACACAGGTGTATACGATGGAGATGAGTATGGAGTGGTAGGTGGGGCCCAGATGAAACATGCCAAATGAAATATAAGAATACAGAGAAGTATTCTTTCAGGCAAAGTGGAAGTTACAAAGGATTTGATGCGAAAGAGTGCCACCATCAGATTTGCCATTCAGAAATACCACTAGAGCTAGTTTTCTAGAAGAGCAAGAGACAAGCAAAGCAGTCTACAGTCTGTTATATTGGTTCAGGCGATGGGTGATGGGGGCCAGGATTAAGGCACTGCTATTCTTGAGAGATAGAAAGGAAATGTTTAAGAGTTTTCTGTGGGTATACTTCTAGGTTTTGGTGTCTGATTAAATGTGGGATACGGGGAAAAAAAGAGGGCAGGAATGATTGACATTTTATGCTTAAGGGAGCAAGCGTTCTCCAATCTAACTGGAACACCTGGGGAGCTTTGAAAAAGTAAGCAAGCCTGGCCCCCACACCAAAACAATGAAAATCTCTGGGGTACAGTCCAGGCAATTTTATTTTATTTTTTCTAATTGAAGTATAATGACTTATTTTTTCGGGTGTACTACATAGTGATTCAATATATACACATTACAAGACCATCACCATGACAAGTCTAGTTACCATCTGTCACCCTACATCGTTATTAAAATAATATTGACTATATTCCCTATGTTATATATTGCATCCCTATGACTTATTTATTTTATCACTGGAAGTTTGTACCTCTTAATCTCCCTCCCCTATTTAGTGTGTTTGTTTTCTTTGAGAAAAAACTCAGAAGTGGAATAGCTGGATCCTGTGGTTCTTCTACTTCTAATTTTTTGAGAAACCTACATACTGTTTTCCATAATGGCTACACCAATGTACATTCCCACCAACAGTGCATGAGAGTTCTCTTTTCTCCACATCCTCACCAACACTTGTTCTTTGTTATCTTTTTGATGTTAGCCATTCTGACAGTATGAGGTGATACCTCATGGTGGTTTTGATTTGTATTTCCCTGATGGTTAGGGATGTTGAGCATCTTTTTATGTGTCTGTTGATCATCTGTATGTCTTCATTGGAAAAATGCCTATTCAGGTCCTCTGCCCATTTTAAAATCTGGTTGATTGTTTTCTTGATGTTGAGTTGTATGAGTTCTTTACATATTTTGGATATTAACCACTTGCAAATGTCTTCTTCCATTAAGTGGGCTGCCTTTTCATTTGGTTGATAGTTTCCTTCACTGTGTGAAAGATTTTTAGTTGGATGTAGTCTCATTCGTTTATTTTTGCATTTGTTGCCCTTGCCTGAGGAGACAGATCCAAAACTTATTGCTAAGACCTATGTCAAAGGGAGTACAGATTATGTTTTCTTCTAGGAGTTTTATGGTTTCAGATCTTACATTTAACTCTATAGTCCATTTTGATTTTATTTTTGTGTATAGCATGAGAAAGTAGTCATTTTGATTTTTTTGCATGTAGCTTTCCAGTTTTCCCAACACCATTTACTAAAGAGGCTATCTTTTCCCCATTGTATATTTTTGCCTCCTTCGTCATAGATTAACTGCCCATATAAATGCGGGTTTATTTGAGGGCTCTCTGTTGTGTTCCATTGATCTACATGTCTGTTTTTGTGCCTGTACCATGCTATTTTGATTATTGTAACTCTGTAGTATAGTTTGAAATCAGGGCACATTATAACTCCAGCTTTGTTCTTCTTTCTCAAGATTGCTTTAGCTATTCAGGGTCTTTTGTGATTCCATACAAATTTTGGAATTATTTGCTCTAGTTCTGTGAAAAATGCCATTGGTATTTTAATAAGGATTGCATTGAATCTGTAGATTGCCTTAGGTAGTATGGTCTTTTTAACAATATCAATTCTTTCAATCCATGAGTACAGTATACCTTTCCATTTGTTTGTGTCATCTTCAATTTATTTATGTCTTACAGTTTTTGGAGTACAAGTCTTTTACCTCTTTGGTCAGATTTATTCCTAGGTATTTTATTCTTTTTGGTGCAGTGGTATTGCACCAATGGTATAAATGGCATTCCTTTCTTAATTTCTCTTTCTAAAAGATTATTGTTAGTGTATAGAGCACATCAGATTTCTGTATATTAATTTTGTATCCTGCAACTTTACTGAATTCATTTATTCCAGTAGTTTTTGGTAGTGTCTTTAGGATTTTATATATATATAGTATCATGTCATCTGTAAACTGTGACAGTTTTACTTCTTCCTTTCCAATTTGGATTCTTTCTCTTTTTTTGTCTGAGTGCTGTGGCTAGGAATTCCAATACTGTGTTGAATAATAATGGTGAGAGTGGCCATCCTTGTCTTGTTCCTAGTTTTAGAGCAAATGTTTTCAGTTACTCCCCATTAAGTATAATGTTGGCTGTAGGTTTGTCATATATGGCTTTTAGTATGTTGGTCTGTATGGCCTATACCCACTTTTGTGAATTTTATTATAGATAGATGTTGGGTTTTGTCAAAAGTTTTTTCTTCATCTTTTGCGATAGTGGTATGATTTTTATTCTTCATTTTGTTAATGTGGTGTATCACAGTGATTGATCTGTGATTGTTGAACCATCCTTGCATCCCTGGGATAAATCCCACTTGACCATGATATATGATCCTTTTACATTTAAAGTAATTATTGATAGGTATGTACTTTTTGCCATTTTGTTTTCTGGATGTTTTGTAATTATTTATTCCCTTCTTTTTCTTTCTTCCCTTGTGATTTGATGACTATCTTTAGCATTATGTTTGGCTTATTCTCTCTCCCTCCCTCCCCTACCCCATGTATCTATTATAGATTTTTGGTTTGTGGTTACCATGGGGCTGATGGTTTTTTAAGTTTGAACACATTCTAACAACCCTGCATTTTTACTCCCCCCACCATGTTTAATGTTTCTGACGTCATATTTTACATCTTTTTGTTTTATCTTTTAACTACTTGTGGATATAGATTATTTGTCTTTTAACCTTCCTACTAGCTTTATACATAGTTGGTCTACTACCTTTACTGCATGTTTGCTTTTACTAGTGAGATTTTTCCTTTCATAATTCTCACATTTCTAGTTGTGGCCTTTGCTTTTCTCATTAGAGAAGTCCCTTTAACATTTCTTATAAAATTGGTTTAGCTGTGATGTGTGTCTTTTTGCTTTTGCTTGTCTGTAAAATTTCTTCTCTCTCCTTCATGTCTGAATGATAGCCTTGCTGGGTGGAGTATTTGTGGTTGTAGGTTTTTTCCTTTTATCAGTTTGAATATATCATGTTGTTACCTTCTGGCCTACATAGTTTCTGCTGAAAAGTCAGCTGAAGTTATGGGAGTTCTCTGTTTCTTTTTGTAACTAGTTACTTTTCTCTTGCTGTTTTTAAAATTCTTTCTTTACCTTTAATTTTTGTCATTTTAATTCAGTGTGTCTTGGTGTGGACCTCTTTGGGTTCATATTGTTTGGAACTCTCTGTGCTGCCTGGACCTAGATGTCTACTTCTTTTCTCAGGTTAGGGAAGTTTTCAGCTATTGTTTCTTCAAATAAGTTCTCTACCCCTTTCCCTCTCCCTTCTCTTGGGACCCCTATAATGTGAATGTTTGTGTGCTTGATGTTGTTCCAGGGATCTCTTAAACTATCCTCAGTTTTAAAAATTCTTTTTCCTTTTTTGTATTCAGCTTGGTGATTTTCACTTCTCTGTCTTCCAGCTCTCCAGTCATTCTTCTGTATCTTCTAACCTACTGTTGATTTCTTCTAGTGTATTTTTATTTCAGTTATTCTGTTCTTCAGCTCTGTTTGCTGCTTCTTTCTGTTTTCTAAGTCTCTGTTGAACTTACTGTGTTCATCCATTCTTCTTCGGAGTTTGTTGAGCATCTTTATCATTATCTTTATCATCTTTATCTTTATAATCTTGATCATTACCTTGAACTCTTTATTGGGTAGATTGCTTATCTCCACTTCACGTAGTTCTTCTAGGGTTTTGTCTTGTTCCTTTGGGCCATATTCCTCTGTCTCCTCATTTTGCCTAATTCTCTGTGTTTATTTCTACATATTAGGTAGATCTGTTGTGTTTCCCAGTCTTGGAGAAGGGGCCTTATATAGGATACATCGTATGGGGTGCAGCAGCACACTTCCCTCTGGTCATCAGAGCTATGTCCTCTAAGAGTGCTCCCTATGTGGGCCCTTCCCTTGTTGTGGGGTTGATAACTGGGTGCACTGGTAGGTAGGGGGTGGCCTCTGGCCTAGTTGGCTGCCAAGCCCTGCTCTGTGAGGTGGCTGTTGTCATGCTTGTGGGTGGGGTCAGGTCCTGGGGTGGCTGGTTGTGCAGCCCAGGGAGTCCTGGCCCACTGGTGGATGGGTAACTCCCTGGGGCTAATAAGCTAAAGGGAGGACTCCAGAGTGTTGTTTGATTGTATCAGTATCCTCATGGTAGAATGAGCTCCGAAAATTGGCTGCTTGCATAGCACAGGGAGATCAGCTAGGCGGTTTGTGACCATCTAGAGGGGTCGGATAGGGAGGGTGGGAGGGAGGGAGATGCAAGAGGGAAGAGATACGGGAACATATGTGTATGTATAACTGATTCACTTTGTTATAAAGCAGAAACTAACACACCATTGTAAAGCAATTATACTCCAATAAAGAAGTTAAAGACACAGACTTACTAGAGAATGGACTTGAGGCTATGGGGAGGGGGAAGGGTAAACGGTGACAAAGCGATAAAGAGGCATGGACATATATACACTACCAAATGTAAGGTAGATAGCTAGTGGGAAGCAGCCGCATAGCACAGGGAGATCAGCTCGGTGCTTTGTGACCGCCTGGAGGGGTGGGATAGGGAGGGTGGGAGGGAGGGAGATGCAAGCGGGAAGAGATATGGGAACATATGTATATATATAACTGATTCATTTTGTTGTGAAGCTGAAACTAATATACCATTGTAAAGCAATTATACTCCAATAAAGATGTTTAAAAAAAAAAAAATTGGCTGTTGCCATTGTCTATGTTTTCAGCCTCTCCAGGAGGCTTTCTGAGGTCATCAAGTGGGTCTGACCTGGGCTCCTTAAAATTATTGCCTCTGTCCTGGGACTCAGAATGCATGATATTTTGTGCTCATCTTTTGAGAGTGGAGTCTCTGTTTCCTGTAGCCCTCTGGCTCTCTCATACACAAGTCCTGCTGGCCTTCAAAGTCAGACATTCTGGGGGCTTGCCTTCCCAGTGGAGAACCCCCAAGCTTGGGAGCCTGATGTGAGGTTCAGACCCCTTGCTCCATGGGAAGAACCTCTGCAGTTGTGATTATCCTTCTGTTTGTCAGTCACCTACCCAGGAGTATGGACCTTGATTATACCACATCTCCACCTTTCCTACTTAACTCATTGTGGTTCTTTCTTTATATTTTTAGTTGTGAAAAATTGTCCTGGTAGTCTTCAGGCCATTTTTGTACACAGCTGCTCTGTAAATAGTTGTAATTTTCATGTGCCTTTGGGAGGAGGTGAGCTCAGGGTCTTCCTACTCTGCCGTCTTGGCCACAATGCCCCAACCCAGGCATCTTTAGTTTTAAAACTCCCCAGGTGATGTTTAATGTGTTCCAGAATTGAGAAACAGTGGTCTAGATCAGAGGTCTGTAAACTAAGGCCACAAGCCAAATATGGCTCACCACCTGATTGATTTTTCTTCTTTTTTTTAAAGTGAAATGTTTATTGAGATAATTGTAGATTCACATGCAGTTGTAAAAAATAATAGAGAGATCCCTTACAGTTTACCATTTTCATCAATGGTAACATTTTTCAAAACTATAGTATAATGTCACAATCAGGAAACTGACATCAGTACAGTCCACTGATCTTATTTATAATTTCGCAGTTCCACTTGCACTCATTTTTGTATGTTTATTAGGTGCTATACAATTTTATCACTGGTGTAAGTTTATGTAGCCACCACCACAGTTGCCAAGATAATGAACATCTTCAACAGGACAAAGGTCCCTTATGTTTTGCTCTTTTATGATCACATCTACCTGCCTCTCACCCCACAGTGACATGGAATGTTGTGAGAGTAGGATTCCTTGCCGTGTTCTTGATTTTAGGAGAAAAACATTCAGTCTTTCACCATTAAATATGATGTTAGCTGGAGAACTTTTGTAGATACTCTTTATTGAGTGGATATGATTTCTCTCATATCCTAATCTGTGAAGGATTTTTATCATGAATGGCTGTTGGATTTTGTCAAATGTGTTTTCTGCATTAATTGACACGTTAATGTGATTTTTCTTCTTTAGTTTATTGACATGGCAAGTTACATTAATTTTCAAACCAGCCCTATATCCCTGAAATGAATGTCCTTTCTTCATGGAGTGTAAAATTCCTCTTATACACTGTTGAATTCAGTTTACTAATATTATATTGAGGATTTTGTGTTTGTGTTCATGAGAGATATTGGTCTGTAGTTTTCTTTTTTGTGTGTAACGTTTTTGTATGATTTCAGTATCAGGGTAATACTGGCCTCATAAAACGAGTTGGGAAATATTTCCTTCTCTTCTGTTTTTTGGAAGACATTGGTATTAATTGGTAAAATTGGTAGTAATTCATATTTAAATGTTTGGTTGAATTCTATGATGAAACTATTTGGTCTTGCATATTAATATACCTGTTTCTACATTTAAAAACATGTTTGCATGGTGTATCTTTTCTGTTCTTTTACTTTCAACCTACTTGTGCTACTGAATTTAAAGTGGGTTTCTTGTAAACAGCATGTAGTTGGGTGTTATTTTTTTTAATCCACGCTCCCAATCTGCGTTTCTTGATTGGTGTATTTAGATTATTTACATTTAAGGTGATCATTGATATCTTAGGGCTTAAGTGTGACATTTTTATTATTTGTTTTCTATTTGTTCCCTCTGTTTCTCTTTTCTTGTCTTCTCAAGGGTTACTTGACAAGTTTTGGGATTCCATCTTGACTTATTTATAGTGTTTCTGAGTGTACCTCTTTGTGTAGCTTTCAGAGTGGTTGCTCTGAGTATCGCAATATACATACGTGATTTAGCTAACTAGCATCACCATTTTGCACATTCAAGAGAAATGTGGACGGTTTACTGAGATTTAGAACCCTTTTCCTTTCTCATTTTTAAGTATCTTTGTCTTGAGTATTGGATGGTGTAGTAATTTTTGTTTCAATTATCAAATATGATTTATAAAACTCATGAATAAAAAAATGTATTTTATGTATATCCCTATTTCTGATCTTTTCTTCCTTCCTGATATTCCAATATTCTTTCATTTTTTTCTTTCTTTTTTTTTCTGTTTGAAGACTGCCTTTAAAAGTAAGTCTGCTAGAGAATAATACTTTTAGTTTCCTTTCATTTTAGAATGTTTTTATTTCCCTTTAATTCTTGAGGACAGTTTCACTGGGTATATAATTAGCTCCTTCCTCCCGACTTGCATGGTTTCACATGAGAAATTCTCTTTTATTTGAATTCCGTTATAGGTGATGTGTCATTTCTCTCTGGTCACTTTCAAGACTTTCTTCCTTGACTTCCTTTCAAAATTATGATTATGCTGTATTTTGGTGCAGATTACTTTGGGTTTATCCTGCTTGGGGTTAGCTCAGCCTCTTGGATTCATAGGTTTCTGTCTTTAACCAAATTTATTAAGTTTTCAGTCATTATTTCTTCAAATATTGTTTTAGCCCCGTGCTCTTTTTCTTTCCTCCTACAACTCTGATGTAAGATCTGTTCCTTTTTATTTATTTATTTTTTTTATCTAGTTCATTTCGTCTCTACTGTGCAGATTGGGTGAATTCTATTGTTCTGTCCGTAAATTAATTGATTCTATCCTCTGTCATCTCCACTCTTTTATTGAGCCCATCCTGTGAGGTTTTTTTTTTTAATGTTTGTTATTACATTTTTCAGTTCTATAATTTCCATTTGGTTTTTTTAAAATAACTTCCATTTCTTTAATGAAAGTTTAACTTGTAATTGATTATTGCAGAATTTTTGTGACAGCTGCTTTAAAAAACTTATCCTTGTCAGATAAGCCCAATGTTGTATTCAGATCAGTATCAGCATGAATTGCCTTTTCTCTTTCAAGCTGTGATTTTCTTCGTACGACAGATGATTTTATTATTGTATCCATTACATCGATTATGTTGAGAGACACCTGCTTCTGTTTAAATCTTTTATTTCAGCAGGCAGTCATTTCATCTTGGTTTTGTGTATGGGCCTTACCCTACTTTTGTAGACTCTGGTTCCAAAAGTAGTTCAATTTTCAGTGAATTTTCAGTGTTATTTTTGGTCTGCTTGGTTTATCTGGTGCTACTGGGGTTCCCATTTTGTCCCTGCTGGTGCTGCCTGATGGAGTGGAATAGACTTCCTTGGTAGGGGTTGGGGGGCAGGGAGCTGCTGGAGTCTCTTTGTTGAGGAGGACTTTGGTGAGGGGCTCCTACTGGGGCCCGCCATTTGCCTTGGTGTCTCTGGAAAGGGGAGTAAAAAAGCAGCCCATGCGTACAAAAAGGCTGTCTGGATGGGGAGCTTGCTGTGGCTGAGTCTTCCCTGCTAGTTCTTCCTGCTGGTCTTATTATCTCTCAGCAGAAGAGTCTCTGGTCCAGAAAGAAAAGGGAGTACTTCACCGTGGTGTTAGTCTTACCTGATGTTTTCAGAGGGACCTGATTAATAACCAAATACGTTTTAAAGTTCTTTCACATTGGTTATTCCGTTTGATTCTCACAATAGCCATATGAAGTGGAACACTGATAGATTAGTAGCATCCATATTGTCTAAATGAGAAAAATGAGAACCTGAGAGTCCTAATGATGAGTCCCTGGAATTATCCAGCATGTAGGTGCCAAGCCAGGACCATATCTCTGACCTTACGACCCTTGGTTCAGTATATTTCACTGACTTTCAAGAAAAAGCATAGACTTTGCTGCCTGGTGTCCTTAGAGAGATTATAATATATATGCAGATGTAGGGCAAGACCCCTACAAAAGAGGAAAAGTTCATAAAAATACTATGTGTGTGATATTAGCTCTATAGTAATACCCTAATCTTACTGTAATAGAAGAAATTCACACAATTAAGCACTTTTTATTTTCTGTGCCACACACTACACTTTACATACATTTATTCTCTACAATTTTCAACTTTTACAAATGTGGGAAATGAGTTACTGAGTTACTCCCCCAAGTCAACAAACAACTAATGCTTTTAGATTCATTATGTTTTACAGAGTGTTTCCCAATTATTATGTCATTTTTTGACCACCTCTAATAATCATGCAAGGTGGGTATTAGCTCCCTGTTTTATAGAAGAGAAGTGGGAAGTTTAGTGAAATTAACTATTTTACTTGAAGTTGCCCGGTGAGCAGCATAGCTAGAATTTGAACCCAGGTCAGTCTGACATTTGTTTTACAATAAATATTAGCTTGCATAGGACATTAGACGTGGAATGGCACCAAGATATTTCTCGTATGAGTTCTTTTCATTCCGTTGATGGGGAAACTGAGACTTGGGGGGAAGAAGAAAACCATGTCTGAGGCTGGAACGTCTGTATCTACAACTTTATTTCTCTCCCCTTCCATGAGCTTTTAGACTGGTTTACAATTTCATTAGCACTTTCTGTGGAGTAAAAAAAGTGAAAAAGAAAGACATTGTTCTTATGAAATAAAAGATTAAAAGCCTTCCATTTGCTTCTTATCTCCTGCTTTTCTGCTAAAGGGTATTTGAAGAGAGAGAGTTCATTTGTTCAAGGCAAAGAGGGAGGCCTTTTCATACTTTTCCAGCTGGCCGAGATCACCTGGTTTCCAATTTAGGAGATGTGAGTAATTGTTTATCTAGAGACTACCAACCCATGCTCCTAACTAATCCCCAGACGCAGGGGACCAGGGAATGTGATGTTACATTTATTTATACATGAGATTGTATGCAGGCAGGGAGCACTTGTTTCCTCTGATACACACAGGAAGTTTTTCCATCTGCTTCCACATGTAGGGGGCTTGGGGAGAAAGAAAGGGTCCTTTTCTGACTTTGCAGGAAAATCAAGAAGGCTGGAAATAGTTTACTAATGGTTCTGGTTAGTAATAGGTGTGTGTACACACTTGTGAATATGTCCGTACCACATGTGTGCATGCACTCGTGTGAGGGGGGATTTGAAAGTGCACATGCATTGAATATTTGTGATTGTGTGGGAGATGGAGGCTTCGGGGTGTGTAGAAAGGTGTGTATGTATATATATGGAATGACTGTGTCATGTATGGTGATTTTGTGTATGTGTTTGCTCATTTGTGGAATGTAAGCTGCATGGATATACTTGCTAATTTAACATGTACAGCGAACATGAATAATATAGTGTTCCGGCAGAAGGTGTGGTCATGCTTATATCAATCTATGTGTAGGGATTTTCCTCCTAATTTTAAATGATTAGTTCTTTAAGAAGAGAGGAAAAGAGGAAAATTCCACTCTCTTGACCTCTCTTCTTCTATGGAACTTGGGTCTAGAGTGACATTAGCCTCATATCTGTGCCAGATAGATCTGTGTAATGGATTTGAATCTGTTCTGAAGAAGGGTTTGTGCAGTATTCCTGAGCCAGCAACTTGAGATAAGACTCTTTATCCAAAAGGGGAACAGAGCCAGAAGTCAAATCAGAGCCCACGGACTAGTTTCACTTTGTGTTGGATGACCTTGGACAGAGCTAGAGCAATGAGGCAGTAGGAGGCTTATCCCCTAGATCTGTCCAAGGAGAAGGAGGGGATTTATCAGACATTCTCTTTCTTTGGCTCCCTTGTCAAAGATCAATAGGCCATAAATGTATAGGTTGATTTCTGGATGCTCAATTCTATTCCATTGTTCTGTATGCCTCCCATATTATTTTGAGCATACTAGTTCTGCATAGATGGAAACTGTTCCAGAGACACGACCAGAGAACCCTGTGGGTGCTGAAAGGGATTTCAGAGCCCCAGTCCATCCTCCCCTGACATGTGGAATCCTACCACAGCTTCCTAGACAAAAGTTCCCCCAGCCTCGGGCCAAATACCTCCTCTGATGATGCTGTATAATCCCATTCTTATACAGCACATGTGTTTCTAGGAAGTTCCCCCTCCTCTGGAGACCACTTCTGTCTCGATATAACTTCTACCTCTCTCTGTCCTTTGGGCTCATGAAGAGTGAATGACCGTCTTTCTCTTGAAGGTAGTAAGGCATAATGAAAAGAATGCCAACTTGGTCCTGAGTTCAAATCCCACCTTGTTACTGACCAGTCATGAAATCCTAGGCAAGGAATTTTCCTAAGTGACAGTTTCCTCACATGGAAAATAAAAAGTGGGAGCAATGCTCCATGCCTCACAACGGTTGTTGGACAGATGCAACGAGACAATAACTTTAAAGTACATGTTTCCTAGATCATCCCGAATCTCCCTTCCTTCAGTCCAAGAAGCCACATTTTCCTCAATGGTTCTGCGCTTCAAGTTATTTACAGACTCTCCAGACTTTGTCTTCCATGTTCTAGATGTGCTTCAGTTTGTTGACACTGCTTTGAATGTGTGGTGCTCAGGTCTGAACAGAGGATCACGGCTGTGCGCTGAGTGTCCCAGAGGGACTAGATGCTCACTTCCTTTATAAGGAACAACACAGCTCTATTCATAGCTTTCCATAGGCATATCCTGCTGTTGCTATGCTGACTCATGGCGCAATTTGATCATTAAGGAAGCTCACGGTCTCCACCAGTTCTTCGTCAAGTATTTGAGCAGGTCATTTTTGAGCCTGAGGGGATAAGCACATATTTAGTCACAAAAAGTAAGGCTCATTTTCCTTCCCAAAGCCCTGTGCAATCTGCTCCCTGCTCACGTCTCATTTCCTGCCACTCTCCTCCTTCTTACCTCTTCCACTTCAGTCCCTCTGGCCCAATTCTTGAAACTCACCAAGGCCATTCCCAGCTCAGGAACCTGGTACAAGGTATTGCCATGGACAGGAAAGCTCTTCCCACATCATAATTTCTCATGACTGCCTCCTTCTTATGATGCAGGGCCTTCCCAAACTCCAAACCACAAACCTCTAAAGAGCCCCTTTCCACCTACCTACACTTCATTTCATCCTACTTTACAGCACTTGTCACAGTTGGTAATTATCTTACTGGTCTCCTTGTTTATAGTTGGTCTCCTGAACTAGAGTGTAAGCTCAACAGAACAACCACAGATACCTTGTCTCCCTTGTTGGTCTCTGAATCCCCAGCATCTAGCACAGTGCCTGGCGTATGTAGACACCCAATAAATATCTTTTGAGCGAAAGAATGCATGCATTCATGAATGAGTTTATTCCTGTTGTGTATAGTCTAATTGAATTTAATCACTTTGATGTAAGCTCTAAATTAGATTTTTTGAATCATGCTTGCTCATCTTGCTCTCTTGGCACTCTGTCATCTGCACATTTTCTCAGTGTGCTAAATCTTCCCCCAACTGATAAAACTATTGATGAGGGTGGGTCCCAGGATGAGCACGCAACAAGCCACGAAAGACCCCCCCAACCCCAATTTTGGAATATGCTCCAGGGCATAAGGAGGACTGCTGTAGGATGGGGAGATGACCCAGTGCAAATTCAACCCCATTAAAGGAAGAAGACGCCACTGTACCTGTCTGACATTACATTTCATTTGAGGGGCTTCTGTGAATTCAGAAACTGACTGAGTACGTTGACAGCAGCAACAGCAATAATAATAATCAAAATTATCTTCCAATCTGTAAAGTAGGAAAATAAAGTAGTCCTGTTATATTCAACACTAAAATATTGGTGAATTCACTTGGCTCAACCTATTACTCATGCCTGCCTCCTAGGATTGTTGTAAAGATGAAATGAGAGTATGCACAGGAAGTCCTAACATCGTCTCTGGCGCCCACTGCACCCTCAGCAATGTTTGTGACTATTGTTGCTTTTACTTTTGCTGTTATTATTATCACTGAATGCCTGCTATGGCATCTGCGGTGTGCTTTACAGAGATCCTCTCAATTATTTGTGAAGACAGAACATCTCCTTCCTGCCCCTACTGTTCCCTTCCATGTATGGGGACAGAAATTAGTGTGACATCTGTGGACTCTCACCTTCCAGCTCCACTTTTTGCCTCTGTGGAAGTTGCGCTTTTTTCCTTTGGTGAATTGGGAAGGAGGAACTGCTCAGGAGTAGCTCAGTCCTGTTGCTTCCTCCCCTTACTGAAAGGAGATGCCCGTCCAGTGCGTCTGTGTTCTCTGCTTCCCTGAGCTGTAGTCCTCCCCAGGCTGAGCAGCCTGACCAGACTTTGCGCTGCTTCTGAACTAAACCAGGGAAGTTGCTGCTGCCACGATCACACACACACTGGCAGGGACATTGGCAGGGAGGTGGCATTCCGAGCTGTGGACTCATGGCATAGGACACAGTCCCAGATGAGTATGAGAAAGACAGAGACAGAGATGGCTCCAGGAAGAAGAGTAGAAGGGCTTGTTTCTTCTTCTTTGAGGAAATACTGTTGCCAAAGTGTTTGCTTCTAAGGGGTTTTACAGATTAGGTCCGGGGGGAAAAATAGCATTCAGAGTGTACTGTTTCTTTAAAAAATGTGACAGCTTTATTGAGATACTATGCACATACCATACAATTCACCCATTTAAGTATAAAATTCAATAGTTTTTCGTATATCCGCAGAGTTGTGCAACTATCACCATAATCAATTTTAGAATTTTTTCATCATCCCCAAAAGGAACCCTCGACCTATTAGCAGTCACTTCCCATTTCCCCCCAAAACCCAGCCTTAAGCAACCACTAATCTACTTTCTTTTGGTCTCCATAGATTTGCTTAATCTGGACATTTCACTTTAATGAACTGATATAATTTCGTCTATTGTGAATGGCTTTCTCAAAGTAGATTGTTTTAATGTATACTCCACCCTGGCTGAGATGCTACCTGATTTGTGGTCTGCTTTTCATTTACTTTTTATTCATTTGTTCAGTAAATATTTATTGAAAACATGTTATGTGCCAGAAAGAAAGAAAAAAAGGAAAAAAAGAAAATACTCAATGCTCCTTGGAACTTACACTCTCTTCCCCCCGCCTAATATGCTCTTTTATCCTCCTTACTGCTTTTCTCCCTCTCACCCACCTCTGTGCCCAAATTATTTGGTACCGTTTTACTGCTTCCCCACCTCCAGTTCCTGAAGCCTCTCTACCTAGCAGCTACAAGCTTCACTGCACACAAAATTTGCCCAAGGATGCATGTGTATTACTGTCAGATGCTGCAATGTGTGCTAATGGCATAATTACTGATGTGTTTTAGTCACACACAAACTCCCTGACTTCACTGACAAAGAAATAGTAAACAGTCCTTTAGTGCAATTGTATGTGTTCTATTTCCTGATTTTATATTTTAAAAAGAGATATAATTTTTTAATGTGGATGATTTTTATTTTTATCATATTGGCTTAAATGCAGATATGTTTGCTCTCCCTTAGTACATGATCCCTCCAACTAAGGTGGCTTTCCCAGGGTTTCAGCGAGGGAAAGGGAACTCTGGACACCCAAGCCTGGAATAGTGTGCCCAGTGGTCACGATTCAACCCATGTTGCCACGCGTGTTGAATAATTATGTGGGGAAAATATTTCCAGAATTCCTGATGCAGGGTAACATTTATAGGTGAGCTCTTTTCCTTTAAATTTCTGATTAGAGAAATTTCATTTATTTGGAACCATGGAATGGGAGCAGGGAGGTTTATATAGCTCAGGGAAGAAATTTTTATCATTCCTTCAGTATCTCGCTTCTGACTTGCGGAACTCAACTTCCTCAAAATAGCAAGGACTATGCCATGTGTTTAAACTTTTCACATCACTACCAGCTTATCTCATTGAATCCTTAACATCTTCCATTGAAGCAGATATTAATATAATCTTTATTTTGCAGATGTGGGGACTGTGGTTCAGAGACTGACTTGCCCCAGGTTACCCAGTTTGAAAGTGGCAGAAAGGACCTTTCACAAATGCGAGGTTTTCTGTTGCCACCATGAGCTCTTTCCAGGGCTTGCTCCTCAATCTTCCCCCATCCACCTACTTCCTTTGGCAGTTCCTCGTATATTTGCCCCAGGCAGAAACTCCTGAATAAGGAGTTTCTCTCAGCTGCAGCTTCTACCCTGCCTGTCAGGAACAAATGCTTGGCTTTCTCAGATACTGTGAGAATTCCCACCCACCCCTTCTACTGATGGAGTCGAAGAGCCATTTTGCTAGCTTAACTAGATGCTATCATCATAACACACAATTGCTAATTCACCCCCAGAGTCTCCTAACAGCCAGTTTAGTGGAACACAGGGGCTGCCTTCCTTTTATCTTTTTAATTTTTATAAAGCAAAATGCATAAGCAAAAAGAGAGAACCAAACTTCCATGTGCTTTAGATACGCCTCTCTTCTTTGGCTTGTTCTTGTCCCTGGCAATCCCAGGCCAAAGCAGAGTCTCAGTGTCTTCCTAGAGATAGCCAAAGAAAAGAAACACGTGATGAAAAATCAAAGAGGCAGTGTTGGAACTCGGTGCCATGAAGCTAAGACCACAGCATGTTTGTCCTCCGGACTCTACCGTCATGCTCCCCAGACACATGATGACACTTGAACTTAACTTTGTGGCCCTCAAAGCCCACTAGGCTACACTCCCTGGTCATTCCAGGATACTGTTCATGATTTTAGTTCCTCTGTTTCCTTTATCCTCCCTAAATGCCAGCCCCTCACTTCTATTTCCTCTTACTTTCCCACTTCTCTCCTATGGTAGGCTGTTTGCAAAATGGTCACAATTCCTCACTCCTCCCTGCACTTTCCAGCTTTTCCCATTGAAAGGTAGGATCCATTTCTCCCTCTCCTTGAATCTGAGCTGTCCTGTGACTTTCTTTGATGAATAAAATATGGCAGAAGTGACCTTGTGCCCCCAGAGTGATGTATCCAAAAGTAATCACAGTGGTTGCCCCTGGTGGAATGAGGTGGGGTAAATTAGGATGATGGTGATTGGGTGAGTCTGAGACTTCTCACTGTTTACAGTTTTGTCTTTTGGATTTTTGAATTAAGTAAATGTATGAAAAAATAAATATTTAAAAGTCAATGAGTCAAAAAAAAAAAAGAGTGACCTTGTGCCAATTCTGAGCCTCAGACTGAAGGCATGTCTCACATTTCTGTTCATTCTCTTGGAACCACGCTGAGCTGCTGTGTTAACAACCCCAGTCTATCCAGCTGGAAGATGAGGGATGCACAGCCCCATCACCTCTGCCACCCTAACTGAGCCAGTCAACACCCCAAAGCAAAGACACTCATCGACTGGCAGCTGGCTATAGATTCAGGAATGTACCCAGTCAAGCCCAGAAAAATCTTCCAACCAAGCCAAGACCAATTGTCAACCTACAGAATTGGGAGCTAACTAAAGGGTGTTATCTGAAGCTACTATATATATTTTTTTTTTTTTTTTTTTTTTTTGTGGTACGTGGGCCTTTCACTGTTGGGGCCTCTCCCATTGCGGAGCACAGGCTCCGGACGCGCAGGCTCAGCGGCCATGGCTCATGGCCCCAGCCGCTCTGCGGCACGTGAGATCTTCCCGGACCGGGGCACGAACCCGTGTTCCCTGCATCGGCAGGTGGACTCTCAACCACTGTGCCACCAGGGAAGCCCCATACTGTATATTTTTTAATGCAGCTAAATTGATACACCTCCCTTTCATACTTTTCCAAATTGTCCTCTAGAACCATTTTTCATTAATGCAAATTGGCATGGCTTTCTAGCTCCAATGATGCCCCAGCCACCTCGACTGTGTCAGCCAGAGGAACCTCTCCTCCTCTTATTCTTTCCCCAGCCACAGGGTCCAAAGGGAGAGCTGCCGTCCTCTTACTGACTCCACCTTCTTCCCAGGCTACAGATGAGCATATGGCCCAATTTGGACAAAATCTGAGTGCTTTACTCCTACCAACACTGGTTAGTCCATTGGGAGGAGAGCACACGAGCCAACCCAGGGCCATCAGAGTCCTTCCTGGAACTTCCCAACTGGAGAACTGAAGCAGAGTAAGAAAAGCTTTTTTCTAAAGTAGAAAAGGGACTGTGAAGATGCCAGCCTGAAGTTACCATTACTGAAATCCCTTGTCAAATGGAGAAGCTGATCTAGGAGCATGAAGCTGGAAGACAGAAGTTGAATCATGAGAGGGTAACTCTGCTGGTGAGCTTAGACTCCCTGGTGTTGGCCTTCCCTGACCTTGCTGTGGACTCAGTATGTAAATCAATAATATCCTCTATTTTCCCAAGCTAGTTTGAATTGGGCCTCTGTGACTTGCAACCAAAGAGTCCTGAGTGAAACCTCACTCCAATATTTCTGGAGCTATAAGACCTGAAAAAAATGTCTTGCCTGTTGAGTTGCTTCTGTGCTCAGCTCAGCCTAGATTAGTTTGAATGAAGCTGGCAGCTGGGAGCACTTATCATAATATTCATTTCTTTCCATATGCCTTTTGTTTTTATTCATTCAAGACATATTGGCTGTGATGGGCAAGAGCCACACTGTACATTAGAGATGTACAGACAAACCACATCGGCTCTACCCTTGGCAAAGTCATGATCGAGTGGGGCAAGAAGTGAGTAGCTGGCCAGTTCTCCCTGGCATAGTAAATGCTGAGAGGGAGTGATACACAAAGTGCTGTGATAACACAAGGAAGGTCATGTGGTCCAGCCACATGGGAGGGAGAGAGAGGCCGCTTAGGGAAGGCCCTGGTAGAATTATGTGTGCTGGGTATGACAGCTAATAATAACTAACTGGGTAAAGGCAGGAGCTACAGGGTGAGACTCTCTCCTGAAGAGGGGATATTATATGGAAATGTGTGGAGGGAGTCTGGAGAACTGAAGTGGGTTGTGGTGACAGATCAGAGGATGAGAAGCTAGAAAGATTTGCAGGGGCCAGGGCATAAATAGACATTTGGATCATGTTAACAAGTCCAATCATGCTAACAAGATTGGACTTTTTTTTTTTTGTCTTTTCTGAGAGCAGTGGGAAGTCTAGAATGTTTTTAATCAAGGAATCTTTTGATGTATTTTTTAACATCTTTATTGGAGCATAATTGCTTTACAATGGTGTGTTAGTTTCTGCTGTGTAACAAAGTGAATCAGCTATGCTAACACATATATATGGAATCAAGGAATCTTTTGATCAGATTCTAGCTTTTGGAAGATAGGTTTAGCATCTGCACAAAGAATAGATTACAGCAGGGAGAGCCTGGGGCAGGGAGATGGGTTAGTAATCCAGGAGAGGGGTGGTGAAGATCTGAGCAATTCAAGGCAGCAAACTTAGGCTTTGGGGATGGAAAAGAAGGGCAGATTAGAGCGATATTAAGAAGGCAGAAGTACATTGATGGGATGTGGGAGGGGAGGGGAGGAAAATCTCTTCCTCAGGTTGCTTCTAGTAGTGGTAAATCAGGTCTGAACCAGAAGCACCAGTGGGCAGTGCTGAAGCCTTTGGGTCCAAATTCAACCAACTCCTTGATATAAGAAATCTTCAAACAAGAATACAGAGTATCAACCCCTCATGTCCTGGCTGATTTCGCAACAATGAACTCCAATGTTTGTCTCCCCAGGCCCCTCAGATGGCCAAAGTCTTTGCCTACTGCAGGCTGTAGCCCACCCCCCATGGCAAACAAGTCAACCCGCTCCTCCTCTCATGTCCTAGCTGCCTTGCTGTCTCTCCAAAGCCCTCAGATAGCTGTTTTTGTAGATGCTATTGATGTTTGAAGCATCCCTGGCTTCTACCCACTAGGTTCCAGTAGCATATACCCCCTGTGCCTAGTAGTGACAACACAAAATCTCTCCAGACACTGACTTCCAGATATCCTCTGGGGGCAAAACTGCCCCCCTTGAGAACTACCAACTCAAAGAGTTATTATGAGAGTTTAGGATGTGGAGTGTTAAATGCCCAGCCCAGTGTCTGGCACATGGAGTGGACTCAGCAAATACTGGGTTCCTTCTCCCTCCTGTCACTTGTACCAGGACTCCTGCCCTGGTTTGTTGGGTGAGAAGATTTGTGTCTTCCCCACTGGGGCTCATGGATCAGAAGTAACCAGGGATGCTGTAGTTCTAACAACACTTCGATGTGTGACCTTGAACAATCTCTCTGAGCTTCCCTAACAACAAAATGAGAGACTTGGACTTGGTGAATTTTAAATGCTTCTTCAGGGATATTTCATGGTTCTTAGAATATAATATGCAGACCAGAGTTGGGAGAAATAAGGCTGTCAAGGGTACCTTATGAGGAAAAATGGAAAACCCTGGCTTTGTGAGATGAAGCAAAATGATGATGGAGGGGGTGTGTTCATCGTTGCCAAATATTTGAAGGCTGGATGTAGAAAGAGTACACTCTTAGGCCTCAGCACAGTGATTAGTTAAGAATGGAATAAAGCCAGGAGCTTACATTCAAGCGTGGAGACGTCTTGGCTAAGTAAGGGCTGAGGGAAATCCTGGAGAAGTGAGCCAGATACCACCTGCCTGGGTGTGGTCGGCAGAATTCTATGATGAGCCCAAGATTCCCAGCCCATGATTACACACACCTTCTCCCAGTTTTTCAAACACTGATCTAAGTTCTACTGGGAAGATATTTTGCAGATGTAATTAAGGTCCTAAATCAGTTGACCTTAAGATAGATTATCCTGGTGAGTCTGACCTAATCACATGAGCCCTTTAGATCTGGGTCTAGAAGTCAGAGATGGAGGTCAGAGATACAAAATGTGAGAGGGATTTGATGGTGGAACCTAGATGGCATAGGATATGGAGGGCTTCGAGGAACAGAGAGCAGCTCCTGGCTGACAGCCGACAAAGAAATGGAGGCTTAAGTCCTACAACTGCAAGGAAAAAGATTGCAATCATGAGTGAGCTGGGAAGAAGATTCCTCCGCAGAGCCTTCAGATGAGATCTTGGCTGATACATTGATTTCAGCCTTTGAGACCCCAAGCAGAGAACCATGTCCGGGGCCCTTATCTATAAAGTTTGAGACGATGAATGGGTGTTGCTTCAAGTCACTAAGCAATAGAAAACTGATAAGCCATAATTATCTCTGGGCCATTCTCTCCTCTAAAGCACTCCCACCCCTCCAGCTTGGTGGGCAGACATGTGACTATTTTACTCATTGTAGAGTCCGCCACATCCCCACGCTATTGACATCAGTAGACCTCTGTTTGGAGCAATCTTTGTTTCCAACAATGAACGGCCAGTGGTGGAACTAAGAAACTGAGGGGAGGGAAAGGAAGAGGCAAATTCCCTATGGCTTTGACTTCAAGGAGAATGGCAAACAAGTTCCTGACTTGGATCTCAACCAAATAAAGTTGTTTGTTTTTTTCTTCCTATCACTGTTTACAGATATCATTTAGTCTGAGATCAGAGTAAGCTCTGTCTTTTCTTAACAGAACTACAGACTGAATGATCCTTGGGGCTGGTGGGAGGAATAATAGGAGTTGTATTTCTTAAAGTAAATTGGTAAACAAGACCAGATGCACTCCCTTGTGAAGCAAAAGGAGGCTAAATGCAAGATCTGCTGTGTGTGTGTGTGTTTTAACATCTTTATTGGATTATAATTGCTTTATAATGTTGTGTTAGTTTCTGCTGTACAACAAAGTGAATCAGCTATATGTATACATATATCCCCATATCCCCTCCCTCTTGAGCCTCCCTCCCACCCTCCCTATCCCACCCCTCTAGGTCGCCACAAAACACCGAGCTGATCTCTGCTGTGTGTGTTTGTGTGTGAATGAAGTGTGTGTGAACGCATCTTTGTGTAAATAGAATGTGCACTCTGTAGGTACCAGAGTGTCATGATGTGTGGTGCCTGTGGAGACATGTTGCATGTTGGTGAAGGTGAACTCTGGTTGCGGGGAATTATGTGGGGGTATATCCATGTATAAGAGTGTGTGATGGGTGGGCAAGAAGGTAGTTGTGATGGGGAGAATGTGTGTGTGAAACTGATATATTCGTATATAAACAGGTGTGTCATACAGCATGGTAGAGAAAGAGTCATGTGTATAGTTATTTGTCTGTAGGAGAGCTGGAGTGGCGGAGGAAAATGTACTGTGTGTAGGGTATATATGTGGGACTGAGAAAGGGGAAGGGGGCAGGGCACAACCTTTAAAAGAATGACATAACCCGAGGACATGACATAAACTGATTAGAACCAAAAAGGCCCAAGATGGTGGACGAGTCAACTTCCACTAGACCTTGAGCCTCAGTATACACTCATTGTAACATATCAGCAAGCTAAATGACATACGCACAGGTGCCATGGCAGTTCCGAGGTTGACCATAAAGGTCAAAAAGTGGGCAGTGGCCCAATTCCTGGAAGTCCCCACCCCTTCCCCCAAATAGCTGGAATACTCCTCTCACTCATTAGCCTGTGAAATTACCCACCCCTATAAAAACTGACGACCCCATACCCTGGGGCCTCTCGCCTTCTGAGATGGCCCACACTCTACCTACGGAGTGTGTTTCTCCCTGAATAAAACTTCTTGCACATTACTATGGCTCTCTCTTGAATTCTTTCCTGTGCGAAGCCAAGAACCCACACTCGGTAGCCATCCCAGGGACTCGCTGAGACCTGGGACATGACCATCCTCTCCAGCCCCACTCTCCTTCCTGCAACAGGACTATTTGCAGAAAAGGAGTCTGAGGTGTAATGCATTTGAGTAGTAGGGGTGTGAGTTCGTGGAGCCTGCTCAATGATTCTCTGCCTCTATGACATTAAGTTGTTTCAGTTTCCTCTTTGCAATTACTGCTGTCTAAATCTATCTTATTTATATACTTTATTTGTTTATCTGTCCACTGGAATGTAAGTTCTGTGAGAGCAGAGTCCATCTCTATCTTATCTACTGATACAACATCAATTTTTTTAGAACAGCACATGGCTTATAAAAAAATAAAAGGATATGAGAGGTGATGTGATAGTAGGGTGTCTATGCATATGAGTATATGTAAGGGAGTGGTAAGGAATTTGCTATGATAGTGCAAATGGGATTCGGTAGCTCACTGAATTAGTGAAGAGGTGGAGTTAGGTTGGATAGAGGTGATGGGCTTTATGTATGACTGTGTACTGTGTGCACATGAATATGTAGTGGAAGTTTGAATGTGTACTTAAAGGATATGTGGTTGGTGTTGATGGAGAGGGAGGTGGGAGTGTAAATAGTTATGTTTGAGCGAATGTCATTTGCAATCTCACTGGGATGTATCTTGTCAGATGTTGACTCCCCTCAGGTTCCAGGGACCTGAAGCTGTATTGTGTCTTCCTAATGAGGAGTCCTGTCTAGACAGCTGGGTCTCAGGAGCCGTAATTACCTAATAAGGCACAGATGGGGTTAAGGGAAGATAGAATTCTTTTTTCTTAAGAGGTCCCTCAAATGAGTAGCAGGTCTTCCTGCATACCTGTAAGATGTGGCTATAAAACATGAGGTTCTAAAGTCCAGGTGGCTTCTTTTGTTTGTAGCAGTCATTTACTGTGGCTATCGGTGTATGTGTGTGTGTGTGTGTGTGTGTGTGTGTGTGTGTGTGTGTGTGTGTGTGTGTGTGTGTGTGTGTGTGTTTTCTTTCAAAGAGCCAGGGCTTTACCTCTGAGGTTCTGGAGACACTCTCTAAACTCTGAACAATTATATTCTGAAGGTTTAAGTGTCCCTGCAATTTCAGCTCCCTGTTTCTTCAACTAGAGAAGCTCACTTTTTTCTCTAGTTATTTCTAAAAAGCTGTTCTTTTGCTTGTCTTTTCTAGTTTTGCTGATAAGACCTCTAAGTGCCTGCTAATTCTTTTGCCCAGCTCTGGGATTAGAGCAGTTTTCGGCACCTTCCTCCTTGTCTGAATGACCTCAAAGCTGTTCATCCCAATTTATCTTGAGTTCCATCTACTTTCACTTTTTTAAAGAAATGCTCTTGGCACTTCTGAGATTCTAGGTTTAGCATCCAACTTTTTTCCCCCTTCTCCTGTGTCTCTCATGTAGCTGGAGGGTGGTTGATTAACTGCAAAGAACTACTGAGTTTCAAGTATAGTATAATGCTAAAATAGCCTACCTGGGTAATATGAAAAAATATATTTTTCCCGGAAATCTTCAATTAGAGTGTTTGACCTAAAATTTACGAAGTACTGGAAACTGTAAAAGGCACCTCCTCCATCCTCATTTTTTTTTTTTTTTTTTTTTTTTTTTTTTTGCGGTACGTGGGCTTCTCACTGTTGTGGCCTCTCCCGTTGCGGATCACAGGCTCCGGACGCGCAGGCTCAGCGGCCATGGCTCACGGGACCAGCCGCTCCGCGGCGTATGGGATCTTCCCGGACCGGGGCACGAACCTGTGTCCCCTGCATCGGCAGGAGGACTCTCAACCACTGCGCCACCAGGGAAGCCCCATCCTCATTTTTTTAAACCTACTATGTGCAAGTCATTGTCTTAGAACCTGAAAGCGAAATGGGAGCTGGCAGAGAGAAATCCTAAGGAAAAAAATAAGTAAAAAATATTCCTCATTTAGGGAAAGGATTCTTGGAAGAACAGCACCCAAAAGACAAACTTGACCATCACCACCATCAACAGCACCATGACCGCCATCCTCATCCTTACCAATAGCCTCATAAAGTTCATAGAGTGTGAATCATTGGTATCTCCTCTTCTTCTGGTCTTAACTCCGGGCCAAAGATGATTGTCCCACCCACCCCAAGTTTTGGCACTCCAATATGGGTTTTGTAGAACACAAATTTTATGGGGTCACTCCTCTGCCCAGGATCATTCAATTCCTCAGATCAAATCCAAACTTTTCAGATAGCCAGTCAGAGCTCACCATGCCCCAACCTCATTTGGTGTAAATCTCTCCAGTATGAATTAATCATCTAATGCATATCCCATGGTGCCAGGCTACGTAAACTGAGGGTACAGAGAGGGGAAAGAGTGCAAAACTCCATCTGTGACCACAAGGAGCTCACAGTCCAGCAGAAGACGCAAGGTGTAGCAGAGATGACAGTAGCCAACTTTATGTTGGGTGAAGTGTGGTTATGAAGGGGTTGGGAAAAGAGGTGATGCTGGAGCTGAGCCTTGAAGGGTGGTGCAGGGGTGTTCCAAGGGAATAAATGTTTACAAAAAGGGGTGGTGTCCTCAGCCATGCTTTCTGGCTCAGACATCATGTGCATTCTAACCTCTAGGCTTTTGCCTGATACATTTCTGTTACTAGAAATGTCCTCCTTCTCTTCCCTTACTTATCCAAGTCCTGCCTACTCTGCAGGAACCGTATCTGATCTCAGCATTGCCACAAAGCCTTCCCTGACCACTAGAACCCATCCTCTCTCCTCCCTAAACTCCTGTAGTCTAGTCTGTTGCAGACCACCATGCCCAATATGGTGATGGTTTTGTTTCCCTACTAAGGAAGAAAACTCTGAGGGCAGGAGGTCCAGTTCTCCTTGGAACTATGTCCTGGAAGGCTAGGCAGAGTCTAGAGAGGCAGAAGAGCACAATGTTTATGAACACATTCTTAAAAGCCAGACTATGAGAGTTGAGACTATGAGGGCTCTTGTGCTTACCAAATGTGTTACTTTCAGAAAGTTATTTAAATGTCTTGTGCCTCAGTTTACTCATCTGTAAAATGGGAATGACTAATGAGATGAATGAGAATTGAATAACTTCATCCATGTAAAGCCTTTAGAACAGTGCCTGGGAAGTGGTAAGCATTAAATAAATGTTGCCTATCATCATCATCATCATCATCAGATTCAACCAGCCTCTCTGTTATTTCGTAGATGAAGAGGCACAGAGAAATGTAGTGACCTTTCTAAGTTCACACAGCTAGTGAGTAACGGAGCTGGGAGCAGAACTTAAGTGTCATAACTCCCAGCCAGGGTTCTTTTGGCAGCATTGCACCACTTCTTGATCTTCCCACAGGTCCTAGCTCAACACTTAACCAACAGCTCCAGCTCCATATGTGTTTGTCAAGTGAGTGACTGATCCCTGAACCCAACCAGAAGGCCCCAGAACTTGCTGGGTGTGAAGAGAATAGCTAAACTGGTCCAAATCCCAATGGTCTGAGTTCTCTACCCATACAAAGAACACCTAGCCCACACTTCAGAGAACACATTGCCTGTGGGCTGGAAGAAAGGAAGAGCTGGGGTCATTTAAAATTAATGCTCTTGGGTTGGACTTAAAAGCTCCACCCTCCTCTCTCTCCATCTTCTATTATGACCTGGAGACCTGGAGGCAACTTGTCTTTTGCTGGCTTAAGGAGCAGCTCCATTTAAAAGCCATTAGCTTTTTTTTTTTTTTACATCTTTATTGGAGTATAATTGCTTTACAATGGTGTGTTAGTTTCTGCTTTATAACAAAGTGAATCAGTTATACATATACATATATTCCCATATCTCTTCCGTCTTGCGTCTCCCTCCCTCCCACCCTCCCTATCCCACCCCTCTAGGTGGTCTAAAAGCACCAAGCTGATCTTCCTGTGCTATGCAGCTGCTTCCCACTAGCTATCTATTTTACATTTGGTAGTGTATATATGTCCATGCCACTCTCTCGCTTTGTCACAGCTTACCTTTCCCCCTCCCCATATCCTCAAGTCCATTCTCTAGTAGGTCTGTGTCTTTATTCCTGTCTTACCCCTAGGTTCTTCATGACCATTTTTTTTCTTAAATTCCATATATATGTGTCAGCATACGGTATTTGTCTTTCTCTTTCTGACTTACTTCACTCTGTATGACAGACTCTAGGTCCATCCACCACATTACAAATAGCTCAATTTCATTTCTTTTTATGGCTGAGTAATATTCCATTGTATATATGTGCCACATCTTCTTTATCCATTCATCCAATGATGGACACTTAGGTTGTTTCCATCTCCGGGCTATTGTAAATAGAGCTGCAATGAACATTTTGGTACATGACTCTTTTTGAATTATGGTTTTCTCAGGGTATATGCCCAGTAGTGGGATTGCTGGGTCGTATGGTAGTTCTATTTGTAGTTTTTAAAAGAACCTCCATACTGTTCTCCATAGTGGCTGTACCAATTCACATTCCCACCAGCAGTGCAACAGTGTTCCCTTTTCTCCACACCCTCTCCAGCATTTATTGTTTCTAGATTTTTTGATGATGGCCATTCTGACCGGTGTGAGATGATATCTCATTGTAGTTTTTATTTGCATTTCTCTAATGATTAATGATGTTGAGAATTCTTTCATGTGTTTGTTGGCAATCTGTATATCTTCTTTGGAGAAATGTCTATTTAGGTCTTCTGCCCATTTTTGGATTGGGTTGTTTGTTTTTTTGTTATTGAGCTGCATGAGCTGCTTGCAGAGAGATTGCACTCCTGCTGCCTGCCTGTGGGCTTTCACTTAAGACCAGGTATCTGGGAACTGATGTGTCAGGCAGGCAGCCAGCCATGCCCCAGTGCCCCACAGAACAGAGCTGGCTTGCTGCTCTCCTTAACCCTGCCCAGGTCGTTTCTTACCTGAAGGTCCATTTCCTGGTTCAGTTACACAGATGTGTAGCTGGGGAGGTAGAAGCAATCCTGTGGTCTGTTCCTTCCTCTACACAAACTTGCTGTGTGATCTTGGGCAAGTTCATGTGACTCTCTGGACTGCAGTCTCTTCATGATAGTAAGAACCATTTACTGAATGTCTTCAATGAATTCAGTTCAGGCCCATTCTAATCCATCTAACAACCCAGTAGGGAAGGCTTTATTCATTTTGTGTTCAAAGAAGCAGGCTTAGAGAGGTGAAGTGACTTGTCCAAGGTTGTATAGTTGATATGCAGTGGAACCTGGACTTAGAGTGTAATAAGGAAGAACAAATCTGACTGCATATTAGATCTGTTTCTTTTTCCTTTGTATTCTATTACTTTGACTACCAGTTAAAAATATTGACTTTAGCCTGAAATATACAGGATAGTCCATTCTCAAGGGCATAACACTGTCCATTCATATAGAGATAAAAAGTTGCCGAACAGAGAATAATATTTGTCTTGTTGGAGGTTTATAGGAACATCGTGGCCAGACCTCTGTGGACTGCTGCAAGAAAAAAGGATTCTGACACCAAGAAGTTTGAAACAACCAACCACATCCCTTCCCCTTTCGGTATAAAATAAGCCTGAATTCTAACTTGGGTAAGATGGTTCTTTGGGACAGTAGTCCCCCATCTTCTCAGTCCGCTGGCTTTCTGAATAAAGTCACTATTCCTTGCCCCAACAACTCGTCCCTTGATTGATTAGCCTGTCATGTGGCAAGCAGTACAAGCTTGGACTTGGTAACAAGAGCAGTGTGGAAGAATGGGAAGAACTAGAAGTACAGTGATATCAATCCAGATACTGCTAGTACATATGGGATATCCTTGGGCTGGTCCCTTCTGTCAAGTGGGAAAGCCTTTCATATGAAAAAAACTTTACATTTAATAGTCTGTAACGCAGTGGTTCCCAAACATGCCTGTACATCTGTCTCACCAGAAGCTTAATCAAAATAGATTCCTAAACTTTAACCCAAGCTTAGAGAATCTCCGATCTCTGTGGATGGGACCTGGGAATCTGGAGTTGAACAAGTTCATGTCTGACACATGGAACAATGTGCAAAGTACTGCAGTTTCACTGGTTATCATGTTCTCTGAGATCCTGCCTGTGTTAGTCAAGTGTGCCACGTTACAGAGTGACAAACAAATCTCAAATTTTGTGGCATGACTTAACACAACCAAAGTATATTTCCTGCTCCTGTAATGTCTATTGTCAATGTGGGTACCTCCCTAGAGCAGCTGTCCTCCATGTGGTGGCTCCCATCCTACGTCTTGACTTAAAGCACCTCCATTGCAATACATGCTCCTATGATGCTCCTTGGCATGGGAAGAGAGCCCTGGCAATGGGACACTTCCACTCCAAAGTGCACGTACCACTTCTGCTTATATTTCACTGTTCAAAGTAAGCCCTACTGGCCAATCCTAATGCTCTACTTTAGGCAAATAAGGGCACTCATCCCTGTGTGCCCCAAAGTAGAGATGAACTGGATATTGGTAAACAGTAGAAATATCTATTACAATGACCTCGTGGAGCTGCTTGGGTAACGCCCTCGTCTTCACCTGATTGGACAAATGGGAAAAAAGGAGGAAGATCAAAGATCCAGGAATGATTTTTCATAGTGATAATAGCTGCTTATTCATTTACTTGTTCATTCATTCATTCCAAGAATACTCTCTGAGCCCTACTGTGTGTTTGGCACTGGACCACAGAATGAAGGAACAGTGATGAATCATACACAGACCACTGAACTTAAGGCATTTGGCCAAAGGCAAAAGGCAGACATAAATGGTTGATGAAAATAAACAGCCACCAATGAAGACAAGAGCAGAGAGGATTTTCTAGATGAGGGAACAGCATGTATGAAGCCATGGAGACAGGAAACAGATGAGGGTGTTCACATGCCTATGAAAATTTTGTATAGCCTGGCCTTTGGGTAAGAGTGAAAAAAGACTGAAAGATAAGGCTTGGGTGGGGCAGTGAAGGTTAAAATCAGGAGAGAGTGAAAACAACGGGGGGCGGGGGGAAACAGTGAGAGAATGTTGGAGGTGCTACACATTTTCATCCATGTTACTTTTCTTCTGTCCTTTTGTTGTGGTGGAAAACATTTCACTTTTGGATAGACTTGAGTTAGAATAACAACTGTCAGTTACTGAGTGACTTTGGACAGGGTACCCAAATTCCCCAGACCTCAATTGCCCCGTTTGTAAAGTAGGTTATTTGTACAGACATGGGAGTGTCCCACTAAAACCTCCCTTCAAGAGAGAACCTCCTGTGAGGGGTGGAGTTGGCTGACAGGTCCCAGTTGAGACACCTTCAAGACCCACTGAAGCATTTTTATGTTGAGGTCACAGTCGCCTTGGGCTGTTCCCAGCCAAGGATTGAGTACATGGGGGACTACACCAGGGTCAGTCCTTACCCTGACCCTGGAAGAAATCTCCTGCAGATACCACAACTTCTTTGAGTTCCTTTCATTCTCAAGAGTAATTTCATTGTGGCAATTAAACTATTCAATCCAATCTAGTGTTTTAGGCTGAACCATGAGAAATTGCCAGTATTTGATAATTTTTGATCTATGTAAAGGACAGTTTCACATGGTTCAAACTAATAATGCAGTGTAAAGCCAAACATAATTCAAATTTAAACCCATCCCCTCCCTCAGGTGGAAACTGACCCCTAGTGGGTACAGAGTATGGTTGGCTTTTGTCTTGCTCTTGATCACCTTTTACTCCACTGGGAATGTGCTGCTTCTGTCACCTTTAGGGTCAGCCCAAATGAAGAGGGGAGTAATTTCATGTGGCTGACATTGTTGGAAGCTAATGTTGGATTCTAGGCTTGGTGAACAGTTAAAACTGACTTCTCTTTCTTGGATCACTTTTGTGTGTTTTCCTTGGGATTTTCCATCAGGGCAATTCCTTTACTGAAGCTAACTTGTTCTCTGAGGGACAATCTTGTGTTTCCCATCAGTCCTTGGTCTTCTGGTAGCTCATCCTCTGGTTGGGTGCCTCTAGATATCCTCATGGACAGGATTCTTCAGAGGCACTCTAGGCAATCTCTCTCAGTTGTGACTGATATCTGGTCCAAGAAAATACATGCCTCTGTCCCACCATCAGTGAAAGGATGGCTTTCACCCAGTAGAACTCTACTCACAGTCGACTCAGCTGCTCATGCCATTCTAATGCTCTCCTCATCTCCAGGGACATGGCCAAGTTCTCTCTGTAATACCATTAATCTTCTATTATCTAATTTAATGTCAACACTTAGAGCCCTTTCCCTCCATCTTGAGGGGGAAAAGGAAGAGACCCTACGGCATTCCAACAGCCCTCTCCAAAGGGCTCTGCTCTCTAAATATTTGCAACTCAACGTTTTTACAGGCTGGAGGTAAGGGACTTTGCTGGCAGAACCAGTTTTATCATGTCTTTTCTGTGTTCCATATAGGGATATGGCATCTCATTTTAGGATATGGGGGTACCTATCACCTATTACACATTTTAAGCCTTTGGGATCTCTATTGAAACTCTGAGACAACAGAAAGAGCTACCTTTCACATTTGGTTTCACTTATATACAGTCCAGCCTTCCCAGTCATTCCATTTCAGAAGTGACAGCACAGCACAGGAAATTCTGCAAAGTACCGCTGCTTCTGGGCCCATTAGGTGAAGTTTCAGGAAACAACTTGGCTGCCTGTTAGAAGATTTTGATCAGCTTAGCCTTTCAAAAAGATGATTTACAAGAGCAGTGTGTGTGTGAGGGAGACTTTCAAAGTCAGATTTCTGCTAGACAAGGTTGTTCAAACGTATATTGACTGGGACTTCCCTGGTAGTCCAGTGGTAAAGAATCTGCCTTACAATTCAGGAGACAAGGGTATAATCCCTGGTCAGGGAGCTAAGATCCCACATGCTTCGGGGCAACAAAGCCCATGCACTGCAACAACTGAGCTGGCGTGCCTCAACTAGAGAGCCCATGTGCCGCAAATACAGAGCCCATGTGCTCTGGAACCCGCGCGCCACAACTACAGAGCCCACGCTCCCTGGAGCCTGTGCACCACAACGAAAGATCCCACGTGCTTCAACAAAGATCCCGTGTGCTGCAACTAAGACCCAAAGCAGCCAAAAATAAATAAAGTAAATTAATAAATAAATCTTTTAAAAAATGTATATTGACTAACTGACCAACCATTCACAGGACCGGATTATTTAAACATGACAGCTGCTAACAGGGTTTGATGAACATCAAACCTCATTTCTATCTTTTTTTTAAATGACGTTGCACAAAGAATCCAAATCTCACGGGGAACAGGGAGAAGCACAGTAAAATTCTAGGATTCCTGACTTTTCCACCATCAGATAGATGATGTAGTATAGTTGCTTAGGGCCCAGGTTTCAGGGTCAAACAGACCTAGGTTTGAATTCCTGCTCCCCTACTTACTAACTGTGTATCATTGGTCAAATTTGCCTTATCTGAAAACTCTAATTTATAGGGTTCACTTGACTATTAAGCAAGGCAAGTTACTAGTGCTGTGCCTTGGACATTTTAAATACTTATCACCAAAATAGTTATTATTGCCAACATAGTAGTTGTGGACCCAAGAGTCATACTACCCAGGTTTGAATCTCAACTATGCTACTAACCAGATTTGTGGCCTTGTCCATAAAATGTGGTATTAATAAAACCTATCCTTATCTCATAGGGTTGTGGAAAGTATTAACCTGAGTTAATAAATACAAAACACATAGAATAATACCTGGATCATAGAAGACTCCCAGAAATTGTTAGCCGTTACTGTTGTTACTAAGGTCCTCTTTGTAGTGTTTTCCCCCAGGAATTGCAAAAATTGGAAAATACGGTGTATTCAGCCATGTAAGAAATGCTTAATTTCTTCCCTCTTCTACCACTTCATTAAAGTGGATCAAACATACTCATGAGTACAAATCAGGATTTCTGATTGAGGGGGCCGGAAACCCCAGCAGTGTTATCAGACTAATTCTAATCCAAACAAACACTTTTGGCATTTTTATTAACCAATGAAGCATTATCCCTCCAGTTGCCTCTTAAAATTTTTGAAACAACACTGAAATGTTCCAGAAGATTACAAACACAGTACAAACGCTTTTCTTCTAAACTTTTGAGAGTGAGTTGGCAACCTGAGGTCCAATTACCTCAGAATACTTTGGCGTGTATCTCCTACAAACAATGGCATTCTCCTACATTACCACGAGATATCACTCAAATCAGGAAGGTAGCATAAATATCAATACGTCACTACCACCTGCTCCACAGACCCATTCAAGTTTCTCCAATTGTCTCATAGCTAAAAGACTGACGTAAATCATGCATTGCATCTAGTTTCATGTGATTTTGGTCTTCTTCTGTCATTTCTCAGCCTTTCTTTGACTCTCATGACCTTGACACTTTGGAGAGTACTGGTCATTTATTTTGTAGGATGTCTCTCAATTTGGTTTTATATTCTGTTTCCTTATGATTAGATTCAGGTTCTGCATTCTTGGCTACATTCTTCTCACTGCATCCCATCAGGGGTTGGATGATTCCATTTGTTTATCTGACCTCTTGATTAAGGTGGTGTCTGCCAGCCTTCCCCACTGTAAAGTCACTACTCTTCCTTTTGTAACTAATGAGTATTTTATGGGAAAGTGTTTTGACATTACATAAATATGCCGTTGTCTTCACAGTTTTAAGTTATTTTTATCAGTGTGGATTCATGGTTTTCTATTTTATTCGGTGTATTATAATCTATGACTATCATTACTTATTTGGTTACTCAAGTTCCCAGTTTGGCCAGTGGAGTTCCATTCAAGCTGGGTTTTACACCCCTTTAAAATGTTCCTATTATTCCTCTCTGTCACAAGATGTTTCAGTCTCATCTTGTATTTTCCCTGCCCCACTCCTGAAATTAACTATTTGCCTAGGAGTTCAGGTTTCTTTTACTGGAGAATGGTATTAAGAAACCAAGATATGAGCTCTAGGTGTGTTCATTGCTACTGGGATGTCACTACACCCACATCTTCTTGGTGGACAGAGCCAGGGAATGTATGTGTGTATATTCACACATTTATATTTATTTCTGTCTGTATTAAAGACCATGAATTCGTTCTGATTGTAATTCAGCACTACAGTTTTCATTCTAATTTTCTGCCTTTCCGTATTTGTATGTCCCTTCTCCAAATGGTTCCCGCTATCCTTATTCTATTTACTTATTTGACCAATCCCTCGGCACAACTAATCTCCTACCGCCTCTCCCTCCTCCAGAGCAGATGGTACCCACACTCCTTTTGAATTCCAACACCCTGTGCAGGACCACCCCCTGTTTGGACACCTCTTCACTCTGCTGTGTCTTGGATACCCCAGAACTGGGCTTCCGCAACACATAAGTATTCTCCAGAGGGTTGTGCTTGGGGTTTGAGAGCCCCTGCCAGGCACCCCTCCTCACTTTGGTCATTCTCTGAGTCTCCACTGTAAGCTAATCTGCTCACCTCACCCCATGTGACACTCCCCATAGCCTGCCCTTCCTGGGGCTCATGCCCTCCTTCCTGCTCAGATTCTCACTTCCTAGGCTGGGCAATTCCCCTTCCCTACCTGCAGAGACATTCTCATCCCACCTGGACCCTGAGGGCTGCTTCTCTTTGTGGATGCCCCTCTCACCACACTTGGGATGACTCCTCTGATGTGGACAACCTCCACACGTGCTCAAGGCCCTGACACTTCACACCAGGCTGCCCCTTTGCTGGACATGCTCCTCGCTTGGTCGGACTCAGGTTACTCTGCTCAGGGAAGCGCTCACACGTGGCCCTTCCCTGTTCCCTGGTCTTGGCCCGGGACTCGAGCACCACAGCTTTCTCCCCTTTTGATACAGATGCCTATCCTCTGTGTCCCACCTAATAGACTTAGGACTGAATTATTCAGCAAGGAATGAGCAAGCAAGGGGAGGAGGTGGAAAAAGAGGGGAAGAAGAAGAAGAAAGAAATATGTGAGGAAAGAAATAGATCTTTAACAACCAAATGGCATTTTCACCAATACATGGATAAATGAACAAAAAGTTTAGATCCTCTAATACTTTTGGGAAGTATCATTTAATAGAAAATCATAGACTTTAAAAAAAGAGTTATTTCAGGGCTTCCCTGGTGGCGCAGTGGTTGGGAGTCCACCTGCCGATGCAGGGGACGCGGGTTCGTGCCCGGGTCTGGGAAGATCCCACATGCCGCGGAGCGGCTGGGCCCGTGAGCCATGGCCGCTGAGCCTGCGCGTCCGGAGCCCGTGCTCCGCAACGGGAGAGGCCACAACAGTGAAGGGCCCGTGTACCCCGCCCCCCCCCCACACACACGAGTTATTTCAAAATATTTCAGTGCAGGCAGGGTTTTGTTTTGTTTTGTTTTGTTTTCTCTTCTCTTTGCTCTTTATTCATTCATCAAACTTTCCTGGGAGCAAACATTCCTGAACGCAGAGAAATTGATGTGGTTGTCTCTGTCACCATGGAACTACACTTGGAGGGGATGCAGGGGGAGAGATGAAATAGCTGTTAAATGAGTGAATGAATTTGCTTAAATTAATGAGGAGGTTTTTTTTACCATCTTTATTGGAGTATACTTGCTTTACAATGTTGTGTTAGTTTCTGCTGTATAACAAAGTGAATCAGCTATATGTCCACATATATCCCCATATCCCCTTCCTCTTGCATCTCCCTCCCGCCCTCCCTATCCCACCCCTGTGGGTGGTCACAAAACACCGAGCTGATCTCCCTGTGCTATGTGGCTGCTTCCCACTAGCTATCTGCCTTACATTTGGTAGTGTCTATATGTCAATGCCACTCTCTCACTTCGTCCCAGCTTACCCTTCCCCCTCTCCGTCCTCAAGCCCATTCTCTATGTCTGCAATTGACCTAAGTCTATTGCTTCATCTTTCTTTTTTTTATTAATTTTATTGGAGTATAGTTGTTTTACAATGTTGTGCTAGTTTCTGCTGTGCAGCAAAGTGAATCAGTTATACATATAGCCACTCTTTTTTCAGATTTCCTCATCTTTCAAATAGGATCAAAGTCCTACCCCAACCAATGTTACAGAGGTGCTATAAGGATCAAATAAGATAATAAATGTGAAGTCTCTCTAAACGTTAGTGTTATCTAAGGGGAAAGAATAAAATCCTCAATATAGCACCCCAATTTTCCACATACACAGGAACCACTTCATTCCAATAACTGCTGTTATTGTTCTCTAGGGAAAAGAGCCCAGAGCCCCAATCCATCCTTCTTCCACTCTTATCTTTGGTCCTCCCTGAAGAGGTAGCAGGCTCAAGGTCATGACACTCCCCCATAAGGGAGGAAGAGTTGGAAGGGGAGCGCTGATCGTACTCCAGGCTATTTTATGAGAACCATGACCCCGATGGGTAGAACTTACAAGGAAATAAAAGGATGGTACACATGCCCTTCTCTTTCTTCCTTCTACAAGTCGATGATGGTACAGTCTTACTTTTCTCTTTCTCTTCCTTTTATCCATTTTCTTTTCTTCCAGGAGTCAGTGTGTCCTATAGATGCTGCCCCAGGCTTAGAGGTCTGTCGCAGGGTAAGCAAGGTTGGCTCTATGCTATGGAGCAAACATTCTTTTTTCCTCTGTATCTTTATCTGTGGTGCCTCTATGTTCATCGAAGAAACTAGGATACCTATTTGAACAATGGGAGGAAATAGACAGAGTATACCTTCAGCTTGATTGATGTAAGGCTATATTTAGAGCTAACAAGTATAGGAAAAAAGAGCTCCTACATGATTACTAGAGTTCGACTCTCATGTAAGTTTCCTGCCTTGTTCTTATTTCTTTGTGTATATAGTTCCTCTAAGACCTATAGGTAGGAGATGCGGCTTGTCCAAGCTGGAGGTTGGAGGGTCCTGAGTTTTCTTCATTCACCCATTAACTATTTATCAAGCTCCTATGTGCTAGGCACTTTTCAAAGATGCTGATATATAGTGGTAAACTTATGAGATATGGTTTTTCTCCTCTAAAACTTGAAGTCAAATGAAGGAGTAGATCTTCAACAAGGATACCACTTGTAAAATTACAAATTACATCACTTGAATACATGGCATTTAAACTAAGTAGAAATCAACCAGGTAGAGTTCAAAGAAACTTGTGTCAGGCAGGAAGAAACAGCGTTGTATAAAGACCCTGGGCAAGAAATAATTTGGTAGGTTCAAGGGACTAAAAAAAGGATGTGGTGGCTTGAGAGCAGGGAATAAGGGGAAATAAAAGCCTGAAACAAGACTGGAGAGATAGGCAGCTGCCAGGTCACGCTGGTCTTGCAGGCTGGTAAGAATTTCAGGCTTTATCCTAAGTATAAAAGAACCATTGAAAGATCTTAAGCGGAAGAGTGGCATAATTTATTTTAAAGATCTTCTTGCCACTTTGTAGAAAATGAGTTGAAAAGGAGCAAGATTAAAAGGCAGTAGGCCATTAAGGAACTATTGCAATCATCTAGATGTGAAATGATGGTATCTCGTACCAGGAGTGCAGTGGAAAGTTTCCCATCCCTCATCCTCAGCAGACCCAGGCCAGGCTGAGGTGGTAAGCCCATGAGGGGTTTGAAGACATGGCTTCAGCCTCATTTGATCAATCTCCTGACTTTCGGTCAAACCAGCCATACTAAAATATGATTTTCCCCCTTATCTGAGAATCAAACTCATTGTCCTTTGTAATAGTTGGGGATATTTACTGATTCATCATTCTACGTATTATAGAGGGCATCTGAGGTGTTTCACCTCTTGGTACTCATGTCCTTCTGTCATCATCTGCCCCAAGCAATCGACTGCAAACTGGACGTATTAATTCTCTTCTAATGAATAGAATACAGGAGAAGGGTCAGGTGTCACTTCAGATGTTAGACCCCGGTAAGACTGTGGCTCGCTGTCTGAGGGAAGCCAGCTGCCCTGTTGTGAGCTGCTCTATGAACAGTCCACATGGCAGGGAAGTAACCTCTCTACCTAGTAGCCAGTGAGGACCTGAAGTTGGCCAGCAGCCACAGAAGTGAGCTTGGGAACAGATCCTAGCCCAGTAAAGTCTTGACTGTAGCCCCAGATAACACCTTGATTACAACCTAGTGAGAGTTGCTGAGCCATTGGCACCCAGCTAAGGTGTGCCCAGAGTCCTCACCCACAGGAACTGTGAGATAACAAATGTTCCTTGTCTTACACTGAAAATTTTGGGGGAAATTTTTTATACAGCCGTGAATACCTAACACAGCAACATTATGAAATGTCTCATGTGTTTGTGAATTGTCTTCAAAACAGTCTTGGTATTTGTACACCTGTCTTCTACAGCCACATGAGCGGGTTCCATCCCCATCAGGACAGTAGTGACCAGCCACATGCAAAACATTCCTGGAGACTTTGTTTACAGACCTAAGAGAACCCTAGAGACCAATGTCCAGCCCTCTCCGAGATGAGTAAGTGGAGACTCAAAGAAGAGGCAGATCTTTCAACTCACTGCTTTTAGCGTGGGGATAATGCCCTGGATCTCGTCATTTCTGGATTGATTTGGCATCTCTGTATTCTAGCTTTCAGGGCAATGAGCCAGAAACTCAGATCAGAAACCTGTAGATGATATTCAGAGTGTTAGCACTGTACTAGTTTCCTATTGCATCTGTAAAAAAATAACCACAGTAGTTGAAAACAACACAGATTTATTATATTGCAGTTCTGGAGACAGAAGTCTGAAATGAGTCTCACTGGGCTAAACTCAAGGTGCTGGTGGGGCTGAACTCATTCCTGAAGGCTCTAGGAGAAAACGTATTTACCTGCCTTTTCCAGCTTCTGAAGGCTGCCCACACACCTTAGCTTTTGGCCGCCTTCCATCTCCAAAGCCAACAATGGCAACCTGAGTCTTTTTCATTCTGACATGCATTCTCTTCTGCCTCCGTCTTCTCCATTTTAAAAACTCTTGTGATTACACTGGGTCCACCTGGATAATCCAGGATAATCGACCCATCTCAAAGTCAGCTGATCAGCAACCTTAATGCCTTGTCATGTATGGTAATGTTTTCACGGGTTCTGGGTATTAGGATGTGGACATCTTTGGGGTGGGGGCGTTATTCTCCCTACCATAAGCATTTTCCTCCTACCTCCCTTGGCACCTGTTGACTGCCGTGGAACTGTGGTAGGAACATCATTATTTACCAAATATGTATGTTCTTCCCTCTCTTCCTTTAAACTTACATCTTCAGTGTGCCTCCTCAGGGTCCATTACTTTGTGGACAAGCCATTGACTGAGTGTGTAACCAGAATTCCGCTAGAGGCATTTCCAACCTCATTTCCACCTGAGTCAGTAGGTGGCAAATGGCCCCATTGGACTTTTGTGAAAACAGAGATCAATACTTGGAAATGTAAATGCTTGCTGGTATAAGGATAAGTCTAGACTTTCTGCTGGCAGTGGGTGATGCCTGGTATGGGAATGGCCCTATGTTCTGCCATCCCAAGGACACATCTTATCTTCCTTTTCTGTGGGGTCTTTGTTAGTGGCTGAAGCTCACTGGGCTTGTAAAATGAAGTATAAGATGGGAAAGGTAGAAGAAAAATTTCTTGGTTCAGGTGCATAATTCATGAAGCCTGAACATTAATATTAATGATCCTGTGCACCAAAGTTAGGCAAATGAAATATGCAAAGGACGATAAACCTGGAAGCTCAGAAACTTCAGGTCTTTCACACTTAGTTCCCCTGAGGGGATAGCTACAAAAGTATAGCCAGATTTGTACAGCAAATTATAACGTGCTAAGAACCTTCACATTTATTAATTTGCATAATGCTCACAATATCCCTGTGAAGCAGGGGAGGCAGGGAGGAGATTTCATTTTATGGATGGGAAAAGTGAAGGCCCGCATAGTCGCGCAGGTTGAGCTAGAATTCAGGTGACCCGATTCCAAACCCCACGTTCCCTCCCTGACCTCACTCTGTTACGTTAGCTGTTACATGGTATAATTAAGATGACATACAAAGCCCTCTTTATGTTAAATAAAGCAAGAAAACCAACAACAGTAAGTAAAACTACTGTACCAAGAACATTTTGAAACCTCTCTGTCTTGTAAAATTTTTCTCTATAAAATGAGAAATAAATAGGACTCATTGCATACATTTCTTGGGTGATTACATGAAGTAATGTACAAATAAGAGTCAACATGGTGATTGAAAATAGTAATCACTCAGTGAATGGCCGTTATTATAAGAACTAAGTAGCTAAATAACATGGGTTTTCAGGCAAAAACACCTTTATTTACTTATTCATTCATTTATCCATTCAACAAATATTTATTGAGCTTCATTTTTGAACAACTTTACTGAGGTATAATTGATATACAAAAACTGCACATATTTCATATGCACAATTTGATGAGTATGTATGTATGTATATACCTGTGAAACCATCGCCATAAGGGAATAGACATCCATTACCTGTAAAAGTATCTTGAGTTCCCCCACCTTTTTTTGTGGTAAGAACACAACATCTGTAATGAGTATTATTAACTATAAACTATGCAGAACTTCTGCTACATACTGCATGCCTGTTCTGAGCACTGGGGTTACATAATAGTGAATGAAAGAGACAAATATCCTTCTCTTCTACGTTTTCTTGCAGGGGGTTGACAATTAACAAATAAGAGTAGTCTGCTGGTAGTAAAATGGAGATAAATAAGGCAGGGTAAGAGGGGTATGGAGTTCAAGAGGGACAAGAAAATTCTCTCTGAGGAAGTGATATTGATCCACAGGAAGTGTTTTCCATGTCTGGACCACTCTTCCCCATAGGCTCTCTTGGGGAAGAGTGGTCCAGACATGGAAAACAGCAAATTCCAAGTTCCTGAGACAAGAAGTGTTTAGCAGCTCAGAATTCTGGCTTGCATCTTGGGATTTTCAGTAAGGCTCAAACTCAAGGTATCGTGTGTTTCCGCTCTCCACCACCGCCGCAAGACTGCTAGCATTTGCTTCCCAAATCTCCCAGTAAGACTCCTGGAAGAAGACAGAATTTCGCCTTTCACATCCTATTCCAGGGCACCACCTTTTTACCATGAAATTGGTTCTGTAGATTCTCCACCAGATCTACATCCTGCCTTTGCTTAGGCTCAGCAGAAAAATCCCTTCTACATCCTTATCGTGGCATCATTGTGTTCTAACTACCTATTTATTTAATTCAACAGATATTTATGGAACATCTGCTATGTGCTGACACTGTTCCAAGCATGGATATACACGGTTTATCCATCTCCTTTTACTTATGGTTAGTTCCTGGGGGGCAGAGATTGTGACTACTTCTTATGGTGGTATCCTCAGCACCTTGGATTTCCTTAATAAAAAGCATGAGCTGAAGAGATACTTAGTGAATTAATCAAACTAAAATTAAGCGCTTTTCTTACTCTTCATATTTCCCTACCTTTTCATAAAAATAATGTTAAGTCCCTTATATTTTATGTCACTGACATTCATAAGGCTCTTTTGTATAAGTTATTCCATCAGGAATTAGAAGATATAAAAATGTTCAGTCACTTTAATTCAGTTATTATACTTTTAGGAAATTATTTCACATACATAAAAAGAATCTAGTCAAACATTTGAATGCAACTATACCCTTTTAAGCATTATTTATATTACTTGAAACTGGCCATAGTCTGTATGTCCAGAAATAGAGTAACACTCATGTAAAATACGTTTCTTCCGATACATTTGCATTTTTTTCTCCTTCTCCTCCTTCTCATTCTAATTTTTATCCTTATCTTCCATTCTATCTTCTTCTTTCAAATAAAGCTAAATTTTCTAGGACGCAAATGAAAGCTTGCCATTTTGAAAGCTGGTACCTGTAATTTTGAGGGAGAAAGCTAGGTCTAGCTTATAAAACGTTGTATACAGTTAATATTTTACTTTATTGAGACATGCACATTTCCTTGAAACTTTACCTGTGGTTATTCTGGAGACGATTGACCCAGGTTTCTACCAACTGCCTGGGACAAGAGGATTAGGACCATTTTAAACTCAATTCTTAGCTAGACTTTCAACAGATAGAGTGACTTCTGACGGCAGCTTTTTATGATGGTTGGTTTGTGTTTATAACTTCTCATGGGATATTTTTCCTCTCCATTCCTTGCTACGATTTCTTGGGCAAACTTCCTTTATTGCAAATTTCTTTGCAATCCTCCAGAACGTGTATTTCTAATTCTCTTGTACACTAAAGTGTACTAAAGCTCTGTAGAGCCCAGCTTTATCGGGGACATCCTGTGTTAGACATCCTCTTGTCTTGGGTGGACTCTGAGTTTTGTATTCTGTCTCTAAGCCCTGTAAGGCTGTAAAAACTTAAGTTTCACAGAGATCAGAAAAATGCCCTCTAGGCACAGGGCAGCTTCAATGCTACCCTTACATCTCTAGGTCCTTATTATAAGCATCACTGAACTTCTTGCCAGCTCAAAGTGCATTCAAAAAGGTATAAAAATGTTTTATCTAGCATTGACAGTTGTTTTCAGTAAGAGGGTTGGTAGCAGGGAGCTGGTAGGAGACACCTAGGTGACCATGATGCTGGAAAGAGAAGTCCCTCACTCGGTAAGAGAATGAATTTGGACACACATGAAATTTGCCTGTCACTAAGGGCCAATTTTTTTTGTACAGCTTCTGAAACATATTACATCTAATACCAGGGTAGTGATGGTTGTCCTCTATTTCAATTGAGTCAGATTAGAATATGGGTGCTACCTTTATTTCTAAGAACTTATATGACTTTTCCTTATGACTTAGCTCCAGAATACAACTTTGTTTCTGCTCATTCCAAAGCCGAGAAAGCAGCTGAGCCTGGTGGCAGGAAGGCAGCAAAGAGTGGGATAAAGGGAGCAAGTGGGACTTGCTTCCTGGAGTGTTGTTTTCCCCCGTGAGTGATAATACGTGATTAACCAGTCCATCTTCCTGCTCTATTCACCTCCACCCTCTTTCTCTCTCCCTAGTCAAGGTGGGCAGCATTACTCTCAGAATCCAAGATTAATGGACTGTCACATATTTATAAAAAATCTGTTTTTCCATTTCTTCTTCAGTAAGATACTCAGACACATTATGATGTGTAATACAAAACCCACAACACAGGTAAACATTTTACTTGCATTTCCTCAGTCTCCGTCTGAAGAAGGCATCAACTTTTCCTGATGTCCTCTAAGAGGTTTACCATGGAAAAAAGGAAAGTTGTGCTGGCTGCATATTTTATTTACACAAGAGAGAACTAAATTTCTATGCATACCTGAAAGGAACAGGTGTCCTTCAAATGCATAGGTTGAGTCATTCAGCAACACTTCTCATTGCCCATTTGTCATTTCACCTATACATCCACTAATTCAGTAAATCATTCATACATCAATCTATCACCCATACAATATCTCCTTCCGTCCATTTATTTGTACCCATCCATCCTTCAGTTCATTCATCCAACCACAATTCTATCCATCAATATATTTTCCATCTCTCATTTATTTATCCATCTAACCATTCATCTACATGTTCACCTTACTTCTACCCATTTATCCATGTACCTATCAAGCCATCTCTTGATCTATCCATCAATCTATTCAAAAATATTTAAGCATCCAGTCTGCACAGAATGCTGAACTGGTCTGTATGTGAATAAAAAATAACTACCACTACAATATAAGGCACAATGTGGCAAGTACTTTTTATAAACAGAATATTCAGGGAAATCTGAGATTGGAGCAATTAGTGTTTCAAAGGGAAGAGAAGGAGAAAGGTAATGAAGAGACTTGGCACTTGATTTGATGCCTAAATAATATGCAAATTTTAACAGCTGGAAATTGGGTGGGTATAGTTAGGGCTCCTGGAGAACACAGGGTTCCAGGAGTTCTTTCAATTCTCAGAGACCTCTATTCTTCCCAAATATATGAATCATAAGTTCCCCCTTGGCTTAAGCTATCTTAAACTTCCTTTCTATCAGTTAGACTAACAGTGTCTTGACTCCCAAAAAACCTGGATTCGCCCATCTGATGAGTATCAACATGACGGAGTAGTGAGGAGCTTGAATTCTAAATTGGACAGAACTTCGTTGGTGGTAATAACTATTGTCTCATAAGGTTATCAGGTACCATTTTAAAATATTGGCTTATTGGAGGTGCTCACTAAATTGTTCTTATTATTATTCTTTTTTTTAACATCTTTATTGGAGTATAATTGCTTTACAATGGTGTGTTAGTTTCTGCTTCATAACGAAGTGAATCAGTTACACATATACGTATGTTCCCATATCTCTTCCCTCTTGCGTCTCCCTCCCTCCCACCCTCCCTATCCCACCCCTCCAGGCAGTCACAAAGCACCGAGCTGATCTCCCTGTGCTATGCAGCTGCTTCCCACTAGCTATCTACCTTACGTTTGGTAGTGTATATGTGTCCATGCCTCTCTCTCGCTTTGTCACAGCTTACCCTTCCCCCTCCCCATATCCTCAAGTCCATTCTCTAGTAGGTCTGTGTCTTTATTCCTGTCTTACCCCTAGGTTCTTCATGACATTTTTCTTTCTTAAATTCCATATATATGTGTTAGTGTACGGTATTTGTCTTTTTCTTTCTGACTTACTTCACTCTGTATGACAGACTCTAGGTCTATCCACCTCATTACAAATATCTCAATTTGGTTTCTTTTTATGGCTGAGTAATATTCCATTGTATATATGTGCCACATCTTCTTTATCCATTCATCCAATGATGGACACTTAGGTTGTTTCCATCTCCGGGCTATTGTAAATAGAGCTGCAATGAACATTTTGGTACATGACTCTTTTTGAATTATGGTTTTCTCAGGGTGTATGCCCAGGGTGTATCCCCAGTAGTGGGGTTACAAGGTCATATGGTAGTTCTATTTGTAGTTTTTTAAGGAACCTCCATACTGTTCTCCATAGTGTATTCTTTAATTTTTTATGTAAGATCTTCAATAAGTGGTCATGTAGCCTTTAAATAAGCCAGAATTCACTCTGATTTTGTCTGTTGTGTATCCTTGGACCTGACCACCATTATCCTCATTTATCAATTTATTAATTCATTCAGTAAACATTTAATGAATACTCACTTTTTGTCATATTTTACTGTGTTGTGCATTTTACATATGATATCTTTTAATCCCAAAACCTATTAGAGGAGTATTATTATTCCTATTCTGAGGATAAAGAAATCGAGGCTCAAGGAGATATCTAAAGTCAAATGATTAGTAAGAGGTAGAGCTGGGTTTCAACACCTGTGATGTAGATATTAGTACAGATCTTCCTCAACTTACAATGTGGTTACGTCCCGATGAACCCATCATAAATTTAAAATATTATTAATCGAAAATGTATTTTATACACCTAACCTACCAAACATCACAGTTTAGCTAGCCTGCTTAAACATGCTCAGAACGATTACATTAGCCTACAGTTGGGCAAAATCATCTAACCCAAAGCCTATTTTATAATCAAGTGTTGAAAATCTTATGTAATTTATTGAATACTGTACTGAAAATGAAACACAGAATGGTTGTGTGGTACAGAATGATTGTAAGTGTGTCACTTGTTTACCCTCATGGTTGCGTGGCTGGCTGGGAGCTGCTGCTGCCCAGCATCAGGAGAGAGTATCATACTGCACATCACTAGCCAGGGAAAAGACCAGAATTCAAAGTTCGAATGCTTATCTCTTTCACACCATCATAAAGTTGAAAAATCCTAAATTGAACCATCACAAATTGAGGATCATTTGTCCTTCCATGTTAGAGATGAAGAAGCTGAGAGTTGGAGAGTTTACATAACTTACCTAAGGTCACAGAGCTAGTAAGTGGCAGAACCAGACTGTGAACCCAAGTCCCTCTGTCTCTAAAGTCCACGTAATAATCACAGTGCCTATTTCTCCTTCAAAACCTTGCAGGAGAGATGAGAGGAATGCGTCATCATTGTAATACAAGGATGAAAAGGGCTAACTGAACAACATAAGACGGGTACAGGGAGAGATCATGTCTTGCTGAGCAGGATTGGGGAGTACTTCCAACAGGAGGAGGCACTTAAGTTGAGCCTTAGAGATGAAGTCGACTAGGATATACCAGAGTAGGTGGCTCTGAGCATCCTAGGCTTTGGGACAAAAGATGAAGTGTCACACCAGCAAGAATGAAACGTACAGGACAAAGGGTGAGCAAGCCAGTTAGGTTGGAAGTGGACATCCAGGATGGAGTAGCCCCTCACTTCTGCTTGTACATTTCTCAGATTTGTCGGCACAGTAGACAAAATCCTGAATATGGAGGTGGGAAATCACCCAATCAAAAAGAAAAAAATAGGCAAGACAATGTATCTATTACAAAGGGTAAGACAAGGCTGCTTCCCTGTTGCTCCTATACTTTTCCTTTCTGTGAAGCATGAAGCCCAGGGCTTCTTGGACTAAGTGAAGGTGAGGGTATTGAAATTAACAGCCAGAGATGGCTTTAGCAAAATGGGAAAGAGAGTGGTGGAATTAAGGAACAGAATCAGCATTAGCACTGGATTCAGACTGTCTGGATTTAGAATTCTAATTTTGCTGCATACTGTCTGTGTGACCTCAGGCAAATGCCCTCAGCTCCCTGAGCCTTAGTTTACTCATCTTTCAAATGGGGACAATGGTACCTACCTCATAGGAATGTTTTGTGATGATCATAGGCATGAACCTAGCACATGGTAGCTATTCAATCAATACTAGTTTGACTCTCCAGCATTAGGAGAAGAAAAGCAAAGCAAAGAAAAAAAGGTGATGATATAAACGGAGAAAAGAAGAACAAGGATTTAAAGTGAATGGCAAAGGTGGCAAGTGCCCTCCTGGGGATTGTGACTTCTGTGCTGTCTTAAGTGTTTTTCCCAGTTCTGCCCGCATGATATCCTGCAGCTCTGACTGTGTTTGGAGTTGGAATATCAAGCATTTTTGAGCTTTTACTGCAGCAATTAAGGGCTCTTAAAGCCATTCTTATGTATAATAAACTGAGCTACACCAGAGTTGCCAAAGTGAGGTTGCCATATGGGGAAACTCAGTTCTAACCACTGCAACCTATGGGAGCCTAAGGAAGCGTGCTGGATTTGGTCTTCGGACCAACACTGTCGAATATAAATGTGATTTGAGCCATACATGTAATTTCACATTTTCCAGTAACCACATTAGTAAAGCACACACAGGAGACATTAATTTTAATAATACATGTTACTTAACCCAATATATACAAAACATTATCATTTCAATATTGAATCAGCATAAAATATTATTACTGAGATATTTTAAGCTCTTTTATCACATGGAGTCCTTGAACACTGGTGTGTATCGTACACTCACAGTCACATCTCAATTCAGCTACATTTTCAGTGCTCAGTAGCTACATGTGTCTACTGAACTGGACATCACAGCTATGAGCTCTGCCTCCGTAAGAAATAGCCAGGACAAGGCAGTATGAACAGTATGGTTCTACGGTGCCCTAGTTAGGGCCTCTCCTACTTTTCCCTTATGCTTTATCATTGTACATAGACATGGAGCAGGTCTCATCAAATGCCTGCCTGACCGGTCCTCACAGGACAGCTGCTGATCGGAGGAGACGTTTGTAAGGTGCCAGATACAGACTCCACCTGTCATCTGCCGAGGCTGCAGGTTGCCTGAGAGCAGTTTTATAGCACCGCTTCCCTCATCGGCCCGCTCACTTCTACACATGATCACTTACAGCTCTTCCCTTGCAAGCTCTCTTGGAAACATACCCTCCCTCCTTTCCCCCACTCCACTCATCCCCACTTTGAACAGAAGCAAAGGAAGGGAAAGCCCTTGTTATTTCAAATGAGGCTTGACGCAGCTTCACAAAGAGCATAAAATCAAACCATTTTCACAGGCAATCACACCCAGGCAGTTAAAACAAACTGAGAACTCAATTACAGCCCATTACTGTCAGATTTGGTGCGCTCCCTGTCTCTCCATATCCCCTGCCTTCTGGAAAAAGGGGTTGGGAAGGGGCAAAGGGCACCCAATTCTGTAGCCTGCTAATAGGCTGGGCTCACTGAAAAGGCCTTGGTTTCTCCAATCAATCCAAGTGGGTAAGACAACTGAACAATTCTGCTGCTATTTAAACAGCTGAGAAGTAAGTAATTACGTTGAAAAGCCCTAAGCAAAGATCCTTTCAACATTTGATTAGCAGCATGGACCAAAAAAATGTATCTACAGTGTGTGTATATGGGTATCTGTGCATGTGTGTGCACCTAAGTGTGTATGTGTGCGTGTGTGCTCTTTCTCACACCCATATAGTGTGTACAGATGTCAAATTTAATGGTAGTGAGAGTCAGAATAAAGCAAGAATCCAACTTCACATGGGCATCCTGAACATATCAAATTAATACCTCTGATGTAAAAGGAGCATAATAAAACCTCTACCATGCAGGGTTGTTTTAAAGACCAAACATGAGAGTTACTTATATAAGTTAGTCCCTGATAGTTATTTATTGGATTATAGGTGGAGAGAGTGTAATGTGAACCAGACAGCCCTGGTTGATGGAATGGTAGAAAGAGCAACAAAGATCCCTCTAGGGTTATTTAGAGATGTGAGCATGTTCTGAAACTTCTCTCCCTGATCCGGGTGCATAGAAATTGTACATGAAATATTTTATATAATAATAAGAAGAACATGGCTGTATTCAAAGGCATTTTAAAAAGATAATGGAGAACCCAGAGTTGTAAGCCTGAAGCTAAACTATTATGAAATGTGGGGATTTGAATCAGATACAGGTAGCTGGGGTTGGAGACCCCTTTCCCAAATGGAGATGAGGACCAAGTACACCTCATGCATGGAAAGGACTATACGTCTGTTCTCCATGTGAAGCCAGGGCCTGGACGGCCCATGAACTGAGACCATAATACCTCTGCCTTCCCATGTCATATTGTGGCCAGGACTATGCCAGCAAGATGTGGCTGGTGGAAAGTGGGTTGAGTTTTGAGCCTGCTACCTTCTTTTGCAAGTAGACCTAGGATTACACCGTATGGGAGGGGAGGCAATCCTTTTGCAGGACTAGATTTCTGCACTCTCCAGTTTGCACCTACTTCAATCTGTTACACTTCTTTGATTAAAGAAGAACTGGGCTATCTTTTCCAACTCTTTGCCATTTCCACAGTGAAATAGTAATGTTAATAATAGTCATTCATTCATTCATTCATCACAGATCTTCTATTGTTGGCCAGATCCTATGCTGGAGAAACACAGTCAAAATAGATCCAGTCCTTCTGCCCAATAATAACAATAGCACAACAAAGCATTTGCTATTCATACCCTCCTTGAGTCCCATATCAACCCTGTGAGGGATGTTAATTCCCATGTATTTAACAAATAAGGCTACTCCAGGTCAAGTCACCTCCTCCAAACCACCTATTTAGAATACTGTGGGTGAAGGCTGGAACTGAGATCTTCTGATAACTTGTAAGAACCCAGAAGGTATCCCTGCAAAATAAAAGGGCTTAGTCTGGAGTGGGTGAGGACTATGGGGTTTCCTAGAGATAGTGAGGTATAAAAGAGGCAAAAGTTCTGAAGAATAAGCCCTTTCCAACTGGAAGGAAAGTGGGAAATGGAGTATATGGAAAATGATGGGTAAGGAGTGAGATACTATTTCATACCCACTAGTATAGCTATAATTTAGGGGGAAAAAGAGGAAAATAACTAGTGTTGTCAAGGAATAGCAGTAATTGCAACACCTTTCCATACATTGCTGGTGTGAACATAAAATGGTGTAGCCACTGTGGAAAACAGCTTGATGGTTCCTCAAAAAGGTAAACATATATATATGTATGTGTGTATATATATATATATATATATATATATATATATATATATATATATATATATATGAATGGCCCAGGAATTCCTCTCTTAGGTATATAACCCCCAAATTGATAACAGATACTCATACAAACACACATAAATGCATGTTCATAGCAATGTAATTTACCATAGCCAAAAGGTGGAAACAACCCAAATACCCATCAGTGGATGGATGGATAAACAAATTATGGTATATATAATACATACAATGGAATATTATTCAGCCATAAAAAGGAATGAAGTATTGATACATACAACAATGTGTATATATGAACCTCAAAAACATTATGCTAAGGGAAATGAGCCAGAAACCAAAAGGTGACACATTATATGATTCCATTTATATGAAATATCAGAACCACAGGATCCATAGAGATGGAGAGAGAGAAGATTGGTGACTTCCAGGGGCTTTGGAGGGGGGGAATGGGGAGTAATGGTTTAATGGATATGGGGTTTCCTTTTGGAGTGGTGAAAATGTTTTGGAACTAGATAGAGGTAATGGTTGCACAACACTGTGAATATGCTATATGTCACTGAGTTGTTCACTTTTAAGTTACGTGAATTTCACCTCAACAGCAACAACAACAAAAAAGAACAAGAAAATCCCAGCCTCTCTGGCCCCAAAGCTTGCATTCTTCTTGCTTCTCCATGGCCGTGGTGCTTCTCTCATTTGGTTTGATCATGAAACCAGGAGCAAAACTGGTTTATCTATGTCAGAAAGAATGGAAGTTTTTAAATGCAAATGACCTCAGAAGTAACCATGAAACAACAAAAATAACAAAATTCTTTTAAATTCTTTTTTATTCTCTTTCTTGCCAATAAAGACATTTAACCGGCTCTCAAACCCTTTCTACTACTTAGTTTTTAAAGTTGAACCTATGAGGAGCAATTTCTTTCTTTGAAGAATTGCTGGCATGGGTCAACATATTGGGATTGATTTAGGAAGGAGAGGCAGAACGGCAGAAACATAAATGAGGAAGGAATGGGTCAGAAGACACAGAGGAGAGAAACGGAAACAAATGTGTACATAGCTATGCTCCCTGATGGAAAGTAAACCTCTCTCAGGCCAAGGAACATGTCTTATTCATCACCAGCAGAACTCATTATAGAATCTCATTTATAGGGGCACTCAGTAAATATTTGTTTAATAAGTAAACTATAAAGCAAAATAAATTTGGGTTTCACCCTGCTGACTTAACTCATGAATCATCACACTCAAGAAAAGGCGATGTTTCTTATCCCATAACTAATTGAGTTCTTTTGTTTATTTAATTCACCATCCATCCACCTTTCTTCCATTCAAAATTTGACAAGCTTGTATTGATTGCTCACCCTATGCCAGACACTATTACAGAAGCTGTGGCTACAGATAGGAATAAGACACTGTTCTTGCCCTCTTGTGGCGGGAAGGTTCCGAGCAGAGGGAAGTGGAGCTGGAGAGGGAGGCAGAGGCTGAGCAGTGAAGGTCCTGGAGAAGTACAAGGAGGGATCGGTCAGGTGGAGAGGTTTCCTGGACTGGCTAACCACAGGAGCCTTGTTATTTAAGTGACATGGGTGGAAACCAGGGAAGCCCCCTTCTTTATTAAGCCCAAGGAACAAGGACAGAGTTCAAAGATGGGGAGATAAAAACAAGAAGGCCAAAGTGCAGGCAAATTAAAGAGCAAAGGAGGGGAGTAAAATATTAAGCAGGAAAAGAGCCAAAATAATATTGACAGTTGAATTGTGGTGCCCCACCCTCATCATGATTGGATCCTGGCTGCATGGATAGCTTGCCAGGGAGCTCTGCCTGGTGTAAAGGTAAAGATCACAGCAAACAGTCATTGTGATGATGAGCCTGGAGTGACTGTTGCCCTAAACGCTGGTAGAAGGCAGAATGTGCCCCCTCCCCCACAAGATGTCTTTGCCCTAATCCTTGGATACTGCAAATGAATATGTTATGTCACACGACAAAAGGGACTTAACAGTTGTAATTAGGATGGGCAGATTATCTCAGATTATCGAGTGGGTGCAGTCTAACCCATGAGTCCTTAAAAGCACAGAAAGGGCTGGAGTAAGAAACGTGAGACAGATGGACAAGTCAGGGAGATTTGAAGCAGGAGAAGAACTCAACCTGCTGTTACTGGGGGAGGACAGTTAGAAAACAGGAGTAGTGCTGGCAGCCTCTCAGAGCAAACACTGTTTCCCAGGTGACACCAGCTAGGAAATAGTGACCTCAGTCTTACAACCATAAGGAACTGAATTTGGTGAGCAACCTGAATGAGCTTGGAAGTAGGTGGATGCCCAGAGCCTCCAGAAAGGAACCTGCCTTCCTGTCACTTGGATTTCAGCCCCATGACAACTCAGCAGAAGACCCAGTGTAGCCATGCTGCACCAGGCTTTGGACCTACAGAACTGTGAGATGATATGAAGGTGATGTTATAAGCTGCTAAAGCTATGTTAATTTGTTAGGGCTGCAGGAGATAACTAATCACTGCCTTTAACAAGAATTTGTCTCACAGCTGATGAAACAGCGAGTTCAGAGCAGTGAGTATCTTCTATTATCCTTGAGGTTAAGAGTACAGACTCTGGAATTAGGCCACTGGGTTCAAATCCTGCCTCTGATGTGTACTGCTGGGTAACAGTGGGCCAATTTTTTAATCATTCTGAGAGTGCTTGTCACTAAAACTTCTTATTTTGGGGCTGTTTTAAAGTGTAAATGAGTCAATATTTGTAACTTGGAACTGTGCCTGGGACAAAGCAAACACTGAAAATATTCCATTTTATTGTGAAGATGTGTCTGGGACATGGTAGAAGCATTAGTTGAACAATAGTTTTTCTCCTTGTAGGGGATGCAACAGTTTGCCACCTAGATCCCTTCTTTAGGACCGACACACTCCTTCCCCCAGACACGGGGATTGTCGGCTGAGGAGAGCTGCCTCACCCATGGTCACATCTCCCTGGGGCCAGCCTGTATCCAAAGACAGGTCGTTGCTCGGGAGCTGGGCCTGGCTCCTTTGCCATGATTCAGGGCAACTCTTAAGGGTCATCCCAGATTCAGAGCACCCTTGGGATTGGCCAGAGCCTCTGTTGCCATGTCACAGCAGTTTATTTTCTCCCTCTGTCCCATCTGCCTCCCTCATTCTCTCAGAGGTGGTGATCCTGAGATCATTCCCCAAGAAACCTCTTGCACACACATCTCTGTCTCGGAGTTTGTTTCCCAGAGAAGCTGACATAATACACTTTTCCTTTCTCTTTTCCCTTTTTCTTCCTCTTCTTGCTATTTGTAGACTGTGCACTATATGCTACAACACTGTTCTTAATATTTTATAAAGCCCTTCTAATCCTTACAGGTATAACTCAAGATAAATATTATTTATTGTCTTAAAACAAGGAGGCCAAGACATAGAGTGGTTCCCTACCAGCTCAAAAAGCTCCAAGAGGCAAAGCCAGGATGAGAACCTGAGTGAATTCAGAACTAGAGGCATGTGTTTATTGCATTGCATTGACCAGATTGCCCTAGGATCTTCCCTTTGGGAAATGAACTTCATTTCTGCTTGGGTTTGAGCTGGCAGTCTCTTTGCCTATGGAGTCTTGAGCTACTTTTGCTGCTTCTGAGGTGATTTCCATATTTCTTGTCCAAGAGCATTCTGGTTTGGCCCCAGCGTTCTCCTTTCTCCTGATTAAGAACAGTCAGTGAGCCCTGCAGTGAGGCCCCACACATCCTGAAGAAGGTAAAGCTCCTGCGTGACCACATGGCATATTCTCTTTAAGGGCATCATGTGATATCCTTCTGGGACCAGAGCCCCTCCTCTAAGGACCAAAGACCCCTCATACAATCCCATCACCTGAGAATTTTTGTCAAACAGGTCAACGAATGGCCAGTGACCATTCTTGTTCCTAGGTCTCATCCTTGTTCCTAAGTCCTGACTCTTCCAAAGTAGTCCGGACAAGAAACATAGTCCATAAATTTATACCCACCCAGTCTCTGGGCATGCGAGTTAGAATCGTAAAACATTATCCTGCTACTGCATGCAAGCCAGTATTGGAGAAAACTTTCTGCTACAGCATGTGCATCACAATGTTGCGTATAGAAGCAAAAGAACAAGGGAATAATCTAAATGTAGTATTGTCATAAAAATCATGTTTTCAAATAATATTTAATGGTATGGAAAATGGCTCAGAATATATTAAGTGAAAAGAATAGAATAGTTAAACACTTTTATTGAATTTTTGTCACTAATTCTTTATATAATATGCTAATAAAAAACTAGAATAAAGGGCTTCCCTGGTGGCACAGTGGTTGAGAGTCCGCCTGCCGATGCAGGGGACACAGGTTCATGCCCCGGTCCGGGAAGATCCCACATGCCACGGAGCGGCTGCGCCCGTGAGCCATGCCGCTGAGCCTGCACGTCCGGAACTTGTGCTCCGCAACGGGGGAGGCCACAGCAGTGAGAGGCCCGCGTACTGCAAAAAAAAAAAAAAAAAGAAAACTAGAATAAAATAGCATCATAGTGGTTATTTGGTGGAAATGTGGGATTACAGGTTTTGCTTTATTTTCTTCTTCATATATGATTGTATTTTCCAAGTTTTGTGCAAATAGTGTGAACTAATTATATTATCAAGAAAAACAACTATTTAAAAGATACTTTAACCATCTATTTTTAAAATTGCTTTCTTTAGCTTGCCAATAAGACACATTTTGGGTCTTATAATCCAACTCAGTAGAATTCAGGAAGTTATGAGCATTTCTTTTCAGGTTTTTTGAATTTATAAATCTCAATGTTTCTGAAATGTTTTGTGCCTGGTTCAGTCAGTAGTTCAAGGTATTGGATGGCTATACACCCAAAGCATGCAAATGATTCTAATTAATGCATATTAGGATATTCTATATGAATATTGCTGAATATTAGGATATTTTCCAACTTGGTTTTTTTAAAAGGATATGGGATCAAAGCAATCACGCAAAAAATTTCATGAATGCATAGCTCATGCCAGGAACTCCCTTAGGTAGTAAAGATACAGGGATGAGTATGTTTCCTTTTAAAAATCACAAAGTATTACATTATGTGCTGTCATTACCTTATGTACCAAGAACTATGGGACCACAGAGTGGAATAACCAACTCTAGGGTTATCAATAAATACTACATGGGGAAAATGATTTTTAACTGGGCTTTGAAGGATAAATAGGATTATCTAGACTGAGAAAAATGGGAGATGGCCATTCTAAGACGAGACAATAATAAGCAGAAGTACAAAGCTGTGAAGATACACGCTGTGTTAGGAAATATGCGAACCTGGTAAAATACATGGCTGGGAAAGTAAGATGGCCCACATTGCGAGAGTATTTGAGTGTTGCATTAAAGAATTTTTAGTTTGGTTTGTGAAAGAAATGGGAAATGTTGGGTAATTCCTGTGTCTATATAGCACGTGAATGGGGTTAGATGATTCGGCAATTCAGCATGAATACACCTAGATTTTAACAGCCTGATGAACTGAATTGATAGAAATGCCCTAATGAGTCAGAGTACAATTATTTCGTATTTTATTTAGCATCTATCTTATGTGCTCAGCCTTGTATTAGGCACTATGCGTAATATGTAAAAATGTTAAAAATCTTTTTTTTTCTAAGTACATTTATAGCTTGCCAAATATATGCCATAGGAAAATGATGATAATACTTTTAAAAATAAATGCTATTAGGAGATAAAACCAAAATATGTGATTCAACTCTAAAAGAATAAAAGAACTGGGAATCTTAACATCCCTCCAAGTGTCAGTACAATTTATAGCATAATTATATGTGTGGACTGCTGATTCCGATAGTCGTAGACTAGGCAGTACAGATTTCCCAATGAATATGGAGGGAGTTATGGAGGTGTGACCCAGTGACTCACTGAGATATCACTTTGAGGGTTTACAGAGCTGTAGTAAGTCCTTCTGTCAACCTTTGTCAAATTGGGGTAACTTGGCATAAGGTAAAGTTTCTACAAATTTACCTCCAAGGGAAGAGAAAACAAGTGGGCTTGTAGTGTGTGTGTGTGTGTGTGTGTGTGTGTGTGTGTGTGTGTTAAATAATGCGATGGTTAAAAGGACAGAGTTGCATCTAGACTGTCTAAGCTTGAATCTAAGCTTTGCCCAATATATCAGTTCTTCAGCCTTTGCAAGTTTAATCATCTCTCTGTGCCTCCATTTCTTTGTAAAGTACAGATGATAATAGTATCGACCTCATAGGATTGTCATGAGGATTTACCATGAAGCACCTAGAATAGTGCCGGGTATATAGCAAGCAACTGAGAAGTATTAGTGATTAATGTTACTAAGGTCCATGATCATTTGTTAATGAGCCAGAGAGTCAGAAAGGAAGAGGCTTAGGGAGATGTGACCCCAAGGAAAATACTGGGAAGGAAAGGGTCAGGAGAAGGGGCCCGGGTCTGAGGACCATCCATCCCTCCCTTCCTCCTTTCTTTCTGCAATTATTTACTGAGTGTTTACCATGTGTCAGAAGCTCTTCTAGATACAATGGAAATTGCAGTGAACAAAACAATAACAGGGTCCTTATATTCTAGTGAAGGAGATAGAAAAACATACTAATTTAATGCCAGTTACTGATTGTGGCTCTGAAGAAATTGAATGAATCGGATGTGAGATTTGTTTCCTGGGAATGGTCCTAATATTGGTAGGGATAGAGATATCACTAGGCCAGTAGGGAAACAAGTCTATTGCCAGGGGAAACATGGAGGTGTGTAGGAGCTGTTCTAGATTGGGAAAACAACTCTGCACTGTAGCCCAAGGGATAGCCCCCTAGGGCTATCATCCTAAGGGACAGTGCCCTTTGCTCTCAGATTTTGGGTATGGTGTATCTGGGTATCTCAGAAGGGAAGCATCATTTTGGGTATTGAGAACTTGTCTGCCAGCCATCTCTCACTAAGTAAGTGTGATCGATTACCTAAGCGTGCTAAAAGTCTTCACACATCATATGATCATCTACCATATGAGGATGCCTCCTGGCAACACCTAGGTCATTTGTGAGCTAGTCTAAAGGACCACCAGATGCCAGGTGGAATGAGGCAGGATGTACCATGGTTTTCTCTGAGAGTAAGACCAGGTCATGCTACTATGCTCTGTGTCCCCTAGTACACAGGGGACAGAGGTAGTGATGGTTAATTGTATATTTCAACATGGCTAGGCTGCAGTGCCCAGGTATTTGGTCAAACACTAATCTAGATGTTACTGCGAAAGTATTTTCAAATGAGATTAACATTTAAATTAGTAGACTCTGCATAAATAATGTGAGTGAACCTCATCCAATCAATTTAAGAGAAAAAAGACTGACTTTCCCCAAGGAAGAGGGAATTGTCCCTATACTCTGCACTTGAACTCAAGCTGCAACATCTACTTTTCCTGCCAGCCTGCCCTACAGATTTGGGACTTGTCACCTTCCACAACCATGTGAGCCAGTTCCTTAAAATAAATTCATCTCTTGATAGATAGCTTTGATCGATCGATCTATCTATCTATCTATCTATCTATCTATATCTATCTAATCTATTTACATATCTATCTATCTATCTACCAGACCATCCATCCATCCACATACATACATGCACATTCTGTTGGTGCTGTGTCTCTAGAGAACCCTGACTAATACAGAAGGGAATGGATACCTCCACCATATTTGGATAACTCCCATTCCTCCTTCAAGATTTAGTTCAGCTTGTCACCTCCAAAGTGATGTTTTCCCTGGTGTTTCACCTTTGGGTCAGATGCCTTTTCTCATTAGGTAATAATTGTTTCTATATTTTCCTTAGAGAATTAGAGTCACTGCTTATTCATATTTGTATGCCCAGTGTCTAGCAGAGATCCTGGCCTGTAGTGCGAAGCTCACTAAACAGTAAGACATGAATATAATTACTATGCAGAGCAGGGGCCATGTCCCAGGCATCTCTGAAGATATCAATACTTAGTGCCTCATGGGTTGCTAGGCTTTCACTAAATTTTAGTTCAATTGAACTAAACTACCTCCTTGTCTACTCCCTATCGTGGCTGGTTTTGCCTGAGAAGGGGTGCGTTATGGGTTGAATTATGTCCCCCCACAAATTCATATGTTGAAGAGCTGACCTCCAGTACCTCAGGATGTGACTTTATTTGGCAAATGGGTCTTCAAAGAAGTAATAGCATTAAAATGGGGTCATAGGGTGGGCCCTAATCCAATATGATTGGTGTCCTTACAAAAAGAGGAAATTTGGACGCAGAAAAATACATAGAGGGAAGATGATGTGAAGAAACACAAGCAGAAGACAGCCATCTATAGGCCAAGGAGAGAGACCTGGTGCACATCCTTTGCCCATTGCCCTCAGCAGAAACCAACCCTGTTGACACCTTGATCTTGGATTTCTAGCCTCTGGAACCTTGAGACCGTAAATTGTCCTTTAAGCGCTCCATTTGTGGTACTTTATTATGCAGCCCCAGCAAACTACTACAGAGTGTATCCCCACCAATAAATGCATCTTTTTCAGTTTACCCAAGCACCTAGCTACCTAGGCAGCTTCTTCCAAGTCTTTAATATTTAAAGGAGAAGCTGAATATTTAAGTCAATGAGAGATCACAAACTCTTTAACTTGTTTCCTGTTAGCTTCCTTACTTCTTATCACAGCTAGAAAGTGAATTATCTCTACAGCGAAGCGTGGCACACAGTAGGCATTCAATAAGCATTTGTTGAAAGAAATGAAAAAGTCATGAACACGCTTGATGCTAGTGCCTTCCAGCAAAATAAAACCAACCTTCCGTGTCCTGTTTGGCTGTCTTAGATCAGCATCTGTAATCCACCCTAGCCCCAACCGCTTTTGAAGCTGTTATTTATTCCTTACCGGGTGTCCTGATTCATTAGTGGTTTCCATTAAAGCTATGGTTGAAAAGAGACTTTCATTTGCAACCCTCAAGCGTGGTGTTTTTGTTGGCTGGCTTTTCCTGCTCTGAAATAATTACTTTTTTTGAGGTGCTGAACTTTTTCATGTTTCTCTCTCCTCCCTGACAGCCTTTTCTTTGATCTCTCTGGAAGGATTTGCTCAGGCCCATTTAGTAATGCCAGAGGATCTTAAAGGAAAATAAATTATTGACTACTGATGCTGAAAAAGACCCCGGGAGATGCTTTCGTCCAAACCCTTTCAGTGAGGTCACAGTTTTCAAAATAAGCAATGTGAATGGTAATAGTAGTGGTAATAAAAATAATAACAATAAAAAGCATTTGTCATAGGCTTTACCATTTGCACGGGATTTTCATTCATGGCATTATATTTCATACAGGACCTTACACAGAGTGAGGTAACTTGGAGAGTAAAAAAAAAAAGATCATTGGCTCTGCTGGCAGGAGGCCGCAGTTAGAATTCTGGTGTTGCCACTTCTCTTCTGCTATGACTTTGGGCAAGTCGCTTCACCTTTATGAGCCTTTGTTTCCCCAGCTATAAAATGAGGATGAACAAGGCTTCTCAAGACAAAGAATGCAAAAGATCTTTGAAAGCTGTAATGTTGTACCAAAATATAAAATATAGTAACATTTTACTTCAACTTTTTCTTAGTTGATTTTTAATTGCTGTTATCAGCAAAACAGAGAGTTTTTTTTAAGGAATTTTATTTCTAAGTGAGACATGAGTAAATTTGTGCCAACTATATAGGGTGCCAACTGAATTCAAAGTAAGAAGCTCAGTATATCAGAGATGCCACTCTGAATGAATCCGGCATTCAGTAATATAGTCCCAAAATTTGAGACATGTTGGTATGTGAATATCTGTCTCCTCCGTGGCTAAGCTGCTTTTTTAAAGAAACACTTTCTTCTCTACCCATTTTTCAGTTTGTTTCTAATTTACTTTTTATGGTTATACAAAAGTTCACTTATTCATTGACTCAGCAAATATTTATTGATCCATGTGCTGGGTACAAGTCAAAATACTGGGGAATATATCTAGTAACAAAACAAAGTTCCTGCCCTCATGAGGCTTACATTTTTTTTCAAACATCTTTATTGGAGTATAATTGCGAGGCTTACATTTTATGTGGAGGAGATGGACAGTGAATATAAAGTAAATGTATAGCATGCTGGGTGATAATATACCTTATGGAGAAAAATAAAGAATGGTAGAAAAAGAAGGAGTGCTTAAAGGTAAGTTGTGGGGCATAAAAACACTGCACAGACCAGAAGGAAGTGAGAGAGGAGCCATGGGGTGTCTGAGAGAAGAGCAACTAGGCAGTGGGAACAGCAAATGCAAAGGCTAAGAGGTGTGGTCGTACTTAGCATGTCTGGGGAAGAGCAGGGAGGTTAGGTGATTGAAGTTCAGTGGTTGGGAGAGAGGAGTAGGTTGTGAGGTCTGAAAGACAGTGGTGTTGAGCATGGAGTGGCAGAAATGGCCCTGCAAGGTCACGTAAGCCTTTGTAAACAAGTGCGCGAGGCTGTCATCCTTTATTTTGAGTAAGAAGAAAAGGAGTTGGAAGGTTTTGAGTGGAGGGGTGACATGATTCAATTTGTCTTTAAAGGATCACTTCAGCTACTGTGTTGAGAATAAACTGAAGAAGAAGGAATAGAAACAGGAAAGCTATTGCAAGCTCTCTTCTGAAGATGAAGAAGGCTTGGACTAGTATAGTCACAGTTGTGGTGACCAGAAATGATTTGTGACCATCAAAATAGGAAGTATAATGCCATGATAACAAAAGATATCTGATATCTCAGTGACATAGAACAACAAAAGTTTATTTCTTGTTGAAGTACATGTGCTTCATGGAATGCCTGTGGCTCTGATTCATGTCATTTTTACTTCAAGACCCAGGCTGTCAAGATAGCTTCCATCTGGGTCGCTGGCAGTTGTGAAAAGAGACATTGGCCAAAGCAAGTCACAGAACTGCTCTTGAGTTCAGCAAAGCAAAGATGAAAAATCCTCCCACAGGTACGAGCATCACAAGGAAAGAAGTCAGGATAGTTGGAGAATACATAATTGACCACATGGTCAAATACAGGTTCTGCTCTGAAGGTAGAGCTAACAGATTTGCTATGGCTTGGACCTGAGCTGCAGATAAAAAGAAATAAGTGAAAAATGGCCTCAAGGATTTGACTTGAACAAATGGAAAGATAGAGTTATTATTTTCCAAGATGAATATGATTGTGGGAGGAGCAGATGTGGGGCATGCTAAGTTTAATAAGCTACTCATTAAACATCCAAGTACAAATATCAAGGATGCAGTTGGATATCTGTGTCTGAAGTTCAGAGAAGTAGTTTAGACTGATGAAATAAATTTTGGAGTCATATTCAGTGCAGAAAGAATGGAAAATACAGAAAAGATTTTTTTAAAAGGAAACATATAGAACAGCTGTACTGAGGTATAATTGATATACAAGGAACTGCACGTATTTAATGTATACAGTTTGATAGGTTAGACATATACAAACACCCATGATACCATCATCACAATCAAGGAAATAGACACATCCAACACCACCCAAAGTTTCCTTGAGTCCCTTTGTTTTTATTTTGTTTTGTTTTGTTTCATTTTGTAGTAAGAATACTTAGCATGAGATTTACCCTCTTAAACTTTGAAGTGCACAATACCGTATTGTTAGCTGTAAGTTTTATGTTGTGCAGCAGATATCTAGATATTATTCATCTGGCATAACTGAAAATTTATACCCATTAAATGATAACTCCCCATTTTTCCCAGCTCCTACCCCCTCGTAGCGAGTACTGTATTCTCTGTGTCAATGAGTTTGGCTATTTTGGATAATTCATATAAGTGGAATCATGCAGCATTTGTCCTCCTATGGCTGGATTATTTCATTTTGCATAATGTCCTCCAGATTCATCTATATAGTCACAAATGGCAGGGTTTCCTTCTTTTGTAAGGCTGAATAAAATATTCCATTGTATGTATGTAGCACATTTTCTTTACCCACTCATGTGTAAATGGACACAGGTTGTCTTGGCTGCTTTAAATAATGCTGCAATGAACATTAGAGTGCAGGTATTTCTTTGAGGTCCTGATTTCAATTCTTCTGATGTATACTGAGAAGTGGATTGCTGGATCATAGGGTAGTTCTATTTTTTAATTTTTTAAGAAACTTCCATACTGGTATCTATAGACAATGTGTTATATTACATTCTCATCAACAATGTAAAAGGGTCCCAATTTCTCCACATCTTTATCAACACATATTATCCTTTATTTTTTTGATAATAGCCATCCTAACAGATACGAAGATGATATCTCATTGTAGTTTTGATTTGCATTTCCCTGATGATTAGTGATGTTGAACATCTTTTTACATACCTGTTGGTCATTTGTATGTCTGAGAAATGTCTGTTCAAGTCTTTGGCCAATTTTTTAATTGGGTTATTTTATTTTATTGCTACTGAGTTGTAGGCGTTCCTGATATATTTTTGGCTATTAACTACTTATCAGAGATATGGTTTGCAAATATTTTCTCCTGTTCTGTATGTTGCCTTTCCATTCTGTTGATTGTTTCCTTTTCTGTGTAGAAACTTTTCAATTTGATGTAATCCCACTTGTATATTTTTTCCTTTCGTTTCCTGTGTTTTTGATGTCAGAGCCAAGAAATTATTGCCAAGACCAATGTCAAGAAGGTTTTCCCTTATGTTTTTTTGTAGGAGTTTTACAGTTTGTCTTAGCATTTAAGTCTTCAATCCACTTTAAGTTGATTTTTGTGTATAGTGTACAGCAGGGGTCCAATTTCTTTCTTTTCCTTCATATGGATATCCAGTTTTCACATCACCATTGGTTGAAGAGACTGTCATTTCCCCATTGTGTATTCTTGGCACTTTGTCAAAGATCAGTTGACTTTATATGCATGGGTTTATTTCTGGGCTCTGTGTTCTATTCCATTGGTCTGTATGTCTGTCCTTTTGCCAGAACCATAATGTTTTAATTATGGTAACTTGGTAATATATTTTGAAATCAGGATGTATGACGCCTCCATCTTTGTTTTCCTTTCTCAAAATAATTTTGGCTGTTCTAGATCTTTGGTGGTTTCCTATGAATTTTAGAATTTTTCTCTATTTCTGTAAAAAAAATACCACTGGGACTAATTTTATGAGACCAGCACTACACTGATACCGAAGCTAGAAAAAGATACTACAAGAATAGAAAATGACAGGCCAATATCCTTGATGAACATAGATGCAAAAATTCTCAACAAAATACTAACATACCAAATTCAACAGCACATTTAAAAGATCATACATCCTGATGGAGTGAAATTTATCCCCAGAATGAAAGGATGGTTTGACATACAGAAATCACTATATGTGATACATCACATTAACAGAATGAAGGATAAAAATCACATGACCATTTCAATAGATGCAGAAAAACATATTTGACAAAATCTAACACCTTTTCATGATAAAAACACTCAACAATTAGGTATAGAAGAACTGTAGCTCAACATATTAAAGTCTGTATGTAACAAGGTCACAGCTAATAGCATGCTCAGTAGTGAAAAATTAAAAGCTCCTCTAAGATCAGCAACAAGACAAGGATGCAACTTGTCTCTTGTGACTTCTATTCAACATAGTACTGGAATTCTAGCCAGAGAAATTAGACAATAAAAAGAAATAAAAGGAATACAGATTTAAAAGGTAGAAATAAAAGTATCTGTTTGCAGATGACATGATCTTATATGTAAAAAATCCTAAGGACTTCACATACCACAAAAAAAAAACCTGAAAGAACTAATAAATAAATTCAGTTAAGTTGCAGGATAAAAAAATCAACATACAAAAATCAATTACATTTATATACACTAACAACAAGCCATCTGCAAAGGAAATTAAGAAAACAATCCCACTTACAATAGTATCAAAAATAATAAACTACTTAGGAATAAACTTAACCAAAGAGGTGAAGACTTTGTACACTGCAAACTTCAAAACATTGATGAAAGAAATTAAAAGAGACACAAATAAATGGGAAGGCATTCTGTGTTCATGGATTGAAAGACAATATTTTTAAAATGTCTGTACTGCCCAAAGCAGTCTAGATACGACTTTCAAAAGCTACCTCTATGGCCCCTCAGCCATGAAAGAGAAGGAAGTTGTCACTTGGGAATTTCCCCGTTGTGACCATAGGTTTGTCTCAGAGACTTAATATAACAACATCTGTACACTTGTTTTTGGTTTGGATGCTACCAAACCTAAGCCCCCTTCACCTTTGGCCTCTCATCTGGACTCTTTACTGTGGTGCCAGAGCTGGTCTTCAGACCCAAGCCAGTCTAAGGCAATGACTGTGCAAGTTTCCTTTACAATCTATCACCTTCTATTAGCTCATCCAATCATTACCGCAATCCAGGTCTCTGACTCTTAATTCAAACTCTTTCTATCATTCCAGATCATCTCAATTTCCCCTATCAATAAAAATCACATCCATGCCTTTAGAAGACTGGTTTTATGGTTTAACTATTACCAGGGTTCACAGTATGCATGAACCCCCTTTTGAAATATACAAATATGGCTCAAACTTCAAGGCACTGACTATTTTATTTTAGTTTATTTTTGAAAGCTTGCTTTATGCCATTTCACTTTTTTTATTGGAGTATAGTTGATTTACAATCTTGTGTTAGTTTCAGGTGTACAGTAAAGTGAGTCAGTTATACATATATATAGCCATTCTTTTTCAGATTCTTTTTCCATGTAGGTTATTATAGAACATTGAGTAGAGTCCTCTGTGCTATACAGTAGGTCTTTATTAGTTATCTATTTTATATATAATAGTGTGCATATGTTAATCCCAATCTCCTAATTTATCATTTTCCCCCATGTTTCCCCTTTGGTAACCATAAGATTGATTTTGAGATCTGTGAGTCTGTTTTGTAAATAAGTTCATTTGTATCATTTTTTATTAGATTCCACATATAAGTGATATCATATGACATTTGTCTTTCTCTGTCTGACTTACTTCACTTAGTATGATAATCTCTAGGTCCATCCATGTTGCTGCAAATGGCATTATTTCATTCCTTTTTATTGCTGAGTAATATTCCATTGTATATATGTACCACATCTTCTTTATCCACAAAAAATGCTGGAGAGGGTGTGGAGAAGAGGGAACCCTCCTGCACTGTTGGTGGGAATGTCAATTGGTGCAGCCACTATGGAGAACAATATGGAGGTTCCTTAAAAAACTAAATATAGAACTACCATATGATCCAGCAATCCCAATCCTGGACATATATCCAGACAAAAACTCTAATTCAAAAAGATACAAACACCCCAATGTTCATTGCAGCACTATTTATAACAGCCAAGACATGGAAGCACTGACTTCTAGATATGGATGTTTCAGAGCCCAGGTATCGTAATGACCTATTTCATGTGAGAAGCTCCTCTGGAGCCTTCGGAATGTTCTTTTGGCCTTTGTGGGGATGTGCTCAGCCCATATTCAGCAAACAGTTCCTCAACACTTGCTCCACAACAAGCCCTTTGCTAGATATCCTGGAGGATATAGAAATAAGAAAGAAAGTGTCCTTGCTCTAAGGGAACTTGTACTATGATAGGCAGCCTGTTCCATTTTGGAAACAACTCCATTAGAAACGCCTTCCTAAAACTGATTCAGAAATTCACCTCACAGGGCTTCCCTGGTGGCGCAGTGGTCGAGAGTCCGCCTGCCGATGCAGGGGACGCGGGTTCGTGCCCCTGTCCGGGAAGATCCCACGTGCCGTGGAGCGGCTGGGCCCGTGAGCCATGGCCGCTGAGCCTGCGCATCCGGAGCCTGTGCTCCTCCACGGGAGAGGCCACAACAGTGAGAGGCCTGCGTACCACAAAAAAAAAAAAAAGGTTCACCTCACTGCAGCTTTTACTCGTTGGCCCTTCCACAGTCTGATTCATCTATTAAGTGCCAGGGGAGAATGTTCAGGTGGGAGGAGAAGTTTCCTCTCCCCCATCCTTGCCAATCCTCTACGAGGGCAAGAGAATTATCAATCTCTGTGTCACAGTCCAGATCGCACATTATACCACATTTGGTAGTGCACAGTGCCACCATGCATCAAAACATTGCATAAATGCACGTGGGTATTCCCTCCACGCTACTTCCATGCAGCTGGGTTGGCAGCCAAGCTAGAGCCCACATAACATCTGGTTATCATGATTTCCTCTCCTTTCTTCCTTGCATGCATGTCTAACAAGCATGTCATCATTTTGTTTTCATTACCAGCGCCACAATTCAGAAAACTTGTGATTTTAAAATCCACTGGGGCTTGAAGGAAGATGGAAATCCTAATGGGCGTATAGGTGGGGCTTTTGCTGTAACCTAGCGATATAAGTTTTTCCCTTTGGGGTAAAACACACTGGCCCAATCAATCATATAGTATTCTTTTTGTTTCTCATTTTCCGTTACTCCTTGTAAGTACAGTTTCCCCAAGAACCTCACGGGGAAGATGTCACTGGGATGAGGTTAGGATTTGGGTATTCCCAACTTCCTTGGCAATATTGCTATCAGAACCTTGACCCATTTGTAAGAGAAGGAATTCCTAATATTACAACCACTTATTTATTGCTTGAATGTTATCGTCAATATCTCCTAAAAACATTCATGAAAGCTGTATTTATACACCTCCAGTGATAAGGATCTCTTTACCTTAGAAAGTCACCCTTTCCATCTTTGCACATTTCTAATGAATAAAAAGCTCTTTTGTGTGTCAAGCCAAGTCTGATCCCCAGTAACTTCCGTCCCATGGCCCTATGTCTACCCCTCAGGGCTAAAATGGAATGAATTTAAGAAGCCTATTCCTTTTCAGTGTAGCAGCTCTTCAACTTTACTACAATTCCCTCTAGCTATGTGAAGGTCTGATAACCCACAAGAAGGAGATATTCCCAAGTGTTGGCCGTTTCTCTGTAATTGACTTTTCTGCTCAGTGCTCAGCTCAGACAAACCACTGTTGATCTGCTGATCTGAGATCCCCTCTGTGTACACAGCCACATGGAATGCGACAGCGAGGGTACAGGTAATGGCTGTGGATGGATGTCATGGGTCCTGATACATCTCCATTTCATTTGTTAATGAAATTGCTCATTCTCAGTGCCCTAAAGGAGACCTGGCTTTGATACCCAGTGACCCTAACACATGTGGCGTTTGCATGCAAATGGCACCCTTGTTTAGGTGCCAGGTTGTCACGTGGTCCTTGGTGTATGTGGGGCACATTGTATACACACAATGACAGTGTTTGTACATCACAAGTATGAAGTCTTAAGAGTGAGAGATAGAGTGTAAACACACACAAGCAGGAGCTATGAACCAGACAGACCTGGTTCAAAACCAACTTCTAGGGGCTTCCCTGGTGGCACAGTGGTTGGGAGTCCACCTGCCGATGCAGGGGACACGGGTTCGTGCCCCGGTCCGGGAAGATCCCACACGCCACGGAGCGGCTGGGCCCGTGAGCCATGGCCGCTGAGCCTGCGCGTCCGGAGCCTGTGCTCCGCAACGGGAGAGGCCACAGCAGTGAGAGGCCCGCGTACCGAAAAAAAAAAAAAAAAAAAAAAAGACGTCTGTAAAAACAAAGAGTTCATCAATACAATAATAGCAAACATTTTTATAGTGCTTGCTATAAAGTGACCATAGTCTAAGCTAGATACAGATATAGATTTGTCTGTATAATTAATTCTTACGAGTTGGATAGTACTATTTTTGCATTTTACAAATAAGGAAACTGAGGCACAGAGAGCTCGAGTAACTTGCCCAAGGTCATACAGCCAGTGAGCAACAAGTTGGGATTTCAACTGAGGCAGCCAGAATTTGTGCTCTGAACTGCTGCCTTAAGCTCTGGTTATGCCCTAATGCCTGAAATTTGGAAACAGATGTTCTATTGTGAACTCCAAGAGTGTGACAGAGGCTTGTCCCCCAGTATGCATTCTGCCCTTCTTCCAGAATAACAGAATTAGAGGTCAGGCACATGGCCATAGAGAATTAGCACCCCAGATGTGGTCTCGGGACTAGTCCTGGCCAATGGAGGGCAAGCCGAATTGATGACCACGCCTCCAGTTCATGGTCTCACCTTCCTCTTTCCCGCTGCCCCCAGGCTGAAACGGGGAGGGTGGTGAGCCACTGTGGGCCATGCAGACACGGGCTAAACTCCAGGGAAGCCAGAGTAACAGGAGAGAAGGAGACAGGCCTCATGCTGGCTTTGTGGAGAATATATTCCAGCTCAACCTTTTTGTGAGAAAGAATGAACCTTCATCTTGCTTAAGCTACCCTTATTCGGGGTCTCCGTTACATGCAGCCAATCCTATATCCTAATACTTAGCAGAGACCCATAGCTTTCCTGCAAAATTGGAAGTGCAGCCTAGTATTTGAAGAATTTGTCTAATAGGCTTATGTGGAAGCAGTCTAAACGTAAAGCTGTCCTTACACAGAATAATAATAATAATGGCGCTTACCATGTGCCAGGCACTTTTCTAAGCACTCTACGCATTTTAACTCATTTATTCCTCCTTATGAGAAAGATACTATATTTGTCCCATTTTCCAAGTGAAGAAGCTGAGCCACAGGGAATGTAAGAAGTGCTTCCCAAAACACACATGTGTAAATGGCAGTGACATCAGGTATGATCTCTTTGAAACTTAAACCTAAACAGAAGTTTATACTGAGCCTGTGCGTCTGGAGCCTGTGCTCCGCAACAAGAGAGGCCGCGATAGTGAGAGGCCTGCGCGCCGCGATGAAGAGTAGCCCCTGCTCGCAGCAACTAGAGAAAGCCCTCGCACAGAAACGAAGACCCAACGCAGCCAAAAATAAATTAATTAATTAAAAATAAATAAATAAACAGAAGTTTAATAATGAATGGAGATAACCCTCCTGACATTACAGGGAGGTGGAGGGAAAATAGGATTTACTTTCTTCAAACTTGGTTTCCATAGGGCAGTTTCCAGAGCACACATTAGGTGCATTTGGCCTGTTCCTCTGGCTTCCTTGGGGTGTTATCCTTGGCCATGTGGTCAGGTAGCTCACCCCTGCTCTGCATTCCACCCAGGGAGCAGCTGGAAAGAGAATGGAGCAGCCCTGAGCTGAGGACAGTGTTTACGCCCAATGAGCACAACTCTGTCTATGCCCAATGCTCAAGCGCTTCTAAAGAATTCTAAAAATTATTTGTTGAATGAGGATTAAACAATATTCAGTTCTCAGAACAGCCTTTGATAGAGGATTATTGTTCATGTCTTAAAGACGTGAAGAGGACAAATGACGTGCTTAAGATCATGTGATACTCAAGTGACACAGACTGGTTTGGAGACCAGATCTTCCCGCCCTGTCTCATGTTGATTGGTGTTCTCACCTAAGCAGATTTATTTTTAACATCTTTATTGGAGTATAATTGCCTTACAATGGTGTGTTAGTTTCTGCTTTATAACAAAGTGAATCAGCTATACATACACATATGTCCCCATATCTCCTCCCTCAGCACAGGGAGATCAGCTCGGTGCTTTGTGACCCAAGCAGATTTAAACTTTGGGCACATCCGTGTTTTCCATCAGGCTCCCCAGCTCTGTTACCTTTCATGATGATCAGAGCCTTCATACTTCCTTTGTCTACCACTGGTCAAAGACTGATCTCAAATCCTTTATTTATATTAACTTATGATAAATACTTAAGGATTCAGGAGGATTTTATGTTTTAGTAGAATTCAAATGCTTGCCTGAAATCATTAAGTTCCAGAAACATAATTTTCAATATCCCTGGGTAAAATCTTTTGGAGATTCTGGTTTGCAGACTTTTGGCCCAAGAAATCTTACCACCTGAGGTTAGAAAAAGTAAACCACTGAGAGTCATAGACCCTCAAGGTTCCACTCCTCCTTCAGCTTGCTCTGTGACCTGGTCTAATCATGGAGATCGTTCTGGGCCTTGGTTACTCCCCTAATAGACAGGGTGGACTTGGTGTCCTGGCAGCTCAGATCCTCTATAGGGTGCCTCTCTTTCCTCACCGTACACTGGCCAACTCTGAACGTGGAGCTGTAAAGTCCCTTTTTGTATGACTATCAGCCCTTGGAGAATGTCACCATGTGTCTAACTTCTCCAAAGGGAACCCCTGCCACTGCTTTCTCTTATTCTGAACCAGGAACAAGTTATTAATCCACACCCTACCCAGCCAATGGGCCATACGGCCACAAGAGCTGTTGTTGGTGCCTTATAATAGGCTGGAATATGTCTGTCCCCACCCAGGTTGCTGCATCCCTTAAACCTGCTCCAGTCAGTCTCCCATCTCCACCTTTTCATGGAAGTTGCTCAAGTCAAAGTACTAATGACTTCCATGGTGCCAAACCCGAGCCATTACTCAGTCTTCATCTAACTTGTTTATCAGGAGCATTTGACACGTATAATGACTCACTTCTCTTTGGACTCTTCTCTTCACTTGGGTCTTAGGACAACAGAATCAAATGGCTCTCCTGCTACCTTCCTAGAGGCATCTTTTCAGGGTCTCTCTGTGAGATCTCTTGCCGTTTCCCGAACTCAACATGTTGGGGCAACTTCCCCACGCGAGGACTCAGTTCTAGGTGCTCTCTACATGGTTGTACTCTGTCTCAAAGCTTTAAATACCAGCTATAGGCTATTAATTAACTGTGAAATTTCTAGTTCCATCTCAGAGCTCTTTGTCAAACTGCTGATTCCTACGAGCAATGCTTACTTGACATCTCCACTCAGAAATCCAGCAGGCGTCTCAGACTTAGCATGTCCAGTAGCTTACTCTTGATTCCATCCCTAATCCTACACTTCCTGTATTCTTTCCCATCTTTGTAAATGGAACCTTCATCCTTCCAGTAGCTTAAGCCAGAAATCTTGGAGTCCACTGAGTCCTTGCTTTTTCTCACACTGCATTCCAGTGCCTCATCCGGTCCTTTCTGAGTTACTTTCTAGATGTGTCCTTGGTCTCCCCCCTTCTCACCTTCTTCATTGCCTCTGGACTTCGGCCATAGCTGCCTCCTACTCAGTCTCCCTGCTTCTATTCTTGTTTGAATCCAAATGCTACACAGCACACAGAGCAAAATCCTTATAAAGCTTCTGTCAGTTCATGGCGCTTCTCTGATAAAACTCTCCTCTGACTTGCTACCGTGCACTCAGAGTAACATGCCAGCCTCTGATGTTGCGGCTCCTGACCCATCTCTCGTCCTTCTATTCCTCTCTCTCCCTGCGTCACCCTGCTCCAGCCACACTGGCCTCCTTGCTCTTCTCAACACCTCACATGCCTTCCCCCCTTGCGTCCTCCTGCTTTTCCTTTCTCAGGAACACTTCCCCCAGCTACCTCACCATTTGTTCCATCATCCCAAACCAGCCTCTGCTCAGAGGGGACCTCCCCAGAGAGGCCTTCCTGGACCATCTTATATAAAAGAGTGCCTTTCATCACTCTCCGGCCCCTTTACCTGCTCTATTTTTCTTCTAAATACTCTCACCCCCTACATGTTATGTATCCGCTTATTCATTTATGGTCTGTCACACCTCACTAGATGCAAGCTTTAGGAGAGATGGAACTGGATTTTCTGTTTACTATTGTTGCCCGGCATCTGGAACAAAGCTTGACATGTAGAATTTGCCCTATAAATACTTATCGAAAGAGAGCCGAGCTCTTTCCCTTTTCTCTCAAAGTCGGCTCCCACATACAACTTATATGCAGACTCAAACATATACACAACACCACCGTTCTTACATACCCTCTGATACACTTGCTCTTTATCCCTCTCTTATTTACACACCTACAAGGTTTCCACAAAGTCCCCTGCATGTGACTCCCCCTAACACCAGGTGAAACATAAGACCAGCTCACAGGGTCTACTGACATAGAAGACGGTCAAAATAAAATTTGAAATCTGTGTGGAGAATGCAATAGAGCATACAGAAAATTGTAACAAGTCTTCATAAGGACTTTAACGCCATACAGTAGGCTCTGGTAGCTACCTGTGTATGCACACTCAGATTCATATATACACTCTCACACCCCCATATGCACATTCACATACATTTACTATCACACAGATATACATACACATACATGTACCTACTCACTTGATCGTACCCGCTGAAAACTCATACACCTATGAGCTTTTCCCCACAGAAACCTACATGCTGCACACACACGCCTAGACACCCAACTTTGCCTTGTGTACACCTCATCATGCTAACGTACTCAAACACACTTATACCTTAAAGAGATACTCACACTCTCTTGCTGCCTCTCCATCTCCACATACTGACACACAAAAATGACTCACAAACTCTTGCCAACTTATTATCCACATGCATAATCACAGAAACACCTAGTCTAGCGCTCTTAGACACTCCAGCCTATATTTACACCACATTTACTAGAACACTCAAGTCCGTTTGTGGGTACGAACACACACACACGTACTTTAAGAACCAATCTAAAATGCCACATCGTGTTGTTATGGCAACAAAAGCCCTCCAACTGCCTGGGAAAGTACAAGGACACATGGAGACCGAAGCCCAGAAGCAACTCTGTGGAGGGTGGGCCATGTGATTATGAAAATGGTACTCAGAATGGAGGTCCTTCCTTCCTACTTCTTTGAGAATATCAATGGTGTCAGATGAGACCTCCCCACACTTCCTGTGGGATGCTTAAAATATACATTTATTTGCGTTTGCACCTCCTTTCTCCCAGGCTCATAGGCTGTGGTCTCTTTTCTGCGTGTGGACATCCTCCACCAGTGCTGTTGATCTCATGCTCTCCCACCTCAACCCAGACACTGTATTTTCAGACTCTCTCTCCCTCTTGGCTACTTCCTTTCAGATGAAGAAAGTACTCAAATGTCTTCTGTAGTAAGAAAACCCTCCCTCAACCATTTATTTCCCTCCAGTTGCTTCCCTCTTTCATCTTCAGAGCCAAGCTCCTCAAAAGAATTCTTAAAAAAAAGAGTGGATATATGTATATGTATAACTAATTCACTTTGCTGTACACCTGAAACTAACTCAACATTGTAAATCAACTCCAATGAAATTTTTTAAAAAATAAAAATAGCAGATATTGTTTTTTTAAGAAAATAGTTTTCTACACTTGCTGTCTCCACTTCTTTACTTATCACCATTCAGTCGCTACCACCAAGATCCTCCTTATCTGTTGACTGGCACTGCCCCCAGCAAAGTCACCGTCATCCACTCTGTTGATAAATGCAGTGGGCACTTTGCATCCTCAGTGACATTGACTTGCTTTCCTTCTGTTGCGATTCTCTTTTGATCTCTGATCATACTTCCTTCAGCGGCTTTTGCAGCCTTATATTTCTCTTCTTACCCCTTATATCTTCTTATTTCCCCAGAGTCCTGTCCTGGATCTTATCTTTTCCCCTCTATTCAGTCTGCATACACTTGAAATCATCTACTCTCACAGGTTCAACTACTGCCCAGAGCTGTTCTTTGTATTTCAGACCCATGTATTAAAACTTCGCTAAGAACCTCCACCCAGATATGTCTCAAGCACCTGAAATTGTACTGAACTTAGTATATCTCCCCCAAACCCTGCTCTTCTAATCCATACTCTCTATGTCCTTGTATGACACTACTAGGTGCTTCTCCTCCCAAAGCCAAGAATCTGGCCATCATCTTAGACTATTTCTCACTCTCCTGGACCCAGTTAGTTAACAAGTCCTTGAGATTCCATATATTCTCCATCTCTCAAAATTTTTATTGTTCTCAAATATTTTTCATTGCCTCCTTTCCCATCCAAAAAATCCAGAAGCATGTTATCTCCCACCCACCTATTCAAATTATCTTGTACCTAACCTTCCTGGTCATGGTATTTGTCATCTTTAAACTCTTCAGTACTTTCTTTAGCCCACAGTGTAAATTTTGTATCCAAACAAAAACTCTTGCCTCGCTTTTTGTTCTGCTGTCCCCTCCCCTTTGTACCTCCTTAGTTTTGGCCAGATGGGTATTTCTGAATTTCTCTGATAATTCCAGGCTGTTCAAGCCTCCAAGACTTGAGTCATGCTGCCTAGAATGCCCTTGCTCTCTGTTCCCTCCATGGCTTCACCCGACGGGTAGTTGGTCATCTGGTCATCTTTAAAGACTCAACAGTCTCTGCCTGCTTGCTGTCTTTACTGACCATTTTCACCCCTTTCTCCTTTGCTCCCCTACTTGATCCTGGACAGGCTTCTATCGCTGCAGCTATAATATTGAGTACCATTAGGGTAGGTCTGTCTCCATATTGGATACCATTAGTGTAGGTCTATCTCCTTATTGAGTACCATTAGTGTAGGTCTGTCTCCTTACCAGATTGAAGGTTAAGGAAGGCACCTGGACACCTTGGACAGCACCATATTGCATATATCTGCGCTCAGTCAATTGTGTGTTAACAACCTACTTGGTGCTGTTATAGATGAAGTACTAAGTACACAAAGGCTATGGGAGCACCAAAGAGGGAGTAACTAACACTGACCTCTGAGATGTAGCCAAAGCAGTGTTGCTGATTCTCAAACTATGGACTGAATCCAGCAGAAACACATTTTGGTTGACACATACAGTGTTTGTAAGAAAACTAGATAAGTTCCTAATTTACTGCAGGCCTACTACTCCCTTTAATTACATCTAATGCCTTCACATATTTTTGTTACCTGCCTGGTTCCTGAATGCTTTTAAGTTCATGGCCCCTAATTTAGACAGAGACAAGATTTGGGGCATAGAAAGAACAGAAAAGGGCCCTCCTCTATTATATAGTGGTTAAAAGAGGAGATATTTTGGAATCAAATGGACTGTGTTTGAATCACTCACTTACCAGCTACATTAGACAGTTTAATTCACAATTACATTAGATAATTTAATTCACCGTTCTGGGCCTTGGTTTTCTTCCATTGTCAACACAGGGATATTAAAGGTGCCTAAATCACTGTGTTGATATGAGGACTAAATAAGTAAATGCACTTAAAGCACTAGAACAGGGCACTCAATTAATATTAGCTATTATTTGTTACTATTCATTGGGCAGAGGAAATCACAGGGGCAAAGGCCTCAGAGTTTGAAAGCACATTGCATGCTTGGGGAAAATTAAGAAACTAAATGAGGATGGAGTATAAAATGAAAGGGTGGAAAGAGTTAGAGATAAGACCTCATTGTTTTGCTAATATTAAGCCAAAGGCAGAAAGCAAAATAGGCACTCAATACATGTTAGTAGGGAGAGTGGAGGATTGAATGAATAGATAAATGTTCCCAAGGCTCTCATTGACTGGAGAGTCTGGTCACCATGTGGCCTGGATAAGAATTAAAGGGATTCATTCATGGTTCATGTTTTGAATTCCTCTTGTGTGCCAGGCACTGTACTAGGTACTTATAAGATATCATTGAACGAGACAAAGATCTCTGCCCTCCTGGACCTTACATCCTAGCAGGATAAGACAGGAAATAAATAGTATGCACAACAATTAAGTAAATCTGTAATGTATTGGAGTACAGTGAATGCCGTACATCTTCGCTGCTGTGGGGATCAGACTGGGTGGCAAAGGTAGTGGCGGGGATCCTCTTTGGATGCTATGGGTTGGTCCAGGAGAGGGTAATGGTTGGTAACTGTATCGCAGGGGGAGAAGGATCAGGTGGGCCAAGGGGTTGGAGTTGGGGAGGCAGGCAGCTTTATTAAATAGGGTGGCAGGTGTAGGCTGCTTTGAGAAAGGATATTTGAGCAAAGATGTGAAGTAGGTAAAGAGTTAGCTATGTGGGTAAATGTGGGAAGAGCACCCTAGGCAGAGAGAAATGCTAATGCAGAGGTTGTGTGTGTTTGAGAAGCAGTAAGGAGGGGCAGGAGCATGTTGTGTGTGTTTGAGAAGCAGTAAGGAGGCCTGAGGGGCTGGAGTGGAGCGAGGGAGGGGAGAATAGCAGGAGGACAAAGAGGTGGGAGGAACTGGACCATGGAAGGCCCGGAGTGTCATCATAAGGACCATGTCTGTCACTCTGGAGAAATAAGGAGTCATCGTGGGGTCTTGAGCCAAGGAGTGGCGTAGTCTAACTTCTTTTTTTAAAAGGATCCCTCAACTTTTGCATAGAAATTGGGACTGTGTGTGGCAAGAGTAAAAGCAGAGTCTTACTAGGAGGCAGGTGAGAGACGAAGATGGTACAGAATGAGAACATTCCTTAGGGCTTGGGAGCTCAGGAAGGAAATAAAGTTGAAATGACCACTAATTTGTGACAGTGAATGGGTCCAACTGAGGTAGCAAATTCAGCTAGGTCTCCAGTCTACACAGTTCTGATCCTTTGCTTTGCCTGCTTCTCTTCTAGAACGACCCCAACTCTCCAACCACTTATCAGTTTACAAAAAATAATAATGATATCTGTCACAATAGCAACAACACGGATCTGAGAGCACCTAATATTTATGTAGCGTCTAGTATGAGCTAAGCATGGTTTGAAGTGCATTACTTCTATTAAACATTTAAAAGTATGAGTTGGGTTCTATTCTTACCCTACTTACAGGCTAGTGAATTGCCCACAGTCACACAAGTAATAAATGGCAGAGCCAGGTTTGATTCTAGGCTGTACAACTCCAAGACCCAGACCCTTTGCCACTATTCTGTGCTAGTGCCCAAGTCATAAAAATGTAAATTCAAGGACTTTTGCCTGCTATTCATTCTTTATTCTATAAATATTTTTTTAAGTTCCTTGCTGTCACCAGCTCCTGTAAAGTGAATCAGGCATAGGAGTAGGCAATTAAGGGTTTGGGGATGATTTGTGAAGAGGCCACTTACATGAATTTAGTGTCTATCTTTAGATTTTTGTATCCTCAGTTTTTAATTGTGCAAATATTTTATGAGTTTTTTTCCAATATTATTTAAGCTATCTTTGTATTTTCTTTCTCTGAAGAGATATACACAGTTTTTAGGACATGGAAGTCCGACTGAATTGTTACTGTTCTTCTTGTTGTTGTTACTATAAAAAGAATTAATTTTGCTTTGTACTTCTACAAACAAGAATGTCTTGGTATCTTCTTGGATTTCTGTAGGGAAAAATTTTATTACAAATTTCAAACCAAAACACCTCAGAGAATCCTAAGCTCCCTACCATTTAGTTACTCATTTCTTGTGAAAATTGCAGTCTTTAATTTTTTAATATAGTTATTAAAGACATGGAAAAGTGCTTAGAGTACCTCTAATGGGTTAAATTAATAACACTAATTTAATCTTATAAATTCCAGTTTTTATCTACTCCTAATTCGTTTATTCAATCATAACATGTGTCTATACAGTGCCATAATCTGGATGGTTTCAATAAAATGGATTTTCTGAATTTAGAGTTGACATGCATCAGTTTTGAAGTATTTATAAAGAAATGGTGAGTGAGAGGGTTGGCGGCCATGGTGATGAAGTGTGTGTGCCTATGTGTCTGTGTGTGTATCAGGGTTTTTCAACCTCAGCACTATCGACATTTGGGGCTGAATAATTCTTTGCTGGGGAGGGAGGACTGTCCTGGGCATTGTAGGATATTTGGCAACATCCCTGGCCAATACTCACTAGATGCTAGTACCACCCCTCTCAGTTGTGACAACAAAATACTATGTCTTGTGGCTACATTTTTCTGACTCTTGTATCCAGGGATGGAATTTTCATTAGGCAGTCAATAATTATTTATTTATTGGATGAATAAATTAATTAACTAATAATGGCAGATCTTGGTTCTGGCACTGCCTGTGAGTTTGTACCATTTACTTATGCTCTTCGAGATTCACTTTTGTCATTATAATAATACCTACCTCATCATGTTAAGAATAAATGTAATAATTTGTGTTAAGTTTCTTGTACATAGTAGGAGCTCAATGTATATAAGTAGATGAAGGCCACCTCTTCTAAACCTAATCTCATCCCCTCTCAACCAACGTCACCATTTTCTTGGTCCTGGTCTAACTCAGGGAGTGGGAGACAACCTCAAATTCTCCCTAATCACACTTGAAGGATGAGATTCTGATAATGAATGAAAGATGAATTTGTCATAATGGGGTTTCATTTTCATATTGCTAGGTTTGAAAGCAATTTTAGAGGAAAAAAAAATCATGTGTCCTAAATGGTTAATGATCTTCAGCAAGCAATCTGTCCAGCATGAGAAAGATTTCTTTTGCAATTTGACAGCTGATCTATGATCAGGTTCTGCCTGGCTGCTCCCCTAAGCTCATCCCCATAGCTCTCCATGGGGCTCAGTGAACACCCTATGGAAGAAGAAAGCCCAGACCTTTTATTACATGCATTTCTGATTTCCCAGAAGTTTCTCAACAGAGGAGGACTTGCAGATGCCTACCAGATGTTGCTTTATCTTGTGGGAGAGAAATGCCTTCTCCAAGTGTTTTGAGGTTTATGCTTGGTAGAATGATAGAGCTGGCATATTATTTCCTTTCTTGTTATCCTTTATTCATTCAATAAACATTAATTTAGCAACTACTATCTCGGGGACTGTGATTGCAATGACAAACAACATAGTTTCTACCACTAAAACTCCCGATTCAATAAGGGATATAGAACAAATAAGCAGACTATTGTGATAAAGATTGGTTGCTGCTCTGAAAGGAAGGGCACAGGTGCTGCAGGAACCTGGAGGATGGGTGCTGACAGCATTCTGTGCTGGAGTCAGGGAGGGCTTCCTGAAAGAGGTGTCGGGAAGGATAACCACTCATTAGACAGACAGGGGAGTAAGAGGTACTTTAGGCAGAAGGAACTGCATCTGAGAAGAGGTAAAGTAGCCTAGCATGCAAAGGAAATAGCAAATTATTCAGGAGAGGAGTTTTATGTGCCAGTCAGAGGGGGTTAGTAAATGAGGACAAAGAGGTAGACAGGATCCAGATCATGAAAATCTTAGATGTCATATTTAGGAGATTAAGCTCATTTTAAGGCTATGGGGACCATAGAAAATTTTAAGCAAGGATGCATTCCAGTCCTAAAAGACTGGACAAGGAATCAAGCCTATCAGTTAGATCTAGAATTGAGTGCAGTGGCAGCCTGCTGATTAACAGACACACTCCTACCCAGGATCCCCATCTCCTGGTTACCTTGCAGCCGGGTGTAGCCATGTGACAGAGCCCTAGCCAAAGAGCTACAAACCCAAATCATGGAGGAGCTCTAGAAAAGCACTTAAAAGGGACAGAGCATAGATTTTTTGTCTTTTTTCTCTTCTTCCACCATGGATGTTGGACATGAAATCCTAAGTTACAATATCCCTCTCGAGACCATGAGACAACAAGCAGATGCTGAAAGACAAGAGATCCCAGAGACATCATCTGGACATTCTTGAATTGTTGACCCTACACCAGCATCCATTTACTCTAGATTTCCTGGTTGTGAGAAAAATTAACTTTTCAGTGTGAGCAATGTTTAACTCAGGAATTCCTGTTTGGTACAAATGCCTTTGATAGCCACCAGCTTAATCTCAGCCCCCAACATGATTCTCTGTTCTTCTCACCTACCACATAAGACATGAATCCTCTCCTTAGTGCCTCACTAGGGGTCCTGTGGCCTGTTGATCATCTTCAGGATGGACAACCATCTTTCTTCTGGCTCTGGTTCTGGAAGGCTCTCTTCCTTCCACCCACACACCTTCCTTTTCTTTCTTCCTTCCTCCCGTTTATATTTTCTTTTGCAATCTTCATATTTTGTTTTAATTTCAGTTGTTTCAAAACCTCAAAAATTCTCTCTCCTGATATTGCCTCTCACCATTGTTTGAAAATTAGAACTTCTGTTAATTAAAAGTCAATATTTTAAAAAGGCAAGGCACAGAGTGAGGATAAATAAATGGATGATAGATAGATGATAGATAGATAGATTGATAGATTGATAGATTGATAGACAGAAATAAAGAACTTGTATTCTAAGTATATAAAGAACTCTTACACAGTGCTAAGAAAAAGATAAATAGCATAATTTTTTAAATGGGCAAGATATTTTAAGAGGTGCTTTACAAAAGAGGGTGTACAAATGATTATTAGACCTATGAATGAAACAATACACAATCTCATTAGTAAAGGTTTTCCTCATTTATTCTTTTTTAGAATTTGAATTCATTTATAAGTGAACAAAAACATACATTCTTTCTTTTTTATGGAATTCTTCAACAGCATTTATTTTATATAAAGCAACTCAGAAGTATTTATTAATTATTATAATCAGTTTTTATTCTTTAAAAAATAAATTCGAAGGATAGCATACACACAGAAAAGTGTACATATCACAAATTGAGTGAATTTGCACATTGTGAATACACCTTGTAATTCCACCCAGATTAAACAATAAAACATCACCAGTACCCAAGAAACCTGCCTGTACCACAGCCTCTGACAACTCACTCCCTATCAAGGCAACTGTGGTCTCACTTATATATCCACAGATTAGGTTTGCCCTTTTTTATTTTAGTTAAATGGAATTGTTCAGAATATACACTATCATCTATCACCTATCTACCTATCCTTACTCTGTGCCGGGCCTTTTTACTTTTTTTTTAATGCTGTCTAATTAACAGAAGTTTTAATTTTAACTTGATCAAATTATCCAATTTTTTCCTTTAACATTAGTTTCTTTGCATCTACTTTGACAAAACTCTGCCTATCTTAATGTCACGAATATATCTCTTATGTTATCTTCTAGATTCTTCATTTTCTCTTTCACGTTTAGATTTACTATCCATTTATTGATTTTTAAATGATTAAAATTTTATTCAGTAAAATAAATTTACTCAGTTGCAAATTATTCAGTTCAATTCAATTGTAATTTATTCAATTATAACTTATTGAATTGATTTTTATTCAACTATCATTTTTTGCAAGTTTTTATTTAAACAGCTTTGATGTAGTATAATTTACATATGATAAAATGAATGCATTTTCATAAGCTTTGACCTATGTGTATACCAATGAAACTATCACAGAAGTCAAGAAAATAAACATATAGATTATCTCCAAAAGTTTATTAATGCCGTTTGTCATCCCTCCCTCCTTCACCTCTCCACCTTACACCCTCCCCCAGTCAACCACTGATCTTCTTTCTGCCCTACACATTAGTATGCATTTTCCAGAGGTTTATATAAATTAAATCAACTGTATGTACCTAATTTTGTCTGTCTTGGTTTTTTTTGTTTGTTTTTTGCGGTACGCGGGCCTCTCACTGTTGTGGCCTCTCCCGTTGCGGAGCACAGGCTCCAGACGCGCAGGCTCAGCGGCCATGGCTCACGGGCCCAGCCGCTCCGCGGCATGCGGGATCCTCCCGGACCGGGGCACGAACCCGCGTCCCCTGCATCGGCAGGTGGACCCTCAACCACTGCGCCACCAGGGAAGCCCTCCCAGTTTATTTTTTATCATCACATAGTGATCCTTTTTATTACCACAAAGCTTTGGATTTAAGGTTATTTTTAAAATTCTGATATTACTATAATGTACAAATTTTCTTTTTTCCAGAATTTACCTGATACATGTTTATTCTAATTATTTTACTTTCAACCTTTGTTTGCACTTATCTTTTAAATACACGTCTCTTGCAAAACACACGTCACTGAGTGCATTAGTTTGTTAAGGCTGCTATAACTGTACCGTAAAAAGTACCATAAACTGGATGACTTAAAGATAGAAATTTATAGTCTCACAGTTCTGAAGGCTAGAAGTCTGAGATGAGGTGTCAGCAGCTTTTGTTCTTTCTGAGGTCTATGAAGAAGAGTCTGTTCCATGCCTCTACCCTGGCTTCTGGTTATTTGATGACAATTTTTGGCAGTCCTTGGCTTACAGAAGCATTATCTTGATTTCTGCCTTAACCTTCACATGTGTCCTCCCTGTGTGTGTGTCTCTGAGTCCATATTTACCCTTTTTCTAAGAACACCAGTCATATTGGATGTGGGGTCTGCTCTACTTCTGGGTGACCTCACCTTAACTATTTACACCTGCAATGACCCTATTTCCAAATAATATCACATTTTGAGGTACTAAGGATTAGTACTTTAACATATGAATTTGGGGAGTGGGGAGACACAATTCCACTCATGACATCAAGTTATAAAAATCCTATATATATATATATTTACATGTGTATATAATACTACACATGATTATCTTATATACAATAATGTAAATATCTTTTATATAGATACAGTATATACATATTATATATTTGTATATTCATATATATGTGAAATTACATCTACTTTGCTTTCTATTTTATCTATTTTATAGTTATTTTTCTCTTTTCCTGACTTTTTTTTTTAAACATCTTTATTGGACTATAATTGCTTTACAATATTGTGTTAATTTCTGCTGTATAACAAAGTGAATCAGCTATATGTATACATATATCCCCATATCCCCTCCCACTTGTGTCTCCCTCCCACCCTCCCTATCCCACCCCTCTAGGTGGTCACAAAGCACCGAGCTGATCTCTCTGTGCTATGCGGCTGCTTCCCACTAGCTATTTTACATTTGGTAGTATATATATGTCCTGACTTGTTTTTAATTTATCAAATAGTTTTTTGTTTGTTTTTTCTTAGTTACACACTGTTGCTATTCTCTTTGTATTAATCATTAAAATTTAATTAAGTGTACAATCTCCTACAGAATTATACAAGGAACTTAGAAGAATTTCGCTATCATATGAGTATATTATTTTTATTATTACCCAGTATATTGTTATTTCCAAGTTGCCTTTAATACACTTCCAAGTTAGTTGTTGTTATTATTATCATTGTTTCATATAGATAATACTTCTAAAATTCTCTACCACATTTATCTGTTAAATTGCTCACTACTCCTTCTCATATCTAAGTCCTTCCTCTGGACACAAGTTTCTTCTTCCTGACATATGTCTTTCTGACATTTGTTAGTAAGGAACTTTTAGTAATAAACTGACTCTTTTTTTTCCTGGTAAATAATAAGTTATTAATTTTAAATTGAAGCTATTTTTCTCTCTGTCCTTCTTTCCTGCTTTAGCAAATTTCCTCTATTTTTGTGTTCTTCAGTATTATAACAATGTGTTCAGATGTGGATTTTTAAAAAATTTATCCTGATTGGTATTCATTGTTTCCTAAATCTGAAAACATGATTCCTTTATCAATTATGGAAAATTTTACCCTTTATATCTTCAACAGTTGCCACATGCTCCATTCTCTCAATTTCTTCCCTGGAAATCTGATTCAATATGTCTTGTAAATTTCTGTTTACTCTCTGTGCCTTACGTGTTCTCTCTCTTTTACTCTCTGGGTTGCATTCTGAAAGTCTCCTAATATTCATTCCATTTCAAAAATTTGTCTATTCTCTTTTTAAAACCATTTACTAAACTGCTAATAACAATAAGTATATCTTTTTTATTTTTTATTGGAGTATGGTTGATTTAAATTGTTGTGTTTCAGGTGTACAGCAAAATGAATCAGATATACATGTATCCACTCAATTTAGATTTTTTGACATATACACACTACTATATATAAAATAGATCACTAATAAGGACTTACTGTATATAGCACAGGGAACTTTACTCAGGACTCTGTAATGGCCTATATGGGAAAAGTATATCTTATTTATAAGAAGATCTGTTTGGTTCTTTGTCAACCCTACTTTGTATTTTTTATTGTATATTGTTCATTTTGTCTATTTTCAATTCAGCTTTTAATTTTCTATGTGTATATATACATTCTGAATCAAATAATTCTATTTGCTGAGGTTATTGTGGCTCTAATTCTGGTGTTTATTCTTTCTGCTGCATCTTTCTCTCTGATTTGATTTTCTCATGCTTTCCTTCTTGAACTTGGCTATCTTCTTCAGTACATCTCCAGCTTTCAAAACCCTGTGAAGCTTAAACTGAAGGCATTTCTTTCCTGAGAGATTTTCATTTGTTATTGAGAGGGACCCTGATGTGCTTGGGGTGTCTCAGAACCTCAATTCCTCCTAATGGGCAGCCCAGGAGTATAAATATACAGGGGAGATGTTTTCCTTCCCAAAGCCCGTGCTGCAACAGGTGCTTCCCCTTGCAGTCTCCTTTGTTACAGGAGATATTTTTTTCCTAACACGCTATTTACCCACAGTGTAGCCTCTTGAGGGTTCCAGGTTTGTGCAGAGTTTCAGTTGCAAGAAGAAAACAAAGACCTTGTTTTCTTCTGTGACAGCCACTAAAACTCAAACCTCTTGGTTCATAAGCATAGCAAATGCTCCCAGGATCGACTCTACATGGGTGGCAGCTTACAACTTGAATGTTCACATCTCCCTCTGTTTCAGATCCCTGGAGATTTATCCTTCTTTCTCAGAAGCTCAGCTATGCATTTAAAAGAACGCTTATAATATTTTATCCATCATTTCCAAGTATTTTTTTTTTATTCAGGAGTTTTTCTAAAAGTTTCTCAGATAGTCAGAAGTAGAGATATTCTGACTTCTTTCTGTATTTTAAATATACATCAAAAGTGGCCCACTGATGGCATCCTTTTACATTTTCCAGTGCTGTTCAGTATTTACTCTCTTTTATAATACCTTTTCTATCATCCAAAGGGATTTTTATGCAAAAGGTATAAAAAGCAGGTGAATTCAGTCTACTATCTTGACCCAGTTTTTGAACTGGGTCTTGAAGATTGAGTGAGTCCTTGCCAGGTAGAAATGGAGACCAAGGCAAGGCAGTTATGAAAACACATAATTTCTGTAGGTAACAATGAAAAATTAAATACAGCTTGAAAGCACTATCCATTAGGACAGAGAGACAAGATACATCTAAAAGTTAGGTAGGTTTAGATGTTATTAAAAAGGGTCTTACCTGATACAATAGGAGTCTGGTTTCTGCCATATAATTCGGCAAAACTAGTTGTCAGTTGTTTATTAGTTACTAGTTGGTAGGCAGTGTACTGGAGATTTTACAGATGGTATCCTTATCATCCTCATTTTATAAATAAAATGGGCAAAATGGGATTTAGTTTCCTAGGGTTACACAGATCCCAAGGAGGTGGAGCCTGACTACAGAGCTCATGAATTCAATTAATTTCTTCAGTGTTCCCCAATAAACAAACATAAGTTGGTAAACCATTTTAAGATAAAAGTGAAGCACTAAGACTGGTTACTTAGGAAGATTATTCTGGTGCTCACCTAGAGTGAAGAATGAAGGAATGACACACCTTAGCACCCTTAGCTGCTTCTCAGCTTAGAGAAGAAACCTGAAAACCAGAGGGAAGGACAAAGGAAGGGCTTGCAGGTCATTGTAAAGGCCTGTACCTCTTCTTGAGACAGGAAGCCACCTGAGCGTTCTAGCAGAGGAGTGAAATCCTTAGGAATTTTTAACGAAACACTGTCATGACTATATGAAGAAAGGATTAAGAAAGGGTTAAAGCAGAGAAGTATGCAGTCCTGCACACTCTGTTACCTTTATTTATAAGGATAGGATACTTGGACCTCCCTGGTTGATAGCAGAGGTGAGAAATACAAGACAGTTCAAAGACACCAGTTCTTGGAAGACAAGCTATGCAGAGTAGTCCATGGGTGACCATATTCTCTTTCTGAAGAGAAAAGGAGGTGAGGCCAGATCTTGGTGAGGTGGAAAAATGGGAGGAATAATACGGGCAGGGAGCACCAATGATAGGAATGTAAGTCACACTCCCTTTGGTTAACATTTATACCCCTACTTAAGAAAATCTCCAGAGAACTGGGAAAGAGACAGGGGCTTTGCCACATGGAAACATTCTATGCAAATGAGAAATGATTGACAACACCATATTCATATTACACATATGCTCTCTCATTTGATACTTCAAACAACGCTGAGAGACAAATGTTGTTACTCTCAATTTATAGATAGGACACTGAAGCTCAGAGATGTTATGTAACTTTCCTGAAGCCAACCACTACTGACTGGCAGAGATGGAATTCAAACAGAGTTTTATGGCCGTAAAAGGTGTCCTTTTGAGGACATCATGCTGGGAAGAAAAATTTGTCTTAATCAAGGTGAGAATTATTCTGCAGTGCATTGGAACTCAGAGGGGAGCCCAAGGAAATAGCAGTAGCAGCTCAGACAAACACATCCTGGAGGTGGCTTTTAATTTCTCTAATGTTTTCAAGTATGTCACTCCTGGGATAACTCTCACTGGTGCTGGCGACAGTTCCTCCTTCCAGAATTCAAGTTTAGTTCTAATTCTTGAAGCCTCTTTTTCCTCCCGTGGGTCAGAAACCAGAACTCCTGAGGGCGCCCCAACCTGTTCTCATCAAGGCAGCTCTGCATGCCCCAGGGGCCTATGTTATTCTAAACCCTCACCTGCCCTTGCTGCTTCCTAATGATGGAACCTGCTGATATCACACCAGGGGAGATGCATTTAGGGGGCGTCCCAGGGCTCTATTACGCAGCTCTGCTTTTGTAGCCGGCAGTGTGGGGGCAGGGATATGGAAATATCTTCCTTTCCATCACCGTGGGCAATGTGTGTGTGTGTGTGTGTGTGTGTGTGTGTGAGAGAGAGAGAGAGAGAGAGAGAGAGAACTGGTTCCTCCACTTCTCCAGATAAAAATACCCAACTACCTTCTCTTCTGTTTCTCTTTTTTCTAAAACGTAGAGTTCACCGTCTTGTGCATAGAGGAATCAGATGGATGTAAAAATTTCATGGGTCCAGAGAATCAGACAGGAGGATATTCAAGGAAGAAAGGAGTGGGAAAGAGTCTAAAAGAAAGACAAACACACCGAATTCCATCAGTGGATGCGATAAATAAAGCCAGACAGCTGTCAGGTCATATATAAGGTTGATCACTTCCTGCCAACTTGATAGGTTCAGTTTACATTACTAAGTTCTTGTTTTATGTTGGGTTTGGGATATTAAGGTTTTTTCCTACCTTTTGAGGTAGTCATTGTTAGCTACCTTTTACGAATGAGGAAAGTGACATTTCCAAAGATTAAATGATGTGTCCAAGTTCATTCAGCTCTCAGTATCAGAGGCAGGATTCTAACCCAAGCCTTTCTAAGAATCTAGGACTCTTTCCACCACGTTACCCTACTTCGTTTTCCAAGAGTGGCCAGGAATTGGAATCCAATAGAGAAAATGGATCCTGTGGAAGGAAAAAGGGCACAGAAAAATGAGTTTTGTTCACTTATCTCTGCATCCACGTTGACTATAGATCTGGCACAAGGTACTCATTAGCCGTCGTCTCTACTTCGTGCTTTTGCTCACACGCCCTGACGTCATACTGTGTAATTGCTCCCAGAGATCCTATTCTGCTCTCCTTCTGGTCCCCTCTCCAGTTTGCAAGGCCCTTAGAATTCAATTCTATTCATCAGGAAAACAGGAAGTGGCCCAATGTGCTGGTCTCTGAAACACCAGGGAAAATAAATATGGCCACAGCTTAGGAGGAAAAAGGGAAAGAGGTGAGATCAGGATCAGATCTAGAGGTCGGGGGCTACGTCACATTGGCTGCCAGGCACATAATGGGATGTATTCACTTATTCAACCAATATCTGTGACTATATACTAAGCCCCAGGCATTATTCTTTTTGCTAGGGATATAACTAGTGAAATAATAAAGTATCTCTTCCACACAGAGTTTATACTCTAGTGGGGGGAGTTATACAATAAACAAATAAACAACAATAGTATGTCAGCTGGCAACAAGTGCAAAGGTGGAAAATAAAGCAAGTAACAGGATGACAGAGAGTGAGGGGAGTTGTCATTTTAGGGTGTTTGCAGGAGACCTCTGTGGAGAAGCGTCATATGAGCAGAGACCCAATGAGGTGAGAGTGAGTCGTGTGGTGATCTGGTGGGGGAAGAGTGTTCTGGTGGAGGAAACAGCCAGGGCCCGGGCTGTGATGTGGAGGCACACTTAGTGTATTCAAGGAACAGCAAAGAGCCCCGTGAGGGGAGGGCTCAGGGAGAAAGCAGGGGGCCAGAAACATTTAGGACCTGAGGCCAATTGTAAGGTTTGGGGTTTTCATGAGTGATAGGGGAAGCCATTTTGAGGGTTTTAGGCTGAGAAGTGAGATATTCTGACATGTTTTAAAAGCATCTCTCTAGTAGCTGTATAGAGAATAGATGATGCGTACAAAGCCCGAAGGGGGAGGACCCATTCGGAGGCGTCAGCGTATTCCAGGAGAGAGGCGATGGTGACTGTGACCTAGGTCTTATGAGTAGGAGTACTGGAAAATGTTTGGATTGTGGATGTATTGTGAAGTCAGAGCTAACTGAATTTCCAGACATATTGGATATGAGGTATGGGATGAAGTGTAAGGAATGACTCTGACCATTTGGCCTGAGTAGCCGGAATAATGGAGTTCCCGGTTACTGGGGTGTTGAAGACTGGGGCAAAGGTCAGGAATTCAATTTTGGACACGTGACCCTTGAAATGATTATTAACTAAATGAGTGGAAAGGCTGACTAGGCTTGGATATATGAGTCTGGAGAGGAGAGAGGAGGTCCAGAGTAGATTTACAGCTGGAAATGTATACCACTGGGAAACACTAGCTAAAGCCTGAAATGAAATGAACTGAGATCATCCAAGAAATGATTGTTGCTAGAGAGGAGGTCAAGGTCTGGGTCCTGCAGCATAAAACTGGCGTTTAATCACCAGGAAGTTAGGAGAAATCAGCAAAGGATATTAAGAGTAACTGGTGAGTTATCAGAGATATACAGGAAACAAATTTTAAAATGTATTTGCACTGAACTGACCTATTCCGACATCCTGAGGACTGGAACCTGACATGATGGAAGGACAGCACTCTTGGTTTGGGGATTAGTGTGGATTAGTGTCTCCAGGGTTGATGTACCACCTGTTTCCACGTGGCTTTCAGAAAACAAGTGGCATGGCAGCAGAAGAACAAGAGCAAAGCCCAGGAGGGATTTCAACTGACAGTGGATTGTGAACCCATGTGAGACATCTTTTCAAGAACACCTAAAATAATTAGGGACTAGCTTGAAGGGACCCATGTAGGGTAATCAAGCTTCTGAGGACTTAGTTTGAGAATAAAACAGAAGTGTGATGAAACTCTGAAATTGTAAATTAAGAGAGATTTGATTACCAAAAATGTTTAAATTTTCTGCATATTTTTAAAAAATGAAAGAATGTCAAAAGAAAACAATCTGCAAAAAACTGCAAACCTATTAAAGAAAAGGATTATTGTTTTAACCATACCAAAAGCTCTACACAGGAAAAACACCAATGACCCAGTTTGAAAAATGAGCAAAGATAGCAACATACAGTTGTAGAAAAAGAACTATAAATGACCAATCAATGAGAAGAGGGATGCTAAATCGCTTTTGTAATTTAAAAATGCAAATTTAAACAGTGAGATATCATTTGCCACCTTTCAAGTGTACAAATATTAGAAGGATTGATAATATTCACTTTTGTCAAGGGTACAGAGAAACAAACTTTCACACAATGGTGGTAGAAGTATATATTGTTGCATTTTAATGGAGCAATTTGTTAATATCAATTAAAATTTTTAAATAACTTTTTAGTTTTAGAATTGTTTTGGATTTACAGAAAAATTAAGAAAATGGTACAGAGTTCTCATATGCCCTGCACCCACTTTCCCTTATTATTGACATCTTACGTTACTAAGGTATATTTATCACAATTCATGAACAAATATTGATCCATTATCATTAACTAAAGTCATTACTTCACTGAGGTTTCCTTAGTTTTTACCTAATATGCCTCTTCTGGTCCAGGATACATCCAGGACATCACATTATATTCATATTTACATAATATTTATATAATGTCTTCCTAGGCTCCTCTTGGCTATGAAGTTCCTCCGAATTTCCTTGTTTTTGATGACCTTGGCAGTATTTTGTAGACTGCCTCTCAATTGATTTTCTGATGTTTTCCTCATGTTTTGACTGGGATGATGAGTTCCTGGGAGGAAAACCAGAGGTAAAACGCCATTCTCATTACATCATATCAAGGGTACATACTAGCATCATGAATTCTCACTTCAAGATGTTAACCTTGATCATCTGGTAAAGACAGCGTTTGTCAGGTTTCTCCCCTGTATTCTTTTTTCCCTCTTTGCATCCTGTGCTCTTTGGAAGGAAATCGCCACGTATGGTCCACACTTAAGGAGTGGAGAGAGATGCTCCAACTCCTTGTGGGTGGATTATCTGTGTAAGTTATTTGGAGTTCTTCTGTGTGGGTGATGTATCTCTTCTCCCTCACTTACCTATTCATTAATTTATTACATCACTGTGCATTCATACATTTTTATTTTATACTTCGAGTAGAATATTATCTTATTTTGTTGTTCAAATTGTTCCAGGTTTTCCTTTGGGAGCGCTTTCAATATGCTCCCATGTCCCTTTTACATCCTCCATCACTGTACTTATATGGGAAAAAAAAAGCACTTTCTTATTTTTCTGGAACTACAAGATGCCCCAGAGTCATCTTGTAAATTCACTGCCCCAGTCTTAGAATCAGCCACTTCTCCAAGAGCACTGGTTTCTTTTATTAGAAAATGTTATTAAAAACCAAGATCTGGGTGCAAGGTAGTCTCATTGCTACTGAGGTGACTTTGTTTCCAGGTCCACTCAGCCAGCAGAATGAGAAAATATGTGTGTGTCTACTAATTGCCTTATATATAGTATCTATAAATATTTCTATATGTAGACAACTGTATCTTTTTTAAGAAAAATATTAATTGACACTGGTGTGTCCAGGTCTAGTCAATCTGACAATGTGTTCCTTGGTATTTACCCAAAAGAGTTGAAAACTCATATCTGAACAAAAACCTGAACACAGATATTTACAGCAGCTTTATTCATAATTGCCAAAATTTGGAAGCAACCAAAATGTCCTTCAGTAAGCAAATGGATAAACAAAATATGGTACATTCATACAATGAGATGTTATTCAGCCCTAAAGAGAAATGAGATATCATGCCATGAAAAGATGTGAACCTTCAATGCATATTACTAAGTGAAAGTAACCAATCTGAAAAGTCTGCATACTGTATGATTCCAAGTATATGACATTATGTAAAAGTCAAAAGTATGGAAACCATAGAAGACCAATGGTTGCCAGGAGTTGGGGGAGAAAGGGATGAATAGGGGATCACACAGGATTTTTAGAGTACTGAAACCATTCTATGTGATACATTGTTGGTGGATACATGTTACACATTTGTCAAAACACATGGAATGTACACCAAGAGTGAACCTTAATGTAAACTATGGACTTTGGGTGATAGTAATGGGTTAATGTAGGTTGATTGTCATAAATCTGTCACCCTGGTATGGGATGTTGCTTATGGGGGAGGCAGTGCAGGTAAGGAACAGGGTTCTATGGGGACTCTCTAATGTCTACTAAATTGCTATGTACCTAAAACTGTTCTAAAAATATGAAGTGTATTATAAATATGTAAATATTAAATATAAATATAATAAATATTATATACATATTATATATTATTTTATGTATTATATAATACATAGAGACAGAGAGAGACACATACACACATATATAGCAATGCAGTACCTCCCATTTTGTTTGTAGGAAAAGCGGTGAATCTGAGGGATTATAAAAATATACTTGTCAGATATGAAGTAAAACCTTTGCATACTTGAAAAATAATTATTATGATTTAATCAGCCCAGCCAATGACACCATTCTTCTATTTGAATCCTGTACTATTTGGTTTTATAATTTTCAGCTATGATGACCATTAAAATCAAAATAAACTGGATTTGGGGCTTCCCTGGTGGAGCTGTGGTTGAGAATCTGCCTGCTAATGCAGGGGACACGGGTTCGAGCCCTGGTCTGGGAAGATCCCACATGCCGCGGAGCAACTAGGCCCGTGAGCCACAACTACTGAGCCTGCGCGTCTGGAGCCTGTGCTCCGCGATAGTGAGAGGCCCGCGCACCGCGATGAAGAGTGGCCCCCGCTTGCCACAACTAGCGAAAGCCCTCACACAGAAACAAAGACCCAACACTGCAAAAATAAATAAATAAATAAACTAAACTAAACTGGATTTTGAGCCAGATCTTCAAAGTGTTGTATCACATTATAACAAACTATAATTTCCAAAAGTAATAAAGCATATTTCATCACATTGTCTTCACTAAAATATTTTTAATATTGAGATGTTTTAGTGAAAGAAACACGATTTTTGTGGTGTTACTGAAAGCATGCACCTCAGATTAGGACTTGGACCTCTGTGCCCGGACTTGAACCCACGCAGCTGGGACTTGAACCCAGCCAAAACCCACAGTCTTCCAACTGAGATCACACACCTGGTTTCAGGATTTAATGAAGTTCAGGTTCTTGAGGTCTCATCTCAGAAAGAATTCAGTGAGACACAAAGTGATATGTAAGAAGTGGATTTATTTAGAGAGAAACACACTCCCCAGACAGAGTGTGGGCCATCTCAGAAGGTGAGAAAGGCCCCAGGGTATGGGGTTGTCAGTTTTTATAGGCTGGGTAATTTCATAGGCTAATGAGTGGGAGGAGTATTCCAGCTATTTCAGGAAGGGGCAGGGATTTCCAGGAATTGGGCCACCACCCACTTTTTGATCCTTATGGTCGGTCTTGGAACTGTCATGGTGCCTGTGGGTGTGTCCTTTAGCTTGCTGATGTGAGCATATGCGGAGGCTCAAGGTCTAGTGGAGAAAGTCGACTTGTCCTCCATCTTGGACCCGTTTAGTTCTAATCAGTTTATGTAATGTCCTCGGGCTATGCCATTCTTTCAAAGGTTGTGCCCTGCTTCCTTCCCTCCTGCTTCATTATCACGTAAAATAAAATTATTGCAAATAAATTTATTTTTAACTTAGCTCTCTTTTCTTTCTATTATTTTGTGTAAAATAGATACAGTTTAATAAAATAAGACATATGCGTGATTTAAAAATAAATGATACATGTTTGGGGGATGTGCTCAAATTGTATACCCGTTTTGGAGGCGTATGATAAAAAGTTTAGAAGCTATTGGTTCAGAGGGTCAGACACAGGAGTAAATAGATTTTCTTTGTTTGCTTTGGGGAGTATCAGCAGCATTATCATGTAGTTTTTTACTTAATTTTTTTTTTTTTTTTTTGCGGTACGCGGGCCTCTCACTGTTGTGGCCTCTCCCGTTGCGGAGCACAGGCTCCGGACACGCAGGCTCAGCGGCCGTGGCTCACGGGCCCAGCCGCTCCACGGCATGTGGGATCTTCCCGGACCGGGGCACGAACCCGTGTCCCCTGCATTGGCAGGCGGACTTTCAACCGCTGCGCCACCAGGGAAGCCCCATATTTTTAAGTACGAAAGTTTCATGGGGCTCCAGAAAAACACGTATGCTTGACAGTTAGAAAGTGGCCACATTTTGCAGTTGAGGTCCTTTTCCTGTAAATGGTTTCCTTTATGTTGCAACACAGTATTTAATGAAAAATTAAGATGCATCTGGGGGACAAAAACTCTTTTAGCCATGCCTTCTTGGCTGGTCCATTACCCAGCCTTCTATGGCACAGACTTTAAATTTATTCCTGTTTCCTACCTTCTGTTTCTTTCATTTTCCCAGAACCAAGATAGAAAAATCTTTGGCATCCTCTCATGAATCTGTGTGAGAGGCTGCTGATAAGGTAGTAGCCAGCCAACATCTTATTCCTGGAGAGGAGAGAACAATAAACTAGAAAATGCTATGGCCATGTGGAATAAGGATGAGTCATCTTTTCCTTACACATTGAGAAGGTCTTAAGGTACTTAAATCATGATTATTAGCTCAGCAAGAGACCTTAGAAATCATTTAATCCAACCCTCATTTTAAAGATGAGGAAATTGAGTGTCAGAGCGCTTTAGTGGCTTAGCCATAGAATCGTCAGTTCGATGTAGTTCATAGAGATATTACAGTCTAACATTTTCATTTGTGATTGGAGACGCTGAGGTTCAGCCAGTTAAGAGACTTTTCCAAGATTCCACGGTGAGATGGGCGATCCAAGAAGACATTCAGGCGTTTGAACCCTCAGAATCCTATGCTGAGTTGGCGGCACCCTAAATCAGTTAAGATCATTCAGTCTAAAGAGACAAAGGCTGAGAAGAGTTAAATGGCGAAATCCATTAGATCATGTTTCAGACTGAATCTGGGCTTCCTCACTGTGTCATAAAGAGTTTAGTTGGTCTTTGTTCTCATTTCTGGGGATAACTTCTAAATCCTTGGAATTTCTTGAGTACTAAGAGCTTCTTTGTTATTCCTGGTGAGTACCTCTGACCACACCTGATCACCTGATAATGTATGCTAACTAGGTGACTCCTGGTGGACTGCTAAATAGTTTATGCTAATGAGATGCCTAAGAATGTGGCTGGTCATGCCCGAAAGACCAACCATGTGATTAGAGGGTTGGGGTCTTGTGTCATGGGGCATCAGCCTCACCTCTAGAAGGACAGAGCAGCTGGAAATTGAGTTCAGTGGCCAATGAGCCAAGCAATCATACTAATGTCATTAAATCCCAGTAATAAGCTCCAGTGAGCTCCACAGTGCACCAAAGGGTACACGTCCTCGCCCAGTAGAAGTTTCTTGTCTGGGGTCCTCCCACACCTCACCTTAGGCTTCTCCCTTTGTATCTTTTTGCTATGACAACAATGTAATTATAAGTCTAGCGTTTTCCCGAGTTCTACAAATCACTCTAGTGAGTTATCAAACCTGAAGAGGTAGTGAGAACCCCTGAGTTGCAACAGCTGGTCAGAAAAAAGGGGGCCTGGGAACCCCCAGTCCTGTGACTGATGTCTGAATTAAAAGCAGGTTCGTGGAGGTCTGGGAACTTAACCTGTGAGGTTTGGCTTAACTCCAGGTAGTTGGTTTCAGAAGTCATTGCACTCATGTTCCTAAGCTGCTGAAGTTTAGGGGGTGAGGACAGAGGTAAGTCTGAACAAGCTAAGCTTAAGACAATCAGAAGTAAGCCCTGCTTTACTTTCTTCACAGAAACACCCATTTTCTCCAAACTGTGGCACCCACTATGTTTCCTAAGGCTCTAGGCCCATGACTGATTCTTTGAAACATCCTAGAAATATTCTCATCATTGGACACAACAGAGCAGTGCTTTTTTTCCGTTGGGCCCAGATTGGTTCTTTGGAGAGCAAGATAAAAATCTTTCAGTCATTTCTCTCATGGAGGTAAAAAAAAAGGCAGGCAAGAGTAAAAACCACTTCACTTCTTGTCTTGGGCAATTGCTGGTTTGTGTTTTGCCAAGTAAATTCAGGGATTGCTTGGATGTTGGAATGAGTTGGCAGCCAAGATGGCTGCCTCCCCTTCCCTCTTGAGGAAATTGGGCTTGTCCTGCTGTATTTTCCCTCTTTGGAATGGCAGGCAATTTTTAGAAGTCTTTTCTTGAGTCTGCTTGGTGCCCAAGCATGAATTCTGAAAGACAGAGAGAATGAAATAGCTAAAGAAAAGTTGAGCTTTGATGTTGAAGGAAGGGAAAGTACAGGTATATAGCAAGAGCCGTACAGAAAGACGGAGGGTACTATTTCTTTTTGTTGTTGTTTGTTTGCTTTTGGAGAGTACATACTGTGGCCACAAGGTCTAGAAAATGCAGTAAGAAGAGAGGGTGAAGCAGCTTCAGACTTCTAGAAAGAAGAGAGTCTCTGATTTAGCCCTGCTTAGCTGGACTCACTAAGCATCCCATGGCAGGTCAATCCTTTCAAGAGCATCAAGACCCTGAGATTTCCAGGCCCTCCAACCAGGGGGGGCGTGGGGATAATTCTCCTGCCCTTGTCTTACGGCAGGTGTGCCTGAAGAGAACCACGTACCTGTGGCGGACCAAAAAGATTTGTCCTTACAGAAAAGAATGGACTAATGGGAGGATTTTCTTCTCTGTCACAGTTCTTGTAAGGTGTAACCCTCTATTCCACTCCACGAAAGATAACATATTTGATAATTACAAATGGAGGATTTAATTAATTTCTAAAAGTATTTATGGAGTGGGTGTGATGTAGACCTGACACTGAGCTGAGAATGGGGAATAGAGGGAAGAATAAGGCACTTCTCAGCAGGTCATAGGTGAGCAGATGAATAATTATGAATAATCTCATGTGATAAGAGCTATCCTAGAGAGGTGTGCCAGTTGCTTGGGAGCAGAGATGAGTGCCCGGTTTTAGAATGGAGACAATGGAGAAGGGAGAGAAGGGAACATCTGACCTGGAGATAATCTGACATCGTGGAAAGGACAGGGGTTTGTTTGTTTGTTTGTTTAATATTTTATTTATTTACTTGGTCTCGTCAGGTCTTAGTTGTGGCAGGTGGGCTCCTTAGTTGTGGCAGGCATGTGGGATCTAGTTCCTGGACCAGGGATCGGACCCAGACCCCCTGCATTGGGAGCACGGAGTCTTAACCACTGCGCCACCAGGGAAGTCCCTAGGGCAGGGGTTTTAAAGTCTATCTGATGGGTGCAAATCCCCTTATTCAGCTCTGTGACCTTGGGAAAGTCACTTAACCTTTCTGAGCCCATATATATTCACTATGATATAAAGATTATACCCACCTCTTGGGGTTTTTGTGAGGATTAGATGGGGTCTTTCACACTTGTCATCCAGAGCAGTGTCTGGCCCATGGTAAATCCTCAGCAAATGGTAACTCAGTGCTTGTAATTAAGGTCAAGTTGGATTTCTCCATTTCAGTGAAGCAGTTGTAGAGAAGCCAATGACTCAGCTCTCTCTTGGACAACTAGGCAGCCACTGAAGACAAGCACAATTAGTGTGGGAGAAAGAAGCTGGAAAAGGAGTGTGGTTTGGAATAGGTTGCAGCTGACAGGCCTGTGGGACACTGGGGAGGAAGGATAATCAGGAACAGAGGCAGAAGACAGAGGCAGGAGTTGCTGACTGCTCCAGGGTAATTCAACCCACCAGGAGAGCTCAGAAGTTCCTCCGCCTCCGTCTTTGCAATTCCTATAGTCAAGCAGAGGACCTCATCTCTCCAATGACTCAGACTGGTTGTTTTTGTTTTTTTTTTGTTTTTTTTTGTGCGGTACGCGGGCCTCTCACTGCTGTGGCCTCTCCCGTTGTGGAGCATAGGCTCCGGATGCGCAGGATCGGCGGCCATGGCTCACGGGCCCAGCCACTCCGCGGCAATGTGGGATCTTCCTGGACCGGGGCACGAACCTGCGCCCCCTGCATCGGCAGGCAGTCTCTCAACCACTGCGCCACCAGGGAAGCCCTCAGACTTTTTTTTGCCTCATTTCCCTGAACTCTTTGAGAACAGCTACAGGCAGGCATGAGCCCTTATATGATTCATTAATTCAATCATTAATTTATTTTATTCTGTAAGTATATTGAGGTACCTACTATATGTCAAAAGCGGACGTAGAACCTAGAGAAACCACACTGAATGAAATAATTGAGTTCCCTTCTCAATAAGATTAAATATACTTATGTGCATTTAAGTGTCGGGCATCTCCTTGCCCCTCACCACTCACTGACAGTTTCATTTCGGTAGAAGAGGACGTTTCTCCCTTTCACATGAACTCTGGATGATTTTGTGGCAAAAACAAAAGAAAAAAGTTAAAGGAAAACCACCTTGGAAGGACTCTTAGAAATTATGTAGTCCAGTCTTCTCAGTTCAACAATTCTTTATCGAATGTGCATTATGTAATAGGCACACCTATGAGTAAAAGAAGCCTAAGAAAGCTGTTATGAACTAAATGCTTGTGTCCCTCCCTCAAATCTCTATGTTGAAGCCCTAACCCTCAGTGTAACTGTATTTGGAGAAGGAGCTTCTAAGGAGGTCATTAAAATTTTAGAGGGACATACATGTGAGTCCCTGATCTGATAGGATTCATGTCCTTATAGGAAGATACACCTGAGAAATCACTCACTCCACCCCACCTCCTGCTCTTGCACATGCACTGAGAAAAAGCCACCTGAGCACAAATAAAGAAGGCAGCTGGGCTTCCCTGGTGGTGCAGTGGTTGGGAGTCCGCCTGCCGATGCAGGGGACGCGGATTCGTGCCCCGGTCCGGGAGGATCCCACGTGCTGCGGAGCGGCTGGGCCCGTGAGCCATGGCTGCTGAGCCTGCGCGTCCGGAGCCTGTGATCCACAACGGGAGAGGCCATAACAGTGAGAGTCCTGTGTACCGCAAAAAACAAAAAAAAGAAGGCAGCTATCTGCAAGCCCGGAAGAGGGAAGAGAGCTCTCACCAGAAACAACTTGCCAGCACCTTGATCTTGGACTTCCAGCCTCCGGAACTGTGAGAAAATAAAGTTCTGTGGTTTAAGCCATCCAGTCGATGGTGTTTTGTTATGGCAGCTCTAGCTGACTAAGACAGGCTGGTCAACGTTACGCTTAAAGCCCTCCCCCCGCCCCCAGTGAATATATGGAAGGGCCAGTGTATTAGTTTGCTACTACTATAGAACACATCCACGTGAAACTCAGCAACTTAAACACCAATCATTTATGATTTATAATGTATCTGCCAATTTTCCAGGAGTTGGCCAATCAAGGTTGGTCTATGCTTTGGACAAGTTTCTTCCACGTGTCTCTCATCCTCCCCCTGGGATCAGCAGCTAGCATGGGAAGGTCCCTCTCATGGTTATAGCGTAGGGAAAAGACAACAAGTGGAAACGTGCACATGGTCTTGGAACTGGCACGTGGTCGCTTCTGTCTCATTCTGTTGGCCAAAGCAAGTCTTGGAAATGGAAAAGGTTTGCTTCTACTTCATTCTGTCAGCTTAAGGAGATCAAATACCTAAGCCCAGAATCATCATAGGAGAATGTTGCAAAGTTTCATGACAAAGGATGTGGCTACAAGGAGGGGCACAAAACAACAATTATTAAGGCAACCTAACACGTCTAGGATTCAAATCCAGGCCTCCTTAGGCCCTATTTAAGGTTATTTTTGTGATCGCTAATTATTTTTATTTTTAATAAGAAACACACACACAGCCATCTTTGCTCTTTGCCATCTGCAGGACTGAGCCGCAACAAAGCCAGAAGTTAGGTGAAGCAGTGATCACAGCCAACCCTTCCAGTGTTCCTTTGCCCTTAAATCCCACTCATAACCTTATGTTTTCCATTCTCTATACCCCAGACTATACCTTCTATACCATGACCATAGATAGTCTCCCTGTACTTTCAAACCTTGGGTCCTGAGCTTTTCTTTCCTTCTTCCTTCTTTAAAACCAGCTCTCAGGGGGCTTAGCTGTAAGGAAAAAAAACTGATCACTAAGTTCTGATAACTTGTGTTTGCTAAAGCAAATAGATACTGAGTATTTAACCTATATATGGCTCTGGGCCTGGTGCTAAGGTGTTGGTCTTAGAGATGAATCATAACACCAATTCTCAAGGAGCCTGCACTCCAGTGGGAGAAATAATACATGCATATAAATCATTGTTTTCACCCCTGTGCAAAAAATTTTGACTCTAGTACCAAGCAGCGTCCTCATGGAGCAGGCATTCAGACCGCTCTCTTTGGATTGCCAATGAGATTTTGCTATCCTACAACTTAGAGTAGAGGAAAAAGGAGCCCACATCTTTGGGCGATAAGAAATCTGAAGGCATTTAAGATGGAAAGTCTCAGGGCTTCCCTGATGGTGCAGTGGTTGGGAGTCCGCCTGCCAATGCAGGGGACACTGGTTTGATCCCTGGTGCGGGAAGATCCCACATGCCGTGGAGCAACTAAGCCCGTGCGCCACAACTACAGAGCCTGCGCTCTAGAGCCCATGAGCCACAACTACCAAGCCCGCATGCTGCAACTACTGAAGCTCACGCACCTAGAGCCCGTGCTCCGCAACCAGAGAAGCCACTGCAGTGAGAAGCCCGCGCACCACAATAAAGAGTAGCCCCCGCTCGCTGCAACTAGAGAAAGCCCGCGTGCAGCTATGAAGATACAACACAGCCAAAAATAAATAAATCAAATAAATTAATTTAAAAAAATCTTTAAAAGAAAAGAAGACGGAAAGTCTCAAATGGATAAACAATGGTAATAATAATAATGCACATCTCCAGATTTCACCAGTCCTCTGCTGAGAAGTCATTCCCCTTTTCCTCCCTATCTAAACTACACCAATCCACCAAGTACTGGGTCAATATAGTCCTTCCATGACAATGTTCATAATAACTGCATTCTGCACACACCATTCCTGATTTCTGCCTTCCCATAGGAGGAACGGGAGACTGACTAAACAGAAGCCAAGAGCCAAGTTTGTACTCGCTTGTGTTTTTTTCCTAATAGTTTTATGTGGAAATATTTTATCTTCATGACAGGAGAACACATTCCTTAAGGAAAAACAATATGTCTTCTCTTTATTTTGTCCCCTAATGATATCTAATATATGTAGGCGATGCTCAGAAAATAAATGTCCGTTTGGAAACAGTGCCATGGCTTATGCTAGGCTATTCAGGCAGAGAGATTAACAGAATGCTACCCCCACCCTCAAAAAGCTGCCAGTCTCCTAGGAAACATAAGCATTTAAAGAGATGTGTCAGAGTTCTGCTAGAGAATGAATTTGTTTCACCCCACCCTCGCTTCATAAGGTGCCAAAAAGGAACATAAACTCTCGGAAGTCTATGAGCTAAAGAGTAGAGATGCTCTGAGTTAAAAATCAGATGGGAAGAAAACAGACTGGCATCGTCAGATCACTACAGGCAGTCTCCCTTATCTCCCTTATCTCAGACCGAGTATCCAGAAGCTGTCCTCAGAAAGGTATCTGACACTTTGTGTTTTTTTTAAGATGTTGGGGGTAGGAGTTTATTAATTAATTAATTTTATTTTTGCTGGATTGGGTCTTCGTTTCTGTGCAAGGGCTTTCTCTAGTTGTGGCAAGCGGGGGCCACTCTTCATCGCGGTGTGCAGGCCTCTCACTATCGCGGCCTCTCTTGTTGCGGAGCACAGGCTCCAGACGCGCAGGCTCAGTAGTTGTGGCTCACGGGCCTAGTTGCTCCGCGGCATGTGGGATCCTCCCAGACCAGGGCTCGAACCCGTGTCCCCTGCATTAGCAGGCAGACTCTCAACCACTGCGCCACCAGGGAAGCCCCCACTTTGTGTGTTTTGGTCGTAAAATAAAACCCACCTGAGCCTGGGAAGAGGACCAAGAGGAAAGAAGAACTCTAGGGACTTCCATGGACTCAACGTGCTACCCTGACTTGGAGCCACCCCATGACTTCTTTCATAGCATGTGCTCACACAGGTGGATTGAAGGACTTTATTTCCAAACCCATGGCAGTACCCAGAAAGGATGGCCCAGCTTCTGCCTCTGTGTCCCCACCCTGCCTCAAAGCATCTTCTTGTGAGCTCCCATTTCCCCACACCAGGTGATGACACATGCAGTGCCCCCCTGCACCTCAGACACAACTCACCTAAGCTGGCTTCCATCACTGCCAGCGCCCTTCCCCATGGAGCAAAGGAGAGGGGCCAGCCTGGACTTGCTCTGAGATGCTCTCTTACTAAGTATGGACCCTTTGTCAGCACCAGGGATAAGCCAGCTGAGGATGTTACCAATAAGAGCAGGGGAAGGTTTGAGCCTCTGTAGGCTAAAGACAGTCTAGGAGGCATTAGATATGCCCATCCAACCCCTCCCCCACCAACATGAAGTTTGGGATGGACACTTGATTATAGAATAGTAGAGAAAAATTTTAAATCAAATTTATTGAGCTAGAATTTAGATACAATTAAAGAATGCACCCATTTTAAGTGAGCAGTATGAAATATTTTGACAAATGTAGGCACCCACATAACAGTACCCCAATCAAGATTTAGAGACTTCCCATCATCCCAAAATGTTCTCTCCTGGTTGACTCCCCTTGCTTTTCAGCTAAGCACTGAGCTGATTCTTATCCCTAGAGATTAGTTTTGCCTATTCTAGAACTTCACATAAATGGAATCATACAATATGTACTCCTTTGTGTCTGGCTTCTTTGGTTCAGCATAATTGTTTCCAATATTAAGAATTTCAAACATACAGAAAAGTTAAAAGAATTTATGGTGAGTTCCTATATACCTGCCACCTAGATGCCACCATTAATATTTTACTTTACTTGCTTTATTACATGTCTGTCTGTCTTTTCCTCTATTCATCCCTCAATCTATCTTATTTTTGATGCATTTAAAAGTAAATTGTAGACATCGGTCAATTCCCCTAAATATTCCAGAATATATTACTAACTTGAATGCAATATTTGTTTACGTATTTTCTTTTAAGGTAAAACTTACATGTAATAAACACACAAATATTAAGTGTACATTCTCTTAGACTTTTGACAAATACATGTACCTGTGTTATGCAAATCCCTATAAAGCATAGAATAGAATCATCACTCCAGAGTTCCTGAATGCCTTTTCTCAGGCGACACTCACATTCCCTCTGCCAATGCAACTTCTGTTCTGATTTTTTTCCACCACAGGTTAGTTTTGTCTGTTGCAGAACTTTATATAAATGGAATCACACCATATGTACTTTATATAAATGGAATCACACCATTTGGGAGGTTGCTCTTACTTAGTATAATGCCTTTGAGCTATACCACGTTGTTATATTTATGTTTACTCCTTTTAATCGCTGAATACTATTCTGTTGTTTCAATATACTAAAATGTGTTTATCCATTCCCTTACTGATACATGTGTAGGCAGGCTCTAGTTTTGAACTATTAAGAATAAATTTGTAATGAACATTTTTAGAAGTGTTTTATGAACATACATTTTCCTTTCTATTAGATAAATCTAGGACTGGAATTGTTGATCATGGGGTAAGTGTATGGTCAGTTTTATGAGAAACTGCCAGACCTTTCTTCAAAGTGTTTCTATCAATTTGTATCAAAATTAATAAAAGTTGTGCTTCCTCCACATACAGGTCAACACTTGGTTCTGTCAGATATTTTTTTTCCTCCTTCCTTTCTCTCTTTCTATTATTACTTTAAAATTTTCAGCCATTCTCATTATTCCGTAGTGGCTTCTTATTGTGCTTTTAACTTGCATTTCCCTTTATGTGTGCTTATTAGATATTCACATACTTTCTTATGAAGTTTCTGTTAGAGACTTTTACCCACGTTTTTAGTTGTTTTGTTGTTGTTATTACTGAGTTATAGAAGTTCTGTATATAACTTGGATACAAGTCTTTTTTTTTTTTAAATCTCTATTGGAGTATAATTGCTTTACAGTGGTGTGTTAGTTTCTGCTTTATAACAAAGTGAATCAGTTATACATATACATATGTTCCCATATCTCTTCCCTCTTCCGTCTCCCTCCCTATCCCACCCCTCCAGGCGGTCACAAAGCACCGAGCTAATCTCCCTGTGCTATGCGGCTGCTTCCCACTAGCTATCTATTTTACCTCTGGTAGTGTATATATGTCCATGCCACTCTCTCACTTCGTCCCAGCTTACCCTTCCCCCTCCCCATGCCCTCAAGTCCATTCTCCATGTCTGCATTTTTATTCCTGTCCTGGACCTAGGTTCTTCAGAACAATTTTTTTTAATTTTTAGATTCCATAAATATGTGTTAGCATACGGTATTTGTTTTTCTCTTTCTAACTTACTTCACTCTATATGACAGACTCTAGGTCCATCCACCTCACTACAAATAACTCAATTTCGTTTCTTTTTATGGCTGAGTAATATTCCATTGTGTATATGTGCCACATCTTCTTTATCCATTCATCTGTCAATGGACACTTAGGTTGCTTCCATGTCCTGTCTATTGTAAACAGAGCTGCAATGAACATTGTGGTACATGACTCTTTTTGAATTATGGTTTTCTCAGGGTATATGCCCAGTAGTGGGATTGCTGGGTCATATGGTAGTCCTATTTTTACTTTTTGAGGAACCTGTATACTGTTCTGCATAGTGGCTGTATCAATTTATATTGCAACCAACAGTGCAAGAGGGTTCCCTTTTCTCCACACCCTCTCCAGCATTTATTGTTTGTAGATTTTTTCATGATGGCCATTCTGACTGGTGTGAGGTGATACCTCATTGTAGTTTTGATTTGCATTTCTCTAATGATTAGTGATATTGAGCATCCTTTCATGTGTTTGTTGGCAATCTGTATATCTTGTTTGGAGAAATGTCTATTTAGGTCTTCTGCCCATTTTTGGATTGGGTTTTTTGTTTTTCTGATATTGAGCTGTATGAGCTGCTTGTATATTTTGGAGATTAATCCTTTGTCACTTGTTTCCTTTGCAAATATTTTCTCCCACTCTGAGGGTTGTCTTTTTATCTTGTTTACGGTTTCCTTTGCTGTGCAAAAACGTGTAAGTTTCATTAGGTCCCATTTGTTTACTTTTGTTTTTACTTCCATTTCTCTAGGAGGTGGGTCAAAAAGGATCTTGCTGTGATTTATGTCATAGAATGTTCTGCCTATGTTTTCCTCTAAGAGTTTTATAGTGTATGAGCTTACATTTAGGTCTTTTTTTTGAGACTCTCCATTTTGAGTTTATTTTTGTATATGGTGTTAGGGAGTGTTCTAATTTCATTCTTTTACATGTAGCTGTCCATTTTCCCCAGCACCACTTACTGAAGAGAATGTCTTTTCTCCATTGTATACTCTTGCCTCCTTTATCAAAGATAAGGTGACCATATGTGCATGGGTTTATCTATGGGCTTTCTATCCTGTTCCATTGATCTATATTTCTGTTTTTGTGCCAGTACCATACTCTCTTGATTACTGTAGCTTTGTAGTATAGTCTGAAGTCAGGGAGCCTGATTCCTCCAGCTCCGTTTTTTGTTCTCAAGATTGCTTTGGCTATTCAGGGTCTTTTATGTTTCGATACAAATTGTGAAATTTTTTGTTCTAGTTCTGTGAAAAATGCCAGTTGTAGTTTGATAGGGATTGCATTGAATCTGTAGATTGCTTTGGGTAGTATAGTCATTTTCACAATGTTGATTCTTCCCATCCAGGAATGTGGTATATCTCTCCATCTGTTTGTATCATCTTTAATTTCTTTAATCAATTTCTTATAGTTTTCTGCATACAGGTCTTTTGTCTCCTTAGGTAGGTTTATTCCTTGGTATTTTATTCTTTTTGTTACAATGCTAAATGGGAGTGTTTCCATAATTTCTCTTTCAGATTTTTCATTAGTGTATAGGAATGCAAGCGATTTCTGTGCATTAATTTTGTATCCTGCGACTTTACCAAATTCATTCCTTAGCTCTAGTAGCGTCTTTATGTATAGCATAAAGATGGTAGCATTCTCTATGTATAGTATCATGTCTTCTGCAAACAGTGACAGCTTTACTTCTTCTTTTCCGATTTGGATTCCTTTTATTTCTTTTTCTTCTCTGATGGCTGTGGCTAAAACTTCCAAAACCATTTTGAATAATAGTGGTGAGAGTGGACAACCTTGCCTTGTTCCTGATATTAGAGGAAATGGTTTCAGTTTTTCACCATTAAGAATGACGTTGGCTGAGGGTTTGTCATTTATGGCCTTTATTATGTTGAGGTAAGTTCTCTCTATGCCTACTTTCTGGAGGATTTTTATCATAAATGGGTGTTGAATTTTGTCAAAAGCTTTTTCTACAACTATTGAGATGATCATATGGTTTTTCTCCTTCAATTTGTTAATATGGTGTATCACATTGATTGATTTGTGTATATTTGAGAATCCTTGCATTCCTGGGATAAACCCCATTTGATCATGGTGTATGATCCTTTTAATATGCTGTTGGATTCTGTTTGCTAGCATCCAAATTTGGTGAGGATTTTTACATCTATGTTCATCAGTCATATTCGCCTGTAGTTTTCTACCTTTGTGACATGTTTGTCTGGTTTTGGTATCAGGGTGATGGTGGCCATGTAGAATGAGTTTGAGAGTGTTCCTCCCTCTGCAATATTTTGGAAGAGTTTGAGAAGGATAGGTGTTAGCTCTTCTCTAAATGTTTGATATAATTCGCCTGTGAAGCCATCTGGTCCTGGGCTTTTGTTTGTTGGAAGATTTTTAATCACAGTCTCAATTTCAGTGCTTGTGATTGGTCTGTTTATATTTTCTATTTCTTCCTGGGTCAGTCTCAGAAGGTTGTGCTTTCTATGAATTTGCCCATTTTTTCCATGTTGTGCATTTTATTGGCATATAGTTGCTTGTAGTAATCTCTCATGATCCTTTGTATTTCTGCAGTGTCAGTTGTTACTACTCCTTTTTCATTTCTAATTCTGTTGATTTGCGTCTTCTCCCTGTTTTTCTTGATGAGTCTGGCTAATTGTTTATCAATTTTGTTTATCTTCTCAAAGAACCAGATTTTAATTTTAATGATCTTTGCTATTGCTTCCTTCATTTCTTTTTCATTTATTTCTTATCTGATTTTTATGATTTCTTTCCATCTGTTAACTGGGTTTGTTTTGTTCTTCTTTCTCTAATTGCTTTAGTTGTAAGGTTAGGTTGTTTATTTGAGCTGTTTCTTGTTTTCTGAGGTAGGATTGTATTGCTATATACTTCCCTCTTAGAACTGCTTTTGCTACATCCCATAGGTTTTGGGTCATTGTGTTTTCATTGTCATTTGTTTCTAGGTATTTTTTGATTTCCTCTTTGATTTCTTCAGTGATCTCTTGGTTATTTAGTAGTGTATTGTTTAGCCTCCATGTGTTTGTATTTTTTACAGATTTTTTTCCCTGTAATTGGTATCTAGTCTCATAGTGTTGTGGTCAGAAAGATACTTGATACGATTTCAATTTTCTTAAATTTACCAAGGCTTGATTTGTGACCCAATATATGATCTATCCTGGGGAATGTTCCATGAGCACTTGAGAAGAAAGTGCATTTTGTTGTTTTTGGATGGAATGTCCTATAAATATCAATCAAGTCCATCTTGTTTAATGTATTTTTTAAAGCTTGTGTTTCCTTATTTATTTTCATTTTTGGATGATCTGTCCATTGGTGAAAGTGGGGTGTTAAAGTATCCTACTCTGATTGTGTTACTGTGGATTTCCCCTTTTATGGCTGTTAGCATATGCCTTATGTATTGAGGTGCTCCTAATGTTGGGTGCATAAATATTTACAATTATTATACCTTCTTCTTGGATTGATCCCTTGAGCATTATGTAGTGTCCTTCTTTGTCCTTGTAATAGTCTTTATTTTTAAGTCTATTTTGTCTGATATGAGAATTGCTACTCCAGGTTTCTTTTGATTTCCATTTGCATGGAATACCTTTTTCCATCCCCTCACTTTCTGTCTGTATGTGTCCCTAGGTCTGAAGTGGGTCTCTTGTAGACAGCATATGTATGGGTCTTGTTTTTGTATCCATTCAGCCAGTCTATGTCTTTTGGCTTGAGCCTTTAATCCATTTACATTTAAGGTAATTATCGATATGTATGTTCCTGTTATCATTTTCTTTTTTGGGGGGGTTTGTCATAGTAGATCTTTTCCTTCTCTTGTGTTTCCTCCTAGAGAAGTTCCTTTAGCATTTGTTGTAAAGCTGGTTTGGTGGTGCTGAATTCTCTTAGCTTTTCTTGTCTGTAAATTTTTAATTTCTCTGTCAAATCTGAATGAGATCCTTGCTGGGTAGAGTAATCTTGGTTGTAGGTTTTTCTCTTTCATCACTTTAAATATGTCCTGCCACTCCCTTCTGGCTTGCAGAGTTTCTGCTGAAAGATCAGCTGTTAACCTTATGGGGATTCCTTTGTATGTTATTTGTTGTTTTTCCCTTGTTGCTTTTAATATTTTTTCTTTGTATTTAATTTTTGATAGTTTGATTAATATGTGTCTTGATGTGTTTCTCCTTGGGTTTTTCCTGTATGGGACTCTATGCACTTCCTGGACTTGATTGACTCTTTCCTTTCCTATATTAGGGAAGTTTTCAACTATAATCTCTTCAAATATTTTCTCAGCCCCTTACTTTTTCTCTTATTCTTCTGGAACCCCTATAATTCAAATGTTGGTGCGTTTAATGTTGTCCCAGAGGTCTCTCAGACTGTCCTAAATTCTTTTCATTCTTTTTTCTTTATTCTGTTCTGCAGTAGTTATTTCCAGTATTTTATCTTCCAAGTCACTTATCCGTTCTTCTGCCGCTGTTATTCTGGTATTTATTCCTTCTAGAGAATTTTAAATTTCATTTATTGTGTTTTTCATCGTTGTTTGTTTGCTCTTTAGTTCTTCTCGGTCCTTCTTAAACGTTTCTTGTATTTTCTCCATTCTATTTCCAAGATTTTGGATCATCTTTACTATCATTGCTCTGAATTCTTTTTCAGGTAGACTGCCTCTTTCCTCTTCATTTGTTTGGTCTGGTAGCTTTTTACCTTGCTCCTTCATCTGCTGTGTGTTTTTCTGTCTTCTCATTTTGCTTAACTTACTGTGTTTGGGGTCTTCTTTTCGCAGACTGCGGGTTCGTAATTCCCGTTGTTTTTGGTGTCTGCCCCCAGTGGCTAAGGTTTGTTCAGTGGGTTGTGTAGGCTTCCTGATGGAGGGTTCTAGTGCCTGTGTTCTGGTGGATGAGGCTGGATATTGTCTTTCTGGTGCACAGGACCGCGTCTGGTGGTGTGTTTTGGGGTGTCTGTGAGCTTATTATGATTTTAGGCAGCCTCTCTGCTAATGGGTGTAGTTATGTTCCTGTCTTGCTAGTTGTTTGGCATGGGGTGTCCAGCACTGTAGGTTGCTGGTTGTTGAGTGGAGCTGGGTCTTAGCGTTCAGATGGAGATCTCTGAGAGAGCTTTTGCTGTTTGATATTACGTGGAGCCAGGAGGTCTCCGGTGGACCAATGTCCTGAACTCGGCTCTCCCACTTCAGAGACACAGGCCTGACACCTGGCCAGAGCACCACGACCCTGTCAGCCACACAGCTCAGAAGAAAAGGGAGAAAAACGATAGGAAGAAAGAAAAAATAAAATAAAATAAAGTTATTAAAATAAAAAATTTAAAAAAATTATTAAAAATAAAAAAATTTAAAAGTAATAAATAGAGAAAAAGAAAGAAGACAGCAACCAAGCCAATAAGCAAATCCACCAATGATAACAAGTGCTAAAAACTTTATGTAAAAAAAAAAAATGGACAGAGAGAATGCTAGGACAAATGGTAAAAGCAAAGCTATACAGACAAAATCACACAAAGAAGCATCCACATTCACACTCACAAAAAAGAAAAAGGAAAAAAATACATATATATAAAGGAGGAAGAGAGCAGCCAAACCAATAAACAAATCTAGCAATGATAATAAACTCTAGAGACTAAACTAAGATGAACATAAAACCAGGAACAAATGAACATTTATAACACTTGTTTACAAGCCTGTTTCCTCAAGGTCAGTAACAGTATTCCCATACCTGACACAGTGTCTGGTGCATAGCGGGCGCCATATCTGGTCAGTGTACATCGTAGTGGTTAAGGATACAGGAACCAGAAAGCTGGGTTTGAATTCCAACTGTACTGTTTATTAGCTGTAAGGCATTAGGTAGGTTCCTTACCCTCCCCATGCTTCAGTTTCATCATCTGTAAAATCATGCACTTGAAGTCCAATACGTAGTAAGTATTCAATAACCATTAGCTGTTACTACTATTAATAATAAATATGCATTGAATATCATCTTCAGGCAAACATACTAATTCCCAAAAGACACAGCCCTTTAGAGATCCTGACTTGCTGGCCCAGAGTCCCATTTAGACTCGTGTTGAAATAAAGTTGGAGGACAAAAGAAATTATTGGACAACGCATGTGAACATGTGGGGAGCAGAGATAATTCAGCCTTCTGCAAATGGAAATTAATCATCCTGGCTTTACTCAGCAGGCAGGCAGCCAGAATGCCAGCTTGCCCCCTTCCCTGCCACCGGCGGGGTTGTTCAGGAAATAAAGAAGGAAGATGGCATTGTTGGAGGGGGCGGCCCCATGGACTACCTCCTCCACATCAGATACCAGCATTATCAGCTTTCTCGCTATGGCTGCTTTACTTAACCACCCAGCGCGACAAGTTCCCAGCACAGCAGCCTCGTGCTTCCAGCATTGTTATTCCTTAGATTAATCTGGTTTCAATATGTTCCAACAATACACACATTATCTAAATGCTAAAAATAAAAAAAAATTTTAATTAAAAAAAACCCTATCTGCTACAACTGGAATAAAGTCTAAGCATTAGATGCACATGCTAAAAATGTCACTGCAGCGTTAAAGACACATCACGTATGTCCCCTAGTACCTGGGAGAACATTTTCCTGAATGAATGATGGTCCATTTCCTGAGTCTCCTTATCAAAATGATTAAAAGGATACTGCTGTGCTGCTTTTTACATAGCGGGGAGCTTTTTACTTTTAGTCCCAAGCACTTTGTGATGTGCCTTTGGGCCTAATGCTAATAATGGCATGACATGGTGGGGTTCATTGGGGTTCATATCACTCACTGCCTATTTTTTACACAAGGCAAAATTGAGACACAGAGCCTTTCCCTGATTTGGCTGAAGTCATAGCTACTGCTAGAGACATGTTCCCCTGTCTTCCAGACCCACAATTTTTCTACAGCAACATGGTAGACACCTATTACCTACCCATCATCCATTCTCCCTTTCTTCTCACTAAGAGAGAGCACCAAAGTGCCCAGCTACTAGTACTCACCTCTTCATATTTTCCTGCAGCCAGGTGTGGCCACGTGGACCTGTACTGGCCACGTGAAGTGTTTGAGAAAACAGTTTAAAGAATACAGCCTCAGCCCTCGCCTTCAGCCTTGTGACCCTTTCTTATCATTTTGACGGTAATGTAAACATAGGAGTCTGGAAGTCCAGCAGCTACCTTGGGACCATGAGGTGATAAACATTGGGACAGAATGCTAAGGAAGGATGGCAGAGGGAAATGATGAAAAGAGCCTAGCAGCCTTAGGGCATTGTGGAGCCACTATGCCAACACGACATTGCCTGCTCCTGCCTGCTTCTTGTTGCAGTAAGCCATTTTTGCCAGGTTAGCTGCTGCTAACAAACACGACTCCTAATTTATCCAGAACACAGCATTTTCCTTCTGACTAGAACACCCTTTTATTTTCTTGTCAATCAAGTAACTCCTGCTCTTCCTTTAAACCTCTGCTCAAGTTCTCCTACATCTGTGAAATCCTCCTAGAACTTACCAGAGTCATTAGGGGCTCTCTCCTCTGGGCTTCTGCACTACCCTGGAGACATTTCCTGTATCACAACATTATACTGAGCATTTTTATGTCTCTTCTTCCCCAGTAAACACCTGCAAGAACAACGGTGCAACTTACAGCACCATACCTGCTGCTTGGTAGGTGCTCAGTAGTATTTCATACAACTAATTGCTTCTTTTGTGTGGTATCACCCATATTAATCCCTGAATTTTTGTTATCTTTTTGGAGATATTTGGCCCAACTTTTAAATATTGATATTTTCCAGAGGCACATACTCGGCTCTCTTCTAATTTCCTTCCTGGAATTATCTCATTCTGCCTAATAGTCCGTCATGCAATGAAGGTGCTGATTCCTCCCAGCCCAGATTTCTACTTCAGAATTTTGGCTCTACTTTGGAGCACCATCACGTTATAGCTCGTGCTTGTAGGATCCAGTGTTAGGAGCACTGTTCTGGAGCCCCTCTGCCAGGGTTCAAGTCCCAGCTCTTCCACTTATTAAATATGTGACTTTGGGTTGGTTACTTAAACTCTCTGTGCTTCTGTTTTCTTCTCTGTAAATGGGGAGTGTAGTCCTACCTATGTAGGGTTGTTGTGATGGTTAAAAGGCTCACTGTACACAAAAAACACTTGGAACAGTGCCTGGCTCCTAGTAACTGTTGGTTATTGTGCCTGTTGTCACTAGACAAGCCCACCTAGATGCCCCACAGACACTTCCCCTCAATACATCCATTCCCAATTCATCTCTTTCCTCCTAAACATAGAAGCCTGCTCACCTTCCTACATTGTCTATCTCAGGTTATCATCTCTCTGGTCCCTCCCGGCCAAAAACCTACATTTATCACCATCTTCTCCTTATCCCCTCATCTATATTGAAAACAGTCTTGCAAATAGATGAATATTCTTGAATCCATCTTCTTGTCATAGAACTAGTCAGGCACAAAGCATCGTGCCTTAAGCTACTGGGATAGTTTCTAGCTTGTGCCCCTGCTCTGTTTTTATTCCCATTAACTTCTTCTACCACAAGCACTTTGGCCACAATCACTTCTCCTTTGTGCAGATATGATCATGCCTCTTCCTTAGTAAACCTCTTCATCAGCTCCTCGTCACATCCAGGGTAATATGATCATCAAGCAGTGTTTCTTCCTCCCCTGTTCCCTGCTCCCCTGTGTGGCCTCCCATCCTACCAGCTTCTCCACGAAGACAGCACTGTGGCCATCCGGAATCATCTTCTCCTCCTCAGGTCCACCATGTTAATTCATTCCTCCATGCCTTTGATGACATTATTCTTTTCACCTGCTATGCCCTTTTTTCTAACCTGCTCCCCCACTCAATCTATAGGGCAGATTTCTGATCATTCTTCAAGTTTTAGTTTGGCTGTCACCATTTTTTGTAGATTCCTCCCAAATTTCCCAAACAGATCTGGGAGCTCTTTATGCCTCTATTACACCTTCGGTCATGTTTGTCAAATTGCAAATATCATTGGTTGATAACTGCTGACTTGCATGACTGTCTTCTCTAGACTATAAACATCTTGTGAACCAAAACAAGGCTGTTTTGGGTCATCTTTATAGCTCTGGTACATAGCCCAGTGCCTGAACTTGTTGATACTTTATATATATTTATAGAATAAATAACCCTGTATTATAAGTAAAACTATCCGATTCACAGACACAAGCTGGAATGGACATCCTTATGTCTCATTATACTCCTTTTACCTTCACAAGGAAAGACCTAAAGTTCAGAGAGGGAGAGTGACTTGCCTAAAGTCACACAGTAAGTTACTGAGAAAGCTAAGAACCTCGGGATTCCTGATCCCTAATCACAAGTCCTTTCTGCTGTAATTCTATTTTAATAGATGATATTTTGGTAAAGATATAGGTTCAGTTGTATATATCAGAAATCTAAAATAATAAAGATTAAACAAGATAAAGTTAATTTCCCTCCCACAATAGTCTGCCAAGTAGCAAATCCAAGGCTGCTGTAGCTCCCCATGGTGACAGAGGCTTAGACTCTGCGTCTTGTGGCTTCACCACCCCTCAGGTGTTGCCCTCAGCCTCATGGTACAAAATAGCTCACCTCTCCTCTGCATTCCAGTCATCAGGTAAAAGGGATATGAGGAAAGGCAAAATATACCTCTTCCCTTTAAGAGTGTGATCGTAAATTACATATACCGCTTCTCTTTATGTAGAACTCAGTCATGTGACTGCACTTAGGTCCCAGGGGGACTGGAAAAATACTGTCAACTCCAGGTGGCCCTGTGCCTAGCTAAAAATTAAAACTGTTTTTATTTGATACTAACAATGAGTCAATTAAAAAGTCAGGGTTATTTAGTTGTTCTTTTTCATAGGTCATAAAACTAAGACACTGAGATTTGTTAAGAATACTGTCTTTGATATCAACAGATGTAGGTTTGAATCCTGGCTCTGCTGTTTACTAATTCCTGGATTGGGGACAAACTGTTTAACATTTCTAAGTTTGTCTTATCAGGTGACATCTTCCTTCCTCATAGTGTCATTGTGAGGGCTAATTACATGAAAGAACTTGACAGTGGTCCCTGGTACAGAGTCATCACTGCTATTATTATGGGGCAAACTCAAGGCCTTACCTGAAAGCGGCAGCCTCACCTGTCTGATTCAGCTCCGCACTGTGCGCTCACACCTAGCACAGTCCCCGATGTAGAGTAAGCCCTGAGTAAATATTTGTTGGAAGAATAAATTAAGTTAATGATTCACTTGGAACCTGGATGGCTTAAGCTCCATGCCCATGTGTTTATATGCTTTTAGAATGCCAGTCCCTGTGACGCTTCTCTGAAGATAAGCCACAAAACCCACATCAAATCTGTCTGGATCAAGGAATGATGCCTCAAAACCATGTACCAGCCAGCAGCACCCAGAAGCTGGAGCAAACGTGAGTGCTATGAGGCAGATTCACTGCCTTTCACCTGGGCTCTGACTGAGACAAAGAGCCTCTGAGAAATCATGTCCCTCACATTCCCCAGAATGGAGTGCCCTGACTTATCTCCCATAATCAGCAAAGCTACTGTGAACCCAGGAATGAAGCTGGCTGTCTGTCTACCCTAAACCCATTTGCATTTCCTCTTCCGAAGGAGTGGCATTCTCTGCGTCTTTTTTCATAAAGACCCTGTTCCCTCCCCTTATGAGTTTTCCAGTTTGTAATCCTAGGATGGTCATACAGTATCATTCAGTTCCAGCCAATCCTTGCTTCCAAAATAAATCAGCAGCTGGCAACAGATCATAAAATCAAAATGTTTGTTCAGGAACAGGGATGGGCAGAAGGAGAGCAGGATCTTAAGAGAAAACAAGTGAGAAAAACATGCATTTGGCCTCAGAAGCTCTGCACTGAACTCTCACTCCACTCTACTGTTCAGAGCTTGTAGTCTGAGCAAGTCACCTAAACTCTCAGAGCCTCATAGGTGCCGTCTGCCTAATGGGGATGTGACACTCTTCTCCCAGAGATGTTGTGAGATAAAGGAGCTGCTGCTTATGAAAATGGCTTGTAAACTCTTAGGTTCAGGGTAAATAAAGGAGTTTATTATCCTAAGAGAGCTAGAGATTTGGAAATACTGCATGCCCTGTGCCTTCCTTCTACCAACTATTTCTATGTATCTGAAGAAATTGACTTAAGATGAATATCATTGTAATCATATATCTGAAAGGTTGTAGGAGAAATAAAGATTAAGTTGGTTCTGTTAACTCCAGAAATCAGACCCATGGCCTACAAGAAGAAACTCGAAACGTTGGTTTCTACTTAGAAAAAAAAGGATAACTTCAAGAATGCCTAATGGTCAGAAGTGTAGATACCTGGAAGTACTGCTCTGGTAGGTGATAGCCTTCTCTCACTGGGGACTCAGGCCATGGTCAGTACTGCTGGCAAGAATGTCACAGAATTCATGCCTCTCCTAGGGACATTGGCTCCAATCCGTTTATAGCCATCTTCATCTCCAATTCTGTTTTCATGATTCTAAGCGTGACCAGCACACAAACAAGGGGCACTTTGCTCCCTAGTGTGAAAAATTGACTTTTACCCCAATCCCACAGATAGACTTGCCAGATGCAGGCTATAAAATAATATAAATGTGCTATGGTTAAAGAAACAGGAACAAGAAATGAACAAAAATGATCAGGTGTACTTGTAAGAGAACAACCAGACCTTGAAGAAACCCAGAATATGTAGTTTTTTTTTTTTTTTTTTTTTTTTTTTAACATCTTTATTGGAGTATAATTGCTTTACAATGGTATGTTAGTTTCAGCTTCACAACAAAATGAATCAGTTATATATATACATATATTCCCATATCTCTTCCCGCTTGCGTCTCCCTCCCTCCCACCCTCCCTATCCCACCCCTCCAGGCGGTCACAAAGCACCGAGCTGATCTCCCTGTGCTATGCGGCTGCTTCCCACTAGCTATCTACCTTACGTTTGGTAGTGTATATATGTGTAGTTTTTTTTTTTAAATACCTCAATAGAAAGATTAAAAAGAATTGATGTGGTAAAAAAAATTTAGGAAAAAATCAGAGTCTTTTTGAATTGTAGGATATATCTCAAGAAATAATGCAGAATGTAAGCACAGAGATAAGTAAATGCAAAGTACAAAGGAAATGTGAAGAGATATAGGTGAGAGATACATTTTATTTCATTTTTTAAATGATTGCGATTTTATTATTTTTTCCAATTTTACTGAGATATAAGTGACATATAACAATGCGCAAGCTTAAAGTGTACAACGTAACAATTTCACGTATGTATGTATTGCAAAATGATTACCACATTAAGCTTAACATCCATCACTTCATGTAGTTACAAAATTGTTTTCCTGTGATAAAAACTTTTAAGGTCTAACTCTTAGCAACTTTCCAACGTACAATACAGAATTGTTAACTATACTCACCATGCTGTACGTTACATACCCTGAACTTATTTTTGGTAGCAATTTAAATTGGTACAGCTGCTGTAGAAAATAGTATGGAAGCCCCTCAAAAAATTAAAAATAGAACTACCATGTGATCCAGCAATCCCACTTCTGGGCATACATCCAAAGAAAATGAAAATAGGATCTTGAAGAGATATCTGCACCTCCACGTTCAGTGCAGCATTATCTACAATAGCCAAGACTTGGAAACAACCTAAGTGTTCATCAAGAGATGAATGGAAAAAAAAAAAGTATATATATATATATATATTCAACCATAAAAAAGAAGGAACTCCTACAATATGCAACAACATGGATGAAACTCGAGGGCATTATGCTAAGAAAAATAAGTCAGAGAAGGACAAATAGTGTATTACATCACTTATATGTAGAATCTAAAATTAAAAACTCATAGAAACAGAGAACCAGAGGTGGGGATGGGAGGAGGTTAGGGGAGTGACTGCAGGTGATCAAAAGATGCAAACTTCCAGCTATAAAAGACATTTTAATATATGTTTCTCCAAGGGTCAGAGGAGAAAATAGAGAGAATGGGGAAGAGGATAATTTGAAGGTTAAAAAACTAGATAGAACTAAAATGTTTGACAACAATGTTATACAAACAAGGAAAGAGTTGGTCAGATTTAAAATGTTCTGAGTTCCTTATAGTTTTCAGGAGGAGAGTAACTTTAACTTTAGACTTTATTAAGTGTGTATATTAAAATTGCCAGGGTAGTTCTTAAATAATAAAAATAGAATACATGCGCGTACAGAGCCTGTGCTCTGCAACGGGAGAGGCCACAACAGTGAGAGGCCTGCGTACCGCAAAAAAAAAAAAAAAGAATACATAACCTCCAAACACCAAAGGGGGAAAATATCCTACGGGGGAGGGGGGGATGGTGCCTCGGTCATTAACGTGACATGAGCTTCAGCCTCCTGCTATGATGGTGACTTCCTCAACACCACCCATCTCTTTCCTGCTTCTCACCTCCACACTCAGCTGAGAGCCTCCTTTCACATATGAGGTACTTCCACCTGCAGCTAACAAACCTGGTATCTGTTTATATCACATAACAAGAAGACTGTAGGTAGGGATTCCACAGCCGCAGTCATGGCTCTATGGTTCTTTCCGTCTTTCTACTTTACTACGTTGGCATTTCGTTTTGTTGTCTTATGATTGCAAGACTACTGATGAAATTCCAGAATCACACTGACGTTCAAGACAGGAAAAAGAGCCATGGTAACTCCAGCATTATCTTCTTTTGGAAAAAAGCAAAAAATTCCCAGAGATTCCAGCAGAACTCAGCCAATGTCTAATTGGCTAGAACTAGTTGTCTGCCAAAACTGGCTTTTATTAGCCTGCAAGGGATGATTGTTCAATCTTTAGGGACTTTGCTTGCCAGTTCTTAACCACTGGTGGCTTGAAATCAACCATGTTGGAAGCATTTCCATCGCAGAAATGGGCAAATGCTACATGTCATAATAGGGTTGCTGTCGTTATTGTTAAGAACGATGTCACAGACCAACTTTGGCTGCGTGGGAGGCTGGAAGTAGGAATTATTTGCTGAGCACACTGCCTATCTTAACAGACAGGTCTGTTTGCAAGGAAAGTCAATGGATGTTTGAGAGGGAATGAGCAGGTCTTCTATCAAAGACTAAAAGATTTTTAAGTTATATTTTGTTAGGGCTTGATTTGTTAGAACATCTTCAGTGCATGTGGTTTCATTTGCTCAGTTGCACAAGTCATAAAACAGGAGGAAAAAAATGTGTCAGTGAATTGGTGAAACATAGGATTGAGGGAGGAGGTTAGGGCATATGTCATTCTAATGCACTTGAGTCCCTGATGGTCTTTACACTATTTAGGTAAAACACTATCTTTCTGTAGTCTTTCTGAAGCACAGTTCAATGATCTGGACAAAGCAAGAGAAGGACATAGGGTCTCTTAAACAATGGTTTTATTTAGGGGTAGTTCTCACCAGGCTTCCAGATCTTAAACTCCAAAGAAAACCATCAAACAACCATCCTACTTTACAAATGCATGGATCCCTGGGAAGGATTTTTAGAAGACTAACAAAAGGAAGGCCAAATAAATTCCTGATCTGACAAAAACCAATCTAAACATCTTTTTAGACCTGAAGACCTTCAGGTGCAAACCCTCATCTGGTGATGGGCTCTTTGCAAAAGTGATTTCATTTCACTTATGCCGATGAATGCCTGAAAAGTCTGGGAGATGGAGTACCAGTGAGTGTTTTGACTTAATGGATCTAGATAAAAATCACCTCCAGGCATAAAAGACTAATTAAGAGGTGGGTAGATAGCCCCAAGGAGACAGATGAGGACTAAAGGATGCCTGACCTACTCAAATCACGCTAAGTTCCACCTGATTCCAGATTCTTTGAGATTGCCCTGTGTCTGTACATCTAGGTGAAGATACCCTGAGGTATTTTTTGTTTGCTTTGTATTCTATCTCTTTGCTATGCTAAGAGTTCCTCTAGAAGACCCATTTGTTCACATTTGCTTTGCTCTCAGGACCAAGCTGTGGAACAGTATGTACTTAGTGGGAGCTCAGTAAATGTTCACTGCCTGACAGTTCTCTTCCCACATAACAAGATGAAACCAGTGGGAAAGTGAGCCTTTCTTATCACCTAGTGTCCTTTGACTTTAAGTAGTAGGTGGAGAAGTTAGGATTTGAACCTAGATTTTCTGAAGCCAACTCCCATAGTCTCTCCCCTATGTAATGACACCCCCAGTTGACAACTATATTTGCAAGCTTTTCTAAGAAGAACCATGGGACTCGTAGAAGCGTGCACTCATGGAAACCAATTCTATACCTAGTTATAGTCAAAAGAAAACAAAGATTAGCTGTCTAAAGTATCTCCATGAGCAAAAAAAAAAGAAAAGGAAGAAAAATCCAACATTCACTTGCATAGGATAAAGAAAATCTAGGATAAAAAATATCTAAGTTATAATTCACAATAATAATTCTTTACAATTTCTTCTATTCTTTTTTTTCACACCCTACAATAGCTCTAGAGCAACACTATTCAGAAGAACTTACTGTGATGATGGACGTGTTCTACGTCTATGCTGTTCTATACCGTGGCCACTCGCCACTCGAGACTGGTGGGCGCTTGAACTGTGACTTGTACCGTGACTGTGACTGAAGATATGAAATTTTACTTTTATTTACCTTTACTTAATTGAAGTCGAAATTCTAGAGTTGAATGTGTCTAGTGGCTACTAGATGGACGCCACAGCTACAGAGGGCCTTACCCTTCATCCTCCAAGTCCTCACCTGCATCCAGCTGCCATATTTTTGCTATCTCCCCTCCTCTACCAACCTCTATTATGTAGATGACATGACCTCTCTGAAGTTTCATCCATTGCTCAAAATAAAGGAGCACCTGAACTCGACAGCAGGCATCTTCTTTCCCTCCAGTCCCTCCAGTCTTCTCTTGCTCTTTACTCAGATTCCTGATTCTGCCCAGTATGTCTGGGTACCTCCAAGCAAACACAGAGTTCTCCTAAAGGGTGGGGAAGGAAGAAAAAGTTGAGTGAGAAAAGATAGATTCTCCTAAGTGACGGGCAGGGGTGGGAAGGAAGCGCGAAATGCTGGGAGTTCTCAGAAATGAATAAACCATGTCTTATTGCACTTATAATAATGACAACACACTGTACAGCGTCAGGTGATTCAAATTTGCCACATACTCGCCTTTTATGTGCACGCTGGAGGAGGTGGTTTCAAAAATCCCAGTGGGGAAAAGAAGGGTAAGCGGGGCGGGCAAAGCTGACACTGGGCCAATCAGCAGGCGAGCAGCCACTTTTCACTAGAAGTAACGATGGGACCTGAATCCAAAGGCTTCTTCCAAAGCAAGCACCAAGGTCAGTGAGAGCTGATTCTGGGGCTGCGTGTGCTTTGGGTAAAGGGATCAGTTCATCCCGCTATGGCATTGTCCCTTTGGAAAACTTGGGGTCTTATATCTGTCCTAATTAGCCTAAATGGACACGGCTTCCAGCACACCTGCTCTGTGCTAAGCCTGGTAGGGGGAATAAGGTTAGAGACCACCAGGGGCGATGTCAGTGGTCCACTGGAGGGGACAGTGCCATAAGCACTAATTCAACACATAGCAGTACAGAGCGGGGGTCAGGGAGGACCGCCTGAAAGCTCAGGCAACCTGCTGTGGGTGCAAAGAGGTAGAGCGGTGATCTCCAAGGACGACACAGTCATTGATATTAACAATAATACAACAGGATTCTGTTTCTTCCTTTTGCTTTTTAGTTTAACCTCAACTATCTTCTAAGGCCCTTTGTTTCTGATTATCTTGAGGTAGGGAAACCTGCTGTGTTCTGAGTCATAAATGAAGAATTCAGAGGTCCAGGGTTCTTTTTGGAAGGAGGAGTTGCAGGGCAAAGAAAGAAGGGTGAGAGAATTTTGCAAGGCAGTGGTAGGTTAAGCAGCGTGAGGGGGCAGGATGGGGCAAGAGGAGGCCCCTGCTGGTATTAGGAAAAACTCCACTATGAGATTTTGAGTTGATGGCTCTTGACAGCTGCCCGTTGTTCCAAAGTCTCCAGTGAAATCCACATTATGCATACACGTATTCTTTCTATTTTCATCTTGTTTCGGAAAAAAAGATAAACTTAGTGACAAAGGGTATGTCCTATATGCAGGTGAATTCTGGGAGTGGAAGAGAGAATAAAAGCGAATAAAAGAACAGCTGCAAAACTCCAAGAACTCAGAGGACCTTTGGGAAAAGGATGAAAAGGTAGGTGCCAGGGGAGGAAGCAGAGGGCAAAATGCTGGCGTAAGTATCCAGCCATAGAAGAGCTCCAGCAGGATGCGAACCCAGGAGGGCACGCGTTCCTCCACCTATACTTTCGACAGACCCAGACACAGATGAGGGGCACTTCGGGCTGAGAGATGGGGTGAACAAGCACTCGCCACTGTCAGACACGGATGTTCCGGCTGTCACTCTGCAGGAGCTTTCCTGTTTAGTACTTTTGGGTCTCCAGGCAGTGACATTCCTGTCAAATGGTGATGGTGTGTCGGGTCAGATTACTCCCAGGATGATGTGAAGAGACAAGCGCTGATGGAAGGTGCCACTTCCTTGCTCGGACGTGCACACTAGTCACCAGCAATTAATGCCACTCCATTGGCCCTGCCTTCCTACTGGAACAGACCTCAGTGCGCTAGGAAGGCAGGGAGGAAGCAGTTTCCAGGGCTTTAAATTTATCGGCCACAAGTCTCTGTGCTGGCGGCAGCAATGATCAAAGAGTGAGGAACAGAGAGCGAGAAGAAGGGGGTTTACATTCTCCTGTGGGCTGGGTACCATTCTACTATGGGCTGGGTACCGTGTGGGGCACATGCCTTGTCTTAGTTTAGCACAGTGGCCAAGAGTCTGGCGTTTGGGCTGGGCAGACCTGATTTTGAATTCTGAGTCTGCCACTCATTCGTGGGCATAGCAAGTTACTTAAACTGTGAGCATCAGTTTCCTAACTTGTAAAACTGGGATGGGAATTGCTACCTTACAGTTCTGTGTAGGACTAAATATAATCATTCATTTAGTCACCTAACAAATATTCAGAATATATATATATTTTAAAAAAAAAGGGCTTCCCTGGTGGCACAGTGGTTGAGAGTCCGCCTGCCGATGCAGGGGACACGGGTTCGTGCCCCGGTCCGGGAAGATCCCACATGCCGCGGAGCGGCTGGGCCCGTGAGCCATGGCCGCTGAGCCTGCGCGTCCGGAGACTTGCTCCGGGAGAGGCCACAGCAGTGAGAGGCCCGCGTACCGCAAAAAAAAAAATATATATATATATATATATATTCCAACACCACCCCTACCCCCCACCACTGGAATACAACAGTAAAGAAAACAGATAAAATTCCCATCTTCATGAACCTTCTATTGATGGGAGACAGAATATAAATAGTTATAATGTACATAATTTCTGGCACGTAGTAAACATTTGATAAATGGCATAATTCAATCTTTATATCACCCCTATGAAGCCTTGTTAGTCCCAGAGAGGAGGTGGAAACTGTTTAAATAACTTGCTTAAGATCATGTAGCCAGATCTTTGCTCAGTGAGGATCAGATTAGGGGATGGAAAGCAAGAAGGACGCATGTGCACACAAATGTCCCCCTGCTTTTCAAGTCAGCTGAAGCCACGACCTAGAGACAAACAAAGTGAGTTCCCAGAGAAGCATTCTCAAAGTGTTGGATCATCTATGAGCATGTGGGTTGAACTAGCTCTTATTCCTAAAGGTGGCTAATGCCTCCTCTAGGTTGACCAGCCGTCCCACTCTGCCTGAGACTAAGGGGTTTCCTAGGGTGGGGGACTTTCAGTGCTAAAATGAGGACAGTCCCAGGTAAACTGAGACAAGTTGGTCACTGTAGCTGAGACCAAGACCAGATTTTATTTCCTCAAGTAGTGAGGCTGGAGCGTTTCCAAAGGCAGAGATAAATAGGGAACACTGACAAACGGAAAATAGGTAGTAGAACCAGGCAGGGAAGGCAAGAGGTCTGAGAAAGCCGCCTCCACTCTTGAGCTAAAGCTGCTAGTATTTGAGTCACCTTATTTTACCAATTTCTCTGTGGGATCCAGCTCCAAAACATGTGGGCAATGAAGACTGACCACTGGCTGAGCACCGTGTAACCATCTCAGCGAATGTAGATGGTTAGTCAATAACTGTTTAAATAAATGTACCTCTCGAGCTGTTTGCTATCTGTATCAATAATCCATCCTTGAGACAGGCTCAATTTTTTTAGAATAACAGGCACTGCAAAACTGGAACCTTGGCATTTGACATCCCAGCTCTACTTCTCATGAGTCAGTTGCTTTTGCCAAGTCATTTAATCTCTGCGAGTTTCAGATTCCTCATTTGTAGAATGAAGATAACTTATCACCTTTCCTATAATGATAATGGATTCACATGGAAACTGGGTTAAACAGTGTGTGTGCTGTCACTTTGCAGCTTTAAATTCCAGGTTCTAGGGTCTGCCAGGCTTAGGCCACCTCCCCTCATATCCAAGCCAAACTTTGATCCATAATTTTATTTCCATAATTTTCCTAAATTGCATGATTATTCCCTGCCCCATTGCACTCTCCTTTTATTTCCTATCAAATGCAGTGCAAAACATTATCCAGGTATGACCTGCACATCACCGGCCTTCTATCTGCTTTGTAAATGTAATTTTAATTTCTGTTAAGGATATACCGAATATTGTATGAGAAGTCAAATAGCTCTAAAAGGCTTATAATGACAAATAGCAGTTCTTGCTCCTGGCCTGCCTCTGCTCCTATCCTCATCTTCCCCACTCCCCAGAGGCAAGCGTTTTCAACTGCTTGAGTTGTATCTTTTAGAATAAAACTTCCTATCTCAAAATAATATACCTATATTGCAGAATCATCACCTCCCAGTTCTGGCCATCATATGTTGACTCCCCACTGTTAGAAGATGAGAATTTATCCTATGGTTATATTACCATTTCTGTGTAACCACATTCACAGCTGAGCCAGGCAGTGTACACCTACTCCATTTCCTGTCTTGTTTCATGCCCCACCCCCCAACCTTGGAGTTAACAATTTATTTTTCATTCAGTTACATAATTTCCTGTGTCCCTATCACAAATCTCCAAAGCCCTATCACATTTGTAAATCTCCCTTCAACATGCTCAGACACCCTGCATTTTTATCAGCTTCATCATCTAAGAGCCATCATCATCTCAGGACACCTGCTCTCTCCTCTTGCTTCAGTCTCAGGGACCACCACAATCACCTTGGGAATCCACTTTTCCTCTCTCCTGGTTCATCTGTTTCTTAGCTCCCTTATCTTCTCTTTCTTTGCTTACTTCCTCATGTTGGTAGAACCCTTCTCCAGTAGCTTCCTGAGAAAGCAAGCAGAGTAGGTATATCTTTAGAAGTTTGCGTATCTAATAATGTATTATATGTGCATACTTCATTGATTCTTTGGGCTGAGTATAGAACTGAAGGTCGTTCAACATTGTTATAATCTCTTCAGAATTATAAAATGTTTCTTTGTCTTTTATCTTTTTTTTTGCTATTGTTGTGCAATCTGATGTCATCCTGCTACTTTTTCTTTTGATTGTGACTTTTTTTTCTTCTCTAGAAACTTTAAGGATCTTCTCTAGAGCTGTGAAATTCCACGTTAGTCTTTTTCATCCATTAGGCTGGGTATTCGGGGACTTTTTGGTCTAGAAACTCATGTCCTGAGGTTCTGGAAATGTTCCTTTTTTTTTTTTAAAGATAACTTTCCACTCTGTCTTCTGCATTCTCTCTCCCTAGAATTCCTATTAGTCTCCATTTCTCTCTTTTCGATCTTTATTCTGAGATATTTACTCACATTGATCTTTTATACTTGCTATTGAGTTTTTCATTTCTACTATCATATTTTTAATTTTGAAGAGTTCTGCTTGGCTCTCTGAAGGTTGCTTTTTATAGCATCTTGCTTTTGTTACATGAATATAGTATCTTTCCTTATCTGCCTGAGCATTTAATTTTCTTGTTCTGCAAGCGTCTCTATTTTCTCCAAGTTACTGTTTTCATTTCATTTTTTCCTTTCCTTTCTTTTCTTTTCTTTTATGTCTCTGTCTCTGGAATCTTTCCTCAAATATCTGGATATATTTGGCTGTCTATTCACATCACGAGAGAGGAGCATTAAGATGATTGGAAGCCCTGTGTGGGTGGGGTAAGGTTTAGTAAAGCTTATACCTTAGTATAAGCTGGGGAGCTTTACTATGAGGTAATCCATTTGACCATCTGTTATGAGAATTTCTAGTCAGAATTGTTACAATAAAATAAAATAGAGACAAGGCTTGAAAATCCCCCAAACAGACAAAATCACTTAAGCTGCATAAGCAGAACAAAATCTAGCTTATTTCAAGAACATAAGCTAAACCTAACTTAGGTTATTTCCTGTAAATGCCTCTGATAATCATAAACAAAACTGAAGTCATCTTCCTAAAATGGTACCAGATCATCACTTTTAGCCAATCACCCGCCGTCTGGAAGCACCCATGGTAACAACCCATCGTTGTAAAGGTTAAACAACTTCCTCGTTTTCATTTTATCAGCCATTTTCTTTCATTATCTCCAAGGTGGAAACACCACTCTTCTGGAAGGGTGGGGGAATGGATGGGGTTTAACTCCTTTCATAGACTTTCAATCACTCCTGTATTTGCAGCCCCACATTTACCTCCATATTTACTTGGACCCGAGCCTGGTTCTGAGCCTCTCTGAAGCACTGCAATTGCTTTCACCACTGCTTCAGTTTAGCTTTCTTAGGTTCATCTGACTCCCTGTTCCCCAAAAGTGTTGTCTATTCTCTTTGTCTTTATAACTTCAAGCTTTAAAACAAAGAACAAAAACTGGTGATGGAAGGAGCAGTAGTCAACGTATGTGTTCAGTGAACCACCTTTACCCAGATGCCTTGTGAAGGTGGGAGTCTTAAGCTGTGTGAGTGGCAAAGACCCAGGGCGGCTATTGCTCACTCAGCTATTGGAGGAAGCAGAGAACAGCCTGCAGATAACCCCCTCCTGGAGAGACAGGTCACTCCTTATGGGAAAATCAATTCATAATCATCTTTTGTCTTATTTAAGCTCCAAAGGGACGCACACTTCTTCCTGATGTTGATACCAACAGAACAGGCAAGTGAGTATGCTTGCCAACAAAGGAACATGAAACGGGAGGTTGCAAACACTTTTCTCCCATGTGGCAAACGGGTGGTGCATCTCTGAGATGGGCAACCAGACCTGGGCACCCTGCTTAAAAATAATTGATAATAGCCACAGCCTGTGTGTCTTGTCTAAAATCCAGAAACAGTAAAAATTAAAACCAGATCAGTAAAAGAGTATCTAGTAAGAGTTTATTATTCATAAAAGAACAGTTCACAAACTGGGAAAATTCAAACCCAAAATTCGCATGAAGCTGAGAGGCACGACATTACAGGAAGCTTATAAAGTAAAAATGAGGGAGTTGTTTTAATAAATAATCTTTACAGGGATTGGTTATTACAATGGGGGATTGGTTAAAAGTTATTATCCTGTACTATTTTAAGAAGATGACAAGTTTTGTTTATGATTATCAGTGACATTTGTAAGAAATAACCTAAGTTAAGTTTAGCTTATGTTCATGAAATAAACGAAATTTAGTTCTGCTTGCATGACTTAGATGGTTTTGTCTTCTTGGGGATATTCAAACCTGGTGTCCATTTTAACAGTCTCATCTGCTTCCCCGAAAAGGAAAAACAACACAAGGCAGCTTGGGGAAAGGGGGAAAGGGGTTCTCAGACTCCATGTAGGGAACTTCCTGGAAGGTCTCCAGTTTCAATTTTCAATACAGCTTAAGATTTATTTTCTTTTAATTTGACATTTTTCATGGGAATAATTCTTAAAGATAATACACATTTCCTTGTTGTCTTTTTTCATTTTAACATCTTTATTGGAGTATAATTGCTTTACAATGGTATGTTAGTTTCAACTTCACAACAAAATGAATCAGTTATATATATACATATGTTCCCATATCTCTTCCCGCTTGCGTCTCCCTCCCTCCCACCCTCCCTATCCCACCGCTCCAGGCGGTCACAAAGCACCGAGCTGATCTCCCTGTGCTATGCGGCTGCTTCCCACTAGCTATCTACCTTACGTTTGGTAGTGTATATATGTCCATGCCTCTCTCTCGCTTTGTCACCGTTTACCCTTCCCCCTCCCCATAGCCTCAAGTCCATTCTCTAGTAAGTCTGTGTCTTTATTCCTGTTTCACCCCTAGGTTTTTCATGACATTTTTTTTTCTTAAATTCCATATATATGTGTTAGCATACGGTATTTGTCTCTCTCTTTCTGACTGACTTCACTCTGTATGACAGACTCTAGGTCTATCCACCTCATTACAAATAGCTCAATTTCGTTTCTTTTTATGGCTGAGTAATATTCCATTGTATATATGTGCCACATCTTCTTTATCCATTCATCCAATGATGGACACTTAGGTTGTTTCCATCTCTGGGCTATTGTAAATAGAGCTGCAATGAACATTTTGGTACATGACTCTTTTTGAATTATGGTTTTCTCAGGGTATATGCCCAGTAATGGGATTGATGGGTCATATGGTACTTCTATTTGTAGTTTTTTAAGGAACCTCCATACTGTTCTCCACAGTGGCTGTATCAATTTACATTCCCACCAACAGTGTAAGACGGTTCCCTTTTCTCCACACCCTCTCCAGCATTTATTGTTTCTAGATTTTTTGATGATGGCCATTCTGACTGGTGTGAGATGATACCTCATTGTAGTTTTGATTTGCATTTCTCTAATGATTAGTGATGTTGAGCATTCTTTCATGTGTTTGTTGGCCATCTGTATGTCTTCTTTGAAGAAATGTCTATTTAGGTCTTCTGCCCATTTTTGGATTGGGTTGTTTGTTTTTTTGTTATTAAGATGCATGAGCTGCTTATAAATTTTGGAGATTAATCCTTTGTCAGTTGCTTCATTTGCAAACAGTTTCTCCCATTCTGAGGGTTGTCTTTTGGTCTTCTTTATGGTTTCCTTTGCTGCACAAAAGCTTTTAAGTTTCATTAGGTCCCATTTGTTTACTTTTGTTTTTATTTCCATTTCTCTAGGAGGTGGGTCAAAAAGGACCTTGCTGTGATTTATGTCATAGAGTGTCCTGCCTATGTTTTCCTCTACGAGTTTGATAGTTTCTGGCCTTACATTTAGGTCTTTAATCCATTTTGAGCTTATTTTTGTGTATGGTGTTAGGGAGTGATCTAATCTAATACTTTTACATGAAGCTTTCCAGTTTTCCCAGCACCACTTATTGAATAGGCTGTCCTTTCTCCACTGTACATTCCTGCCTCCTTTGTCAAAGATAAGGTGACCATATGTGCGTGGGTTTATCTCTGGGCTTTCTATCCTGTTCCATTGATCTATATTTCTGTTTTTGTGCCAGTACCATACTGTCTTGATTACTGTAGCTTTGTAGTACAGTCTGAAGTCAGGAAGCCTGATTCCTCCAGCTCCGTTTTTCGTTCTCAAGATTGCTTTGGCTATTCGGGGTCTTTTGTGTTTCCATACAAATTGTGAAATTTTTTGTTCTGGTTCTGTGAAAAATGCCAGTGGTAGTTTGACAGGGATTGCATTGAATCTGTAGATTGCCTTGGGTAGTAGGGTCATTTTCACAATGTTGATTCTTCCAATCCAAGAACATGGTATATCTCTCCATCTATTTGTATCATCTTTAATTTCTTTCATCAGTGTCTTATAATTTTCTGCATACAGGTCTTTTGTCTCCTTAGGTAGGTTTATTCCTAGATATTTTATTCTTTTTGTTGCAATGGTAAATGGGAGTGTTTTCTTGATTTCACTTTCAGATTTTTCATCCTTAGTGTATAGGAATGCCAGAGATTTCTGTGCATTAATTTTGTATCCTGCTACTTTACCAAATTCACTGATTAGCTCTAGTAGTTTTCTGGTAGCATCTTTAGGATTCTCTATGTAGAGTATCATGTCATCTGCAAACAGTGACAGCTTTACTTCTTCTTTTCCGATTTGGACTCCCTTTATTTCCTTTTCTCCTCTGATTGCTGTGGCTAAAACTTCCAAAACTATGTTGAATAAGAGTGGTGAGAATAGGCAACCTTGTCTTTTTCCTGATCTTAGTGGAAATGCTTTCAGTTTTCCACCATTGAGGACGATGTTGGCTGTGGGTTTGTCATATATGGCCTTTATTATGTTGAGGAAAGTTCCCTCTATGCCTACTTTCTGCAGGGTTTTTATGATAAATAGGTGTTGAATTTTGTCAAAAGCTTTCTCTGCATCTATGGAGATGATCATATGGTTTTTCTCCTTCAGTTTGTTAATATGGTGTATCACGTTGATTGATTTGCGTATATTGAAGAATCCTTGCATTCCTGGAATAAACCCCACTTGATCATGGTGTATGATCTGTTTAATATGCTGTTGGATTCTGTTTGCTAGTATTTTGTTGAGGATTTTTGCATCTATGTTCATCAGTGATATTGGCCTGTAGTTTTCTTTCTTTGTGACATCCTTGTCTGGTTTTGGTATCAGGGTGATGGTGGGCTTGTAGAATGAGTTGGGGAGTGTTCCTCCCTCTGCTATATTTTGGAAGAGTTTGAGAAGGATAGGTGTTAGCTCTTCTGTAAATGTTTGATAGAATTCGCCTGTGAAGCCATCTGGTCCTGGGCTTTTGCTTGTTGGAAGATTTTTAATCACATTTTCAATTTCAGTGCTTGTGATTGGTCTGTTCATATTTTCTATTTCTTCCTGATTCAGTCTTGGCAGGTTGTGCCTTTCTGAGAATTTGTCCATTTCTTCCAGGTTGTCCATTTTATTGGCATAGAGTTGCTTGTAGTAATCTCTCATGATCTTTTGTATTTCTGCAGTGTCAGTTGTTACTTCTCCTTTTTCATTTCTAATTCTATTGATTTGAGTCTTCTCCCTTTTTTTCTTGATGAGTCTGGCTAATTGTTTATCAATTTTGTTTATCCTTTCAAAGAACCAGCTTTTAGTTTTATTGATCTTTGCTATCATTTCCTTCATTTCTTTTTCATTTATTTCTGATCTGATTTTTATGATTTCTTTCCTGCTGCTAACTTTGGGGTTTTTTTGTTCTTCTTTCTCTAATTGCTTTAGGTGCAAGGTTAGGTTGTTTATACGAGATGTTTCCTGTTTCTTAAGGTAGGATTGTATTGGTATAAACTTCTCTCTTAGAACTGCTTTTGCTGCATCCCATAGATTTTGAGTCGTCGTGTCTCCATTGTCATTTGTTTCTAGGTATTTTTTGATTTCCTCTTTGATTTCTTCAGTGATCACTTCGTTATTAAGTAGTGTATTGTTTAGCCTCCATGTGTTTGTATTTTTTACAGATCTCTTTCTGTAATTGATATCTAGTCTCATAGCGTTGTGGTCGGGAAAGATACTTGATACAATTTCAATTTTCTTAAATTTACCAAGGCTTGATTTGTGACCCAAGATATGATCTGTCCTGGAGAATGTTCCATGAGCACTTGAGAAAAATGTGTATTCTGTTGTTTTTGGATGGAATGTCCTATAAATATCAATTACTCCATCTCGTTTAATGTATCATTTAAAGCTTGTGTTTCCTTATTTATTTTCATTTTGGATGATCTGTCCATTGGTGAAAGTGGGGTGTTAAAGGCCCCTACTATGAATGTGTTACTGTCGATTTCCCCTTTTATGGCTGTCAGTATTTGCCTTATGTATTGAGGTGCTACTATGTTGGTTGCATAAATATTTACAATTGTTATATCTTCTTCTTGGATCGATCCCTTGATCATTATGTAGTGTCCTTCTTTGTCTCTTCTAATAGTCTTTGTTTTAAAGTCTATTTTGTCTGATATGAGAATTGATACTCCAGCTTTCTTTTGCTTTCCATTTGCATGAAATACCTTTTTCCATCCCCTTACTTTCAGTCTGTATGTGTCTCTAGGTCTGAAGTGGGTCTCTTGTAGACAGCAAATATATGCGTCTTGTTTTTGTATCCATTCAGCCAATCTGTGTCTTTCGGTGGGAGCATTTAGTCCATTTACATTTAAGGTAATTATCGATATGTGTGTTCCCATTCCCATTTTCTTAATTGTTTTGGGTTCGTTATTGTAGGTCTTTTCCTTCTTTTGTGTTTCTTGCCTAGAGAAGTTCCTGTAGCAGTTGTTGTAGAGCTGGTTTGGTGGTGCTGAACTCTCTCAGCTTTTGCTTGTCTGTAAAGGTTTTAATTTCTCCATCAAATCTGAATGAGATCCTTGCTGGGTAGAGTAATCTTGGTTGCAGGTTCTTCTCCTTCAACACTTTCAATATGTCCTGCCAGTCCCTTCTGGCTTGCAGAGTTTCTGCTGAAAGATCAGCTGTTAACCTTCTGGGCATTCCCTTGTGTGTTATTTGTTGTTTTTCCCTTGCTGCTTTTAATATGCTTTCTTTGTATTTAATTTTTGACAGTTTGATTAATATGTTTCTTGGCGTATTTCTCCTTGGATTTATCGTGTATGGGACTCTCTGTGCTTCCTGGACATGATTAACTATTTCCTTTTCCATATTAGGGAAGTTTTCAACTATAATCTCTTCAAATATTTTCTCAGTCCCTTTCTTTTTCTCTTCTTCTTCTGGAACCCCTATAATTCGAATGTTGGTGCGTTTAATGTTGTCCCAGAGGTCTCTGAGACTGTCCTCAGTTCTTTTCATTCTTTTTTCTTTATTCTGCTCTGCAGTAGTTATTTCCACTATTTTATCTTCCAGGTCACTTATCTGTTCTTCTGCCTCGGTTATTCTGCTATTGATCCCATCTAGAGTATTTTTCATTTCATTTATTGTGTTGTTCATCATTGTTTGTTTCATCTTTAGTTCTTCTAGGTCCTTGTTAACTGATTCTTGCATTTTGTCTATTCTATTTCCAAGGTTTTGGATCATCTTTACTATCATTATTCTGAATTCTTTTTCAGGTAGACTGCCTATTTCCTCTTCATTTGTTAGGTCTGGTGGGTTTTTATCTTGCTCCTTCATCTGCTGTGTGTTTTCCTGTCTTTTCATTTCGCTTATCTTACTGTGTTTGGGGTCTCCTTTTTGCAGGCTGAAGGTTCGTAGTTCCTGTTGTTTTTTGTGTCTGTCCCCAGCGGCTAAGGTTGGTTCAGTGGGTTGTGTAGGCTCCCTGGTGGAGGGTACTAGTGCCTGTGTTCTGGTGGATGAGGCTGGATCTTGTCTTTCTGGTGGGCAGGTCCACGTCTGGTGGTGTGTTTTGGGGTGTCTGTAGACTTATTACGATTTTGGGCAGCCTGTCTGCTAATGGGTGGGGCTGTGTTCCTGTCTTGCTAGTTGTTTGGCATAGGATGTCCAGCACTGTAGCTTGCTGGTCGTTGAGTGAAGCTGGGTGCTGGCGTTGAGATGGAGATCTCTGGGAGATTTTCGCCATTTGATATTATGTGCAGCTGGGAGGCCTCTTGTGGACCAGTGTCCTGAAGTTGGCTCTCCCACCTCAGAGGCCCAGCACTGACTCCTGGCTGCAGCACCAAAAGCCTTTCATCCACAGTGCTCCTTAATTTGGGATGATTCGTTGTCTATTCATGTATTCCACAGATGCAGGGTACATCAAGTTGATCGTGGAGCTTTAATCCGCTGCTCCTGAGGCTGCTGGGAGAGATTTCCCTTTCTCTTCTTTGTTCTCACAGCTCCCAGGGGCTCAGCTTTGGATTGGGCCCCGCCTCTGCATGTAGGTCGCCGGAGGGCGTCTGTTCTTTGCTCAGACAGGACGGGGTTAAAGGAGCCACTGAATCGGAGGCTCTGGCTCACTCAGGCCGGGGTGGGGGGGGGGGTAGGGAGGGTCACGGAGTGCGGGGTGGGCCTGCGGCGGCAGAGGCCAGCGTGACGTCGCTAGCCTGAGCCCGCCGTGCGTTCTCCCGGGGAAGTTGTCCCTGGATCCCGGGACCCTGGCAGTGGCGGGCTGCACAGGCTCCCCGGAAGGGGGTGTGGATAGTGACCTGTGTTCACACACAGGCTTCTTGGTGGCGGCAGCAAAGGCCTTAGAGTCTCATGTCTGTCTCTGGGCTCCGCACTTTTAGCCGTGGCTTGCGCCTGTCTCTGGAGCTCCTTTAAGCAGCGCTCTTAATCCCCTCTCCTCGTGCACCAGGAAACAAAGAGGAAGGAAAAGTCTCTTGCCTCTTCGGCAGGTCCAGACTTTTTCCCGGACTCCCTCCCGGCTAGCCGCGGTGCACTAACGCCCTGCAGGCTGTGTTCACGCTGCCAACCTCAGTCCTCTCCCGGCGCTCCGACCGAAGCCCGAGCCTCAGCTCCCAGCCCCGCCTGCCCCGGCAGGCGAGCAGACAAGCCTCTCAGCTGGTGAGTGCCCGTCGGCCCGATCCTCTGCGCTGGAATCAGTCCGCTTTGCCCTCCGCACCCCTGTTGCTGCGCTCTCCTCCGCGGCTCCGAAGCTCCCCCACTCCGCCACCCGAAGTCTCCGCCCGCGAAGGGGCTTCCTAGTGTGTGGACACTTTTCCTCCTTCACAGCTCCCTCCCGCTGGTGCAGGACCGTCCCTATCCTTTTGTCTCTGTTTATTTTTTTCTTTTGCCCTAACCAGGTACGTGGGGGGTTCCTTGCCTTTTGGGAGGTCTGAGGTCTTCTGCCAGCATTCAGTAGGTGCTCCGTAGGAGTTGTTCCACGCGTAGGTGTATCTCTGGTGTATCTGTGGGGAGGAAGGTGATCTCCGCGTCTTACTCTTCCGCCATCTTCCCGGAAGTCCCTTGTTTTCTTAATCAGAAGGTTTGGAACACATTTTCACTCTTCTTGGATATACTTAGGTTCTTTGTTCAATTCTGATGTATTCTGTTTGATTTTATAATGATCCTTTGCAAAATGGAAAAAAAAAGTTTTTTCTTACTACAATTCAATATAGTCTCACTGCATAGAAATAAAGATGGCCAGGGCTTCCCTGGTGGCGCAGTGGTTGAGAGTCCGCCTGCCGATGCAGGGGACACGGGTTCGTGCCCCGGTCCGGGAAGATCCCACGTGCCACGGAGCGACTGGGCCCGTGAGCCATGGCCGCTGAGCCTGCGCGTCCGGAGCCTGTGCTCCACAATGGGAGAGGCCACAGCAGTGAGACGCCCGCGTACCGCAAAAAAAAAAAAAAAAAAAAAAAAAAAGTCAGTTAGCAAAAATAAAAATCCCACCAACACAGAAACAATCAGAGCCTTCATAGGCACACTCATATACCCAAAGAGGCTGAAAGAAAATGATAGATTTGACTACACACAAATTAAAAGTTTCTCCATGTCAACGTCCACATAAACAAAGTAAAAAGCAAAAAGCAAACTGACAAAATATTTGCACTAACGTGACAGATAATATGATTAATATCTTAAATATATAATTACTCCTTGCGTTTTAGTCTTGTCTCTCCAGCCAGACTTTGGACTCCTTGAAGGCAAAGAGCAAGTCTTTGGTTTTATAGTGACTCTCATTTCAGGGCTACCTCATCCATCCTTTCCAAAGTGAACTGGGTTGATGTGAAGAAGGCTGGATTCAAAGTTCATTTCTAGTGTTGCCTCACAGCATCTCATGCAGAATTGATGTTCAATAAATATTTGTTGAGTGAATGAGTGTGTAGAGAATAAAAAGTCATTTCTTGCCTGTGAAGTGCTGTTGGTATACGTTGGATTTCTGTAACAAATAGAGCTGCGTGTCCCTCTCGACCTCTTTGCCAGCCATCAGCTGCTGAATCTCCTGCTTTCACTGTGTCTCCCCCTCATCCAGGGTGTTGTTTCGAATCTCTCAACCGCGAGAAATCAGAACATTTATTATGTACCAGGTGCTTTGCCTGCTGATAGGGATATAGAAACAAATACAATGTGCAGATCCTTAAACAACTCTCTATCTTGGGAGGGAAGCTGGGATGCAGCTCAGACAATCTTGATGGGCTTTGATAAGCATGACACTGGAAAGATACACAAGGTTAGGAGTACAAGTTAGCAGGTTGGGTGGATGAATCTGGCCTGTGGCAGGCCCCGGAGATTTATACCTCCCAGCAAAATGGGTTGGGAGGCAGGGCGTGTTCAAAGAAGTGTATATTCAAAGATGACCATATAGGCTCAGGGCAAGGACAAGAATAACAGACAAAGAGAAAAGAAACATAATTTATTGCTCACCTATAATGTCCCCGGCATGTTGCCAGATGCTCCATATGATAGTTAATGATTCTCCCAATGGCTCCTTTGACAAAAGACAAAACTAGAACATTAAGCAACAGGATTAAGGTTCTGTAGCGAAAAAAAGAGGACTCAGGGTTCAAACCTAGGTCTGTCTACCCCCAAGGCCCTTACATGTCATTTTGTTGGGGGGAGACGTATAGAGGCCTTTTCTCCTTCAGCTCAGATGCATACTGAAAGGATGTGGCTACAGGGAGAATTAAAGTTCATTCTGTTGTCTTTTGTTCCAGTAAGAGGGCCCCAGCTGGGGCAGGTGGGATGCGGGCCAGGCAGTACACTTGTAACTCTCTTTGCGGCTTCACATTCTAACTCTTCTTCCTGCAGGGAGGTGACTCGAGTCTCACTGTGGGGCAGGTTCAATCTGGTTTGGGAAGCTCTTCTCCAGGGGAACCCGGTATTTAAGGACTCCTCTGAACCACAGTAGCTGCTATTATGACCCTCAATGTGACACTGGGGCTGCTTGTTTTTTTAGAAATTGGCTGCATTGATTTCTGCCCGATGTTACATGTTGCCTGACTGTCTGAGAGGCACTGAGGCGAGAGAAGACAAGAGCTGATCGAAGACAGAGTGGAGTATTTCTATGTGGCAGCATTAGAGGGGATGCAGAATCTGCCCCAGATATTCCCTCTCTCCTCTGACCTAACACAATGCCTACGGTTCCACTGTGAGCGTCAGAGTAAGTTCAGAGCCAGAGGAACCTGTAGAGACACAAACACCTTGGACAGCGGCAGATGAGTCCACTGAGACCCACTGTGAGCAAGTGGCTTCCTGAGGTCACACAGAGAGGTAATGGCAGCTTTTTCAGCCCTGTAGCCCCAGTGCCAGGCACTTACAAGTCACTCACTAAATATTTCTGCATTTATTGATTGAGTCTTATACACAGCACTTTCAAAGGAGTAGAATTATGAGACCACAAAGGGAGAGTAGGAATTCTTAGTAGAGGGAACAGTTGAGGAAAGGTATCAGAGGTAAGAATACAAAAGGTGTGGTTCAGGAATAGGGAGTGATAAGCAGAGTATAGGGTACACCTAGGGTCTAATGAGAGATGGGGTCCAAATAGATGGATTAGGGCCACATGGTGGGGAACCCTGAATGCCAGAGTGAGACACTGCACCGCTGCCTCTGCTCCATCATCTAGGACCCCCGGACCATTTGCTGAGGATGGCACGTATGGCTTGACTTCTATTGAAATCTGTCATCTTCCTTGATTCCATCATCCATCCCTTCACTTAGCAGATGTTTATTGAATGCCTACAACATGTGAGGTACTGGGCTAGGTTCTGGGGATGCAGTAGAGAATGAGATGAAGCAGGCTCCTGACCGCATAAAGTTTATATTCCCGTGGGATATAACACAGCAAACACAAATGAGTGAACAGCTGCATAATTACAGACCGTGCTACATGCTCTGAAGAAAAGAAGCAGCATGATGTGATAGGTACCAAGTTGAAGGCAGAACGTTAAATATGATGATCAGGGAAGGCCTCTCTGAGGAGGTGACATTTGAACTGAGACCTAAAAAAATGAGATGGAGCCAGCCATGCAGAGCGATGGGATAAGGCTGGTTCAGCTAGACAAAACCGCAAGTATAAGACTCTACAGGTAAAAGAATAAGATAGAAGGATCAGAAATGACCTGGGTAGTCTCAGTCATGGGCAAAAAGAATTGGGGGGATCATAGGAAGGAGTCTTGGACACTCTGGACAAATTAAAAACAGGACAGATCCAAACTATAATAACAGAACAAAGTCCCCTCAACATCTAGGTTAAGCTCAGTGGTTCTCAAACTTGAATGAGTATAAGGATCATCCAGAGAGTCTGTTTAAAAAGCACATTCTGGGGCCTCCCTGGTGGCGCAGTGGTTGAGAGTCCGCCTGCCGAGGCAGGGGACGCGGGTTCGTGCCCTGGTCCAGGAAGATCCCATGTGCCGCGGAGCGGCTGGGCCCGTGAGCCATGGCCGCTGAGCCTGCACATCCGGATCCTGTGCTCTGCAACGGGAAAGGCCAAGCAGTGAGAGGCCCGCGTACCGCAAAAAAAAAAAAAAGCACATTCTGGGGCTACATCCCAAGATATATAGAAAATTTTTAAACAAACACCTGAGTTGCTTTTGATGCAGGTCATCCTCAGAGCACATTTGGAGAACCACTGAATTAAAGAGACAAGAAGGGAGAACACAGAAGGAGCGTGACAGGTGTGGGGTGCCAGGGGAGGGAATGAATCAGAGTGAGGATGTGAGGCTATACCATCAGCATCCTGCTTCCGTACCTTGTTGTGACCTGTTTGTTCTGGCTTCTTCGTACCCAGATTGGCAAGCTGAGTCATGATGACAGCAGCGGATGCTAAAGAGCTCCATTCTGGGAACCCTGGAATCCCTGAGGACAGCAGGATGGAGAATTGTTTTGAGATGGAGGCAAATTATTGCCAATCAGACCCCACTAGTAGTCATCACACCCACATTTCCCTCCACCACATCCTCTTTGAGATTCAGGTTAAAAGAAAATTCCTGGCTTTCGGGAGGAGAAGGAGTTAAACGTAATGCATTTTCAATGGGCTTGAGGTCCCACTGGACCAGCTGGATGTCCTTGTGAGCACGGCGTGGGCTGCTGAGGGGCTCTTCAAAATAGGGCAAAGTCAGTAGCAAAACAATTGGCCACATCATTCCAAACCCATCTGAGCAAATTACATGGAAAACAAGCAAGAGAGAGTCATTCTGATTTATATATGTTGCAGACTTCATTAAGATTAGGCCAGCTTTGCAGTTATCACTTGCTGGGTTGTTTGCCTTGTTCTTGATTTTCATTTGCAACTGCCCATTAGCCTCATAAAGGGCTCCCGGTGGCAGGAAGTAAAGCCAACTCTCTCTAGGACCTAAGCCAAGGAGATGCCTACCTGGGGACACAGCCTAGAAAAGACCTCAAAATAGATCTTCTCCAGGTACCTAAAGGCAAAAGAGTTGCAGACATACCAGTATAAAAGCCTTCTCAAATCAGTCTTTCTGAGGGCTCCAGGCAAGACAAAAGACCAGATCACCACCTCTCGGTGCTCCCACTTGCAAACGGGCACCCAGCCAGGGGGACACTCAGAACCGGTGAATGAGATGATGGTGGCTCTCCATGTCCATTGGGCAGTGATTCAGCAATTCCTTTCAATTCAGTTATTAGGCCAAAGGGGGCAGACAGGAAGCTAGACATCAGGGATACAAAGACAAAAAAATTAAAATGTTAAAATTCGTTGCCCTAAAGGAATTTGTTCTGACTTATAGAGACCGATATATAAACATGATTTCAGATTTGAGAGGAACGAAGAAATTCTAATAATGCTGTACATGGCCAAGAGATTTGGGTTTTATCAAGCAGTCTAGAGGTTTTCAAGTCTTCCAGAAACAGCATCTTTTATTTTTCCAAATGGGTCTTATGCAGAGCCTCACAGTTTTTAGAATGGTCTTTCTAAAATGTCCATCTGACCGTATCATCCCTTGGCATAGCACAAGGGTCTGCAAACTCTTTCTATAGAAGCTCAGATAGTGTATGTTTTAGACGTTTTAGGCCAGACAGCCTCTGTTGAAACTACTCAACTCTGTCTTTGCAAAACTAATGAAGAGCCAGACACAGCAAGTATATGAATGGCGATAGCTGTGTTCAATAGAACTGCATTTACAAACACAGGCAGTCTGCCAGATTGGCCCATGGGTTGTAGTTTGTCCACTCCTGCCTTAGAGTCACTCATAGGCTCCTCTCCTTAGCATGAGACCCCAGACCTTTTCATGATCTGAACTCCAGCCCCCAGTTGACCACTCTGCCTGCCCTCAACCACAGCCTCTGCTCCTGCCAAATGGAACTTTTCCACGTAACTTGGAAACACCATGGCCTTTCACAATGCTATGTCTTCTTACGCACTGTTTACTCTAGCCGAATTGTCTTTCCTTTCATCATCGAGGAAATTCTTATTTCTTCTTCATATTCTAGCACAACTGTTTTCTCGCTGTGGTCTGAGTGTTTGTGCCCCCTCCAAAAGTGGTATGTTGAAATCCTATTGCCCAGTGTGATGGGGGTATTGGGAGATGAGGCCTTTGGGAGGTGATTGGGTCATGAGGGCAGAGCTCTCGTGAATGAGATTCATGTCTTTATTGAAGAGGCCCAAGAGAGTTCCCTTTCTCCCTCTACCACATGATGGTGCAATGAGAAGCCTGCAACCCAGAAGATTACACTCACCCAACCATGCTGGCACCTTGATCTTATACTTCCAGCCTCTAGAACTAGAAGAAATAAATTTCTGTTGTTTATACGCCACCCAGTCTATGGTATTTAGTTATAGCAGCCGAAACAGTATAGGACACCCCTCAACTCACTTTCTTTTGCAACACCTGATTATTTTGAAATACTGATTGTTTCTATGCCTATCTATTGCAGCAGAGACCACATCCTTATTCTTCTCTGGATCCCAGCTCCCAAGACTAAGGAACGTTTGATAAATGAAACAATTTCATCTCAGGGAAAGCTATAGCACATTCAAAGTTCATGGCAAGTTTGATAGGGGCCAATGTCGTTATCCTGGGAGTCAAATCTGGTGAGTGGGGACCACAGCAGAAATCTCAGGAAGAAGCAGTACTTGGAGTCATTTAGGTAGAAGCCAGAGAATTCCAACCAGCCTGTATTAGAGCAGGCTTCCCTGTTCTGTGGAGACAGATACAATGGTGAGACAGACAGACATGGACAGCTTTTCAGAAGCCCATCAAGTAGGCTGCAGGGAGTGGGGACAGTTCGGGATCAAGTTCTAGTACTAGGAGGGACACTGGAGAGTCAATCAGAAGGCAAGACAGAATGAGGAAATAGAGAAGAGAAAAAGAAAGACACGCCCCCCCCCCCCCCCCCCGCCCCCGGCCAGGCTGTGGGAATCAAGGTAGCAAAACTCTAATGCCAGATGCCACTCACTGGTACGTTGGAACTCATCACTATTCTATTCTGCTGGCTTGGGTACCCCTGGATCTTAGAGTCAGTATTGTTGAGCATCACAGCTGACATTGTCTGGGTCTATGGTCAGATAGCCCTGAAGCTTAGATTTCATAGCCCAGTTGAGGAACCCCAACCCCCCCAAATGGTATAGAGACGAGCCTTCATCAGAGTCGATATTGCCAGAGACATGCCTTTCCTTTCTTTTGACATGGTGCTACCATTTTATCCTGTGAACTGAAGAAAAAGGAAAACAAAACCCACCATAGTCAAGTCCTCTTCACTGAGATTCCTTTTAGCTTTCTTCTTTAACCTTCAATATTCTCTCCATGAATACCTTGTAGAGCCTCCTTCTAAGCTTTTCTGGGTTTTGGGGTTAGAGTTCAGCCTTCCCACACCAAGAACAGACAACGAAGGCTGTCTACCAGGGAGGATTTACACATTCAGCAGCCCAGCTTCTCTTTCCTCTTCTCCATTAAAGACAGAAGGAGCTGCAGAAGCATCGATCTCCGAGTGGTCTGTGGCCAGGAGGTGGAGAGATAAGACTGCTTTGTTGAGGACCCAAGGGAAGACTGGGCTGCGGCTGCCTGAGTTTTATCAAAAGAAAAATGGTTACAGCACTTCTGTTTTTCTTAATAAATAATGCAAGAAAAAAAAACTTGTAAGTAAGAATATAAAATTAAATTTGCCAAATATGCTGAGAGTTGGTCCTTGGAGAAACTTATCTTTGCTGCATAGTCAAACACATCACCTTGGGGGTACCAGGCAATTACTGTGTGACATAGATTAAATTTGTTCTTGTGTAGACAATATTACCTGGCACCAGAGACAGGAAACTTCAGTACCTATTTTCGTAAACACAATTCCAAATTTTGAGAGACGACTTCTGGGGGCTTTTCATGGTTGTTGCCAACAGGACCAGTCCAAGTTCCCAAATGATGGGACTTGTCAAGCCACCTGGGAAGGGGTGAAGTGAAGAGAGCAGGCATCCTCCAGGGCTTCTGATAGATTGACATTTCTCAAATTTTGGTCTGGACAGTTTGTGGAAAAACACTGACATTCACTAGCATATCCATAAAGACCATAAGGCCAGTTTTGTTTTCCCTAAAATGAAGTTAAGTTATCTTTAGGGAATAATTCATTCTCACTTGTATGTATAAACACATCCACACTCGCTTATCCAAAACTGTAATGATTTCATTTGGAAGAATGATACGGCATAGTCACGGAGCCCCCGCCAATTTCAGGCTGGTGTCAAATACCACTCAGGGGAAAGTAATGTGGATGTTCAGATATGTTGTATGTTGGAAAAAGAAGGTAAGCCAGACCCATTCCTCTGTTTACTATCTTAGTTCACTATACCTTTGTCAGATGCCAGGTACTGGGTGTCCGCAGAATAAAGACAGCCATCACTCTGCTTGTCAAAACTATGTCTTCCCCGGGAGGGGCCCATCTCCCGTGGGACTGCAGGGGCCTCCTGAAGAGAAGAGCCTGGTCAGCTTGCTGCTCTCTGACAATTCAAGACTTTTACGGTTTAGTTTGAGGCTCTTTTTGAAAAAGAAAATTTCTGATCAACTGCTCGCTACAACTGAAGTGTTACTTTGTCAAAATATTTATTCCTTTGTGTGACGTGCTGGAGTCCCATGGATGTAGCTGATCATTTCTATTGCAAATATTACCTAACTTTACTATAAACTAATAAACTATTTTTGCATTAAAAAAAAAACTATGGCTTCAGTAGATGCTTCATTCTAGATGACCACATGTGATCATTTAAGTACTGTTTTACCATTGGGTACTATAAGTTACTAATGTTCTAGTCTTTAATGGTAACCGGGGCTTCACTACCTTCAACGTAGCCAGGTCACATAACCTATTTCAGATTTTCATCCTTGGGAATCCAATGGCTACAACCATTTCTGGCACTATGTATTGTATCCATCAGGGCTTAGCTACAGATGGCAAGACTTCTTCAACAATTTTTGAGAGATTTAATACAGGGAATTATTAGAGGAGCTAGAGACGCAGGCTGTAGATATGTCCTTCAAGATTGATTTCTAGAATAGCACTGTAGAATTGGCTACCAGAGGAATTACTGCCTGTATCACAGGAAGGATGCTAAAGGCTAGGAAGGCACTGCAGGGACTCTTGTTTCCAAGGTCATATCAAGACTGCAAGGCCAGGCTTCCCTGGTGGCGCAGTGGTTGAGAATCTGCCTGCTAATGCAGGGGACACGGGTTCGAGCCCTGGTCTGGGAGGATCCCACATGCCGTGGAGCAACTAAGCCCGTGAGCCACAACTACTGAGCCTGCGCGTCTGGAGCCTGTGCTCCACAACAAGAGAGGCCGCAATAGTGAGAGGCCCACGCACCGCAATGAGGAGTGGCCCCCGCTCTCTGCAACTGGAGAAAGCCCTCGCACAGAAACGAAGACCCAACACAGCAAAAATAAATAAATAAATTACTAAACTCCTACCCCCAACATCTAAAAAAAAGATTGCAAGGTCAATACCAGCAACACAATGCCTCCTATGTTACAACCTTCCCTGCCTAACCTGGGTCTGATTCAAGTGCTGTCAAGTGTGTCTGAAAGCAAAACCAAACATCATATCCAAAACCTTAGCTCCAAGGGAGTCTAAGAAATCCACTTTTAGTTTTCCAGTCTCTGTAGCACTGAAGAGAGGATACTTGAAGGAGGTGGCCAGAAGAAGTGCAGGGAGCAACCTACGGTAACTACTTCTCTACCACTGTGAGCTCCATCCAAGTTCTCAAATTGTGAGTCAGCTAGCCAACTATTTGCTGAGGTCTTTTTGTGCACAAAGTACCTTAGGGGATACAGAGATGTATGAGGTGTGTCTAAAGTAAGATGTTCGCTGACTTCACCTGAATTAATGCATTTGGAATGAAAGCTCATCTTCAAAGGGGAACATTTTGCGTATCTTACATGATACAGTCTTGCCTTAGACCTTTTCTTAGATCTTCTATTAGGAATGGCCTGTACTTCATCAGCATACGCTCAAATGTACACTTGAAAATCAGGCTCATCATTTGAAAATCTTGCCTGTCAGAGTACTAGCTCACGTTTGCTATGCGCCAGGCACTGTACTATGTTTTTTACACACCTTATCTTTTTTCAATGGCACAACAAATTGCACTGTGAAATACACGCTATTACCATTTCCATTTCACTACAAGAAGTGGAAGCTTGGAAACATTACGTGATTTTCCAAAGTTAAACATTTTCTAAGTGTCAGGTAGGAGATGGGAACCGAGGGCTTTGTGGCTTCAAAGACCTTTCTCTTCCTATAACATTATGTTCCTTTCCTAAACTAAGAGGATGGAGTTTCTCCATATTGCCTGGTAGCCCACCACATTGCTCAGGCTTGGTTCCCAGTGACCATCAACTCTTTCCAAACAGGGCATCCTCTCCGTGCACAAAGATGTCTTTGAGCTGGTTATTCTTACTGAAGAAATTCGAGTCAATATGGCCTAGAATCTGCAGCTTCCTTAGGTGGCTACCCAAGAAAGGGGTAATAATCAACCATATATAATAATCAGAGGATGCGTAATCAATCTATCAAGTTTTATAAGGTGATTTGTGCTTATTTAAAATTTAGACCTGTTGCTTCATTATAACACCTTGGTAATATTTGGCTCCTGTTTTCATGTTATATGGAATTTGTTCCCTCCTTCACCTTTTTCCATCCTGATACAATACAATATTGAAGTTTAATACATGCGTTCAATTTAGTTTTGATTCCTGGATCATCCAGTTGCTAGTAGTGGAGACTTGAGCTACTTATGCTCTCTTAAGCCTCATTTTTCTCATAAATAAAATGGTGGTAGCAGTAGAACCTACTTTATATGGTTATTTATAGAGTGGTTGAACAGATTAAATCTGATAATCATTGAAAGCATTGGCATTCTCTCTGATAAATAGTAAACACTGAATAACTGTGAGATATTATTAATTATTAATCATATAAAAACTTTGCACTTGGTGCCTTGAAAGTTCTCATCTTTGCTAATTCAACAAACACTTGCCAAGCACTGGAGATTAAAAAGGAGTCTGGTATGGCCTCAGCCCTCTAGTTGTTCACTATGTGTGGAGGACACAGATCTGTAAATAATTCAATGGAGGTAGAAGTCTATAGCATCCGTCCGTGGTGCATATCTAACCTGGCTGCAGTGCAGGCATTGGAGTGAGTGCATAGTTCTACTTGGCTGTAATACCTGGGGAGGCTTCAAAAAGGTGATGCTTGAGATGAATCTAGAGAGATGGATTCCAGAGGGTGAAAAGAAAGGAAATTCCAGACAGAAAGAAACGTAGGGACAAAAGCAAGCTGACATGAAGGGAAACATGGGCAATGGAGCAGATCTCAAGCACGGGGTGGGAGACAGGTGAATTTAGAGCATGGTGGGAAACCACCATAAACAGTTACATACAATGTCAGTTCACATAGCTCTAAACCATATTAATCTCAGCGCTCCACGTGGCCCAGTCTCTTCAGAGTCACATTCAAAGGGTCCAGGTGCCAAGAGGTAATTAATGGCAATCAAATTTTTCCCAGCTGTCTTCCTTTACATGTTAAGGGGTGGGGATACAATTGACTCTAATAATTCCTAGTAATTCTTTTTATAAGTTTTGTGTCCCTCTCCCTAAACTCTCACACTCAGCAGAATATCTTTCCCCTGCCCACTCCCCCAGTCCCTGCATGCAACTTCTTCATGCAACGTTCCTCCTTCCACCACTCCAGCCACCACCACCCCTAGGCACCTGTTGGCTCACACCTGCTGGCCAGTCCAAGTGGCACTAACATGCAATTCTCAACCTTGTTGTGCTACAAGACAGCACAGAAGATGCACTGATATGCTGGTGGAGCTCCGGTGGCTTTGAAGAAAAAGAAGCCACCGCTATCTCAGTGGCTCATCGAAGGCCTAGGGCAACAAATGGCACAGAGTTGGAATTATGCTGTTTGAGAGAATGTGGACAGGTGGAGAAGGAGAAAGAGGTTACGGGGGGAGAAGGACAGAGGGTAATGGACCCAACATTGATACATCGTCTCCATGCATTGGGGCTGGTTGCGTCCCCTTTGCTGTCATGCCTGTGCTGCAGGTTTTCTGAGGGAACACAGCATTATGGAGGTGGAAGAAAACTCATCTATTCTGTTGTCCTGCTCTCTAGCCTTAGAGATAAAATTAAGACCCAGAGGGGGAAAAAAAGGACATACGGACTCTTGCTTAAAATTCCAAACTTTACTTTCCTGAGAATCACTTCTTCGACCAATCAACTCTTTGACCAGAGTTCCAATCTAGATTCATCACCCCCAGGAAACTGTGCTGTTACTAGTCATGATTGTGAATATATAGTCACAAAAATGTATGAAATAGGCACATGTGCATTTGTGTCTTCCTTTTTTTTTTTTTTTTTTTTTTTGCGGTACGTGGGCCTCTCACTGTTGTGGCCTCTCCCGTTGCGGAGCACAGGCTCTGGACGCGCAGGCTCAGCGGCCATGGCTCACGGGCCCAGCCGCTCCGCGGCATGTGGGATCCTCCCAGACCAGGGCACAAACCCGCGTCCCCTGCGTCGGCAGGTGGACTCTCAACCACTGCGCCACCAGGGAAGCCCTGTGTCTTCCCTTTAAAAGGGATTGACTCCCTGGGGTATGTGCTTCAGGTTTCACTTTACCAAGGATGGCACTGTGGGGGTGGGGTGGGGAGACAGTGTGGAATGAGAATTTTCTGAGCTGGGACTAACTCTAATTCTGCCTGGGCTCTGCCTCTTACCAGTATTATGGTCAAGTTACTTGGCCTCTCTGAGCTTCTGTTTCCCAATCTGGAGACTGGAGTGTGTAGTTACACCTTCCTCCCTGTGTTGTAAGTATCGACGGAGGTCATGTGCCCAAAGCACTTGGAAGAGGAACTGGCACCTAACCCCCCTGCCCAGTCAGTGCTAGCTAATGTTATTAGTTCTGCTGAACAAACAAATTTTGCGAGTGCCTTGCAGCAAAGACATTCTAATATGCTCAGTGTCTACTTCAATCTTATTTATTGTGCTTACCTTGCCTTCTGAGCCGTGGTCAGTATTCACAGGCAAGGGGTTCCGTTGGCAGCTGCAGCATTGATTGTGGGACCACCTGGGACCTTTGGGCCTTTTGGCTGGGCCCTTCCTCAACACGGCCATGCCACACGGCCCTTGGGGGGCAGGGCTCTGCCAGGTGTGCCTGGCGTGGAGTGTGCAGGCAGCAGGGCTGGTGTAGCCTCCATCCTGGCTGGGCAAGGTAAGCGGGCAGATGTTAGCTCTAACACAGATGTTGCCCAGGAGAGAAGCAGCCACTGGTGTCAGGATTTGCTAATTACATTGCCTGCTGGCATGTTTTCACACAGCCGTGGACTAGCTCTGGCGGTTAGAAAAGAATGTTTCCTGCCTCTCACTTTGTGGCAATTTTCCCCCCAGCGACAAAGCCTGGCTCAGTTACAAGATTTGTTTTTCAGACAAAGGCTCTTGTGCTGTGCCTGGTTTTGCCAGCAGGACAGCTCTTAGACTAGAGAGAAAATCCACTTGGCCAAGTTCACCTGGCAGCCCGTAAGCTCAGTAGGGCTACTCCTTCCATGTGGACACCAGCTTCTTCCACTGGACCTTCTCTCTTAAAGGTAAGACACACTGAGGATTTAGCTTGTTCCATGCCAGAGAACTCACCCAAACTCACCACACACACCCTTTAATCCAGTGTGTTTACCATGTCTACCATAATACTTCTGCCTCTTTATTCCAAGCATGGCTGTGTTTCCCAGTGGGAAGGGATAGCCTTGGCTATCAGAAGTGTTGAGTCTGAATTCTGGCTCTGCCCCACCACAGTTTTGTGACCTTGGACGAGTGATTTCCCTTCTCGGGGCTCAGTCACCTTGCGTGTAAAATGTGGATAGTACAGCCTACCCCTTCGTATTGCAAAGATTACAGGAGTTAAGTTATGCAAATCACTTGATACTGTGCCTGGAGCATCGTAAGTTCTCATTAACATCCCCACTATTATTTCATGTAACTAGCTGTAGAACAAATAAAGTCACAGCTCTTTTAATAGTACAATTAATTTCTCAAGCTTCCCATATGCCCAGATTATCAAGAAGCCCAGAGTTTCCTATGGGGGCCTTCCCCATTTCTCCTGAATGCTCCAAGAATGTTCAATCAGCACAAAAAAGGCGGCTGTGTTTGCAGATCTTTACAGAAAGATAGATGATCTATCTATAGAGGCTGCTGGCTGGATCACCAGCCAGCAGATGAGCCTCTATTTCCTCCCCTTGCTTCATACAGGGTTGACCTTAAAATCTGGGCCACATTGTCCAGTGAAAGCAGATCTTTGGTCCAGGGTCTATCCTTTAGATACAGTGACACTTGAACTGCAGGTACTACTACGGATCCTGGGCCATAGCTGTTAGTTTAGATAACAGTGTCCCATGCAATCATCAGAGAGGTTCTGATGACACTGAAACTTAAAAGCAACAGGCTCAAAATAAATGCTGGCTCCTTTGCTACCCACAGGCTCCTTAGCCTCCTTGCAAACATGTTCTCCCTCATTACCAGCGACTGGCTTTATGTCTACTGACACTGTTCCTTATCTTTATACCTTAGTTCCCCAACTAGAGCTCAGATTGATTTGTACCTCAAGGGGGAAAAACATAACAGGGTCAGGTAGAGAGATTCAGAATACCATGGAGATGACTTACGCAGACTCAGAACCCAGATGATCTGTGTTCAAATGCGGTTGCCTCCTGTGTATCCTTGGGCAATTTACTTGACCTCTCTGGGTCTCCAGCCCCACATCTGAAAAATGAGGATCCTAATAGTAACTCATAAGGCGGTAGGGATTAAATTTTTTTGATATACACAAAGCACTGAGACAAGGCTTGGCATCTACAAAGCATGCCATAAAGGTGAACTGTTATAAATATAATTCCTACTCACCTATGTGACTACAGGCAATACATCGTCTCTCCAACTTTAGCTTCCTGGTACGTTACATGGAACAGATGGAAATATAACCATATGCTGAGCCATAAGATCTGGTTTCCGGTCCCAATCTGGCCCTAATTAGCTCGGGATATTGACTAGTAATTCTGTTTCATTATGCCTCCATATTCTCACCTATAAAACAAGAGAGCAGGGTCCGATCATCTCTAAAATCCTGTGAGTCTAAAGATCGGTGTTTCTATTATCTTAGTATACTGCTGAGTAGAGCTCAATATCAATGATCCTTTAAACCCATAATGTAGTTTTTATTGTCCATATATAATTACAGTTACTTCATGGGGCTGTATCAAATGGGAGTATACACAGAGTCTCATTTGCTATTTACAAGCACCGTATGGGAAAATAATATTGACAAGAACCACTGACATTATTTCAGCGCTTACGATGTGCCAAGTTCTGTTTTACTTTACACGCTCTGCTTCCTTTAAGCTCCACAATGGCCTTGCGAGTTAGCTATTACTCTCATTCCTCGATGAGAAATCGAGGCTCAGAGGTTTAAGTAACGTGCTCAGTGCTACACAACCAGCGAGTGGTGGAGATTGGGTTCAAGAATGGGCCTAATACCGTATGCTAACACATATATATGGAATCTAAAAAAAAAGGTTCTTAAGAACCTAGGGGCAGGACAGGAATAAAGACACAGACGTAGAGAACGGACTTGAGGACACGGGGAGGGGGAAGGATAAGCTGGGACAAAGTGAGAGAGTGGCATGGACATATATACACTACCAATCGTAAAATAGATAGCTAGTGGGAAGCAGCTGCATAGCACAGGGAGATCAGCTCTGTGCTTTGTGACCACCTACAGGGGTGGCATAGGGAGGGTGGGAGGGAGACGCAAGAGGGAGGGGATATGGGGATATATGTATACATACAGCTGATTCACTTTGTTATAAAGCAGAAACTAACACACCACTGTAAAGCAATTATACTCCAATAAAGATGTTAAAAAAAAAAGAAAGAATGGGCCTGTGTGACCCATGAGAAAGCCACTGTTGTGCAGACAGGCAGTTATTAATGAACCTTCCTTACGGAGGGAGACTCTGAGACTCAAGCAGCAAATAATGTGCCCAAGTTTGCTTGCAAGTCAGCAGCACAGCCGAGACAAGAAGCCAGGCTTTTCTTCCCTGTCTGGAGTGTTCTAAGCCCTGCAGCCTCTCAAACCCGATAGCTCGTGGAATCAGTGAATACAAATGAGGGCTGATTTGTATTCATTTCCAGCTAACCGACAGCCTCCAACAAATACATTCTCATGCATATACCGTCCAGGTTTCAGGGACCCGTCCTCTCTCTCTGACTCACTCTCTGGCCCTGGAAGCTAACATAATAGCCCCCTTTGTGAGCTTATCAGAACCAAACTCTGACAAGGACCTCAGTCAGCACTTGTGCAACAGTGACAGATGCTACTGCTTTTCCAGGTAGGAAAACCAGAGACGGAAGTCCCTAACTGCAAATGGCAGACCACCCAAGATGAAGCAAACTGTGATACATCTCAGGACTGGAAGCAGTTGCATGAGGCTTTGGAAGGAATTCCCTCGGCTAATTAAGTGTGAGATAATGATACATAAAGTAAGTGGTACAGCATGTGGGGAGGGAGGAAGCGCTGTGTTCCCTCTGTTTAATGGTTCTGCATTCATGGGGCATCTGTCATTTGGGTACCAAGTCTTAGGCAATATCCTTAAAGGTGAAATCCAAGGAGGAAGCTCTACCCTGCTTTAAATAGAGAATAAAGATTTTATTGGAAAAATTAATAAATTCATTAACGAAAGATAAGTAATAGAGCTAAAGGGCCAAATGCAAGGCTTAGCACACAATATAGGTTCAAGGGATATTTGTTGAATTCATTCATCTCTTCTTTTAATCATGTAGGTCCTACACAGCTGCATTAAGGCCAGATTAAGTGGTAGAGTTTACAATTAGACAAGTCTGAAGCCAAACCTTCTGGTTGCTGCCCACTAGTCTACCAACCTAGAAAGGTTACTATTGACTCTAATCCTCAATTTCCTTATGTGTACACTTAATTGCATCACTTCTTTGAAAATTAAGTGAAACCTATATAAAATAATACAGTCAATCACCACGACCATTTTGATAGACTTGAGTACTTTGACTACACAAATGCAACTCAGAAAAGTTGCTTTAAACTGTACGTACCATTTATTCATGCTTTCATTCAAATCATTTATTCATGCTTTCATTCAACAAACCTGTTTTTTGGAGGAGCAAGTCTGATCTTCTCCTCAGACTAAAGGGACCGTGAAAACCAGCTTTGAAGAGCAAAGTTCAACCTGAACTTAGTGGACGTTTAAGATTGAATAACTCTGCCCTGGGGAACTGCACTCAGGTGAAAATTTTGCATGTTTATGTAGTTGTCCTGTTGGGGCCAGAGAGTAAAGTCACATCTCTCTGGATGGGGCTGGGTTTACCTGAAAGCAGGGCACAATCTGCCAATCTAATGAGAAGATGCAGAATGTGGGGTGGAAATGAGGATGCAGAAGGTTGTCCTTGATCTGGGTGAGAACAGAACCTCTTCTTCCTTCTGAGCTGAACACTGAGGACTTCAGGACTGGTGACGGGGATGTGCACAAGGACCCTCATGGTGGAAAGTGCATCCATGGTCTTCTGACCTGTGAAGATAAACTGGAAACTAGTTAAGGAGACTCCAGGTGAAAAGTTGCATAGGGTGGGTCTTGGCCTGTAGAGCCACATCTCAGAGGTACAAGTTCCATAATATGCTAATGTAGTAAATGTAAATATGAGTTTTGAGATATTAATGCAAATGTGATGATCATGTGTCTTCTCAGCTAGGAAATCCAGAAAAGCTACCAACAGAGAGGTTACATTCATTTTTATTTCATGGGAATTGAGAACTGCATTAACAGACACAATGTCTGTAATCACACTGGCTTCTAGAAAGCTTGGAGGAAAATTTGTGACCAACCCCAATATTCATCGAAAAATGTTTACTCAGTGCCTACTCTGAGTCAGGTTTTCAATGTCTGCTTTTGGGCTACACTGTTCTTTTCCTTTTTTTTTTTTTTTTAAATTTTGTTTCTAATTTATGCTATCTTGTCTTTTTTATGTTCTAAGATGCCTGAAATTCTTTCTGAAACAAGGCAGGGTGTAATTAAGCCATGTGATACAACTGCCGAAGGAACCTGACACCACGTTAAGATGCATTAATCATCATTCTTACATTTGAATAGTTTTACAATTTACAAAGAACTTTTATATATGTTATTTCATCTGATTTGCATTCAGCATTTTGAGGTAAACAGGGATTGCTTTCCCCATTTTATCAAAAAGAAAGCTGAGGCTTAGTGTGGTTAAAAGATTTGCTTATAGTGGGTGGATCCTGGACTTGAATCCATTACTATGACACTCCAGTTTTCTTTCCATTACACCAAGCTGAATCATATATATGGAGCATAATATTCTCCTCATACCTGAGGAGAACAGACTGCATTTGGAATATGGTGTCCAATTCTGTAAGCTTTGAGAGAATTACCAACATGATGAGAGTCCGGATGCCATGTCATACGGAGATTTATCAAATAGCCCGGGAGTAACAGCTTGAAGGATAGAATTCTAAGGCATGTTAGCTGACAAAGTAGTGCACCATCTTGGAAGGCACTCATTCTTAAATTCTTCAGTGGTAGATTTTGAGCCAATGGATAGATGACAGAGGAATCCCATGATGTTACACCTGCCAATTGATAGCCTCTCCAATATCCATTCTACCGCTGTCAGTAAAGATAATTTTGATTTCAAAGAGTAGAAATCCCATCTCAAACAGTTAAATAATCGAGATATAGGGAGCTATGGCTGGGGAAGTGTCCAGGCATGGAACTCCTAGGAGCTCAACAACATTGCTGATAACCAGGTCCTTTCCACCTCCCTTCTGCTACCAATAGCAGTAGCATCTTTCTAAGTCTGACCGCTATTATTGTCACAAAACAGCTGCTGGTGGCAATCAGGACCTTATACTTTCCTATTTATCTCCCTCAAGGAGAGAGGATAACCTCTTCTGTAAGCACGCGATATACATCTTCCCTCTTTATCTGGTTGGTTCACCTTAGGTTATGGCCTAACCCCAAGCCAGTAACAGTCACCAGAGGAGTTCCACGTACTGACTGTATTAGGCTAATCAGGAGTTAACCATGAAATTCACCCAGGGGTACAGTGGCTTCTTCTGGGTCACATGAACTGCATGGATAATGAATAGACACATGAATAAAACCTGGTTTCTGTTGGAAGAGTGGAAGGACTGTAGGGTAGCTGACAGTGTTCGTTATACTCCCTTTCCCATGGCCTTGGAACCCTTGGGACCCCTGACTTAGGTTCAGTCCATCACCATATTTCACCATCCTGGCCCCATAACTTATTAGGTCTTAATCCTATCTAGTCAGAATAAGCCTCACAAGTTTTGCTTGATTGGATGGAGTAAAAGCTCTTTCTCTCTTCCTCTATGTAACAGTGCTGTGTGGCTAGAAAGCCCTTGAACTGCTCATTCTTTTCTTATTACACAGGGAAATCATCCTAAGCAGGGTGCTAACATCTGGAGGGTGTCAGGGCAGAGATAATTCCTGAGAAATAGAAGAGAACCCTTGGGACACTGGATTTCTGACTCAAGCTCCACCTAAAACTCACCCTAACACTGAACTTCTCAATCACCGAGTTGGTAAGTCATCATTATTTAAAAATCCGACTTCGGTTGCGCTTTCCTTTTCTTGAAACATGCAGAATCCTTACTGACACAGCAGAATCCAGTTCAATCAATTGAACATGTTTCTAATCATCAGAACTGTCTCCAGAATGAAACCGGCCGCCTCCTGTTCTCTCCCGTTATCCATCACTGGAGGTGTTCATGCAGAGTCTGGCAACCATCTGTCCAGGAGGCTATAAAAAGGATTTCTACGTTGGTGGGAAACTGAAAACCACCTTCTAAGAACGCTTCCAATTCCGATATGCTAATACCTCTATTAAGTCAAGAAGAAAGCGGAAGGTTTGCTAAAACATGTCCAGTAGAATCTAAATCAAAGTTACTTGGATGAAAGATGAGAGCCTTTCCCTCTGAAGCAGAACCAGAGAAGAGGCGTGATTCATTCATTTGCTCTTTGATTCATTCATTTCTTCCATAGATGTGCATTTGATCTCCAAATATGTGCCAGGCACTAAAGATATAGGAATAAACAATAACCAAGAGCCTATTTTCATAGGTCTTACGTCGTACTGGTCACGCTATAGTGAAAAGACATAGGCTTTGTATTCAGAACTATCTGAATGGCAGTCATAGCTTCTACTAGACAAGTAATCCGGCCTGGCTTCTCTGATCTTCAACTTCTTTGGTCACATGGGAGCTATAGCACCGACCTCAGACAGTAGTATGAAGGTTACATGAAATAGTGCATATATGTAAAATACCTAATAAAGGCCAGGAACAAAGCAATTAATAAATAGTATTTCCCATGTCTAGCTAGAGCACTAATGGCTATGGGTAAAAGGGAAAATTCCAATATTCCATCTTCTGCATAATTTCCATGAAGTTCAGATATGGTAGAAAGTGGAAAGTCATGAAGAACTCTGAAAGAAATTGATTTAAAATGCATCAGATCTGTGGCACATATATACAATGGAATATTAGCCATAAAAAGAAATGAAACTGAGTTATTTGTAGTGAGGTGGATGGACCTAGAGACTGTCATACAGAGAAGTAAGTCAGAAAGAGAAAAACAAATACCGTATGCTAACACATATATATGGAATCTAAAAAAAAAAAAAAAAAAAAAAGGTTCTGAAGAACCTAGGGACAGGACAGGTATAAAGACACAGACGTAGAGAATGCACTTGAGGACACGGGGAGGGGGAAGGGTAAGCTGGGACAAAGTGAGAGAGTGGCATGGACATATATACACTACCAAATGTAAAATAGATAGCTAGTGGGAAGCAGCTGCATAGCACAGGGAGATCAGCTCGGTGCTTTGTGACCACCTACAGGGGTGGCATAGGGAGGGTGGGAGGGAGACGCAAGAGGGAGGGGATATGGGGGTATATGTATATGTACAGCTGACTCACTTTGTTATACAGCAGAAACTAACACACCACTGTAAAGCAATTATACTCCAATAAAGATGTTAAAAAACATAAAATAAAATGGATCCAATCAACGTAATTTGCATAAAAGAGGTGAAAATAGTCTAAGTTCACTTGTTTATTCATTCATTCAGCAAAAAGGTATTGAGTATCTCTAGTGAATTAACAATTATTCTTGGTGCTTGGAACCTAGAAGTGACCAAAACAGAAAAGTTCCTTCTCTCAAAAGGCTTATATTTTGCTGGGGGGGGGGGGGGTGGGTGGGTAGAAATACAAGAAATAAAATACAGAGGAATTGTCATAATGCCGCAAGACACTAAATGCTAAATAAGTGATGCTAATACCTGGTGCTCAGGAAATGGGGAGGAAGTAGAGGCACCCGAGTGTTTGGGTAGCCAGAGAAGCCTTGAAGGGGAGTACAGGGAAGCTGGAGCTAAAGGAGGACATACATATAGCCCTGTGATGTCCCTTAGCAAAGAGGAGACAGCAATGATGAAACATGGGATGTGGCATCTGTATTTGAAAAACTGGCAGTGATTGCAGGCCAGGGGTTGTTGATGAACCAGCGCATGAAAGTGTGGGGAGCAGGGTCATTTTATAACTGAATAGAAGGATTCAGCTTTGTTCCAAGCTTGGCTTTAACTACTTAGTAGGTTACTTTGAGCAATCTGTAAGCAAGGTCATAGAGCTGGGATGAAGATTAATTGAGAGAATCCCTTTGAAGTGCTCAGCACATATCAATAAACTGTTATTGTTGTCACTATGTTATCAAGGGACATCAACCAAGTACCGGCAGACCTCGTTTCATTGCACTTCATTGTGCTTCGCAGACACTGTGTTTTTTACAAATGACGCTATGTGGCAACCCTGCATCCAACAAGTCTATCAGTGCCATTTTTCCAACAGCAATTGCTCACTTCATGTCTCCGTGTCACATTTTGGCAATTCTAGCCGTTTTTCAAACTTTTTCATTATTATTATATCTGTTGTGGTGATCTGGGATCAATGATCTTTGCTGTTACTACTACAACTCACTGGAGGCTCAGATCATGGTTAGAACTTTTTAGCAATAAAGCATTCTTAATTAAAGTATATACATTATTTTTAGACACAAAGCTATTGCACACTTAATAGACTACAGTAGTCAGTAGACTGTAAACATAACTTTCGTGTAATTCTCTTTATTACGATGTTTGCAGGAAGCAAACCTGCAGTATATCCAAGGGCTGTCTGGATGTTTATCTACCATTGCTTCTATAACAAATTGCCCAAAACTTAGCAGCTTAGGTTGACATCCCTTTATTAACTCATACTTTGTGAGTCAGAAATCTGGGTGAACTTAGCTGGGCTCTCTCTCATGCTATTACAAGGCTAAAATCCTGGTGTTACCTGGAGGCCCTGGGGAAGAATCCACTTCCAAGTTTATGTAGTTTATTGGAAAACTTCAGTTCCTTGTGGTTATGGGACTGAGGTCCTCATTTCCTTGCTGCCAGGGGCCACTGTCTTCTCCTAGAGGCTGCCCATATTCCTTCTTTCATAGTCACTCCGTCTTCAAACCAGCCACATCGCATCAAGTTCCTTTCACACTTCGAATCTCACTGACTATCCAGGATCTTTGATGGTTCCATCAATATTTAGGATTATTTGTTCTAGTTCTGTGAAAAATGCCCTTGATATTTTGATAGGGATTGATTAAATCTGTAGATTTCTTCGGGTAGTATGGACATTTTAACAATATTAATTTTTCCACTCATGAACACAGGATATCTCCCCATTTCTTTGTATCATCTTCAATTTCCTTCGTCCATGCCTTATACTTTTCAGGGTGTAGGTGTTTCACCTCCTTGGTTAAATTCACTTCTAGGTATTTTATTCTTTTTGATGCAATTGTAAATGGGAAGTTATTAGCCATTATTTCATCAAATATATTTTCTGCCCCTTATTCTCTCCCTCTTCTTCTGCCAGGACCCCTATAGTGCAAATGGTAAAATGCTTGATGTTTTCCCAGAGGTCCCTTAAACAATCCTCATTTAAAATTTGTTTTTGTTTCCTTTTGTTGTTCTGATTGGATGAATCAGACTATTCCATCTTCATCCAACTATTCCACTCTTCCATCTCCCAGGTTGCTTACGCATTCTTCTGTATCACCTGATCTGCTGTTAATTCCTTCCAGCATACTTTTCATTTCAATTATTGTATTCTTCAGCTCTGGTTGATTCTTTTTTATATTTTCTAGTTCTTTGTTGAAATTCTTACTGTGTTTCTCTCTATTCTTTTCCCAAGTTCATTGAGCATCTGTTTTTACTGTTGCTTTCAACTCTTTATCAGGTAAATTATTTATCTCTGTTTCATTAGGATTTTTCTCTGGGGTTTTATAGTGTTCTTTCATTTGAACATATTCCTCTGTCTTCTCATTTTGACTCTGTTTGTCTCTATGAAATTAGGCAAAACTGTTACCTATCCCGGTGTTGAAGTTGCGTCCTTGTGTGAGAGCATGCAGCCTGCATGTGGCCAGCGGCTTTGGTGGGAGAGCTGGATCTGAAGTGAGCACAGAACACATCTTCTTTTGGGGTGTGCTAGCAGCCACTGCCTTGGTGGTAGGTGGGGCTGGATTCAGAGGAGCCAGAGGCAGAGCCAGGTGAGAACAGGGGATTCTCTCAAGCTCAGCAGTCACCCCCCCTCTTGGGGGCACAAGGTTGGGGCTGGAAGGGCTGGAGAAGGAGCCCTGAGGGTGTTGGGATTCTCCCCTGAAGGATGGCCGTCTCCACCTTAGTCAGAGGCTGGGTTGGGACCCAGTGGGTTGGAGCTGCCCTTCTGAGCTGGCTCTGCTTCTTCTGTGTGCATGTGTGCGCAGGATGCCAATGGCAGTCTCCACCCGGGCTAGAGGCAGGGCTGAGGCCTGAGGGGTCAGAGCCACACTACTGCGCTGCCTCCACTTCCCCCCACCCAGTGTATGTGTCGCACACAATGGCAATGGCAGTCCCCGCCTTGCTGAGGAGCAGTACTGGAGCAGCAGGGGCTGGAACAGGAGCCCAGTGTCAGCTGGGGGGCACGCTGGGGTAGTCCCAGCAGGCCAGCCCGAGCACCAGGCAGTTTTCCAGCTGTTGCCTCTGCCCTGGGGCTGGGAGCTCCCTGCGCCTGCGCCTGCGCCCGCGCCCGCGTCCTCGGGTCGTGAGAGTCCTGACCAGCGCCTGGCCCACCCAGCCCGCGGCTCCATGCCCACCAAGCAAGCAAGCCAGTCTCAGCAAGAGTTGTTCTGTGTGTGGTCTTGATATGTTCATGGGGGAAGGTGAGCTCAAGATCTTCCTACTCTGCCGTCTTGATCCCATCTCCTTGGGAGTCTATTCTGAATCCTGCTTGAGCTGCAGAGGCCTGAGAAATCCTAGACACATGGCAAATAGGGATAACTACATGTGTCCTGCAAAGGAATTATCTCAGGATTAAATAAGACCCATATTTAAAAAGTTCAGACACAATTCTTGGACCGTAGAAGACACCAATAACTAACGTAGGTCAGGAGACTTATGCTCATTTGAAAAAGGTAAATGAAAATTTTAATTCTTTTTTCCATAACTTTCCACCCATTTTTAGCTTCTAATACCCTGCTAACTAATATTTGCCCTTTCTTCCTTTTTGGGGGCTGCATTCGTTCTTCGTTGCTGCACGCGGGCTTTCTTTAGTTGCGGCGAGCGGGGGCTACTCTTTGTTGCAGTGCACAGCCTTCTCATTGCAGTGGCTTCTCCTGTTGCCAAGCACAGGCTCTAGGCGCATGGGCTTCAGTAGCTGCAGCATGCGGGTTCAGTAGTTGTGGCTCACGGGCTTAGTTTCTCTGCGGCATGCGGGATCTTCCTGGACCAGGGATCGACCCCGTGTCTCCTGCATTGGCAGGTGGATTCTTAACCACTGCACCACCAGGGAAGTCCCTACCTTTTCTTTTTTAATGAGATATTTCCCTGAAAGAAACATACATAAAGGGAAAAAGCAAAGAATATGATTTTCTCATTGTTACCTCAGAATTTTACGACTGGCCTCAAATGGTCAGCCTATCTCTTCCCTGCATATCTTTTTATTCTAAACATGTCTAAAGTTCTTTTTGACTAGTGTGATGCTTGCATAGGACTAGACAGAAAGATCAATGGAACAAAATAGATAACCCAGAAATAGATTCCACTATGTATGAGAATTTAATCTGTGATAAAAGAGACAGCATACATCAATGAGAAAAGGAAGGATTATTTAACAAATGGTGCTGGGACCTTTGGGTAGCAATTTAGGGGGAAAAAATCAATTTTAGGCCCTTACTTCACATCATGCAGAGAAATCAGTTCCAGATGGCTTGAAGAATTAAATACAAAAAATATCAAATCTTAGAAAAAGAAGAGAAGTGAATAAGAATTCAATCACCAGAAGAGAAAGAACTTTCCAAGCTTAGAGCAAGAAATAAAACACAAAGAGTAAAATCAGGAGATTCTACTCCTCACAATTTTTAAAAATCTCGACACAGGACATTCAAAGGTTAAAATTACACCTAAAATAATAGTTGCAGCAAATATTAACAATGTGTTAATTTTTCTATAAATAGCTCATAACAATTAATATGAAAGAATTGCTAAGAACTAGATCAATAAGTGGGTGAAGACAGAGAAAATTCACATGTGAGGAAAATATATTCAATAGACAAGCATGGGAAAAGATATGAACTCACTGGTAATTAAGAGCATGGTCAATTTCAAAAAAAAAAAGGGACAAACTTTTAAAACCATGGAATGGGTAAAATTATTTTAAAATAAGAATATTCAATTCTGGTAAATGTGTAAAGAAATTATCACACTTATCTACTGCACGAAGTAGTATGAATTTGTGTAATACTTTTACAAAACACTTTCATAATTTGCAAAGACACTTGAAAAGACTTCAGAAAATTTTAAGCTGTATTTCCAATTTTCAGAATCTAAGCTAAAAGTATTTTTAAATGTTAAGAGTGAGAAGAGAAACAGAAGGGGAGGGAGGCATCAGCAAGGAGTTCTCTACAGCATAATTTAAAATAATCAATTATTATATTAAGTCACATTAATAGCAGTAAGGCAATTGAGTCAATTATGATATATTCACCTATGGTTAGTAGGTATATCAGTCAGGGTTCCAGAAGGAAACAGATGATGAGTTCAAGTTAGAATAATCTGAGGCAGGTTCAGGAAAGAAACTCTTTACAGGGTCATGGACAGAGGATAGGAAAACTTATGTCATGGAGCTAGTAAAAGAAATGCTGTTGCCACTCTAAGCCTTAGGAAGTGTGGGAACTGCCAAACTTGCAAGGGATATGTTCGTGTGGAGAGGTTCACCTTGACAGGAGCTCAGATGCCTTTAAGCCACAGGACGATCTGGGTGTTTCTGATGCAGAAATATCTTTTTAAGATTTGTGGGGTGTTTGAGGTTGGGGTTAGGGTTAGGGTTAGGGTTATGCTGGCCAGTATAGAGATCCCCTCTCTTCCTGTTCACTTGCCAACATAAGGAATCCAAAAAGGCCAGAGAATAATCTCAGCAAATCATCAGAACCATAACTATAATTATGGAAGCACTACTTCTTGGGTAGTAGTACCTACAAACCCACTAAGCCTAAGTTTACCAGAACAAGAAGCGTAAGTCCTTCAAACGGGTCGTTAGGTATTGTAGTGAGAGTCCATTCCCACCTCCACGTGGAAGGATGCATTCTGGCTCTGTGGTTTAGCTACTGACTGACAGCATTTGTCACATCCGGTAGCCTAGTACCTCACCCAGCCACAGTGTGGCCCCCAGATGGTACCATAGTGAGGCTTTAATGACCGTTCCATCATTCTATCAAGCCAGTTGCTTCTGAGTAGTGGAGAGACTGATAAGAACAGTGCAGGGCATGGATATGAGTCCATGACTACACTTTATTTGCTATACAGTGAGTTAGTCAAAGTAGATGGTATTTCAGACGTAGTGGTGAGGATAAAGCATAATGTAATTATGAACTAAGAACACTGGTGCCAACAGCAGTTTGAGCAGATAAGGTAAATCCGTACTTGGAATTTGTGCCTATCTTTGTTAGAACAAAGTGTTACCCTATCTGTGACAGGAGGGTTGCAGTGATATCAGCATTTTAGTAGATAGCTGACTTGTTCCTCCTGGAATGGTTCCAGATCCAGAGCTTAGAGTTGGCCTGTGATCTTGCCAAGTTAGCACCCAACATGGCACTAGACAAGCTAGCACTGATAAGGTGATGTCAATGATGCTGAGATCACGATAGCCTCCATCTCTGCTGTCATGGATACCACTTTGTATCCACTGAGAAAACCCTAGGGTGTCTAGGGACTGACAAGCACAAAACATTCTTTTTTGTCCACCTGATTTATAAAAGCTTCCTCTGCAATGGATGCCCACAGACAGGAATTCATGTAGGATTAAAATACCTCTACCTATTCTGGGAAGTCCAGGTCTATCGCTTCCTTGTAAATCTCTTTATCCCCAATTGTCCAGTCTTCTTCTTTCCCCCAAGGAGCTAGTCAACCCATTGGCCACTGCTCATGAGTCAGTGTAGATCTGACGCTCAGACCTTTCCTCCCCCATGAAATGGACAACCAGATGCAGCGCCTGAGGTTCTTTCCTCCATTGCTTTCGGAGATGTCCCAGAGTGGGGCTGAAGCAGCCATCCTTTTCCAGCTTATTCTCTCATACTTTGCAGACCCATCATTGAATCAGGCCTATAGTTTTCCTTCTTCCTTTAACTAGTCATAGGGAACTCCTCATGAAGCTAGAGGAGTGAGTTGGGGGACAGGCAGCAAAGCAGCAGATGAGTTTAGAGGAGTCTTACCCTCTGTAATTGTAGCTTACTTGTATCTCCAGAACAGTGCAGGCCTGGCCCCATATATTCCATGTATACCTAACAATGAAATGCTACTCTGCATGCCAACGTTATGCTTCAGTGTATTAAATAACATTGAGGTCATGATGACCCCCTCAGGTCCCATCGTCACTTGACGTCTCATGGCTAGACACTCAGTTTCTACCTGGGTCCGGAAGCTGCTTTTCAAATAGAGAATAATAGTCATAGAAGAAGGCCTCATAGCAAACCCTAAGAGTCAAGCACCTTTCGGGTTTGCCAGAGGCTTCATACAGTAACACTCTTTGCTGTTGATGTTTCCAATACCATTGGGCCTGCAGCAGCATCAAAAAGCTCTGTATCACTTTGCACCACAGACTGGACTTGTTCCAGAGCCTTATTTTGCTCTAAGCCCCATTCAAAATTGTCATCATTATGAGTTACTCAATAAATGGATTAAAGGACCATGACCAAGTGTGATGTATGTTGCCTACGAAACACAAAACGACCCACCAAGAGCTGTGCTTCTCAGGGAGATCAGCTAGGTGCTTTGTGACCACCTACTGGGGTGGGATAGGGAGGGCGGGAGGGAGATGCAAGAGGGAGGAGAGATGGGGATATATGTGTATGTATAGCTGATTCACTTTGTTATAAAGCAGAAACTAACACGCTATTGTAAAGCAATTATACTCCAATAAAGATGTTAAAAAAAAAAAAGAGCTCTGCTTCTTTCTTGATGGTGTATGATAAGCACAGGGCCATTGGACTCTAGAAACTACACCAATGTGATACGCATTGGAAATTTAACAGGTTTTATCTTCTACCTTCTGACAAGGACATGTTATTAAGGTTTGCAGGGTGCTTGAAATTTCCTGCTAACCAGGATGTATATATATTCCAAGATTGGAGGGAAATGGGTGGGATTTTGGGCCACTGGATCCATGTGGGACATTCTCAAACCAAGATCCCATCTATCGTCTTATCTCTATGAGGCCCCACCCAGATGGGTGGACCATGGGGATATTTCAGGTTTCTGCATATTAGCGTCAGTTAGGAGCTAGTATCTGATGACCATAGAAGATGTAGGTATTATCATTCTGTCAGTGTATAACCATCCTAATAAGTGGCTACAGATACCTTTGGAGAAGGCTTTAGGGAAGATTCACATTACACACGTAGAAGAACACTGCAGTCTCAGCCTCATCCACGTCCGCCAGATGCTGTCATCCCAAATCTTAGGATCGCATACTTTTCCCCACCACTATCTCTTAGCTGTGGTGTAGAGCACCCAAAATGTGCAAACGATGGATGTTACAAATCCTGCAACCCATCACAGAGACATCTGGCTTGGTCCTCACCATAGCTACCTTACAACATTGGATGAGGGGCTTCTTTGGACATGGCATCAACGCTTCCTGATTGTCCATCACTGTCTCAACTTGATATTTACAGCTTGCAAATTCTCCTTTTCCTAAATAACACTTTCTGAGGCCATCAAAAGAAGCCATGTGAATTCACAATATCTACCATCGTTATCGGCATAGCAACAAAGTGTCACAGGTACTTCACTTCCCTCCACCTTTCCCTCACGCGCACTTCATCCACGCTACCGCTGATGAAAACAGATAATCACGTGGCATACCACCACCTACCGTGGATTACCCATACCCGGTTCCCCTTGGCACAGATGTTATCCCTATACGAGTCAAACATGTGAGCCACTCAATCCCAGAACCCAGTATTGAAGGGCTCTGCTCTGGAACTTCTCTCGGTACCATTTATCATTTTAATCAGGATCCAAACAGGAGATAAATGGCACACTCTACTTAGGCTAATCTGATACGAGCCTGATAAATGGACTGCTTAGGAAGATCAGAGAAGGGGGACGCTGCACAGTGCATTCCCCCAGGGTGGTTGCAGCCCCTCAGTCTGAAGGAAAGGGGGAAAGAAATGCTTTCCGGAACCTGAAAGGAGGATGTCACGTGGAGAGAAGTGCCTCGACAGGCGCCTCGATCCTCAGCTGAAGAATGAAATCTGCCTGTGGTGAACTGCAGGAAGGGAGCAAGGAGAAAAAGTAACCCAGCATCATTCTACTCCCTCCTTCGGATCTCCTGCTGGGAGTTCCCATTAGCCAAATGCCTACTGGAAGCCAGAGGGAAGAGAAACTGTTGCTGTGTCCATACCAGCCAGACTCCCAGGACATAGAGTAGGGTTAAGGAGAGTGGATGTCAAAAGACAAAGCAGAGATATCTAACAGAGTGGGGAAACGCAATGTGTTACTTTGCCCTAATGATATGATTAAGATTAGTAATAGATATTTAGGAGGGAAAACTGGAATAAATAAAACATTAACATTTTTGTTAGATTACTAATGGTTTTATTACCTTTGTAAACCTAGTTTTTGAACAATTTGGATTGCAGTGGGAGCTAGATTGTAGACTCTTTAAGAATAGGCACTATGGCTTTTTTTTCTATTGAAGTATAGTAGACTTACAATGTTGTGTTAGTTTCAGGTGTACAGCACAGTGATTCAGCTATCTATACTACAGTAAGTCCCCTACATACGAACCTTCGAGTTGCGAACTTTCAAAGATGCGAACCTGTGTGCCATCCACGTCAGGCGTGAGTGGAACTGCAGCTTGCCCTCCATCTCCTATTGCTGGCAATCCTTCAGCTCTACCATCTCCCCCCTCCTCTCCCTCCTCCAGTCAGTAACTCTTCTTTCTTGTTCACTCGATGCCAGCCCCTGTATGCCAGCTCTTGTACTGTACTACTGTACTTTCCAAGGTACTGTACAGTAAGATGTAAAATGTTTTCTTTATTTTTTGTGTTTGTTTTTTATGTATTATTTGTGTGAAAAGTATTATAAACCTATAAAGCTATATAGTACAGTACCATATAGCTGATTGTGTTAGTTGGGTACCTAAGCTAACTTTGTTGGACTTACAAACAAATTGGACTTATGAACGCACTCTCAGAATGGAACTCGTTCATATGTAGGGGACTTACTATATATGACATTTTTCAGATTCTTTTCCCTTAGATTATCACAAAATATTGAGTAGGGTTCCCTGTGCTATAGAGTAGGTCCTTGTTATTTATTTTAAATATAGTAGTGTGTGTATGTTAATCCCAACCTCCTAATTTATCTCTCCCCAACCCCTTTCCCTTTGGTAACCATAAGTTTATTTTCTATGTCTGTGGATCTATTTCTATTTTGTAAATAAGTTCATTTGTATCTTTTGTTTTTTTAGATTCCACCTATAAATGATATCATATGATATCTGTCTTTGGTTTACTTCACTTAGTATGAAAATGTCTAGGTCCATCCATGTTGTTACAAACGGCATTATTTCATTCTTTTTAGTGGATGAGTAATATTCCATTGTATATGTATACGCATATATATATATACACACACACACATATATATATATACACACATATACATATATATATATACATACCACACCTTCTTTATCCATTCATCTGTCAATGGACATCTAGATTGCTTCCATGTCTTGGTATTGTAAATAGTGCTGTTATGAACATTGGGATGCATGTTTCTTTTAGAATTATGGTTTTCTCTGGATATACACCCAAGAGTGGGATTGCTGGATCATATGATAGCTCTATTTTTAATTTTTTAAGGAACCTCCATACTTCTCCATAGCGGCTGCACCAATTTACATTCCCACCAACAGTGTAGGAGGGTGCTTTTAAATAAAACCCTTAATCCCTAGCATCATGGTAAATTAGGAATAACAGGTACTTACTTAATCTTAGAAATCATAAAAAATATAAAACATGCATTTAGAAACTGCAAAATACATACTTTTTCAAGGGCATATGAGAAAAATACTTATTAAAATCGACAAAATGCTGGACCATAAATCGAGTCTCATGCTGCCTTATTAGTTGCCGCTTCTTCCTTCCAGGTTTTTACAGTTCTTTCATCTGCTAATGAGCCTTCTCTCATTCTGTTTATAGTTACTTTTCCTTTAGTGGAAAGAGAATATAAGTATGTCTTTAATGTCAAATCCCTTGTATGTTAAAGAAAATATCTGAAATTATATTTTTCTTATTATCAACTTCAAGAATGAAACCATGATTAATTCCTTATATAATGAAGACATAAGTATACATCTCTCCCTCTAAATGCTTCTCTACCAACATTCCAGTCTTGCTTATAGAATTTGGAGCTTAGTCCTGGATTATTATTATTAAATACTTCATTTATCTTTTAAAATTTTATTGAAGTATAGTTGATTTACAATGTTGTGTTAATTTCTGCTGTACAGCAAAGTGATTCAGTTATGCATATGTATATATTCTTTTTCATATTCTTTTCCACTATGGTTTATCACAGGATATTGAATATAGTTCTCTGTGCTATACAGTAGGACTTTGTTGTTTATCCATTCTACATATAATAGTTTGTATCTGCTAATCCCAAATTCCCAATCCTTCCATCTCCCACCTCCCCTCCCCCTTGGCAAAAACAAGTCTGTTCTCTATATCTGTGAGTCTGTTTCTGTTTCATAGGTATGTTCAGTTGTGTCATATTTTAGATTCCACATATAAGTGACATCATATGGTATTTGCCTTTCTCTTTCTGACTTTGCTTAGTATAATCATCTCTAGGTCCATCCATGTTGCTGCAAATGGCACTATTTCATTCTTTTTTATGGCTGAGTAATATTCCGTGTGTGTGTGTGTGTGTGTGTGTGTGTGTGTGTGTGTGTGTACGTACCTACTTCATTTACTTTTACTCTTTTATAATTTATTCTTTTATGAATATTTTTGCATTTGAATTCTCTTTTGTAACCACATTAACAAAGTCACTAATGGTCATTTTGATTTTTAACTGCCTTTAATCTCACAGGACCTTCTCAGGAGAGGGGCTGTATCCCACAGTTGCTGAAAATACTGCAGAACCATCATCCCATTCATGAGGATGAGACGAAAGAAAGGTGCGACTCTCACAGAAGTCGGTACAGTATCCCACCCTTGATTATATCCCCTACCATCTCTATTCTTTTTCTACACTATGCAATAAAATTTCTAGTAACAGTCAGGCTATATGACAAAGGACATGAGTTTTGCATTCAGGCCCTCCTAGATCTAAATCTGGCTCTAATATAACTAGCTATGTGGCCCAACTTTTAAAATTTCCTCAAAGCTTCAATTTCTTCACCTGTAAAATAGTGACAATAGGATTACTCAGAGGATTACTGTGAAGATAAATTAGATAATGCATAGAAAGCTCTTCTCACAATGCTTGGCACGTATTAAATTTTTAATAAGTCCTGGCTCTTATTATTATTCGTTGTGGTTGGAAAGTGTCTCCTTCATGAACATATATGTTATACCGCACAAGGTACAATCACCCTCTACTCATTGGATTAAGATCCTGCCAAGAAGGTCTGCATGATGCAGCTATAATGGAGAAATGTAAGACCCAGGAGAGCAGATGCCTTGTATTTCCGATTCACTGACATTTCCTAAGTATCTAGAACTGTGTCTGGCATGTGGTAAGTACTAAGTAAATATCATGGAATAAATGAAAAGAAAAAGAATTTCTATATTAGATATAACTCTGCTTGAATCCTGGTTCAGCCATTTCCTAGCCATGAAACTTTGGGTAAGTCACATAACTTCTCTGTGTCTTAGTTTTCTCACCTATAAAGTGAGAGAATATAATCATTTCTAACTAGCAGAATTAGTCACATATAATAACACGTGTTAAAGTTCTCCGTAAACTCTGCATCAAGATTCAAACGTCCATGTGAGGTGGTTGTGGTCACACAGAAATATTGAAAGTCCTTCCAAAACAGTGATTATTCTCCCCGTTTTGGAGCCGCCACCTCTCTCTCTCCATGAGCCTTCTGGCTCAAAAACACAGTTTGAGAATCCTCAGAATCCCATCTCCTGATCTCCCGTGCTTCCCACCTCATCTAAGCCAAGCTGTCAGCTCTTGGCTTCACGTCCCTGCCTCATCCTTGCCTTTGGAACTCTGGTTGGAGGGTCTGACTTGGTGCGCTTGGTGTCTGAATTCATAACGTCCCGTAAAGACTCTGATTTTAGGTGACTCTTTGTTTCTCAGTACCTTTGGCTGATTCAGTTAGGATTTCTCCACTCTGGTTCTTTCCCTGTGGGCGCCAACACCCATTTCTAACCCCCTGGGCTTCCCCACACCCCATCCTGCCGCGCACACATGGGTAGGGTAGGTCTAAAGAATGAGTCCCATTAGGGTATATTCCTAGAATCCTGACTTAATGTGAAGCCGAAAGTTTCCATTTGTGTCAAAAGGATTTGGGGCAAAAGAAGACTCTGAGGACCCCTAGGAATTTTTTTAACAATTGGCCAGTTACCCTATACTCAGACAACAAAATAGGACATAGACTAGTGCTTGGTAGAGTGTGCTGGAAGGAAAATGGTAAGTCTTTGTTCGTGTTGTGATGGGCTGAACTCTCCCTCGGGAGAGTTCAGAGTCATCCCAGAAAGTTCAGCAAAGACATCTGCTCAGATGAGGACATCTGCTCAGTGAAGATACTTCAGAGGGAGTGCAAAAGAAAAGAGAATGTTGGAATGCATTAAAATTAAAAGCAACTGACAAAAATTAGTACAGAATTGAATGTCTTATTAAAGGCTGCTGGGACACTTAATTCCATAGGCTCCATATAAGTGTTGCATATACCGTACTCAGCTCAAAGGCACAAATTAAGAGCAAAAATATCAGTCTGTCCACAAACATGACAGTGTCCTCGTGTGCCCAGCTCTGTGCTAGGTCTTCTACAATCTTATCATCATAATTTCCGTCATAGAATCAAAATAATTTGGAAAGTGCTAGAAATAACATATAAAGATGATAGCAAATGACACAATCTATAGCAAGCATTTAGTCAACATTGTCAGAGTAATTAATGAATTGAATCTGCAACAAATATTTCGTGAACACCCATAGCGTGCCAGGCACTGTTCCAGGCACTGGAGACACAGAGGTGAACAAGACATCCACCCACCCTTATAGAGTTTATATTCAAGACAATACACAGGTAGTGCTAAATGCAGGATGAGAAGATAGAGGGTGGGGGGATGTGGCTAAGACCACTTGCCAGAGGTCTCATTTGAGCAGGAATCTGTATGAAGTGACTAAGCCATGTAACAGTCTAAAAGAAGAGAGTCCCAGCTACAGGGAACAGAGAATGCACAGACCACAGGGCAGCTCAAACGTGGCATGTGTGACCCACAGCATGGAGAAGTGTGGCCAGAGCAGAACATACCAGAGGCAGAGTGGTGGATGCTGAGTTTGGGAAAGAAGCCAGGGCCTGACTTGTAGAGTCTTAATAAGTTATGGCTAGAAACTTGGAGGGTTGGAGAAAGGGACTCAGGTGAGCAGGTTCGCATGTGACTGGATATTAATTGGCAATTTCTCTGTGGTCTCCATGTTTGACTATAGACCCAGAGTTAAAAACAATAGGATCAAACTATGCTCACCTAGAAGCTACCAGATTTTGTGTCACAGATCTTATTAAAAGAGAGAAGACCTGATTCTTCACTCCGCACCTCCATTATCCCAACCAGCCCAAGGAAGAGAAGATTAAAATCTTCAGAAAACTGTTGACCTCATCAAGAGTCATGGTTGCACTTTTCCTGCCTTCGGTATGAGAGAAGACTACTCTAACTCAAAGGAAAGTGAGAGGATTTCTAAAGAACTCTATTGCAATGTTGTTTTCTTTTTCCACGAAGCGAACTGACATCTTACTTTCTAGTTGGGACACCAGCTGAGATGCAGGTATCGTACCTTTATTCTAATCTGCTGCTAGAGTAGAGATGCCAGGAGAATTCTGGGGGAGACAAGAGACTCAGCGACCAATTCTCACCAGGTTTCTGAAAGTAGAGAGCTGACTTGATCATGGTGGAAAGATGGATGGGAAGGACAAAGAGTGAAAGAGATTCCAAACATGTGTGTCCACTATTGTGGACCCTCTCACGAACTCATTCTCTAAGGAAACTGCTGGTCAATTGTCACCACCCAATTGTAAGCCACCCCTTCTAGTGATCAGAGGGCAGAAGACTTACACAGGATGGGCAGGAGGAAAAACATTGTCCCCTGGCTAGTGTGGAAGTGAACAAAACTCGGTTGAAATTTTCCTACAGAACAAGTAACTAGGGTCATCTCACCGCTCTTACATTTGTGGGGCTTATGAAGAATCCTTTAGGAGTTGACCTCCTAGACACGACAGGTGTGCACTAAAGTTATCAAAAACCACAGAACAAAGAATAACAATTAGAGCACTGACATTATCCTTTAGGAGTTGACCTCCTAGACACGACAGGTGTGCACTAAAGTTATCAAAAGCCACAGAACAAAGAATAACAATTAGAGGACTGACACTATCCCACTTTGAGACTTTCTATAAACTTACAGTAATCAAGACAGTGTGGTATTGGTGAAAAACACAGACATATGGACCAATGGAACAGAATAGAGAGCCTAGAAAGGGACCAAACAAATAGAGTCAACTGATTTTTAAAAGAAAGGTGCAAAGGCAATTCAATGGAGAAAGGATAGTCTTTTCCACAAATGTACTGGAACAACTGGATATCCATATGCAAAAAAACAAACAAAAAAAAACCCAGCAACAACAACAAAAAGAAACCAATCTAGACACAGACCTTACTTCTTTCACAAAAATCTATAAAAATGGACCATAGACCTAAATGTAAAATGCAAAACCATAAAATTCTAGAAGATAACATAGGAAAAAAATCTGTGTGAGCTTGGTTGTGGTAATGAATTTTTAGACACAACACCAAAAACAAATCCATGAAAGAAACATGGACAAGTTGGACTTCATAAAATTAAAAACTTCTGCTTGTGGAAGGCACCGTTAAGAGATTGCAAAGTCAAGCCATAGACTAAGAGAAAATACATATCTGATAAAGTACTTGTACCTAAAATATACAAGGAACACCTAAAACTCAACAAGAAAACAATCCGATTTTTAAATGGGCCAAAGATCTAAACAGATACTTCATCAAAGAGATATACAAATGGCAACTGAGCATTTGAAAAGATGCCCAACATCATATGTTATTAGGGAATTGTGAATTAAAAGATCATACCACTATCTACCTATTAGAATGGGTATAATTCAAAACGCTGACAACACAAAATCCTGGCAAGAATGTAGAGCAACAGGAACTCTCATTTATTGCTTGTGAGAATTCAAAATGCTACCGTTACTTTGGAAGACAATTGGTAGTTTCTTACAAAGTTAAACATCGTCTTACTATAAAATTCAGCAATCACATTCCTAGGTATTTACCCAAAGGAGTTGAAGCTTATGTTCACATAAAAACCTGCACACAAATGTTTATAGCAGCTTTATTTGTAACTGTGAAAAACTGGATGCAACCAAGATGTCCTTTAGTGGGTGAATGGATAAACAAACTATGTTACATCCATACAACGTAGTATTATTCAGCAATAAAAAGTGAGCTATCAAGCCACAAAAAGACATGGAGGAGCTTTAACCATATATTGCTAAATGAAAGAAGCCAACCTAAAAAGGCTATGTACTGTATTGTTCCAACGATATGACATTCTTGAAAAGAAAATCTATAGCAACAGTAAAAAGATCAGTGGTTGCCAGGAGTTTAGGGGAGGGGAAGAGATATGAATAGGCAGAACACATAGGATTTTTAGGGTCGTGAAACTATTCTGTGTGATACTGTAAGGATGGATACATGACAGGACACTATGCATTTGTCAAACCCATAGACTAACACAACACAAAGAGTTAACCTTAATGTAAATTATGGACTTTAGTTAATAATAATATATCAATATTGGTTCATCAATTTTAACAAATTTACCACACTAATGCAAGATGTTAATGATAGGGGAAACTGTGTGGGGAGAGGGTGTATATGGGAACTCTCAGTATTATATGCTCAATTTTCCTGTAAACCTAGGAGCAGGACAGGAATAAATACACAGATGTAGAGAATGGACTTGAGGACATGGGGAGGGGGAAGGGTGAGCTGGGACGAAGTGAGAGAGTGGCATGGACATATATACACTACCAAAGGTAAAATAGATAGCTAGTGGGAAGCAGCCACATAGCACAGGGAGATCAGCTCGGTGCTTTGTGACCACCTACAGGGGTGGGATAGGGAGGGCGGGAGGGAGACGCAAGAGGGAGGGGATATGGGGATATATGTATATGTATAGCTGATTCACTTTGTTATAAAGCAGAAACTAATACACCATTGTAAAGTAATTATACTCCAATAAAGATGTTAAAAAATATAAAAATAAATAATAAATAAAAATGAAGTCTACTGGTTAAAAAAAACACCCAGAATCATGAGAGGAAACCACAGTGGAGAGGCAAGAACAGGTTGTAGATGATGTTGAAAATACACAGAACTGTGGTCAGAAATTCATTACTGTGTAAGGGGAGGGGAACAGGATTGCAAGGATACCAATAAGTATCCTGGGACTGACTTCAAAGGTCCATCTGGCTGGTTGTGAAAAATGGATTAGAGGTGGCCAAGAAAGGCCAAGGAGAGACCATGCCAGCATTTCAAGTGAGACACGCTGATTCTTAAGCTAGCATGATAGCAATGGATGTAGAAGAAAATAGAGTTGAAAGATGTTTAGGCGGTGGAATTAACAGGAATGCCTGGTGTACAGCAGCAGCAGGGAGCGGGAGAGACCTAGGATTGCTTTCTACTTTTCAGCTGAGCAATTGGACGGAGATTTGTACCACTGACTGAGTTGGGGAAGACTGGGGAATAAGCTGGTTTGGGAGAAAAGATCATTAGTTTTCTTTTGGATCTTTTGAGACCAATGAGCCTGTATGACTTTCAGGAAGAGATGTGGAATGGATAGTGAGATATGTAGGTTAGAAGCCCAGCTGAGGAGCCTGAACTGAGATGCAAAGGCCCTGGGGACATTAACATACAAGGGTATCTTAGATCCACGGGATCCTAGGTCCTAAACTAATGCTGACGGCAGTTAACCTTTCTGAGCTCTTATATGCACTAAACATTACAAAGGACACTCTATACTAATTGCCTTATTCAATCTTCAGTCCAATCCTAGGAAGTAGATGCTATTATTATCACCACTTTAAAGATAATAAAACTGAGGCTCTGAAAGGTCAAATTACGTCTCCCGTACCACACAGCTGGCAAGAGACAAAGACACAACTCAAAACCTAGTCCATGTTCTCCAGTCTTTATATGTTTAAACCCTATGTTTTCAAGTATCAGTATTTCAAATACTCAAGTGTAACTTAACCAGCTTCAATGGGTGTACATACCTATCGAACCTTTCCACCCACCCAGAGGTCTCAGCCTTTATCAAGATTTACTTGAGTCAGAAATATCTGAGACTGCTTTGTTATTCCAATTTTTGCATGTTTCTTTAATTTCTATATTACTGTAATACGTACTGTAATACGAAAATACGATCAGATAGTTTTCAAGTCTCATTAGTCAAATTAATATTGGTGCTGCAAGCAACCTGAAATTTTGGCAAGTGCAATGAAAAAGGTTGAGTGGAATTAGCAGCAAAGATTACTGTTGGAGGAGAAATTAAATAGATTGCTTCATTTGGAAAAAGAGAAACAACTTTCAATTTACTAAATAACATATTTTTTTAGAAGATTCCCTGGAGTGAAATCAACCGAGAGATGGGAAGTCCATATCCAGAGACATAGGGGCTCTGGGTCCATTGGCAAGTGACCACTCTGCTCTAGACCTCAGTTTCCCATCTGTCAGAGGAGAAGAAGAGCAGTTGCCCTGAATATTTCACAGGGCTGTGAAAAGACACAGGTGAGATGATAAATGGGGAAGCTTCATGAAGTGTAAAAAGTGCTAGACAAATACAAGAATTAATTTGAATAATGATTACACTTCATATAGAAACAAGCCACAACTACTGACAGACGGCATACCTAGGCTGGGTATTGCAGTCAGACACATTAGGGTGCAGGAAGATGGACCCTAGTGATTGCCAGGATGAAGACCCTCCCTTGACAGATGAGGAGAATGGAGCAAGAAAGGGTAGGGGATTCACCCAAGGTTAGTGATAACAGAACTGATATTAACACCTACAGTTCTCCCTCCAGTCTGTCGGTTTCTCTCTCTTTCCTTTAGCTAAGAGACCTCTTGGTTATTTGGGGGGTCATTACTATCTCCTGCCAGGAAAAGATCTGGAACAATCAAAAGAGAGTAGTCTGACCGCAAGTTTGGATCTTAGTAAGATAAATGGTTTTTCCCAGGAAGAAAAATACAGTAACCTGAAGCTTACGGAGGATTATAGTTCCACATTTCTGAGACGATAGGTGAAGCAACAAAAGCCTCAATACCAGTAGCAGCTCACATTCACTAACTGCTCAATTTGTGCCTGGATCTGTGCTAAACATTTTACCCGCATGTGTGTCTCATTTTATCCCCACAACAGGCCGGTGAGTTGGGTATCATTATTGACTCCATTTTATAGATGGGAAAACTGAGGCTTAAATGTGTTAAAGAAGTTGCACTGGGACACAGTCTGTAAGAGAAGAAAGCAGAGACTCACCCCAGCCAATGCCACTCTTAGTTTCCAGATTTTAACCACTGGATACATTAACTTCCACTACAACCTAAAGTCCTTGGGGCTGCAATTCTAGGCTCATCATAGTCTGGACTGTCCAGATCTCTCTCTCACTTTAAATCTGGAGAAAATTATGGGTCTGACCTTTCAGCTCCTCACACAGTAGAGATAATTCTGAAGGACAAAATGCACAGTCTCTTTGAATTCTTGTCCCTGCGCTTTGCTCCCTGGGCTTTCCTCCTCTCTGCCTGTTCAAACATTCTTCTCCTGTTAAGCTCCCCTATAATTCCACCTCCAGCTGGTCTTCCTGGCCACTAAATTTACACTGGCTTCTCTTTCTCCTTTGAGTCCCTGTGACATACCCTCTATTCCTTCCTTGTGACATACCCTCTATACCTACCTTCTATCAGAAGTGCTTAGCCTTCTGATATTTTTTTCATTTGTTGTACACATCTTTAGGAATGTTCACGCTATATCCTCAAACACATTAGAAACTCCTTCAGGGCAACGGCAGTTGCTCTTTGGTCCTCCACAGTGTCTAGTACATGGCTAGCGGTTATCTGTAGTCAAGTTTTTAAATGAATGAAATAAGAACATTGGGGGAAGCTATGGAGAGGCAGCTTTTAGTTAAATGGAAGGATAACCTTCTCCATCAGGAAAATTTTTTTAACAGTGGGAAGATATCCTTGCTATGTCAGTATTTAGCTATCATTGGAAATGTTTGCACAAAGGATTACTTGGGGATATTTTGAATGGGATTCCTGCTTTGAGGGAAGACACTCCAAGATCCCTTCTAACTCGCTATAAGAGTCTATGATCCCCCCCCTCTCTGTCTGATCTTCTCACTTAAGGCAGTAAATGAGCTGCTGACTGGAGTGGTGAGGAGCCTTGCTGGGCATCAGAAGAGTGACCTAATAGAGCCAATCTGCGAGGACTGGAAAGTGAATTACAACAGGAGAAAACCAGACTTCTATGCAGTGGATGCCTGATGCATTTTTAGAAGCCTATGCCATGTGGCGGACAGGGTCGCGGTGCTCCAGCCAGGTGTCAGGCCTGTGCCTCTGAGGTGGGAGAGCCACGTTCAGGACATTGGTCCACCAGAGACCTCCCGGCTCCATGTAATATCAAACAGCAAGAGCTCTCCCAGAGATCTCCATCTCAACACTAAGACCCAGCTCCACTCAATGACCAGCAAGCTACAGTGCTGGACACCCAATGCCAAACAACTAGCAAGGCTGGAACACAACACCACCCATTAGCAGAGAGGCTGCCTAAAATCATAATAAGGTCACAGACACCCCAAAACACACCACCGCACACAGTCCTCCCCACCAGAAAGAAAAGATCCGGCCTCATCCACCAGAACACAGGCACTAGTCCCCTCCACCAGGAAGCCTACATAACCCACTGAACAAAACTTAGCCACTGGGGGCAGACACCAACAACAATGGGAACTACAAGCCTGCAGCCTGCGAAAAGGAGACCAAAACACAGTAAGTTAAGCAAAATGAGAAGACAAAGAAACACACAGCAGATGAAGGAGCAAGGTAAAAACCCACCAGACCAAACAAATGAAGAGGAAATGGCAATCTACCTGAAAAAGAATTCAGAGTAATGATAGTAAAGATGATCCAAAATCTTGGAAGTAGAATGGAGAAAATACAAGAAACGTTTAAGAAGGACCGAGAACAACTAAAGAGCAAACAAACAATGATGAACAACACAATAAATGAAATTTAAAAATCTCTAGAAGGAATCAATAGCAGAATAACTCAGGGAGAAGAGGGATAAGTGACCTGGAAGATAAAATAGTGGAAATAACTACTGCAGAGCAGAATAGATAAAAAAGGATTAAAAGAATTGAGGACAGTCTTAGAGACCTCTGGGACAACATTAAATGCACCAACATTTGAATTATAGGGGTCTCAGAAGAAGAAGAGAAAAAGAAAAGGGCTGAGAAAATATTTGAAGAGATTATAGTTGAAAACTTCCCTAATATAGGAAAGGAAAGAGTCAATCAAGTCCAGAAAGTACAGAGTCCCATACAGGATAAATCCAAGGAGAAACACACCAAAACACATATTAATCAAACTATCAAAACTTAAATACAATGAAAAAATATTAAAAGCAGCAAGGGAAAAGCAACAAATAACATACAAGGGAATCCCCAAAAGGTTAACAGCTGATTTATCAGCAGAAACTCTGCAAGCCAGAAGGGAGTGGCAGGATATATTTGAAGTGATGAAAGGGAAAAACCTACAACCAAGATTACTCTACCCAGCAAGGATCTCATTCAGATTCAATGGAGAAATTAAAACCCTTACAGACAAGCAAAAGCTAGGAGAATTCAGCACCACCAAACCAGTGTTAAAACAAATGCTAAAGGAACTTCTCAGGAAACACAAGAAAAGGAAAAGACCTACAATAACAAACCCAAAACAATTAAGAAAATGGAAATATGAACATACATATCGATAATTGCCTTAAATGTAAATGTAGTAAATGCTCCAACCAAAAGACACAGACTGGCTCAATACAGACAAAAACAAGACCCATATATATTTTGTCTACAAGAGACCCACAGACCTAGGGACACATACAGACTGAAAGTGAGGGGACGGAGAAAGATATTCTTTGCAAATGGAAATCAAAAGAAACCTGGAGTATCAATTCTCATATCAGACAAAATACACTTTAAAATAAAGACTATTACAAGAGACAGAGAAGGACACTACATAATGATCAAGGGATCAATCCAAGAAGAAGATATAACAATTGTAAATATTTATGCACGCAACATAGGAGCACCTCAATACATAAGGCAAATGCTAACAGCTGTAAAAGAGGAAATTGACAGTAACACATTCATAGGAGGGGACTTAACCACCCCACCTTCACCAAAGGACAGATCATCCATAATGAAAATAAATAAGGAAACACAAGCTTTAAATGATATATTAAGCAAGATGGACTTAATTGATATTTATAGGACATTCCGTTCAAAAACCACACAATACACTTTCTTCTCAAGTGCTCATGGAACATTCTCCAGGATATATCATATCTTGGGTCACAAATCATATTGGTAAATTTAAGAAAATTGAAATCGTATCAAGTATCTTTTCTGACCACAGCACTATGGGACTAGATATCCATTACAGGAAAAAATCTGTAAAAAATACAAACACATGGAGGCTAAACAATACACTACTTAATGACCAAGAGATCACTGAAGAAATCAAAGAGGAAATCAAAAAATACCTAGAAACAAATGACAGTGAAAACACGACAACACAAAACCTATGGGATGCATCAAAACCAGTTCTAAGAGGGAAGTTTATAGCAATACAATCCTACCTCAAGAAACATCTCAAATAAACAACCTAACCTAACAGCTGAAACAATCAGAGAAAGAACAACAACAACAAAAAAAACCCCAAAGTTAGCAGAAGGAAAGAAATCATAAAGATCAGAGCAGAAATAAATGAAAAGGAAATGAAGGAAACTATAGCAAAGGTCAATAAAACTAAAAGCTGGTTCTTGGAGAAGACAAACAAAATTGATAAACCATTAGCCAGACTCATCAAGAGAAAAAAGGAGAAGAGTCAAATCAATAGAATTAGAAATGAAAAAGTAGAAGTAAGAACTGACATGGCAGAAATACAAAGGATCATGAGAGATTACTACAGCAACTATATGCCAATAAAATGGACAACCTGGAAGAAATGGACAAATTCTTATAGAAGCACAACCTTCCAAGACTGAACCAGGAAGCAATAGAAAATATAAACAGAGCAATCACAAGCACTGAAATTGAGGCTGTGATTAAAAATCTTCCAACAAACTAAAGCCCAGGACCAGATGGCTTCACAGATGAATTCTACCAAACATTTAGAGAAGAGTTAACACCTATCCTTCTCAAACTGTTCCAAAATATAACAGGGAGGAACACTCCCAAACTCATTCTATCAGACCACCATTACCCTGATACCAAAACCAGACAAAGATGTCACAAAGAAAGAAAACTACAGGCCAATATCACTGATGAACATAGATGTAAAAATCCTCAACAAAATACTAGCAAACAGAATCCAACAGCACATTAAAAGGATCATACACCATGATCAAGGGGGATTTATCCCAGGAATGCAAGGATTCTTCAACATATGCAAATCAATGAATGTGGTACACCATATTAACAAACTGAAGAATAAAAACCATATGATCATCTCAATAGATGCAGAAAAAGCTTTTGACAAAATTCAACACCCATTTATGATAAAAACTCTCCAGGATATAGGCATAGAGGGAACTTACCTCAACATAATAAAGGCCATGTATGACAAACCCACAGCCAACATCGTTCTCAATGGTGAAAAACTGAAACCATTTGCACTAAGATCAGGAACAAGACAAGGTTGCCAACTCTCACCACAATTATTCAACATAGTTTTGGCAGTTTTAGCCACAGCAATCAGAGTAGAAAAAGAAATAAAAGGAATCCAAATCAGAAAAAAAGAAGTAAAACTGTCACTGTTTGCAGAAGACATGATACTATACATAGAGAATCCTAAAGATGCTACCAGAAAACTACTAGAACTAAGTAATGAATTTGGTAAAGTAGCAGGATACAAAATTAATGCACAGAAATCTCTTGCATTCCTATACACAAATGATGAAAAATCTGAAAGAAATTAAGGAAACACTCCCATTTACCATTGCAACAAAAAGAACAAAATACCTAGGAATAAACCTACCCAAGGAGACAAGAGACCTGTATGCGGAAAACTATAAGACACTGATGAAAGAAATTAAAGATGATGCAAGCAGATGGAGAGATATACTATGTTCTTGCATTGGAAGAATCAACATTGTGAAAATGACTATACTACCCAAAGCAATCTACAGATTCAGTGCAATCCCTATCACACTACCACTTGCATTTTTCACAGAACTAGAACAAAAAATTTCACAATTTGTATGGTAACACAAAAGACCCCAAATAGCAAAAGCAATCTTGAGAAAGAAAAACGGAGCTGGACGAATCAGGCTCCCCAACTTCAGACTATACTACAAAGCTACAGTAATCAAGACAGTATGGTACTGGCACAAAAACAGAAATATAGATCAATGGAACAGGATAGAAAGTCCAGAGATAAACCCACGCACATATGGTCACCTTATTTTTTATAAAGGAGGCAAGAATATACAATGGAGGAAGGACAGTCTCTTCAATAAGTGGTGCTGGGAAAACTGGACAGCTACATGTAAAAGAATGAAATTAGAACACTCCCTAACACCATACACAAAAATAAACTCCAAATAGATTAAAGACCTAAATATAAGGCCAGACACTATAAAACTCTTAGAGGAAAACATAGGCAGAACACTCTATGACATAAATCACAGCAAGATCCTTTTTGACCCACCTCCTAGAGTAATGGAAATAAAAACAAAAATAAACAAATGGGACCTGATGAAACTTAAAAGCTTTTGCAGAGCAAAGGAAACCATAAACAAGACGAAAAGACAACCCTTAGAATGGGAGAAAATAGTTGCAAATGAAGCAACTGACAAAAGAGTAATCTCCAAAATTTACAAGCAGCTCAGTATCAGAAAAACAAACAACCCAATCCAAAAATGGGCAGAAGTCCATAAATAGACATTTCTTCAAAGAAGATATACAAATTGCCAACAACACATGAAAGGATGCTCAACATCACTAATCATTAGAGAAATGTAAATCAAAACTACAATGAGCTATCATCTCACACTGGTCAGAATGGCCATCATCAAAAAATCTACAAACAATAAATGCTGGAGAGGGTGTGGAGAAAAGGGAACCCTCTTGCACCGTTGGTTGGAATATAAATTGTTACAGCCACTATGCAGAACAGCATGGAGGTTCCTCAAATAGTAAAAATAGAACTACCATATGACCCAGCAATCCCACTACTGAGCATATACCCTGAGAAAACCATAATTCAAAAACAGTCATGTACCACAATGTTCATTGCAGCTCTATTTACAATAGACAGGACATGGAAGCAACCTAAGTGTCCATCGACAGATGAATGGATAAAGAAGATGTGGCACATATATACAATGGAATATTACTCAGCCATAAAAAGAAACGAAATTGAGTTATTTGTAGTGAGGTGGATGGACCTAGAGTCTGTCATACAGAGTGAAGTAAGTCAGAAAGAGAAAAACAAATACCTTATGCTAACACATATATATGGAATAAAAAAAAAATGGCTCTGAAGAACCTAGGGGCAGGACAGGAATAAAGACGCAGGCACAGAGAATGGACTTGAGGAGACGGGGAGGGGGAAGATAAGCTGGGATGAAGTGAGGGAGGGCATGGACTAATATATACTACCAAACGTAAAATAGATAGCTAGTGTGAAGCAGCTGCATAGCACAGGGAGATCAGCTCAGTGCTTTGTGACCACCTAGAGGGCTGGGATAGGGAGGGTGGGAGGGAGGGAGATGCCAGAGGGAAGAGATATGGGGATATAGGTATATGTATAGCTGCTTCACTTTGTTATAAAGCAGAAACTAACACACACCATTGTAAAGCAATTATACTCCAATAAAGACGTTTAAAAAAAAAAAGTCTATGATCCCATAACTGAAATAGTGAAGTTGTGAATGAGTGCATGAATGAATTTGCAGATGTCAGTCATTCACCCATGGTCTCCCCCCCACCACCACAGTTATTAAGACATGACGTTCTGCATAACTCAATCTCTTATCTGGAAAACACTGATGTGAGGTAAGTGGAGAGCAGATCTTATTTCCTCTATTTTCCAGAGGAGGAAACAGACTTATCGAAGTAAAAATAATTTGCCTGAAGTCAGCAGTTGGTTGCATACCAGCTCCAGCCTTTGCAATCCCAGGCCAGTTCCGTCTTTGCTTCAAGAGCCCCAGACAGCTTAGAATGGCCCCGCATCTGCTCTCCTCCTTTGAAGCATAGACGGGGAGCTGGAAGAAATAATATAGAAACCTTGGCTTCTTCCTGTTCCGCATCCTCAGCCACAGAGCCATTTGGGCTTTACCTCTTGAATGCTTCTCAGTTTGGTCCCCTTCCTCCATAAACATGGCACTGCCTTCATTCTCTGAGGCAAAGGAAGGCTCTGGGATTAGACAGGCTGGATTCACTTCCCAGCTCTGCCTTGTTACTTAACACCTATTAATCTCAGGAGGAGAGCCATAGTTAGAGCTCACCTCATAGAGTTGTGCTGAGAATGAAATGAAGTTACGTGGAAACAGATAGTTAGATGGAGCTTAAAACAGTGCCTCAATATATATTAAACTGTGTCCATTATTAGTGGGGAATGGAGAGAGAATGCCTTTTTCTAACTGTAACCTTGGGCAAGTTGCTTAGCCACTCTGTGACTCGGTTTCCACATCTGTAAAATGGAGATAATGATAGTGACCCCCACCTCCTGAGGATTTTTGCAAGAAATAAACATGTTAAGGTATACAGAGAGCACTTAGAAATTGCCTGGCAAATTTCAGGTGCTCTAATGGTGTTGCTATATTGCTTTTCCTCATGAGAGATGATTACACCTACACAGCCTCTTGCATGTGCTTTGCAGTCTGTGTTCTGCCTTTAGGATCAGATCATCCCATAGAGATTACAGCATCTTTCTTTTTTCATAGTTTTCTGCTTTTATCCCTTCCATAATTACACTCTGTTTTTTCTGTTTTTTTCCTGGAAACTTCCACCGTATCTGCTTTTTCCCCTACCTGACACAATGGTGGTAATCATGTCCATAAAACACCTCAAGACTAGGCATGAATACTGCAAACATGTCATAGATACTAATGGACAATTTAATGGTAGAATCTGACCCACCTTTCCCAGAGGAGGCAAGCGTAGGTGCTGGCCTTGGTCCTGAAATAAAGATTTGGACGTGTCTGGAAAAGTCAGAAGTTGGTAAGCAGATGGTTTCATGCTTAGCCCTTGTGATTCATATTGTGATGTCTTTGAGGTTGTTTACTGAGCGATCCCACCCATTCCATCTCTTTATCCCTAGTGTCTAGCTCAGTCCCTGCCTCAGAAAATGTGCTCACTAAAGGGTGATCCATTTACGCAGCTAGATGCAATCTTCTCCATTTTACAGATGTGATCAAAAACTGTGACACAGAAAGGATAAGTAACACATTCCAGGTGACACATCAAGAGTTGTTCAACCTCTTTTCATTCTTCAAAGCCTAGTTCAAATGCTAACTCTTCCATGAAGACTTTGTTTTACCCCAAACTGCAACATAAATGTATTTTCCCCTGAACTCCCTTAACTCCTTTAATTGAACAAATGGAGATATTAAAAAAAAAGTCTGTATGCCCATCATATCATTACCATAGGATTTTATGAATCCTTGAGGGCAGAGTCTTTGGCACTTAGGAAACATCAGGAAAAAAAAAACTTTTTATATGAATAAATAGATGAGAAATGGCATAATGAGAACCAGAATCTGGGGTCCTGTCTCTTTCTAGGAGTCCATACTGCCTCCCACCAAAATGAATCCTCCTGAACTCCTGCCCCCTTAGGGTATTGAGCTGGATGAATTGCTTCCTAAAGATACGCATCTGAGAAAGCCATCTATGCTCATGTGCTCTTTAGCTAATGGGTTACTCCAGACAGGTAATAATGGTTCTGCGACATCTGAGGGTGGAGGAAATTGGGAGGGTGGGGTGGGAAAAGGGGCGCTGACCCCATAATTCAAGGAGCCATTCCCATGGCTCAGCTTTAAAGGGGGCAGAATTGAGACTTCTGTTAAGTAACTTTGGAGAATGGAGAAGCATAGCCATAATGGGATAAATTAACAAGTCCCTGCAAGAGAAAATGCCCATCCTAATGACCTTGGCAAGCTCTCAGCTCCAGTGATCCTGAACGCAAATGCACTAAAAATAAGGAAGTGCGTCTCCCCATTACTACTTTTTAACCTAATCTTAAAACAGCCACTCTACATGTGCACCAGTGCCCCACCTTCAACGATCCTCCTTCCCCCATATCCCTCGTCTCCTTCACAGCTCCTCAAAGATAGGATGCAGCACAGGTCCTTTACAACACCCCCGATATCAAGCCCCGCACTCCCCATGGCCCATCCTGTGGCGCTCCAGCCCCCAGCTGGTGTCATTTGCCCCTCACCTGCAGACAGAGTTGTCCTTGCCAACGTTCTGGCCATAGTTTATCCACTTCCTAAGGAGGAGGAGGGGTGTGGCTTCAAGAATTTCTAGTTTAATCACAGCCTAAGGATGCCTTTGCTGTTTTTCTTGCTAACTTGGGTTCCAATTCTAGAAACCAGGCTTCTGCCTGCTTCTGAGTCCCACCTAGTTGCCTGGTGCTGGAGCCTTGCTTGGGTGACCTGCCACGTCCCAGCTCCTCTAAGACATACTGCTTTGTAGGCTACCATTGAACTTAAGCCACCATCCCCATCCCTACCCTTGCTTGAAACCTGTCAGTAGGCTTCCTAATTCTCCTGGATACTAAAATACTACATGGGAAGCTCAAGGCCCTGCAAGAACCAGCCCCTTCTCACCACCACATTTCACACCACACCCTTCAGTGTCCAGCTGCTCTGACCTTTCAGTTCTTGGAGAGAACCTCCACCACAGGACTTTTGTATATCAAGTTCTCTCTGATGGAGGCTTACCTTGGAAATGCCAAGCTGGGGGTTTGGGAAAATATTCTAAGGTCTAAGAAAGTAAGACCAAGTGCTTACAGAAGGCCACATATTTTATGTACTTTCTTCCTAGTACCAACAAGCATCTGGGGTGGCGGGTGACGGAGAAGGCAGAATGACAAGTTTAGGAAATGGAGGCAGAGTAATGGACCTATTAGACAGCTGACGCAACAGAAGACCCAAGGGACAGGAGATGGAGACAGCAGATCCCTGAAAGTTTGACAGCTGTTGACCTCTACCTCTATTTTGGAGCGAGATGATATACAGGGATGCCCTCCTTTTGGTTTTTGATATATGGGGGTTGAGGGAAGCTGATTCCAGCCATAGCAGGTGGGAGGGCAAGCTGCCCTTCCCACCCCGTCTTGCAATTATTTTAGTCACACTCTTGGCTTCCTGGAGATTTATGAAGGCTTCTCTCTGTCTGTCACATTTAAAAGATGCTAGGAAGAGCAGAGAAAGCTTTTAGCTGCAATGGGATCTGACTGGGGTTTTTTTACCCCTTCTATCTGATCTAATGGAATTTAGATGGAAGTTATTGCTTGGCAAAGCAGAGGATGAAAAGTGTGAAATGTCCCTGCTAGAAGGATCCGCTGAGCCCCTAGTCTCCCCTACTGTACAGAAGCCCAGAGAGGGATAGTTGCTTGCCCAATAACACACAGCATGTTGGTGACGGAGCCAGACCTGGAGTCAGAACAGAGATTCTTGACTAGAAAGCCCTTGCTGGCAATGAGCAAAACTCCTAAAAGTGGTGGGCAATATTTTGCTTCTATGGCCCCATGTGCGTTTGCAAGCCAGTAGCAGCCATAATTTTCTTGAAAAGGTCTGTAACCCAAACCAGGTTAAAAGCCACCAGCATCCTAATGAACAACCCTTAATGTTAGGGAGTTTGCAAAATGTAATTGAGGCAACAAAACTTACCCATAAGAAACAATCAGAAAAAAACACCAGCCAAGCAATGTTTTAGTGTTAAAATATATTGTGTGGACTATTAATACCCTAAAAGGGAAGGAAAGAAGGTGCTGTATGAATCATTAAGAATCATAATGACTAACAATGATATAGAGCGTCTCTGTGCCAGGCACATTTTACCTTTACATTTATTGGCTAAGTTAATCCTCATGGCAACCCTATTAGGTATATACTATTATCCCTCCCCATTTTACAGATGAAGAAACTGAGGAAACGGAAGTTGTCACTTGACCAGTAGGGAGAAGAACCAAGATTGGAATCATCCTGTTAAATTGTCACATATAGGATTCTATGCAGGGCACAGAGCATAGAGGGAGACAGATCACACAACCCCTGCCTCTGGGAGTTCACGGTCTTTTGGAGGAAGCAGGTACGAAACACTGATGATGCTTCTAATAGTCCAAGCTCTAAGCAACTTCTAAAGATGCAGTGGATGGGCAGGGTGGAGGGGAAAGCTGGACACAACCGGAAACCCAGCAGGCAGGTGGCAGAGAGGCATGAGTTTAACCTTGTTATGCAGGACAACCTGGTCATGCTCTGTGGGTTCAGATTGGGAACGAGATGAGCCTTGATTTCAGAAGCAGGCCACCTCCAGCCAGCCGAGGAGACAGGCCAGGGAGCAAGCCCAGCCAATGGCCCAACACCTGGGAGCTTGTGGTTCTGTTCTCATTCCAGAACCTGTCTCTGTAGGCAGCAAGATTTGGGATAGCACAAAGACTGGCAGCTGGGATACCTGGATCCCAACCAGATGGTCTGAGATTTGGCCAGAGATGGGTAGTGAGTAAGGGAACACAATGTGCCTGACTTAGAACGAGGCAAGAAAACAGTACCATTCAGGACCTGCCCCTACTGGCTGTAGGACCTTTTCGATGCAACGTTCACCCACCTCAGTTTTTCTCATCTGTGGAACAGGATGCTCTTATCACCTCTCATAGGATGGCTGGGATGTTTAAAGGAAATGCATGGCACAAAGTAAGCACTCAAAATACTTATCATTTCACTCATTTAACAGCAATCTGCTGAGTATCTATTATGCACCGGGTTCTGGACCAGATGCTGCAGATATACAAGTTTATAAGCCAGGCTTCCGTACTTATAGAATTCAAAATTGAAAACCCTTCTTATTGAGAATTATTAATATTATTAGAGGTAAGTGTAGTGTTATCATCACCTTTATTACAAATAACTAAGGAGACCTCACTTTCTCTCCTGTCGCCCTGTTTTCTCCATTCAACCTCCAAGAGTGTCCACATCGCTCGGCACGTCACTGTCTTTTTGTCTTCATCTGGCACTAGGGCAGGCCTTTTATTCTTATTTATTCTTATTCATTCCTATATTCCTAGTGTTGCATCCTATTCATTCCTACATCCTACAGAGCCTGCCCCAGAGTAAGTCTCAGGCATGTGGACTGGCTTGAATTGGATGAAGCCTGAATAGGGCCCAGACCCTTGACCACAGTCACTCTGGTGGGGGATCGGGGAGTAGAGCAGGGGGTGCATAAATGGCAAGGGGAAGGGCTGCTGCCTTCCAAATTTCAGGGCTCACCTCCACACAGCTAGATTCAGACCTGGGCAGATGTGTGGAGGCTCCAAGGGTGGCAGAAGACTCCAGCCACCATGCTGGGCCCCAGAACAGATCTGAAAGTGGGACTGCCCCCCAACTTCTACAGACAAGAGGAAGAGAAGCAGCTACTGCCCCTGCTGGGATTTGCTCAGGATCAGGGCTTGGCTGCAGGCTACTGTGGAAGGCTTTGGTGGTCACGACTGAGGTGTGGAAGGACCCATGCCTTATGGGGTCTGGATAATTTGGGCCCTCTTTAAGAAAAGGGATGCAAAATTAGGTTTAAAATGGAATTAAACAGGTAAAAAACGGTACAAGTGAACTTACTGACAAAACAGAAATAGAGTCACAGATGTAGAAAACGAACTTATGGTCACCAGGGGGGAAAGGTTGGGGGAGGGATAAATTAGGAGATTGGGATTGACATATACATACTACTCTATATAAAACAGATAACTAACAAGTACCTACTGTATAGCAGAGGGACTTCTACTCAATACTCTGTAATGACCTATATGGGGAAAGAATCTAAAAACGAGTGGATATATGTGTATGTATAACTGATTCACTTTGCTGTACAGCAGAAAGTAACACAACATGGTAAATCAACCATATGCCAATAAGTGTTTTTTTAAAAAGACGCATACAAAAAACCCCACGACATCAGAGAAATAACGTATTTCTATGAACTGAACACTTCTACAATCCTCCTTTTGTTCTAAACATTGGGCAGCGTACTCTGCATAGCACCTGCTCTCCAGGTGATAACAATTTTGTAGCGTTATTCTACACAAAGAGCAGGGAGATGATTGGGCTTCACTCCAGACGAAAACAATTTTGTTAACAGCTTATAAAAAGGCTCCTAGCTTCACAACTCAGTGTTGGTAATGTCATGTAAATTGTTATGATTGGAGTCAAAATGCAGTACATCTTTTATCATGTGTGCTTCACATATGAGCCGTTATGGTTGCACTCACTGTTTGTGGTACTGCTATAGGTTTTCTTCCTAAAAACATGGCAATTGTGATAAACCATATTTTCCACAACTCCCTTCAAAAAAGACACCCCCCCCCCAAACAAAGGTACCTGGTGTTTTTCATTGCACATGCTGCATTATCAAGTCTTATTTCTGACAAGGGAGCTTTCATGCTGATGAGGCATTGATAGGAGAGGAATCAATCCTCTACTTAAAAATTTACATCCTCTGATGAGGGGAAGAATCGTCCACATATTAATTTCTGGCTCCGTACATTTCAAACCTGTTTTTTTCTTCCCACTACCCGTGCACCACTGGTGCCAGGTGCTGCAGGACATATTCATTCACAATAGGCCCCAGCTGGGTCTTCGGGTCACATTGCAAAGGGAATTGACACAGCAGGAAGCCATTCCTACACCAGAATGACCAGCGATACTGTGATTATATGTAGTAATGGCTGCAAGGCTGCAACCACATCAAAATCCCTCACTAATCCCAGAAAAATTGTGTTCCCACCCCAATGCCCCCTTTGCCAATGCCAAAGATTCTCAAGGTCCCTCCAGACCAACAACCACCCAGCATGAGGAGATAGCTTTCTTAACTGATTGTGGTTAATACATCTTGCTTTCACAGATTTTACAGCAGTACATTGTTATGGACTCAGTGTTTGAGTCCCTCCAAATCCATGTGTTGAAACCTATTCCCCAATGTGATGGTATTTGGAGGTGGCCTTTGGGAAGTAATTAAGGTATAAGGGTGGAGTCCTCATGAATAGGATTAGTGCCCTGCTAAGAAGAGGCCAGAAGTTGGCTCTCTTTCCACCACCTGAGGACAAAAGAAGTTGACTGTCTGCAGTGCAGGAGAGGGTCTTCACCAGAACTCAACCATGCTGGAATCCTGACCTCAGACTTCCAGCCTCCAGAACAGTGGGAGAGGAATTTCTGTGGTTTATAAGCCACTTGGTCTACAGTACTTGTTATGGCAGCCTGAGTGGATTCACACAGCAATGCACATGTGAGCATATTGCTAGGGCTTCCTCCAAGCCTCAAAAGGATCTTGTGCAAGTAGGGGTCCTGAATCTTCCATTTCATTTATTGGCTTCGAGGTAAACCCACCTCTGGTTATAAACCCTGGGGAGGAAAAAGTCCTGGTACTGGGCTGGTACCAGTGAGGTGTGATTCCTTAGCATGCTAGCACGAGGTGAGGGCTGCCCAGGACAGTCTGTGCCTTTTGTCTGTTGTGTCCCTATTTGTGACAATCAGATCCCACGTCCCATATCTCTAGGAGAAGAGACAGGTAACTGAGCCTCCTGAAAATAGGACAGGAAAAAGAATGAGAGGAGAATTCACCCTGTTGAAGGAGGCAGCATCCGAATTTGAAATAGCTATTTCCATTTCTCTTAGAAATCATGCACTAACAATGGGGCCAATGGTTGTACCCACTGACCCTCCCCCCACCTGCTAAGTCTGAAGCTTATTAAGCTGAGTCGCCAATTGGCCATAAGCCACTGTAATTAAAAAATCACATTAGTTGCAACAGGAATGAAGTAGAAGCCTATAATTTGGAAGAATAAATATAGTTAGTGTTGAAAGATCTATAGAAACATCTGCTGTCAATCCCTTGGGAATCAGAGCTTCTGCACTTTACGATTCTATCATTCAAGCTGTGTTCTGAGTCTTGAGTGCAGAGGCTGGATTCAGAGGGAAATAGAAGCAAAAACTTGATGGGATCCCTGAGCCAAATGGCCCAACCCAGTAATCCCTAAGTGTCAAGTTTTTGGCAAAAATATGAGTTTTCTGCTGAGAACATGAATACGGGGAGGCAAGTAGGACCCCACCACCACCCTCCAAGCTGCCCCAGACATGAATGAAGGCAACAGCAGGACTGAGCAAGCCTGGCCTAGCACCCTCAGTACCGAAAGGGATGGTACTTCCTCATCATTGTATTTCTCATCTTGACAACATTGTATTAAACTTCAAAGAATCCCACGAAGTTCTGATTCCTCCCCATGATAACCACTTAGAAGCATCTTTGAAATATCAAATGATTTGGAAAAACAATTTTTTATTGCTGCCCCTTCATGGCACTTGCCCTATGTGGGGTTCAGCTCACGAATGGAGTGCCAGAGCCCTGGGAACAAGGCACCTGCCAGGAACATTAGAGTTCATTCAATCCCATACCCCTTTTTTAAACAGGAAGAATAAGGCCCAGAGAGGGGAAAAAAAAAAAAAAAAAAAAAAAAAAAGATGATTTGGCCAACATCACACAGTCAGCTGGTGGCAGAAACAGCGTGAATACTCAGATCGCCAAATTCCTGACCCAGGGCTCTGCAAAAACTGCATTTTCCCCCATCTTCTTTGTCAGAAAGTTAACCAGCATTCCTTCCAAAGACCTGGCCTCCCACACAACCTCCTGGACAAGGTTTCTGGTCTTCTGATCAGCAGAGAGCCCTCAGCCTTCTGCCACAAGCTTCACTTCCTCGTCCACTCCAAAGACACCTGGTTACGTTTCTCCCTGAGACTTGGTCCCTAACTCTGGCAGAATTAGGAAATACGTACTTACCTGTTCAAAGCTCAGACTGCCTAGGTGTATCATTAAGTTCTCAGCCAGAGCACCAGGCCAATGAACATTATCCAGAAATGGCTGGGACTTGGAGAGAGTCGCAGCAAGCAGGGCCCCAGGGCAGCTATGCAGTAAGGCAGAGGCTGGCATCCTGCCTTCGTGCCACGTAGGCTTGTCTCCTTTGAAAGTATCTCCAGCTCAGCCCTCCTTTGACCTGTGCATCCAGCCTGGAGACAAATTGCCTTTTTGTTGCTTTTCTCTCCTTCACTCTCAGTGGTCCAGGGGAGGCCATTAGACCCTCCTGCTGGGATGATTTCATGGCCAAATCATCCCGATCAACCAGATATCATTGGAGAATCACCTCCTGAGGGAGGCCTTCCAGAAGCATCCCACTGTAGTAGCACCACCCCACCGTGCTCTTTACTCTCTAGCCCATCGCCCTGGTTTGCTTTCTTCATGGCACTTGTCATTCCCTGAAGTATCTCTTCAATTACTGAAGAGGTAACGCGGCCCTGCTGTTAAGACTTTACCTCTGGGCTCCAGCTCTCTAGGTTCAAATCATGGTTCTACCACTTGTTAACTGTAAAATCTCAGGAAAGTTACCTAACTACCATCGGTGTGCCTGTTTCCCGTCTATAAAAGGGGGAGAATAACAATAATAACAATAACCTGCCTCACCAGGTTGTCATGAAGATTAATTCATCGACGGCGCTTAGAGCACATTGTTAAGAACTCCATAAATGTCAGATATTATTCTTGCTATTATCTGATTTTCCTATTGAAGTTTCTCTCTTTCTGCTCTAATGTAATTTCATGAAGGCAGAAGACCCCTACATGCCTGTGCACTTCTACCTGCAATGTCCACAAAAATGCCTGGCATGGTGTTGGTACTCAATTGATGTTAGATAAATGAATGAAGAGCCTTTCTAAGTGTGCTTTCTGTCTCCATTTCCCTCTCCTGTACTTTACTCTTGAATGGACCTCTACCCGCCCCCCAGGTATAATTAGCTGTTCCTTCCTTTGACCCCTCCCCCAGGGGGCCTGTCCAGACTTTAACCATGGGCTTTGGGATTCTTTATTCTATTACACTTCATCGTTTGTACACACACTATGAGCTTCTTGAAGGCAGGGACCCTATGTTATTCACCTCCGTGTTCCCCAGGCTTAGCACACCGATTAGCACATGGAATAGTCTATGTAGAGGGAAGGAGGGAAGAAGACGTATTCCGCATAGAGATCTGACCATAGCATACACTCCTCTTCAGATCACCAGTGACTCCTCGTCACTTGTACAGTGAAGGCCTGTATCCCCGAGAGAGCATTCCTACCCACCCATGGCTTGGCTTCAAAGACTGTTTGCACTCTGTGGTCCTCTCTCTTTGTGCACATGGAATATCAGGTGTGCCGTGCTTCTCTTTCTCCTTTAAGCATCTCAGGAACCCCCATCTGTGGGCTTTTTTCTTGTCTTATCCCTGCCTAGAATGCCTTCCCCATCTCTTCTGTTAGAGCCAATGCTGTCCCTCAGATCCCTAGTTCGATCCCACCTTCCTGATGATCTCGCCAAAGAGTTAATCTTCTCTGTAATCTATATTTCCAAGAGGGAATTAGGTTGTTATTACACAGTTGGGATAAGGAGGCGTATGTCTGGGAAGACGAGATGCCCTGAGGTGCCACTTACACTGCCATGTCCCATGATTAAAGTCAAATGGAAAACCGCAACCCAATATAGGCAGGACTGTCGATGATCTTCAAGAATAAACTCTGAGCCACCCAAAGGCACAGGACTACACGGAGCCAACCTGCTTGCTGAGGGTGAGGGAATATGATAAAAGCAAGTTGTAAGTATCAGCTACTGCCACATGGCCAGTTGAGAAACAAAGACTGTAAGAGTTATGAGTATTTATTCCTTATTGTGATGTGAATATAGTTGTACATATATTAACCATTTTTTCTTTTCCTCTCTCATTTCCCTACCATTTAACATAAAATGTGTTTAGGGCTTCCCTGGTGGCGCAGTGGTAGAGAGTCCACCTGCCGATGCAGGGGACACGGGTTCGTGCCCCGGTCTGGGAAGATCCCACATGCCGCGGAGCGGCTGGGCCCGTGAGCCATGGCCGCTGAGCCTGCATGTCCGGAGCCTGTGCTCCGCAACGGGAGAGGCCACAACAGTGAGAGGCCCGCATACCGCAAAAAAAAAAAAAAAAAAAAAATGTGTTTAGTAGTAACTAATATTATATCTCAATATTTAAGCTACAAGATATCAGAGGAATGTGACCTAACTGGAAAAAGAAGGGATATCACCTAGAGGTGAGTAAAAGAATGTGCATCTTACTTTTAGGGAGATGGTTAGGGTGTTTTTAGTTGCGTATAAAAGCATGTTAGATGGATACTACATTCTGCTATTGTCACCGTTGAGAAGTTAAATATGGTTAAAAGAGATATGAATGCATGCCAAGTTGACAAAGAACGGAGTATGTGTTGAGATAGTAATCTAGAACTGGGCTTCCCAGAATTCCCCGTATAGCATCAGGATACACGGGCCACAGGAGGCACTTGCATGAGACTGAGAAGTGGAAGGGAAAAAATGGCAGCTCTTTTTTTCTCTTTTTAAACACCACGAAGATCTGTCCGGAGCCCAAGTGCTGTTACCACTCACGTACTACACGTTGTCCTTAATCTGCAGCCTCACCTTGATCACACGGCTGGGGCAACTCTAGCTCCCACTCCGTCTCTTCCTGGTCCAGGGTGTGCAACTCCATGGCAAAGGGTGCCAGCTGCTGCTGGTCACATACATCATTGCTCTCCCCCCCTTCATGTCCATCTTTCCTTCCCAACCGCCTGTCCTACTGACTTCAGACCCAACACCAGATGTAGAAGTAACAGCCTTTTGTAAACTCTTTAACGAGCTCCCACGATTGCACAAGATCAAATCCCCACAATAAATGCCTTCGTTATGTCATTGCAGTCTTTCTGCTTCTCTGATCAAGCCCTGAGGGGCCTTTGCGTCCCCTTGTACGTGATGCTCCGGTCATACTGGCCTCCCTCCTGCCCCTTGAGCATGTCAAGCTTATTCCAGGAGAGGACACTTCACACTTGCAGGTCACCTGCCTGAGACACTCTTTCCCAGGCATCCTCATGCCCGGCTCCTTATCACCAGGTATTCTCAGCTCAAATATCATCTCTCTCGTGAGGCTTTCCCTGACCACAGCACCTAAAATAAACCCCCAGTTAATCTTAATCGTGTTACATCACTATTGTTTCCATGGTACTGATCACTCTCTAAAATTACATCTTTATTTCTTTAGATACCAGCTGTCTAGCTTTCAGAGCTTTCTGAGGGTAGGGATCTTGCCTAATTTGTTAGCCACCGTATCCCCTTGCCCAGGGCCGAGCCACACACAGAGAACGTTACTTGTAGAACGAATGAATGGCCTTGTTCAAGCTACTTTCCTCTGGGAGCCTCAGTGCCCCGAGCTGTTCCGGGCGCGATCAGGCCTGTCTCACAGAGCCGTGGGGAGGACTGGCCGAGCCCGAGGATGAAGAGCTCCTTGGTGGCCGAGAACTGGCTCTCAGAGCTTCCCTGCATCCACGCCCTGCTGGGAGCCTCTGGGGGGACCTGGGAGCAGAGCCGGAACCACTAGGGTAGCATCGTATCTCTGAGATTCTTGGATGCCAGGGTATACTCTGACTTTATTTTCTTCTTCTTATTTTTACTGTTTTTAGAAAATGTCAGAGTCCCCTTCTGCTAATAGCTCTAGCGTCCTATTGCCTTCATCTTAGAAAAACACTTTCACAGCAACCGTGCCTGGGAATTCATATTTCTCCACCTTTTGCTTCCCCATTCAGCCACAGAGCCAGGCGACAATTGCACAGCCTCTGTCCAGTGCCCACTGAATCACGCGGTCATTGGCCCAATGAATTTCCTTGCCTTACAGACTTGGATGGAAAGAAACGCTATTTCATCTGGCCTGGAAGGAAGGTGGATCTTGAGGGAGAGATGCAAAGGAATATTTTGGAAGGGGGTGCAGAGGTCCTGCGCATCCACAAAATCCGAATAGCAGAGTGAGTCCAGCTCATGTATCCTAAGTGTGGATCTAAAAAAATAAGATAAAAAATTCCCGCACAGACCTGTAGCTAAAATAAGAAGCTAGTCAGTGAGAATACAATTCACTTTCAACTCTTAATTGGGGAAGTAATGACCTCGTCTCCACCTCCAAAGCTACGTTAGGCTTTCATTAGACTACAAAGTAGAATAAATGGCTCCATTAGAAATGGCCTTCTTCTTTTTAATATTTTAATTTTATTGGAGTATAGTTGACTTACAATGTTGTATTAGTTTCAGGTGTACAGCAAAGTGATTCAGTTATACATATACATATATTCATAAATGGAATCATAAGGTAAAACAAAAAGAAAAGAAAGTCTTCTTCCCTTAGAGCCCCTGCCACAGACGTGGAGCACATTTAATGGAGCCTGAGGACTGCCCTGGGATGCAGACAAGGGGCGGTTTTGGCCTTAGGTTTTATGGAAGACAGGAGAAAACAGCCTCAAGAGACACACACTGAAACAAGTACAAGGTTTCTTTGGCCACTTTCTGCTTTGGTGAGTAAGGTCTTTGCCTCACTGTCAGAGACTTTGCCCTCTCCCGTTCCCTCTCTCCTTCCTTCCTTCCTCCCTCCTTCCCTTCCTTCTTCCTTCTTTCCTTCTTTCCTTCCTTCCATCCTCCCTTCCTTCCTTCACTAAATATTTACTGCTAAGGCTCGGCAATTTTCTGTCTCAGGACGTTCACATTTTCACACTGAGAAAGAAACAGCAGTGAATTTCAGTACAGTGCAATAGGTGCAATAGGTGCAATAGGTGCTGGGGTGGAGGAAACACGGAGCTGGATGACAGTTCTATGAGGAGACACCCACTCCCATGCTGGTGGGGAGAAAGAGGAGTGTCAGAGAGGGTTTTGTTCAGCAGGTCTATTCAGTCAGGACTTCACAGAAAGAACAGGTGTTTGTGAAGAGGACAGAAGTAATCTTCAGCACCTTGGAGACAGAACGTTCTTATGGACAAGTCCAGTTGGACAGGTAAGATGCAAACCTGGCCCAGCTTAAAGCAGTCAGCGTCCTCCCATTGCCCCTCATCCTAAGGACAGCCAGACCCTTAACATGGCAGGTCAGGCCCTGCATGATCTGGTCCCTGGAAGAGCAACCACTATTCACACTACATTTCTCCTGCCCCTCCTTGAGGTGCTGACCACACTTGACGACCTCTTGCACACGCCCTCCAACTGCACTCTTCCCTCTCTCTGGTCACTCTCTTCCCCAAGCGCCTCATTTGCCTAATGCATAATTTTCATTTTTCAGCTCTTGACTCTCGATCAAGAGAACTTTTTGGAGTGGGTTGAACAGTATTCCCCAAAACTCAGCTCCATCCAGAACCTCAGAATTTGACCTTATTTGGAAATAGAGTCTTTGCAGATGTAATTAATTAAGCTGAGGTGAGCTCATACTGAATTATGGTGGGCCCTAAATCCAATGACTGATGTCCTTATAAAAAGAGAACAGGACCCACAGAAATACACACAGGAACAAAGGCCATTGGATAACAAGACGGAGATTGGAAGGATGCCCTACAAGGCGAGGAAGAGCAAACACTGCGGGCAACTACCAGAAACCAGAAAAAGGGAGCTTCCCTAGAGCCTTCAGAGGGAGAAGGGCCCTGCTAACATCTTGATTTTGGACCTCTAGCTTCCAGAACTAGGAGAGAATAAATCTCTGTTGTTTTAACCCATCTAGTTTGTTACAGCAGCCCTAGAAATCCAATATACCTTCCCCAATCCATGCCCCTCCTCTCCAGTTTGTTCAAAACGGAACTTCCTTCCACACACACACCCAGTTAGATCCTGTCCTGGCAATCAGAGATTCTCTTTGGTATCACTGATCACAGTTTGTAATTATGCATTTATTCACGTGATGTTTTATTGATGTTTGTCTCTGTCTGATTCTCCAAATATCCCTTGCTCCTAGATTTTCCGTCCCAGCATACTATATACCCATTAAGGCATTGTTTTATCTCATGTTGGACCCACTCCCATCCAGAGGCCTACTCTTTGCTAGTTCCCATACTTCTGTTCCCACCCAAAGCCTGTATCTTTTAGCAAGCTTGAACTATAAGATCAACATAGATTTTCTATGTTCTGATAAATTTATGTCACAATTTGTACATTGTCATGTCTATAGATATTTGTATCATTTGTACTTTGGGGCCATTACATGCCTATTGGATATTTTATGACTTAGCACCAAATTGAATGTGCCTAATTGTAAGTTTGTAGGGTTTATACTAGAGTATAAACCCTATCGTGCCAGGGAGTCTTGTCTGTTTCAAGTCACCTTTAAATCATCAGTGTTTAGCATGATGTGGGGCCTCAGTAAATGTTATGATGTTAATTAAATAATTATCAGTCTATCCCACGCAAAGGTAACTACAGGTATTCCATTAAATAAGTGTCAAAAGAATGGAAGAGAAAAGAGGTACCAGGAGCAGGAGAGAGAGAGAAAGTGTGATGTGCAGTCAACAGAGGAGGCTTGGGGATGACGGGACTTGAGTTGTATCTGGAAGGGACTTCAATGGAGGAAGCCCTCAGCATGATATGCCTGAAACCATTCACTCACAGTGAGACACATATATTACACCACGACCCAGTACATATATTAATATATGGGTGCCGCAGGAGAAACTTTTTAATGAAGCAGGTTTTGCTCTTATTATGTGGGATGTGCCCTGATATTTTCTATTCTACTCCGTTCTGTGCCACATTGTTTATTTTCTCCTCCTTCTCTCCCTTCCTTCTCCTCCTCCTCCCCTTCTCTTCTCCTTCTACTTCTCCTCCTTCTTCTTGACAGACTCATTAAGTTCATTCCATAGCCAACTAATGAGCTGTGACTGTACATTCTAGATTGTGAGCCTGCAAGAGCAGGGATCAGAGCTGTTTGGTTCACAGCTCTATCCCAAGAACCTACTAAAATCCCTGACATATATTCGTTACTTAATAAAACTTAGTTGAATTAATGAATAAATAAATGTATCGAGTTGCTTTTGTGGCATCTCCTAACAAGGTCTCTCTTCTCACATCCAAAGTTCTGAGACCTTCCCTATTTTTTTCTGACCCTTTTCAAAGTCTACTGTCTTCCAAGCTAAGTAAGGTAGATTACATTCATTATTTATGTTCGGTGTTCCCTTCTATGCCATTAGCCACTCAGTTCTATGTGCTAAAATGCAAATCTAATCATTTAACTCCTTTATTTAAAATTCTTCTGTTTATTTGCATTTACAACTCCCATTTATCTAACACACACAACATGTGTGAGGTAGACACCTTTCACGGGTTCACATTTCTAGTCTTGCCTTGGCGTTCTTTCTTTATTCCTCTTAATTCAACTACACCAGACAGCTCATCACCATGACACCTTTTCATGTCCATGCCTCTCCCAAGCTTCGCCCTCCACTTGGAATTCTTGAAAACTCCTTTGCATATCTCATTCAACTGAAGTAGAAACTCCTATACTTTCAAAATGGAACCATTCCCCTAGACAACACCACCATGTGCACATAATTCTTCACATATATAGTTTTGCATTTTGAACCCAGATATAGCATCTCTTATGTTATTTTTTAGTTATCTTTGTCTAGCTATTTTCTCCATGGGCTGTGAACTCCTCAAGGACAGAAATGAATGGACTCTTATTAATCTTCATCTTGTATTGCTGGCACTGAGCACACAGTAAGTGTTGAAGGGAGACAGGAGAATGGGGGAGAGGAACAGAGGGAAGGACTCAAATAAAGGGCCTCCACTGCCTTATCACTGTCCTGTTCTGTGTCTATCACTGCTAAGTTCACAGTGTCCCCCTCCTTTATTTCTCATTCCAGCCTCTGAAAAAATGAAATGATTATTAGGCTTTTATGACAATTTATCAGTTGATGTGTTTTCACAGAGTTAGACCTCCAGCAGATGTCTGCCTCGTTGAAATTCCAACTGGTTGAAATTCTTTTCAGATTTTGAAATCCATATAGAGAGAGCATCATCTGTTATTTTGAGCCTCAAAATCTCCAACCCCCCAAACTTCTTTTTGCCTTGAGATGATACTTTAATAACTTAATTTTTTTTTTATCACATGAAGTTTTCAAGAACATTGCATTCCTGTTCCAGCAGAACAGAGTGCATTGTCTCTTTGCCTTCTTTGGGTTCTAAATGCTATTCCCTCTTTATAGAACTCTTCTTGCTCTCCGTATCCCTCCTCCCCACCCCTGCACCTCTTCAACTCACTTGTCCATACTTATTCCTCACGTCTTGATTTGGCCAAATGAGCTCCTCCAGATTCTGCAAGACCTCATCTGTTCCTTCTCCCTTTAAACCTCACCGAAAATCTCTTTTGTCAACTCACTCATTCAATCAGCACTTACTGAAGGTCTGTACTGTGCTTGGTGTACTATAAACAGTAGACAAGACACAGCCCCTGCCCTTTGGGAAGGTAAAATCTAGTCCAGCACGGGTGGGCAACGTGTAAGTTCCTAGTAACAACCCACTGGGAGAAGGTCCAACCTTGGAATGGAGATGGAGAGGATGTCCCAGAACAGAGACATCCAAGGTAAGACACTGACTAGAGGAGAAGGAACTTGTCACATGACAGGTCCTCTGTCCACTCTTTGTTCTCCTATAAAATATGAAGGATGTTTTTTTGAGAAAACACAACTTTTATCAGGAAATTGTGTTACAGTAACAATTGTTTCTTCTAGGAAAGAAATAATGTGGAGTAGAGAATTTCAGACTCAAAATAACAAAGCTGTTTATTTTTTAAAAATATCAGAACAAAAGGTGTTTTTCCCAGCTGAAGCTTGGCCTTGTTATTGCAAGCTAAAAATAATCCATTGGTGAGAAAAAATGTTTTAAAACCAAATGTCAGCGCAGCTTTGTTTGCTCTTCAATTCACAGGTGTCTCTCTTATCACCCTTGACCATGATTTTATAGTTTTGTTTTGTTTCTATTTTTTGGCTGCACCTCACGGCATGCGGGATCTTAGTGCCCCCACCAGGGATCGAACCCGTGCCCCCTGCAGTGGAAGCATGGTGTCCTAACCACTGCACCGCCAGGGAAATCCCATGATCTTATAGTTTTGCACGTAGCATACACTTGAGTAAACTAAAAGACCAAAGATCACAAGAGTTTTTTAAAAAGGCAACGCTGGAACCTCGGCAATTATTATTTTTTACTATGCATCCCCAATTTTCAACTGTGTTATGACCAACAGGAGTCTATGTAAGTTGTGTATCTAATTAATTAGTTTATGGTTTTATAACCAATGTACACCTTGAAGATGCCTGTTGTATGGGAAGTCCTGGAGTTCAATATGATAGAGCACTTTTTTCGACTTGTAAATTTGAACTTCTCCACCCCAGGGTTCATTACCTGGATGGAAGTGCTATTCCACAAGCCTACTTTTTTTTTTTTTTTGCGGTACGCGGGCCTCTCACTGTTGTGGCCTCTCCCGTCGCGGAGCACAGGCTCCGGACACGCAGGCTCAGCGGCCATGGCTCACGGGCGCAGCCGCTCCGCGGCATGTGGGATCTTCCCGGACCGGGGCACGAACCCGTGTCCCCTGCATCGGCAGGTGGACTCTCAACCACTGCGCCACCAGGGAAGCCCCACAAGCCTACTTTTTAGACCTATTTTAGTTAAATGAGTTGTATCCTTATATTTCATATTAAGACGTAAGTCCCACCCTTGTGAAACCCCCAAGTCCTATGACTGTTGAAGGTCAGGGTCCCTTATCTGGCTTGGGGACCCCACTCTGCTTTGCCACTAATCCCACAGGCACTGATCGCTGGGCATCCCTCTCCCCAAGCCTGGTTGAATCTCTCTCATTTCTCTCCTCCTGGTTGCTTCCAAAGGCAAACTCACAGCCCTTTGTCTTTTATGCATTTTACTATGAACCATGGTGGAAACAAATGGAAATGGAAGGAGAAGGTCCAGGAAAAATACATCATGGAAGAATATTACAAAGGTCCCAGAATTTCTCAGAGCCACGGCCCCCAGTTCCTGACTTCTTTGCCAAGAGTCCTTAGAATCCACCCTCAGCTTCCGATCTCCCCTTTACCTCCTAAGGATACACTTAGCTCACTGAGTCTTTTCTCTTCACTGTGTGGAGACGTGGATATGCCATTGAGAGGGGTGCACAGGTGTGAACTAGTGTATATTGAAGTATGTCCTCATCTTAATGAGCTCATTGGAATTTCCATGACCAGGCAGGGAGACACAGAGGCATCTTACAGATTTTACCCACTTGGCAAATACTCACTGAGCACACACAATGCAGCGGCAGCAAGTCGGGCTTTACACACTCACGAGTTCGCTCTTGAGTTAATCTCTTTGTTTGGTTTCATTGCATGGTCACACAGGATGTAAATATTACTGAAAACTCTTCCTCACTAGTTTAACTTCTCCGGGGGTGAATAGGAAACTTGGGAGGGAAGAGCACATTTTCATCCATTCTTAATGCTTCCTTCTACTCTTCCCTAAAGTAGAAGGCATGACATATCTAACTGGTGAGTTTGGAAGAACACGGTTGGTCTGCATGGCAGCTCTGCTCATCTGCATGGATTCTGGTCATGTCTTAGCCAAGCAGTAGACTTCCCCGTTGCAGAGGACTGCATTTTTCCAGAGCTCTTTATGACTGAGTGGGTTGAGTTCACTTCAGGCAGCCCACATGTTTTAGACTCAGTCTGCCATAACAAGATACCATAGACTGGATAGCTTCAACAACATCACAGTTATTGGAAGCTGGAAGTCCGAGAACAGGGTAAAAGTACTCTGTTCAGGTTCTGGTGAGAGCCCTCTTCCTGATGTGCATATGGTGGTCTTCTCCCTGTGTCCTCATATGGCAGAGAGGGAGGGAAAGAGAGAGGGAGAAAGAGAGCTTTCTGGTGTTTCTTCTTCTAAGGGCACTAACCCCATCATGAGGGCCCCCACCCACATGACATCATATATACCTAATTACCTCCCATAGGCCCCATCTTCAAACACCATCACATGGCGGGGGTGGGGAGGGGATGGGTAGAGCTTTCACATATGAATTTTAGAGGGGCACAATTATGACTATAGCACCACCTGAATAAAAGATCTAAAGCCACATTCTCCACCCGGCTCTGATTAGTAAAATGTCCTCCTCAATGCCCTCCTTTTTGATTCTGCTGATCATCTCTAAATCTGTTCCTAACTCTGACAGAGAATAAACCTGCTACTTATTTTTTTTTTTTTTTTTTTTTTTTTTTTTTGCTATACGCGGGCCTCTCACTGCTGCGGTCTCTCCCGTTGCGGAGCACAGGCTCCGGACATGCGGGCCCAGCGGCCATGGCTCACGGGCCCAGCCGCCCCGCGGCACGCGGGATCCTCCTGGACCGGGGCACGAACCCGCGTCCCCTGCATCAGCAGGCGGACTCTCAACCACTGCGCCACCAGGGAAGCCCAACCTGCTACTTATTGATCCCTCTCAAAAGCCAACCGATCTGCTCAGGGATTTATAAAATCGTGGAAGGAGGTGGACATGATTCTATGGAACTGCTACACTCCTCTAGATCAAAGTTTCCCCAACGGGTGCATGGATCACTAGTTTTTTTAATGATACGTTAAGACATTTCCATGATAAAACAAGATTCTGTGGTCAAAGAATTCAGGGGACAGTTTGTTCCCTAACCCCGTCTGACAGTCAGAGCACAAGCTGCTGTGAGAAGTCCTTCCCAAAAGAAACCTGACTAGCTTGTGTACCCTGCGATTTCCCATTCTTCCTTCCTCACAAACCTTTTTTAGCTGAACCATTAACCTCACGGGGAACTGAAGCTCCTACATTTGGGAATAGTTGTTCTGGACCACAGTCTCTTGATGTACCATTTTATCTGAGTCCTTCTCACATCCCTCTCACATTTCAGTTTAAAACTCTCTTGATTGGGGAAGCAAGTCTGCTTTTAACAAAACCCTATCTTTCCATTTGCCTCTAGTAGTAGCAAGCTCATTACCCCAGTGTCTCAAAACACAGTCCAGAAAGCCATGATCCATTTCTTCGACATTTTCTACAAGTCTCCCTCCACATATCCTCCTTTCTCCTCAATGATCATCCTTTCATGGGGAAAAAGAAATGTCAATACCTTGTGTTTGGGGGGCCTTCAGTCTTCTTTCCCAGTCATCAAACTCTTAATACTGAGACAAGTTTCAAGCTACATAAGGTTGGATCAATTTTACCCACACATCCTGGAAGAAGTGGGTAGTGATTGCTAGGTCTGATACATCTTGGCAGACACTCAGTCACTGCAAGAAGCCAGCTCCCTTCCAGATCAGGCATATCCGATCTGCTTGCAGACACCCCCATACAGCTCAGCAGACTTCCAGACCACCCCTGGTGGCTTTTTCTCCTGGATCCACAGTTGTAAGACTCCTTGATCCCGCACCTTTACTGCTCTCAAGCATGAGCTGCTGCAGCTCGTTCAAAAGGTACAGGGTTACCTTCTGCAAGCAGAGCCCCAGACCTGCCAGCACTCTAGTTTCAAAGCCTGTCCCTTTCCTTGCTCTTCTGTACTGCTTTCTTCGTCTGGCCAGCCTCATGACAACAGTTTTTTGTTTTTTGTTTTTTTGCGGTACGCGGGCCTCTCACTGCCGCGGCGTCTCCCGTCGCGGAACACCCGCTCCGGACACGCAGGCTCAGCGGCCATGGCTCACGGGCGCAGCCGCTCCGCGGCATGTGGGATCTTCCCGGACCGGGGCACGAACCCGTGTCCCCTGCATCGGCAGGTGAACTCTCAACCACTGCGCCACCAGGGAAGCCCCATGACAATAGTTTTAATTCCTCTTCTTCCTCTCTTGAATCTTTTCTTTTCTTTGACCTTATTGGATTATGTCTCCCACCCAGACAAGGACTGTTTCATCCTCACTAATAAGAAGCAGCACAGAGAGAAATCCCCAAAGCCCTGTAACATTCTCCCCAGCAGGGTTCCCAGTTTACATTTATAGAACCCATAACTGACAAGAGCCTCCAGGGAGAAAGACAAACCTAACTCATTCCTTGCAGGTCACCTGAGATAGTTCCATCCACACCTCCTGGGCAGCAAAAGATAAATGACAATTTTTGTGAAACCTCCTGAAACTCCCACACTCTTAACTGCAAAGCAAACTCTGATTGTTCATTCTCTCTGCCACTGGGATCCCAGCAGGGACTCACGGACACGTGATCTGGAGACAACCCCACCAGCCCCCACTTACTCCCTACCTACCAGCCCCCATTCATCTGATAATGCAGTATTTCCCAATTATTAAACCATCTGACACTTTGAACACTGTCATAACTTTTATGCATTTTGGGGATGCCAACAGCAGCTCATGCATTATAAAGTGCAGTTGTTTGTCTTCACTGGAATTGCATGCTGAGGAGTTTTTTGTTTGTTTTCGTTGTTGTTTGATTCAGACAGTTTGAAGAACATGAGACTCCACAGTTGGTTCAAAGCTTCCTTCTTGCTGCCATAGATACATGGGGAATAAGTTGAAATCATATAAATATCTACCATGCAATACAATTTGAATACTACCATAAACGTGTACTGAGATTATAAGATAATATGCCAAAAACTATGACATTAATGTAGTAGCAGGATACATTTTAAAGGTAGTTTATCACATAATGATTAAGACAATTCCGTAAATGTATTTAGTTTTTTATGTGAAAAAGTGACCATGGATACTCTTAACCCTAGAAAAAGTCAATTTTGTTATCAGCTTACTAGGTTGATGGAACCAAAATTATGCACTAGTGATAGGGCACTTTCGTAAAGGAAACTGACATGCGCCTTGTCAGTCATCCTGGGGAAGTAGTTAATCTGGGATCAGAAAATAGAGTGGCTTTTGGAACAAAGGAGAGAGGGACTTCCTCCTCTCTGGGGCTGGAAGCAGTGGAGAGAGCAGAAGTGGTCCAGGTGGTTGAGGTAAATGGTCCCCAGATATGTGGAGACAGCTAAGGATGAGGTGAACCCCTGGGCATTCTGTTTTTTCAGGAAATCTCAACAGGTGGCAGCATCAGCACCAGAAGCCCAAGAAGTGGCTGGTTTCTGAAACAGACAAGTGTACAACCACCTGTTTCAAGGGGCATGTCTGATTTCTTGTTCCAGGGAAGCTGTACAACCAGCCAAGATGACACCGTGGATGTGAGGAAAGCACTGCCTTCTCACTGGGGCCGGGGAGGAGTCATCGGGGTCAGTCCAGTGGAATCAACGGAGACTAGCTGTGTGTCATAGAATCAACAACAGAAGAGGCAGCAAATTGCAACAAGAAAATTGGAATGGGGGGACCAAAAAGACATGCCCTTCCAGGTAAGAATTGCAACAGCACAGAAAAAACTCAAATGACTAGAAGGGGACATTTTGATGTGAAATCATCTCTAACAAGTAGGATGCTGGGAGCTCATTCCATAACAACATTGTAAAGAAAGCACAAGTTCAGGTTGCTTTTATCAGCAAGTGAGGTCAATACCCAAGACGTTATACTTAAACCTCCATAACCAGTCAACTGAATGAGCTGAACTTGGTAAGATGTGAGCAGAAACTCACTGTGTTTTTCACAGCACTTTTCTTTGAACCTCTCTCTCTTGACTTATTCCTCCTTATCTATGATGAAACCTCAGAAAGATCTCATCGTTTCATATCTATGTTATTTAACAAGTAGCCTTTGCCCTGGTATCAAAAAAATAGAGTCCAGCGAAATATCAAAACTCCAAACTTCAGACAATTTAAAACCTTTCTCTGTCCCCAGTTCAGGTCAACCTTAGGCTGAGAAGCTTAGATGGGAAGGGGAGTTAGAGTCCCTTTTTCTCTACTTCTCCACCTTATATGACCTTCTCTTCCAATTCCCAGCTGCTATTTGAGACCCCTGTAGTTTGGAGAGGGTAGGAAGTTCTGATCTGACAAACACTGTTTGAGTTTCCTATTGGAACCTTAAAGATAGGATTCATGTCCAAAAGTGACTCTCCTTTCTTACAGTATCTTTTTAGGGTCTTTATAAACTCCCTGGGTCTCTGCATCTTCTCAGTCACTGCTTCCTCGATGACTTTCCCTACAGCTCCCTGGTTTCCAGGGGCCCACCCCTCTTTTCTATTTACCTTTCCACCCCCTGCCAGGTGGTCTTTTGGGGGAGAGTCCCTCTCATGACCCCCAAGTCACACGCCCTTCCTGGGGGTCCTTATTTGACTTTCCATAAAAACATATGCATTCTTGTGCCCAAAATTCTAGAAGTCAGGGCCCTTCCCAGAGCAGCTCTATTTGCTCTCATTCCAGCTGGGGAAGCTAGAGCCCAGTTCTCATTTTCAGACTTTTCAAATGTGAGTCAGATACCCTGCACTCCTCAACTCCAGGGAACACACGTCAAATTCTTGATATGTCTTCTTGAAGTTCTCCTTGCTTGTGTGGAGTTGTGAGGGAAGCAGCCCCCTGCTCTATGGTGGAGAGGAGACGGGGGGACTCACAGCTCCCTGACAGCTCTTTCTCTGAAAAGTCTTCACTTTTTGATCTCTCCAAAGTCTTCTATCCCATCCACCTCCCCTAATACTGAGGCTGGAAAGGGTGTTGGGCCAGTGCAAGCTGAAATGTGTTCACATCCTTGGAAACACATCTCTCTAGCACGTGGGATTACTAAGGACTATTGTGTTGCTCTTGACCTTTCAGAAAATAGGAAGCACCTCATTTAATATCCTTTTATTAAAAGTATTGTTCCATCATTTATGTGTGCATGTATGTCTGTATGGATATAAATCACATTAATATCTTGCAGAAGTCAATTTGGGAAACCTGGGCTAAGAAATTTCTGATTAACTTCTACCAGATAGAATCAACCCAAGTTTCTTCTGAGAGCAACACTTACTCAGAGAGTCTTAGGCTGAATGATCCAAAACACCTACAACATTTTGCTGAAATCAAACTTTAGGCTGCAAAGTTGCCACCGACTTTGGCATGCCTTCCCAGCACAGGGGATTGGATCTGAATCGTTCAGCTCTATTTGGAACCAACAAAGCACATTATGCAACAGTCGTTCTGGGCTTCTAAATGATGTCAGAGGATGGGGAACATGTAAAACACAATTGTCCCATTTAGAGAAATCACCTAGGACCCCAACCTCACCATTTTGGGGATAACCAGCTGACTCAAGAGCTCTATATTATGAGCTTCCACTCTTCTTTATAAAGCTTCCATGGGGATTAGAAAATATGCCTCCTCTGGGCAGATAGATTAAAAAGAGGGAGGACCCTGGACAGGTGACCTCCACACTATAGCCAAGCTTGGTCTAATTTTCAGCCCCAGCTGATCCCTTCAGCCAGGTGCCATGAGAAGTGTACAAACTCTACAGTTGCAAACGGTGAACCTATTTTAAATAAGTTAACATTTTCACTATACATGCAATATTCAGTCAACATAAAAATTATTTTAGGGCTTCCCTGGTGGCGCAGTGGTTGAGAGTCCGCCTGCCGATGCAGGGGACACGGGTTCATGCCCCGGTCCGGGAGGATCCCACGTGCCGCGGAGCGGCTGGGCCCGTGAGCCATGGCCGCTGAGCCTGCGCGTCCGGAGCCTGTGCTCCGCAACGGGAGAGGCCACAGCAGTGAGAGGCCCGCGAACAGCAAAAAAAAAAAAAAAGAAGGGACTGTTTATGAAAGTGATGGGAGGGTTAAGAGAAACCCACAAGGGACAGTGAAGCACCCTGAGGCCAGCAACAGTGGAAATCTTTTACCTCCCCTATACAAGAAGGGGCCAGGGAAGAGGCTGTTACCAAAACTGATGACAGCTATAGATCTAGCAGGACCTGGTTTTCCAATTGGAACTGTGACTTTCATTAGAAGAAAGCATCCATTGCCCAACTGCGAAGCAAAAGGGACACAGGGAGATGATAAATACTCAAGCTTTCTCCCCTGCCACCCTCTAATCTTATGCCAAAGACTCTCATTGAATGAATCCTACAGGAATCCAAAAATCCTTAGAGGTCAGTCTCTCAGGGCACAGAGGAGTGATGGAAAAGTGGAGGCAATGGATCTGGGAGAGAAAATGAAGAACATTCAGCATAATCTACCTTCCTTTGTCCCTTTGCATTCACTCTCAGCTTTGGATGGAAAATTCATGTCCTTGACAGAACACACAAAATTCCATCAGCTATTCTATCATCATCTGATAATGCCAATCCTGTCACGTTGCCACCTTAAACCTTAAATATTAACACCAAGAGTGCTCTTTATATAAGGTAGTGGGGGGGAGCCGGGGCAGGGAGAAGGCAAAGGAAAAATTAATTCACCTAAAATTTAGCTGCTATAGTTCACACTTCTGTAAGTAGTCACAAGGCATGAATTGACGACCATAGCTTCCTTCTACCATGTTACAATTACTACCTACAGAACATCTCCTGCCTCTTCTTTACCAGGTGGTATGACCACACCCTCATTTCTTTAGAGTCTTAGACATTGATCATCTTTCTTTACTGAACTGTAACTATTTTCTATTGACTAGGACTCTTGGGTGAGGAAGTACTAAGAGGGACCCAGAGAATTTCCTTGGGTCCCAGATTGGTTTTCAACTTAGTCCTCCTGGGAGAGAGGGCACAAAGGAAGAAAGCCTATTGCTTCAATTCTTTTATCATAAAATAAGTACTTTGAGGTAGGCAGCCTTCAAAAATGACCCCTGTGATCTCTGCCTTCTGGTATTCACATCCTTGTGTAAACTCCTCCCCCTGATTGTGCAGGTGTGGGTGAGACTTAATTCTAGTGTATAGATTATGGCCAAAATAATGGTATATTACTCCCAAGATTAGGTTATTAAGGAGTTGACCTCCTTTTCTCTTTCTCTCTCCCTCCCTATCCCCCACTCCAGCCTTTCTCTTGCTCTCCTGGTATACTTCCTCTGAGAAGCATGCCAACATGTTGTCAGGGACCCTGTGGCTTCCACCCAACAGCCAAGTGCCCCAGTTCAATAGCTATTGCAAAACTGAATTCTGCTGACAACCACGTGAGTAAACTTGGAGGTGGATCCTTTCCCAGTTGAGCCTTCAGATGAGATGCAACCTTGATAGATAAGTTGATTGCAGCCTTGTGAGAGATCTTTAAGCATAAGGCTCAGTGAATAAATGCCTGTTGTTTTAAGCCACTAAAGTCCAAGTAATTTATTATATGGCAATAGTTTAATAATAGAATAAGTGATATAATGTGGGCTACTATAGTGAAAAGGCAACAGACAACATTCTCACTGGTAATCTGGATCCAGTCTTTACAGTGGCCACCTCTGCCTGTTGGTTCAGCAGATTAAGGAGCCAAAAATGGCTAGAGGAATTCTCAAATTCAAATCCAGCAGAACTGTGTCTGCGTTTCCTGGTAGAAGCATTCCTCCCTTGGGAACAAGGACCTCCAAACACTTTCAGGGTAAGATTGTTGGGAAAGGAAGCAAAAACTCCTTCAGTATACTTTCACTTCCAATCCTTTATGGAGGGAAGCAAAACCATATCTGGGCCACTGATTTAAGGCATGCACTGTACCCTGTAAGTTCTGACCTCACAGAGTGTTTTCTCCCAGCTGGCACTGTAAGTACTTCAAAGAGGGCTTTCCATCAGTTTATCAAGCCAGCTTCTCCCCAGCAATGGGACTCAATGAGTGTAAGTCTAGCTATGTACTTCTTTCACCATAAAATAAGTTCCTATATCAGAGACATAAAGCATGGGATAATATGGCAATAGAATAAACACTTAGAAGTCCTCGACTGGTGGTGCTGGCAGAAGCATTGCAAGCAGGAGACTTCCCTGCCGGTCCAGTGGTTAAGCTCTGCGCTTCCACCACTGCAGAGGGCATGGGTTTGATCCCTGGTCAGGGAACTAAGATCCCGCCTGCCGCAATGCGTGGCCACACACAGACATACATACATACATACATAAAAAGCATTGCAAGCAGGGAAGTTTAGTTTATATTGAGAATAACTATATCTGTCTATCTATCTAACCATCCATCCATCTGTTTTGTGCTGGTCCTAGCCTATCGATGGTAATGCTATCTGTTAGAAATGCCTGGGGGCAGTCACCTGAGCCCTGATGAGCTTCCCAGGGACACCTTCTCTTTCCAAAACAGTGTTATGAGTGGACTGACCTTTGTGGTTCTCATTATGATTGCAAGACACCCTTCAGCAATAACTATTAGGAAACTCTGAAGAAAAAAGAGTTTATTACCTATAGATCCTGGAGCATACAAGGCACATCAGTGGGCAGACAGCTAGGTCACAGGTAGAGAGAGAACGCAAGCTCAGGTCCTGGGGTTCTGCTTTTATTGGCATCAAGTGTGGGGAATCTAAGGTCTCCTAAGCTCACTCTTTATTGGCAAATTTAAAGCATGGGAAGAAAAAGGAAGAAAAATGGGGGGGGGGGACCCTAAATGGCCAGTTATCTAAATCAACCAGGATCTCTACACAAAGGAGCCTTATGGTGTGGTGGTGGGGGCGGGGGTTGGGGAGCTGGGTGTTGGTAAGCACATGTCCTGCTCTGCCCTTTATCTAGTCTTGTGGCTGGCAAGTGTTTATTTGAGATAGCCTTCGCTGAAGTGGACGCCTCTTTGAAGTGGATGCCTGGACAATCAAAACCTGCCAGGCATGAATTACAAAAATAAAAGCCAACTGTCAGGGTTTACACTACACTGTCTACACACACACACACACACACACACACACACACACACACACACACACACACACACACACACACACTCCCTTGAAGAGGCGGGTACTTGTATCTCACTCTTAAGGGAAATTTTTCCAGACCACTAGATTCCTAGAAACTTTACCAATATATCAGGCTCCTGCATTTTCAGTTTTTCTCTCATCCTCTAGCATTGCACGTGTCTCATAAAGTATATAAATTGTTAGTCCAATTAGCATCATGCCTTTCATGTAGTAGACTAGCATGACATTCTACAGGATATCAAGGTCATCGAGTTCCCTCATGACAATGTTGAAACAATGAGCAGGTGAGCTGACATAGTCCTGACATAACCCTGTGTTAAGAGAATGGACTCACGTCCTGCCCTCATGAAGGCAAATTACTTCTGATTACCTTTATCAACAGATATTGGGGAAAAAAATAATAAAACGTTTGCCTTATCGACAGCTGTATACTAGATGACAGAGACCTGATTTGTTATACTTAACATCTCTCATCTTGAACTACCACTGCAATTGGCATCACTGCCTGATTGTATTGTGATTATCCAGTCATTCTCAAGCTATTTGGATTTTGCACTGAACAAAGAGGCAAGTTAAACAGGGAATCATTATTCCTGACTCTTTCAGGTGTTTTACCGTGGTGTTTATGTCCACAGTTGCCGCCAGAGATACAGTGTTGCTTCTTCTTCTGGAAGAAATGTGGACAATTCCTTCCTATCAAACATCAAACTGTTTCTCACCTAATGGGTCAGTGAATCATAAGGATTCTGCCAGTTACTAAGTATGTCTACTCCCAGTGGTATTTCTAATTCTCTGTGCTGAGTAACTAATGACCATAAATGTAGTTGCTTTAAAAAATACCTATTTATTATCTTGCAGTTCTGAAGATGAGAATTCTGGGTGGACTAGACTGGGTTCTCTGCTTGAGGTCTCACAAGTTCAGAATCAAGGTGTTGGCCGAGCTGGACTCTTATCTGGGAGCTCAGGAGAAGAATTCGCTTCCAAACGCGTTCAGATTGTTGGCAGAATTCTGTTCTTTGCAATTGGAGGGTCGAGGTCTTCATTTCCTTGTGCTGGCTGCCAGCTGGGGACTGCTCACAATTTCTAAAGACCCCCTGCGTTCTCTGGCACGTGGCCCCCTTCATCTCTGCAACCAGCAACGGCACCTCAAAACCCCTCTGTGCCTCGAATCTCTGACTTCCTCTTCTGCCACTCTTTCCTTTACTTTGCTGGAATAAAACTCTGCTTTCAAAGGGCTCGCGTGATTAGATGAGGCCCGTTCAGATGATGTCCCTCTTGACATATAATGTAACATAATCACAGGAGTGACAGGTCATCGTATTCACAGGTTCCACACACACTCAAGGAATAGGATGTTACACAAGGGGTGAGAGTCATTGGGAGTCATTCACAGAAATCTACCTGCCACACCAATATACATTTGTAGTCTGGGAATATAACCACAGTATGGGTTCGCAGGTCCTTAGTCCCTTGTGATTAGACTCATGCCAATACTTAATTCATCACCTGACTTCCATAAGCCTCCACTCTGAATGATGGGACCACATTATCTTATGTCATGTCTCTGAGGAATAGGCATCAGCTTAGAGCCAATACCTTGTCATTTCTGGGAGGTCCAGATACTTCCCATTCCCTAGTTCACTTTCACCCTAGGAAATGGTAACAGGTCCCTCTGAGGAACCTGGGGAAAGATTCATTAAGTAAGCTTCCCAAGAGTCTTTTTTCAAGGGGACCTGACCTCCCCATCAATGGATGAGCTGTAGATAGATGAGCTATCCTGGACCTGAGAACTGGAAATAAGATCGTGAATCCTCACTATGGCAACATTGAGGCAGATTGGTATGCACAAAAGCTAGTTTTTCCACTTGTAAGTCAAGCATCATCTTAGTAGGCTGCACAGCTATTTCATTACCAGGCACCCATTGATCAATTAGCCATCACCACGGTTTCCTGTGAGTCAAAACACTCCGACTGCCACTCTCTCCCTGGGGCTTAATTTTGTAATTGCACTCACTTATCTCTGACAATTAAGTAACCCCACAGGCCTCTACAACTCCTGGATCCCATTATTCCCACTGACTTTTGTGAGCTCAATTTTATTGCAGCATCTCCCACCACCATCGTGGGTCCACATAGCACAGTCAGCACAGAAGTTTTCAAGAACTCCCTCCTCTTCGCCAGGAAAGTTCTAGCATTCATATCTCTTTGACTATAGGGTGCTATTAAATGGAGGCTTCAATTACCCAATCTATTAATAGTAACCCAATCTAATGCCATTCCCAGCTGTTTACATCAATACATTAAATCTCAAATCTTAGATGAAGGTTCCCCATTGACAAATTCGTTCTGATTTCATCATATACTGTGATTTCTTACTTGATCTATTACTCTTAGAATCAACTCCCATCATCTCTAGACTTCTGTTGATAAATGTCAACAAGACACTCCGAATCTAGCAGTTTAGAGATCTGATAAAGATGGCTGAAAATACTTTGTTATATGTATTAGTTTGCTCTAGGACTGCCATACAGAAGTTCCACAGGGTGGCTTAAACAATAGAAATTTATTTCCTTGGAGTTCTTGAGGTTGGAAGCCCAAGATACAGATACTGACAGGGTTGATTTCTTATCTCTTCGGCTTGTAGATGGCCATCTTCTCCCTAAGTTTTCATATGGTCCTCCCTCTGTGCAAGTCTGTGTCCTACTCTCTTTTTCTTGTAAGAACACCAGTCATATTCAATTAGGACCCCCCTTAGTGACGTCATTTAACCTTAATTACCTCTTTAATGACCCTATCCCCAAATACAGTCATAACCAACCGGGGGACTGGGGTTTAGGACTTCAATATATAAATTTGGGAGGGACACACTTCAGCCCAGAATACAATCCTTTCCATAAATGAGGAAAATGGACATTCCTCCCCTTGAATATTAGCTGAACTTGTGATCTATTTTGGACATCAGAATATGGTGGAAGTAATATTATATACTTACTTTCTTAAGGTCCAAGGTTAGACCTTAAGAAATATGCAACTTCTGCCTTCACCTCAGACCACTCCCTCTTCAAAGCCACTTATCATATAAGAAGACCCCTACTGCTGGAGACAAAGGTCATGTGGAGGAAGGTCCCAAACTATCTTGAATGTTCCCCATCAAACTAAGGTCCCAGCCAAAGAACTGCCTGTTTGAGCCCTAACCAACCTATAGTGTCATGAGAGATAATGTATAGTGGTTAGTTAAAGTCACTAAGTTTCAGGGTGGATAGTTAGTCACCCTACACTAAACTAAAGCAATAGCTTAACTCCTTTTGGAGCAGGTCTTCTACTTCTCCGTCTGTCTGAACAGGATTCTGACTGTCATTAGGAGCCTGGAGGCAAAGAGATAGTAGGTAAGTCCTGAGAATTCAACAGTTGTCTGGGTGAAGTTAATGAAAGGAACTTATGTATGGGAAGTCTTCCCCTCACACAGGAACAACAAGGAGTATTCAAGGGGTGTTCTCAGTTGCAGCTATGTCCATCCAAAATCCCCATCCAGTTTGGGGGAGAATGAATACATGTTTATGCATGGCTGAGTTTCCTTGCTGTGCACCTGAAAAATCCCCATCCCATGTTTCAGGGTCTTTCTCTATCCTCCAGCCTTTTGCTTTACCATAAGAAACACCAGCCGTTGGCTCTGCAGCTCCACAGCCCTTACAATCAGGTCCTGAGCTTGACCCTCAGCAGCTAGTACTGGGCATTAAAGACTCATTCAAAATGACCATAGGGGCTTTCTTATTTTGCCCCTGCGTCCTCTCAAGTATAGTCAAGTCTTACAATTTGTCACTTGTCCTTTTCTCTGTATGTATTCTACAGCACCACCAGATGCAACCTGCCCACATGACATCTCTGAAATCTCTACTGTTGCCATAGTTACTAAGTATCTCAATTCTTTGATCTCCCAAAGTCTTGGCCTCCACCAGCACTCTCCCATGCTACCATCAGCAATAATTTAAGTAATTGACACCAACACATGCCACAGATTACCAGCATCTAGTTTTTCCCAGCAAGGAGGCTATTCGATATGTGAGCAATCCAATCCCTTAATCCTGTTTAACTAGTTCTGGTACAATCACTGTATAAGCCAGAGTCCTGGCTAAGTGTTTAAGGAAGGAACTATTTACAAATGCATGGACAGAGGTAAGGAGCAACAACAAAGGAGGGTGAAGCACCTGGACCACACACAGCGGGACACTATAACCACTCCTAGGTCTAGAAGGGACAAGGGATGGGAATAGTTACCAGAACTGACAAGAACTGAAGCTGTAGGAGATATCTGACCCGTTAAAGCTGTGACTTTCAGGCGAGATGCACAAGGACTCAGGCTTACTGGGTAGGAATCCACGGAAATTAAGACCCCAATCTCTCTCCCTTCCAAACTGCTCGTCTCCTGCCAGCTTCTCCCATTGGCCAAGACCATCAGGAAGCCAAGGGGCAAGGGAGCCAGGTGGATGCTGTTCACAGAAGTCAGCCTCTGGGCTCACAGCAGGTGGAGAAGGGTGGGGAACGGATCAGGAGAGGCACACAAAAAATGCCCAGCACCATGACAGCGATCCAAGTCTTCTTGTTTTCTACCTAGATGTTCTTCACACAAAACCTAAACTGACCATCACTTCATTCTGATCAAGCCCCTAATTAGGACGTGCTTCCCGTTCTCTCTGCATGTTCTGAATCTCACCAGAACACAGACATAACAGCCTCAGTGTGGGTCACTGAGTGTGGGCAAAGCTCTTAGCTTTGCTTTTGTCGTTCTTAATGTGGTTTTTCCTTTATACTGATTCATGTATCCTTTTTTAAAATCTCCACTCCCAGCTCACTTTGCCCGCCCTCCTGAACAGCCAGGCTGATGCATTTGTTAGCTCTTCTTGAATTTACCTTGTAAGTACGCAGTTTTGTTTTAGGAGCTGTCTTGAACTCACAGCAATGGTCATTGCACCACAGCCTTCATTCTGTTCCTTACCTTTTTAACGCAGCACTGTAGTTTTAAGATCCGTTCTTGTAGCTGTGTATGTAACTAGTTGACTGTTTCTAACTACGGCTAACCCGTATTCTACAGCTGATAATCTAATCATTTCACTGAGCCATTCCCTCCAGTGGTGAATGTCCGTCTCCCAGATACTGCAGAGAACCCTCTGATGAACACCCTCTGCCTGTGAACTCATGGACCAGTGTGAGAATTACTCAGAGCTGTGTATTCCAGATTGGTCTCCTGGGTCAAAAGGAAGCTTACTTTTGGATCCCCTGAACATGAGTTCTGGTTCTCTTTTTAAATGTTGCTCAATTGTTTATGATATTTTCATTTGATCAAGATATTTTTTATTATGAATTCTGTTTTAGCATTGGCTACATCGGTCTTTTTACCTGGACTTCTTAACTACAATCATAACATAGAATAACAGAAATGAAAGACACCTAAGTTGGCCAGTCTTCTTATTTTCTAAATGAAGAAAGTGGAGGCTAGAAAAGAGACTTCTAGTTCGATTGAAACTTTTTTTAGTTCAGTTGCAAGTAACTTTATTGAACACCCTATTTCTTTTTTTTTCTTTTTTATTGAAATATACTTATTTACAATGTTCTGTTAGTTTTAGGTGTACGGCAAAGTGATTCAATTGTACATATATATATTTTTTTTCAGATTATTTTGTCAGTAATTGTAAAATATTGAATATAGTTCCCTGTATTATATAGCAGGCCCTTGTTGGTTATCTATTTTATATATAATAGTTGAACACCCTATTTCTGATGTCCTGGGCTTCAGAGAGAAGGTCTGTATTGACCCTGGCTGCAATCTGGTGAAGCTGGTGTTACTACACTCATGTCACAGATATGCTAACTAAAGCACAGAGAGTTCCTCGGATGGCAGAGTTGATGAGCCCAAAAGCTGTGCCTTCTTTTTATGGACTTAGAGTCTGTCATACAGAGTGAAGTAAGTCAGAAAGAGAAAAACAAATACCGTATGCTAACACATATATATGGAATCTAAATAGATAAATAAATAAATAAAAGATCATGAAGAACCTAGGGGCTGGATGGGAATAAAGACGCAGACCTACTAGAGAATGGAGATAAGGACACGGGGACGGGGAAGGGTAAGCTGGGACAAAGTGAGAGAGTGACATGGACATATACACACTACCAAATGTAAAATAGATAGCTAGTGGGAAGCAGCCGCATAGCACAGGGAGATCAGCTCGGTGCTTTGTGACCACCTAGAGGGGTCAGATAGGGAGAGTGGGAGGGAGACACAAGAGGGAGGAGATATGGGGATATATGTATATGTATAACTGATTCACTTTGTTATACAGCAGAAACTAACACACCATTGTAAAGCAATTATACTCCAATAAAGATGTTAAAAAAAAAAAAAAAGCTGTGCCTTCTGACTCCAAGTCTTGTGCCTTTTCCTACAATACACTGCTCTGAAAGCTCTGTATGCCTCTGCTAAAGATAAACCAACAGAAACAAAGATCGACTGTATTAGAAACCCAGGTGCGTCCTACTGTTCTTCAACATGTTTCCCAAAATAAATTGAGTGTCTCAGACCTCTTGCCCTCATCAAATGGCTATAATTACACTACTAGCCACTGGTTACATTTATGATTTCACCTCTACCTTTCTGAAGCATGTTTTTGAAAGTCAAATTTACTTGGTGATAAGGAAGAGGTTCTCAGTTTAAAAGTAGGCTTAGGAAAGCATTTACCTTCTCTAGATTCAGATTATGGGCACAGAGTAGGATGTCTCACTTGATCCTGGTACTTGTGTCTCTTTGCTCTCTAATGCCACCCGCACCTGGGTGTGCAAGCTCTCCATAAAAACAGTTCCCTGGTTCTTACTTGGTTCTTCCTCCCTGTGTACATTCCTCCCCTGAAGAGAGGAGATCATTGTAGCATAGTGAAGGCCCCACCCTGAACCCCTGATACTTGTAACCACTCATATATGTCATTTGCATGTCAGAGATAAGGCAGCAGTTTGGGAGATTTTCACAGACATTCCCAAGTCACCTGAGTGCTGGAGAGGAATGCCCAGCTGTCCTGTGCTCCATTCAATGGAAGTGCATTACTGTTGGTCTGTTGGGAAATGCAATCGATCAGTTTCTATCTAAAAGACAAAATCATAATACATGGCACGCTGTTGGGAGATATTGGTGCAGAGATTTTTGACTGCTAGACTATAGGTTTGCTAACACTGATGCTTGCTTGTAAATAAAGTGCACCCGCGCTGTAGTTCTTTGGCATCCTTTCCTAGCTTTCCTTACTAAACCCAGAGTGTCCTTCAAGCCCCTCCAGGTCTCTGCATCAGCAGTAGGAGAACCTGAGATCTACTTAAAAGCACCTCCCCTCAGTCTGCAGAGGGCACAACAGGCGAAGCTCAGGTCTGGGGCCCAGAACCCTCTCCCACACACTTTTGCCCCCCTGGTACAGTTTCTTTTCAGAACCTCAAGACTTCTCATTCTTCTCTCTCACCCTTTATAAGTCAACAAGCTCCCAGGCAGGCATCAGGGATTATTGTCAAATCTTAGACAAGGTGGGACATTTATTTTTTTAACTTTTTATTTTATATTGGAGTACAGTTGATTAACAATGTTGTGATAGTTTCAGGTGTACAGCAAAGTGATTCGGTTATACATATATATGTGTCTATTCTTTTTCAAATTCTTTTCCCATTTACGTTGTTACATAATATTGGGCAGAGTTCCCTGTGTTATATAGTAGGTCCTAGTTGGTTATCCACTTTAAGTATAGTAGTGTGTACATGTCAATCCCAAACTCCCTAACTAACCCTTATCTCCACGCTTCTCCCCGGTAGCCACAAGTTCGTTCTCTAAGTCTGTGAGCCTCTTTCTGTTTTGTAAGTTGATTTGTATCATTTCTTTTTATTTTATTTATTTTTATTTATTTATTTTTATTGGGGTATAGTGTTTTTTTTGGGGGGGAGGATTGGTACACAACATCTTTATTTTATTATTTTTTAACAGCTTTATTGGAGTATAATTGCTTTACAATGTTGTGTTAGTTTCTGCTGTATAACAAAGTGAATCAGCTATACGTATACATATATCCCCATATCCCCTCCCTCTTGCGTCTCCCTCCCTCCCTCCCTCCCTATCCCACCCCTCTAGGTGGTCACAAAGCACCGAGCTGATCTCCCTTGTGCTATGCAGCTGTTTCCCACTAGCTATTTTACATTTGGTAGTGTATATATGTCAATGTCACTCTCTCACTTCGTCCCAGCTTACCCTTCCCACTCCCTGTGTTGTCAAGGCCTCTCTCTATGTCTGTGTCTTTATTCCTGTACTGCCACTAGGTTCTTCAGAACCACTTTTTTTTCCTTTTAGATTCCATATATATGTGTTAGCATACAGTATTTGTTTTTCTCTATCTGACTTACTTCACTCTGTATGACAGACTCTAGGTCCATCCACCTCATTACAATTAACTCAGTTTCTTTTCTTTTTATGGCTGAGTAATATTCAATTCTATATATGTGCCACATCTTCTTTATCCATTCATCTGTCGATGGACACTTAGTTTGCTTCCATGTCCTGGCTATTGTAAATAGTGTTGCAATGAACATTGTGGTACATGACTGTTTTTGAATTATGGTTTTCTCAGGGTATATGCCCAGTAATGGGATTCCTGGGTCGTATGGTAGTTCCCGTTTTAGTTTTTTAAGGAAACTCCACACTGTTCTCCATAGTGGCTATATCAATTTACATTCCCACCAACAGTGCAAGAGGGCTCCCTTTTCTCCACACCCTCTCCAGCATTTACTGTTTGTAGATTTTTTGATGATGGCCATTCTGACCGGTGTGAGGTGACACCTCATTGTAGTTTTGATTTGCATTTCTCTAATGACTGGTGATGTTGAGCATTCTTTCATGTGTTTGTTGGCAATCTGTATATCTTCTTTGGAGAAATGTCTATTTAGGTCTTCTGCCCATTTTGGGGTTGGGTTGTTTGTTTTTTTGATATTGAGCTGCATGAGCTGCTTGTATATTTTGGAGATTTATCCTTTGTCAGTTGTTTCCTTTGCAAATATTTTCTCCCATTCTGAGGGTTGCCTTTTTGTCTTGTTTATGGTTTCCTTTGCTGTGCAAAAGCTTTAAAGTTTCAATAGTTCCCATTTGGTTATTTTTGTTTTTATTTCCATTTCTCTAGGAGATGGGTCAAAAAGGATCTTGCTGTGATGTACATCATAGAGTGTTCTGCCTATGTTTTCCTCTAAGAGTTTTATAGTGTCCGGTCTTACATTTAGGTCTTTAATCCATTTTGAGTTTATTTTTGTGTGTGGTGTTAGGGAGTGTTCTAATTTCATTCTTTTACATGTAGCTGTCCAGTTTTCCCAGCACCACTTATTGAAGAGGCTGTCTTTTCTCCATTGTATATTCTTGCCTCCATTATCAAAAATAAGGTGACCATATGTGCGTGGGTTCATCTCTGGGCTTTCTATCCTGTTCCATTGATCTATATTTCTGTTTTTGTGCCAATAACATACTGTCTTGATTACTGTAGCTTTGTAGTATAGTTTGAAGTCAGGGAGCCTGATTCCTCCAGCTCCATTTTTCTTTCTCAAATTGCTTTGGCTATTCGGGCTTTTTTGTGTTTCCATACAAATTGTGAAATTTTTTGTTCTAATTCTGTGAAAAATGCCATTGTTCATTTGGTAGGGATTGCACTGAATCTGTAGATTGCTTTGGGTAATATAGTCATTTTCACAATGTTGATTCATTGTGAAATGGAGGGAGGGTGGCAAATCTGAGCTCTATGGGATGCTTGATCACCTGACCACACTGGGAAAGGCTGCTCATGCCAGAGAGTTCATTGCTTCATTAGCCAGAGCCAGGTTCCGTCAAGAAAGTTTAATTGAAGTCTGTGGCCCCCTGATTTCAGAAGGGACCTTGGCTGCCACACATTGTAGTTGCAGACGACACATCCCAGTAGCACAGCCTGTGCCTCCCCTCTCTCCAGCTAGCCAGACAGGAGCCTAATATCATTTCTTAAAGGAGCAGTACTTGATTTGCTTGGAAACTTCCATCTTGGGTCCTCACAGGCAAAGGGTTATTGTTCCAAAGAAAAATTAACAGGAAATAACTTCCCGTGTATGTGTATTAGCATGTATATCAATGATTGAATGAATCATCCTAGAAAGCATGTGAATGGCATACAACAGTGTCTGGAGAAGCTCAGGCATCTGCCTTGGAGTCAAGGAAGGCTGAACCTTATTCTGTTCAGGGCTGATTTGGCCTTTCCAGACTGGATATTTCAAGGACCCCGATGTCATAGTTGAACTACGCAAGTAAGATTTCATTTAAAATTGTATACAAATGAGTGTATTTATAAAACAATAATTAGTTTTGCAATTCTTTGAAAAAACACATATATGAATATATGCCTAGCTCTGGTCCAAAATCTATCTACCTAGATACCTATCTATCTATCTATCAGTCATATCACACCCTTCTAGAAGAAGGCTGAGGTTAAATATTATAGCAGAGTTTGCAACCTACAATGTCAGTAGCAGAAATGGCACCTTTTCCTCCCCAAACTACCCACTTGCCTCTAACAAGCCCATCCAACCATCAGTGCTATTCTGTGAGGGCCCTTGTCAACTGGCTTAACAGAATCCAGTTTTCAACATCTGCCACATTTTTGTGTTTGCTTTAGACTAGACCTGGGGCTCCCTGGAAGATCTTTCCTAAAGCTGTGTGTAGAATCTCCAGATGAATTCAAGGTTTAACAGAACTGATCTCCCAGCTGAATGCAACAATTACATTCTTCCCCCTCCTCTGGAGCCCACTGGTATCCCCAGTAGGGAATAGACCATGGCCACTGGTGCCATTGCACTTGCCCACACCATCCCTTGCCGACTTGCACTCTTAGAACCAGCCACCACCTCACTGCTACACCTGCTAGGACCACTTTCAGGAGGCTTCAGAGAAGTTAAAAAAGCTCGTCATCAGAAAACGCTTGGGCCCCCTGCTTTAACATGAAAACTTTTGAGAATGGCCTTTTCAGCTTCAAAGCCACCATGGCGGGCAATGCATCAAAGACAGGGCACTGTTAGCTTTTGATGGTCTGGTGTCTTTAAAGCAGTGGTCTTAACCTTTTTCTAGGTCATAGAACCCTCTGGAAACCTAATGAAAGCTATGGAACCACATGCCATAAAAATACACAAGCTTATTGGAAAAGCTGCCTGAAATTGCATTGGGCTTGTGGACACCCTAAACACTATTCATAGACCCCAGGATAAGAATTCTTAGTCGAATATCATAGCTAAGATGTATACATCAAGAAGTCTTTTCCAAGTCTCTGAAGGACCCCAAAGGACATTTATCCCTCTGACCTCATTTCTCAATATTTTCAATTTTCCCTCAGGGCTCTGCTACATTCATCCAATCATCTTGGGTTGACATTCAGTAAATACATATGATTTAGGTTGTATTGTTTTCATAGTTAGCATCCATTCTGATTCGTAAGTGCCCACATCTTATAGGTTTGAGTATTACCCCCGCATTCATCATTCATCCATCCATATATAGCTCGTTCCATCCAACTATTCATTCATCCCCAGTCAGTGATTTTTCTTAGGACCTCCATGTCCCAGGAACTGTTCTAGGCACTGGGAAGAGAGGAGGAAACAGACTTTGATTCCCTGCCTTCATGTCACTTACAGTTGAGTGAAGAGGTGGACAAATAAACAGAAATTACAATGTAATGGGATAAATGCTCTCGAGGAGGAGAACAGAACACTTTGAGAGCATATAGAGGGGATTTTAGTCCAGATTTTGGACAGGGAATAAGGAATGCTTTCTGAAGAAAAATTATGTATGCCTGAGAAGAAAAGATAAGTAAAAGTTACCCAAATGTAGTGCAAGTGGAAGAGCAGATGAAAGAATGTACCTTTGTCCAGAGGTTAGAGCTTTACCCTGAAGGCAATGGAGAGTAACTGCAGGGATTTAAGCAGGATAGCAATGATCAGAACTGAATTCTCCAAAGATCACTCCAGTTCTTCAGAGAAGAAAATGGATTGGATAAATCAAGTACAGAGGCAGGAAGCCAGTTAGAGACCTGTCACAATATTCTAAATGGTGGCCTAGACTTGATCATGGCAGCCAGGTTGGAAGAAAGGGATGATCTGATGAGATATAGAGGGTGGCAATGATAAGATGTGGTGATAAGATTTGAGTTAGGGGTAGTTAGAGCTGAGAGAGGAGGACTGGCCAAGGACGATGCCCTGCTTTCTGGTACAGGCAACCAGATAGCTGGGTCCACTACGTACAGGAATAATGGAAAAGAATCCAATTTGTCATGGAAGCAAGATGATAAGATAAAGGCAGCTTTGGACATGTTGAGTTTGAGTTGCCCACAAGATACCAAGCAGATGCTTCAAGCAGAGGCTTCTAGCAGCCAGTTGGGTCTAAAATGCAAGAAAGGTCCAGCCTGGCGGTACAGATTTGGAAGTCACTAGTGCACATATGGTGGTCATGGCTCTGAGCCAGCCAGGAACCTGCCACTGACGTTCTGTTGTTGCTTTCCCAGACTTGAAACCTTAGCAGCTATCTTAGTTCATCTGTAAGTCTGGTCAACACCCCCAGGAGGAATATGCTTCATCCTCCCACCATTCCTCACGCCCAATCACGCAGGTTCCCTTTCTCCTTGTATATCTGAACTTGTTTCCTATAAGTTTCAAGTGCTAAGACTCGTATATAACAAAGTAAAATGTAGCCAACTTCCTCCCTTCTGGAAGAAATCATGTATTAATACTCACTAATGGAAAATGTGCCTAATGGCTAAAATCTATGATGAAGTTAGAGATGCCGTTGAATGAATTTCTGCTTTCTTAATCAAAATAGAATTTCTCATGTGTGGTGGTGACTCTTTATACATTTAATACAAAGATGAACATGTGAATTTGTGAGACACCGTATCCATCTATTCTACAGACAATTCTGGAACACTTGTGGATTTGAGAGCCCTGAACCATAGCTCCATCATTTCTGGGAGGTGTCTGACCTCTGGTTAAGACATTTGGTGTTCACAACAGCCCTCTGGGGGTTTTTTAAATGAGGAAACCAAGACAAGTACTTAATAAGAAAAGCAGAGCCACCAAAGCAGGTATGTCAGTGTCAAGCAAATGTGTATTCAAACCCTATCCCCATACTAACATGGTTTGGGAATTCTTTCTTTTTTTCTTCTACCCCTGGGACCCTTAGCCCCACTGCTGAACTGAAGCTAACCTCCGTTGCCTTATTTTCAATCCTTTCCGTGCCCACAGGTGCCACTTGGCACAAGGTTCTGGCCTGGAGTGTACAGGGGTGATTTGTCATTTTACAACAAAAACAGTTTGGATGAGAAGAGAACCAAGTGGTAAATTGGATGAGAAGAGAGTCAAGTGATAAATAATTTCAAGCCAGAAAGCTACTGTGGAAGTTTTGGAGCAAAAGAGAAAAACAAAACAACCCCAAGAAAACATACAAGCTCAGGATGATTTATTTCATAATTTAAAAATCAAAATCTCCTTCAGGCAGTAGGACTTGTTTGCCCAGTTCTACCCTAGAGTAAGTCATAATAGCTAAGTTATATACCCTTGGAAAAACCAGGGCTTTTCTAGTGGGAGCACTGAGATATCAGTAAGCCCAGAACTGTGTGTGGCGGTGCCACAATCAAATGTCTTTTGAAAGGGAGACCAGCAGAAAGACAGCCTCAGGGCCAGGGCTGTGTTCCTCCAGACCAAGTCCGGCCCCTGCAGTCTCATCCAGGAGGTGGCAGGGGAAGAACTGTGGGGAGCAGAAAATCACTTTGGCCTTAGGGGCAAAAGAGGTGGGGAGGGGGACTTATAAATTCAGAGCTGGGTGGATAACAGGACAAGGGGGAAGGATGATAGTAATGACATGGGGTAGACTGAATTCTGTCTGCAATAGGGACATGGCTAGATATGGTCACCAATCATCCAGACCTGTATCAGTTATCTACTGCCACAGTAATGCAGTGTAACAAACAGTCCCCAAACCTCACAGGCATACAGTAGGAAGCATTTGATCTTCTCTCCCAAGTCTGTGGGCCAGGCTTGGGTAATCTCAGCTGATCTCGCTGCTGTGTCTGTGGTCAGCTGCTGGGTCATTTGGGGGATGGCTGATCTAATTCACTCCCCTGTCCTGCAGTTGGCTGGCTATCAGCTGAAGCAAGGGACATGGAGGTGGAGGGAAGGCAAAAGTTTTCCTTGATGCTTTTAGGGTCCCTGATGGGGTCTGAAAATTAAACTGACAAAGACAGATTAAAAGGAGAAAAGCATATACATTTATTTAATAGAAGTTTTACTTGACATAGGAATCTTCATAAGGAAATGAAAAGCCAAAGAAGCAGTTAAACCTGAATATTTTTATGCTAGGTTTGATAAAGAGTAGATTGTCATAGAAAAATATGATAGGGCGAAGAGTATGAAGTAAGTGCAGTAAACTGAGGGAAACTGGGCTTCCTTGGTGGCACAGTGCTCAAGAATCCGCCTGCCAATGCAGGGGACACGGGTTCGAGCCCTGGTCCAGGAAGATCCCACATGCTGCAGAGCAACTAAGCCCGTGCACCACAACTACTGACTCTGCGTGCCACAACTACTGAAGCCGACATGCCTAGAGCCCGTGCTCGACAACAAGAGAAGCCGCCACAATGAGAAGCCCGTGCACTGCAACGAAGAGTATCCCCGACTTGCTGCAACTAGAGAAAGCCTGCACGCAGCAACAAAGACCCAACACAGCCAAAAATAAATAAATAAAATAAATAATTTATTTTTAAAAATAAAAAAAGAATTTAAAATTGAGGGAAACTTAGTAAGACCTGTTTGTTCAGATGCTTCTCAGCATCCCTTTGTCTTCAGAGATAAGGATGCTCCTTTCCTCTGGATATAAGGAGGGCACCTCTCACATGAGGCTTTTATGAATTGCTTCACTGGAGAAGGCAGGGAGAAGATCAGAGTGACCTTCTTACTTCTGCTGTTTTTCTCAAACTCCGTCAGCTTAAAATATTCAATATACCAAAGTGCCATATTTTGGGGTAGCAAGTCCTGAACTCCATCATCCAGCCATCATCCCATACATCTCCCATCATCCAGACTGGGCTTGATCGTATGGTGATGACGAAGTCCCAAGAAAGAAGGGAAGCACAAAAGGACTAGTTGCAAGGCCATGTCAGATTCACCAGATGGGAAAATAGATTCTAACTCTTGACAGGAGAAGTTCAAAGGCAAAGAGCACAGATGCAGAGAGAAGGGGAGAATTGGGGACATTTCTATAATCAATCTTCCACAAGAACTGCCCAAGGGGTGTTGCTGCAGAAGAGAGCTTATGAAGCCACAGAGAGAAGAGAGAAGATCTGGTCGTTAGGAGACAGAATTCATCTCAGAAGATGGGTGGAAATAGTCCAAGCTGTACCACAATAAAACAGGGCCTTAAGAGGTAATTTTTTTTTTTTTTTTTTTTGCGGTACGCGGGCCTCTCACTGTTGTGGCCTTTCCCGTTGCGGAGCACAGGCTCCGGACGCGCAGGCTCAGCGGCCATGGCTCACGGGCCCAGCCGCTCCGCGGCATGTGGGATCCTCCCGGACGGGGGCACGAACCTGCGTCCCCTGCATCGGCAGGCGGACTCTCAACCACTGCACCACCAGGGAAGCCCGAGGTAATATTTTTTAAAACATTTTTATTGGAGTATAATTGCTTTACAATGGTGTGTTAGTTTCTGCTGTATAACAAAGTGAATCAGCTATACATATACATACATTCCCATATCTCCTCCCTCTCGCCTTTCCCACACACCCTCCCTATCCCACCCCTCTAGGTGGACACAAAGCAACAACCTGATCTCCCTGTGTTATGCGGCTGCTTCCCACTAGCTATCTATTTTACATTTGGTAGTGTATATATGTCCATGCCACTCTCTCACTTTGTCACAGCTTACCCTTCCCCCTCCCCGTATCCTCAATTCCATTCTCTATGTCTGAGTCTTTATTCCTGCCCTGTCCCTAGGTTCTTCAGAACCATTTTTTTTTAGATTCCATATATATGTGTTAGCATAAGGTATTTGTTTTTCTCTTTCTGACTTACTTCACTCTGTATAACAGTCTCTAGGTCCATCCACGTCACTACAAATAACTCAATTTCATTTCTTTTTATGACTGAGTAATATTCCATTGTATATATTTGCCACATCTTCTTTATCCATTCATCTGTTGATGGACACTTAAGTTGCTTCCATGTCCTGGCTATTGTAAATAGAGCTGCAATGAAGATTTTGGTACATGACTCTTTTTAAATTATGGTTTTCTCAGGGTATATGCCCAGTAGTGGGATTGCTGGGTCATATGGTAGTTCTATTTTTAGTTTTTTAAGGAAACTCCATACTGTTTTCCATAGTGGCTGTATCAATTTACATTCCCACCAACAGTGCAAAAGGGTTCCCTTTTCTCCACACCCTCTCCAGAGTATATTGTTTGTAGATTTTTTTGATGGTGGCCATTCTCACCAGTGTGAGGTGATACCTCATTGTAGTTTTTTTTGTTTTGTTTTGTTTTCTTTGTGGTACTCGGGCCTCTCACTGTTGTGGCCTCTCCTGTTGCGGAGCACAGGCTCTGGACGCACAGGCTCAGTGGCCATGGCTCACGGGCCTAGCCACTCCACGGCATGTGGGATCTTCCCGGACCGGGGCATGAACCCGTGTCCCCTGCATCGGCAGGCAGACTCTCAACCACTGTGCCACCAGGGAAGCCCTTCATTGTAGTTTTGATTTGCATTTCTCTAATGATTGGTGATGTTGAGCATCCTTTCATGTGCTTGTTGGCAATCTGTATATCTTCTTTGGAGAAACGTCTATTTAGGTCTTCTGCCCATTTTTGGATTGGGTTGTTTGTTTTTTTGATATTGAGCTGCATGAGCTGCTTGTATATTTTGGAGATTAATCCTTTGTCAGTTGTTCCTTTACAAATATTTTCTCCCATTCTGAGGGTTGCCTTTCCATCTTGTTTACGGTTTTATGGTTTCCTTTGCTATGCAAAAGCTTTTAATTTTCATTAAGTCCCATTTGTTTATTTTTGTTTTTATTTCCATTTCTCTAGAAGGTGGGTCAAAAAGGATCTTGTGGTTTATGTCATGGAGTGCTTTGCCTATGTTTTCCTCTAAGAGTTTTATAGTGTCTGGCCTTACATTTAGGTCTTTAATAAATTTTGAGTTTATTTTTGTGTATGGTGTTAGGGAGTGTTCTAATTTCATTCTTTTACACGTAGCTGTCCAGTTTACCCGGCACCACTTATTGAAGATGCTGTCTTTTCTCCATTGTATATTCTTGCCTCCTTTATAAAAAATAAGGTGACCATATGTGTGTGGGTTTATCTCTCAGCTTTCTATCCTCTTCCATTGATCTGTATTTCTGTTTTTGTGCCAGTACCATACTGTCTTGATTACTGTAGCTTTGTAGTATCGTCTGAAGTCAGGGAGCCTGATTCCTCCAGCTCCGTTTTTCCTTCTCAGGGTTGCTTTGGCTATTCAGGGTCTTTTGTGTTTCCATAAAAATTGTGAATTTTTTTGTTCTAGTTCTGTGAAAAATGCCCTTCGTAGTTTGATAGGGATTGCATTGAATCTGTAGATTGCTTTGGGTAGTATAGTCATTTTCCCAATATTGATTCTTCCAATCCAAGAACATGGTATATCTCTCCATCTCTTTGTATCATCTTTAATTTCTTTCATCAGTTTCTTATAGTTTTTTGCATACAGGTCTCTTGTCTCCTTAGGTAGGTTTATTCCCAGGTATTTTATTCTTTTTGTTGCAATGGTAAATGGGAGTGTTTCCTTAATTTCTCTTTCAGACTTTTCATCATTAGTGTATAGGAATGCAAGAGTTTTCTGTGCATTAATTTTGTATCCTGCTACTTTACCAAATTCATTCATTAGCTGTAGTAGTTTTCTGGTAGCATCTTTAGGATTCTCTATGTATAGTATCATGTCATCTGCAAACAGTGACTGTTTTACTTCTTTTCCAATTTGGATTCCTTTTAATTCTTTTACTTCTCTGATTGATGTGGCTAAAACTTCCAAAACTATGTTGAATAACAGTGCTGAGTGTGGGCAACCTTGTCTTGTTCCTGATCTTAGTGGAAATGCTTTCAGTTTTTCAGCATTGAGAATGATATTGGCTGAGAGTTTGTCATATATGGCCTTTATTATGTTGAGGTAAGTTCCCTCTATGCCTACTTTCTGGAGGGTTTTTATCATAAATAATGTTGAATTTTGTCAAAGCTTTTTCTGGATCTATTGAGATGATCATACGGTTTTTCTCCTTCAGTTTGTTAGTATGGTGTATCACACTGATTGATTTGTGTATATTGAAGAATCCTTGCATTCCTGGGATAAACCCCACTTGATCATGGTATATGATCCTTTTAATGTGCTGTTGGATTCTGTTTACTAGTATTTTGTTAAGGACTTTTACATCTATGTTCATCAGTGATATTGGTCTGTAGTTTTCTTTTTTTGTGGCATCTTTGTCTGGTTTTGGTATCAGGGTGATGGTGGCCTCATAGAATGAGTTTGGGAGTGTTCCTCCCTGTGCTATATTTTGGAAGAGTTTGAGAAGGATAGGTGTTAGCTGTTCTGTAAATGTTTGATAGAATTCACCTGTGAAGGCATCTGGTGCTGGCTTTTGTTTGTTGGAAGATTTTTAATCACAGCCTCAATTTCAGTACCTGTGATTGCTCTGTTTATATTTTCTATTTCTTCCTGGTTCAGTCTCGGAAGGTTGTGCTTTTCTAACAATTTGTCCATTTCTTGAGGTTGTCCATTTTATTGGCATACAATAGTTGCTTGTAGTAATGTCTCATGATCCTTTGTATTTCTGTAGTGTCAGTTGTTACTTACCCTTTTTCATTTTTAATTCTATTGATTTGAATCTTCTCCCTTTTTTTCTTGATGAGTCTGGCTAATGGTTTATCAATTTTGTTTATCTTCTCAAAGAACCAGATTTTAGTTTCATTGATCTTTGCTATCGTTTCCTTCATTTATTTTTCAGTTATTTCTGATCTGATCTTAATGATTTCTTTCCTTCAACTAACTTTGGGATTTTTTTGTTCTTCTTTCTCTAATTGCTTTAGGTGTAAGGTTAAATTTTTTATTTGAGATTTTGCTTGTTTCTTGAGGTAGGTTTGTATTGCTATAAACCTCCCTCTTAGAACTGCTTTTGCTGCATTCCATGAGTTTTGAGTCATTGTGTTTTCGTTGTCATTTGTTTCTAAGTATTTTTTTATTTCCTCTTTGATTTCTTCAGCAATCTCTTGGTTATTTAATAGTGAATTGTTTAGCCTCCATGTGTTTGTATTGTTCACAGATTATTTTCCTGTAATTGATATCTAGACTCATAGTGTCATGATCAGAAAAGATACTTGATACGATTTCAATTTTCTTAAATTTACCAAGGCTTGATTTGTGACCCAATATATGATCTATCCTGGGGTATGTTCCGTGGGCACTTGAGAAGAAAGTGTAATCTGCTGTTTTTGGATGGAACGTCCTATAAACATCAATTAAGTCCGTCTTGCTTAATGTATCATTTAAAGCTTTTGTTTTCTTATTTATTTTTATTTTGGATGATCTATCCATTGGTGAAAGTTGGGTGTTAAAGTCCCCTACTATTATTGTGTTCCTGTTGATTTCCCCTTTTATGGCTGTTAGCATTAGCCTTATGCGTGAGGTGCTCCTATGTTAGGTGCATAAATATTTACAATTATTATATCTTTTTCTTGGATTGATCCCTTGATCATTATGTAGTGTCCCTCTTTGCCTCTTGTAACATTCTTTATTTTAAAGTCTATTTGTCTGATATGAGAATTGCTACTCCAGGTTTCTTTTGATTTCCATTTGCATGGAATATCTTTTTCCATCCCCTCACTTTCAGTCTGTATGTGTCCCTAGGTCTGAAGTCGGTGTCTTGTAGACAGCATATGTACGAATCTTGTTTTTGTATCCATTCAGCCACTCTATGTCTTTTGGTTGGAGCATTTAATCCATTTACATTTATGGTAGTTATCGATATATATGTTCCTATTACTATTTTCTCAATTGTTTTGGGTTTGTTATTTTAAGTCTTTTCCTTTGTTTCCTGCCTAGAGAAGCTCCTTTAGCATTTTTTGTAGAGCTGGTTTGGTGGTGCTGAATTCTCTTAGCTTTTGCTTGTCTGTAAATGTTTTAATTCTCTGTCGAATCTGAATGAGATCCTTTCTGGTAACCTTGGTTGTAGATTTTTCCCTTTCATCACTTTAAATATGTCTTGCCACTCCCTTCTGGCTTGCAGAGTTTCTGCTGAAAGATCAACTGTTAACCTTATGGGGATTCCCTTGTATGTTAATTGCTTTTCCCTTGCTGCTTTTAATATTTTTTCTTTGTATTTAATTTTTGATAGTATGATTAATATGTGTCTTGACATGCTTCTCCTTGCATTTATCCTGCATGGAACTCTCTCTGCTTCCTTAGCTTGATCAACTATTTCCTTACCCATATTATGGAAGTTTTCAACTATAATCTCTTCAAATATTTTCTCAGTCCTTTTTTTTCTCTTCTTCTTCTGGGACCCCTCTAATTCTAATGTTGGTACATTTAATGTTGTACCCGATGTCTCTGAGATCCTCCTCAGGTCTTTTCATTCTTTTTTCTTTATTCTGCTCTGCGGTAGTTATTTCCACTATTTTATCTTCCAGGTCACTTATCCATTCTTCCGCCTCAGTTATTTTGCTATTGATTCCTTCTAGAGAATTTTTAATTTCATTTATTCCTTCGTTCATCATTTTTTGTTTGCTCTTTAGTTCTTCTAGGTCCTTGTTAAATGCTTCTTGTATTTTCTCCATTCTATTTCCAAGATTTTGGATCATCTTTACTGTCATTACTCTGAATTCTTTTTCAGGTAGACTGACTATTTCCTCTTCATTTGTTTGGTCTGGTGGGTTTTTATCTTGCTCCTTCATCTGCTGTGTATTTCTCATTTTGCTTAACTTACTGTGTTTGGGATCTCCATTTCCCAAGCTGCAGGTTCGTAGTTCCCATTGTTTTTGGTGTCTGCTCCCATTGGTAAGGTTGGTTCAGTGTGTTGTGTAGGCTTCCTGGTGGAGGGGACTAGTGCCTGTGTTCTTGTGGATGAGGCTGGATCTTGTCTTTCTGGTGGGCAAGACCACATCTGGTGGTGTGTTTTGGGGTGTCTGTGAACTTAGTATGATTTTAGGCAAACTCTCTGCTAATGGGTGGGGTTGTGTTCCTGTCTTGCTAGTTGTTTGGCTTAGGGTGTCCAGTACTGTAGCTTGCTGGTCGTTGAGTGGAGCTGGGTCTTAGCATTGAGATGGAGATCTCTGGGAGAGCTTTCACCATCTGATATTACATGGGGATGGGAGGTCTCTGCGGGACCAATGTCCTGAACTTGGCTCTCCCACCTCAGAGGCTCAGGAAGGAAGAAAGAAAGAAGCAAGGAAAACAAAAGAAAGTTATTAAAATAGAAAAAAAATTATTAAAAATAATTTTAAAAAGAGAGAAAGAAAGAATAGAGCAACCAAACCAAGAAACAAATCCACCAATGATAACAAGCACTAAAAACTATACTTAGAAAAAAAAAAGAAAGAAAAAAAGGACAGTCAGAACCCTAGGACAAATGGTAAAGCAAAGCCTTTGGGAAGTCTGAGGTCTTCTGCCAGCGTTCAGTAGGTGTTCTGTAGGAGTTGTTCCACATGTAGATATAGTTTTGATGTATTTGTGGGGAGGAAGGTGATTTCCACATCTTACTCCTCTACCATCTTGAAGACACCCTGAAGAGCTAATATTTTTACATCATAATAATTACAAATGTTAATCAAGTGCTTATTATGTGCATCAGACAATGTTCTGAGTGGCTCACTGGAATTAATTAATCCTCACACATGCTTTCCCCAGATAGTTACATGCTTCTTTCTCTCCTTCATGTTTTCCATCCCACACTACTTCCTAAAAAATATCTAATCCACTACCCTATTTGCAATTGCAACCCTCTCTCTCATCCTTAGCCCTCTCAATCCCTTTAATGCTGTTCTTTATTTTTTTCCATTTTCTTTAGCATGTATCACATTCTAACATATTACATAATTTACTCATTTGTTGTGTTTGTTATTTACTATTCCCCCTGCTAGAATATAAACTCCAGCAGAACAAGGTTTTATCTATCCTGTTCACTGATAGATTCCACATGCGTGACACAGTATTTTGCACACTGTAGGTACACCAACAAATATTTGTTAAAGGAATGAGTAGACTAATAGTGGTTATTAACACTGTTGTGTTTTGAGCGTTTTAAAAACAGGAACCATGTCATCCGTGCCTGCACAGCGTCCAGCACAGGGTCAGTGTAGGTTTGCAGAATGAATGAAACCAAGAAGCTTCCCCTTCCTTGAGACAGGGAGATACCCAACACTAAGCTCATATTGGCTTCCTTGAAAAGACAACTTCTCATCTCACACCCAGAGAGCAAAATTACCTCTGACATGTAATTTAAAACTCGAGATGCCTAGTTATAAAGTCTTACCCAAGTAAATAGGATCAAACATCAGGGCATTTCCACTCTATCAAATGGATATTCTGGATTTAATATGGTCTCACATTCCCTCCCAGGCTGCTCCCCTCGGGTGAGGAAGAAGATGAATTTGGCTGAAGTGCCATCCAGAGGTTGATGGTCTGACTTCAACCAGGTAATTCCAAGTCCCGTCAGAGTCTCACTTTAATATCTGGTCAGTGAGAGGCCATTACCTCCCCAACTTCCATTCTGAGCCTCTTGCATCTATCGTAGACCTGGAAGAACGTACAATCTTCTACAACACCCTCAATCCTGCAGGATGTGGATTCCACCTGAAGCTATAGGAATTCTTAGACCACTATGTCACAGTTAACTGTGTTTGTGAAGCAGTAGGAACAACATTGGCTTCAGTTTCAATCTCCAGTCTGCTGGTTGTTCACTATGTAACCTCAAGCAAGTAGTTTAGCCTCTGTGAGACTTAGTTTCCTCAACTGTAAAATGGGCATAATAAAACCTACCGTTCATTATTTTTGTGGGATCTAGATGAAATCAATGTTATTTCCCTATTAGACCCTGAGTTCTCCTGGACAGACCTTTTTCTTTTTTTTCATTCTTTTATTCATTCATCTATTGAGCACCTACATTTACTGGGATCCACACAAGATCTCACAACGACAAATATTAAGGTGTTCTCCTTGCCTTGGAGGAGCTTACAGTCCTGTGTAATAAACCATTGCAACCTAATATGATGTGTTAAAATGAAACCAGGAAGAAACACCATGAGAACACAGAGGAGAGAATATTACACACAGAAAGATCAGGGAAGGCATCAAGCAGAATATGATGTGTGAACAGAGTTTTGAAATATCAGTTTTCCAGGCAGACAAGGGGGTTAGAAGGAAGCGTATTCAAGGTAGAGGGAACAGCATGAGCAAAGACGTGGTGTCATGGGTTATTCACCATTGTCAGGGTGATTCTCTAGCCTGCAGCATTAAAATCCCACACATAGAAGTTCTAAGCAAAAATGTGTTAAATGAACAAATCTTCATTAAGAATACCAAAAAGTCATTATAGACTATTTTTGGCATTCAGAGTCCAGTTTTTATTCACATCCAACTTTTTGGTAGTGGAGGGGTATTTGCACTTAACTGACCTATCACTGTTTTCTTGCATTTTTGAAATAATTGCTGGGACTCAGGAGGACAATGAATGGATCCTGAGACTCCATGAGTTTACATGAGGACTGGCCTCTGTCTTCTCTAATTAGCTGTGCTGGGAGAATATTGCCATACTTATTTATCCACACATTTGTCCTCCAAACTCTTCCAGCTTAATTTTACCCTTACTGATAACCCTAACTGGTATAAAGTGTCTCAGCCCTCAGAGACAAATGCTGGAGAGCTTTCTCGTCCAAGGGAAAGAGATAGAAAGTGATATCTCCTGAGCGCTCAAATATCACTTAGTGCTCTAACATAATGCTCATATGCCCGTTTTATAGAGGGAGAAACTGAGGCTTGGGGGCTTGGAGAATTTATGTTTCTTGCCAATAAATGGCAGAGCTGGGATTCTAAGTTGGGATATGAAAAGAGTAGGCCTATTTTTCTCATTATGAACTAAATGTTTGTGTCCCCCACAAATTCATGTGTTGAAGCCCTAACCCCAATGTGATGATATTAAGGAGATGGAGCCTTTGGGAGGTAATTAAGTTTAGATGAGGTCATAGGGGTGGGGCTCCCATGATGGTATTAGTGTCTTTATAAGAAGAGGAAGAGAGACCAGAGCTCATGGTCTCTCTGCCAGGACAGGACACAGCAAGAAGATGCTGTTTGCAAGCCAGGAAAAGGGTCCTCATCAGGAGGAACCAAATCAGTCAGCATCTTAATCTTGGACTTCCCAGACTCTAGAAAGATAAGAAATAAATATCTGTTGTTTAAACCACCCAGTCTGTGGTATTTTTTTATGGCAGCCTGAGCTGACTCAGACACTCACCCCTGCAGGATGTATGTGCCTGGTAGCCTCTGCACCTGGTAGCCTCTGACCAAAAGCACTTGTCTTGCCTTGTTCCACCAGTGAGTATCAAGAGCTTCTCAGGTTTCCTGGAAATGAGGGAATTACTAGGGCTTCTCCTCTGTCTATCTCTGGTGCCTTCTTTAGCCTTTCTCAGTCTTTGTCACTGAACCACTGAATCTTCTGGAGTCCCAACTAATCCTAGGGAAGGTGATCAGTCTGTAAGATGTCTAAGCACATCAGAAATTCAGAAACCACCCTCTACTGAGTAGGCATGGAATGACTTGGCCAGGTTCCCTGGGGCCAAGTCCGAACAGTAGCGCGCACAGGAATCACCAGGGAATACCTAACCATAAAGAGCAAGGACAGCGAAAAGCAAAGCCAGAAACTTGTGGAAGGTATAGCCATGGAAAACACAGCTTCCTGGCTGTGTGCATGTGTGCGTGTGTGCGTGTGTGTGTGTGTGAGAGAGAGAGACAGACAGACAGAGACAGAGAGAGAAAGGTGGATGGAACGGGGAAGTGAATGCACATGGTCACATGCATTGAAAAGAAATGGATTGTAAGAGTGAACTTGAAAAGAGAAGGTTCGAATAAGTAAATGTTTCCAGGGGAAACCTCAAAAAATTCTTTCTTCTGCAGACCTTTTTTAGTACCGTCATATGCCATGTCCACTCATTCCATTAAGACCCTCTAACATGCTTTAATTTTGATTAACTGGACTGTTTCCTTCACCAAATACCAGAAAATGATTCAAACCTGTGTTAGAGAATCAACATTGTGAAAATGACTCTACTACCGAAAGCAATCTATAGATTCAATGCAATCCCTATCAAACTACCACTGGCATTTTTCACAGAACTAGAACAAAAAATTTTGCAATTTGTATGGAAACACAAAAGACCCCGAATAGCCAAAGCAATCTTGAGAACGAAAGAAGGAACTGGAGGAATCAGGCTCCCAGACTTCAGACTATACTACAAAGCTACAGTTATCAAGACGGTATGGTACTGGCACAAAAACAGAAAGATAGATCAATGGAACAGGATAGAAAGCCCAGAGATAAACCCACGCACATATGGTCACCTTATGTTTGACAAAGGAGGCAGAAATGTACAGTGGAGAAAGGACAGCCTATTCAATAAGTGGTGCTGGGAAAACTGGACAGCTACATGTAAAAGTATGAAATTAGATCACTCCCTAACACCGTACACAAAAATAAGCTCAAAATGGATTAAAGACCTAAATGTAAGGCCAGAAACTATCAAACTCTTAGAGGAAAACATAGGCAGAACACTCTATGACATAAATCACAGCAAGGTCCTTTTTGACCCACCTCCTAGAGAAATGGAAATAAAAAGAAGAGTAAACAAATGGGACCTAATGAAACTTAAAAGCTTTTGCGCAGCAAAGGAAACCATAAAGAAGACCAAAAGACAACCCTCAGAATGGGAGAAAATATTTGCAAATGAAGCAACTGACAAAGGATTGATCTCCAAAATTTATAAGCAGCTCATGCAGCTTAATAACAAAAAAACAAACAACCCAATCCAAAAATGGGCAGAAGACCTAAATAGACATTTCTCCAAAGAAGATATACAGAGTGCCAACAAACACATGAAAGAATGCTCAACATCACTAATCATGAGAGAAATGCAAATCAAAACTACAATGAGATATCATCTCACACCAGTCAGAATGGCCATCATCAAAAAATCTAGAAACAATAAATGCTGGAGAGGGTGTGGAGAAAAGGGAACCCTCTTACACTGTTGGTGGGAATGTAAATTGATACAGCCACTGTGGAGAACAGTATGGAGGTTCCTTAAAAAGCTACAAATAGAACTACCATATGACCCAGCAATCCCACTACTGGGCATATACCCTGAGAAAACCATAATTCAAAAAGAGTCATGTACCAAAATGTTCATTGCAGCTCTATTTACAATAGCCCAGAGATGGAAACAACCTAAGTGTCCATCATCGGATGAATGGATAAAGAAGATGTGGCACATATATACAATGGAATATTACTCAGCCATAAAAAGAGACGAAATTGAGCTATTTGTAATGAGGTGGATAGACCTAGAGTCTGTCATACAGAGTGAAGTAAGTCAGAAAGAGAGAGACAAATACCGTATGCTAACACATATATATGGAATTAAAAAAAAAAAATGTCATGAAAAACCTAGGGGTGAAACAGGAATAAAGACACAGACTTACTAGAGAATGGACTTGAGGCTATGGGGAGGGGGAAGGGTAAACGGTGACAAAGCGATAAAGAGGCATGGACATATATACACTACCAAACGTAAGGTAGATAGCTAGTGGGAAGCAGCCGCATAGCACAGGGAGATCAGCTCGGTGCTTTGTGACCGCCTGGAGGGGTGGGATAGGGAGGGTGGGAGGGAGGGAGACGCAAGCGGGAAGAGATATGGGAATATATGTATATATGTAACTGATTCATTTTGTTGTGAAGCTGAAACTAACATACCATTGTAAAGCAATTATACTCCAATAAAGATGTTAAAAAAAAAAAAAAAACCTGTGTTAGAAAATTAAAGGCTTTATACTGAATATGGCATAGCCTTTTTTTTAACCAAGCACTACATATAATAATAATCTTAGTAAGGACATTCTCAAGGTGAAGTAAGTCGTTTTCTCTGGTACTAAATATGCCATTTTTCATGCACATAAACTAAATACTAGGTTAAGGATAAATAATGTGGTTTGTGGGTGACAAACTAAAGCTTAGTATTCTTTAGAGGTTCTCTGTCAAAGTTACCGCTCCCTTTCCATCATCTTCCTGGGAGGAAGCATTGGATGACAGAATCGAGGGAACAATCTGTCTGGACAGTGTGGGGAATTAAATGCCATTGTATGGACTTGTACAGGGTTATTTGTTAGCTTCTGCACTTGTGTTCAAAAAGACCAGCTGTCCCTTGTCCTCACAGGACAATGAGGACAATAAAACAGAGCAGCCCACAGAAGGCTCGGAGTAAATCAACCATGCTAAGAATATACTGAAGCCACGCCTGCAAACTCCAAGCATCCCTGAACACAGAGAAAGCTGGATAAATGTTTGTTGAATTTAGTATCAAGATGAATGAATAGGAAGGGGTCTTTAGAGCACGAGCTCTCCCTTCCTCAACCTTTCATCAGTGGATAAGGTTTTGGTTCTGCTTTGCCCCCCCACCCAAAAAAAAAAAGGTGAATGAATACAAGCACAGACATGAAAATAAGAACTGCTATCCTGTTGTTCTCTAGACATATGTCCAAGATTGGGATCTGTCTTGTGTCACCATGCTTTGAGGACTACAGAAACCCTGGAATATGGTAGGGGAGTTTGTATCTGGATCTCAAAGCAATGCTATTTGAAGTTGAAGGGATGGAGAACAGTTAGGGAGAGCACTCATGGGACATGATCATTATCTTTAGAAAATGGAAGACTCTGCATGTAAGAATGGGAATCACGATTGCATTATGTGGCCATAAGGAGAATGGGACCCTGCATGTGAAATACTGAGCTACATTTACCTTAAAATTTAAATTTTACCAACTTTCTAATGGTAGAGTTTTTAAAGATAGAATGGGCTGACTCAACAGGAAGTAAGTCCTCTACAACTCAAGGTCTTCAAGAGATGGTCTATCGGGACTTCCCTGGTGGCGCAGTGGTTAAGAATCTGCCTGCCAATGCAGGAAACATGGGTTAGAGCCCTGGTCTAGGAAGATCCCACAGAGCAACTAAGCCTGTGCGGCGCAACTAGTGAGCCTGCGTTCTAGAGCCCACAAGCCACAACTACTGAAGCCTGCGTGCCACAGCTACTGAAGCTCACACGCCTAGAGCCCGTGCTCCACAACAAGAGAAGCCACTGCAATGAGAATACCGTGCACCGCAACAAAGCGTGCACCGCTCGCTGCAACTAGGGAAAGCCCTCGCACAGCAACAAAGACCCAACACAGCCAAAAATAAATAAATAAATGTATAAAAAAAAAGACAGAGAGAGATGATCTATCAAGTGACAGATTCAAAAGTTAGTCTACACTACCTTTCAAGGAAAAGATTCTTTGATTCTATGAGAGAGAGAAAATCACTGTATTAGTTGGACTAAAGGCTAGGCTGCCATAACAAAGAGACTCAAACATTCAGTCACTTAAAGAACAAAGAAATTTATGATTCATACGTAACAGTGTAGGGGCAGGTTGGCAGCCCCCATTCCATAAAATCATCATGAGAACCAGGCTGCCTTGGGCATGAGTTGTGCCCCTGCCTTTAACTTGAGGCTCCCGAAGTAATCTCCAGTCATCACTATATCAATCAGTGAGGAGGAAACAGGCAAAGTCCAGGACAGATGCTTCTTATTAACCAGGGGATACACATTACTTCCACTCCTTTTCCACTGGTGTGCCTGGTCACATAACTGTCTCACTGCAAAGGATGCTGGGAAACGTAGTCTGAGCTGAGCATCCAGGAAGAAGGAAAAGGATTGGGAAACAAACATCAGACTCCACCAGAATCATCATGTATAATGTAATGATCTGTCATTATCCTTCAACTAACCTGTGTATTAATCTATTGATATTAATAACTAATACAGTTAAAAATACAGCTTTGGAGCCAGTCTGCCTGGTTTCGACATCTAGCTCCACCACTTAATAACTGGCAGTAGGCAAGTTAAACTCTGTATCCTTCCATTTCCTTGTTACATGGGGACAATAAACTACCTACCTAATAAGGTTTTCATGACGAGTAAATGAAATAATGTAACTAAAGTACTTAGAACAGTATCTGGCACCTCATAAGAGCTCAGTAAGTATTATTGCTTATTACCATGTAAATATGGGAAGGAAGAAATACCTTTTCGGGGTATCGTCTGGATACGTTATTTCCCATTGACGTATGTGAGCTGAATGTGAAATACTTTCATGGCATGTAACTAAAAGGGATGATTTGGCTTTTTTCACTTTCAGAAGTGGATCCACTCGTATCCTCTGGTCCCCCTTATTTACCAACTCAGAGCAAAATGGCTGCTTTATAACATTTCTTTTCCGTCCACCTGCCCTCATGCTTTGGAAAAGGAAAGCAGACTAGAAAAACTGCAAGATGTCACCCCTGACTGTTTGATAATGTGATTAGATTCTAAGCAAATAAACGCCCCCTACTTGCTGAACGGGCTCCAATCAGCGCTTGGAAGAAGGATAAAAACATCATTGCAAGAACAAACAACAACCCACACACAAACAAATAAAAATGTCACCCCTTCTCGGTGCCAGCTTGCATTAGCAAATGGGTAATCAGAATTTTCAAATGGAAACATACTTTTGCCGTCTTATTTGGATTTTTATGATGAATTTTGCACAATGCCCGAGGCTGCCTTACAGGAGACCTGGGAAGTCCCCGTCTAATGATTAACAGGGCTGAAGATCCTCTCTGAGAGGTTAAAGTTGCTCGAAAAATTCAACCCATTAATTAGCAAGAGCCCTGGCTGTCTGGGGTGGCCCAGGCCCTGTGAAGGGTAGTGGAGTTGGTCACGTGGGAAGATCCGTGTCCGGGGCCGTGTCCCATAGAAGTTCATGGTCTGATGGATGAAATATATCACCTGAAGGCTGGGAGGTGACCCCAGGGAGCACATTTACAATGTGTGGTCCAGGTTATAAGACACAAGGACTCTGAGAAGGGACCCTGCAAGGGCATATAGCTAGTAAGTAGCAAAGGCAAGACTCTACCCGAGATTTATGAGATTACAAAGCACATGGTTGACAGTTCATTAGAGGGGTGGACTTCGGCTGAGCTTCTACGGGTATGCAGTGTTCGGAATGGAGCGGAAGCATGAGGGGTGGCTGGGTGGGTATCCAACACAGTCACAGGCTGAAGGGAGAGTCTGCTTACACAAACCAACATCCGCTTTCCCCCCTTCCTAGCTTCTGACCCTCATCCCTTCCTCTCTCGGTCACCCGAACCCCCACCGGCTCTACTTCTCCTGCACTTTGTCGCCTTCTTGCTTTTGCCTAGACTAATGCTTCCTCCTGGAAGGCCAACCCAGCTCAATCCCACCCATCCCTCACGGTCAGCCCAGGGTGTACCACCTGCGGGAGACCCTCTGTACCATCCACCCGTTCATTTAGTAGGTATCAGTTTAGCATGCGCTGCATTCCCAATGACCTTTGAGGTACCGGGGATTCAGCAGCGGACAATGTTAAATCCCTACCCTGATGGAGCCTACCTTCTAACTGGAAGAGACAGAAAATAAGCAAACAGACAAATAAACACCCAAATTATGTCAAGTGGCGATAAGTGCTCTAAAGAAGAATAAGAAGTGTATGGTGATAGGGGGTGATGGGGTAGAGGCAAGGCAGGGTGGTGAGGGGAGACTTCTCTCATGAATGCAAGGAAGGATGGGCGAGTTCAGGGAACAGCTGGAAGGTGGCACACCTGGAGCAAGGTGAGGGGAAGGAAGACAGGTAGGAGAGGATGGCCGAGATGGGGGAGGGCTCTTGCTACCCCCCTGACCAGAACTGACCACTTTCTACTTTCCACCTTCTCTGAACAATCTTGTTTTCATCTCCTCTACTTTGCTTCAAGTCACACTCTGGTCAACTGTGAGTGCATCAGTCCTCCATGAGGTTGTGACCCACTGGGGCTGAGAACCTTGTTTTCTTCAGCATTATGGCACTAGTGCCTAGCACAGAATGGCTCTCACGTCTCTGACTTGCACAGATTGGGAGGACTCGGCTGGAAGTTATGCAGGTAAGAAGATGAGTCTAGGTAGCGGTGGGGCCTGGCACCCTGTGGTCCAATACACCATATCTGCAGGGGCTCAACAATCTAGTCTAACAGGTCTGATCCCGTGAGGGTGTGATACTCCAGGTGGTGTGTCATGTCTGTGGTCCATGTGTTAGTCATCAGAACAGTTCCAGCAACAGGGACAGGACCCCAAGGGACTGTTAAGAGGTAGATAAAGGAGTCAGGGGGCTGAGAGTCAGGACGGAGCTCCAACTGCCCCTGCGAAGTGATGTGTTCGATAGGAAACTGAGGCAGGAAGCCTGTCTGTGAGCCTGGGCTGGTCCAGCCAGGTGAGGAGAAAGCCGTGACTCAATGCCCCCAGAGATGCCCAGGCTCATCCCCAGGTATACCCAGTCCTATGACTGTAGCTGCTACAAAAGCAGAGATGACACTCCTTCCTGATGGAGTCCGGGAGTGGGAGGAACCTTTATTCAGCAGACAGAGACCAAAGGGGCATTCGTTTCAAGAGATGCACAGAGACCACACTGCAGCCTCGGATACGTAGAATGGTTCAGCTAAGGCTAACTTCCTGCTCTCCCATCAGCACGCATCTCGCAATCCCCTCCCCTGCCTTCTCCATGAGTTCCTAGGAGAGCCTCACGTGACACCTCGGGAGGAGGTTGCGGGGAGCAGTCGTACCTGATAGGTCTCTCCTTAGAGCCAATTCTGAGCCTGAAAAGCAATTTGTAGCTGCAAATGCATAATAACTCCCGGGTCCACCTCTCCTTCTCATCCTCCCTCCAGTGATCAAAGAGCTTTTCATGAGCTCCCTTGGCCTTCCTGTTCTCCTCCAGACTTGCTGTGGAGTCTCTGGGGAAGCCCCCAGAATCACTGAATGTGAAGCGGACTCTCCCAGCTAACAGTCGACTCTGGGCTCTGCCGGCACCAAGCACTCCGGAACTCTATGGAGATCTCACGTGCCTCAAACACCAGGCACGATACAGGCAGAGCTCAGAGAACAGCAGGTCCTCTAGCACTTCCTATCTAATAGTGTCATTTTATGGTGAAATAACTGAGATCCAGAGCAAGAGAGAGAGGGATCTTTTGTGGCAGTTATCTTCATTTGGGCCTCTGAAGAAATTGCCTGCATCTCTGGTTACCTCTTGGTTTCCAGATTTTATTTTCATCTGTATTATTAGTCTTTCATCTATGATGACTTTATATTAAATAAGAACATTCTAGAACACTGCTGTGGAACAGCCCTCCACAGTTCAAAATGGGCAGGAGCTTGGAAAAAGAGTTTGGGAGTGGATTTCCTATTAGTACTCCTTCCCTTTCTGAAGATGTTCACCCATTCCCAGGCTCACAGACACCCAGGTCCCTATTTGGGCATTTCATGAAACAGACGGACACTAGGGTTATAGCTAGACTAGATGGGGTGGTCTGGGAACCCTCAAGGAGGAAATGACATTTGAGCTGAGTTCATGGAAAGAATGAGACAGCCATAAGGAGATCTAAGAGCAAAGGGCTCCAAGTAGATGGAGCGTCAAATGCAAAGGCCCTGAGGTAGAAAAAAATCTTACATGAAAATAGAGAAAGAGAGCTACCGTACCGTCTTGTCTCAATTCTTGCAAGAACCTCCAAACTGGTTCTCCCTGATTCTACCCTTGACCCCCCCCACACACACACTGTATTTTAACACAACAGTCAGAAAAAAATGTATCACGTAAATAAGATCATTTTACTCATTTTTCCTAACCTCCTGACCCGTTCATCTAGAAAAAAAATTTTTTTAAAAAAGAGAGAAAGAGAAAGCCACCCAATCTTAGTGCCGTTCACTTAATCCAATACCAATCACTCTCTTACATCATTCTATTTTATTGTCTTTATAAATACTGAAAGTGTCTTGTTTATGTGTTTTAATTATTTTCTGTCCTTACCCCCTAAAATGTAAGCTCTATCAGAACAAGGACCTATCTTTTTCACTGTTGTATTGCCTGAAAATTATTAGGTCCTACATCTAAATATCTGTTGAATGAATGATCAATGAATGAGGATAAATTTTGGAGGCAAACATTTAAGGACTTACTTTTGAGTTGAACGTAGGGGATGAGAGAAAGTGAGCAGTCAAAAAACAGTCCCCGGGACTTCCCTGGTGGTTCAGTGGTAAAGAATCCGCCTTGCAATGCAGGAGACATGGGTTCGATCCCTGGTCAGGGAACTAAGATCCCACACGCCAGGGGCAACTAAGTCCGCGTGCCACAATTACTGAGCTTGCACGCCTCAACTAGAGAAGAGAAAAAAACCCACACACCACAACTAGAAAGAAGCCCATGCACCACAACGAAGAGCCCGTGCTGCAGTGAAAGATCCCGCGTGCCTCAACAAAGATCTCACGTGCCGCAGCTAAGACCCAATGCAGCCAAAAATAAATAAAATAAATAAATAATAAATAAATCTTTAAAAAAAAAAAAGTCCCCAAATCCATATCTCCAGGAAAGTGTTTCTCCAAACTCAGGTATTCAACATTCTATTGAACACCATCTCTATGTCCTATGATCATTCGAAAACTAAAATCTTTCTCTCTTTTTCCCGAAAGAAATATTCCTCCTCCTTGTCTTTATTTAGAACTTTAGAGAAGGACCCTGATTGGTCCATTTAGATCACATATCCCTTGCGTTTGGATCAAGGAGTTAGGGAACTAGCATTGGACAGACTTGGGTCATATGGGTGGAAGAAGGCTATGATTGGCTAGCTCCCCAGAACCATATGGAATTTGGGAAAGCAGTTCTGCCAAAGGATAGACTGGGGGGAGTGATACCAGAAGAAGGAAATGAAAGCTTGGCGGACAAAAACAACAGATGCCAACTACTAACGGTACATCATTGTCCTAAAGATGAAATATACACCCTTTAGCATGACATACAAGGGCCTTTACCATCTGGTCCTGTCCACCTCCCCTGCCTCTTCTCTTAGGTCTGTCGATAACTGTGCTCTGGTGGTATGTACTTCGAGGATATCCTGCTTTCTATTTTACCTCTGAACCTCTACTGGAAGTGTCCCCTGCCTGTGTCTTTGCCCAAACCCTGTTTTATTCAGCTCTAGTGTGATGTTTTAAGAGAAAGCCCTTCCTAAAAAAGAACAAAATAATGCCATTTGCAGCAACATGGATGCAACTAGAGATGATCACACTAAGTGAGGTAAGTCAGAAAGAGAAAGACAAATATCATATGATATCACTTATATGTGGAATCTAAAACATGGCACAAATGAACCGATCTACAAAACAGAAATAGACTCATAGACATAGAGAACAGACTTGTGGTTGCCAAGTGGAGGGAGAGGGAGAGGAATGGACAGGGAATTTGTGGTTGGTAGATGCAAACTATTACATTTAGAATAGATAAACAACAAGGTCCTAACGTATAGCACGGGGAAATATATTGAATATGCTGTGATAAACCATAATGGAAGAGAATATTTAAAAAGAACGTATATATGCATAAAACTGAGTCACTTTGCTGTACAGCAGAAATTAACACAACATCGTAAATCAACTCTACTTCAATAAAAATATTTAAAAAAGAAGAAGAACCAGGCTGAACTGACATATAAAAGAACATATAACTAAATAGTGATTGAACAGAAGAATTAAGATGTGAAAGAGAAAATTCTGATAGAAAAAAATGAATGAAAAGAGTTCCTACTAAGAGGAAAGATGTCCCATTTACAACAATGGCTTTGCTGGATGATCAGTTTTTAAGAGTAAGGATGGACTTTACAATAGAATTAGAAGAAAAAGGCAGAGAATAAAATAAATGAAATTAACAGTGAGGGCAGTCATTCTCAATAACGTCAGAAGTGACACCTGTGAAATTTGACATTCACTGTAATAAATAAAAGCACCAAATTAAAAAAAGAGAGAGAGAAAGCCCTTCCTGATATTCAGGCTGCCATGTATTCCGTACTTCCATCTTTCACCTCCTGCAGCCTATGTGTGCACAGGGATTTAGCCCTCTGTGTGCACCCAGCTGGGAGCTCCTTGAGAAAACAGCTGTGCCTTTCAGCTCTATTTCTGTTTACACTTTAAATTCCTCTGTGAGTGTTTGCTGCTTTAGCGAATAGGAAGGAAGAGAGAATCAGAGAGAGAGCAAAGGAGAAAAAAGAGGAAGCCAGGGAGGGGTCTTAGCAATGAATGAGAGAGCATTTCTTATTGTAACAAAAGAATACGACTCTCCCGAAGGTCAATAGGTTACTTTCAGTTTCTCAGACAAAAGTGAGTTGGACCAAGTTTGTTACTGGGATGAAAGGCAGAACTCCCATGCATACCCTGAGGCAGATATTTGGAAGTGTCCAGCTAACACGTTTTTCCCAGAAACTCCCAGATGCAGTAATAGCCCCAGTCACGCAGTGCTGGTGGGAGAGGAGAGCGCGTTGCAACAAGCCTTTTGAGGAGAATTGGGCAGCATCTTCCAGAGCTGAAGATGCACATACCCAGTGACCCAACTTCTCCACTCCTAGATGTAGAGGGTCTCTCACACACTCAGGAACATGGACTAGACTGTTACCTGTAACATTATTTATAAATTGTGAACATTTCAAATTAGCCCAAATATCCCTTTGAAGGAGAAGAGGTAAATAAATTCTATTCCAATAAATAAACAGGTTAATTTATTGGAATAGAATACAGGAGGCAAGAGGAATGAACTAGCACGACCTATATCAAAATGGATGAATCCGAAGAGCATATGGAAAAAGATGAATTGTAGAAAGATATGGAAAGTGTGATATAAACCTACTTTGAAAACATGCAAAACACATCAACAACTTGCCTATGGATAGATATATAGTACAAGTATAAAAATGTGCATGGAATGTTCAGAAGAATGGTTACAAGCGGTAAGGAAGGGATACAAATGAGATGGAGTATGCAGATAGTGTTTATAGGGAAATTTACCTGCTTCTATAATGTTTGTTTCTATTTTAAAGGTCTGAAACACACATGAAAAATATTTGATAAATCTGGGTAGTGGACACAGGGGCTTTTAAATTTATTCTTTCCGGTACAGTAGACACTAGTAGTAGTAAACATGTGGTTAATTCATTTTGGATTTAAACTAATTAAAATTTATTAACATCTTTATTGGAGTATAATTGCTTTACAATGGTGTGTTAGTTTCTGCTGTATAACAAAGTGAATCAGCTATACATATACATATATCCCCATATCTCCACCCTCTTGGCTTTCCCTCCCACCCTCCATGTCACACCCATCTAGGTGGTCACAAAGCACCGAGCTGATCTCCCTGTGCTATGCGGCTGCTTCCCACTAGCTATCTACCTTACGTTTGGTAGTGTATATATGTCCATGCCTCTCTCTCACTTTGTCACAGCTTACCCTTCTCCCTCCCCATATCCTCAAGTCCATTCTCTAGTAGGTCTGTGTCTATTCCTGTCTTACACCTAGGTTCTTCATGACTTTTTTTTTTTTCTTAGATTCCATATATATGTGTTACCATATGGTATTTGTTTTTCTCTTTCTGACTTACTTCACTCTGTATGACAGTCTCTAGGTCCATCTACCTCACTACAAATAACTCAATTTCGTCTATTTTCATGGCTGAGTAATATTCCATTGTATATATGTGCCACATATTCTTTATCCATTCATCTATTGATGGACACTTCGGTTGCTTCCATGTCCTAGCTATTGTAAAAAGAGCAGCAATGAACTTTGTGGTACATGACTCTTTTTGAATTATGGTTTTCTCAGGGTATATGCCCAGTAGTGGGATTACTGGGTCATATGGTAGTTCTATTTTTAGTTTTTTAAGGAACCTCCATACTGTTCTCCATAGTGGCTGTATCAATTTACATTCCCACCAACAGTGCAAGAGGGTTTCCTTTTCTCCACACCCTCTCCAGCATTTATTGTTTGTAGATTTTTTGATGATGGCCATTCTGACTGGTGTGAGATGATACCTCATTGTAGTTTTGGTTTACATTTCTCTAATGGTTAGTGAAGTTGAGCATCCCTTCATGTGTTTGTTGGCCATCTGTATATCTTCTTTGGAGAAATGTCTATTTAGGTCTTCTGTCCACTTTTGGATTGGGTTGTTTATTTTTTTTGATATTGAGCTGCATGAGCTGCTTGTAAATTTTGGAGATTAATCCTTTGTCAGTTGCTTCACTTGCAAATATTTTCTCCCATTCTGAGGGTTGTCTTTTCATCTTGTGTATGTTTTCCTTTGCTATGCAAAAGCTTTTAAGTTTCATTAGGTCCAAAGCAATCTTGAGAAAGAAAAACGGAGCTGGACGAATCAGGCTCCCTGACTTCAGACTATACTACAAAGCTACAGTAATCAAGACAGTATGGTACTGGCACAAAAACAGAAATATAGATCAATGGAACAGGATAGAAAGCGCACAGATTAACCCACGCACATATGGTCACCTTATTTTTGATAAAGGAGGCAAGGATATATAATGGAGAAAAGACAGCCTCTTCAATAAGTGGTGCTGGGAAAACTGGACAGCTACATGTAAAAGAATGATATTAGGACACTCCCTAACACCATACACAAAAATAATACTCAAAATGGATTAAAGGCCTAAATGTAAGGCCAGGCATTATAAAACTCTTAGAGGAAAACATAGGCAGAACACTCTATGATGTACATCACAGCAAGATCCTTTTTGACTCCTAGAGAAATGGAAATAAAAACAAATTAATTAAAATTTGATAAAATTAAAAATTTAGTTTCTCAGCACACTAGCCACATTTCATGTGTTCAGTGCTCACATGTGGCTAGTGACTGCTGTCCTGGAAAACAAGTGGTTGTCATATGGGCCAGAGCATATTACAGAACATTCCTGTTATTATAGAAAATTCTATTGGACAACCCCAATCTACGATCTTGTATAATTGAATATTTCGCAGTTAAAATTTTGAGATTAAGTTGACTAAAGCATCCTCTGCTGTCAGCTATCATGCTGACACAGGATCACACTAGTTAATTATATAAAATCTGTTGCAAAGGCAACAAAAGCAAAAATAAACAAGTGGGCCTACACCACACAAAAGTCTTCTGCACAGCAAGGAAACAAATCAACACAATGAAAAGTCAACCCACAAAATGGGAGAAAATATTTCCAAACCATATACCGAATAACAGCTTAACACGCAAAATATATAAGGAACTCTTACAACTCAATAGCAAAAAAAAAGATAATTTTAAAATGGGCAAAGGACCTAAATAAACATATTTCCAAAGGTTAAAATGGCCAACTAGTCATGAAAAGAATAACATCACTAATCATCAAGGACATGAAAATCAAAACCATAGTGAGATATCACCTCATACATTTTAGGGTGTCTATTATCAGAAAGACAAGACATAACAAATTTTGGTGAGGATGTGGAAAAACTGGAACACTTGTGTTGATGAGATTGTAAACTGATACAGCCGTTATAGAAAACAGCATGGAAGTTCCTCAAAAAATTGAAATAGAACTACCATATGATCCAGTAATCATACTTCTGGGTGTATGCCAAAATAAATGAAATCACTATCATGAAGAGATCTGCATGCCCATGTCCATTGCAGTATTATTCACAATAGCCAAGAAATAGAAACAACCGAAGCATCCTTCTATAGATGAATGGATAAAGAATATACTATATATATATATATATTCATAAAATTGAATTTTTTTTTTTTTTTTTTTTTTGCGGTACGCGGGCCTCTCACTGTTGTGGCCTCTCCCGTTGCAGAGCACAGGCTCCGGACGCGCAGGCTCAGCGGCCATGGCTCACGGGCCCAGCCGCTCCGTGGCATGTGGGATCTTCCCGGACCGGGGCACAAACCCGTGTCCCCTGCATCGGCAGGCGGACTCTCAACCACGGCGCCACCAGGGAAGCCCCATAAAATGGAATATTAATCAGCCTTTACAAAGAAGGAAGTATGGTTACTTGCAACAACATGGATCAACCTAGAAGGCATTTCGCTCAGTGAAATAAGCCAGACAAAGACAAATACTGTATGGAATCAGTAGACTGGTGGTTGCCAGGGGCTGGGGCGGGGGGTGGAAATGGGGACATGTTGGTCAAGGGGTATAGAATTTCAGTAATAAGATGAATAAGCTCTCAGGGTCTAATGTACAGCATGGTAACCATAGTTAGTAACAACACTGTATTGTATACTTGAATTAACAAGACAGTAGATCTTAATCTTTCTCATAAAAGAAAAGGTTAACTATGTGTGAGGTGATTGATGTTTTAATTAACTTGATGGGAATAATTTCACAATATATACATATATCAAATCATCACATCGTACACTTTAAATATATTACAATCTTGCCAATTATGCCTCAATAAAGCTGAAAAAAGGTTAATTTCCAAGTCTACTATTAACATAATACACATTGATACAAATAAATATAACTTTTCCCAAAAAATAAAATATTTACTTACTATGGCAAGTAAAAATACAATTAATTTTTTAAATTTTAAGAAGATATAGGGAGAGTGTTTTAGTTTGAGGTTACGGCATGTGGAAAAGCTCCAACAAGGAGGACTTGACCTTCACACAGATGACATGTTTGGGGCACATGAAACGGCTCATTATGGCTAAGGTGTAATTCTGAAGAGGGATCGGAAAGGCATGAGGCCGGACAGGAAGGAGGTGACAATCAGGGGATGACATTGTTGGTCATGCTTAATAATTAGGGGGAGGGGGAGCCACTGAAGATTTTTATGTAAGGAATTGGCTACATTTGATTTGCATTTTAAGAATCTCCCTCTGGCTACTATGTGGATGATTATCTGGAGGGAAATTTCTTAGAGATTATTGTAATAATCCAGCCAAGAAGTGATAAGAGCCTTCACTAGGTAGAAAGAGAGAGAGGACAGAATATAAAGCCATTGCAGAGGGAGAATTCACAGGACGTGGTGACTAACTGCATGTGGAGATGAAAGGAGAAGATGAGGTTAAGAGGAATTGCTGTGCTTTGTGCTTGGTTGACAGGTAAGTGGGTGTTATCACTGAAATGAGGAACGTGGGAAAACAGAGCCAGTTTGGAGAGAAAGACATGAGTTAATTTTTTGACATCTTGCATTTTATTTTATTTTATTTTTTAACATCTTTATTGGAGGATAATTGCTTTACAATGGTGTGTTAGTTTCTGCTTTATAACAAAGTGAATCAGTTATACATATACCTATGTCCCCATATCTCTTCCCTCTTGCGTCTCCCTCCCTCCCACCCTCCCTATCCCACCCCTCCAGGCGGTCACAAAGCACCGAGCTGATCTCCCTGTGCTATGCGGCTGCTTCCCACTAGCTATCTACCTTACGTTTGGTAGTGTATATATGTCCATGCCACTCTCTCACTTCCTCCCAGCTCACCCTTCCCCCTCCCCGTATCCTCAAGTCCTGTATTCTTTAGTAGGAATAAAGATGCAGACCTACTAGACATGTTGCGTTTTGATGCCCATAAAACTCACAGGTGGTGGGTATTAATAAGCAGTTGATTTTAAAGGTTTAAAGCTCATGAGAGAGTTCTGTACAGGTGAAAAGTACAGAGATTTGTGAGTCATCAGTATGGAGATGGTGCCTAGTCATAGGGCAAGAATTACGTCACTCAAGGAGTGTGCTAAAGGGAGAACAGTAAAGGACCTAGGAAGGGACCTATCAGGAAAGGGAAGATAGAGGAAATGTTTTCCTGCTCTGCCTACTTCTCTGCATTCCCCCCTTACTCACTTCTCCCCCAGGAGAAGGAAAGAGTAATCTGATTGGCCAGATTTTATGACGTTTATTGGTCATAAATAAGTGGATGAAATCACTGAATGTAAAAGATCAGACAAGGTGAATGAAGTAGAACTTATCTATAATCATTGCACTATGATTGAAGTTCATCACCTATTGAGAACCCACCTGTGTGAGTGGCCTTATAGGGATGGGATCCTGTCTCCGGAGCTCAAACCCTGTCCTTCCACAATCACCCACCTGTACTGCAGACAACACCAAGCAAATGACCACTGGGGTTTTGACCCCAAAGCCTTATGTGGACAGTCCTGGTGAGCTGAGCCAGCCTTCAGGAAGCCCCAAGGCTACAGGTCCAAGGCCAGGACCAGAGCAGATCAAGCCATCTCCTTTCCCCTTTCCCTGTGGGTGCACTCCAGTGGATAGGAAAGATGGGCCTAAGGGAAAGCATGCCAGGGAAAGAACGGGAAAGGGGGCTAGCCTCAGGGTGTACAGAGCGGGCCCCTATTGGCTCATGGGAGATAAGGCATGCCTTTCTTCTCAACATCATGTACAGCCACTTCACAGTGATGGCTAGAAACTGGTCATGGAGGGAGTATTTATGCTACTGAGTCCATGCTCTTACTGCTTGCTGCAAGACAGGCCAATAAACTGAGAGAGGAGGTGTTGGGGCAAGGAATAACGACTTTATTCAGAAAGCCAGCAGACCGAGAAGACGGTGGACTAGTGTCCCTAAGAACCATCTTGCCCAGGTTTGGATGCTAGTTTCTTTTACAGAACAAAGAAGGGGGAGGTGGGGATGTACAGTGAAAAAGGCAATAAGTTGTTGCAAATATTTCCTGGTTCCAGCCAGACTCCTGAAGCCATTCATAGGTGGGCCTAGTCAGGATGTTTCCTGCGAGGTATTTCAGAGTAACGCTCAGGCATGGGAAGCAGGGTTCCTAGAGATGGGCCATTATGTATACTTTAAGCTATAAGCAACATCCCTTAAGTGATTAACTTGTAGCAAAAGCAATAGAATACACAGGTTAGAGTAAAAGAGACAAATCCAGTATGGAGTCAGATTTGTTCTTCCCTATTACATTTACACCACAGAAATTGGCAAACACTACAAATGTGGACATTTTTTTTTTTGTTTTGGTTTCCAGAGAGCCACAGTTAAACATTTACCAGTATAACCCTGGCTTCTCTGAATGTCTAAAGCAGCTGCCTTGGCCATCTTGAGTTTCTCTGGGTGAAAAAGCATTCAAAGGGGGCAATCCCTGGTCCATTATACTGTACTTGCTTTGGGAGAAAAGAGTAAGAGAGAGAAATGAGAGAGAGAAAGAAAAAGAGGAGAAAGGGAACATCCCCATACTGAGATCAAAGTTTTAATCCCTTTATCACAAGACTTTCTTTCTATACTTTCTCGCCAAAAGTTGACCTTGAGCTTGAGGTGTCTCTGCCAGCTCTTCTTTCCTTTAAGGAGAGTAGAGGGGTGAAGGGTGAGAAAGATACCAGAGACTTTAGATCTCTCGACAGGCCCACAACCTAGCATTGGAACACAGCTTCTAAATGTTCAGTAGCTTTCCACAGCATCTCATTATATTTTGTGGACAAAGTGGGTGTTAAACCTGTCAATTACAGTTATGATGCAAATCAAAAACCCTGGACATTCAGTGACAGAGCCAGGATGGAAACAGGCAGCTATTGTAATCGTTTCTAATAAGAAAGGGACATATCCCTCCCCCCATGAGAGCTGCACTCAAGTTTCACCTGAGAAATACTGGCATTGAATCACTGGGAATTTACCTGCTATGCAGAGTGGCGTGGCACAGAAGTTAATGATCTGGTGGGCAGCACACAGTGACAGGGTAATTGAAGGCTTGGCATCACGGGGTGGTGGGATAACTGCCAAATTGATGGTTGAAGTTTTTGTTTCAGGTCCAGACAGCAATTAAAGACTTTGGCACAGCGCTTATTTAACCAGACATCCGGGTGGCTACAGGAGTCCCACACACTGTCATTTGCTATAGACCCTCGCCGATCCCCCTCACCTGCCCTACACTGGCTCTACAAACGGCCCCCCAGAGATAAGTAAGGGCACTCCTCTCTCTGCTTTAAGCAGAAAGGTTTTGTCCAACATATTTCATTCTGCAGTGGAGAGCTGCAGGATTATTTTTTTCTAACAAAGATCAAAAAGTCTAATTTAAAAAGACAGTGGTATGATATGCCACAAGTTTTCCTGCCATGAAAAGGAGAAGGTCTGGGGAAGTGAAGGAGTTGCTTTGTTGGCTAGTTTTTTTCCAATTTTATTGTCAGCAGTATTTTTACTTCCCTGTTTTCAAACGTTGCCTCTGTTCTATCTTTCGAAGACTCCAACCAGTGCCTGTTCGTATAGTAGATTCCCAGGAGGACATCAAGTCTTATCTGTCAGTTCAGGACATTTTCCACTTATTTTTAAGGGGAAAAAAAAGTCAACAACTCAAGAACCATTAAGAAGGAGTGAACAGCAAAATGACAGGTAGTTGCTTTAATTTTCTTTCAAAGGCTTCCTGGCCAGGTGGCCTTGTGGGTGCCAGCTTGAGGGCTGACATTCAGAATTCTCTGCAGGCAGCTGTGGAGGGCTTCTCCCTGCTCCCCAGACCTCAGTTATCTGCTTACTACCAGTCTGAACCAACCATTTACTTATTTTTTTCTTACATCAATGCATTTAAAACACCTTAGATAAACGTGTTTTAAAAGGAAACTCTGTGTCAAGAGCAAGAAGAATTCCTTCCTTTAAGCCTAAAAGGGATTTATGGAAATTGAATTTGGGAAGGGACCCAAGGATTGTGGTGGCAAGGACATGCAGCTCGGGACTGCAGCTAGCAGAGGGGTATGTGAGTGCGAATGGCTCCACACTGCCAGGCACAACTCTCCCTCTCCCACCTGCCCCAAAGAGAGATTGCCCAGGTCATAATTCCAAGAGCTGGACAGTAGAACCCCATTGACCTCACATATAACACACGTATACATCCAAGGGCATTCCTCTCCCCTCTTTTGAGAAACTTTCTCCTTCCTCTCTCCTCTGTCACCCCAAACTCCAGGGTGCTCCACTGACTGAGGCTCCCAGGGAGGAGTAGCAAATATTTGTGAACAACAACCCTAACAAAGGATTGAAGTTGAAAATGGAGTCTTTATGGTGTGGGGACATGACTCCTGTGGCTCTTCCCAATAACACATGCAAGATACCCCTGGGTGTAGTGGTTAAGGCATATTACAGTTTGCGATCATTCTGTGCCCAGTATCTTGTAGATTATGAGACCACTGAGAAAGGCGAGATTAAGATGAATCAGAGGAATGACAGAAAACTTTAAGCAGAATGCATTTACTCTGAATTGAGAAGGACGGGTTCGCTTTTGAAAGGAGGCGATGGTTGAATGGAGTTCTGGCTGGAAGGAACAGCATGAACAAGGCTAGGAAAAGCAAAAGTGTCAGGGAACAGCAAGCAGTTGGGTGTGACTGTATGTGAGAGAACAAATGCAGAGGGCAGTGGAAAGAGTAGAATTAGGAGACAATATTGAAAAATGAAGTCGGGAATATAACATGCTTTGTTCTTAAGGCAGTGGAGAACCACTGGAAATTTTCATGCACAGAAATAACAGCAATCAGATTTATGATTCAGAGTTAATTCTGGAAGCTGTATGCACAACTGGAGAGACAAAACCATTTTATGGGGCTATGACTGTAGCTCATGTAATATAAAGGGGATGAACTAGGGCAATATCCATTCATTCATCAGTCACCCAACAAATATTTGTTCAATCCCTGCTTTGGGGAGAGAATGGTGGGCAATAAAAATTACAGTCTACTGGAGAAGAAACAGACCTTGATCAAACAGTCACAAAAATCAATGCAAAATTTCAGTGGCCCTTATACCCATGTGGGAGATACACGAGTGTGTTTGACAGGAAGATTTGACCTGGTCTTGGAACTCTTCCCCGAAGAAGTGACAGTTGAGTCAAGATCTAAACAATCAATACAATTAGCTTGACATAAAATACAAGAAAGATTCTTTTTCCCTGTAGAAAGAATGTGCAAAAAGTCTTTTGATGGCAGGAACATGGCATACAGGGAAGAAATGAGAGAAATCCAGGACTGGAAAACAATGGTGGGTGAACATTTGGAGGAAAGGAAGTCATATCATGTAGGGTCCCTCAGCCTATGTGAAATAGTTGTGCCTTTATTCCAAGAGCAAATGGAAGACGCTGAAAGGTTTTAAATGAAAAGGTGACATGATGGGATGTGTATCAGATCTAGATATAGATCTATAGCCTAAATAGAGAATAGATTAGAGAAAAACAACTTTCAATGAGGAGCATCCCAACATGAAGCTACTGTTACACGTCAAGTGAGAGATTATAATAGCCTGGACCAGGGTAGCGGTGGTGGAAACTAGGAGAAGTGGATAGATTCAAAAATATTTAAAAAGTGAAATCGATAAGATTTGCCAAAAGATTGAATATGGGGAGAGAAGGAGAGGGAAGTGTCAAGGATGAGATCTGAGTTATACAGCTGGGGTAGAGCTGCTGTTTCCTGAGACAAGGAACAATGGGAGGGGTGTGGGTGTGGGTGTGTGTACATGTGTGTGTGAATGTACGTACACATGCATGTCCACACACCAGCACACACAGAAATCATGAGCCTAGTTTTGGAGATGGAGAGTTTGGGCTGTGTCTTTTTGGATGTCCAAGAAGAGCTATCAAGACCACAGTATATAGGAAGGTCTAGAGCTCAGGGAAAGGAAGACATCAGAGCAGCCAGGTGTCATATAAACCATTTTCTGACCAATAAAGTTCAGGCCTCCCAAAGAAAGGTAACCATTGTATCCTAATTATATTAGGATGTTTTCTTTGCAAGTAACTGAATGCCTTTATTCAAACTGACTAAAAGTTATTCTCTCATCTATCTGGAAGAAGTGAGGTAGGGCGGACATGTGTGTTGTTGATCCAAAGACTCAATAACATCAGCGAGGACCCAGATTCTTTCTGTCCCTCTGCTTTGCCATTCCTGGTATTGGGTTCATCCTCAGAAGATGAAGGCCACCATTGTTCCATGTCTTACATCGAAACTTGGCAATGCCCAGAGAAAGAAAACAGATCCATTCTTTTTGTGTTTCTCCCCCCGGGTATCATTATTTAGGGTTAGCTCTCATGCCAATGCCTGGATCAATCACTGGCAAGAGGAAGGGGGTACCATGATGGCTTTGACTAACGGTTTGTGGTAAATGGATATAGGATAGTCAACAACTATGTCTTTTAAAACTATGATCAGATTAGATAAATAGATAGATAGATAGACATAATAATAATAGCAATCACTGAAAGTTAGCTATGTCAAGTATTGTAGTAAGTTCTTTACATGTATTGCCTCATTTAATCCCCACCATAGTCCAAAAACACAAGCTGTATTTTTTTATACCCATTTTAATGATGCAGACACTGAGACTCGGAGAAGTCTAATAATTTGCTCAAGGTTACACCACAGCTAAGATTTCATGACATGTTTAATTCCAAAAGAACTTAATAGATATGGAATACTGCCTTTCCCTGACCTCCACCAGTATTTTTAACATCAAGATTTTTTTTTAAAGAAAATATGTTATTTTATACACACACACATACACACAGAAAACATATTTATACAATCATCTTTTCCCAAAGATTCTCATTTTGAGTTCTATTCTCTAGTTTTGTCATATGCGGTTACATGCTTTACTTTGTAATCACGGATTAGATTTTTAGCCCCTTTTTCCTCTCAGCACTATGTTGGACACGTTTTTATTGTTTCTATGGTCTTTATAATCACTTTTTAATAACTATATAATATTCCAGTGAGTGACTGTACAATGATTAAGTAAACTTAATTATTCTCCCACTCTCGGAGGTCATTTCCAAGTTTACATGCTATAGATAATGCTGCCTGTAAGGGTTTCAGGCTCATTGGGTATTTTTCCTCTTTCATTGAATTATTTCTTCATTTTCCACACAGATGAGGAAAAATGCTGGGCCAACAGGTATGAAGCATCATATAGTTCTGGCTGTGTGTTGCCAAATTGCCCTGCAAAAATGTTTTACTAATTTGCACTGCCATCCACAGTCTATAAGTATAGCATCAATACAACCACCCAACCAGCACTGATGGTCCGGATGACTACCATTTTTTATTATATAATAGAGATACAATGGAACCTTCATATTTTCTTCTGACAATCAGTGAGGCTGAACATTTTCCATGCATTTAATTCCTATTTGTATTTCCTCCCACATGAGCGATCAGTTCATACTTGTCACCCATCTGATTTAGGAGTTTTAAAATGGCGTGCACTGCGGGTGGCCTGAGAGATGGGGTCCACGTAAGGGAGGGCTTGTGTGACATGAAAAGTGCTTCCCTAGAAGCCTGGGCTTTTTAAGGCCCAGGAACCCGTTTTGAGCACACGGCTGCAAAGCTATATCTGTGAGCGCCTTAATGGGGCTGTTAGGGAGATGCTGTTACTGTGAATTATTTGACTCATTCCAGGCTGTAAATTCATTTCTTTGCCCACTTTCACCATGTGCCATATATAACCAGAGCTGTGTAAACAAATCTCACCCGGCACATAAACCAACTGAAATTAGACTTTGAAAAATACTGATAGCCTGATAGTTACTTGACTCTTGCATATGTCATGCACCAAAACCACCCTTGACCCTCTGAAACCTGCACAAATGCACACACACACGCGCGCGCACACACACACACACACACCGCACAGTTGCCTAAGAAAAGAAAATGGCCTCAGAGGGTCATTTCAATCAAGTGCAAGGGAATGGAGAAAGATGTTGACAGATAAATGATTGAGAGAAAAAAATTAACATTCTTCAGCCTGAATAGAGTATTTACCAGGAGGTACATGAAAAAAATAAAAAGTGGAATCACAAAAATAGGGGCCTGTGACCAACTCTCTTATCATGTCCTCTTCTTGGGTGAGGAAACACGGCGGGTTCATCAGGTAACTTGTGGGAAGTGAAAACTAACAGACACACACAACGAAAAATCAAGAGAAAACCCAAACAGGAGAATGAGGTAAAGACTTAAGTTTGCAATCGTAGGCTTAAAAGGCAGACTCAGCCCCACTCAATTCTGAGTGATCCTTAAAGATCCAGCGACCTAGAAGTCTCCACACAAATCATAAGAGACATACGCCATGTCGCCGGAACTTGCAAGATAAGTGCAAGCAGCAATTTTAAATGATGTGTCTGCACCAGGAGTCCCTCCCGTGTGCCCAGCAACGAGGTTTAACCCTCGGAACAACCCTGGCTACAGCCAAGAGGGGCTACAGACTTCCATCCAAAGCCCGTGGTCTTTTCCCGCTCTGGGCAATGATGCCATGGTCACCACGTTCGTATCATGATTTGGGAGATTTCCCCCATGCGCTGTCTCATTAGATTTTCACTCAGCGGACATTTTGAGGACTGCTATGGACTGAATGCTTGTGTCCCCCTCCCCACCCCTCCAAAGTCCATTTGCTGAAATCCTAACTCCAATGTGATAGTATGAGGAGGTGGGGCCTTTGGGGGGTGATTAGGTAGTAAGAGTGGAACCCCCATAAATGAGATCAGTGACTTAATAAAAGGGACTCCACGGAGCTCCCTCCCCCCTTCCACCCTGTGAGGGCACAGCAAGAAGACAGCTGTCTACGAACCAGGAAGCCGGACTCACTAGACATCACATCTAACAGCACCTTGATCTTGCACTTCCAGCCTCCAGAACTGTGAAAGTTAAATGTCTGTTGTTTGCAAGCCACCCAGTTTATGGTATTCTGTTATAGCAGCCTGAAGGGACTAAGATAGGGCTACTCTGTGCTGGGCACTGTGCTTGTGAATAAAACACAATCCTTACCCCAGTGTGCTTTGGGTCTGGTGCAGGAGAGAAGAGAATTTTTTAAAAATTAAAATACAGTATGAAACACACCACGGTGTGGGTAGGCAGAGCTGCTGTGGGCAGGCTCAGTGGGGAGAACTTGACTTTCCCTTGAAGGAACTGAGGCTTAGAGAGTTTTCCTGACTGGTCCAAGATCAGACAGCTAATAAGCAGCAGAGCTAGCACCGCTTCTGCCAAATACCTACATCCCACCGAAGGTCAGTTTTCCCATCTGTAAAGTGGGAATACAGTCACAGACTTGTTGTAAACATCAAGTTAGGGAATGCAGGTGAAGGTATTTTATGAAATCTAAAAAATTCAGTAAGTGCTATATATAGTCGCTGTCACTGTTATTACCAGGCTATGACATACCAGCCCAAGGATTCGAAAGGAGAGAGTGATAGAGATCAACAGGTAGGCGCAATATGATTTGTTTACCTGATTTAACCTCTCCATTTATTCATATAGTCAATTAAAATACATCAAAGGTCTACAATGTGCATAGCCCTGTGATAGGCTCTAAGGACGCAGCAGTGAATAAAACAGTCAAACCACCAATTACACATTCCTTAGTCAATAAATAATCTTCACACACACTATAAAGGCAGAGTTTGAGAAAGTGAGGGCTTACAGAAAGGAGGCTGACCTGCTTTGGAAGGGCAGGGAAGGCTTCCCCGGAGGAGGTGTGGTCGAGTAGACAGCCAAAGGTTGGGTAGGAGTTCCAGGAAGAGGGAAGAGTATGTGAGCGGGACCCCTGAGCCAGGGAGGAGCGTGGCTGTAAAGGCCAAAGTAGCTGGACTCAATAGCAAGGTCAAGAGAAGACCTAAGATCCCTTATACACAAGTGGGGGATCCAGGCTACAAGGTGCTGGTCAAGGGCTTAATGCAAAAGACTGCCATTGAATGATTTGCCTCTTTAAAAGCTGTTTGTGGCTTGCTGTGTTGGGACTGGATGGAAAAGAGGCAAGACTGGATGTGGAGAGACGAGTGAGGAGGTGATTGCTGTGGTCCAGGAAGGAAAGGATGGACCTTGGGCTAGGGGGTTGGCCATGGAGATGGAGCAACTCAAAGATCATGTGAGAGAGAAACACAAGATCCTCCTGATTACAAACCTTCCCATGTAGACAACACTGGAATCCACTTAGCCACCTAGTTACACATGAATATGTCTTTCGCATCAAACTCTGCCTTCCCACACCCCACGCCAGCCCCTTGCACATAGGATGTCCTCAGTAAGTATGTTTCTTTGCACTGACTTCTAAACGGAATGTACTAGCAGGGAGCATCCCTAAGTTCTCAGATGGGTGTGCATTGAGAAGCATGCAAAAGAAAAATGCTTGAATCCAATCCAGGTTGGTTTTCGTCTTCTTAAGTGTAGGCCCTTCATGTCATCTAATTATGAGCGATTCTCAGCTGAAGGCAACCTAACCTGTGTCATCCCATCCAAAGCATATCTGCCTGGAGGAAATTCACCTGACACCTGTCAGAAGAGAGGCAGTGCTTCATGGTCTTGTGCTCAAAAATCAGGCTTTCATAACCATTTCTACTTCAGTCAAGATGCCCTCATGGCTCTGCCAGGGAAACACCTCCCCGGCCTCTTCACCTTACATATTTCAAGGGCGTACGCTGCTCTCTGAGGAGGACAGAGTCGAAGGCCACCTCTTTGTGTGGACTTCTAGGGCCACGCCGAGGGCACTCAGAGTATGATTGTTGCCTGCACCATCTCAACAGCCCTGTTGCAGGCCAACTGTCTCATTTAAGAGATGGAGAGGGACTTCCCTGGCGGTCTAGTGGTTAAGACTCTGTGCTTCTGCTGCAGAGGGCGAGGGTTCAATCCCCGGTCGGGGAACTAAGATCCCACATGCTGTGCGGTGTGACCAAAAAAAAAAAAAGTCTGTACAAAGAAAGGGAGAGAAAGAAGAAAAAAAAGGAGGTAGAGAAAGGGGAGGGGGACAGGGCAGCTGGGCAAGTATCAGGGAAGTAGTATGGCAGTTACTCTATTTTGATTCCCAAAACTTCCTAACCTTGTCTAGCAATGAGGTTGCTTCTAAACATGTACAAATAAACCTGCAAAAATGGATGGAGGAAGAAGGGTCCAGAGAAGGAAGAAAAGCAAGAGAGGCCAAAGTCCCAGAACTCATTTGAGGTCAGAGAGGCATGGTCAGTAGTGTCACACCTGCCAAGAAGTCACGCAGAAAAGGATAGAAGAGTCTTATTTGGATTTTGTCAACGAGGAGGTGCTGGGAACTTTCTTTGGCAAGACCAGTCCTTGATTCTGTGAACTTTCACTCATTCCTGTGGCCACGATCTCCCCCCAAGAGGGCTGGCAGGGGCTGCAGGGTGAAGGATGCGAATAGGAGGAGGCAACCCTGGAGAGAAGGGACTCAGGGATCGTGGATGTAACCCCACGTGGGTAATACAATCCTGCTTAAACTACACGCCCACACCAGCACGTCCCCTCCCAAGTCCGGAATTGTAGCTAATGGTAAAATCATCCCATATGTTCTGATTAGTTCCAAGGTCATGATCACGCTTCGCCTTGCAATGCAGCCCTTCCGTTAATGAACTCTGGTGCTGGAACTAATGAGTCCATGTAAGAGTGTGGGCTCTGGTGGTGGCAGCTAAGCTTGAGTTTCGTCACTTGTGAGGCCTCCTGCCCCACCCCCATCCCGGAAAGAGAAAGAGCTAAGAGAAAAACAGGAGAAAAGAGACAGAACTTGAAACAGCCCCCAAATCCCAACAACAAAAACAGCAATTGCTATATTTCAAAGCCAGTTGCAAATTAGACTAAGTGGCCGCAGAAGCCAAAGGGAAATCGTAATTCTTCCAGTCCCTCGCTGCTCCCACACGTGTAATGGGTTTGGCAGGGAGTCAAGTAAAACAGGGGCCAAGCCGCGGGATATTTCAAAGAATCTAAAGGCTGCTTGCCGTGAGGATGCCAGATTTCTGCACGGCTTGGTGGAAGGATGTCGGGACCGGACAGGACTGATCCAATTCTCCATTGGAAGAGGGTCCGGGGCCTCTCAGAGGCTGGAAAGCCTACCAGAAGAGGCAGACCTGTTTAGCGTGAACAGAAGTCTTGCACAGCCAGGGCAGAGTTTGGGTGGAGAAGCCCGCAGACCACCCAGTAACAGAGAGAGCGAAGAAGCCTCCTTCCAGGAAGGCTGGGGAGGCTGCCTGGAAATGCCCCTGGTTAGATTTGTCACAGGGGGCACAGGGAGAGGTGGAGGAGGGGCCACGGGAGGGGGCTACCCCTCCTCTGTTCAGGCACTCTGCTAGGCATCGTCATCCGACCCTCGGGGACCGCTGTCAGCCTGCCTGCTTCCCACGGGAGGAAAGTGAGGGCCGGGGGGTTTATCCGGGCTAGGAAACGGTGAGAGTCAGGATTTGAAACCAGTTCTTCCCGAAGCTCATGCTCTCTCTCCTACCCCAGGGCTCAGCTTTATGTTTTTCTGTAAAGTGCCAGATAGAAAATATTTTCAGTTTTGCAGCCCAGATGGTCTCTGTTGCAACTCCTCAACTCAACTATTGCAATGCAAAAACAGCCAGGCTCTATGTAAATGAATGGGCGTGGCTATGTTCCAACAACACTTTGTTTACAAAAACAGGTGGTGGTGAGCCAGATAAGGCTTGTGGGCCATAATGTGCCACCCCTGGCCTGCTCTAATACAAAAAGGAAAAAAAAAAGGCTACTTCAGAGACTCCTGGAAAGAAAACAGTGTTCTTAAAACTGGAACAAATGCAACCAGAACAAAGCGACAGATTACTCACGTCACAGCTGGGAGGGTCAAGCACAGATTTTACTAAAGACGGTCCTGTGCCTGAGTCCAGCTTTGCTCCCACACTGGTTCCATAATGCGGACCAAGTTACTTCATTTTTTTAAGTCCTTGTTTCCTCTTGTAGTAAGTGGAAATCATAGCCACACCTATCTCAGTAGCTGGATAAGAATTACTAGATAATACTTGTCCAGGGCTTATAGCATCATCCCTGGCACATAATAAACATTCAGTAAAATTAGCTGCAGTGATTTCAGCACATACTTAATCATCAAGGGCCCTGCAGGGTGGCTGTCATCGCCTGCACTTCGTGGATGAAGACACAAAGTCTCTGGAGGATTAAGGGTGACGGCTGGGAAGGGCCGGTGTTGAATGAGGATCGGGCTTCTCTGAGTCTACAGCTCACTCTCATTCCACCCCACTCTGGAAGGAAGGCAACATCCGAAGACACGACCTCTGGAGGACAGAAGCATGAGCAGAAGGGCATAACTTCCAGCGCCAAAGTATAAGTCTCTGATCCCTCACGTGCTACCTGCAGAGTCCCGGAGGACCATCGTCCAGAGCTTCTGCCCGCCATGGCAGCTCTCTGAAGGCCACCCTTGTGATCTGGACTGCCTTAAAAATGTTGTCTGGATGTGAAAGGCCACCTCCTCTGATAGCTCCGCAGAGCTGAGGAAGTCTGTGGGTGCGGAACCAGCCAGGCGGCTGTCTTCCCGCTGGTCCTCACTGCCCGGGCCGTGGCAGGAAAGGGACAGCGGCAATTCTATTCTATTCGAATGTTCCACAAGGTCAGTTATCAAGTGCTCGTGCCCCGAGTAGACTGGGCAGAAAGCTGTAGCCAAAAAGTAGCCGCGGGGTCTTAATTCAGAAAAGTTAAATGGAATTTGAAAAATCACGGCTTTGCTTCATGCCTGACATAAATGCCTCTTTCTATATGCCTTTGGGGTTGTATATTAATGTCCTATGGCTTCTGGAGCAAATTACCACAAACTGGGTGACTTTAAAAAAAAAAGCCAGGGGGCTTCCCTGGTGGCGCAGTGGTTGAGAGTCCGCCTGCCGATGCAGGGGACGCGGGTTCGTGCCCCGGTCCGAGAAGATCCCACATGCCACGGAGCGGCTGGGCCCGTGAGCCATGGCCGCTGGGCCTGCGCGTCCGGAGCCTGTGCTCCGCAACGGGAGAGGCCCGCGTACCGCAAAAAAAAAAACATCCCATTTCTCAGATGAAAACCTTTAAGGCCAAGGCAAGAGCTATGACTTTTCCAATGTCACACAACTAGTTGTAACCAGATGTCCTGCTCTGTTGGAAAATGGGCTCATCCTGCACTGCTGGGGGCCATGGTGGTTTCTGGCCACCATAAGACTGTCACTTATTCTGGGCCTGCTGTTTGCCAGGCAGAGAACTAGGAGCTGGAAACCCAGAGGAGAGGAAAACTCAGCCTTTACTCTCAAGACCTATGTGGGAAGGAGATGAGGGGTCAGTTACACCCCACAATGCATGCCTCTCTTTGTGTCACTGACAGTGAGTTCTCCCAGAGAGTTAGATTCAGGCAACGGGACCATGCAGGGTCCTCTTAGTAATAATGGCTGTCATTTATTGGGCGTTTCCCACATACCTGGCATTGTATTAAGCACTTTGAATGCATTTAGTTCCTTTTCCTTGGATGACCCCAAGCCCTCTTACCACAAACATATTAAAATTTTAATTAAGAGAATACACCATGGCACACACACAACCTCCATTTAGTGTGTTGCTTCATTAAGTATCTTGCTCCTAACAGGAAGTGGGAATTTCTGGGTGACTTCGGACAGCAAAAAAATCCATGGACCTCAACTATGTGGGTAAAGTGTAGCTACTTCCAGAGTCAGGCCTCAAGGCTTCACGCAGCTCTTACAGCTGGTCACCCCGCTGGACATGCTTCCTTTGGTCCCCTCAGGCAATGGACTTTGAGGGGACACATTCCCGCTTCTACACAGACCAGGTCCTTCTTCTTAACGCACACTAATTCCTGTTACTCCTACAGCCCCAACTTTTGTGGAAATTTCTTGTATCAGTGACATAGCCATTGCCAGGCCCGATTCCCATCACAGCCAGGTAGATAAACAAAGAAATGCTCACCCTAAATAAACTGTTATAATCTATCAGCTCCACTCATGGTCTGGAATGAATGATAGGCACTTAATAGATATTTATTGATTGATCATTTATTTTTCCCCCAAAACGTGCTCACACGGTGTTTGTAACAAAATACACACACCATCAATTTTCTGTAAAACTCCAGGGACTTGACGGTGAGCTCCCTTCGAGCCCAAGCCCTCTCTTGGTTATTTTCTGCCCTGCCTGTATCTGATGGTGAAATGTGCTCACAGGGGAACAATGGCAGGGAGGCCTTTCTCTTTTGCCATCAGTCTCCATGCTGAGAGGCAAGCCAACCTTTTCCTGTATCTGTTTGGGTGCTCATAAACTGGCATCAGAGCAGAGAGGACAGAGGAAGAAGAATTTGTGTCATCAACCAAGATTCTGTGCTCTGCCGGTCAGAATGGCCATCATCAAAAAATCTACAAACAATAAATGCTGGAGAGGGTGTGGAGAAAAGGGAACCCTCTTGCACTGTTGGTGGGAATGTAAATTGATACAGCCACTATGGAGAACAGTATGCAGGTTCCTTAAAAAACTAAAAATAGAACTATCATATGACCCAGCAATGCTACTACTGGGCATATACCCTGAGAAAACCATAATTCAAAGAGTCAAGTACCACAATGTTCATTGCAGCACTATTTACAATAGCCAGGACATGGAAGCAACATAAGTGTCCATCGACAGATGAATGGATAAAGAAGATGTGGCACATATATACAATGGAATATTACTCAGCCCTAAAAAGAAACGAAATTGAGTTATTTGTAGTGAGGTGGATGGATCTAGAGTCTGTCATACAGAGTGAAGTAAGTCAGAAAGGGAAAAACAAATACTGTATGCTAAAAACAAATACTGTATGTATCCACATATATATGGAATCTAAAAAAAAAAAGTGGGTCTGAAGAACCTAGGGGCAGGACAAGAATGAAGACGCAGATGTAGAGAATGGACTTGAGGACACGGGGAGGGGGAAGGGTAAGCTGCGATGAAGTGAGAGAGTGGCGTGGACATATATACACTACCAAACGTAAAATAGATAGCTAGTGGGAAGCAGTCGCATAGCACAGGGAGATCAGCTCGGTGCTCTGTGACCACCTAGAGGGGTGGGACAGGGAAGGTGGGAGGGAGACGCAAGTGGGAGGGGATATGGGGATATATGTATACATATCGCTGACTCACTTTGTTATACAGCAGAAACTAACACACCATTGTAAAGCAATTATACTCCAATAAAGATGTTAAAAAAAAAAAAAAGATTCTGTGCTCTGAACGCTGTGTAGAGAACCGAGTTGAAGTCCATTGCCATGCAAGTGGTAGGGAGATGATCCTGACCCGGTGTGACAGCATGGTGTGTTTTACAAGAGCACGGTCCCATTGAGCCTGCTGCAGCTGACCTAATCAGATCCGGCAGAAACATGGGAGGTAGAGATTTGGAGGTGTGTCTATTTCCCCAGAGAGAGCAATGGAAAAACACAAGGAGAGAGAGCTGGACAGGTAGGGCCAGAGTCTAAGCTCAGCTCTGCTGCCCTGAGTGGAGCAACTTGGGGTAAATGACTTAACTTCTCATAGGAAAAAGGAAGGAGCAGCAGAAAGGGCTGTATTGGACCCCCTTTAATGTCCCATCATGCTCTGACACTTAGGGATTCTCTGGAATCAGGAAACATTGCTTTGATTCTGAATCAGACAACGGGACACCCCATCATGGATTGACTTGTGCCCATCCCTCAAAGATGCGTCCACTTGCTAAACCCCAGCACCTGCAAACGGGACTTTACTTGGAAAAAGAGTCTTTGCAGATGTACTTAGGAGATCTTGAGATGAGACCGTCCTGAATTACCTGGGTGGGACCTCAACCCAATGACGAATGTCCTTATTAACAGAGAGACACACAGAGGAGAAGACAATGTGAACATAGAGGCAGAGATCATAGTGATGGGGCCACAGCCCGGGAATGCCACCCAACACTGGAAGAGGCAAGGAACGAATTCTCCCCCAGAGCCTAGCTGAAGGGCAGTCCAGATGACACCTGGCTTTCAGACTTCTAGCCTCCAGAACTGTGAGAGAATACATTCCTTGTCTTTATTTTTTCATTGAAGTATAGTTGATTTATAATGCTGTGTTATTTTCAGGTGTGCAGCAAAGTGATTCAGTTATATATATAAGTATATATGTACTTAAGTATATATATATATATAGAGAGAGAGAAATCTATTCTTTTTCAGATTCTTTTCCATTATAGGTTATTACAAGATATAGAGTATAGTTCCCTGTGTTATACAGTAGGCCCTTGCTGGTTATCCGTTGTACATATAGTGGTGTGGAAACAGCTCTAGCTTTAACATCTTACAGACCTTCATAGAAATCCTGTAGGGATTTTCCATCTCTCTAAGCCTCTATCCTCTCGTCTTTTAAATACAGACTGCAGGGTTACTAGGAGGGCTAGAGATGATAGTTGTAAAGAGCCCAGGACATACTAAACACTCAGTAAATAATAATTATCTTTATCTTTCTAGGTAGACACTTCTACTAATGAAGTCTGATATCACAGAGCAATCAGTCCGAGAGGCAAGCTTTGCTCTTTGCCAGAAGTCTTTGCATCTCTTCCCATAAAAAAACTTACAATCTTTTCTTTTCTGGGAAAAGCAGGGTCCTAATTTGCCCCAGCAGAGGTCTGAATCCAATTACACGCTGCCTCCGCAGGTTGTGTGGCGCTCTCTGTGCTCATTCTCCTCCGGTTCTTATGAGAAGCTCCCTCTGTGGGTGCAGTTCCACCATCCTGGTGTCTTTGCTTTGACCTCCTCCCACCTTTCTGCCTCGCTGGAGCAGCACAGTGGGTTCTGACTGGACCTCGCTCTGCTCCTTCACACAGCTGGACCATGAACCTGACAGTGCTGCATAGCCAGGGCAAAGAGGGGACATGAGATGCTGGGGGCAATCTCATCTTCATTTCTATGCTAATTCTATTCTAGGTAGCTCCACAGAATAAACTTTTCCTTTCCTCACAAGGCTATTTTTCCAAATATGTAGCACAGAGATAAAAACAGATTCCATATATGAGTCAAGTAGCTGGTCTGGGGTAAGAACCAAGGATGACTGTGAATTTAGAGATGGACTCCAGAAACGACTATGGGACACTCAGAGGGGCTGACGTAATAACAGCCCCCTAAAGATGCCCCCACCTAATCCCTGGAACCTGTAAATATATTACCTTATATGGCAAAAGGGACTTTGCAGAACTGACTTATTAAATTAATGACCGTGAGATGGGAGATTGTTCGGGATGATATGGGTGGGCCAATGTTAGCACAAGGTAAAAGTGGAAGAGGGAGAGAGAAGAGAGGCCAGAGGGATGTGGGGAGAGAAGTTGATCCACCATGGCTGGCTTTGAAGAAGGAAGAAGGGGCCATGAGCTAAGGAATGTGGGCGCCTCTAGAACCTGGAAAAGACAAGGAAACGAATTCTGCCCTACGGTCTCCAGAAGGGAATGCAGACTGCTGACACCTTGACTTTAGCCCAGCGAGACGTGTCAGATGTCTAAACTACAGAACTTTAAGATGATATGTTTTCATTGTTTCAAGCCACTAGATTTGGTGATGTGTTATGGAAGCAATAGAAAACTAATACACTCAAGAAAAACAGGAAGATAAAAAGACCTAGGAGAGAGGGTTTGTCAAGAAAATTCTTGGAGGTTAGTTTCGAGAAATAGAAGGTTGGGCTTCCCTGGTGGCGCAGTGGTTGAGAGTCCGCCTGCCGATGCAGGGGACACGGGTTTGTGCCCGGTTCGGGAAGATCCCACATGCCACGGAGCGGCTGGGCCCGTGAGCCATGGCCGCTGGGCCTGCGCGTCCGGAGCCTGCGCTCCGCAACGGGAGAGGCCACAACAGTGAGAAACCCGCATACCGCAAAAAAAAAAAAAAAAAAAAAAGAAAGAAATAGAAGGTGGCTAACTATTTTAAGAACTACTGGAAAATTAAATGATATGAGGACTGAAAAAAAAGAATCCTGGCCCTCTTCCCCCCGCATACTAACCCACCTCTTCTATTCCCAGCTTCACCAACAGCCACCAGGGTGATATTTCTAAACTAGAGATCAATCCCATCACCTTCCAGTGTAAAACTCTCTCCTAACTCCTCACAATTTTCAGAATGAAGTCCAAAACTGCTCGCAAGACATAATCCGCTCACAGTCAACTCTCCAAAGTCTATACCCTGCCACTCCTCCATGTTCCAAAACCCACTCACCATTGCAACCACTCTGACACTCTATGGCTCCATTTAGCAAATATGATGCATCCAGTACTCACGTCCTTACATTTCGTGTGTTGTTCCCTTCTCTTACCATACCTGCAGCGATCCTAAAGACGTAGCACAAGCATTGTCTCCCTTGGGATGCCTTCTCTGATCAATCCCCAGTCTCAGTCTTGTATTTCTCTGTGAGCCATGACAATTCTCCCTTATACAGAACTGTGCTCTTCGGGGTAGAGCACACTTGGCTCCCAGATCTCAGCATATGATGTCTCAACTCCCTTTCTTGGGTAAGTAGGAGTTCTTGGATCTGACCTGGGCCAAGGTTCTCTCTGAGAGCCAAGGCTAGGAAGACAGAACTGGTCTGTGGCTACCAGACACGTAACAGAGGAACACAGAAAAAAAAACAGGGTCTAAATTATGCAGTAGAACTTTATGTAATGATGGAAGTATGCTGTATCTCATGCTGTCCATTAGCCACAGGTGGTTATAGAACACTTGAACTGTGGCTTGAAGTGTAACTGAGGAACTGAACATTCAATTTTTATTTAATTTTAATTAATTTTAACTTATATTTAAATAGCCACACATGGTTAGTGGCTACTAGATAGAATAACACAGTTAGCGGAAAGGCAAGGTAAATAGCAATACAAGGAAAACATCAACTCCAAAGAGATAAAGGGTTAGTAATTCTGAAACCACTATACATTTATACTGGAATTGAATCAGCCAACCATTTATACCGGAATTGAACAAACAGAGATGGGAACTCGGTTTCTCACTGTAGAGTGGAAGGTTACAGACAAGAAAGGGGAGAAGGTTGATCCATGTGGTAATGGATCAGAGTTCAACACATAAATATGAACTCATGTTTAGCTTAATACAGATACAGGTGGTTACATACAGAAATATTTATAGATCTATGTATATACACCTATTAGTATACAATGTGTTATTTCCTTGTTCTATCAGCTGAAAGGGCCTGAAAGCATGGACACCCCAGTGGCAACAAGCACATCCAACACCCTGGTCTTGGTCTCTAAAACCATTCCACAATAAAAGGAACCAGAGATCTTTGGAGAAATGACTGATTCTAGGATCAGGGCAGGAAATACACAAATATACAGGATAAGCCTGGAACATCCTGTAATGCTAGGAAGCAAGAAAGTAGGGGGAAAAAACACAATGATGGGATAAGGCAAGTGGACACAGGAACCAACTGCAAGAAGACCTTTCCCGAGAACAAAGCTGGAGCTCCTTGAGCTAAACAGAGAATGTGGAATCGAGTTACAACCCAAAGTATAAAACAAATATCCATGAGTCCATACTGATATAAATGATTGATCGAATAAATTAATAAATGAGGGAGAATGGACAGATCTCCTGCACAGAAATTTTCAAAATAATCAATGTGGATACTGCACCCTCACGGTGATGGGGCATAACTGTCATTCCTTATGTATAAACTGTGCCCAGTGACTTTTTGCCAAAGAGTCCAGTATGAAAAGGTAGGAAAATCAATACCTTTACAGCCGGAAAACCTGACAAGAAAAGCCTCGGCAGGGTGATCATGGTATCTGTCAACCGTGACACGTCGTGTTTGCAGCATATACTCTTGAGATGATGTGAGAGAGGTACAATGGCACTTTACCTCCGTGGGTTCTTCCTCCTAAAACCCACAACCCTGGTCTCACTATGAGAAGAACATGAGACAAATCCCAACTGAGGGAGACTCTATAAAATACCTGGCCAGCGCTCTTCAAACCTGTCAAGGTCATCAAAAAAAAAAGGAAAAATCTAAGGAACTATAACATCCAAGAGGAATCTAAGAGACCTGATGCCTCTGTGTTATATGGTTTCCTGGATGGGATCCTGGAACAGAAAAGGGACATTAGCTAAACACTAAGTAAATCCAAATAAAGCATGGACTTTAGTGGGTAATAAAGCATCAATATTGGTTCATTAATTGTGACCAGTGTACCATAGTGATATAAGAGGCTACTAACAGAGGAAATTGAGTGTGGGGTATATGGGAACTCTATGTACTATCCTCATAAGCTTTTGGTAAATCTAAAACTATACTAAAATAAAAAGCTTATTTTTAAAGAAATCCATAGGGATCAGTAAAAATATAAAAGGCTGTGATTTTTTTTCTGTGTGTGTCTCCTCGTCTTCTTCGGGAAGGCTCTCCTCCTCTAATCTTACTCCATGTGGTTTGGATAAAACTTTTCCCTTGGGCTTCCCTGGTGGCGCAGTGGTTGAGAGTCCGCCTGCCGATGCAGGGGACACGGGTTCATGCCCCGGTCCGCGAAGATCCCACATGCCGCGGAGCGGCTGGGCCCGTGAGCCATGGCCGCTGGGCCTGCGCGTCCGGAGCCTGTGCTCCGCAATGGGAGAGGCCACAACGGTGAGAGGCTCGCGTACCACAAAAAAAAAACCTTTTCCCTCCATCCTTATTCCAGTAGAGGCACAGTATATGAACCAGGCCCAGCCAATCACAGCATTCCTTCACCATGGCCACTGTGATTGGTTCAGGAATGGGCACATGACCCAGGCCAGGCCCATGAGACTCACCTCCAGTAAGTTTGTTGGAACTATTGGGAAAGAGATTCTCTTCCCCCTCCCCACCAGTATCACTGAGAAGATATAAGCTGGCAGCATCCTGTTACCAAAAGTAGAGAGCTTGCCTGAGAACAGGGCCAAAACAGAGGAAAACAAGAGAAGGAAAGAAGCAGACAGAATCCTGACAATATTCTTTGAGCTCCTGATACACCATGTATAAAATGAGTGGTAGTCCTGGATTTTGTGATTTGATGAACCACTCTAGTCCCTTTTGCTTAAATTTGAGCTAGGGTTTCAATGAATTGCAACCACAAGGCGCTTGACCAATACAGTCAGTCTAAGGAAAATGGTCTGGACCCTAATCTACAAGAGAGATATTAGGGGTACCTTTTCTTCCCCGCCTTCACGTTTCCATACAGAAACTTCTGCTCCCATGGTGAAACACTATGTAAGTAACATTTCATCCCCTGCTTTCTGGATACAGTGACGACTTACCTGAGAGGTGATAGCAGAAAAGGGAAATAAGCATGTGTGGATTCATCCTATCTGGGCCTCCCTTTCTGATCTACCTGCTGCAAATTGGATACGTTCTACTCCACTGTTGTCACCATGGGGCACACACATTAGGATCAGGGTCCGCACCTGCATTCTAGGGGCAGGTCTCAAGGCTCATCCTTCTCTGACCTCACTCTTTGACCTTGATATGTTTAATGAAGCTATTCTGGATAAGAGGGACAGCTTCACAGACCCCAGCTTTCCCTTGGAGGCATCATTCTGAGGCCTCAGTTCAAGGATAAAAACTCAGACGCCTGATTGTTGGCACAGATCCAAGGCAGGTTCTTCAACCTAGCATCATCCCTTACAAAAGGAGTATTTTACCCTTCTGTTGTCTGACAACTATTTCTCATCCTGTCTGGACTCAGAGTTGAGAGGAAGGGTGTGATTAATTCCCACCCCTCAAATCTAGGCAACAGAATGTGCTTGAAGATGGAGTGCGGAGAACAATGCTTAGGGACAGGCCATGACAGAAGTCATTTTACGGTCCTTATAAAACTCCTCACCTGTGCCTCTGGTCAGAGAAACATTCAGGACAGTGTCTTTTCAAAACTATAAAAAGGGTCAAGAACTAGCTTCTGAAAGAAGAAATTCATGGTATGCAGCAATGCAAGTACATATATAAGACTAGCAAAAAATTCCGTGATGTCTTTTCTGCTGCCCTGAATGATAATTAAATTGAAATAAAAGGCACAGTTACATTATATCCTAAATAAGCTATAGAGGAAATTGATCTTAGCCTCCAGGGATTTCTGTAGCCATAAGTCGTGAAAGGGCATCTTCCCAAGACTCTATGTCGGAAGTGGTCCCTTTATCCTTCTGTTCAATGGAAGCAGTAACTTCTCTCATTTTGATGTGAGATTGACTGTAAAAGCCAACTTGGTTAATGTTTCTAAAATGCTGGGCCAGAGCTAAGAAATGCAAACAAGGGAAGTTAGAAAGCGCGCGTTCTTTTTTGCACAAATAACTTGTGACATAATCTTATTTTCTCAAGTCAGAACTTCTTCTGTAAATAATGCATGGTAATAGGCAGTGAGCTAGCTGTGACGGGAAGTGGTAAATTACGTACAGAGTGGTGGAATGTGAAACCTAACACAACCTGGATGGAGCATTAGGGACGTGTTAGGGATAAACGAGACCCGGCTCCATCGGAAGAGGATGGTCGAGAAGGAGTTCAATAATTTAGTGCACTCCTTAGAGAGCTGGGACCTGCTGGGCTTAGGCCCTGGGTGAGGCAGTGCAAAGACCAGAGTTCAAACAGGTAGAAATAATTTCAACTAGTCTTTGCTTGTGTGTCTTGAACCCCACGCAAGATACGCGTAACTTAAATACCTGCACTGGATGTCCTTCCATTGGGCAAGATGGGGAGCAGGGAGAGACTGAACTGGGCTAAGTCAGAATTCATCTTAGCAACCAGGAAAAGGGAGAAAACCTGAGAGCACTCAAGCACTATTAACTTTTATCATTTCACGATGTAATGACCTATATTTATGGAACTCTTACCTTGATATTACACGTATCGTATAATTTCATTCTGATGATGACTTCATGATGACCGTCATCATCCTCATTTTGCAGATGACAAACATGAGTTTCAGAGAAGTTAAGTAACATGGCTGTGGTCATACAGCTAGAAAGTGGAGAGCTGGGACCCAGATTCAGGTCTGGCTTCCGTACTGTGTTTTCTCACTCAGTGTGACTTAAAAAAGCACACACACCACCAGCCCCACAAAAGTTTCCTGCCATTTAAATATGTACTGCCCTTTCATCCTTCTTTTCTTTTCTTTGCCCACAAAGAGATACAGACCCAGCACTGCAGAGGGGGATGGCGTTGCCTCCAGGCTGAGACAAACCTGTCCTGGTGGAACACTTACACCTTTGTTTAATAGCTGTGTCACTCCAGCCAAGTTATTCTATCATTCTAATCCTGTTTTCTTGTTGACTCCTTCCACAGATATGTGTTGAGCACATGTCATGGGCTGGGCAACTGGTCAAGATAAAGGAAGCACACACAAATGTGCCTGCCCTCATGAAACTTACGTTCTAGTGGTATATGGAGGACACAGTGGAGGGACTTGGTGAGATAGCCACAAGCAACATAATTAAGTAAACTACATAGTATATTAGAAGGTGTTGCAATCTAAGGAGAAAAAGAAAAGAGGAGTAAGGGGAATCTACTAGAGGGGTCCAGTTTTAAATGCACTGGAGGGTCAAAGAAGGTCTCATTGAGATGGGACATTTGAGCTCTGACTTGAAGGAATGAAGTGAAGACCATGCAGATATCTGGGGGAGGACTCTAGGTAGAGGGAAGACCAAGGGCAAAGACCCTGAGATGGCAACAGGCAAGGCCCTGAGAACTCACCTGGCAGTTGGCGGAACAGCAAGGAGGCGAGAAAGGCAGGAGCAAAGAGACTGAGTGACAGGAGGTGATAAGACATGAGACCAGACAGGTGACGTGGCACAGGGAGCAGGTCCTACAGAGCCTGTGTGAGCCAAGGGAGTCATTCTCATTGTGTAAGGCGGGGAGCCACAGGTGGCTTTGAGTAGAGGAGTGACACTATCAGACTTCAATTTTACAAGGAAAGCTCACCTTTTTTTTTTTTTTATTGAAGTAGAGTTTTGATTTAAATATTGTGTTAGTTTTAAGTGTACAGCAAAGTGACTATGTTATACATACATATATATCTGTTCTTTTGCAGATTCTTTTCCATTATAGGTTATTACAAAATATTGAATATAATTCCCTGCACTATTCAGTAGGACCTTGTTGTTTAACTAGTTTATATACAGTAGTGTGTATATGTAATCCCAATCCTAATTTATCCCTCCCCCACCCCTTTCCTTTTGGTAATCACAAATTTGTTTTCTATGTCTGTGAGTTTATTTCTATTTTGTAAATAAGTTAATTTCTATCTTTTTTTTTTAGATTCTACAAATAAGTGATATCATATGATATTTGTCTTTCTCTGTCTGACTTACTTCACTTAGTATGATGATCTCTAGGTCCCTCCATGTTGCTGTAGTTGACATTATTTCATTCTTTTTTATGGCTGAGTAATATTCCATTGCATATATGTACCACATCTTCTTATCCATTCATCTGTCAGTGGACACTTAGGTTGCTTCCATGTCTTGGCTATTGTAAACAGTGCTGCTATGAACATAAAGGTGCATGAATCTTTTGAGTGAAAGAGCGACACCATCAGACTTCAATTTTACAAGGCCTATTTTGGCCGTTGCGAAGTGAACATAGTTTTGAGAGACGAGTTTGCCTTCCACCAGGCAGATGAGAATGGGAGAGGATGACAATACCACAGGGCTGGCCAGTGAGAGTTAAATGAAGTGATGTTTGGAAAGCACCTAACACACAATAGGACCCAGTATATAAGTGGGTCCTATTATTACATTGATCCCTTTCCATGGGAAGAGGATCATTTTCACTCTCATCCCAATTCCAATGTCCTATGGGCAGGCCTTATTACATGAAGGGCTGAAACTTGTAGAAAATTGGGTGCATATCTTTGGGATTTTCTTTGCATAGCTCCACATATGACTAAGAAAAACAAAAAAATACAAGATCCTCTTTCCAGAGGAAATGTAGAATAACATAATGTGAGCTTCCCCTTTAAGAAAGAAGTTGGCTTTAATCAGTAGAAAGCTCTCCAATGTGGAATTGTTTTGCTAAGAATGACAAGTCTCAAATCAGATTGCATTTCTGCTTCATGCTATTCTTTCTAACTCCCTAAACTTCTTGACACCGGAGGAGGAACACAATAAAAACCAAGCAAACAAAAATTCCTTTTAGCTTGGACCATGTTTTTCTCTAAGAGAGAATTAACATTAGGACCCTTTTGCTTAGTTAAGGTCAAGTTTATGAAACACTTTTAGGTAATCACTTAAGTCATTAAATAGAGTGTGAAAATTTGTGCATATTCATAAAGTTTGTCATCAGTACTAACTATGCTTCTTTCTGTAGACGCATTGTCTACAGAGCTATAAAAACTCATTGATCTCCTTCTGGTGGAAAGTGATAATTTTCCTGATTCCTATTCTTGCTGCACAGAATCGTTTCATAAAGTGACTTCTGACTGTTTTCCTGAAATCTAAACAAAATGCTAACCTTTAGGCTTTATTGATTCTACTTTTTGACCCTGGGAACTTCATGAAGTCGATGGTCATGAGATAACCATTCTTGGATTTTGTATCAATTCCAAGATATATCCATTATTCACTCATTCATTCATTCCACAAATATTCACTGACCATCTGCCATATGACACCCATGCTGAAGATACAAAGAAGAAACACAGCCCCTGCCCTCAGAACGCTCCCAGCCTAGTGGAGAGAGAGTCAAGCCAACAGATAATTCGACACAGCAAGGCAGTTGGTACCTTGGTGGTCTGTGCAAAGCACTGTGGAAATGAGAGTGCAAGAACTCCAAATCAGGAAGGCAGGGAGATGGCATTTAACGTGACGCTTAAGAGATGAATGGGTATTTGCCAGGCCAAAATAACACGGAGTGGGAAACCTGCCCCCCAGGAGGATCAACAAAGGCATGAGGGAGCCTGGCCTATAGAGAGAGCTACAGACATTTCCCTCATCCCTTTGGAAAGCATGTAAGATACGGATGGACTCCACCTCCTCAAAAGTCTGTTCACACCCCAAGAACCTGACGATTATCCAGTCAGTCAACATGTATTGAGCCCCTAGCATGTGCAGGGTGCTAGGAGTTCAGAGATGAACCAACGATAGTGTCTTTCTTCCAGAGGCTCATGGTCTTGTCATCAGCAGAAAACAAAGGATTTTTTTCCTATCTGATAAATCACAGACACGTGGTTTGGCTCCCATACCAGCTTGTCCTTGGGCAATTCACTTACACTCTGAGGGCCCCAGGTACCTCATCTGTAAAAAGTGGACCAGTGTACTTACTCCCAAGAGGTTGCTGATAAGAGATAAAGGAAAAGAAATTGCTTAATGTCACGTTTAACATGTGACAGATGTTCAACAATTGTTAGTTACATATTTTATTTGGAAAGGAACAAATTCCATTCTTGATAGGAAAGTAAGGAAACTTAATTCAGGGTGTTCTAGGGCTGGGGACAGGAAAAGGTGGAGATAATTCTGTTACCTCTTCCATTTTTTCCCCATGCAGCCTGTCTAATAGAGGGAAAGGGGCATGGGAGGGGGGAAGGGGGCCAGTTCTAGACCAAGATCCAGATAATGAGGTAGAGGGGAGGTCTATGTTTGTTTGTACTGTATCTCTAGCATCTATTACAGTGACTGACCCAAGTAGGTGCTTCATAAATATTTCTTGAATGGAGGTATGATCTGCAAATTGGAATCTGCCTTAAGCAACTGTAAAGAGATGTGTAATTCTGGAAATGAATGCACGTGTTCAATGGCCTGAAACCACCAAGAGATTGAGGAATGGTTGAAGGAACTAAGGATGTTTAAGCCTGCATAAGAAATGACCCAAGAAGATGTGATTCCCATCATCAAATCTTTAATGCATCATCTCTTGAGTGACAGAATTGACTCTCTATGGAACTCCAGGAAAACGTGCTAGGAGCAAGAGGAGTGAGTTTCCTGGAGGCAGATTTCAACTCAGTTCTGCTTCGGGGCTGATTCTCCCACAGATGCTAGATTTGAGGGTGGCCTCCATACTGTTGAGCTGCTGTTACTGGCGTGTTCTAGCACAGGATCATGGGGTTGGCTCTCAAGCATTAAAAGGGAAAGTGAGCAATACAGCCTTCAGTTCTAGTTTCCTTTGATGGATGTCATGGTTTTAGTCTAGGTAGCATTCTTCCCTTAGGGAAACCTCCCTTTCTCCCTGCCAATCACAGGGCTGCACTCCTTACCACACACACCATTCCCCTACCCCCACCACTGAAGGAGCGGCTTGACCTAAGCTAGGACCATCAGCATCTGTTTCTGAGGAGGAATCTGAATCTTAAGAAAAGGTTCACAAAGCCAGAAGGTGCTTGCCCTTGGTCATCTGATGGCAGCAGCCCACAGAAGCAGTACACATGTTTCTAATGCTGAGATGCTGTGGTGGGCCCTGGTTCTTGTCCTACCTGCCAGCTGGCTTGTTCAGAAAGTTCTATAATTCTGTGAGGTACCTAATAGCCTTTGAACAAGCCCCTTCCTTACTTAGGCTAGTGTGTCAGTCTCCACTGATTACAAAGAAATTGTAGAGAAAATTGCAGAGAAAATTACTTTGTTAGTTCTATGACTAATTCTGCAACCCATAGCCTTATATGCTCCCCCAATCTTCTACCAAAGAGATAGCACAGGGCAAAGGGGATTCTCCAGCCATGGACTGTTACATCAGTGTGCTGTAGACTGAATGCTATGTCTCCCCAAAATTCATGGGTTGAATCTTAATCCCCAGAGTGATGGTGTTTGGAGCTAAGGCCTTTGAGTGGTCATTAGGTCATGAGGGTGGAGCACTCATGAATGGGATTCGTGCCCTTATAAAAGCGACCTCACCACCTCCATTGTGAGGCCATCTGTGAACCAGGAAGCAGACCCTCTTCCCCAGACACCAAATCTGCTAGCACCTTCATCTTGGACTTTCCAGCTTCCAGAACTGTGAGAAATAAATTTCTATTGTTTTGGGGTCACCCAGTTTATGGCATTTTGTTATAGCAGCCCAGACAGTCTAAGACAATGTGGTAAGGAGTAGGATCTGGAAAGGAAGTGCAGTTTGAAATTGGGCATTTGTAAGTGTATTTTCTCTCTCCCCCACCAACTCTCTCTCTCCCCTCACCATCTACATCTTCACGTGAGAAGTGAAGCAGTCTAATTAAGAAAGGTGAAGAAGACTATTTACAACGGCCAAGACATGGAGGCAACATAAATGTCCAACGACAGGTTAATGGATAAAGAAGACATGGTACATATATACAGTGGAATACTACTCAGTCATAAAAAAAAAGAATGAAATAATGCCATTTGCAGCAATGGACCTAGAGATTATCATACTAAGTGAAGTAAGTCAGGCAGGGACAAATATCATATGATATCACTTATGTGCAGAATCTAAAATGACACAAATGAACTTATTTATGAAACAGAAACAGACTCACAGACATAGAGAACAAAGTTACGGTTTTCCAAAGGGGAAGGAAGGGGAGGGAAAAATTAGGAGTTTGGGATTGACAGATACACACTACTATATATAAAACAGATAAACAACAAGGTCCTACTGTATAGCACAGGGAGCTGTATTCAATATCTTGTAATAAACTATAATGGAAAAGAATCTGAAAAAGAATATATATATATATACACACACACACATAACTGAATCACTTTGCTGTACACTGAAAAGTAACATAACATTGTAAATCAACTATACTTCAATTAAAAAACTAAAAATGAAAAAAGAAAGATTCAGAAGAAAAGAGGAAGGCTCAGAGGAGGACACGGGAAATAAGAAAGAAAAGGGAAGGGAGCAGAGGTGTGCTCCTCCACAGAGTAACCAGCCTCACGAATGGCCTCTGCAACTGTTAAAACACAGCCTTCACCAACTGATTACCAATTACGGGGCTGTCAAACCATGAAAGCTAAACTTGTCCATTAAACTGTCTATCTCAAAAAGGAGTTTGAGAAGGGTGGGGCCACAGCCCATCCACCTTGGTGCTCAAAATAGAAGCTGCTAATTCAGCAGAGACCACGTGGCAGCATTTCAGAGAGCACTGGTGTGACCCCTGAGGCTGGATGGGGAGGGTCCACTTAAAAAGGCTCTGCATTTCAACACTCCTCAAGTTGGTGAGGATAAAAGAGAGGATGGTAGGGGGGTCCCTGGAAGTCAGACAAGTCCTTCTTTCAATCTTGATCTTTCCTAAATAAGACAGAACAGTTGAGTGGGCTGATACGAGAGGCACCAGGGCTGGGTTCAAACTTGGGTCCTGCTGGACAAGTGTGACATGTGGATGTCTTCAGTTTGGGGGCTACTACTCAAATTCACTTCCTTTCCTTTACTCCACTGGCCTTCCTTTTATTTATTTATTTTTTTACAAATAACTTAATTTTAATCATATCACAAATGTTCACTATAAAATATTTAGAAAACATAGGACATAAGAATAAGAAGACATAATTTCTTACCCTACTGAGAGATATTTTGACGTATCAACATAAACGGTCATAAAAAGTGGAGGAGTTAATCATACACACCAGTTTGTTTAAACTAGTGATTTAAAATTTAACATATGAATATTATTGTGTCATTAAAGATACTTCATATGTACATACACACACACACACACACACGCACGCAAACTTTTTGAAAGCTATATCGTCAAAGACTATTGCATTAATTTAACATAATTAATTTAACCAGTCTACTGTTGTTGGATGATTAGATTTTCAAATATTCTCAATGACAAACAAGACAAATATGATAAATTCTCTATGACAGATATTTTCAAAAATTAACATATACATATTTTCATCTGTCTCTCTTCTTCCAAAGCCTTCTCTCCTACCTTCCAAAGAGGAAGGATACTTTGTTCTGGTAATTTCAGGCATGAGGTTTTGCTGTGTTGATCCAGGAAACGGATGAATTAGAGTACTGTGTAAGTCTAAGAGGCCATATTAATTCATGTGAGGAAGACACATGCAAGAAAAGAAAAAAAGTTAAGTTGAAAAGATGGAGAAAAGAGGTGAGAGAGAAGAAATGTCCAGCACTCATTTGCAGAAAAAAGTTTTGGAGAGTTTCAATAGAGAATCAGACACACTGGGAGCAGCTGCCACTGGCCTTCCTTTTAGCAGAGCCAGCAGTATTCCCAGGAGGCATATGGAAAACGTATGGGTGTGTTTAGGACTGTCTCATTGATGGGGGCGCTTATAGGTGGGGACCCAGTGTGATTATTCCCTGCAATGGTCACGTGCATATACAAAAAAACTGTCCCATGACCCTCATGACCTCCTAGCATCCCTGCAGACAAACCTGTATGGAAAAAAAAAATCCACTAATATATAGTTATCCAGCCTGAGAACCTTTCTCTGCTTTACATAAAAACACAAAGTATTTTTCCCTATTTCTATACTATTTTTACACTGAATTATCCAGGAGTACAACTACCATGTAAATCAAGAGAATATTGTATTAGTTTTGTCCAGAACTTTCCCAGGAGTCGATAACTGATTCACAAACTATCTCCCACAGCAGCAATGCTGGCAGTATTCAAGTTGGCAAAACAACACCCCTGGATCATGTGTCTCTCAAATTCATGGTGATTTTATGGCACATGCATCGGATGCTTCTTATCTTCTGATACAGTTTCACCTGATAAATTATTACTTTATTGACTATTAAATGCATTACTATTTTATTAAACATTAATGTGCTTTTCACGGTTGGGTTTTTTTTTTAATTTTCTGTTGAGGTAGGTATATTATCTATAAATTTCATACAAAGGGGGCATAATAAAACATTTGTAATATGAAAGGGTCTCAGGCCAGGTTTCCCAGGAAACAGATTCTGAGATGAAAATCCTCATACAGGAAGCATGTTGGAGGGTGTCCTTGGGATCAACTGTGAAGAACCGAGAGGGGGTGGGGTGAGGCAGAGGGAAAAGCTGAGCTGTGATATAGTCACAAGAGAGGCCTCAGCCCATCCTCCTATACGTACCAGTCATTAGATGCAGGCGGTCCCTGTGGATGGGGCATGAGCTTAGGTGAGAACATGAACTTCTGCTGAGGGCAGCTCTTAGAGAGACACAGGGCTCTCTATTTACCTAACTTTTGTTGGGCGTCAGCAAGCTATTCAGCCCGCTGCCAGGGTAGAAGACACCATGACAGATGGCCGTGCCCAGGCTGGGGAATATGCTGCATGTTTCTGCCAACAGAACTAGGCAGACAAGTAGGGAGGTCATCACTGATAGGCAAATTAGGCCTGGTGTCCTTGGGTTTGTTTTCAGTGTAGACCTATAGGAAATGAAAGCAGTAGCTATGGAAGCAGCCCTTTTGCCCCTTTTTCTGTTTCTTCATCTCTGTTTTCTTTAGACCTTAACTATGAAAATGAGATCACTAGGTAACAATTAACCTAACTCCTGAATTCTGCTCTACTGAATGTACACAACGCCTTACCTAACCCATTGATTCCTTTCCTAGATTAAGAGGAGAAAGAATGAAGAATTAAGCAGTTAAAGAATGACTGACTCTGTACCCCCAGCACCCCCCTTAGCAAATTTGCAGGTGGACCAAGTGGGCAAGATAGCATCCAACTGCAAGTGGACCACGTAGGAAAGATAACATCCAATGGAAGATCAGGAGAAGACAGCAATGGAAAAATGAGGAAGAATCTGACCTCCTACCTTAATGATTCACTGAGATTATTTCTTCCTTTTCCCTTTAAAAACTTTCATGGCCAAACAGAATCTTTGGATCTTGGGACATAAGTCCATCTTCTCCCCAGATTGCTGGCTTTTCTAATTAAAGCACCTTTCCTATCTAACAACACTTGCTTCTCAAGTACTTGCCTTTGAACAGCAAGCAGCCAAACCTGACTTCAGTCACAGCTCCATTTCCCAACAATGGGAATGGGAGGACCACAAGCTCTTTTGAGTATGAGGCAGAAATCCAGTGAAGCCCACCAACAATTACAGTTTCGCATGGCAGAATCATACAAGGGATTAATTAAGACCATGTAGGTCCTAAAGACCAAACATGTGGCATAAAGGAAAGAAGAAGTGAAAATGGTCATAGACAGTTTTGTGGAAAGATGAGGGACTGTTAAAGTCGCTGACTCACCTGTAAGCCTTAGAAGGAAATCTGAAAGCACCTTCACCCAACCCACAGAAAAGACAAACCCAGAACCAGGCCTTAGCTAAACTCCCAAAAGGTCTAAAGCAGTTTGGATGGACCAGGCTCTATGACTGGGTTTCACTTTGGGCTGTTTCAATCTCTTCCAGGGATTTAACCTACTTTGCTATTTTTCCTTTTATTTTTTTAAAATTTTATTTCTTTATTTATGTTATACAGCATGTTCTTATTACTTATCTATTTTATACATATTAGGGCATATATGTCAATCCCAATCTCGCAATTCATCCCACCACCACCACCACCATCCTGCTTTCCCCACTTAGTGTCCATAGGTTTGTTCTCAACATCTGTGTCTCTATTTCTGCCTTGAAAACCAGTTCACGTGTACCATGTATCTAGATTCCACATATATGCGTTGATATACAATATTAATATACAATATTTTTCTCTTTTTGACTTACTTCACTCTGTATGACAGTCTCTAGGTCCATCCATGTCCCTACAAATGACCCAACTTCGGTCCTTTTTATGGCTGAGTAACATTCCATTGTATATCTACCACACCTTCTTTATCCATTCGTCTGTCGATGGGCATTTAGGTTGCTTCCATGACCTGGCTATTGCAAATAGTGCTGCAATGAACATGGGGTGCATGTGTCTTTTTGAATTATGGTTTTCTCAGGGTATATGGCCAGTAGTGGGATTGCTGGACCATATGGTAATTGTATTTTTAGTTTTTTAAGGAACCTCCATACTGTTCTCCATAGTGGCTGTATCAATTTACATTCCCACCAACAGTGCAAGAAGGTTCCCTTTTCTCCACACCCTCTCCAGCATTTGTTGTTTATAGATTTTCTGATGGTGCCCATTCTAACTGGTGTGAGGTGATACCTCATTTTAGTTTTGATTTGCATTTCTCTAATAATTAGTGGTGTTCAGCATCTTTTTATGTGTCTCTTGGCCATCTGTATATCTTCTTTGGAGAAATGTCTATCTAGGTCTCCTGCCCATTTTTTTTTTTTTTTTGCGGTACGCGGGTCTCTCACTGTTGTGGCCTCTCCCGTGGCGGAGCACAGGCTCCGGACGCGCAGGCTCAGCGGCCATGGCTCACGGGCCCAGCGGCTCCACGTCATGTGGGATCTTCCCGGACCGGGGCACAAACCCGTGTCCCCTGCATCGGCAGGTGGACTCTCAACCACTGCGCCACCAGGGAAGCCCCCCTGCCCATTTTTTAATTGAGTTGTTTGGTTTTTTTAATATTGAGCTGCTTGAGCTGTTTATATATTTTGCAGATTAATCCTTTGTCCGTTGACTCGTTTGCAAATATCTTCTCCCATTCTGAGGGTTGTCTTTTCGTCTTGTTTATAGATTCCTTTGCTGTGAAAAATCTTTTAAGTTTCATTAGGTCTCATTTGTTTATTTTTGGTTTTATTTCAATTTCTCTAGGAGTCAAAAAAGATCTTGCTGTGATTCATGTCAAAGAGTGTTCTGCCTATGTTTTCCTCTAAGAGTTTTATAGTGTCTGGTCTTACATTTAGGTCTTTAATCCATTTGGTGTTTATTTTTGTGCATGGTGTTAGGGAGTGTTCTAATTTCATTCTTTAACAGGTAGCTGTCCAATTTTCCCAGCACCACTTATTGAAGAGACGGCCTTTTCTCCATTGTATATCCTTGCCTCCTTTGTCATAGATTAGTTGACCATAGGTGCATGGGTTGAGCTCTGGGCTTTCAATCCTGTTCCATTGATCTATATTTCTGTTTTTGTGCCAGTACCATATTGTCTTGATTACTGTAGCTTTGTAGTATAGTTTGAAGTCAGGGCGTCTGATTCCTTCAGCTCCATTTTTTTCCCTCAATATTGCTTTGGAAATTCAGGGTCTTTTGTGTTTCCATACAAATTTTAAGAATTTTTGTTCTAGTTCTGTAAAACATGCCATTGGTAATTTGATAGGGATTGCAGTGAATCTGTAGATTGCTTTGGGTAGTATAGGCATTTTCACAATATTGATTCTTCCAATCCAAGAACATGGTATATCTCTCATCTGTTTGTGTCAACTTTGATTCCCTTCATCACTGTCTTATACTTTTTCGAGTACAGGTATTTTACCTCCTTAGGTAAAATACCTAGGTATTCCTAGGTATTTCATTCTTTTTGTTCCAATGGTGAATGGGATTGTTTCCTTAATTTCTTTTTCTGATCTTTTGTTGTTAGTGTATAGAAGTGCAAGAGATTTCTGTGCATTAATTTTGTATCCTGCAATATTAGCAAATTCATTGATCAGCTCTAGTAGTTTTCTGGTGGCATCTTTAGGATTCTCTATGTATAGTTTACTGTCATCTGCAAACAGTGACAGTTTTACTTCTTCTTTTCCAACTTGTATCGCTTTTATTTCTTTTTCTTCTCTGATTGCCATGGCTAGGGCTTGCAAAACTATGTTGAATACTGGTGGACAGAGTGGACAACCTTGTCTTCTTCCTGATCTTAGAGGAAATGTTTTCAGTTTTTCACCATTGAGAATGATGGGTGCTGTGGGCTTCTCATATATGGCTTTATTATGTTGAGGTAGTTTTCCTCTATGCCCACTTTCTGGAGAGTTTTTACCATAATGGTTGCTGAATTTTGACAAAACGTTTTCCGCATCTATTGAGATAATCATATGGTTTTTATTCTTCAATTTGTTAATATGGTGTATCACATTGATTGATTTGTGCATATTGAAGAATCCTTACATCCCTGGGATAAATCCCACTTGATCGTGGTGTATGATCCTTTTAATGTGTTGTTGGATTCCGTTTGCTAGTATTTTATTGAGGATTTTTGCATCTATATTCATTGGTGATATTGGTCTGTAATTTTCTTTTTGTGTAGTGTCTTTGTCTGGTTTTGGTATCAGGCTGATTGTGGCCTCGTAGAATGAGTTTGGGAGTGTTCCTTCCTCTGCAATTTTTAGGAAGCATTTGAGAAGGATGGGTGTTAGCTCTTCTCTAAATGTTTGGTAGAATTCATCTGTGAAGCCATCTGGTCCTGGACTTCTATTTGTTGGAAGATTTTAAATCACAGTTTCAATTTCATTACTTGTGATTGGTCTGTTCATATTTTCTATTTCTTCCTGGTTCAGTCTTGGAGGGTTATACCTTTCTAAGAATTTGTCCATTTCTTCCAGGTTGTCCATTTTATTGGCATAGAGTTGCTTGTAGTAGTCTCTTAGGATGTTTTGTATTTCTGTGGTGTCCATTGTAACTTCTCCTTTTTCATTTCTAATTTTATTGATTTGAGTCCTCTCACTCTTTTTCTTAACGAGTCTGGCTAAAGGTTATCAATTTTGTTTATCTTCTCAAAGAACCAGCTTTTAGTTTTATTGATCTTTGCTATTGTTTTCTTTGTTTCTATTTCATTTATTTCTGCTCTGATCTTTATGATTTCTTTCCTTCTACTAACTTTGGGTTTTGTTTGCTCTCCTTTCTCTAGTTCCTTTAGGTGTAAGGTTAGATAGGTTTTTTGAGATTTTTCTTGTTTCTTGATGTACAATTGTATTGTTATGAACCTCCCTCTTAGAACTGCTTTTGCTGCATCCCATTGGTTTTGGATCATCGTGTTTTTGTTGTCATTTGTCTCTAGATATTTTTTGATTTCCTCTTTGATTTATTCAGTGATCTTTTGGATATTTTGAAACGTATTGTTTAGCCTCCATGTGTTTGTGTTTTTTACATTTTTTTCCCTGTAATTTATTTCTAATCTCATAGTGTTGTGGTCAGAAAAGATGCTTGATATAATTCCAATTTTCTTAAATTTACCAAGGCTTGATTTGTGACCCAAGATGTGATCTATCCTGGAGAATGTTTCCATGTGCACTCGAGAAGAAAGTGTAATCTGCTGTTTTTTGATGGAATGTCCTATAAATATCAATTAAATCTATCTGGTCTATTGTGTCATTTAAAGCTTGTGTTTCCTTATTAATTTTCTGTCTGGATGATCTGTCCATTGGTGTAAGTGAGGTGTTAAAGTGCCCCACTATTGCTGTGTTACTGTCGATTTCCTCTTTTATAGCTGTTAGCGTTTGCCTTATGTATTGAGGTGCTCCTATGTTGGGTGCATATATATTTATAATTGTTATATCTTCTTCTTGGATTGATCCCTTGATTGATAGTGGTAGTGTCCTTGTCTCTTGTAACATTCTTTATTTTAAAGTCTATTTTATCTGATATGAGTATTGCTACTCCAGCTTTCTTTTGATTTCCATTTGCATGGAATATCTTTTTTCCATCCACTCACTTTCAGTCTGTATGTGTTCCTAGGTCTGAAGTGGGTCTCTCGTAGACAGCATAAATACAGGTCTTGTTTTTGCAACCGTTGAGCCAGTGTATGTCTTTTGGTTGGAGCATTTAATCCATTCACATTTAAGGTGAGTATCAATATGTATGTTCCTATTACCATTTTCTTAATTGTTTTGGGTTTGTTTTTGTAGGTCCTTTTCTTCTCTTGTGTTTCTTACTTAGAGAATTTTGTTTAGCATTTGTTGTAGAGCTGGTTTAGTGGTGCTGAATTCTCTTAGCTTTTGCTTGTCTGTAAAGCTTTTGATTTCTCTGTCGAATCTGAGTGAGGTCCTTGCCGGGTAGAGTGATCTTGGTTGTAGGTTCTTCCTTTTCATCACTGTAAGTATATCACGCTACTCTCTTCTGGCTTGTAGAGTTTTTGCTGAGAAATCAGCTATTAACCTTATGGGAGTTCCCTTGTATGTTATTTGTCGTTTTTCCCTTATTGTTTTTAATAATTTTTCTTTGTCTTTAACTTTTTCCAATTTGATTACTGTGTGTCTCGGTGTGTTTCTCCTTGGGTTTATCCTGCCTGGGACTCTCTGTGCTTCCTGGCCTTGTGTGGCTATTTCCTTTCCCATGTTAGGGAAGTTTTCGACTATAATCTCTTCAAATATTTTCTCAGGTCCTTTCCCTCTCTGTTCTCCTTCTGGTACCCATATAATGAAAATATTGGTGTGTTTAATGCTGTCCTAGAGGTCTCTTAGGCCGTCTTCATTTCTTTTCATTCTTTTCTCTTTATTCTGTTCCGTGGCAGGGAATTCCACCATTCTGTTTTCCAGGTCACTTATCCGTTCTTCTGCCTCAGTTATTCTGCTATTGATTCCTTCTCGTGTGTTTTTCATTTCAGTTATTGTATTGTTCATCTCTGTTTGTTTGTTCTTTAATTCTTCTAGGTCTTTGTTAAACATTTCTTGCATCTTCTCCATCCTTGCCTCCATTCTTTTTTCCAAGGTCCTGCATCATCTTCACTATCATTATTCTGAATTCTTTTTCTGGAAGGTTGCCTATCTCCACTTCATTTACTTATTTTTCTGGGGTTTTATCTTCTTCCTTCATCTGGTACATAGCCCTCTGCCTTTTCATCTTGTCTATCTTTCTGTGAATGTGGTTTTTCGTTCCACAGGCTGCAGGATTGTAGTTCTTCTTGATTCTGCTGTTTGCCCTCTGGTGGATGAGGCTATCTAAGCGGCTTGTGCAAGCTTCCTGATGGGAGGTACTGCTAGTGGGTAGAGCTGGGTGTTGCTCTAGTGGGCAGAGCTCAGTAAAACTTTAATCTGCTTGTCTGCTGATGGGTGGAGCTGAGTTCCCTCCCTGTTGGTTGTTTTCCTTGAGGCGACCCAGCCCTGGAGGCTACAGGCTGTCTGGCTAATGGCAGACTCTGGGAGGGCTCATGCCAAGGAGTAATTCCCAGAATTTCAGCTGCCAGTGTCCTTATCCCCATGGTGAACCACGGCCACCCCCCACCTCTGCAGGAGACCCTCCAACGCTAGCAGGTAGGTCTGGTTCAGACCTTCCCCCTGGGTCTTGATGAGCACACTGCTGTGTGTGTGCCCTCCAAGAGTGGACTCTCTTTTCCCCCATTCCTGTTGAAATCCTGAAATCAAATCCCACCAGCCTTCAAAGTCTGATTCTCTGGGAATTCCTCCTCCCATTGCCAGACCCCCAGGTTGGGAAGCCTGACGTGGGGCTCAGAACCTTCACTCCAGTGGGTGGACTTCTATGGTCTAATTGTTCTCCTGTTTGTGAGTCACCCACCCACAGGTTATGGGATTTGATTGTATTGTGATTGCGCCCCTCCTACCATCTCACTGTGGCTTCTCCTTTGTCTTTGGATGTGGGGTATCTTTTTTGGTGAGTTCCAGTGTCTTCTTGTCGATGACTGTTCAGCAGTTAGTTGTGATGCTGGTGCTCTCGCAAGAGGGAGTGAGCCTGTGTCCTTCTACTCTGCCGTCTTGAACCAATCTCCTCTCCTTTGCTTTTGTAGGCCCTATCTCATATATCTCACAGCTTATAAACCAGTAAAATACACCCACTTTCCAGGTTGATATAACTTACATATAACTATATAAGTGAAAAGTTGCACAGGGCAAGTTTACCTGTCATATTCTGTAAATATTTAATTAAATGAATATTCATTTTGACTGTATAGTGTTCTTTTACTATGTTTGAGCTAATCATCATTTTTCAGGCCGCAAATATTTTTGAAGGCTCTTAAAAAGAGTGTACACTCCAGGCTCTGTGCTCACAGTACCTAATGGGGGGATCAGTTCTGCAACTCAGTAACTGAGTGACTTTGGGTGAGTGGCACAACTAAGCCTCAGTTTCCTCATCTTGACATTGGAAGGTTATTACCTGCCTCCCACTGCTGCTATGGAAGGCCCCATAGTGGAAAAGTGTAACAGGGAAGAAAATCTGATTCCATGTTGGATCTGTTTCTTTTACTTTGACCTTTGCTTTCCATTGCTTTTGTCTGCCTATAGCTATATGCATACATAATGGTCTGCCTCAGGGAACCCTGCCCCTGTGCCTGAATGTTAAACTAAAGTGCCTTTGTTCAGCTCACAGGGAAACACCCTGACCCTGCCCACCTGTGAATGGCTGCAAAAAAGAAGAAATTAACCCATCCTATCCCCGAGGCTGGCCAAAACCAGGAGATAGTTTGCAAGACTTATGGCCTTTTTACTTTACTTCCTCACCTCCTCTCCCTCTCTGTTCTATAAAAGAAACTAGCAGCCAGACCCCGATAAGATGGTACTCTAGGACACTAGTACACCATCTTCTCAGACATATGGCTTTCCAAATAAAGCCACTCTTCCTTGCCCCAACAATTTGTCTCCCGATTTATTGGCCTGTTGTGCAGGGAACAGAGTGAGCTTAGACTCGGTAACAAAAGTGCTTAGTACAGAAGAGCCACAAAACAAAACAATCTTTGGTTTAACTCTGAAGGTCCTTGGAAAACCAGAGGAATTGAGGGAGCAGGAAGGAGTCACTTCATCTTCACACTTCACAAAGGACAGAGGTTCTGCAAGCCTTTTTGTCTATAACACCTGTTTTAGCATCCCTGACATCCCCATGTGGGGTAAGAGGCCATATAATCCCCATGCTGCAGATAGGGGCATTGAGACCCATTGTGGCAATGACTGAGCCAGGTTCATCAGGGCTGGGAGGTAGAAGCAGTAAAAGTTCATGGAAGAGAGGTTTTTGGAGAATAAGCAATGAGAGGAAGTTGAGTTTTTCTCTTATATCCTTGCACAAGAGTTGTGAAGGTTAAATTTCCATCCCTGTGGTCACTAGGAGGCAAGAAGTAGGGATTTCATAATCCCCAGAGCTGGGGTCTTTGCAGGGACAGTGGACAGGAACACACTTCAACCTCAGCCCACCCTGTCTCCGCATTAGATGGCAGGTTTCAAAGGTACAAATGGTGTGGCTAACCCAGAGGTCAATAAAAGGCCTGAGACTTAGCCTATAGATCACAGGTGGGGAGCATAAAAGAGATAAAAATGTGTGGGAAGAAAAAGGAAAAGCACAGACACACACATATACACACACAACTTAGAACAGGAAAAATTTCTCCAGGTTCTTGGTCATCTCAAGATTATCAATCCACATGACCACCTTCTCAGATGACCAAACTTCAGCCATGTGAAGTGAAATAACCCAAACAAACGATGGTCAAGGTCAAGGTCGAAGTTGAAGGAAAAGGAAACCACTAATGGTTTTTGCACATATGTTATGTACTCCACATAATTCTTGTATTACAAGTAAGAAAGAGAGTCTTAAAATCTTTGTGATTTGTTCAAGGTCATAAAAGTAATAAGTGGTAGAACCAGATTTTGAATGCAGGTCTATCTCATTCCAAGGTCCAAGCCCTTTCCCCAAGAGCCTGTGCTTCAGTCTAGCCCAAAGCTTTACAGTTTTCTAGAAAATTATTTTGAGGTCACTATGGGGCAGGCTGTAAGCAGGAATACTAGGTATATTTCACTTATTGACATGCTTGCTGCTCACCCGAACACTATGGATTAAGTATTTTAACTCCCAGTCTATAGGTGAGAAAATGGCATTTTCAGGATATGGTGTAAATTTGCCCAAGTTCACAGCTAAGGGCATAAGTGATGGTGCTGGAACTAGAAATGAGGACTATCTGACTTCAACCCCTCTGTTGGTTCCACTCTAGAGAACTGCCTCCTCATTGCCCTGAAGCCACATCACCTGACACCCACCCAACTAAGCGTCTATTGAGTGACCTCAAGAGACCTGCTGGGCAGGTGACAAGCAAGAGAAAAATCCAGGAACTTCTGGGGAAAGCAATGTAGGGTGGTTCCCCATTGACACGAGTGCACTTCTGAACTCCCATTTCTCAGAACTCCTAAGAGGTCATGCTGTCCTCCATGCTGATCTAGTAAATGAATTTCCATCAGCCTGCGCTGAACAGAGGAGAGGAGGTACTGATGGGTGCCTTCCAATCTTAATGACAAAGCTGTAATTGTGGCCCTGGGCCAGACAGCTGCCAGCTTCCTGAGGAAGGAGATGATACCTTTTAAGTTTTAAAGAGGCTGTGTTTAAAAATAAACATAGAGAAAGTCCTGGTTTTACGCACTCTCCTCCACCTTGTCCAAGGAAAGGGAAGAGGAGGAAAAGGCAAAGGAATTATAATTGGTCCAGGCATCTGCTAAATAAAGTAATGCAGACATGCAGCTTCTGCAGCCTTGCAAGGTGAGAGTCAGAATTTGATATAAGTTCGTGAAAATGAGACAACAGAAATAAACTGCAATATACCGAGTAAACGTCATAAATAATGCAACAACCTCACATTAATGGGCATGGCATGGGATGTGAATCTTGATCCAAAATCTAATGGGCAGAAGCAGGCAAGAGGCATCTCTTGACTTGCTTTTGAGCGATGTCTTGGAAATGGTTCATAACAACCATGAATTTCAATTTGGCTTAGTAATTCCATCCAAAGCAAAACCTAATAAGGGAGTAATCAGGACATCAGATTGCAGGCAACTTGAGAGGACTGTGAGGGAATTTTATGGAAGCTGATCAATAAATGGATAATCATGAATGTTCCGGTCATGCACAGCCTTCCTTCCACCCCCAGATGAGCAGGGACTGTTAGTAAGGGGAGTGTCTGAATGGGGAGCAAACCCAATGAAGATAAAGAAAGGAAAGGGGAACAGGATGAGAAGCGATGCGCTGAAAATTATTTTCACTGTTACAATTAGCAGTGTCACTATTATTTTAAAATCCCACACTCATGAGCAGCTGTATTCCAAAACATCTTGGACCTGAGGTTCCAGGGTCTCTTTTCAGTCTCATGCTTGGTTCCTGCTGGTCTCTAGGGGGTTCAGCTATTTTCCTTCTACTTTTAAAGCTGCTGTCCCGCACTCTTTTCCCAAGGGAGTTGCTGTCCTAAGGTCTGGTTGCAGACTGGGATGTAGTCTCCCCCAGCGTGCTTCTTCCAGACTCTCCCTGAAAGCAATCGCAGAAGCCTTTTTTGTTTTAAGAGTTTTACAGCTGACCCTCAAAGGGAAAACAGAAGGTAAGAAAAAAAATAACAAACTTGGGGAAAGGACAAAGGTTTAATAAATCTTATGGGCATTCTTACCACTGTGGTTCTTGGTCAAATGTGACCTAAGGATGTAGCTAGTCGGGGGCAGAGGCGCATAGAGCTAGAAGTTCCAGCTCTGGGGACAGCTGGATGGGGTTTAAACGCCAACTCCAGCACCTGTTAGTAGGCAGCCTCCAGCAAGTAACTTAAGGCTTCTGAACCTCGTTTTCTCTTTTGTAAGATAAAGAAAATAGAACCTACCAGGATGAGTCACTTTTAGGATTTAAGATTATAATCCATTACACACACACACACACACACACACACACACGTGTGTATGTGTATATATAGAGAGATAGAAATGGTATAGATACTGGACTTCCCTGATCTCACAGTGGTTAAGAATCCACCTGCCAGTGCAGGAGATACAGGTTCGATCCCTGGTCCGGGAAGATCCCACATGCCTCAGGGCAACTAAGCCCATGCACCACAACTACTGAGCCTGTGCCCTAGAGCCCACACACCGCAACTACTGAGCCCACATGCTGCAACTACTAAAGCCCATGCAACTAGAGCCCATGCTCCACAACAAGAGAAGCCACCGCAATAAGAAGCCCGCGCACCGCAACAAAGAGTAGCCCCCAGTCACTGCAACTAGAGAAAGCCTGCGCACAGCAATGAAGATACAACGCAGCCAAAAATAAAATAAAAAAGAAATTAAAAAAAAAGAAATGGTATAGATACAGATATAAGCACAGGTACAGATTAGATATATATCGCATACATAACACATTACGTGTTTGTGAGGTGGCTATGGACATTTTTGTCCCTGGATGAGTCACCAGATGATACCCTATGTAATTACCCTGGAGGTGAAATTCAACAAACTTTCCCTTCCTTCTTACCTCAGCAGAAAGTGAACAGCTAACACATTCCATCCTGACAGTTCTTCAATTTTAAAATGTAACTCTACACAGTCCCATCATGACAAAAACATCAGACAATCCCACATTGAGGGACATTCTAAAAAGTCCTTCCCAATACTTCTCCAAGCCATCAAGGTCATCAAGAACAAGAAAAATCTGAGAAATTCTCTCAGATCAGAGGAGCCTAAGGAAACATGACAATTAAATGTAATATGGTATCATGGATGGGATCCTGGAACAGAAAAAGGGCATTAGGTTAACAGCTAATCAAGTCCAAATAAAGTGTGCAGTTTAGTTAATAGAAATGTACCAATGGGGTCGCTCACTGGTGACAAATGTACAATGGTCATGTGAGGTGTTAACAGTGGGAGAAACTGGGTGAGGAGTATTTGGGAACTCTCTATACATCTTTTCTTTAATCTACAAGTACTCTAAAATAAAGTTTATTTAAATTTAAAAAGTTACCCTAACAGAGCAGTAAGTGTCTCTAGATAGTGTGGATAATTTGAATCATTTTAATAATAGTTAACAATTACTGAGTATTAGCATGGCCTGGAAACTGGAATAAACTTACTATCTGGCATTATTTCATTTAATCACTCCAATCACCCCATGAGGTAGGCACTAATATCCCAATGATGCAGCTGGCTGGTAGAGATTCACTGTATAGTTACATTATATTTCCTTATAATATCACAGCAGTTTGGAAATCTAAAAATATTCCTTCCTGGAAAAAAATATTATAAAAGGAGAAAAATTTTAGAAAAATGGTAGACTAAGCTACTTTAACTCTTCCTCCAAACCCCCAATTATAGATATGTTAGATGTGATACCAAGCAGGACCCTGTGGAGCTCCTGGGCACAAAAGCTTTTCTGTGTCCCCCCAGGAAATAGGCTTCATTCAGCCTCCATGACCTTCGCTGAGTTCCACCAGGTAGGTTCAACAGATGCTAATTAAGGAAGGGAGGGGATGTGGAGACAAGGGAGGAACAGTCAAGAAATAATAGTGCAGCCTTGGGGCAGGGTCCTGGTCCCCCCCCCTCAAGGGATACATATAACAATATCTTTGAGCTGTTTTGCAGATACTGAAACCCCTCACCTGGTGGGAGAAGTTAACTGTATGCTGCCCACAAGCACGGTCTGGTTCCAGACCGGTTGGAACCAGAAGGTTGATGATGCTGACTCCCATTTACCTCATCACCAACCAATCAGAAGAATGTCCACGAGCTGATCACGCCCTCTTTGAACCATTACTATAAAACTCCTCACTACCCCCTCCAGGTCGGGGCACACAGTGTTGAGGGCATTAGACTGCTGTGGCCCCCTCTGCCTGGCAAAGTAATAAAGCTATTCTTTTCTACTTCACACAAAACTCTATCTCCAAGATTTAATTCAGTGTCGAGGTACAGAGGCCAGATTTGGATTCAGATGAAATATAATAATAAAAATTATTTAATATATATTGATCCTGGGAGGGGAAAAGAAATTCCCAGATTTCAGAAACAAAGAGCTCAAAGTCCAACCTTCAAGAGTTTCCATTTATGTCACAGCAGTTTGGAAGCATCCAGCCCAGAAAGAGGACAAATGGCTAGCGGCTTGAGAAATAAACACCCAAGGATTAGGAGAATAAGGCTCAGAATCCTAAAAGGCTTGACCTTCTGAAAAATATAAGCCCAGGGAAGCAGCAAAGAAGAGTGTCTCCTGCCTAAGGATCTAAGTAGAGAAATGAAGTATCTCTCATGAAAAGTCAAAGTCCAAGTTTACTCCACAGGTGGATATGTGGTCAGAATTTACGCTACTCACACAGTATGAGCATCTCAGAGCGGGAAATTAATGTGAAGACTAGTCCAGAAATAGTAAAACCTCTGAGTCTCAGAAGAAACAGAATACCATTCTATAAGGATACCTTCATACCCCAGGACACAAGGTTTTCCCATCAAAGTACTAAACAAAGCAAAAACACAACCAAATCTAGCGATCTATTTTACCACATTAACAAATTCAAGGAAAAAACAATTTGATCATAACAACAGATGGATTTTTAAAATTGCTACATTCAACACCAATTTTTGAAGAAATAAAAAGTACTGGAAAACTAGGATTAGAAGAGGACTTCCTTTAACTCATAAAGGGTGTACACAAATCCTATAGCAAACCTCTAATCTGATAATGAAACATTAGATTATCTTTAAAGTCTGGAATAAGATATTATCCTAGAGGTCTTAGCCAACACAGCAAGAACAGAAAAGTAAGTAACAGATACAAGAATTGAAAAGGAATAAACAAAGGATAATGACTCAAAGAAATAATTTTCTACAAAGAAAAGCCAAGATAACGCGTAGACATATTATTAGAGCTAACTAGAGTTCAGCAACATTGGTAGTTATAAAGTTAACATGCAAAACGTGAGACTTCCATGTTTAGTTTTGTAAGAAACTGCCAATATATCTTACAGCACGATTATACCAGTTTACATCATCAGTGTGTGTGTGATTCAGTTTCTCTGTATCCTCACCAGCATTTGACGTCACAGTGTGTAATAATATCTTACAGTGGTTTTAATTTGCCTTTCCCTAGTGGCTAATAATGCTGAACATCTTTTCATGGGCTTATTTGCCTTTCATGTATCCTCTGTGTTGAAATGTCTGTTCATAGTTTTTGCCCATTTTCTTATTAAATTGTTTTACCATTGAGTTTTGAGAGTTCTTCCTATATTCTAGATATCCCTTTGTCAGATATGTGGTTTGCCATCATTTTCTCCTACTCTGTAACTTGTCTTTTCATCCTCTTAACAGATCTCACCCAGAGCAAAACTTTTTCATTTTGATGAGGTCCAATATTTCCATTTTTTCCCTTTATGGATCATGCTTTTGGTATCAAGTGTAAAAATTCTTCACCATGCCTAGGCTATGAAGATTTTCTCCTGTTTTCTTCTCAGAGTGTTATCATTTTGCATTTTATGTTGAAGTCTACAATCCATTCTGAGTTAACTTTTGTATAAGGTGTGAGGGTTTAAGTCTAGGTTCATTTTCTCGTCTCTGGCTATGCAATTGTTCTAGCACCATTTGTTGAAAAAAACCATCATCCTTCCATTGACTTGGAAAGACAAAGGAGCCAAAATAACTAAGAAAGGAAGAATAAAGTGGGAGGATTCACTTTACCCAATACAAGACATATTATATAGCTACAGTAATCAAGGTTGTGTGGTCCTGGCAGAGGGAGACATGCAGATCAATGGACTATATTAAAGAACCTAGAAACAGCCCCACAGCAGTATGGCCAGCTGATTTTTGACGAAGGTGCAAAAGCAATTCAATGGCAACAAAATAAATTGACCCTCAATCCAAACCTCACATCTTATACAAAGATGAACTCAAAACTGATCATCTGTTTAAACATAAAATACAAAACTATAAAACTCTGAGAAGAAAATATAGGAGAAAACCTTTACGATACTGGACTTGGTTAAGATTTCTTAAACACAACATCAAAAGCACAGTCCATAAAAGAAAAAATGACAAATTAGACCTCATCAAAATTTAAAACTTTCACTTGGAGACAGACCTGTTAAAGGGCTGAAAAGATAAGCTACAGAGTGGGAGAAAATATTTGCAAACTACATGTCTGACAAAGGACAAGTGTCTAGATTAAAAAAAAAAAATTCAACAGTAACAAAAATAATCCAATTAGAAAGCAAGCAAAAGACATGAATGGACATTTTACCAAAGAGGATATATGAATGGTAAATAATCACATGAAAAGAAGTACCACATCACTGGTCATTAGGGAAATGCAAATTAAAACCAGGACATGATACCACTAACACCTATTAGCACAGCTAAAATAAATAGTGATAGTACCAAATGCTGACAAAGATGTGGACAAACTAGATACTGGGTGGGAATGTGAAATGGTATGGCCACTTAGGGAAAGAGTTTGACAGTTTCTTTAAAAAAAAACTAAACACACACTTATCATACAATCTAGCAATTACATTCATGGAAAGTCTATCCCAGAATAAATGAAAGTATGTGTCCACACAAAAATATTCATAACAGTTTTACTTATAATAGCCAAAAATGGAAACAATCAAAATGTCCCTCAATAGGAAAACAGTTAAACAAACTGTGGTACAACCATACCATGGAAACTACTCAGAAATACAGTAAAACAAACTATTGATACACACAACAACTTGGATGGATCTCAAGTGCAATAAGCTTAAGGAAAAAAGCCAACCTCAAAATGTCACATATTGGGTGATTCCATTCATATAACATTCTCAAAATGACAAAATTATAGAGATGAAAAACAGATTAGTGGTTTCTAGGAGCTAGGGATCATAGTGGAAAGGGGATAAGAGTGGCTATAAAGGGGTAGCAGAGGGAGATTTTTGTGGTAATGGAACAGTGCTGTATCTTGATTACAGTCGTGATTATACAAATCTACATATGCGATAAAATGGCACAGAACTACACACACACATCATAAATGCCAATTTCCTGGCTTTGGTATTGTAATATAACTATATATATATATATATATATATATATATATATATATTTAGAGAGAGAGAGAGAGAGAGAGCGTGCGCGAGCGAGATCTATAATACATTGTATATACATTATATATTATATAATATATGTATATTATATGTATATATGTATATACAATGTGTGTATATATATATAGCTATATACTTTGTGTATATATATAGTTATATAGTTATATACATAGTTATATATAATAGTTATGAAACTGGGTGAAGGATACAGGGACCTCTACTATCTTTGCAACTTCCTGTGAATTTATAATTATTCAAAATGAAAGTTAAAAAAAGGCTATCAACAATCAGTATCTTTTTTCTAGTATGTGAGAAGCCTTCAATAAATGCATCGTTATTATAACAGTAGCATTATTACGATCAAATGCTTAGTCAGCAATGTAAATGGCAAAGGTACTTTTCTACCGAGTTAGGAAATATTGAAGTTAACTCGACGCAGAATGGTAAATCAGAGTGTTCAGCCACATGTCTCACAGATATTGAAAGCAGCATGGTTTAGTGTTCTCTAAACTGATGTTAGAGCCTGACAGACCAGGATGTGCACTCAGGCTTCACCACTTACTGGTTATCTCTTTGGACAATTCCTGTAAGTGTCACTAATGGCTCACCTCTGAATCCTTAGCACCCAGCACAGCATCTGGCACTCAATAAATAATTGTAGAATTGAGTATCTTGATCTCTCTGAATCTCCATTCCTTCTATTGAAAAATCATTGTTTTTCTCTTTTCTGTTTACCACTTGTTGCCTCCAAGAAATTGACATTTTCAAAAGCCACATTTCCATATGAAATCGGCAAGATTAACACATTTATTGGTCTACTGCACAAAGGAAGTATAATAACAATACTGAAAAACAGCAAAGGAAGATATTAACAATAGCTGTCTTAGAGTGTGCAAATGGAATTTCTGACCCCCAATCAGGAGGTCAGACACTGGGACTTATTCTAGAGGTGACTGACATCCACTGCCTCTTGGGAAAGCTCTCTTGGAGTGACTGCCGATTTGGACAATTAGTCAACCCCTAGTGAGGCAGTGATCAGACCCTGGTTTCTTTTTCGCCTTTTGGTTCTTTTTTTTCTCTCCTTATTTTTTTCTTTTCTCCATTCCTCTATTTCTTTATTTCCTACTTGAGAAGTATAATTGATCATTTCTATAAACCAGAAGCACAGAACTAGAACAAACTTTGCACCTTCAGTCTCATTAAACTTACAGGGAACTGACGACAGGACAGCAAGGTGGTTTCCCTAATTCACAGCTCAAGTCAGTGGCAGAGCTGGAAATTCAACTTGGGTCTCCAGCAACCAATCCACACCTCATTTACTCTGAACTGACTCAGGGAATCTCAGATCCAAAACGCTCTTCTGGAAACTGGTCAGGTTCATTCTTTAGAAAGTTGAAGAGATGTTAAGGGAGTCTCACAGCAGCCTTTCTTTTGAGGTGGCAAGAAGTAAGAGTTATCTGTGCAATGTGGTACATACATTAAATCTGCAATGCCCTGTGTTCAGGACACACATTCTAAATTCAACAGGATAGGTCTAAAGAGAGTTGGAGGAAGATGACTTTGTCTAACTACAAAATAAATCACTTTAAAATAAACATATATAATAAGAAAAATGATTTTAAAAATTGACAATATCAACTGTGGGTAAGAATGTTGGGAAATGGATACTCTCAACCACCAGTACATGGATAAATTAATACACTCTTTGGGGGCTCTACCTAGTAAAACTAAAATGCATATAATTATATATCTAACAAAGTACATATAGGATCTGTATGAAAACTAAAATAGGCTGATGGAAGAAATCAAAGAAAGCCTAAATAAATGGAGAGACATATTGTGTTCATGGACCAGAAGACTCAACATAGTGAAGAGGTCAGTCCTCTTGAAATGGATCTACAGATTTAGCAAAAATCCAATCAAAATGCCATCAGGAATTTTTATAGATAGATAAGCTGATTCAAAAATTCATAGGAAAAGACAGTTGAACAAGAATGGTTAAAGCAATTTTTAAAAAGAAGAACAAGGTTGAGGAATTACACCACTCAATTTTATGACTTCTTATAAAGCTATGGTAATTAAGACAGCATGGTATTGTGGAGGAATAGACACATAGATCAATGGAATAGAATATGGTTGAGAAATAGAACTCCATAAATATAGCGAATAGATTTTCAACAAACATACCAAAGCAATTCAATGATACTCTAACTGAAAATCCATATGTGAAAAGGAACTCAGATCCATATCTTATACCATATGTAAAAATTAACTCAGACTGGATCACAGACTTAAAGACAAAACTAAAAATTTTAGGAAGAAAAAAAGTAGAAAAAAATCTTTGCGAGCTGAGTTAGGCAAAGTGTTCTTAAATGTGACACCAAAATCATGATCCTTTAGAGAAAAAAAAAGGTAAATTGAACATCAAAATTTAAAACATTTACCTTGCAAAAGACACTGCTAAAAGATTGAAAAGACAGCTATAGGCTGGGGTAAAATATTTTCAAATCACATATCCAACAAATTTGCACACAGAACACATAAAGAACTCTCAAAGCTCTACAATAAGAAAACAAACAACCTAATTTAAAAGTGAGCAAAAGACTAAAGCAGACACTTCATTAAGATGTTATTAGTCACAAGGAAAGTGCAAAAACCACAATGTGATACTACCACACATCTATTATAACAGCTAAAAAAAAAAATTACCAACAATACCAAGTACTGGTGATGATGCAGAGAAACTAGACATTTCACACATTACTGATGAAAATGCAAAATGGTACAACCATTCTGAAAAATTGTTTGGAAGTTTCTTATAAACTTAAAGATATATTAATATATGGCCCAGTAATCCCACTCCTCAGTATATACCCTGAAGAAATAAAAATGTATGCTCAAACAAAAACTATACACAAATATTTATAGCTTCTCTTCATAACAGCCCCAAACTAGAAACGATCCAAATGTCATTCAATGAGTAAATGAATAAACACAATGTAGATCATTCATGCAATAGAACCCTATTCAGGAATGAAAAGGAAAGACCTACTAATACATACAATTTAGATGAATCCCAAAAGTATTATGCTGAATAATAGAAGTCAGTCTCAAAAGATTACAAACTATGATTTCATATATATGACATTCTTGAAAAGCCAAACTATACTTATGGAGAATGGATCTGTGGTTGACAAATTTTACTACAGAGATGGGTAAAGGTGTGACTATAAAGGGATAGCAGATGGGAAGTTTGGGGATGGTATATCTGTTCTATATTCTGATTGTGGGGATGATTACACAAGTCTATACATGTATGAAAAGCCATAGAAATGCCCAAAAAAGAGCAATTTAACTGTATGATACTTTTAAGAATAAATTTTAAAACTGCATACCATTAATGGCTCTAACCAATGATCATCAAAGGATGACAGGAAAGTTTATGAAGGATGCTCCAGTTGTCAATTCCTGAACCCAGTCAGCGGTAGGAGAAATGGCAAGTCAAAGGAATGAAAAAACAGGCGGACTTAAGACTTTTCCACAGAACATTCAATATGTGAAGAAATAGAACAATATCTGCAAAATCTTGAGAAAAAGAAAATATGGCCCAAGAATAATATTTACGTTACCAAATTGCCATTCAAGTATAAAAGCAAAAGACAAATATCTTTAAAAGCCCCTTTCTCTTTATTATTCCGCAGTGATCGTATGCCTTAGCATAATATAATTTTTTTATTTTCATGCTCAACATTTGTGCTTTTTGAACTGAGAATTCATGTCTTTTATAAATTCTGGCAAAGTCTCAACCATTAATTCATCAAATGTTGCTTCTCTTTTATTATCTCTATTCTTTCCTGTTAGATACCCACTGACCCTTCTCACTCTAGCTTTATGCTTCTTAATTTCTATTTAACATAGTTTATCTTTTTTCTTTGTAATAACTGCATTCTGGATAATTTCCTCAGAACTAGCTCCAGTTCACCAATCCTCTCTTTAATTGGGTCTTAATCTGTTGATTAATTCAACCATTGTTTTTTTTTAATCTATCATATTTTTTTTCATGTTTAGAAGTTCTGTTATTTTCTTTTTTAAATTACTAAGAGCTGTTTTCTAACTCTTTTATAGCTTTGATCATTTTAAAATTATTTCTTTTATAATTGCCATCCAAGAGATTAATTATAAAAAGTGTGAGATGTCCTAATTGTGCTGTTTGTTGTGTCTGCTGACTTGCTCTGACTTAGTGTAGTGTTGCTTTGTGATATATAACTTTTTATTGTGAACTCATCTTCATTGGGTCTTTATCTGTGGTAATCCCATGCTATCTGGCTAGAGGGCTTTCCTTACCAAAATAATTTCCTCATGTATGGCCAAATTATCACTCAAACTCAGTTTGGCCATTCCAAGAGCACAAAGGTAGTGCAAATGTTAATCCTATCCCTACATGAGAGTAGGTCTATGATTACAACTTCTTTTTTTTTCCTTTTGTATCTGGTTTATTTCACTTAAGCATAATGTTCATCCATGTTGTAACAGGTATCAGTACTTCATTCCTTTTTATGGTTGGATAATATTCCAATGTATGTACCACATTTTATTTGTCCATGGACAAACATTTGGGTTGTTCCCATGTTTTGGCTATTATGAATAATGCTGTTATACACATCAGCACACAAGTATCTGTTTGAATGCTTGCTTTCAATTTCTTTAGATATATACCTAGGAGTGGAATTGCTGGACCATATGGTAATTCTATGTTTAGCTTTTTTTTTTTTAATAGATCTTTATTGGAGTATAATTACGTCACAATACTGTGTTAGTTTCTGTTGCACAACAAAGTGAATCAGCCATATGCACACACATGTCCCCGTATCCCCTCCCTCCCATCCTCCCTCGTCCACCCCTCTAGGTCATCGCAAAGCACCTTGCCGATCTCCTTGTGCTATGCTGCTGCTTCCCACCAGCCAACTGTTTTACATTCGGTAGTGTTATGTATGTCGATGCTACTCTCACTTCGCCCCAGCTTCCCCCTCCCACCTCACAACTTCTTAAGGGAGACTTTCCACACTGAGAGTAGAAGCCAGACAGTTTCCCCTCTTATCTCCTTAGGCTGGTGGGCAAAGTTTTCTAATACACACTTTCACTGAGGATGTAGCTATTTGAGAGTCCTGGCTTCAGTGGCTGTCTCATTTCCAATCAACCCTCTCAGGGAGCCAAAGGCACATAGTCTATCTGTACATGGCTGTTAAACCCAATCCTCTTAGCAATGGAAACCAAAAGCGAAAAAGAAGACTGCTCCTCACTGTAGTTCTCAGATTCCTCTTCTTTTTGACTCCAGAAATGTCCTTTATATTCTTTTCAACTCAACAATGCCTTGAAAACTATGTCTGATATATTTAATCCAATACACTAAATGACCTGCATTTCAAATTTATTTCGATTTTTCTAAATTATTAAATTGCTAGAAATGTAAGTTCTAGGGCGAACAATATCAAATATAAAATTACTTAGTAAATATAGCACCTATTAGCTTTTCTTTAAAAAAAAAACAAAATAATCTATATAGTCTTATCTGTTTGTGTATGTACATATATATGTCTAAAAATCGACATGCCAGCCTCTCAGTGATTATTCTGAGAGAAGTCAATGGGAAGTCAGGGAGGACCAGATATAGGGGAACAAACTTTTATTCTTCAAACGTATGTGTTATTTAGTTTTTTAAGATAAAGGCTTGGTGATAAAGGCTTTTGCATTTATATAATCCACAGGTTACGTTTTAACCATAATGAAGGGGGAAAGTATTTATTTACCAGCATTCTTTTGAGACCATACACTTTTCTGTATTTAGAAAAATGTGTTAGTATGTATTGGGGATAGAAGATGAATCCCATTGCACCAACCCTCACGCAAGCCTTTAAGTAGGACGTGACACTGCCCTGAATAAGGGCAATTTGGAATTCCTGAGAGAGCGCTAGGAGAAATCCTTACGTGTAAAATGGGTATCATAAATGCCTTGTAAATTCACTGAGGATTTAGAATAATACCATAGTTCTTAAACTTACGAGTAAATCTGAATCACCTGGCATGCTTGCAAAAACACAAATTGTGAAGCAAAATCAGAGGCACAGAAAACAGATCAGGGGTGGTCACCAAGGCCTGGGAAGAAGAGGTGGGGTAAATTTTATGGAGAGACAGAACTGGTCTCTATCTTAATCATAGTGATGGTTATATGATGGTGTAAGTTTATTTAATACAGGAATGTATAACTAAAAGTGTTGAATTTTGCACTATGTAAATTATACTATTAAAAAACATATAATATTTATATACATAACATATATGCAACACACACTAAAGGGTTGAATTTTGCAGTATGTAAATTACACTGTAATAAAAAAATATATATAATGCATATACAGAGAGAGAGACATACACTTTACGAGCTTCACCCTCGGAGAAGTTCTGGGATGGGTCTTGAGAATTTGCATTTCTCATAAGTTCCCGAGTGTTGCCTATGCTACTGATCTGGCCATATTTTGAGAACCACTGATCTGGCCCAGGGTAGCTAAGGAGTATTATTGTGGTTATATGTTTTTTACACGTGCTGTTCCCTCTGCCTGAAATGCTGTTCCCCCAGATTCCCACAGGATTCACTTGCATCAGGTCCCTGTTCAAGGTTCATCTTCTCAGTGATGCTTTTTCTGACCATCATATCTAAGCCTGCAACCTCACCTCTAACAAATCTTTTCTCCTGGTTTATTTTCCTCTATAGCTTATCAACCTCTCGTATACCACATATTTTGCTTCTTTTTATTGTTTATTTATTGTCTGCTCCAACTAGAATAAAAATTCAGTGAAGGCAGGGATTTTTGTCTATTCTTCCTCTACCCAACCTCCAGGGCCTACAACAGTGCTTACATGTAGTAGGTACTCAATAAATATTCTTGAATGAATGATGAAACTATTAATAACAGTACTACTGCTACTGATACTAGTAATAACAATACTGCTGCTACTGATACTAGTAATAATTCACCTGCCTCCATGTGTAACCCTCAGGATACAGCATTGGATCTTCATCTCTCCCCACATTGAAAGAAGAACCCCTTACAATATAATACAGCTCTGGAAAATATTTGGCTTTGGGGTCAAACAGCCACAGATTTGTACTTTAGCTTTGACCCTTACCAAGAACTGCTGAACAATGTATCTAACATTTGTAAGCTTGGTCTCCTCAGCTATAAAATGGGTATTGTAATACCTCCCTCGTTAAATGGGCTAATGTGCGTAGTATTATAGAGGGACAAGCACGTGGCTAGGACTCCACAGTTGGTAATGACTGTTCTGAACCTCCCTCGGGCACCTGGTGCAGGAACTAGTTCCAAGTGCCAGTCTTGTCTGAGGGCAGGATTTAGTCAAAGATGGGTTCAAAATACAGACCACATTCCTCCTTCTCCATAAACAACCTATAAAAGAGTTTCTCTTCTCTTCAGCATTATTGAGCAAGCCATTTGCCTTCTCTGAGCCTCAGTTCTTCACCTCTATAATGGGATTAATAGCTGCCCCCAAGATGAGTCTACAAGACTGAACAAATAAAAGAGTAAAATCAACCAGCACCCAATAAATCTCTAAAAAACCTCCTTAGAGCTCCTGAGATCCTCAGGGGAGCTGCAAAGGCTGCATGCCAAGGTGGAGGCCAGAGCCTGCCCTGGCCAGCTCAGAGGACTTCCTGATTCCCTCCTGGGCCAGCACTTAGTTCCAGAGGGGATGCTACCAGGCCCAGAGAGACCTGTGCTCCTTACCCACTCCTTGCCTATTACAAGAAGGTTGTGGAACTCAGCAGAATAAGAGCTTTTCCTTTCTGAATTTTATCACTGGAGCTCTGGGACCTTCTAGAAGTATAACATTAGTGCTGTGGGTAATTTAAATGCTGCTACAATGCTCAATCTTTTCTTTTCCACCCAGAGCCAACAGATTCCTCATGAGCTAAAGAAATGCCAAGTGACCTGCTACCCCAAACCTCTGCAGCCTCAGTATCTAGTGCAAAAGAGGCTCATCTGTAAATTGGAAGGCAGCTGGTATCTCTTCCTTCAACGCCCAGTGGATCGATCAGAAGCCAAACCCCGTAAGCACCACACGTTCATTTCTGCTCTGGAGTCTGTCCATCCCAGAACTCACAGACTGAAATCAAGTGTCCAAAAACAAAGGAGACCAAGGAGAAAAGAAGTTGTTGCGTTTTCTTCTGCACGCATAAGCCTTTCACCAGATCTAGGACCTTTGAGGGAAAAAGAAATCAATAAAATCTTTTCTTTTCCTGGCCCAAGTTGTATGGGGTTTCTGGCAAATAGGAGGCAATCGGCAGGGTATCAAATAACGCAAGTGATTAAAAAATGATGGTGGGTGTCTGGGGGTATGTGTGTGCGCTTTCCTGCCAGACACAGTCCGCAGCCACTGAGGTCCTTCCCCACAAAGAGCTCTGCAGGGGCTGTTAAAACCAGGATGCCTGGTTACTTTTTATGAGTCTGTTGGCCTTACTTTGATATGTAGATATATATAGCCACTGTTGTCCTTCACAGCTGAGACATGGCTGCTGACAATGTTACTTCCCACGCAGGCAAATTAAAACATTGGTGATAATGATGCACTTGGGCAGCAGATGTGAGAGGCCCCTCCGGCTTCCTCACTCAGAACAAAGCAGGCCTGCGCAGGGGCCCTTGTGTGTTCCTCCAGCTCTCATTGCCCACGGAGAGTTTTCCTCTCTTGCTTCTTCAGGCCCCAGGAGGGCCCGGGTATTTGCTTTTCCACCCACAGAAGAAGTAAAACCAAACGTTATTGCAGGTGCATCAGGACCCCTTTATAATTGGACCTTTCTCTTCCTGCAAATGCTTTTGCCCAGCAGCACTGACTGTGCACGCAGAGAGAGCGGCGGAGAGGGAGAGGGAGAGGGGTGGGTTCTGACTTGCATTATCTTCCTCTCTATTTCCCCTGTTGCCTCCTTTTGTATCTGAGCAGGACCCTACGGGGCCTTCCTGGGACAGACGGCTCCCCGTATCCTCCGCTGCTGTAGCTCCTCTCTGAAGGACCTAGGTGACAGTATCTTGATGCACACTTCCAGAATTGTTTTCAGATGCTAAAACGCCCACCAAAGGGAAGAAATTAACTACTTGATGACCAGGAGCATGTAGCCCCCAGGCCTACTGGAGCCTAAGAGTTGATGATGTTAACCCCTGTGACACCACCCTGTTACATCACCATCAACCGCTCAGAGAATTGTGCACGAGCTGATCACATACCCTGGAATTCCCCTCCCTCACCTGGCCTTTAAAAATGCTCTGCTGAAGCCCTTCGGGGAGTTCAGGCTTTCTGAGCACTAGCTACCCTTGCACTCGTCTTGCACCTTTACAATAAACACTGCACTTTTCTTCACCACAACCCGGTGTCAGTAGATTGGCTTTACTCCCCCCCGGGCAAGCGGACCCCAGTTTGGTTTGGTGACATTTTCTCTTGTATTATGTGATGTCACACCCCTTCCTCATATCCTTCCCCCGCCTCAAATCCTTCACTGGCCCACATACCTGGTTCCTTCCATCCCTGCAGGTGGTCCCGGTCTTCTGTCTCCCCTCTGGCCCCATGCCCATCCACAGTCCCTATTACTGATGGAACCTCTCAGGAATGCAAACCAGAGTACAGCATTCTCCTGGTGCAGGGCAAGCACCCCCAGCTCCTCTCCAAGTTCGCCAGGTGGTCTGAGAACTGGGCCCTACCCCCTCCTACAGACTCAAGTCCCAGGCAGGCACTCCACTTGACCCTCAAGGCTCCAGTCCTACTGCCCTACCCGCTCTGCTGTGTGCTGCACCTGCCTCCTGGTGGCCTCCCCTCCCACTCCTCTCTTACCTATCACTTGCCTTTTGAGCCAAAACTCAGGGGGCACCTTCTCTGACCTCACCCCTTCCCCTTAGTCTGGGTTGGGTCTCTTTTCTTTGCGCTAAAGTGTGATCTGTTGTCAAATCCAGCCTGCCATCTGTTTCTATATATAAAGCTTTGCTGGAATGCAGCCTCACCCATTCGTTTCGACATTGTCTAGCTGCCTTCAGGCTATAACAGTGAGTCGAGTGGTTGCCACAGAGACCATATGTCTGGCAAAGCCTGAAGTCTAGCCCTTTGTGGGAAAAGTTTGCTCACCCCTGTTCTAAAGGCCTGTGGATCGAATCACTTCCTTTATACATCCATCCCTGGACAGACGGTAACATTCTTGGGTTGATGATCTCGGCTTATCCATTGTTCACCAGAGCATGGTGGTTAATGGTCTGACTCTGAAGTCAGACTAGTTGAGTTGGTGGTATTCGGGCTTCATTACTTACCAGCTGTGCGATATTGAGCAAGTTACTTAACCTCTCCAGTCCTCTGTTTCCCCATCAATAAAATGGGAGCAATGATGGGGCCCACCTCACAAGCTTGCTAAGAGTACTAAATGACTTCAATGTAAATTTCTTATTACAGTGCCTAGTGCATGGAATATGTTATACAAATATTGACCATTATTATTGTTATTATTATTATTATCCTCAGACCCTAGCACATGGTAGGTGCTTAGTGGATATGTTTGAAGTTGAACTATTCTGTCTTGATTCGTGCCTATGGAAAATCAGCAAATTAGAAAACCATTGAGGAATGACATCTCTAGCTCTTAACCCAAAGACCATATTATCATCATTGGTTACTGCTCTTTTCATTAGTACTGTCCTTCCTCCTCTCTCTCCCTCACTCTCAGGGTCAATCAATCATCAATACTTGTCAATTCTAACTCCAAAACATTCCATATCATGTTATACCTCCCCAGAGTCACTACTACCCAGGTCCAAGTCACCATAATTTTTGGCCTGGACAACCTCAGTAGCCTCTGTATCAGTTAGCTTTTGCTGTGTAACAAACCACCCAAAACTTAGTGGCTTAAAATCAGTACTCTATCTGACAGACCTGTGGGTCAGCAATATTTGAGCTGGGCTCAGCTGGGGGGTTCTCTTCGGGGCTCACCCATGCATCTGCAGTAAGCTGGTAGATTTGGCTGGGGGCCAGCTGGTCTAGGATGGCCTCAGCTGGGATAGCTCCTCTCTGCTCCACATGGCTGTCCATCCTCCAGCAGGTCAGCCTGGCCTCATTCACACGACCGTTGGCTCAGGTTCCAAGAAGGCACGCCTGGTTTCCTGAGGCCTAAGCTGGAGCATACTGTGACTTCCACCCCATTCCATAAACAAAGCAAGTCACAAGGCCAACAAGATGTGAGCAGTGGCGATACAGACTCCACATCTCGATGGAAAGAGCTGAAAAGTCACACATAAGAAGAGTGGAGACTGAGAGGGGACCAATCACACCTATTTGTGCAAACAACTGACCACAGCCTCTTCACTGGTCTCCCCATTCTCCCTTCACTGCAACTCCAATCTAGGTCCCAGACAGAAGCCAGAGTGAACTTTCTAAAATACAAATGAGCAGGACAGGAATAAAGATGCAGATGTAGAGAATGGACTTGAGGACACAGGAGGGGGAAGGGTGAGCTGGGATGAAGTGAGAGAGTGGCATGGACATATATACACTACCAAACGTAAAACAGATAGCTAGTGGGAAGCAGCCGCATAGCACAGGGAGATCAGCTCGGTGCTTTGTGACCACCTAAAGGGGTGGGATAGGGAGGGTGGGAGGGAGACGCAAGAGGGAGGAGATATGGGGATATATGTATATGTGCAGCGGATTCACTTTGTTATACAGCAGAAACTAACACACCATTGCAAAGTAATTATACTCCAATAAAGATGTAAATAAATAAATAATAAAATACAAATGAGATTGGGTCACACCCTTACCTAACATCCTTGATGGTTCCCACTGCTCTCAGAATAAGACCCAGCTCTCCTGCCTTGGCCTGCAAGGGGCACTCTGTCCTCTTCTCTCCATCCCTCCTGCCTGCTCCCTCACTCAGCCTTGCCAACTTCCCTCTGCCCCTTTAAGAGGCCCACCTTGCCCAGCCACAGGGCCTGAGGCTTGGCTTTTCTGACTGCCTGGAATGTCCACCCTTCACACCCATGTGATACATCAGTTCTTGTCCCTAGAGTTTCAACTTAAATACTTAATCCTCAGAGATGACCACCCAATTTAAAAGAGCCTCAGTCCTTTGCTTTATTCTCTTCCTAGCATGATTCTATTCTCTGAAGTGTCCTGGTGTATTGTTCAATCTTTCTCTCTCCCCCCTTAACATGGAAGCTCCGTGAGAACAAGGTCCACCTCTGTTCATAGGCTGAAGGTCTAGATGGTTCCAAATTCACGTGCTCCACAAAGAATCAAGCAAAGGATGACTTCCCTGGGTCATACCACAGGCCAGGCTCTGAATTAAGCCCTTTCTTCCCATTATCTCATGTAATCTGAGCAGCAACCTGTGAGGTAAAAATTCTCATCCCAATTTTATAGTTGGAGAAATCAAAACTCAGAGAGGTTGATGTTCTTTTTAAACTCTAAGTCATTCTTAGCAGAAGCTATTCATTCTTCTCTGCTGCTTACACTTACTTCTCAGGGTGTGTTTTTCTGTGTGGTGTGTCATTTTTGTTTTGTTTTGTTCCATTTTGCACCATAGTGCACAGAATTGGATTAAACATGGTATGTGGTGCATGATGCTTTTTCTTTGGGGTGAATATTTTCCTCTTGACCTTAGAAAGCCAGCCTCTTAAAATAGAGATGTTATCTATGCGTTATTGATTCAGTGTCTCCTCCGAGCCCAGACTCAAGGGTGAGGCTATCCGTGACTCTGGGGCACGTAACGTATGTTGGTAGAGATTATGGGTATGTTAGGATACCTCTGACTGTTGGAGACGTGAGGTTTATGGGGGGTCACCTAATCAGCCTCCATCACACCACAGTAGGACCTGCAGAGAGCAAGAGATGGGCTGTGACATGCCAAGGCCACCTAGTGACTTCTGCCACTTACTGGCAGATTATAATGGAAGCAAGGTCTCTCGTGTCATTCGACTGTTTCTATTCTCTGATGTCCCCTTCATTTTCCAAAGCAAATGGAGGTAATCAGAGGACCAAAGGAAAATACTGAAGTACTTCAAGTGTTATTCCTTTATCCCTCTCTGGAAATGATCCATTTTCTTGAAATTCCTTCTAATGCCAAACAATGTGCACTTCTGTGTGACTAAAATACTTTCAAGTACGTACTTTAAAGCTAATGGGTCTGAGTTAACATTCCATCCAATAGGGAGCACTACGGCTGTATGTATAACATTCTGCACAACCCTCTCTTATGGATCCTGAATTACAGGATGGCCTAAGGTTACCACCAGGCATCTACAGAACCCACATCTGTTGGATCATCCCCTTCCCTTCGTACCACCACCACCACTCTAATTCAAGATGCCACCATCTGGAACCTGGGCTCAACAGTCCCTCCTCACCATCACCTCCAGCCCCTTTGCTCCCTTCCCCTTTCACTCCCCACAAGCAGGCAGAACATCTCCATCTTGCCTCTGTTTACAGCCCTCCACTGGCTTTCCATGCTGAGAATAAAGGCAAATGTCTTGGCACCAGAGGCCAGGTAAGCTGGCCCTTCTCCCCATCACTACATTTCTCACCATTCTTATATCCACAGTCCACTCTGAGGCTACAGGAACCCTTCTGTAGTCTTCACCGCGTGTGCCGCTTCTTCCTGACTCAAGTCACCATCCTTGCTGTCCTGTCTACCCGGAGTCATCATCACGCCCTCCCAATCTTCCCTCAACTCCCCGTGACCTAGAAAATTCCCATTCAACCTTCAGCCCTCAGTTCAGTGTCACCATCTCAGGGACATCTTCCCTGAATTCCTGCCTGAATGAGTCTCCCCAGTACATCTGCTCATTCTATGTAGCAGAATGAGCTACATGTGTTTTTGTCCATGATCATTTGCTTAATGTCTGCCTCTTCCATTAAGTTGTAAGCTATTTGAGGGCAGCAACCATGAATCTTTTGCTGATCACTGTACTTTCCAAGCCTAACACTCTACCTGGCACACAGAAGGACTGTAATGAATATCTCCTGATGAAAGAAAGAAAGAGAGAGAGAGTGGAAAGAGAGAGAAGGGGAAGGAGGGAGAGAGGAAAGAAAGAAAGAAAGAAAGATAAGAAAGAAAGAAAGAAAAAGAAAGAAAGAAAGAAAGAAAGAAAGAAGAAAGAAAGGAAGGAAGGAAGAAAGAAAGGAAAGAAAGAAGGGAGAGAGAGAAGAAAGGAAAGGGAAGGGAAGGAAAGGAAAAGAAAAGAAAGGAAAGAAGGAAGGAAGGGAGGGAGAAAGGAAAGGAAAGGAAAGGGAAGGGAAGGAGGAAGGAAGGAAGGGAGAGGGGAGGAGTGGGGAGGGAGGGAGGAAGGAAGGGAGGGAGGGATGGAGGGACGGAGAAAGGAAGATACTCCTTTGGGGGTTTTTCAATCACTACAACTTGTTGGTTTGGCAGGTTCATGGGCCAATCAGAATAAGGAGAATAAATAGGTACCAGAAGGAAGATAGTAACGCCCAGTGGTTACAGCAAGAGCCTAGAGTTGCTCTCTGTGTTATCACTGGGCCTTGGCTTCAAATTCTATAAAAGGGGGATAATAATAACAACAAAAATAATAATAGTTATCCCACAAGGTTTTGAAAAAATTAAATGAGAGTGTGCCTGGCAGACAGTAAGTGCTCCACAAGTGTTAGCTATTATGGTTATTATAGGAATGCATCGAGATGTCAAGAGCAAAGGACAATTTTTCTAAACATGCAGAGAGCACTATGGAAACCTCTCCTCAAACTATTGTTAAAATCTTCCTAAAGCCCAAGGGCAGACAGCAGCCAAGCCCTTATAACATCTTGGGATCCTGACCCCATGCTTACTCAGGGTTCCATCTTCCTTGCCTCCTTGTCTCTCCTCCTGTGCCCCTGTTTCTGCCCTTCTTCTCTCCCCTCCCCCCTCCCAGGAATCCGCTTAGCAACTAAATCTGTCCAACCAGTGGGTGTGGGATGTACACCTTCCAAATCATTCCAGTGTCTCATCTTTCTCCCTTCTCTCTCTCCTTCCTAACTTCCCACGCCTTTGCCAATTAGTCACTTCCTTTCCTGAAGGCTCTCTACTCCCCTGTAATAGGACAGAAATATCACTCCTGTTTCAAAATCTAGAGCACCATTTTCCCACCTCCACCAAAGACACACACTGACGCTCCTCTCCATCTTCCCTCCTCTCCTTCCCATTTTCTTGCCCCATTTTACCTCTACATCATCTATTCCTTCCTGCTGCATCTAACTTCAGAATTCCAGGCCAACATGGACAAGGTACACGAGTGATCTTAGCCATGTTACTTACCCTCACTGAACCCCATTTGCTCATCTGCGACGCAGGATGCTGGAAAAATAGAACTAGCTCCTCCCATGGCAGTCACGAGGATGAAATGAGATTAGATGTGTAAAGTGATGAGTATGATGTTTGGCACATAGTAGATACTCAGCAAATGTTGGTTCCCATTCCTCTTATTGTAGGGGTCTTTTCTAAAGCATAAGTCAGTAGTTATGCCTGACAAAGGAACAGGATGTCTAAAACTGGGACTCTTCGGCAGAACCTGTGCTGTCACCCATCTATAGCTTCCACCAGTAACGGGATGCAGCATCCTTCCTGCGTCAGTGCTCAGCCGCTCTCCCTGCCTCCTCTCCCCCCACCAACTCTCAGAAAGGTTCTTGGGTGAGACTGCAATCTTCAAGGGGAGGAACAATGTCATGCTCAACTTTGTACCTGGTCCAGTGCCTGACAGATACCAAATGCTCAAAAAAGGTCTTCTCAGAACCAGCCCAAGATTGACTGGTACCTCCACAGTTAGCTAGAAGGGATCTTCACTCTCCAAACTTAGCAGTTGGGCCGTGTTATTGTCTCCTAGGACAGAGACATTCCCTGGAACGCATCTATTTTTTTAATTGAAGTATAGTTAATTCACAATGTTTTGTTGATTTCTGCTGTACAGCAAAGTGATTCAGTTATACATATATATTCAATATATATACATTCTTCCTTGTATTCTTTTCCATTAGGGTTTATCACAGGATATTGAATATAGTTCCCTGTGCTATATAGTAGGACCTTGTTTATCCATTCTATATATAATAGTTTACATCTGCTAATCCCATACTCCCAATCCATCCCTCCCCCACCCCTTGTCAACCACAGGTCCCCTGCAAAGTATCTCTGCTACATCCTCGGTGAAGAGTAACAGAGTCCAACAGGACTGCATTTAGAGTCTGTGGCATAGAAGCCTACAAATATTAACTCCGCAGCCCACCCCATAGTGCCCTCATTACAGAGTATGCATTCAATCATTCTTAATACACTCTTTTATTTTGTTTTCATTAAAATATGACTTCAAGAAGACCATCTCTGGGTGAATTTGTAAGTAACTATCTCAACAAGGCGGAGCCTACCTCTTAGAAGCAAGATTCTGGTAACCATGATGGACCACACCCGTCATTAGGATACCGCCTTAATCAAGTTCTTACCTGTCAGCATTTATTGAATGCCATTCAAGAATTATGCTTGTAAGAAACATTAAACTGGTGAATTGAATGAACCAAACCTTCTCCCTCTCACTAACCTCATCCATTTCTTGCTCCCCTCCTCTGCCACTATCTCGACACTCTGTTTAGTAATTTTCCTACTACACATAGAAACCGGACAGCTGGAGAGTTTGATTTGCAATGGAGATATTTCCTTTGGTGTGTGATTCTGTCCTCTGCCCTCCACGCCTTTCAAAATAGCTATTTCTACATATATGTGTTATTTACCAGAGCAAACCAGAACAAAGTCACAGATCGGATAAGCCATGTTGGGATCCCCAAAGTCCCATTAATGGGCACCAAAAAGAAGTTCATTTAAACAATGTAATATCCTTAATGCAGTTGATGTGCTCCCTCCTGCTCCAACAAGTTCATGAATAATTGATGAAGGAAGCTTCATCTGTTTTAATTAATTTGGTCTTGAAATTAATTCAATGCAGTGCAAAATTAGCAGGCAATTAAGCCTCATTGGCCCAACTGGACAAAAATATGCCAATGTCATTGGCTAGAGAAGCAAACTGGAAATGGACAAGGGCCGTGGTCCACTCTCCCAAACCTGAACACCAAAAACGAGCATCACCAATCCCCATGAGACCACAACTTGATCCCCTTTCCAGATCTCGTAATTAAATTAAAAACCTCATCACTAGGAATTTCAGCATTTATATTTTTAGGACATTCTGGGGGCAGGAGGGGCAGGAGGTTCCAAATGCATAGCAAAATTGCTTTTGTTTTGGTTACATTTCGTTTTTGAAACCTTCCAATAATTGATGAGAATTTACTAGGGCTAAGGAATAGGACGTAATAGCAATTATCAACTACAATACTTAGGCACATGCAATTAAACACATTTGGTTTTAAGAAATTACCACAGTTTGTTATGTGCATGTGTTTAGCAAATTCTTGGTTCCATTATCCACTTGGCAATTACATATAGTGTTATAATAATAGTTTATCTTAAAATAGTGCATTTCCTCTCTGGATCTTGGCATGCTTGGTGAACACTTTTTTCTTAACCCTCACAATGCCCTTTAGAATTGGGAAGACATAAATATTAAAATTACTTTGGGAACAAAGATACAAGGCAATAGACAATCACAGCATTATAAGAAGCTTTAAAAGACATCTACTCCAACCACCTCTCTGGTTGCTTGAATTCTACCTAGCTCTTTTTAAATGCCTCCAGTAATGGGAACTCATTACTTCATGAAGCCACCTATTCCATCTCTAGTGATTGTTTGAGGATCCAAAATTTATCTCCTGTAGATAAAGACTACTTCTACCCCAGAAAAGTTTGATTCCTCCTACATGTGGCATCTGTTCTTCAGAGTTAGTCATCAACCCCCATCCCCACTCCTCCAGTCAAACCTCAGGACATAGCTCTGAGCCCTTCACCATCTTAGTCATTCTCCTTGAAATCAGCTTCAAGGGACAGTGCCATGTAATAGTAGAAAGTATCAGCTTGTGAGTCAGGCCACCTGGAGTTCAGTTCTAGGAGTATCATATCAAGGGTATCTGTGAGTTGGCTTTACGCTTAACCCTTTGAACTTCAACATCCTCATCTATAGAATATGCATAAACTACCTACCTTGTAAGATTATTATGTAGATTTCATGAGCTGATGTATAAAGAACATGTAGCATGGAATCCACTGTGATTAAGTGTTCAGTAAATGACAACAAAATAACAATTATAGCTAATCCCAACATAGCACCGACTAAGCACTTTATGCATAACTCATTTGCACTTCACAACAAGCCATGACATTGTTATTATAGATGAGGCAACTGATGTACAGAGAGGTTAAGCAACTTGCTCAAAGTCACACAGACAATAGGAGACAGAGCCAGAACTTGAGCCTCCACAGTCTAGTTCCAGAGTCCATATTTGGTAGGCACATCTATCTTAAATTGTGGTGCCCCAAACTGAACGCTTTTCAGGTATTGTCTGATCTAAGCTGAATAGCAGATCAGGACCCTCACCTTCTCCCGATGCAGCTCAAGATTATACTCTTTTTCCTCAAAAGGGTTTTTATCCATTTAGACACCCATCCCCTGATAAGGTTCTCACTGTGACTTGTGAAGCCTTGAATCCCCAACCCTTTTGTTTGTTCAGCTGATTTGTGAATCCAAGCATAAAACTACCATTTGCCTTTTTTAATGTCTTCTCATTAAATTTGGTCTAGAATTCTAAGCTGTCGCATCTTCTGGTATCCTGACTTTCTCACTCAATACATCCTCCCCACTCCCAGCTTCCAGTCTTCCACACATTTGATGACAGTGTCTCCCCTAACTTCATCGCAGGCACTAATAAAATTATCAGGTCAGACAGGGCAGCGTGCCATTAGAGTCCTCTCTCCAAGATGGCATTGATCTACTAATCAGTATCCTCTCGGTAGGGATCAGTCTTGGACAAAACTAGCATATGATTCACTTTCTCTTTAAGACCCTGGCTTCACTGTTGTTGTTCTCGTGGTTGCTGTTTAATCTTTTCCTTTTATCTAAGGTAATTCTGGTTAGTAAAACACGTAAAGGCAGAGCAGTAATCAAACTCTAAAATTAAGTCATGCCACTTTCTTGGACTTTCATCTGTCCATGTGTAAAATGGGGAGGAAACTAGTAATCTCCAAGAACACTTCCACCTCTAACGGTCCAGGAAAATGCAAGGATGTGCTAAACTTTCCATGGTCTGGACTTTGCCTCCTTAAATCCCACCACCCTCCTTTCACATGTTGTGTCCCAGCCAAAGACAAAACCCATACAGTCCTATGAATGCATCCTCTCTTTCTTCTCACCACCATGATTCTGCTGGCTCCTCTGCCTGCCCTCCCTGTACTTGTCCAGCTGCTGACATTCGAATTACTCCCCAAAACCAACTCAGATCAACAAATTGTTCTGGAACAACTGAACATCCATATGCAAAAAGAGAACTTCAATCCATACCTCACACGTTATTAAAAAGATTATGATCACAGGCCTAAATGGGAAACATAAAGATATAAAAACTCTAGAAGAAAATATAGGAAAAAATCTTTGCGACCTTGAATAGGCAAAGATGTCTTAGCTATGATGACCAAAGCGTGATATGTTTCTCAAATGAAGAACTGGACCTTATCAAAATTAACACATTGCTTTTCTTTTTTTAATTCAATTTTATTTCATATTGGAGTAGAGTTGATTTACAATATTGTGTTAATTTCTGGTATACAGCAAAATGATTCAGTTATACATATACATATACCCATTCTTTTCCAGATTCTTTTCCCATATAGATTATTAGAGGATACTGAAGCACATTGCTTTTCAAAAGACACTCTTAAGAGAATGAAAAGACAAGCTGTGGACTGGGAGGATGTGCTTATAAATGGCATATCAGATACTACTAAGTCCACTCCTAAGACAGTTTCTCTCATATTTATTTAAAGAAAGAATTATTGATCAAAAAAAGAAAATATATGTATGTATATACATACATATATAAATATATATATATATCCAAATCACTTTGCTGTACACCTGAAACTAACACAATATTGTGAATCAACTATACTTTTGTCAATAAAAAAGAAAAAATTATTGAGCATCTTCTATGTATCAGGTACTGTTCTAGGCACTTGTGATTGGATAAAACAGATGAAGATCTCTGCCCACGTGGAATTTACATCCTAATAGAAGGAACTTATATTCCCAGGAAATAGCAAACATGACTCATCCTGGACTCATCTCTTTCCCTCAGAACCCATCAGTAAGTCCTGTCAATTCAATCTTCAAAATCTATCCAGAGCCTGAGCGTGGCTCTCCACCTCCACTGCAACAAGCCCGGTCCAAGCCACCATCTTCCTCTCCTGGATGATTACTGAAGCTTCCTAACTGCTCACCCTGCCTCTGTCTTTCCCTTTTTCAGAGTGTTTTAGAAATAGCACCCAAGATGATCTGTCAAAATATAAGCTGGATCATGTCACACCTCTTCTCAAAACCCTCAGGGGCTTCCACCCTCATGCAAAGTAAAGGAAACTTATTATAATGCCTGACCAGCCCAGCCTACTCTCCCCCTCACTCTCTTCAATCAAGCTGCACTGGCCTTCTTTTTTTTTTTTTTTGCCGTACGCGGGCCTCTCACTGCTGTGGCCTCTCCCGTTGCAGAGCACAGGCTCTGGACGCACAGGCTCAGCGGCCATGGCTCACGGGCCCAGCCACTCCGCGGCATGTGGGATCTTCCAGGACCGGGGCACGAACCCGTGTCCCCTGCATCGGCAGGCGGACTCTCAACCACTGCGCCACCAGGGAAGCCCTGGCCTTCTTTTTTTTTAATTTTTATTTTATTTTGAACTATAGTTGATTTACAATGTTGTGTTAGTTTCAGGTGCACAGCAAAGTGGTTCAGTTATACATATACCTATATCTATTCTTTTTCAAATTCTTTTTCCATTTAGATTATTACAGAATATTGAGCAGAGTTTCCTATGCTATATAGTAAGTCCTTGTTGGTTATCTATTTTGTATATAGTCGTGTGAGTATGTTAATCCTAAGCTCCTAATTTATCCCTCCCCCACCCTTTCCCCTTTGGTAACCATAAGTTTGTTTTCTGTGAGTCTGTTTCTGTTTTGTAAATAAGTTCCTTTGTATCATTTTTTTTATTCCTCATATAAGCTATATCATATGATATTTTTCTTTCTCTGTCTGACTGACTTAGTATGATAATCTCCAGGTCCATCCATGTTGCTGCAGATGGCATTGTTTCATTCTTTTTAATGGCTGAGTAATATTCCATTGTATATATGTACTACATCTTCTTTATCCATTCATCTGTCATGCACTGGCCTTCTTGATGTTTCTCAAATAGACCAACCAAGGATTCTGCCTCAGGACATTTGCACTTGCTGCTCTCTCTGCCTGAAATTCATGCCTTCATTGCCTTCAGGTCTCTGTCCAAATGTCACCGTCTCACTGACCACTCTGCATGAACTAAAAATTCATCTCCCCAACCTCTCCAGAAGACTCCCTACCCTCTTACTGCCTTCGTTTTTCTCTGTATTTATCTCTGCCTGACAAAAGATTGACTGATTGATTAATTAATTCTATCTATCCCAATGAGCCCAGTGAGCCATTACACACCTGGAGAGCAGAGGTCTCCCTGGCTTTTATATTCCTGGTGCCTGAGATAGTACTGGTATATGGAGGCATTTTACAAATATTTGATAAAGGAATGAATGAACGGTTTTGAATGACAAGAGATTTTTTCCGCCTCTAGGGACTCACACACACCAGAGTTGGGTTACAGGTGCTCAGGAAACCCAGTATGTGCCACCCTCATAATAACACCCGCGATTTATTGAGGCTTTACCTCTCACTGTCCTTCATTCATAGATGCTTATGTAAAAATACTGGAGTAACTCCAAGAATCTAAGAAGAGTCACAAGGGTCTCATAGACAGGAACTGAGTAGCTCTTTAAATTCCAGCCCTGCCACTTGACAAGTGTGTGACCTCGGGCAAACAATTTGACCTCTAAGCCTCATCTTGGAGTTGTTATGAAGAGTGGAGATAATGTTTGCTAGGCACCAAGCACAGTGCCAGGTGTCATGGCAGCCATTATTATAGAAAGCTCAAAGAGGAGGTGATAGTGGAGGGGGCTTCTCAGGTTGTGGATGATGGGGATGAAGCATCGTCCAAGTCACAGACTTAGTAAAGAGAGTCGGATGTTGCAGGAGCAGCAATGAGACCCAGGCAGGACCCAGGATGGAGACAATTCCTAAAGCACGTAGTATCTGTCCCAAGCACTCAGCTACTCTGTGCAGGGCTCAGAATGGGGCTAAACACAGTAAGTATGAGATCCCAGGACCTAATGCATAGCCAGAAACAGATATTTAGCATATGTGAATGCACTGGCATTTGAGAGACTTAAAACTCAGACACCAGGTTCTTATGGAAGGTGTGACAGCCGAGACAGGAGCTCTCCACGAGATCTTCGGAAAAGGAAAAAGGTGTTTCCTAGAATGGACTAAAATCCAGCCCAGGTTTTCACCGAGCCCTCCAGTCCTCCAGTCTTAAGAAGTGTGATCAGTGATGGTGTGGCTTCTGAGGAGAATGGATGTTTTCAATAAAGGGGCAACCTCTTTCCCTTTGAGGGAAGTTAAAATCTATTCATTATCAGCTTTGAAGTTCAGACAGAGTCAGCAAAGACAGTATTTAGAAACAAGGAAAGTTCATCAGAGACTGGAAACTCTGATTCTCCTAATGATTGAGTAGCAAACAATGGTACAAGCTTATCCTTGGGGCTCCGCAGAGAAGGTGGAGCTCTTCTTCTCTGCCCCCACCTCTAGAGCAGGCCTGCCATATTGTCCTTCCATGGGGAGATTTAATGGAAATTTCCCCTAAGTAAAAAATGCTCCCTCCTTCCAACTTCCTCCCCCATTTACTGTCAACCACTCCCTACCACAAGTACACACACACACACACACACACACACACACACACACACACACACACACACTAGAATGCCTAAAATTCCACCATTAGGAATTCATCTTTCGAGTTATGCTTGGCTGTCTGCCAGCCATTGTCATTTAAGATACAAATATTCCAGAAGGGGTAATAATGGTGCAGTTTGCATTTAGTTAGCAACTTAGAGTTTGTGAAACACTTTCACTCCCACTACGTCTTTGTTCTTTTTGTATTATGATGTCATTTTTACAAAACTTATTCCTATGTATTTTATAGTTTTTAATGCAAGCGTGATTGGAATCTTTATACTTTATTTTCTAGCTGGTTTTCACTAGTATAAATTGAAAAAGCTATTGAGTTCTATATATTTATTTTGTATCCTTCAACTTTATAAAACTTGCTTTTGAAGAGTCTGTCACATATTCTAAGTAAATTTTGTAACTTTCTATCAACTGAAAAAATTAGTATATTTTATTTTCTCCTGGTAATTATTCTGCATTTTTTGGGGGGGGTTTAACTCACATTGCATTAGTTGGAACCTCCAGGAATGTTAAATAATAATGAATATCCTGTCTTGATACAGATTTCCGAAGGAAAATGTTTAGTATTTCAGCATTTAATATGATCCCATATGTCTGATGTTTCTGATAAATATTTTATAACATTTAGGGTGTACCTATTATTCCTATTTTGCCTACATGGAATTTATCAGAAATGCTGAATTTTGTCAAGTATTTTTCAGGATAATTTTATATAATAATATGGTTTTTGCTATCAGTTTATTAATAATGATAATAGCTAATGCTTATGTCGTTCTTACTATATACCAGATGAAATTAAACATTTTATATTTATGAACTCATTGAGCTATGTCATATCATTACCTCAACTTTTTTGTTTCCTTTGAGTTTTCTTGTCTTTTTTTATTATTATTATTGGAGTATCGTTGATTTACAATGTTGTGTTAGTTTCAGGTGTACAGCTAAGTGATACAGTTATAAAAATGGATATATGTCTTTGGTTTTGAACACAGTCTTGAGCTCCACACACCCAACGCTAGCACATGACAAAGGCTAAGTGCTCAGGAAACATTCCTTGAATGAGTAAATGAACGAAATGAATGAATAAATTGACACTACGAAATTTGTGAAACATGAATTATTGTCTCTACTGAAATCAAGAGTCAAAAAAGTAAATGAATTGCCATTTGAAAACAGGTGATAACACCTAGAGCTTGAGCCCTTAGACACCAAACCAGAAGAGCTATCAAGTGTGACCAGCCATTGTCTTTCCTTTGGAACAAAGCATCTGACGCCAAGTGAGAGTTTTCAGGGTACCACAGGGTTGGCATGCAGTGGAATATTGGATGCTGGGCTTGAGGAGATGCTGGGCTTGGGGCTGAAAGATTCAGGATGATTACACAACCTTGAGCTTAACTCTTCACTTAGTTTCGTTTTCCTAACTGGCAAAATAGAGATAACAGTATCTTAATGTGCAAGGTTCTTATGAAGATCTAAATAAATCACAGCTATAATGGCACTTTGCAAAACAGTAAAGAGCTACACAGGTGATAATAAAGAGTAAAGAGGTGATCAGAACCTGGGGAGCCCATAGTTTAGTGTAGTCACTTACCTTTAATCTCATTAAAAGTCCATCTCAATAAATCTCTATATAAGTTAAAGAGAACCTTTTCTCCACTTTTTATGTCCCTACTCTCCCATCCCACCACCCTCCTCCATGACTGGGCCCTCTTGGGCGTATCTGTTTTGGGGTGATTCTCTTTGGTACTCCTTTGTCCATTATTTTGTACCCCGTGGTTTCCTTGCAATTAACGAATCTTGCTAATTCGTTACTGCAAACTTAATTTTCTTTGAAAATTAATTGTTAGGAAAAGCAGATTTTACAAAATGAGTTACATAAGTGAGAAAGCAACGCGAGGCAATCACATGTCTACTGCCAAGAGATCATTATGAAAGCACCTAGGACAGCAAACTGTTAGACGACTCCATGGCCTGGTCGTTGAACTCCAGTTTGACGGATAGCCCAGGTCATGGGTTCACAGTCAGACATCCAAATCCTGCCTATGCCACTGAACCCCCCTGTCTTTTAGAAATCCTTACTTCAAGAACAAAAGACCCAACATGAATGTCTGTTTACAGCTGGCAGAGAAATTTCACTCACATTTTCCTGAAACAACAAGATTTGCTTCCCATGCATCACACTTCCAATGCATCCCACTGCAGTGGGAAGCCCACTGCTTCCCATCATAATTGTCCAGCTGTTCATACTTGTGACATATTTAGTTCCATTAGACTTGCAGAACTCCCACTCTGGGGGACTTTTAGAGTCAATTCCCTCAGATGATGAGAATCTGGGGCCCAGAGAGGGGGTGGCTTAGCCCAAGTCACCCAGGTGACTTACAATTTGCCTAAGTTGGAACGGAAATTAAAGAACCATCTAATCTAATCATCACGCACTCCATGAGTATCCTCAGTCTACAGGATTCCTGTCAAGCATCATTTATCTTGGCATCTGCTTGAACACCTAACGCACGACAGAACTCATCACACCCCAAGCCAGCTCAGTTTACCTTTGTTTACCTCTGACTGCTGGGAAGTTGAGCTGGAATCAATCTCTCTCTCTCCTTCTCTCGCTCTCTGTCCTTCAATTCTGCCCATTTACTCTGGCCATCCGTGTTCAAGCCACAATGAGGAGATCCCCTCCAGGAGCAAAGCCAGTACTAGAACTGCCTGATTTCCATTCCCTGCTCACCGTGCTGGCTCCCTCACCCTAGGACAGACATAGGAGAAAGATAAGTAGAGTGTTTCCAACAATACTTTTGGTATCATAGTAGTATTCACCTGTTTGTCTTATGACTATAATCTTTAATCCACCATTTTCTCATTCACTCATTGGATTTATTGAACATTTTCTTTGTACTAGGCATGGTATACTAGGCATTAAAAAGTGTAGGGCCTGTGTGATCAAGAAGTTAAAAAAAACTCACCAAAGTGTGATGTGATAAGGGCTACACTAAAAGGCTTTGCAAAGTGCTATGTGAGCACCGAGGAGAATACAGCTAATTGGCTGGGAGTCATTTTACCAAAAAAGCCCTATTTATCTTTATATCTCATTGGTTGGCTTGTAGTAGACAATCAGCTAATGTTTTAATGAATGATGAATGAATGAAGTGGTATTTTATCAAGCTTCGAATGATATGGAATTGTTCCCAACTTAGGAAAAGGAGAAGATAGCTTACAAATTCTTTACAATGCTAAGAAAATATTCTCTTACAGTTCTGGAGGGTAGAAGTTTGAAATCCAGGTGTCAGCAGGGTTGAATCCTCCTGGAGGCACTGAGGGAGGGTCTGTTCCATGCTTTTCTCCCAGCTTCCATTGATTTCCAGTCATCTCTGGTGGTCCTTAGCTTGTAGGCACATCATTCCAACCGCTGCCCCAGTCTCCACATCATGTTCTCCCTCTGTGTGTGTCCAAACTTCCCTCTTCCTGTAAGGACACCATTCATTGGATTAAGGCTCACCCTACTTCAGTATTTGCTCATCTTTATTAATTCCATCTGCAAAGATTCTATTTCCAAATAAAGTCACATACACGAGTACCAGGGATTATGACTTGAACAAACTTTTTGGGGAGACACTATTCATCTTACAACAGACAACTTAAGTAAAAGGGGGATACTTTGCTTTTAAAAATACTTGTTTAGTACCTGTTATGAGACAAGCACTGTTCTAGATCCAAGAGACCCAGAGACAAACAAAACAGATGAGATATTTGCTTTCAAGGAGCTTACATTCTAGAGGTGGTTTGGGGGTAGTGTTAACTAACAAATACATAAGCAAGAAAACATGGGTAGTGTTTGCAGAGAACAAGCATCATATAAGGTGGTTAGGAATGACAACTTTTGAGGGGGCAGTCAGGGGAGACTTCTCTGAAGAGGTGACATTTAAGATGAGATCTGCAAGAGAAGCAGGAATTAAGCAGAGGGCGTGTCCTCACTTTAGGCCTTGTCCCAGAAGATCAAAAGAGCAATGAGAAGGACAGTGTCAGAGCTCTGCTTCTCCCTGTGTGCCCACTGCTGTGTCCTCCTGTTATCACAGGGTCACTCTTTTACATATTCCCTCTTCCAAATTGAGAAGAAGCCAGTCAGACTGACTTACCTAATAACAATTGCACCTGCTTGACTGAGCCCACTGGGTCATCTCCTGTGGGGCTGGAGGATGAACTATACCTGTTCCACTCTATCCTAGAGTAGCCATCTCTATCCTAGGCTAGCTGCCTTCAGACCAAGGCATGAGGCAAGAACAGTTTCAGTTAAAAACAGACAAGGGCATATCCAGTAACTTTGACCCCACTGTACAATACACAGCCACTTCCTACAGAGTGTGTCGCCGACAACGTTTCCATGGTGAGGATCACAGTGGCCACTGGGCCTCTGGTTGTGAGCAACAAACAGCAACTCTCACTTCCACAAAAATGAATTACTGTCACAGTATGGATAACTCCCAGAGTCAGATGAAAAGCTGGAGAAAGGGGTCTTAGAAAGAATGGAAACTAGGACAACTCTGGGGATCTGAGAGTCAGGAACAAATGGATGTTCTCTTTCAGCAACTGTTGGAATGAATGGATGCCACCGTGTTGTTTTTGTGTTAAGAGTCAAATTCCAGGGAGAGAGAGTATTTAATTGTCTGAGCTTGAGTCTTGTCTCATGCCCACCCCTTGGCTGGGGTTGGGGCATATTGACTGACAGCCCTACCAAGACTGCATTCAAGAGACAAGAGAACATTTCCCACAATAAAATCTGGGTGCTGTAACCAGAAGCCATAATGTTGATCAGGCAGGCAAAACTTATAGCTGTCTTTCACAATTATCAGCAAATGCATTTCAGTGGACAAGGTCTGGTTAAGTAGAAGAGTCCACAAGAACTCTGTGGAAGTTTCTGGATTTACTGATTAGTGCATGGCTTTTTGCCTATTTACTTAATTTTTTTAAATTTTCCAGTAGTCATGCAGCTCATTTTTCCCTAGGAAAACTTATGCCAAAAAGCTAGCATGCCCCCTTCCAGTCAATCTGATAAGCAAACACATTGGCATTTGAAAGGCCAGGTCTGCAAATGGTTTTTTTCCCAAAAAGTAATTCATATTAGGGCCCTGGTGAAGGATGGAAAAAATAACATGCCCTGGTGCTGAATGAGTTTGAACCTTAATGTCACCCAGCTCTGGATGTGGCGGGAGCTGACCTCAGATTAAACAGCTCCTTTAGGGCGGAGGCACTGGGTCCAGGTAATGCCTGGAGAAATGGAACTGCCAGAAGTGGACTGTCTTTCTGCTTCTCAGGGAAATATCCAAATTGCTCAAATGCTGACCCTTCCTGGGGAAAAATCATCCCAGGGGAAGAGACAGGTTTCCATGTGGAGTTCAAGCCTGAGAAGTCCTTCTCAAGCCTTGCAGCTGGCCTGGGCAGGGTCCCGGCCAGAGCGAGGGTACTCACCTCTCCTGATGAGGGTAGAGCCAAGGAGGGGCTCTGTTCTTACTGCTCCACCCATCTCAGGATTCTATCCCACTTCGGCAGATGGGTAAGGAGACTTGAGGGCTGCTTCACGAGGAATGCGCATGCCATGGGCACCGAGGAAAACCCTGCAGCCTCCTAGGGCAGTGAGACCACAGTTCAAGAACAAGAGCTGCCTCCCTTCTATTCAGTAAGTTCATACCAATGATGAAGAACACTGGCTCAAGGTCCACAGAAAAAGACAGGGCTGCAGCCTCAACCACATACCCACTGAGTGACCTCCATTTTCTCAGCTCTAAAATGTGAATAACAAAAGGCCCAACCTCATAGGGTTATTAGGAGAAATAAATTAGTTAATGGAATCAAAGCGCCCGAAATGATGCCTGATGTGTAGTTAGGGCTGAATAAATGGCAGGCATGATTGTCATCGTTATCACCAAAGGGGGATAAGCTGCTTGTCATCCCCTCTCCAACACTGAGATTTTATTTATCAAACCAAGAAAAAACAAATAGGATCAGAATGCAAGCAGCGGGGAGGAAGAGAAACGGAGCACAATTGTTCTTTTACGTGTAAACCTTAAACAATAGCCAAGCATGCAAATGTTGCAGAGATTTTGAAACTGAGATCAGTGACAGCCAGATTTAGTCCCTCTACGTCTAGAGCCTTGGAGCTAAACCAGGGCAAGAGCCCCTGCGGGGTCTCCTGAAACCTGCACAGTCAAGACAGGGCACAGAGGTGTGTCAGGCAGGCTGATCACAGGCCCAAGCTGGAAATAAGCTGCAGTCAGGGAGCAGAGAATGGATTCAGAGTCTGCGCACTCTCCAACCCTGAGCCTCTTGACTGTGGCTGGGAACTGGAGTCACCTAGAAAGATCTTTGAAATACAGGTTCCCCTAGCCAACTCCCAGAGCCTCCTGCTTGATTGATCCAGGGTGAGGCTCACACAGTATCTTCTTAAGGCTCCCAAAGTGATTTCCAAGTGCAGCCAGGGTGAGGGACCTCTGCCTACAGGTACACTCAGTGTATTGGTCAGATATGAGACCAGGAGGAAGGACAGGACTGGACCCAGCGCTGGAGAATGGAGCTCTGGGAGGGGATTCAAGAGAGCCTGAAAGCTCCTCTTTTGCTGGAATATTCTCCTTGTTGTGGCTCTGGGGATTGTTTTACCCTCTTGGAGCTACTCTCTCAAGAAGAGAGGAACTAAGGAGAAACATGACCAGCACCTCCCATCCTTGAAGGACAAACTAGAAAAACTAGGAGTCCAGGGGAAAGAGGCAAATCTAAGCCCCCAGAATAGCCCGCTCTGCCCTCTAACAAAAGCAGGTTCAGGGCCTCACCACTCACACCTGATCCTGCGCAGCTCACCCCAGTCATCTGAGGCCAACACCCAGCGAGAAAGCAATGGCAGCCACTGGCTCAACGGTCCTCTGCCACATTGGGGTGGTAATGGATTTTAGGGGATCTCGGCCGAGTCTTTCTCCATCAGAGACCCAGCTCAGAAGCAAATGACAGGAGACAGGCAAGTAGGTGGCAATTTAAGAATCTATGAAAACAATCACAAACGCATGTATGCGTGCTGCCCAGAACAAGGCACTCCTTTAAGGGCTTTGCATGCATCATCCCGTTTGGAACCCCCATCGCTCTTGGATGTGTGTATTATAATCTCTATTTTACAGATGAGAAGCCGGGTCACAGAGAGCAGGTAAGTTGCCTGATGTCACACAGCTGGCAAGGAGCAGAGGCAGATCTTTCCAATTCGGCCCACCTGACTCCTAAGAAGCCCCAGAGATGGGCGCTTGGTGGGCAACACCAGTGGAGAATGCCTCAGACTGTATTTGGAGAATGTCTCTGCTGGAACTTCTAACACCCACGGCCCTGGAGCCATGCTCTGAGGGTTGGGGGGTCTCACAGCAACAGTGGGCTCAAGGCCATCTACCCTGGTTGCTGGGAGCAGTTTGCATCTGTCAGGCAAGTTTGGGAGAAATCTTAAGCTTTTTACTAAGAAAGTTTTGGAGGTTTAAGTTTTCAGTCTTGATGGGCTTATCAAAGAAATTCCCTTCACTAGAAGGTGAATCACAGAATTAAGTCAAACCAGTGGGCAACTCTGCTGAGCATGGAGCTGGGACTTGATTTAGACTCCAGGGGATGCACAGAGGGCAGTCAGGGTGGTGGAAGGGGAGGCTGAAAGGAACAACTCATCCCTGCTTCCTGGGAGCTGCTCCCAAACAGGGTGAGGAGGGCACCCCCAGGCAAAGGCTTCTGCCTATGAATTTGGACCTCACAATGATCTTTCCCCTCCCCAGACGCATCCCTGATATGTACTATATTTGTTTGTAATAAAAACTCCATGTCAGGGTGCATTTTCTTAGCTACATGTGTTCTTCTGACCTCACCTGCCATTTCTCAGCAGGTCCTAATTGCACAGTGCAGCGGATCCTACAGATGGACCCTTTGTTTCTGCTCGTCCAAGCACTGACCTGGGGAACAGTCCCTGGCTTTCTCTGGAGTTTTACAACAAAATCTGCCCATGGAGATCCTAAGTAGCTGCTCTGAGTCAGCAGGAATGTCTTTTTAGTTGAAGGAGCTGCATCTCACCCATGAAAGTCTTTTATTACCACCAGACTGTCTAAAATTATCTGTTTATCAAGAGGGAAGTGAATAGCTCCATTTTCCTTCCATCACACCTGTTCCTCCCAGTGGGCTTCATTCAGAGGCAGGTGATACATTTCCCAGAACATGATGAAGGTTCTCAACTCCAGCCTGAATTGTTCTGTTTCCCTCACCTTTCACCCCGACTCCCTCCCTTTCTCCAAACCCCTGACTTTAGCCTCGCTCCTTCATCTTGATGTACCACCTGGTCACCTTCCCATTTTCCCATCTTTGGCTTCATTTCCTGAGCTTGCTCATCTCATCCCTCTGGCAGAGCTCTGTACAGACTGATACTTCAGTAATAAACCTTCAGTTTGGTATGTCCAAGACAGTTACCCGTCTCATCAGATCCGAGAGGGAAACACTTGAAGCATGGGTTCCAGTGCCTCTTGTTCACCATTACAACTGGAAATCACTGAGTCTTGAAGACTTTTCAGTTCAATTGAATAAGCGCTTACTATGCACCTATTATACATCTGTTATACACCTACTATGTGTACATCCCTGGGCTGGGTGATCTAGGTGATAGACAGATGGCTCAGACTGTTGGCACTTAAAGAGACCAGCTGTCTGTTTTGGGGATTAATCCTTTGTCAGTTGCTTCATTTGCAAATATTTTCTCCCATTCTGAGGGTTGTCTTTTTGTCTTGTTTATGGTTTCCATTGCTGTGCAAAAGCTTTTAAGTTTCATTAGGTCCCATTTGTTTATTTTTGTTTTTATTACCATTTAGGAGATAAAGGTGGGAGGTGGGTCAAAAAGGATCTTGCTGTGATTTATGTCATAGAGTGTTCTGCCTATGTTTTCCTCTAACAGTTGGATGGTGTCTGGCCTTACATTTAGGTCTTTAATCCGTTTTGAGTTTATTTTTGTGTATGGTGTTAGGGACTGTTCTAATTTCATTCTTTTACATGTAGCTGTCCAGTTTTCCCAGCACCACTTATTGAAGATGGTGTCTTTTCTCCACTATAGATTCTTGCCTCCTTTATCAAAGATAAGGTGACCATATGTGTGTGGGTCTATCTCTGGGCTTTCTACCCTGTTCCATTGATCTATATTTCTGTTTTTGTGCCAGTACCATACTGGCTTGATTACTGTAGCTTTGTAGTATAGTCTGAAGTCTGGGAACCTGATTCCTCCAGTTCTGTTTTTCTTTCTCAAGATTGCTTTGGCTATTCGGGGTCTTTTGTGTTTCCATACACATTGTGAAATTTTTTGTTCTACTTCTGTGAAAAATGCCATTGGTAGTTTGATAGGGATTGCATTGAACCTGTAGATTGCTTTGGGTAGTAGAGTCATTTTCACAATGTTGATTCTTCCAATCCAAGAACATGGTATATCTCTCCATCTATTTGTATCATCTTTAATTTCTTCCATCAGTGTCTTATAATTTTCTGCATACAGGTCTTTTGTCTCCTTAGGTAGGTTTATTCCTAGATATTTTATTCTTTTTGTTGCAGTGGTAAATGGGAGTGTTTTCTTAATTTCACTTTCAGATTTTTCATCATTAGTGTATAGGAATGCAAGAGATTTCTGTGCATTAATTTTGTATCCTGCAACTCATGCAGCTCAATATCAAAAAAACAAACAACCCAATCCAAAAATGGGCAGAAGACCTAAATAGACATTTCTCCAAAGAAGATACACAGATTGCCAACAAACACATGAAAGAATACTTAACATCATTAATCATTAGAGAAATGCAAATCAAAACTACAATGAGATATCATCTCACACCGGTCAGAATGGCCATCATGAAAAAATCTACAAACAATTAATGCTGGACAGGGTGTGGAGAAAAGGGAACCCTCTTGCACTGTTGGTGGGAATGTAAGTTGATACAGCCACTATGGAGAACAGTATGGAGGTTCCTTAAAAAACTAAAAATAGAACTACCATATGACACAGGAATCCCACTACTGGGCATATACCCTGAGAAAACCATAATTCAAAAAGAGTCATGTACCAAAAGGCTCACTGCAGCTCTATTTACAATAGCCAGGACGTGGAAGCAACGTAAGTGCCCATCAACAGATGAATGGATAAAGAAGATGTGGCATATATATACAATGGAATATTACTCAGCCACAAAAAGGTGCGAAACTGAGTTATTTGTAGTGAGGTGGATGGACCTAGAGACTGTCATACAGAGTGAAGTAAGTCAGAAAGAGAAAAACAAATACCGTATGCTAACACATATATATGGAATTTAAGACAAAAAATGTCATGAAGAACCTAGGGGTAAGACAGGAATAAAGACACAGACCTACTAGAGAATGGACTTGAGGATATGGGGAGGAGGAAGGGTGAGCTGTGACAAAGCGAGAGAGAGGCATGGACATATATACACTACCAAACGTAAGGTAGATAGCTAGTGGGAAGCAGCCGCATAGCACAGGGAGATCAGCTCGGTGCTTTGTGACCGCCTGGAGGGGTGGGATAGGGAGGGTGGGAGGGAGGGAGATGCAAGAGGGAAGAGATATGGGGACATATGTATATGTATAACTGATTTGTTATAAAGCAGAAATTAACACACCATTGTAAAGCTATTATACTACAATGAAGATGTTAAAAAAAAAAAAAAAGAGACCAGCTCTCAATCAATCACCAGTATCAAGGCTGCAAAGAACAAAGAGCTTTATTGGGGAGTCTTGAGAACTGCAATTCAGGAGACACAGATTTGGGTAAAACTGAAAGAGTTCCAAGAACAGAAAGAGTTAGGGGCTTATAAAGGTAAAACCACAAGGTTGTTCAAGAATTATGATTGACCTTGATGCAAGAAAGGAAATATCGGTCCTTAAGGGACAGGCTGTCACGAGTTATTTTAGGGTAAGGGTGCCATAAGTATGTTGAGTTTCTGGAACGTTGGGCAGATGTTCTGGATGCCTACATTAAGAAAGAAGTGGTTAAAGTTCAGATTGCATCCAGGCTGAGATGTGCATAAGTCACACTTCCTCAATGGCCCCCCCGGCTCTATTTCAGAGAGCTCTCTTAGCAACACCAACTCCATTTTGATTTTTCTTTTTTACACAGTGAAAGAAATTCTTAATAGCAACCTATAGACCCTGGGGTTACATGGATGGTTCCAAGTTATCTGAAAACACGGCATAAATTTTTTCCTATACTACATTGTAAATTACCTATCTGGAAAGGCATTTTCATGTCAAATGATATTATTAAGGTACCATTCCACTTCTAACAAGTGCTATCATTGTGGTCACCATTTTATGGTATCTAGAATAGGACCTCAATGATAGGAAAGAAGAAAACATAACTGCCATTATGATTCTAACGTGGCTGGTCTACATCAGTCTTAGCTTAGCTTGAACTTGAACATGTCATCACAGCTCACACATTCTTTGCTCATACTTCCGTGGTGTGGTTCCAATGTAGCTGCCCTTTTGTGTGACTGTTACCTTACCAAGAAACACTCACAGCCAACCTGACTGAAGTGGCACCTGACCCTTATCCACCCTTAGTCTAACACTGAACAGTGTGAGTCACTGGCAAGAAAACCAAAATAGACCCAAAGCCAGAAACTCTACAGCATCCTCCTGAAGCACAACAGCAACAACAATGAAAATTAAAAATGATACAAGAATAATGGTTAACCTTTATCAAGCACTTATTACGTACCAGGCATTCTGCCAAGGACTTTGCATACCATAGTTCACTTCATTATCTTAACAAACCCATGCGTTATCATTCTTCACATTTTTCAGATCTGAAAACTGAGGACTAGAGAGATTCAGTAACTTGCCCAAGGTCACGCAGCTGGAAGGGGGTACATCGAGATGCACATCTATCTTCACAGACCTCAGAGCACTGTGGCGTTGGGCTATGGGACCTCCCCGCTGCCACCAGACTCCTTATTCTTTGGAGGGGAGAAGTTTTATGTTCCATCATTGGTGAGAGAAAAATTTCCTGATGGGTGATACATTGTGGAACTACCAATGGAGCTAACATGGGTGCTCAAGGTGTCTGTGCAGCCAAGAACAGCCTTCTGCTCTCTTCAACCCATAAGCGGAGGCACCATCTCCACACCTGTGTCCACACCAGCTCTTCTGTCCTCTTTGGTGACCTGCCTCCTAGCCCTGGCACTGCCAGCATTTTTCTCTTTCCCAAGAGCACCTATGTAGACTTACCACTGCCTCTAGGTGGATCTTTTGTGAAAATCATGTTGAACTTGGAAAAATCTGCACTGTTAAGAAAGTTTGGATTTTCCCAACACAGAAACCTTATCTGGAAGATGTAGAAGGTGCTACAGGAGGATCATATTCTGTGACATTAACTGAGAAAGTTTCCCCTGTATTTCTCAATTTTACCCTCCACACTCTACCAGGTCAACCAGCAGTAAAAGCTTTCTCTACCCCCTGCCTCACCGGGGGAGGGAGATACAACCTAAAACCAAAGCTCAGTTGGTTTTCAGAATGCTTGCTTTACAGCCATAACAGTCCCAGCCATCTTAAAAGCCTTGAGAGGGAAAAAATCAAGAGCTGAGCCCTGAACAAAGCAAAGTAGAGGCATTAAATAAAAGAGAAAGAAGACTGGGCTAAGAGGAGGAGATAATCTACCAGAAATTTGGGAGAGGGGAGTGAGAGAATTAGATATATTTGGAGGTAAATCTCAGAGGAAGGGACCATACTTCCTGCCCTTTCTAGTGGCTGAAAGATGGGAAGGAGGGAGGTTTCATAGAAACTCCAAATGATTTGGGGAGATCTCAGAGCACAGCAGACCTATGCTTTCCCTTCCAGTGTCCCCTGGAGAATCTGCAAGCCTTTCAGAGAAGCTGTTTCCAACAAGTGTACCATCATTGGTAATTTAGCAATGATGGAGGGAAGAATCTTTCTGGATGGGCCCAGAGTGGCCTCATACAGTGGGACCCTGTGCACTCCAGTGTGACGGGAGGAAGGATCCCAAGAGTTTCAAAGCCATCAAGGGGAGAGCAGAAGTGCTGAGACAGGGTATCTGACCCAAAAGTGCTTGAGGTCAGGACAAGGGGTCACAAAATCATGACCTGTCAACAGAAGGCCGGATAGGACCACAGAAGCAAATGTCAACACATGCTGACAAGGACCAACTTAGTTATTTCATCACAGGTCAGAGGATGACCATGGACCAGATGCCCATGTTCTTCTGATGCCTCTCCTCTGAGGAAAAGCAAAAGAAAAAGGAGAAGGCAGGCGTCCAGAATTCTTTGTATATTTATCCCAAAGAGACTGAATTCTAAACAAGACTTGGCTAAGCCTACTTGGTTTTGCAAGATTAAGTTCCCCACTATTCCTGGAGTTAGGGACATGAAAGTAAGACTCTCTTTTATATAGAAATAAAGCAGTTAACATTGTTTACGAACCTGAGTTTTGAGGACTATTGTGACTATGAAAATTCACCCCCCAACGTTTGCTCCTGGCACTGCCGAGGGAGAAACTTAGCTGCACAGACAAGTTCATTGTGACACCACAGTTTAGCTTCTTTGGGTCTTAGAGAATTGGAAAAGAAATAGAAGCAGCCACTTCATCAAATGGCACCATTCCCAAAACATTACATTCCCTCCAGGATTTAGAAGCAGGCCATGGAATTGGCAGGTCATGGCATTTCCCTTCAACCTGCAACAGGATGTAACTACTGATGTCTTTCAATGCGGCCAATTCTTGGTTTTCATCTATTTTCACTTACTCTGTCAAAGAAGAAGTCGTACTTTACCAGTCCCATTGGGAAACTTCACTGGCCATGCACATCTTCAAAATGATGAATAGTTTCATTGTCAAGCAAAATTTCACTTAAGAGGGAAAAGATCGTTCTCAGGGCACAAAAAGAACACCTTCATTGCTTGGAAACACATCTGGGTTAAGGGGAACATTTTTCTCCCTTTCACAGCACTCCCACCTAGGCTCATAAAATAGTCACTTTGGCCCCCTCTTTCCACATTTTTCTTTATCTCCTTGATGGGAGAGGAAGTGTCTAGCACCCACTGGTCCACTTTTCTCTACAGAGCAGAGGATAAAGTGTCTCTACCAAGTCACTTCCTTTAGTTTCTGTCTGACCACCCACCTCCACAAAACACACACATTTTTTAAGTTCCTGCAGGGGGACCTCTCTATTCCAGACGGTTACTTTAATTCCAGGGGGTTGTAGGAGTTGTAGAAGTTTTGAACTACAGACTACAAAGCAAGCCATGCCTTCATTCTAATTTCACCAGTAATAAAGGCTGGTGTTTGATCTGCCCCATTTGAATCCCATTTACTTCTCTCAGCTGGTTGTAAACGCAGACGTGGGAGAAAGAGTATAATTTACTGGCCCCTTTAAACCCTAAAAGAGCTTATTTTGTGCTTTGTGAATGTGGTCAATTGGAAAGATGTCCATGAGTTCTTCTCCGCCCTGTATCTACATCCTTACAAGGAGGCTCCTCTCACTGATCCTTGGATTTTTGGTTCATGACTTGAATTTGCACTGACCATGTGACTTGGCTTTGATCAGTAGGACAGGAGCTAAGGTGACACACAAAAACTTGAAAAGAAACTTGGGCTTGTTCTCACAGGCTTGCTCTCTGACTTTTCTTGGAACCCAGGCACCATGTGAACAAGCTCAGGCTCGTCTGCCGATGAGTAAGAGAGCATGCAGAGAGAGGGTTCAGACATCCCTCAGGCTGGCCATCTCAAAACAGCTGGTCTTGCCAACCCACCTCGCATGAATGCAAAAGCATGAATGAGCCTGGGAGACGTGAACAGAGCCCAGTCCGTACCAGAAGAACCACCAGCAAGCCCCTCCCAAACTGCCAACCTACAAAATCATGAGCCAAACAAATGGCTGTTGTTGAAGCCACTAAATTGTGGGGAGGTTTGTCACACAGCAACGGGGAACTGATACAGTGAAAAAGAAGCGGCAAGTGACATCGCTGCATTGCTGTGCCTGAGTGTCAGACCCAGTCAGTCAGCCTCAGAGAAGGTCCTGCAGGCCTTGCCTTGAACCACCTTCCCGATATGTTTTGTCAAGAAACGGAGCAGACATCCTACAGACTGGGAGAAAATATTTGCATATGATGCAACCAGAACGCTCTAATTCAAAAAGATACATTCACCCCAATGTTCAAGCAGCACTATTTACAACAGCCAAGACTTGGAAGCAACCTAAGTATCCATCAACAGATGAATGAATAAAGAAGATGCAGTATAGATAGATAGATAGAGAGAGAGAGAGAGAGAGAGAGAGAGAGAATGGAATACTACTCAGCCATAAAAAAGAATGAAACAATGCCATTTGCAGCAACATATGGACCTAGAGATTATCATACTAAGTGAAGTAAGTCAGACAGAGAAAGACAAATATTATACAATATCACTTATATGTGGAATCTAAAAAAAGACACAGATGAACTTATTTACAAAACAGAAATAGACTCACAGACATAGAAAATAAACACGGTTACCAAAGGAGAAGAGAGGGGAGGGATAAATTGGGAGTATGGGATTAAAAAAAAACAGGACAAGAAACAGAAGCAGACTCTGAAGCCCTTCTCTAGAGAGGTTTACCAGCTTTTAGAGAACAAATCTTAAAACACCTGACTTCTAACAGACTAAATATGACCCCTTCTCAGAATAATCTGACAGGGATAAATTCTTGCTGGACATTTTTAGCAAGTTGGATAAGGCAACAACTAGAATTTAAACCCAGCATTCACCATTATGTTTGCTGCTGAAAAGGACCAAGCTTTTCAGCCATTTTCACTGTTCTGGAAGAGAAGCGGAAAATTATCCAGTTTTCCAGTTCAGAAGAAATGCTTTTGTAGACTGTTTTCCACAGTGACAACACCTTGTCAGTTGCTCCGCAAGCAGAAATCTGTAGACCCCTGGAAATGGGGCAGAATTCTTTTGACATTTACTGTGGTGTAGACAACCTTACAATTGAACTGGAGTCACATCCTCACCTTGCTGACACAGACAACATGAAGAATGCACAGAACTTGCCAAAACCGAGCTCATTAACTCTAGGACAAAGGGGATTATACAGAACAAATTAAACTCAAAGAGTCTTAGGGAATTCTGGGGCTCCTTGACATATATCTGACCGTGTCTAGCAAAGCGAGCTCTGGGACTGACGATGTGATTTGTTACTTACCTTTGAAAGCCATGGTATGGGGGACTTGATGCCAATAAAACAATGTTGAAATTGATTAGATAGCAAAAAAGATGTTGTTGTCATGCAAAGACAGCTCCAAAATTTTAATTTCTTATTTAGTCAAATAACTGCAGGTTTCTTGCTGAAATTTACATTTCAGCAGAATTTAAATGTACATCTTTTATCCATTTGCAAAATTTGGATTTATTGCTTTTTTAAAGGAAGTGGCCATTAATATCTTTCAAGTAAATCTAAGAAATAATTTTTAAAATATTGTTTTTATAGTCTGTCCATATGAAGGAAATAAAATTCCCATGCAGTGAAATAAACCATGAGCAAAATTTCATTTGTGTATATTTCCATGTACATCAGGACTGACAGTTTTCATTGGATGATCAGAAGGGAAAAAAGGATTAAAAATAATTGTCATACATACAGATGGCCAAAGGCACATGAAAAGATGCTCAACATCACTAATCATTAGAGAAATGCATTTCTCTAATATCAAAAATCAAAATTACAATAAGGTATCACCTCACACCTGTCAGAATGGCCATCATCAAAAAGTCTACAAATAATAAATGCTGGAGAGTGTGTGGAGAAAAGGGAACTTTCCTATATTGTTGGTGGGAATGTAAATTGGTGCAGCCACTATGCGGAACAGTATAGAGGTTCCTTAAAAATCTAAAACCAGAGTTACCATATGATCCAGCAATCTCACTCCTGGGCATATATCCCCAAAAGACAAAAGCTCTAAATAGAAGGGATACATACTCCCCAATGTTCACAGCAGCACTATTTACAGTAGCCAAGACATGGAAGCAACCTAAGTGTCCACCGACAGGATGAATGGATAAAGAAGATGTGGTACATATATACAATGGAATACTACTCAGCCATAAAAAAGAATGAAACAATGCCATTTGCAGCAACATGGATGGACCTAGAGATTATCATACTAAGTGAAGTAAGTCAGACAGAGAAAGGCAAATATCATATACCACTTATTTGTGGAATCTAAAAAAAAAAATGATACCAATGAACTTATTGACAAAACAGAAACAGACTCACAGACATAAAAAACAATCTTATGGTTAACAAAGTGGAAGGGGGCGGGATAAATTAGGAGTGTGAGAGTAACATATACACACTACTATATATAAAATAGATTAAAAAAACAAGGACCTACTGCATAGCACAGGGAACTATATTCAGTATCTTGTAATAGCCTATAATGGAAAAGAAACTGAAAAAGAATAAATAAATAAATATATACACACACACATACACACACACACACACACACACACCCCTAAAACTAACACAACATTGTAACTCAACTATACTTCAATAAAAAAATAAAATAATTGTCATAAAGAAAGAGTAGGGAAGAATACATTAGATAGAGAATAGGTAAAGGGGAAGGGTTTTTTTTCCCTTTTGCCACTTACTAGTAGAACGATTTAAAGGAAACAGAAATATATCTGAGTTTTGTTAGTAAGACTGTGGCTTATAATGTTCATTAAGTAGGGGAATTATAAGGATTTGATGAGATCAGGTATTTGCCTGGCATACAGTGGGCACTCAGCAAATTGCAATGCCCTTCTGCTCTCTTCATTAAACCCTTTGCATTATATTCAAAACCATTCGCAATCTGGGTCTTACTCAAAGTCACAAGAATTTCATCTACCCTCACTCCATATATTTTACCTTATATCCCAGCAGCCCTGGGAACTAGCTTCTAGCAAGTTCCTTAACTTTCTTTCTATAAAACAGACACCTACTGCATGGAATCATAAGGAGGATTAAATGAGACTGTGTATTTAAAGTACTAGGAATATGGGACTTCCCTGGCAGTCCAATGGTTGGGACTTCACTCTCCCAGTGCAGGGGGCACAGGTTCAATCCCTGGCCAGAGAATTAAGATCTCACATACCTCACGGTGCAGCCTAAAAAATAAAAAATTTTAATGTACTAGGAATAATGCCTTGTGTATAATAAGCACTCATTAAATGTTAACTAGATATAATACTTATCCTCCTCTTCATTGTTATTACATACTAGCTTCCTGCCTCATCCTGACCTCTCATCTCCATGTTGTCATGGATACCACTTCATTCTCTACCTTTCTAAATCCTGTTCATCCTTAAGTGCCAATCCACCGTTCCCTCTCAGGAATGGTTCCCTCCATTCCCCTGGGCTAGCATGGCACTCTCCACATGCCTCTCCTAGCTTATGTACTGTATCACATTATGGTCACTTGCTCACCTGTCTCTCTCCAGCTAACCTGAGCTTCTAAGGTCAGGGATGGTGCTTTATTCATCTCTGTATTGCCAGGACCCAGCACAGAACCTGGCTCATTGCAACTGCTCACTGAATATTTATGCAGTTGAGAGAAAGAATAAATGCACGGCTTCCATTTCCTTCCAAACAAATCATAACCCTTGTTTGATTTATTTATTAATTGTTATTATTTTAGTTTTAGTGGGAAAAAACTGATTTAAACAGGTTTAAGTAAAGAGGGAATGTATCTTCAATTAAGAAGTCCAGGTGGCTAGCTTCTGGCATAGCTGGATACAGGTGCAGTAGCTACCTCTTGCCTCTGCTTTCCTCTGTGTTGGTTTCATATTGATGTATCTGATGTATATGTATGTGTGTATATGTATGTTTATATATGTATATATGATGTTTATGTATTTGTATATATGTACATATGATGTATTCATCTCCCCCTTGGTGGCAAGATGTCCACCGGTGACCTCAGACTTGCATCCTTCCAACCTACCAGTCCCAATGCAGAGTTTCTCCTTCCCAATAGTTCCATAAATGTCCCCAAATTGTAATTCATTGGCCTGATACCCACCCTTAGAGAAAGGTAGGAGGAGCCCCACATGACAATTAGCTTCCCAATGGAAGTTGTGCACAGTTACCAGAAGAGGGGGGGAGGATGCTGAACAGACAAATATACACGTGTCATTTACAGGTTCCCCACCTGGTTTTCCTGCCCTGCTTGCTTCTAAACCCTCACCTGGAGACCTGGGCTCCCACCAATACCTACCACCTGCTTTCATCAACAGCAGGTTGTGGATGGCCCCTCCTTATACTCTGAGGAGACCCACCAGCCATCCTCAGTCCTCCTATGAACTCTGTTATGGTCAATGTTTGGGTTGACGGGGTCCAAATCCAGGACACCCCTTCCTTCCTCTGGTACGAGACCAAAGGCGAAATAAGCCAAGGAGACAGGCAGGGAGGATTTGAAATGTCACTTTCACCACTGATATGGCTGTTAGACAACAAGGCTTAAGGGAATGGCAACAACTGGCTTCCTGATGCCACACCCCAGAACTGGGCAGACTTGCCTCCCTAGTGACAAACAGTGCTGAACCCCTGTAGGCTCCCCCATGGAGCCTGTCCCCGAAAAAACCCTACAGCATGGAGGAGTAGAGAGGGCTTGCTTTCTGCAGGCGGGGAGAACGAAGAGAAAACCAGGAAGGGGCCAAGTCAGGGATGTCCAGTTCCTTCTCCAAACTAACCGATCAGGCGAGGCTCTGCTCTCCGAAAGGAAGAATAAGGGAGGTGAGAGAGAGAGAGGGCCCCGGGGCATTGCTCCAATGGATCCCCTCTGCATGCAGCAGGAGCTAAGTGCCCCCCCAACAGCCAACCTGATCTGGCTTGTTTGTGCACTTCCGGTGCTGCAATTCTGAAAAAAAAAAATCTTCCCCTTTCCAGCCAAGCAGTCAGAAGTAACTAATGGGGATGTTAATCACTCTTGGAGATGAGCAGCTTCTATTCTGGAACATCCTCAGGAAGATCCCGCCTCACATTCTGCACATGGCAGGATGGGGTTTGGGAGAAGCGGGATAGAAAGGGGGCAACTAGCTGACCCTTAAAGCCGACTTGATGGCAGCCTTTTGTCTTCCAGAAAACAGAGTGCGCAAACTGCAGAAGGTTTCTGCTGACTCTTGGCTTCTTTGTTTCTACATCTAGTGCTATGGTTCACCCTTGGGATTTATGGTAATTCTTACTTCCTCAAAAATATCTCTGTCAGAATGCCCATAAGTTTAGGAAGCACTGCTTCTATTTTCCTCAGTAATTATTCTTCCTCTCAGTTATTTCCCACCAGCAATTTTTAAGTCAGAGGATGTTTCTTAGATACAATGGGGTACAAGACACGGGGCAGTGGGATTCTGTAGGCACCCAATTAAGGGTAAATCAGGCGATTGCATTGACAGAGAACCTACTATGCACAGAAGACCACTCTAGGTGCCAAAGGAGACCCAGGCGAAAAGGAAAGTGAAGGCTGACCTTGAAGAGATAGCCATTCCCAAGGCTACTTCCCATGAATACAAAATGACTTACAAAGCAAGCACATTTTAGTGCATTTTAATAATTTTTGTTAAAGATACTTCCCACTACACCAGACAGGGTCCTCTGGGTGAGTACACAAAGGAGTCAATTCTTTCTGTTCTGTGTAGAAGGAAAACTTAGAGTTCCACTGACAAATTATTTTGTTTTCAACCTATGGACCGTGAAAATCTTACAAACCAATTGTGATTTCTCTTTTTATTTTGGCTGCTAGGGAGCTCAACACCGATATTCAACCAACACCCAGCAAGTTTAAGTTTAGAGGACCTTGTAGCAGGCATTTTACAGAATAATCTTAGTTTTATTTGATTTTCCAATCCTCCAATCCTGATTTCTTCATCCAATTATTGCAGCCTGCTCACTGGGTTACAGACTCGCTGACCTCCACTGATCCACAGTTTTAGAAAGAGGTCCCACCTACCTTCCTCTGCTCCTCTACTCAGGATATCAGATGTTCACCATCATATATAGCTGGTAGCTGCCCACACAGGGAAGAGGATAAGAGGTGCCTGAAATGAGGGGGTTTGGTGACTGTGGGTAGAAGGGAATAAACTAGAGAAAAAACCCTATAAAGGGAGCAGAGAGTAGAACAGACCATGCACAGCCCAGAAGGATAGTTACGGAATGGGTAACGTCATAAACGAGGAGTTCCCAGCACCTGAATTGAGGTGGGGGGACAGAAAAGTGGGGGCACTTGCCTGTACCATGGAAGGTGGAATCATAGGAAGGAGAACATACATTCCATACATGCGGGAAACGTGCTGTCTTGCTTGTTACTGTCCCACATGGCGGCACGTGGTTGACACTCAACAAAAACGTGTCCAATGAATAAATGCCTCAACAGGGATTGTTCATCAGTAATCTGATTCTCTGTTGGATCCTCTCTAGTTTTCCATCATCCGTGGTGAAATGGTATTTGAGAAGGTAGAGAAAATGCAACAGCCTCTGCTAAGCACAGTTTTAACACCAGTGACCCCTCAGCATGTTGGGTTGGCTGATACACCAGCCAGACACACTGATACCGAATTATGATTCGGTATCAGAGCTTAGTAGTTCTACCTTGAGTGCATATCCCAGCTCCCCTACTTGGCATCTGTGTGATCTTAGGCAAGTTACATAAATCTTGTCCTCACTTACCTCTGTTCCATGGGGATAATAATAGTAGCAACTGAATAGGACTGTTGTGATGACTAGTTGAACCAAGATACGTACCTGGCATATCACGAGTATTACATCTGTTAGCCAGGACTATTTCTGTCTTGAGACCTGGTCTGCTATGGCCATCACCTGCAGACTCTGCCTTGTGGAATGGACCAGACACTGGGAGCTAGGGGCAGGCTGGGAGGGGGCAATACAGGGTGTAGGAACAGAGCAAGCTGTAGAGAAAAGGAAGAAGTCTAGGTAGGATGGCAGCCAGAAGAGAGCACAAATGGGGATGGGGTCAAAAAAGACAGGTGTATACCAGCAGAGCATGTACCTGGAGCATGAACCCCAAAGCTCCTTAGGCTAGGATTCAAACACAAGACCCTGGTCTCTGGACCAGACTGGAAAGAGCAAGTCAGAAGCCCAGACCTGGAGGGTTTAGCACACAGGGGAGGACTCCGGATTCCTAGCTCTTTCCTACCCTTTTCCCGGGGAAAAAAGAAAGAAAGAAAGAAAAATTTTAGTTCCTCCCCCGGTGTTTTATAAGACACCACAGTTTACCTGGACATGCAGACTGAATACCTTAGAACCATCGTAGAGTCCTGCATTGCCCTTGCACCCAGAATTCCTCTGCCAACACATGGCTGGAATCCAGCTACCTCTCTCCATCTCCTCCATGGCAGCCACTTGGGCCAGACCACCAGCACCTCATGCCTAGGACATGGGCAAGACCTTCCTCACCTACCTCCCCGGAGCTTCCTCTTTCTTCCTGCTACCCATTCTCCACACGACAAGCAGAGTGATTTTTTTTTTTTTTTAATGTACGTCTAATCACACCCTCTCCTACTTAAAATTTCCCACTGGCTTTCTGTCACCATTGGAATTAAATGCAAACTTCTTCCTCTAACCCATGACGCCCGACTCATCTGGGCTCCGCTAACCTCGTCTTCCACACCCTTCCTTCTCATGCCCTGTGATTTATCTATATTGCTCTTCTTTCTGTCTTTACTGCTTGGTGACCCTTTGCATGGGCTGTTCCCTCTCTGCTCTGCAGTTTTTTTCCAGGATTGGTGCCTCCTCGTCATTCAGACCTCAGCTTAAGTATAAGACCTCCCCTAACTGTTACCGACCAGGGTTCTTGGCCTGCTTAATCAACAGAAACTGATCAGAGGCCAGACAAGGAATTCAGGCAAGGCTTTACTGGGGCCCCTGCTGCAGCAGGTGGGAACCAGCGCAAACAACAGGTCCCCTCGCTTGCTAGCTCCCTCAGCCGGGATGAGCTGGGTCCTTACCTGGGGTGACAGTAGGGACACATGTCCAGCGGTCCAGCAGGAAGGATGGATTAGGTGGTCCGCCCACCCCTCTGGTGACGTTGTGTGCAGGGGGCATGCGCAGTGCCCTGCTTTTGCTTCCAGCTCTTCCTAATTTGCCCCAACTGCTCATGCACGCAGTTATTTTCAGTCCCTTATAGTTTCTTTGAATTTTGTTGCTTGAGATGACATTTGTCCAGGTGCAAGCCCTGCAGCAAAGGGTCCCAGGTCCCAGGTCCCAGGTCCCAGCCTGTCTCATAACCATGCCATGCCACTTCATCCCAACCCCCTTCGCTGCCCTGAAAACCACCAGGACTGATCATGCTCCCACCCCGACGAGAAGGAGAGCTCTACAGAAGCAGGGACGGGGCTTGTCTGGCTCACGACCACTCCTCCAGTGCCTAGAACAACGCCTGGCACCTCGGTGGTGCTCGGCAAGTATTTGTCAAACGAGCAACTTAATCAACAATCAGGAGGTGCCCTGGGGTCTGAGGTAGCTCTGAGCCCACAGGTGAGCGTGGGCAGAGGCAGGACACGGAGACCAGAGGCCAGGGAAGATGTGAGCAGGAAAGTTCAAGTGCATATTGCAAAGTCCCTGCCCTGAGAAAGCTATGTGTGCACCGTGACAGGCACAGCCGCTAAGATGGAGCAGGTCAAGGTGACAGAGGGCTCATCTGATGGCATCATCCTGCCCACAACCTCCAACGACCCCTACCATGAGCAACGCACTAAGGGATAGGGACGCAGAAGTGAGTAAAAGGTGGTCCCTGCCTCAGGTAAGCTCCTGGGCTCTAGGAACACAGGCAGTGCTGCAGTCCTGTGTTGTAAGTACCAGGATACAGGTAACCTTCAGAGTCTAATGGGGCACACCGGCAGGAGTCATCCCCCTACCTCTACCTTGGAGCCCAAGAGAGCTTCACAGAGGAGGAGGCACTGGAGCAGGGTCTTGGCGGCTGAGAAGGAATTCCCAGGAAGCATGTGGGACCCAGCAGAGTAGAACCTGGAGACTCTGTGACGTCCCCAAGCTCTGTCCCTGTGCTTACTGGCACTCTGCTCCCCCAGCTAAACCTCCTCCATCCACCAGGCCTGCCAATTGTCCCCTGTCTCCTTGACATCCCCTTTCAAACCGTGCCTTTCATCTGAAACACCTTTGAAGCTCGCTGGGCCAGCTCTCTTCCACTGTTCAAAGTAACTCCTGAAAAACCTTACCTCTTGGCAGTAAATGAGCTCTCTGATCCATGACTGGTGGGAGGTTATATTGGTGCACCCTTTGGGACAGTAATTTAGAAAACGGTCTCAGAAGTCTTTTTTAAATGACCATGGCTTTATTATTCTAAATCATCCCGCTTTGGGAAATCGAGCCCAAGAAAGAGATCCTAAATTTGGAAGGGGAAAAACAAAGGCTTTATGTGTAGATGTTCACTATATATACTAGCAATGTTAAGAACAACCGAAACGTTCAATTATAAGAGAGCAAATGTTTTAAATTTTTCCACGTGATGGAATAGTATGTAACCGTTCTGAAGGGCGTTTCCTTAGAATATGTCAGAGCCCAGGGCAATATTGCTAAAATAACATTAAGTGAGATAAGCTTTCAAGAATAATGGGCAATATCCGCAGGCCAAACTAAGTACTTGTCACCCCACTCCTTCCAATAAATCTTTTCACACAATTATCTGAGGTTCTGGATTTAAGCAGTAATACAGCATTGTCACCAAGAGGCTGGATATCAGACAGTCCTGGATTTGAATCCTGACGCTACCAGTTATTATTATTAGATGTGTGAGTGTGTGAAAATTATTCAACCTCTTTAAGGTTTCACTTCCTCCTTATAAAATGCTAATGATAATAGTATCTACCTATTGTTGTCAAGATTAAATGAGCTATTGTTTGGCAATTCATGTATTATTATTTCTATTGCCACAGTTCTTCTTACGTTCCAAGTATGTTTGATATCCTATTGTTTATGCTAAAAATTTTAATTTGAGTTGATCCAATAAAATACAATATCTTGGGGGAAAAAAAGAGTTACGGGCAATATGATCGTAACTATGCAAAAAAAAAAAAATCTCTCTGCCTTGGCCATCTTGTGACAGAAGCTGAAATGGTTAGGAAGAGTGCCATATGCTATACTGCTGCATCTTGGTGGGGCGGTGGGTGTTTATTGGTGACACCCAGGAAGCACTGGGGCCGTTTGAAAGGAATGGGTCAGTGCTCTATGGAAACCCAAACTGAAAGTCGCTCTCAGTTGGGCGTTTTAAATGCCCGATTCCACTGGTGCAGCTTGTCTCCCCCTCCCCTACCTTCCCCCCACACGGAGAATACAGGCTCGGGTCACCTAAGACCTGGAAAGAAGCAAAGACTGAGAGGCAGAGAGAAACAGAACTGTAGCAACACAAAAGCACTGCGGATGACAGGGAACTCACAGAGGCAGCACATCACCCACGGAAATCGGCTGATGAACATTCGACTCTTTTTTAAAAAGCTGTGCATGTTTAATGCGTACAACTGATGCCTTTGGAGATAAGCGTATGAACCCGGAAAACGATATACTGCGTGAAATAAACCAGGCCCAGAAGGACAATGTTTACACGATCCCACATATATGAGGTATCTGAGGGTCAGACCCATAGGAGCAGAGAGTGGAATGGGGGTTGGGTTGCCAGAGGCCGGGGGTTATGGGGAGGGAGGAGGAAACCGGGAGGAACCAGCCAAAAGGTACAAAGTCTCAGGCATACGAGATGAACAGTTCTCAGTGCTCATCACTAACAACACTGTACCGCGTACTTAAACATTTGATAAGAGGGTAGGTCTTCTGCTAAGTGCTCCTCTAACAACTGCACCAAAGAAGAACTGGGAGCGAGTACCCAAGCACAAACTCAGAATGATCTCACATCAGTTGGAAGGTCTGGGAACTTGAGCCAGACGCTCCAGTTCTGGGCAACTCAGAACTCCCAGGAGAAAGCCAGCGCCTGCCTGAAGACACAGGACGCCAACCACAGCTGAACAGCACTGGGTTCCCACCCATCCCATCCCGGGCAAGAGCTCACCCCAGTTCCCCAGTGTGGGGAACCAGAAACCATAGTGGAATCCACTCTCTGGTGTTTGTCTATGCTGTGAATGTTATGAGTAAATTTTATGTATCTTCTACTCTACAATTTGAGTCATTTTGTTATTTTTACCTTTGAAAAAAAGAAAGCAAAGCCTTTCAAGTGCTCAATATTTGTGGGAGGGGGAGGGAGATAAATTAGGAGTTTGGGATTAACATATACATACTGCTCTATATAAAATAGGTAAACAACAAGGACCTACTGTATAACCCAGGGAACTATACTCAATATCTTGTAATTACCTATAATGGAAATGAATCTGAAAAAGAATTTATTAGGATCCCATTAAATTTATGCATTAACATGGGAAAACTGACATCCTTATGAATCTGAAATAATCTAAAAACATCGTTTTTATTTTCATTTGTTAAAGTGTGCTTTTTTCTCCTTGACTATTTTAAAGATTTCCCTGTTTATCCCTAAGTATCTTTTTATTGTAAATGGGGTCTTTCTTATCTTCTGGGTTTTTTTAGGTATATATGAAAATTTTTGATTCTGTTTATCAATTTTATATCCTGTTACCTGTTAAGTTCTCTTATTTTTTGTATTAGTTTTTCACTGTTAATTCTTTTCGGTTTTTCAAGTATATTGCCTACATATAAATAGTTTTGTCTTTTTCTTTCAAAAAAAAACCACAACACAACATTGTAAATTAACTATACTTCAATAAAAAAGAGGAAAAAATTCTAGATATTCAGATTAGATAGACGGATGATCAATAGATAGATAGATAGATAGAGACAGTTTGAATTATTGGAGTCAATATTATGTTCCATAAATTGACAAAAACAAACAGAACATAAAAGCAGGTCTCCTTACAGACTGTGGTTTTTAAAATGCTTACTTTAAAAATAAATATAATATATATTTATTTGTGTAATATATTAAAACACATATATACACAGGAGGGAAAAGGTGGCTAGAGAAATATATTAGGAGTTAGCAGTGATTGTCTTTGGGTGATCAAACTGGGTGATTTGTTTGACTTTATTTTTCTAATTTTATGAATTATACCAATTTTACTTAATTCTCATGTATTACTTTCATATTCTTAAAAGAAAATCTGCCTCTTGCAAAGATTTTGTTGCACGTAAATTGGCACGGTGAGATGGGGGGATTTTGATGTTATCCCATAGACAACCACAAAGCTTTGTGGGCAGAAATTCTAATCACACAAGAGCTGTCCCCTGGCTGCCTACACATCATCACTGATGCTTTATTTCATTGTGGTACCTGCTCTACTTGGATCTGAATATGCCAGCTCTACCCCAATCCTAGACCTGATCAGGAGAAATATATAAGCCTGGGCCCTGGCTGCTGTGCCTGTCCTGACCTCGATCCCTACACCTAGTAATGGGGCCAATCTAATTAGGAACTATGGTAGATTGACTATACCCATGGCCCAAATTAATGTCTTCCCTATACCAGTGCCCCTTGCAGTGGAATTTTGAAATCCTCCCACCGCCGCATATACACACACATCTAAAGATGGTATCTAGGTCCTCACCTCCTTAAATCTGGGCTGACCTGGTGAACTGCTCTGGTCAATCAAAATGTGGCAGAACTGACAAGGTGCCAGGTTTAAGCCTGGCTTTGTTTTTCATCTCTCTGTCTCTGTCTCTCTCTCCTTCCCTCCCTCCTTCTTTCTCCCACATCTCTGCCATGCCATAAGAACATGCCACATGCATACCCTCAAGGGCTCATCCACATGCATACCCTCAAGGGTAGCCTGGGACCAAGTCCAAGCCAGCCTGCAACAGAATGAAAATCCACCCTAAGCCCACTAAGACAGAGAGCCTGTGTAAGATCCACAGACTCCTACCAAGCCCACAGCTGACGGCAGAAACTATATGAGCCTAACCACGGCCTGAAGAAGCACCCACCTGACCAGTAGGTTCATGGGCAATAATGAATGCTTGGTTCAAGCCACAAAGTTTTAGGGTAATTGTTACACGGCATTATTGTGACAATAGATATTGATACTCCAGTTCCCATGACTGTCTTTTCTACCGAATCATCTAAGTCTCTGCCCAGAATGCAACCCCACGTTCTAGTTTCCAGATAAACTTGGGTCTGACCTTGGTCTGAACAGTGGTGCTGTGCTTTGGTCTTCTCATCTCCCTGACCAGATCCTCTCCTAGTGCCTCTTGCTGAGACTTCCCAGACACATTTCTCCTCTGCACCACTACCACCAAGTTCCTTGATAGTGGGTATTAACTTCAACCACTGCGTGCACAGCCCATCCCAGAGCCTGTGAACACAGACACTCACTAAATGCTTACCAGAGTGAAAGAACAATTGGGAGAATGAAGAAACTCATACTTATCAAGCATACATCTGAGCCAGGCACCATACTAGATGCTTCCACTAATCCCATTAACACAGTGTCTCTAGGCATATTCATCCCCATTAGGATGAGGAAATTAAAGTTCAAAGAGTTTGAGGAACATGCCCAGGACCTCTCGGCTAATAACTGGTACAGGTGTGACTTGAATGAATGTTTAACTCTGAAACTCTGGTCTTTCCACAATCACCATGGGTATCAGTTAGTTTGCTGAGTAATAAACCACCACAAAACCTCATTTATCTGTTGCTACTCTGGGGAGTCACCTGGAGTTTGGCTGATCTAAGTCACGCTAGCGGATCTCAGCTGCGTCACTCATCCATCTGTGGCCGGCTGGGATTGCAGGGAGCAGTAAATCCACTCTTACTGTCCTTGGCGGGAGCAGCCTAAGCGGGAGAGCTCAGCTCCACGTGTCTGTCATCTTCCTCACCTCGAGGAACAGCAGACTAGCCCAGGTACGCCCTTCTCCTAACAATGGTGGAGGCACAAGCAAACAAGCAGAGACCTGCAAGTTGTCTTAAGGCCTGGGCTCAGAACTGGCACACCGTTGCTTCTGTCTTTTTCTGTCGACCAAGGTAAGTCTCATGACCGAGCCCAGAATCAAAGGATGGAGAAGTACCTTTTGCCTGCAGTGGAGGGCTCTGCAAAGTTACATAGCAAAGGCATGGATCCAGGGAAGGGTGAAGTACTGGGGCCATGAAACTTCCATGTTATATCCCCTTATGCCTTTAAAATGGGAACAAACGTGAATCTTACAAAGCAAGGCCGTGTGGATTAATAGTGTGAGTCTGGGATGAGACTGCTGGGTTCAACTTGCAGGTTTGCCACCTTTAAGCTGCATTTCTTTGGTCAAATTATAAACTTCTCTGTACTTCAATGACCTCATTCATAAAATAAGAATAATAATTAAACCAACCTCTTAGCGTTGTTTATGAAGGTTAAATAAGTTAATACATATAAGCACTGCCCTTATGTGTATTATATATAGAGAGAGAGATGATATGATTGTCTACATAGAAAATCTCAAAGAATCAACCAAAAATCTCCTGGAACTAATAAGCAATTACAGCAAGGTTGCAGGTACAAGGTTAATATACAAAGGTCAACTGTTTTCCTAGATACAAGCAATGAACAATTCAAACTGGAAATTAAAACATATAAAGCACTTAGTAAATGTGAGCTATTATTATATAAAGAGGTTCCAGCCACAGGGAGCAAGGTGTTTCCTTTCTTGTTCTATTCATTTGTCTCAGGCTAAACCTCTGTGGCCGGTCCCTGCCTTCTGTGGCGTAATCTCAAGGCACTGATGAGTGGTCTCTGTCACTGGCCTTGTTTTCCTGATGAGAGACTGAACCCTGGAGGAGACTTAACAGATTTTACAGGGTCACGGGTTGGTCGTTGTCATCATCACCATCATCATCAGTATCATCGTGACTCGGCACCCTCAGTCTCCAGGCTCCTACCCAGCCAGTGAACCATGCTGGTCATTTAACTAAAATGAGGTATTTGGAAGAGAAGATGGCGAGAAATCCTTAGGAAATTTGAGAGAGATGAGTGAAGTCCATAAGAAAAAAAAAGCACTCTTTTACCAAACAAAAAATTCTTGCTTCCCAACCCTGACTTGAAGACACTTTTTGCTCTGGAGGAGTACTCCAGCCTGGCTGGGGGCTTTTATTTCATTAGCAATACTTCCCAAAAGTAGCTGTGCCTCTTTTGGACCAGGCAGCTCCTGTGCAAACTTAGGCCAAGTCACTCTGCCTCTTTGGGTCTTAGTTTCTTTGCTTGAAAAGTAAAAGTGATGCCTGCCCTGTCGGCTTATCAGCTATTGTGAGAACCGAGTGAAATGATGGGCAAAAAAGAGCTGTTCAAACTGTAAAATACAGTATTCATGTAACCATTAAAAAAAATGAAAAAACAATCCCCTCCAATCAGGCTGTGGCCTAGTCCCTTGCAAATATGTTAAGATTTGTTGTCCTGGTGGCATTTCTGCATGGATCCCAGGGAATAAAGAACATGCCATCCACATGCATACCCTCAAGGGCTCATTGTTTGTGTTTGTGGATAGAAATACATGCATGTGCACACACATAAAAAGGCATCGGTTATGGTGCTCTAATAGTTCCTGGCTTTTGCAGCTCAGGAGAAGCCAAAAGCAGGTATCTGCAGGAACCCAGTCGTTCATTGGAGTGATTGTCAACCAAGGCTTTGAAACCAAAGAGAACTGGGTTCAAATTATTTACCTAAAGTCTATGAGGTTCAAAGTATCCATCGACAGATGGATGGATAAAGAAGATGTGGCACAGATATACAATGGAGTATTACTCAGCCATAAAAAGAAATGAAATTGAGTTCTTTGTAGTGAGGTGGATGGACCTAGAGTCTGTCATACAGAGTGAAGTAAGTCAGAAAGAGAAAAACAAATGCCATGTGCTAACACATATATATGGAATCTAAAAAAAAAAAAAAATGGTTCTGAAGAACCTATGGGCAGGATAGGAATAGAGACGCAGACATAGAGAATGGACCTGAGGACACGGGGAGGGGGAAGCGCGAAGTGAGAGAGTGGCATGGCCATATATACACTACCAAATGTAAAACAGACAGCTAGTGGGAAGCAGCCGCATAGCACAGGGAGATCAGCTCGGTGCTTTGTGACCACCTAGAGGGGTGGGATAGGGAGGGTGGGAGGGAGGGAGATGCAAGAGGGAAGAGATATGGGAACATATGTATAACTGATTCACTTTGTTATACAGCAGAAACTAACACACCATTGTAAAGCATTTATACTCCAATAAAGATGTTTAAAAAAAATTTTAAAAAGTCTGTGGGGTTCAGATGGATTATTAGGGCAAAAAGGGAGGAAGATAATATCAACCTCATGGAACTATTGTGCAATATAACTATATGTAAATATTCATATAAGTGTTTAAAATATAAATGCCTACGAACCTCCTTGGTTGACTGGGAAACAGAAGAAGGAGATTGGTTTTGTTACATACTGAGCCCTGTGCCAAGCCCTTGGTGTGCATTACCTCCTTGGAATCCTTACAGGGTTCCGCAGGGGTAGGGTCAATCTCCTTCAGAGCTTCCAGATCATGTGTGTCTCGTGCTAACACCCCAACATATGGGTGGACCAAGGCTGTTAAATACTCATAGGCTCATGGGAGGAGCCAGAGGAGGTTGGGGCAGGAAACAGCCCTCTTCATCATGGCACCCAACAGTTCAGCAGCAAAGGCTGTAGCACGTATAATGGGATATTCTGAATGTACAGCTCCCAGAGTCCCTTCAGATTTCCTCAGAGACCTATTCCACTCTCTGGACCACAGGCACCTAGACCACTTTCTGTAACAAAATAAAACAGAACAAATACAGGAATATAAAACATAGGTACTATTTAGGTTAAGGCGGATAGGCAAACCTAGGTCTAAGTCCCGGCACCTAACTCACTAGCTGGGTGGCCTCAGGTGAGTCCCGTGACCTCTCGAAGCCCCTCATTCATAAAACGAGGATAATCTACCTACCTCAGGGTTGTCCTGAGGATTATAGCAAATGTCACTTGTAAAGCACCCAATGCAAAGCAGATGCTTAATACATGTTAGGACCCTCTCCTCCTTCTCTTTAACATATTCCTTCTTGAATGAGGAATAAATGGTCAACCTATATATACATATATTCAGGGCAATATCCAACAACCAAATTTAAAGAGAATGGAAGGGAGATGAAGATTCACAGAGTTTTCATTTCCTAAAACTTTGGTCCTCATTTTGGGAATCAATGATCACAAAAATATGGGTACTTTGAAAAAAAAAAATGTGTCTAATTCTTCCCATTTTAGAGATGGGAGAAAACTGATGTCCAGGAAAGTAAAATAACTTGAACAAAGTCACACAGAAAGTTAAGAGACAAATCTTGTATTAGAACCCAGAGTATTTATCAGCTACCGCTGTGTAACAAACATCCACAAATTTCAGCAGCTTAAAGCCTCCATCATGTATTCACATGCACTGATGTGTAAGTTAGCTAGGGCGTGCTGACCAAGGACAGCAGAAATGGCAGCCACAGAGAGCTCCACTGCACAAGCACACTTCAACTTTTTCTTACATCCATAGCTGCTAACTTCCCATTTCCAAAAAAGTCACATGGCCAAACCCAACACCAATGGGGAATATACCTCATCAGGGAGGCTGACTCAGGCCAGGGTGTTCTCCTGGAGGTGACAGAAGATGGAGAGGGAACATAAGTGCCTCCAGAACCAGGCAGGTCTTGGACAAAGGTGATGTGGGCCAGGTGAAAGACAATAAGGGGAAGTAGCTGATTGTTGGCAGATCGTACGGACTTTTCACGGGCTGCTGAAATGCAGACCTTTATAAAGAAAGCCTCCTGATTCTTAAATCACTGAGCAGACCAACAGAATGAGCCCACGAGACCCATTTGTACGGGCCCTGCTCTTCACCATGCTACCCGTGCCTAAGAATCCCATTGGTTCTTTTGTGGCTAAGGCTCTCAGGGTGGGTTCCTGGGAAGAGTCAGATTATGACAACAGGTGAAATGGTAGCCTGGACACACTTTGAACTGAGTAGGGATCAGATGGATCACGTGGAAGCTAGGTGACCTCAGAAAGATGGGGAACAGAGGAGAGCTACAAATTTAATTCTTAGCAGCAAGCACCTTTCTTCCGTTAGTCCTCCAGCTACAAAAATCTGCAAAAGCACTATCATTTTCATTCCATCTATCTTCCCAGGTTATTCAATATCTCTAGTCTCAGCTAAGTTGGCAAAGATTTCTCCCTCAGTATCTGGACTTTTTAGTATCTGAGACCCTGCTGTGAGGAACTTCATTGTAATCTCCTGCTGAAAAGTAACAGAATTATAGCAATATTAACGATAAAATCTGCCCCATATTGAGCCCTGACTATATGCTGGCCCCATTATACGCATCCTACATGCGTTAAGATATCGAATTTTCTTAGCTATCCTGTGAGGTAAGTATTGTTATCCCATTTTTCAGAAGAAGAAGCTGAGACATGGAGAGGTGAACTAACATGTCTATGGTTACACGGTAAGTCAAGGCACCCATTTTTCCCAATAAATAATTCTGACAGAACAAATGTCAGGAAAACTCAGGTAGCATCCAAAATCATTTTTGTGAATCACAAAGACAGTCATTTATTAAATCTCTACTCTGTAGTCAACACATGTTATTGAATTCTCACAATAGCCCTGTGGGGTGTATCTTAACCTCATTTTCACCATAGGAAGCTAAGGCTCACAGATTTAAAATCATTTCACCACCCCCCGTATGGCTAGAACATGGAAAAAGAGGGGTGGAAATGACCACCGTCTGGCTCCACCGAAAGGCAGAGCCTCTAATTCAGGAATGAGGCTCTTGAGTTCTTATTTATTTCCCCAATCAGTCCTTCACTTTTCACCAAAGTTCCAGACTCACTGCAGCCTCCCCAAGAGCCTAGTCCAGAGATTCTGGAAGGCAGATCTTGTCTTCCCATTGCCTATTTTTCCCACCAGGCATGGTGCCTTTTCCTCCAGGGGTTCAGAGAAGGCTGTGACCAGGACAAATTCTCCTTCCTCTTGGCATCCTTTTCTCCAACAACCCAGGTTCAGCTTACCTTCTGATGCCCAGATAAGGTTCTTCTCATAAAACCATAGGGCTGTAGAAATTCTAGTAGTGTAATGAACCTTAGTGATGAAATAGTCTACTCTCTTAATTTACAGAGGGTTAAATTGAGAAGCTTCCTGAAAATGCCAGCCCATGCTGTCCCATCCCTCCACACCCACTTGCATGGGGGGGTTTGGTTGTAGCTGTTATTGTGTATACCACACATGTGAGGACTATCTACTTGTCTTACATCTTCTCTGGTTGTCTCTTTTGTATCTTGTCTTTCAATTGCAACATCAATCAGGCATTCAAGCCAGAGGGGCCACCAAGAATTCATCAGGCAGACGTTTTCAAGTCCCTGCTGAGGAGCTGAGTGGAGAAAAGGGCAAGGACTTTACCAAAGCCCCATGACACCTTGTACAGTGCTGGAGAGAGCCACAGACCCCTGAGGTTCAAGACCAGCCCTCTTCCTGCCCTACCAAAAGTAGGCAACACACTTCTACTGGCCTCACTTCTAGAACTGTTCAATAAAGTCCAGTTGAATAGAGTCAAGACTGACTTCCATGCAAGGTGACAAACCAGCCCTGAAACTGACAGACCAGCCAACAAATTCTTAGAGGAAGATATCTAAGATAGGTAGAGGAATACACACGTGCAGAGTAAATAAAATAAAAACGATAATTCCAATAGCTAAAATGTGTTGAGCTCTCAACAGTTGGCATGTATTAACTACTTTAATCCTCACCACAATCTATGAGGGAAGTATTATTATCCCTAGTTTACAGATGAGAAAACCAAGGCATGCAGAGATAAAGCACTTCACCCTAAGTCATACAGCCAATAAGTGGCATTGCCAGGATTCAAGCCCAGTCTCTCTGGCTCCACGAGTTATGTCCATAACCTGTATAACCAGAAAAGATGAAAGATCTAATTCAAAAAGATACATGCACCACAGTGTTCATTGTGGCACTATTTGCAATAACCAAGACATGGCAGCAACCTAAGTGTCCACTGACAGATGAATGGATAAAGAAGCTGTGGTACATATATACAATGGAATATTACTCAGCCATAAAAAAGAATGAAATAATGTCATTTGCAGCAACATGGATGGAACTAGAGATTATCATACTAAGTGAAGTAAGTCAGACAGTGAAAGACAAATATTATATGATATCACTTATATGTGGAATCTAAAAAATAGTACAAATGAACTTATTTACAAAATGGAAACAGACTTGCAGACATAAAAAGCAAACTTATGGTCACCAAAGGGGAAGATGGGGAGGAATAAATTGGGAGCATGGGATTAACAGATGCACGCTACCATATATAAAATAAATGACGATAATTTACTGTATAACACACAGAACTATATTCAATACCTTGTAATAAATTATAATGGAAAAGAGTTGAAAAATATAGATATATACATATTATGTGGATAACTGAATCACTTTGCTCTACATCTGAAACTAACACAATATTGTAAATCAACTAGAACTCGATTTTTTTTTTAAAAAAAAGGTATTCCCATAACCATCGCACCACATAGCCTCTTAATTGATGAGTCTCTTCTCAAGAACTATTAGCTCCTTGAAGACAGGGGCAATGTCTTATTCACTTGTCTTGTCCGTTCAGACTGCTCTAATGAAATACCATAGACTGAGTGGCTTATAAACAACATAAATTGATTTCTCACAGTCCTGAGGACTGGAAGTCTAAGATCAAGGTACCAGCATGGTTGCATGAGGGCCCTCTTCCAGGTTGCAGACTTCTCACTTTATCCTCACATTATAGAGGGAATGAGCTAGCCCTGTGGAGCCTCTTTTATAAGGGCATTAATCTCATTCGTAAGGGCTTTGCCCTCGTGACCTAATCGCTTCCGAAAGGCCACACTTCCCAAAGGTCACAATTCCTGAAGACTGCACACCATCACACTGGGCATTAGGATTTCAACCTATGAATTTGGGGTGGGGGAATGCAAACATTCAGACCACAGCACTCTTCTACCCCCGGTGCCCAGCGGGGCACCCAGAACTGAAAACTTACTGACCAGATTTTAACTAAATTGAAGGCCTTTTATCACACAGCTGGGAGAAAGCTGGATCAGTTGGGTGACCCAGAGAATGTGGCTCAATGTCACCACTGCTCAAAAACATCTACAAATGGGAACAGTAGTACTGCTACCATCGTGTTACCGCAATTATTACTTAAGACAATGTCTGGAAAGTACTTTCACAGTGCCTGGCACACGGTAAATTGTCAGCAATGGTAACTATCATTATTAATGGTGGCAGGGGAAGAAAGACAAGAAAACAAATCTGGTGGTGCTAGCCAGACTGTGTACGTGCTCAAAAGAGGTCAAGACAACAACGGCCAGGACATGAGAGCAGCCTAAATGTCCATCAACAGAGGAATGGATAAAGAAGCTGTGGTACGTATACACAATGGAATATTACCCAGCCATAGAAAAGAATGAAATAATGCCATTTGCAGCGATATGGATGGACCTAGAGATTGTCATGCTGAGTGAAGTAAATCAGAGAAAGACAAATATCATATGATATCACTTACATGTGGAATCTAAAAAGATGGTGCAAACGAACTCATTTACAAAACAGGAATAGAGTCACAGATGTAGAAAACAAACTTATGGTTACCAAGAGGGAAGAGGGGGAGGGATAAATTGGGAAGCTGGGATTGACATATACACACTAGTATATATAAAATAGATAACTAATAAGGACCTGCTGTATAGCACAGGGAACTCTTCTCAATACTCTGGAATGACCTACATGGGAAAAGAATCTAAAAAAGAGTAGATATATGTATATGTGTAACTGATCTACTTTGCTGTACAGTGGAAACTAACACACCATTGTAAATCAACTATACTCCAATAAAAATTAATTTAAGAAAATAAAAAAATAAAATAAAACCTAAGACAAATTAAAAAAAAAAGAGGTCAATACAGAAATCTGGAAAGAAGTCACATCTGCTCAGACAAGAGGGGAAAAGGGATGATTTCAGAGGGACCCTAAGTCAAAAAACCATTTTATCTAATCAACTCTCAGATATAGACTCTTACATGAGTCTCAGAGTCTACTCAGCACATGTAAGGGAGGAGCTCTGCTCTGGGACCCAAGGACTCCTAGAGTCAAGGCCTGGCTCTGACAAAGACTTGCTCTGTGACCTTGGACAACTCACTCAGCCTCTCTTGTCCCCAGTTTCCTTATCTGTAAAAGAAGTGGTTTGAACTGAAAGACCTCTAAGTCTCCTTCCAGCCTTAAATAATAATCAAGCTGAAGGACTGGATACAAAACGTCTTTCAGCCCATCTGTCTCCTTGGTGGGGGACCAACACAGAGCTTTATAGTCAGGGGCTGGGAAGAAGCTCTAAATTGAAATGATAGCTTTGGGGAGGGTTTTGTTTATTGTGACCATAACTCACAGTGGCATGGTGTTATACCATTCACAGCACCATTTTATGTAGAATCTCATTTCCTCTGTGTAATAACACCACAAACGTGGTCAGACGCACTCCGTAGAAGAGGAAACGCGTTCCAGGAGCATGTGGATCAGGAATTTATTCAGCTGCAAGTCACAGAAGCCCTCACCAGTGTGGTTTAAGGAAGGAAGAGGCTAGAAGGAGGCAGTTATGGGGCAGGGGGCAGGCAATGTCAGCAGGGCCAGCATCTCTACAATTCTCTTGCACTTTCTCTCATGGTCATAAAATGGTCCAGACATCCCATCCACAGTCAAGGCAGATGAGGGGGAAATGGGTATACCAGCCGCCTCTCCCAGGAATGCAAGCCTTTCCCAGAAACCCTCCAGCATCCTTTTCTCTCAGGTGGCTCACATTTCATTGGCTAGCAGTTGTGTCATGTGGCCAGACCTAGCTGCAAGGGAATCTTCAGAAGTCCTTTTCCCGGCCTGTATTAGTTCTAGGGCTGTCATAACAAAGCACTGCAGACTGGGAGGCTTACACAACAGAAATTCATTGTCTCACAGCCTGGAGGCTAGAAATCCAAGAGGAAGTTGTCAGTGGGTTTGCTTCCTCCCAAGGACTCTGCTTCCCTCCTTGATGGTAGATGACTGTCTTCTACTTGTATCATTTTTTTTTTAATTTTACTGAAGTATAGTTGATTTACAATGTTGTGTTAATTTCTGCTGTACAGCAAAGTGACTCAGTTATACATATATATATATATATATATATTCTATTTCATATTCCTTTCCATTATGGTTTATCACAGGATATTGACTATAGTTCCCTGTGCTATACAGTAGGATCTTGTTGTTTATCCATTCTATACATACTAGCTTGCCTCTGCTAATCCCTCCCTTACTCCTCCTCCCCCTGGGCAACCCAAGTCTGTTCCCTATGTTGTAAGTCTGTTTCTGTCTCATAGATACATTCATTTGTGCCGTATTTTAGATTCCACATATAAGTGATATCATATGATATTTGTCTTTCTCTTTCTGACTTACTTCACTTAGTATGATCATCTCTAGGCCCTCCCTGTGTCATTTTATATCATCTTCCCTGTATGGATCTCTTTGTGTCCAGATTTCCCTCTTTTATAAGGATACCAGTTAGATTAGATTAGGGTTCAGCCTGATGACCTCATTTTCACTTGATTACCTCTGTGAGACTCTATCCCATGTCAAGTCACATTCTGAGGTGCTGGAGTTAGGCCTTCAATACATGAATCTGGAGGGAGGGGAAGACAGTTCAACCCATGATAGTGACTCTATAGTGGAGGCAGGAGGGGACTGGCCAACAGGGTCTGATGTTGAGAGTTTAAGGGCTTTGTTCAAAACTGGTAAGTGGTGAAGCTGAGGCTCAAATTCAGGAAGCTTTGGGCTCAGCTTACTGAGACTCCTTGTCTCTCATTTAGCCTCTCACTAACAGGAAACCATATTGAATAGTGGCTGAGGGAACAAACTCTAGATTCCAATTCCCTGCGTTCTAATGTACACTAGCTGTGTGACCTTAAGCAGCTACTTAACCTCTACGACGTCAATGAAAAAGGCAACTCATTCAATACTTAACAGTTACAAGCTGCGTCCCTTCTATTTGTCAGTCGCTGTTCTCAGGACTGACAGTGACCACAATAGAAATAAAAGCACCCACTGAATAGTATTGGGGGGGGGGGGATTTGATGAGACAAGGCAAGTAAATAAAATACTTAATTCCACAGTGCCTAACACTAGCAAGCAATCAGGAAATGTTATTACCATCAAAGTAATTGTTATTAGTCACCCTCCCTCTCTCCTTTCCTGGGCTCTCTGAGATTGTACTTTATACCCTGGTCACTGAACATAGCAGGATGATGGGTGTAGGTCAGCCGTGGACACTGCTGCTGGCAGGCAGAGAAGAACACTTACTGCGCTGCCAGGGAATCTTTCAGGGGGGCATCAGTGCCTTATCCGTGCCTAAGATGCCCTGGAAGCTGCCTCATGCTCCAATGTGAGATGTGTGTTTGCTTGCCCAGAAGTCTGGAGATGGAAGCCACTTTCCCCTTGATGCCCAGCAGAGCAGAAATGATGGAGAGACCAGAACGGCAGCCTCCAGCAACGGAAAGGGGATCGGGCTACCGCTGCAACTGTGACGGTCACAAAAAAGTGAGCTGGAGCAAAAGGAAGCTGGGGAGCCTCTGGGAAGATAGCAATGGGGAACGAATGATTCACTTTGAAACGCTGAGTCCAGAATAAGTTGTTTCCATAGGGAGAGTTAAGGTCTGTATCAAAGTGGGAAATGTGGGACTGCGTGGCAATGACCTTGAAGAGGAGCGGAAGGAAACTAACATTTAGCATCCTACTACTACTTCTCGGACACTTCGTAGACTGTATCTCCATGGATCCCTGTCACAACCAAAAGAGGCAAAATGGTATCATAGTTAAAGGGGAAAGTTAAGAGAATGGTCAGATAAAACCCAGATACGAATCCCTCCTCCGCTGGTGGCTACTACATCCTGTGCTATCTCTGGCAAATGACTTAACCTCTCTGAGTTGGTTCCCTTGTTTGTTAAGATGAGAGTGGTAATGCCCAACCTACAAAATGAGTGAAAATAATGACACACATGCTCAAAAAAGAGCAACTGCTGCTGCTGTGTTTATCTCTATTCTTATTCTCACTGCCGCTACCGTCTTGACTCCTAAGTAGATTCCGGCGCCAAAGGATATTTGGATAATTCTGACTCATTCTGCTAAAAGGCTTCTTGCTTGTGTGCATGTGATAATCCATCCTTCATCTCTGAATCTACAGAATGGACACATGGATTCCAGGAGAGCTTAAGCCCTTTTGTTCCCAGGAGATAATTTATATAAGTTATAGAAAGTGATTTAGAAAAAAAAAAAAACATAATAAAGGAAGCCCCACCTCTCCAATGACAAAGTTCCCATGATCAGCTTATCTTTCCCTGCCCTCCCATCTCCCCACTCCCACCCACCCCACACAGGGAGGGGTCTCCAGGTCTGCTCAGATGGAGGAGACTTCACCAGCAAGGTTAATCGATTTTTACTTGATAGCATCTTGAGTAAAAAGCAAAGGCTATTTGAATTTTTTAAAAACTTTCTAATCAATGTCCATCTCTTGAAGTTCTGAACCTTTTATGCAATGCTTCTGAAAAGAATACATTTTGTGACAGGCAAGAAGAATGTTGACCCTAAAACTTCCCTGAAATAAAGTTCTCCCCATTTTCCATATAAGGAGGCTGCGGCACAGCAAACATTGGCGACTCGCCAACATGAGGCAGACCTGGCTTTTGAGGCACATCCGTCCATCCTCAGAGCCTATAAAGGAGAGCACCTCCCCTACATCCTTCCTTTAGACAGAGAGCCTGTACACTCGGCAGCCTCAGGGCCCAGGACTGGAGTCTCAGCCTTCAGAGTCTTACCCAGCACATGGGGATAATAACAGCTAACCTGCAAATGAAAACTTCCCAAGTGCCAGTACCTGCACTAACTTTCTCATGAAATTCACTGAATCTTCCAACAACCCCTTGAGGCGGGCACTGTTATCATTGCCAGTCTGTACAAGACCCTGAGATTAAAGAGGTCCAATAGCAAGCCAACAGCCGTGCGATTGTGACGACTAAGTGATGGGGACGGGACTCGAGTCCAGGCAGAGCGACGTGGGGATGAAGTCTCCTTCTCCTACATACCACAGTCTATGATGTCAACACACCTACAAGGTGCTGGGGAAGGCTGTGTACAGAGACCGGCCGGGACCTGTCTCCCTATGACTTTCCATCAGTGATTCACCCTGAATAACATTAGTAATAACTCATAGCTATCACTGATGGGCACTGCTTCTCAACTAGGGACTGCAGGCCTAGAAGCAAGAGAAACCAAGAAAGGGGGTGAGTCAGAGAAGGAGAGCAAGCCAAGGCGGGTGTGAGCTGGCCACTGCTAAGGACAATGGACTGCTCCCCCTTGCGGGGCCATCTTCCAATCAACCATATCAAGGGCATCTCAGGAGTGTCCACCCAGGGGCAGGGGAGAGAAGGGAGAATGTATCCCTCGACTCGTATATCCTATAACCCATCAAAAGTTGACTCCCAAGGGGGCATGAGCAACACCCCCAGTTCTAAAGGTGCCTGACCCTTCAGCTTCAACAGGAAAGCTCTAGGGCAGGAGGCAAGAGGCTGGCAGTGTTGGACTTAAGTGAGGTGTGGTCAGGTTGTGCCTGCATGAACTTGGTCAAAATCCACACAGCTGGATGAACCAGGTATAAAATGAGAACACAGAGCCCTTGGTCAAAAATTGTTAAAACTTTCAAGGCAGCTACAGTGGAGCATTAAACCAAGCATGAAACCCTTCTAAGCATTGGGTCCTTAAGCCCTACTGGTATCCTTGCACGCATTTTATATGTTCAGAGATGAAGGGTGTATCATCACATGCACATGGCCAAAAAGCTTTTAGCAGATCAAGTCACGATTATCCAACAGTTCCTGTTTAACTGCATAGGGCTAACTGGTAGACCTGCAAGACCAGCCAGCCAACAAAAGGCCCTGAAGACAGGTAGGCAGGTGAGGCTGAGAGCATCTGAAGTGGCTTCCGAAATAGGTCCAATGAAGAGTATGACAAGGGGGTGTCGGGAGATAAACTCAGAAAAAGAGAGTGGGGCCAGGATGTACAGGAACTTAGAGGAACTGGTTTCCGTCTTGTAAGTTGTAGAGCATCGTACGGAAGTTAGAAGTCTGTGAGAGCAGTCTCAAGGTTGTATGTGGTTACATAAGATAATCGGCAGTTCAGGTGGTAAAGGTAGAGATTATCAGATTAGGTGAGGTCATGGGATTGGACTGCACTTGGAAGGTCTTGGGGAAGATGATTACACATTATCTGGGGAGAGAAGAAGATAGAGATGGAAAGCAGGGTATTTCCTATTTGTTTTACCCAAGTACCAGGTAAAATCTAGTGCCATAGCTGCTAGTGGAAGCCTCCAAGTCCACAGAAGCCAACTAGTAAATGTGTAATGGACACAGGGGATGGCTTCCACTTGTGTCTAGAACTAGAATATCCCCAAAGTAAAGCCATTGTTTCATACTTAAGAATTCTTTCCCCATTATCCAGCTAGGCAAGCTTCTCCAACCACTCCATTGCTATCCTTACCTTCCACCTTCTATGGACCAGGCCCAGCAATCTTAGCAATTTATTTTACAAGGACTTGGTTTTATGCCACTTGCTCTTCTTACATTTTTCATGGCCTGGGGGTCCTTTATCCCTCTAAGATTAGGGCTCATTGTTTTCGCTCATATTTCCACCTTGCATCACCTCCTTAGACTTGATATTCAATCTTGTCATCCTGATGTAAGATTTTGAGGTTCCCTCCAACATGAGTTAGGGTCTTCCCAGCCCACCCCAAGCTATACTATCTTTCATTCACACTCATGATTCTTGGACCAGGTCTGGGAACCTCTTCTCTGGAGCACAGCACCTCTGAAGTTCACTGTCCTCCCATGGGTGGGAACTAGCTCTCTCTAGTTCAGTAAAACGACCTTCAGGGTCAAGCCTTAGCCAGACCCAAAAAGAAGAGATCACATAGCTATAATCCCCTCTCTCTGTATAATTCTATAATTTAGATTTGGGTTATATTCTTCAGATTCCTGACCACTGCAATCATGAGGCCTTGGGTTCCCAAGCTGCAGTATACCCTCCCCCATTCTAGCGATCTATTCTAGCTCTACCTGGATACACACTCCAATTTGCTGAGTAGCCTGCATTATATGCTTCTCAAAATCTGGGACCCACCACACCTAGGCCCTTTACGGGATCCTCACATCATTTCTAGTGTTTACTGGTCTGCTCCTCTCTGGTCCCAGATCTGCCCCTCCCTGCCTCAGGGAGGGAGTTCCAATCCCAGTGTACAACCTACAACTAACTTCCGCCAAAACCATGTGCCTTTTACCCCTCTGCTCTTCGCTGCCCACCTGTTCAGCTACTCCAATAAACCCCACTACCAAACCTGGGTCTAAGATAAATGCAGCCCCCAGACCCTACACCTGGATGCCCCAGCTGTCCCTTCAGGAGCCAGCCTCTGTGACCAGGCCAATTTCCCCAGCTCCAACCCTGCCTGGTCCCAAAGCCCTCCTCCCATTGGTGGAGCCTGTGCTGCCAGGACCCCAGCATGCCAATTTCCGAGCCCACCCAAACAGAAATAAGCACTTCCTTCCCAGAATGCTCTATTCATCGTGCCCCACACCAAGCACAGAAATCCAGAACAGAGATACAGTTAATGCAGGGAGGGACACCACCAGCCCCGAGAGCTCTGGGCTTCACTCGGCTTCATCCATTCAGCCGTTTCTCGCATTTAACAAATACTTATTGACCAAGCTCTACATGCCAAGCACTGGAAAACTGCAGTAAAAGAGGGAGAGAGATTCATTACCCTTAGAATCTAGTGGGGGGAACAGACTATAGATAGTTATACAGGCACTACCTAGCAATAACATCTGTGCTGGGTGCTAGAGAGAAAATGTATAACCCTGGTCCACAGAACACAGAGGGACCAGTGACTAGCCCTCCGTTTTTCACAACGGACATAACAAGGAGGTTTTAAACTAATCTCTTTTTTGATTCACAAATTCTTTGGCATTATTTCTGACTGTCCTTAACTTCAGTGCAAGCCTCAAGTTTATGATTCAAATAAAAATTAAAAGCAAATTTCAACCTTCCTAATTACCACCATCAGCTCTATTAATAGCTTTTAGCTCCTTGGAAAGAAATTTGAAAAAACAGAAGAGAACTCTCTGGATAGATAAAGGCCAAGTATTCTTTGATGATTGTAGTTCACATTACAGAAAGGAGCAGAGAGCTGGGGGGCAGAAAGAAGGCGCCTCTGGGATTTCACAGGCTGGAGACCCCATGCATTTTTCTAATTCAAAAAGGATAAGCCTCAGAGACCCTTAATGAAAGATGGTTTTTAAGTGTCTCCAAGCTTCCTGAGAAAGATAAAACTGCCTTCTTCAACAGAATTATTCAACTGTGGCATTACTGCTTAGCATGGGATGGAAGGTGATTGCATTTCTCCCATAGCCCACCTAACCCGTGCTGACCCTCTTTTCTCCCAGAATGATTTGCTTATGGCTAGAGCCACCCCGAGCTCACTCCCTGTTCCTTTCCTGGCCCCTCCCCACCCTGTATTCTCAAGACCCTTTCCCCATTCCTCAAATCCCCATGCCACACTGCAGCCACCTGCCTGCCCTCAACCCTCATTCCAGAATCACCTCATGTGGTGAGACCTTGGGCACATTACAAAAGTGTTTGGTACCTCAGTTTCCTCATCAGTAAAATGAGGATAACAGTAATGTCTACTTGAGAGGGTTTTGTGAGAATTTAATGAGTGAGTATGTAGAAAACCCTCAGGTAGTGCTGGCAGGTCTGAATCACTGACAACATAAGGGTTAGCTATTATTTGTCATAATAACAGTAGTAGAATATGCTTTGCAGGATTAATGTGAAAACTAAATGTGGGAGTGATTGGGACAATGCATTTTGTACTCCAAGGGCTGATGGGAGTCTCAGAACTAGAAATCAGTGATTGGGTGTCTTAGGAGCAAAGGAGGGAGAGAATGGAAAGAATAAAAACTGTAGTCAGAAGTGGGTCCCTTGAGGATAAAGACTATGTGTGTTTTTATCACTATTGTTTTCCCAAAGCACAGTATAGGGTCTGGCATAGAGTTGATACCCAAGGAAGGAAGGGAGGGAGGGAAAGGGGATGGAGGAGGGAGATGAAGAGAGGAAAGCCACACATACGGTTGGGTAATGGGAGTTGAGTACCTGAGGCTGATGAAGGTGAAGATCATTGAATTGGAGAAGGTCAAGGATACATGAGAAGAAAGTACTGGAAGCGCCACCCTCATAGGCATCAAGGTCCTTCCTGATAACGGCAGGAAGGGATGTGGCTAGGAAACCCCTGAGTCGGGTTCTTCAAGAAGATGGAAGAGGGACCAGGAGGTTGAGAGATGCCAGCCAGGAGGAAACATGGAGGGTGGTAGAGCCGGAGAGGCCATGAGTCTCAGAAAAAGGACTTCTGCACCAAAATGGGGGGGTGGGGACAATGGAACATCTGAGTCCAGGGGAATGTTCTACAGCACATAGTGACGTGCACACACCCTCGTGGGGTGGCTTACCGCAATAAGCAGTTCTTAGCAAACTCAGGTCTGTAGGCCAGCTGAAAAGCTCTGTTTCAGGCTTCAGGTCTGTGGGACGGACTGCAATGTCACCGGGTAAAGGGTGTGGAGACAGCAGGATGGAATACAGGAGTGGCAGTGCACCTCTGCCATGGCAACCCTGCCCTCCAAGCACTGGGAACTCGGGCCATCCTTGCATGCTGTCCTCTCAGCTGTCCCCCTCCACTGTCGCTTTACGCCAACTCATGCGGGATCTCTGTGTGAGCCACCAGCTTTCACTTAGTTTCCAGACAGGAAGCAGGTACCAGAGCAGGCTTTGGAATCTCCACTCATCATGGGAAACACGTAGCCCCCAACCCTTTCCCTCTTAAAGCGGGAGAGAGGGATACAGTGACCTCTCTCAAGAGTGCCCCCTCTCACCTTTAAGATTGCCTGACCCGTCCTCTGAGAGAAGATGGGACACAAATCAGATATTCTTACACTCCAGAGGGTCTCCTTTGGGATGAGTCTTGGGTAAGCTGGCATCTTTACTTTTAGTGATCTGGGTGGAAACAGAGGAAAAAGCACAACTCAGAGTCCGAATTATTGCCACAAGGAAATACTGAATATTCCACTACTTTGTACTGGGAAGGGGCCTTCAGAGTATGGAAAGAGAAAGCACAGAAGGAAGAGTGGAGATGAAAACACAGGGAGAAATATAATGGCCTCTCACGGGGATTAAAGGGGGTTTAAAAGAGAAATCGTGGATGTATGATAAATATTTGTTTGATTTTGTTAAACTTTTAATTTGCTCCACCTCCACTAAAAAGAGCTCTGGCCAGAAACACCACTGAGTGACTTTACAGAAAAGTAGCAGGAGCAGGGAATATGGTCTGAGAATGATAATGTGCCAGTGAATGGAGGGAATTTAGCCCAGAAAAAGCATTATTTATCTTAAACTTCTGTAAGTGCCAACCTGGCCCAGGCACAATTTTTTAAGTGGCACATAGGCACACACAACCCCTGTTATTATCCAAAACAAATAAATATACTAAGCAGATTTCTCACTAAAAGGAAATAATGCATGAAACAAAGAAAAAGTAATAATGCCTAATTCCCTGAGAAAACCATAATTCAAAAAGAGACAGGTACCACAGTGTTCATTGCAGCGCTATTTACAATAGCCAGGACATGGAAGCAACCTAAGTGTCCATCAACAGATGAATGGATAAAGAAGATGTGGCATATATGTACAATGGAATATTAGCCATAAAAAGGAACAAAACTGAGTTATTTGTAGTGAGGTGGATGGACCTAGAGTCTGTCATACAGAGTGAAGTAAGTCAGAAAGAGAAAAACAAATACCATATGCTAACACATATATATGGAATCTAAAAAAAAAAACTTATTCTGATGAACCTAGGGGCAGGACAGGAATAAAGACGGAGACGTAGAGAATGGACTTGAGGACACGGGGAGCGGGGGAAGGGTAAGCTGGGACGAAGTGAGACAGTAACGTTGACACATATATATACTACCAAATGTAAAACAGATAGCTAGTGGGAAGCAGCTGCATAGCACAGGGAGATCAGCTTGGTGCTTTGTGACCACCTAGAGGAGTGGGATAAGGAGGGTGGGAGGGAGACACAAGAGGGAGGGGATATGGGGATATATGTACATGTATAGCTGATTCACTTTGTTATACATCAGAAACTAACACACCATTGTAAAGCAATTATACTCCAATAAAGATGTTAAAAATAAATAAAATAAAATAAAAAGTAATAATGCCTAGAAATTGTGGTTAATAAAAACACAAAGCTGGCCAACTTTTGCTCTTTAATTTGCATATTAAAATTATTACAAGGCATATGCATTAGGTTGGCCGTAGGCATACACACCACTTTATCCACCATAGAAAAGATAAAATCTTAGCTTAACCCACAGGCAATATTTCCTACCACTAGAACCAAGTCCACCCCATCAGGCAAGAGGGCCAAGGAAGAGATGATTTGAAGAAACTGGAATGTTGCCTGCCTCCTGCTTGAGGTGAGTGGGAGCATCAGGAGGTCTGGTACATTTTACGAAATAGAAAGAGCTTGTGCAAAGGCACTGTGGTAGAGGTGACACAGAGCATTCTGGGAATCAATAGGCCAGTATGTCTGGAACACTGAGTGGGAGAGAGAAAGGGTCAGGAGGTAAAATTGGAGAAATATTAATGATTGGACCATTCTGGACCTTGGAGGTCACGTTAATTACAACTTGTCTGATGACACCAGCTTTTGGTTCATTTCAGCTCACTTTCTGAGCAGACATGATTGGTTAGCACACACAGAATCCAATAAAGAATCAGACCTGGGCTTCCCTGGTGGCACAGTGGTTGAGAGTCCGCCTGCCGATGCAGGGGACGCGGGTTCGTGACCCGGTCCGGGAAGATCCCACATGCCGTGGAGTGGCTGGGCCTGTGAGCCATGGCCGCTGAGCCTGCACGTCCGGAGCCTGCGCTCCGCAATGGGAGAGGCCACAACAGTGAGAGGCCCGCGTATCACACACAAAACAAAAATGAATCAGACGGCACATGGGATCTTTGTTGCCGCACGCGAGATCTTCGTTGCAGCATGCGGGCTCTTACTTGCAGCACGTGGGAGCTAGTTCCCTGACCAGGGATCAAACCCGGGCCCCCTGCATTAGGAGCATGGCGTCTTGTCCACTGGACCACCAGGGAAGTCCACGAATCTTTTCCCTTATTACAAGATTCCTTTCGGTAGGAAAAAAAAGCTGGATTTAACTTCTATGATGGACGGTTGAAGGAGAAAAGGGGACCTCCGTGTGTGTGTGTGTGTGTGTGTGTGTGTGTGTGTGTGTGTAAACTGAAACAAACTTCTGTGGCAATGACAATTCTATTACTTGGATTTGACAATAGCAAAACCTTAACTGTTCAGTAAAACCTTCCATGTTACTGTCACCCAGAAGAGAGGAAGGCAATGACCAAGAGAGTTGAACATCCTATGTAAAAATGGAGTGAGTCGTTGAAAATCTTATGAAAGGAAGACTGAACAATGCAAAAAGCACGCATGAACTTCAAAGTCAGACAGCCGTGAGTTCAAATCCAGGCTGCACCATGTAGCCTGGACAAGCTACCTAACGTCTCCAAAGTGGGATTGTTTTTGTCTGTAAATGGGGATAACGGCAGCCCTTGCAGGACTCCTGGGAGGATCAGATGGGAACATATGTATAACCCTCTGGCACAGAGTAGATATTCAACAAATGGCCACCAATACGGCCTTATGATCAATAAATCCTACCTGTGTACCTGACTTTCAGGGCAAACCTCTAGAGAGGCACTGACCAGTATGGTAGCCACTAGACCCAGGTGGCTATTTAATTTTAAACTTAAATTAATTAAAATTAAATAAAATTAGAAATTTGGTTCATCAGTTGCACTAGCCTCATTTCAAGCACTCAACAGTGTCATGCGGCTGGTGGCTACTGAATTGGACAGTGCAAATATAGGACATTTCCAGCATCACAGAAAGTTCTACTAGGCAGCGCTGGGCTAGAAAGCAGTGTGAAGACTTATGAGCAGTTTTCCGGTCGTCCCAAAGGCCGAATGAAAACCTCACATGTACCCACAATGAGCCTGCCCAGGCTAGCTATGCACCCAGGGGACTGCTTCAGGCAGAAACTAGAACAGGCCACTCCCTGGGAGAAGCTGTTAATTTCTTCACTGCCAAAGATCAAACAGGTGGGCTGGGGAATGACTTAGGGCACTAGGTCTTGGGTTCAGACCCGGCAGGAGGACTGGCTATGTGGTGGGTGCAATGACTGGTGAGCAGTGGACTGAGTCTCCAGGTCAGATCCCTGGCCTCAGAATCCTTGCAGTGGGGAGTGTGCAGGAGTCAGGAGCTAGAAAGCCCAGAGGAAGCCTAAGAGGCAGGAAGGAGAGGGCACTAGTAGACAAAACCAGGTGGCAGGGGTATGGGCGGGAAGGCAACGCTGGCTCCAAGCAGAAGCTGAACTATGTGATCATGAAGATCACAGGGTGAGAGTAGTTCAGCATCTCCATCCTGTGTGTGAAACACAGGCTCTCGATGGCAGGGGAAATGGATTTAGATATTACTTGTCAACATTAAAAATGCTCTTCTTGGGACTTCCTTGGTGGCGCAGTGGTTAAGAATCCTCCTGCCAATGCAGGGGACACGGGTTTGAGCCCTGGTCCGGGAAGATCCCACATGCTGCAGAGCAACAAAGCCCACGCACCACAACTACTGAGCCTGTACTCTAGAGCCCACAAGCCACAACTACTTAGCCCACGTACCACAGCTACTGAAGCCTGCGTGCCTAGAGCCCGTGCACCACAACGAAGAGTAGCCTCCACTGGCTGCAACTAGAGAAAGCCCGTGCGCAGCAACGAAGACCCAACACAGCCAAAAGTAAAAAAAAAAATTAATTAATTAATTTTAAAAAATGCTCTTTTTAGAAGCTGTACATTTGACTCATAAAAGGGGATAAACAGGTTAAATATTACTCTGTACATGCAGTTTACTTGGTGGATGTGACTGACATTGCTAAGAACACGTAGGATCTAGTCTCCTTTTTTTTTCCTTACTAAGAGGATCTCAGTTTTGCCCAGTGTGGTATGTGTCTGGCTAAAAACACTCATCTCCCAAATTCCCCTACACCTAGATGTGGCCATAGGTCCTGGCTTTAACCAATGCGATTTAAGGGTGGACCTTGTGAAAAAGCTACAATTTCCCTCATTAAAAAAGAGACCAGGGGCTTCCCTGGTGGCGCAGTGGTTGAGAGTCCGCCTGCTGATGCAGGGGACGCGGGTTCGTGCCCCGGTCCGGGAAGATCCCACATGCCGCGGAGCGGCTGGGCCCGTGAGCCATGGCCGCTGAGCCTGCGCGTCCAGAGCCTGTGCTCCGCGGCCACAACAGTGAGAGGCCCACGTACCGCAAAAAAAAAAAAAAAAAAGGAGACCAACTTTACTAACTCACCCCTTTGACCCTTTGCCTATAACCCCAATGCTTCCCACCTGAAACTCAGGTTTGAAGGCTGGATGTGCAGCAGCCACTTCGTGACTCTCAGGCCAGAAGTTACACCATAACAAAGGCAGAGCAGGAAGCTGGAGGAACACTGGGTCCTGGATGGCTTTGTACCTACTCTAAACCACCTAACTCTGGTCTTCTTATTACAAGGAAAAAGCAAACCCTTATTTGTTTAGGTCACTTAAATCATGTTTAATTATATGCTGTCTTACAGTGGGCAAAATATCTCAAAATGCTAACTTTGTGGAGGGAACACTAGAAAAAGGGGTCTTTGGCAGGGGAAAGACACTGACCAGCTTTGTGCGCTCAGAGAGCAGGCTCTGAAGTCAGACTTTAGGGCTAGGATACTCGTTCTTCAAGGGCTACTCTATTCGATACCAAGCCTTTGTGCAAATCAGAAAAAACAACTCCTCTGGGCAGATGCAGCCCCAGTGAATCCACAGATTGGTGAAATATTACATCTTTTAAAATATCAGATAAAGGGTTCATTCCTCAGGCAAATACAGCCTCATACTAGTGCCCATGAGTTGCTAAGCAGAGTGCTGGCTAGATTTCAACCTGCTTGAGCAGATATTATTGAACAGATAAAAATATCTAAACCACACAAGGTGGCCCGGTGCTTCACCACCTACCAGCTGGGATTGACCTCTCTTTGCCTCAGTTTCCTGATCTAATAGATGAGGTTAATAATAACCTTCTTTTGGGATCAGAGATTGGGGCATTGGTTTAGAGGCTCTTTTAAAGCAATGAACTTGAGCCTTAACTCTCCAACTTTTTCCTGGGCAAAGTCAGTTCATTTTCTGTCAAATGGGCATAAAAGAGTACCTCTTTCTAAGTGTTACTGTGCATTAAATGAGATACCTGATATCTATTATCTATGTCTGGAGATAAAAAAGCACTCAATTAATAATAGCTGGTGTTATCAAAGTCTTCTTCTCCTCCTTTTTCCCCTTCCCCCTCCCCCTCCTCCTCCCCCTCCTCCTCCTCCCCCTCCTCCTCCCCTCCCCCTCCTCCACCTCCTCCTCCTTCCCCCTCCACTTCTACCTCCTCCTCCCCGTCCTCCTCCCCCTCCTCCTCCCTCTCCTCCTCCTTCCCCCTCCTCCTCCCCCTCCTCCTCCTCCTCATTCCCCCTCCTCCTCCCTCCCCCTCCACTTTCACCTCCTCCCCCTCCTCCTCCCCCTCCCTTCCTCCACCTCCCCTCCTCCACCTCCTCCTCCTCCTCCTCCACCTCCTCCTGCTTCCCCCTCCACTTCCCCCTCCTCCTCCTGTCTTCCTCTTCCTCCTCCTCCTCCTTCTCCCTCCACCTCCTCCTCCTCCTTCTTTTTCCTCCTCCTCTCCTTTTTCTTCTTCTTCTTTCCCTCATAATTTGTTTATAAACCACTTTTTTTACTATATTTATAAGTCTGCTTTGGCTGTCATCACAAAATATCATAGACTAGGTGACTTAAACAACTGAAATTTATTTTCTCACTCTTCTGGAGGCTCAAAGTCCCAGATCAATATTCTGGCTAATTCACTTTCTGGTGAGGGCTCTCCTCCTGCCTTGAAGACAACTGCCTTCTCACTGAGTCATAACCTCTTCTCTGGGTGAGTGGATAAACAATCTCTCCTCCTCTTCTTGTAAGCCACCAATCTTACTGTATTAAGCTCCCACCCTGATGACCTCATTCAACCTTAATTACCTCCTAAAAGCCCTAACTCCTAATACAGTCACATTGGAGGATTAGGGCTTTAACATATGAAACTGCGGTGGGGGGTCACAATTCAGTCCATAGCATAAACCCTGAAACGTTGGCCAGCAAAGAAAGACTCAATCATTTTTAGTACAATTTGATTGACCGGTAGTCCACCCTCCACTTCCATTCCATTCATATGATCTCCTCGTATCTCTCAGTTAAACATACTACTACTTTGATTCCATTCTTGACCTTTGCCCACCTCCCTCTTGTTGAACATGGATGCAGTAATTTTCCTAGAATCTAAGAGTCTAGGATGCTCAGTGTGAGTGGATTCACCTGGGCAGACACAAAGAGAAAATGAGATGTATGGCTCAGTCCCCACTGTGCTGAACAGAGAAGGCACAGGAAATTCAAGCAGTTCTGGGACCCCACAGAAACCCAGGGGACAAGCTCTGGACTCAAGGGTTGACAAGGGTTTTAGTCACTTACACCTTCAATGGGCAAGGGGGCCCAGTGAAGACCTGGGTTAACATCCAAGTCAAGATGGATAGGAGTTCCCACATTTCATCTTATCCATTGCTTCTCTGGAGGTGGGGAGGGGGGCTGGGGAGAATCCAGAATGAAGACCCAGAAGATACCCCTGCAAACGCCATTTCTGCATGTACAGGTTGCTTGACCTTGAGCAAGTTCCCTGACCTCTTGGAGTGTCATCTGCATCTAGCACCAGGGCCTGGTTCCTAATCGCCCTCAATCACCCTTCAATGACTGTGCAAATCAGCTTGATGCTAAGGGCCGCCCTTATGCAGAGCTAGGCACACAGGCCAGCAGGAAAGCCGTGACAAGCAAGAGGGACACGCTGTGTCTCTGGAGAGGAAGGAGGCACAGGGGCCCTACCCACCGTTTGTCCGGGGTTTTCCAGGAGGTCTGCATTTCCCCGCAGATACACACCTACGTGCCGTGCCATGTAGAGATACAGAATATGAACTGGGATCGTACTGAAAATAGTTCACAACTGGTACAGTCAGAATGGACGCCATCTGTAAACCAGTGTGTACCAGCCACGTATTCAGGCATTGCCTACGAACTATAGATACCACCCCTCGTAGGGATGGCAGCACGCTGTGGCCATCAGAATACAAACGCATGGCCTTTGAAGGAAGACACACCCTCTTCTCCACTGTAGACCCTCACCTCACTTACTACCAAGCGATGTTAGAAATATCCCTTCCCTCCATGAGTTTCAAGTTCCTCATCTGTAAAATGGGTAGAGGAGTACCTTGCAGGGTTGAAGTCAGTATTGGACATCGTAAATAGAGAGCACCTGTTTGGGTCAGTTCTCCCAGAAACAGGCTCTGGGGCAGGGATTGGGGGTCATGTGTTTTAGTAAAGAGAAACCAGATGGGGGTGGAGGGGAGCAGGGCAGAGAGGGGAAGGGGTTATGAGGGTGCGATTTCAGGAGTCCCAGCCTTGGCCTGATCCTCTGGGGAACTTTGGGGTGTAAATAACACCTCAGACTTGGACGATGTTTGTCTGGGGACAGAAAAGCTGGGTGTTTTACACCCTCACTAGTCAACTCCTGGCTACAAGCTGCTGGGAGCGGGGGTGAGGTAGACTCCCAGGCAGGCCCACTTTCCCGGTGGTCAAGAAGGCTCCAGCATCCAAGGGCAGAGTCCTCTGAAGGGGGCAGGGGCAGGTGAGAGCTGTAGCAACGAAGCACACAGTGGCTGGGGATGGGCACACAGAAACATGAAAGGGATCCGAGGGGACGGGGCCAGGTGCCAGCACTGCCCGCTCCACTACCTTGCACTGTTCTGAGGGAATCAAGTTAAAAAGCATCAATATATATCAGAGGTTTTTTTTCATCTTCTCACCTAGGGGTGTAATCATACTGATAACCACTTACATGGCTCTGTGTGCCAGGCACTGTTCTAAGTATATTAACTTATTTAGTTCTCACCCTCAACCCATTATTATCCCCATTTTAAACATGGGAAGACTGGGGCATAGAAAGGGTGAATAACTTGCCCAAGGTCACGCCACTAGTAAGTGGCAGGAAGGGCATTTATGCCCAGAAAATGCGTCCAGAGTCCTTTGCTTAAACATCATGCTACACTGCATTCGGCCAAGTCCCTGCTTTCTCACGCTCTGTTCAACACAGGGGCTGCCAGCCACACGTGACTCTAAAAAACTAGTTAAAACGTTAAAATGACATAAAATTTAAAATGCTGTCCCTTGGTCACACTAGCCACATCTCAAGCGCTCAAGAGCTCCAAGGAACCGGTGGCTACAGAATCAGATACTGCACACACAGGACGTTTCCAACAGCAAAGCTCCACTACACAGCACTAGAGAGAATAGAATCCCAGAGAAAGGGAATACAGGGGATACGGCCCCAGGATCTGAAATAAGAGAGATGCGGCTCCTACCACAGCTTTGGCACTATTAGCTATGTCATGCTGGGCAAGCCTCAGTTTCATGACCCTTTGAAAAAGGCGTAGCATCTCCCTCTCCTGTGCTTATTGTGAGAATAAAATGAACATAACGTACTCACACCATGTCTGGCAAAAAGTCATCACTGAATAGACCCTTAGCTATTTTTACACCTGTTACTTCTACTTATTACTGTTATTGTTACTGTTACTACAGAGCTGGGTGGAGCCACCTAAGATCTCACACCACATCCCAGATGGAGAAACTGAGGCACCAAGCAGGAAGCTGGCATGAAGGCAGCAAAGCCAGGACCAGACTCTAACTCTCTCGATTCCCTACACGGTCGTCTTTCCACCGGTTTGTGCTATAAAACAATTCCACAGCCATTTTAGCCCTTCAACTTCAGGCTTTGTCTATTGGGTTTAAATATTCCGTCTCTGACCCACCGTGAAACCATGGAAACTGAATGGCAAATTGAAAAGGCAGCAAACAAATTAGCTTGCAAAGCCCCACAAATTATATAATCGTTCCAGTATTTAAGCTGCAGATATTCTCTGCATTTTGGCCGGGGCCTTTCTCGGTTGCTTTTGTAAACCTGCACTTGTGTGTCCCATGATCCACATCAGCCCACACAATATTGTGACCAAAATCTACACCGGTGCTAAGACCCCTAGATTCAGAGCCAAACTCCAAGGGGTGAAACTTCCATCTACCCGGTGCGGTACCCCTACCCTCCCATCCTCTGCAGAAAGGCCAAACTGCATAAGCAGGTTTCTAGTTCTGCCGTCTCCTTCCTATTGGAAGCTCCAAGAATAAACAAATAGGAGTGGTGTCCTGTGGGTGGAAAAAAAAGGAGAATTGTTTGGAATGGACCACAAGGGAAATTATAATGAAAAATTAACCAGAAGCATGAGAAGCATCTGTGGTAGGTTGTAATAATGGCTCAATTCCTCACCCCTTATGGTACCCACACCTTTTGCCATTTGACTGGGTAGCCGTGCTTCCCATATGCTAAAGCACAATTCCATGGCCCTGTGGGACTTTCTTCGGCCAAGGGAATGTTAGCAAATGTGATGCAGAGTCTTGAAATGCCCTTGTGTGATTGCTGCCTTTTGTGCCTCTGCTGTGACCATAAGGAGAACATGCCTGCTCACCCAGGAAGAAACAGAAGAGAGTCTGTTGGACCAGAGCTGCCTCAGCTTAGCTAACCCAGATGAGCGCAGATTCGAGCAGAGCACCCATTACTCCCACCCCTGCTGATCCACAGAAGTATGAGCAAGTCCAGCTGGGATCAACAGGAAACCCTTCTTAGGCCAGCCAACTGATAACCAATCACAGAGGCGTGAGCTGTAATAATAAATGATTGTTTCTCAAGCCATGAATATGGGGGTGATTTGTTACAGAGCAACAGCTAGCTGATACAGCATTCTTGAGTCCTCTCTCCCTCACCTCCCATATCCAATCCATCAGCAAGCTCTAAATAAGTCTACCCACTTCGCTTATAATTCTATAGACACCAACTTAGTCCATTTCAACATCATTTCTCTTGTAGACTACTACCATTGCCTATTCACTGGTTCTCTCACCAGTACTCTTGCCTGCCTCCAATTCAGTTTCTACACACTTTTCCCAAAGCAAAATTGGATTATGTCTCCCTAGACATAGAGTAGGAATAAATCGTCTTAGAATAAAACCCCAGCTACTAACACTAAGGATCCAGCCCCTGTTGACCTCTCCCACTTCTGCTCATATCACTCCCCCTGAAGTCAGACCAATCTTCTTTTTTGTTTCTGGAACGTGCCAAACTCTCTTCCACCTGGAGGCCTTCACACACACTGTTCCTTCTGCCTGAAATGCCTTTCTCCCTACTCTCAGCATGGCTGACTCCTTCTCTTCCTGGAATCTCATCTTAAACTTTACTTCCCTGCCCATAGTCCTAAAGGAAAGCTTCTTCTGTTTTCTCCGTCTCAAAGTAGTTATATCTTTCTGTTTTAGAATTATTGGAACTGGCTGTTGTTTTATTTATTTGTCTGCTTACTTTATTCATTTACTCAAACATTGCTTACTGAACTCCTATTATGTGTCAGATTTTGTTCTAGGTGTTGGGGAGATAGCAGTAAAGAAGACAGACCAGGTCCCCACCCTCATGAAGGTTTCCTTCTAGTGAGGGAGACAGACAACGAACAGGTAATAAACACACACGCCTTATCCTCCCTGGGTGTCTGGTCAACAGACTAAACAGGAGAGAGTACATAGATTTCAATCATTTGACTTGTTGGAATTGGCTACGAGTGACATAGTGGGAGAGATAGGTATAAACTGACCCCAGAAGTTCTGGGTCAATCTCTTCTCTGCATGATTCAGTGTCATCCTCTGTGATCTTATGCTCATTCTGCTGGACGGTTCTTCTCAGTCCCCTCCTCCTTCCCAGACTTGAGTTATCCATCTTCACTGTTGTTTACTCCAGCTGCACAGGGCTTTCCTTGTTACTGTTTGAGTGGGCCCCAAGGCGCAAGCCACTGAGTTGTGACAGATGAGTCCAGTCCAGCTGCCACTGTACCTTCTACCCCATCCTACCACCTCCCACCCATGTTCTGGGCTCACGTCCCCCTTGTGTTCATCAGAAAGCAGACCTCTGCTGGGCTGCAAACTCCCTCTTATTTTGTCTATTTCTCCAGACAGTGATGATGATTTATACCAGTTCCAATGGATTCCCTAACTTCCCACATAATATTTCTTCTCACAAAACTTGCTAACGTTCCCTTCTCCGATGTCATAAATTTACCTTCTGGTAAATACTACTGCACTCAAGATAGATAATGTAATTTTCAATCGTGATAAGTGAGATGGAGAAAACAGAGCAGGGAAAAAAACACAGCTGACTGGGTTGGGTGGATTTTCCAGCACGTGCTCAATAAGTATCTGTGAATTAATAAATTGACAAAATTATTAATTTGCTATGAATACACTGAGGGGCCTGCAGCTTTCCTCCTGCTCCCCAGATAGCCTCCCCTACCTCTCCATTTTCTTTCTTCTCCTGGGAGTTGGACTAAATTAACTGGGTGACTCTTCCTCCAGATGTGGTCTGGGTTCAGATCCAAAATATTAGGGTACAGACTAAGCTGTTGTAATAAAGAAGCCCCAAATTGTAGCTGATTAAGTAAAATAACACCTTACTTCTTTCTTTCCTAACAATCAAAGATGAGTCCAAGCTGACAGGACAGCTCTGTTCCACAAAGTTGCAGGAGGGCCCAGGTTCCTCCACTATTCCTGCCACAGCAGGCCCTAGTATGCCACCTTCCCCTCCATGAACATGGTTGGGTCATTATCTTGCCCATGCTTTGGTTCACAGGAAGTAGGAAGTAAGCACTTTGTTTTTAAAGAAATGCCAGGTAGGTTACACATTCCATTGATGAGAATTTAATCAGATGACTGCAGGAGCAAGGGAGCTTGGGAAATGTTATCTATAGCTGGGGGCCAAGTGCTCAGGTGAAAGTTAGGGATGTGTTACTTTTAACAGAAAGGAGGGGAGAATGGACACTGGGGAGCAGTGACAGCCCTAGCCACACCCAAACCTTTCCGAGGACCAAAACTTGGCAAAGCGCCCTCGATTCTACTGGTCCTTATCTCTTAAATGACTGGTTTCTTCTTCATCATCTATCAGACTCCTACTCTTCCTATAAATCCCAGCTCAAATGATCCCATCAGCGTTCAGCCATTCAGAGTCATTTGTGCTGAGGGCTGTGGAGGCAGGGCTGAGCCCCTGCCCTTTGAAGAACGCACCATGAGCTTCTATAGGTAAAGCACTAGCACTGTGCCTGGCACTTGCTACTCAGTAAATGACTACGAATAATGCTTCCTCAATACATGCTAACCACTGTCATCACTGCTATAGTTCTTATTTTTATTCTTTTCCCAAGGTTTCCCTGGGAACTGGCCACATGGTATACAGTGGAACAATCACAGGCTTGGGAGCCAGTAAACCTGTTGTTGAATCCTGGACCCACCACTTTCTTACTGTGTGAGCATGGCTGTGGCTTAATCTCTCTTAGACTCAGTTTCCTCATCTGTTAAATGGGGACAATTGTGGTTCTACCTTATAGGGTGGATGTATTTACTAAATTACATGATCTAAGTAAAGTGTTTAGTACGATGCCTGCAAAAAGTATTTCAATAAATAGTGGTTTTTGTTATATTGCTATCATCCTCATCATCAGGGAGGGATAATCATGTGTACCCATCAGGCATGAATTTAGCTACAGAAGAGCAGAACCTCATAACCAAGGCACCAAAATATAGGAGTCTATTTGGCTCCCAAATCAAGAAGCCCAGGGGTGGGAAATGGAGTGGAGGCTCATGAATGCCTCAGGGACTCGGACTACTCCTCTCTCCTCTTTGCCGTCACTAGGGGGTTGAGTTTCCTCCTTATATGTGTCCCTCTTGGCCACCAACTGAAAGCTGTACCTCTAATGACATGTGCTCTTCCAAACAGGAAGTGAGAAAAAGAGGCTTACCGATCAAGTGTATTTTTACTTAGGAAAATTAAAACTTTCCTGGATGGCTCATCCCACAGACCTCCCTGAGGTTTTAATGGCCAAAACTGTGCCATATGATTGCCCCTAAGTGACAGGTAGCTGGGGAAAGGGGGCTGCAGATGGGGGTTGTCTCAGCCACCAACAGTGACATGGTAATGGGTTGAATGGTGTTCCCACAAAACATATATTCAAGTCCTAACTTTTTGGTACCTGTGAATGTGAGCTTATTTGAAAATAGAGGCTTTGCAGATGTAATTCGTAGAGATGAGATCACACTGGTATAGTATGACCTATTACATTAAAAGATGAGACCCATTAATGGCCCCTGAATCCAGTATGACCTGTGTCCATATAAGAGGAAGAGAGACAAGGAAAAAGACAGCCATGTGACAATGATGGCAGAGACTGGAGTGATGCTGCCACAAGCCAAGGAATGCCAAGAGTCAGCAGAAACTGGAAGAAACAAGGAAGGATCCTCCCCTAGAGACTCTGAAGGGAGCCTGACCCTACTGACGCCTTGATTTCCAACTTCTAACCTCCAGAACTGTGAGAGAATAAATGACTGTTGTTTTAAGCCACCCAGTTTGTGGTGTTTGTTACAGAAGCCCTAGGAAACCTAGCGATGCTGCCACACCACATAAATAAATGAATGCATCATAAGTGTTAAGAGCTAAAATTGAGGGTTGGGTTAAACAGACTCAACTGCTTATTCATTCATTAAGCAGACTCAACTCATTCATTCATTCCAGCCTCACCTGGGTGGCTTGCCCAAGCTATTGTTGCAGCCCTCTGAGTGCCAAGGGTGGGTCAGAGGGGCCACAGCAGACTCAGTGAACCCCTAATCTTCTTGATGACTCTGGTCCTCGGAGTCTCCAGGGCCCATTGCTCAAGAGCAGGTTTTCTTGACCACATGTCAAGTGGTTGCCTGTACACTCCTTAAGTCAACACTGAGAGAAGACTCAGCCCCAAGTGGCCTCTGTGCCGGCATCCAGCTGTACCAGTGGGTAAGGGGCTGGTGATGGGTAAATGTGACCCAGGACCATGCAGCTGCAGAAATCACCTATGAGAATCTGCTGAGGCAACAAGCTTGGTAAACACATGCTAAGAGCGGATGCAGGGAAAGTCAACCCATAGGACAGTTGGGACAAAAGGCACATTTTTATGCAAGTAGGTAGACTCAAATCCTGGGTTATTGTGATTTACCAGAATGTCTCCCCTGCTCTGAAACATCTCTTTAATGTCAAACAGTGCTTCTGCCCTAAGATGGATCCCTTCTCCTATATTTTTTAAAGTTTATTGAGCAAGTATTATGCATCATGCCCCATGCATGATTATACTTCTGTCTCACTACAAAAGGAAAAAGTGGGAAGGATTTTTATAGACAGAGGAACTGAGGAAATTGCCTAAGTCTGCACAGTCAGCTAATGGCAAAGCTTGGACTCAAATCCAGATCCATCTGGTTGATTCATGTCCTTTCCCATTAAAACAATTCTGCCAACCTGGAAATCGTGCTTTATGAGCTCAGGAAACCAGTTTCTTTATTTAACCTCGCAGAATTCAAATAAGGTAGTTCCACCATATTTCACAAATATATATATATTTTTATATATATATATATATATTGATCTTCTCACACTTAAGCTTGTTTCCCATAATCTTTCTTTAAAATATCATACATCTTCTGACCTGTGCGGGCAAAAGACAAACAAATGAACAAATAGAAATGTGTTTTTCTAGAAACTGAAAAAAACTGACTGTGATGTCTTTAAGATTCTTTGTGTATTATTTTTCTATTGAAGAATAGTTAGTTTATAATACTGTGTTAGATTCAGGTGTCAGGATTCTTTACTTTTTTTTTTTAGGTTTAAAGACCAACATACACATAATAGAGTCAGATTTTAATCTTATCATACTAGCAGCAATATCACTTCTAGTTTGATTTCTAGAAGAAAACACATCTGTGTGTCACAGCATTCCATGCAGAAGTAAATGTTTGCAAGTACTCCAACCCCTGAATAAACTGCAGAGTTCAGAGAATCCTGGGTTCAAATCCCAGCTCCCCTGTGTCAAGTGAAAAACCAATCTGGACTTAGGGTGAGAGAGACTTTACTCAAAAAGACTATTGCAGTAGGAAGAATTCTTTGACTTCAGGATCTTCAAGCATCTCAAAATCCAAAAGAAAAAGCCTTTTCTTTTGTGGGAGGTGTGCAGTGTGATGAGCTGGGTGGAACTCTGGGGAAGGCTGGCAAGCATAACAGGATATCTCTTTGTAGCCAGCCTTTTGGAAGAGTTGTTCTGCACCTTGGTTCCTGCTTAAAACTTGGGGACCAGCCAAAGTTTAAGAGCTTGTAGGAAGGAGGTAAGCTTGACTAAAGTTTGGTCAAGCCAAGCCCATGGGTAACTGGGAGCACTTGGTCACCATTTATGAGCTGTGTGACCTTAGGCAAGTCACTTTTCTGCTCTTAGATCTGGTTTCCTTGTTTTCAAAATGTGGGCAATATCTGATCCATACCTCACAGCACAGTGAGGATTAGATGAAACACTTTGCAGGGGACCTTGGATCTCTATTCTCCCAGGGCATAGAAGGGCACCCAACAGTAATATGGTAAGTCCCTGCCACATTAGCTGCTATCCTGATACACCCCCACCAAGAGGGCTGCAAGAGGCAACCTGCACTGATGTTGGTAAAGTGCTTCTGAAGCTGCAAAGTGAGAGGGAGGCTGTTTCTACTCTGTATGCTTGAGGACCCTTCACTTCCCCGCAATGACAGCATCTCCACTGCAGGACTGGTAAATGTGTTCTCAACCTCAAAGAAAATGGATTAGAAAGTTCAATAAAGAAGTAAATTCTCCTTTCTGTTATTTTTTAATGCAACTGGTTAGGGAAAATAAATACTCTTTATCAGCTAGGACATGCTTCAGATACACTTTAGACTGTGATGCCAGAACAGAGCAAAATGCTCCAAGTCTGGAAAGCTTCCACACAGTCTCAGAATAAGATCTAGAAGATGGGAACGGAGGAAGGGAAAGGAACTAGGTTGCCTGAAGAATGAGGAGTATGGCTAACCCATCTCTGTCCCCTTGCCCAGCAGAGGGTCCAGGAGATGGTAAGTGGTGAGGAATCGCTTGTCCAACTGGCCGTGAACGCCTACTATGTCAGGTACTTTACATGAAGCTGTCTCGCAGAATCTAATTCCAAGACCTCATCCAGAGCTCTGGAGCTCTCCACAACCCAGCCCTGCTCCATCTCACCTCTTTCCCTCCCATTCTCCCTTCTGTCCCCTCAAGCCGTGCCGGCCACCTGGCCTTGCTGTTCCTGTATCAGAGCAGGGGGGCTCCTCCCTCAGCCACTGCACTGGCTGCCCCCCCAACCTGAAATCAGCTCACTCACCTCATGTCTCTGCCCAAACATCACCTCCCCAGAAGGGCTCCTTACCTCCCATGTACAACAACAACCCTGCTGTCCCTGTATCCTCTTGCCGTGATGCCTTTTTGGACTTATTACCACGTGAGATGATTTTTTAAACTTGTTTTCAAGGTTCTTGTCAAGGCCTGCTGGAATGTAAGCTCCATCACGTCAATAACTTGGTCTTCATCACTGGTTCCCCATTACCCAGAAAAGCCCCTGGCACATAATAAATACTTGATAAATATAGCACTATTATCTCACTTAATCCCGCCTGGGAAGTTGGTACTGTGGTACCCATTTGACAGAGGAGGAAATGGAGGCTCAGAAAAATGAAGTCACTGGTCAAGGGTTGCACACTAGGAAAAGGCAGCCTTGGCTTTGAACCCACACATCATCTTCCTCTGACACCTGCTGCCTCCTTGGAAGTAATGTTGTTAAACGTGACTCTGAGTTACCCACAGTCCCTAGAGGACGTGAGCTCAGCCTAAGCCCTGCTGTGTGGATAGGGCCGTGAACTCCAGCTCACTGCGGTGCTGACCCCGTACATAAGCCCGGCCATACATCAGGGATCTGATATCAGAAGACTCCCTTGCTAAGTTCAAGCGCATTGAGATCATCTGTCACCCTTTCTAAATTATTTATATTAAGAAACTGATGGGGGGGCTTCCCTGGTGGCGCAGTGGTTGAGAGTCCGCCTGCCGATGCGAGGGACGCGGGTTTGTGCCCCGGTCCGGGAGGATACCACATGCCGCGGAGCAGGTGGGCCCGTGAGCCATGGCCGCTGAGCCTGCGCGTGCGGAGCCTGTGCTCCGCAACGGGAGAGGCCAAGGCGGTGAGAGGCCCACTTACCGCAAAAAAAAAAAAAAAGGAACCGACGACGTCCCTGGTGGTGCAGTGGCTGGGGCTCCGTGCTTGCACTGCAGGGGGCACGGATTCGACCCCTGGTCGGGGAACTAAGGATCCCACATGCCACATGGCAGTGGCCAAAAAGAAAGAAAGAAAAGAAACTGATAATGAGAACACTTAAGACGCCCACCTTAAAAGCATTTTAAAGTGACAGTCAGGGGGAGCAGTGATCTACATGTTACCTGGTCTTTGATAAACATCAGCTCAAATACCTAAATAGACTAGTCTCCACTAAACGTCCAGGAGTAGCTGACATGAGGGAGAGTCTTGGGCTGCGTCAGACCACGGCCAGACCCCTCAGGTCCCAAGGGTGCAGCAAGGAACCTTGCAAAGAGCTCAGCTTTTTGAGCCAAACGAACATCACAGCCTCCCCTCCCGCTTACCACCTGGAACCTACATGGGGAAAAGGGTAGGACTAACCTCTCTGAGCCTCATTTTCAATTTCTCCAAAATGGGGGCTAAGAGACATAACAGTGGGACTGATATCCATGGGTACTATGAAGAGCAAAAAATATACTGCATACAAAGCACTTGTTACATTTCCTGGCACACAGTAAGTGTTTAATAAATGATGGTTGACACATTTCTCTTCAGTGTACCTGTTTCCTGAAACAAGCTGCCCCAGAAGTGGGGCTTTTATTAACTTTTTAACAAAGAAGATATGCAATTACAAGACTAGAGTATACTGGTCATTCTTTGAAAAACCATTCATTGATCACCTGCCTTGTGCTCAGTTCTAAAAGAGACAGAAGACCAGACATTGAGAGACCTTCAAGACGGCGGAGGAGTAAAAGGTGGAGATCATCTTCCTCCCCACAAATACATCAAAAATACATCTACACGTGGAACAACTCCTACAGAACACCTACTGAACGCTGGCAGAAGACCTCAGACCTCCCAAAAGGCAAGAAACTCTCCATGTACCTCGGTAGGGCAAAAGAAAAAACAGAGACAAAAGAATAGGGACGGGACCTGCACCAGTGGGAGGGAGCCGTGAAGGAGGAAAGGTTTCCATACACTGGGAGGCCCCTTCGCGGGCGCAGACTGCGGGTGGCGGAGGGGGGAAGCTTCGGGGCCACGGAGGAGAGCACAGTAACAGGGGTGCGGAGGGCAAAGCGGAGAGATTCCCACACAGAGGATCAGGGCCGACCGGCACTCACCAGCCCGAGAGGCTGGTCTGCTCACCCACCAGGGCGCGCGGGGCTGGGAGCTGAGGCTCGGGCTTTGGTCGGATCCCAGGGAGAGGACTGGGGTTGGCGGCGTGAACACAGCCTGAAGGGGGCCAGTGCACCACGGCTAGCCGGGAGGGAGTCCGGGAAAAGGTCTGGACCTGCCGAAGAAGCAAGAGACCACTGTTTCCTGGTGCGCGAGGAGAGGGGATTAAGAGCGCTGCTTAAAGGAGCTCCAGAAACGGGCGCAAGCCGAGGCTATCAGCGCAGACACCAGAGACGGGCATGAGACGCTAAGGCTGCTGCTGCCGCCACCAACAAGCCTGTGTGCGAGCACAGGTCACTATCCACACCTCCCCTCCGGAGCCTGTGCAGCCCGCCACTGCCAGGGTCCCGTGATCTAGGGACAACTTCCCCGGGAGAACACATGGCACGCCTCAGGCTGGTGCAACGTCACGCCGGCCTCTGCCGCCACAAGCTCGCCCCGTATCCATACCCCTCCCTCCCCCCGGCCTGAGTGAGCCAGAGCCCCCGAATCAGCTGCTCCTTTAACCCCATCCTGTCTGGACAAAGAACAGATGCCATCAGGCAACCTACATGCAGAGGCAGGGCCAAATCCAAACCTCAACCCCAGGAGCTCTGCAAACAAAGAAGAGAAAGGGAAATCTCTCCCAGCAGCCTCAGGAGCAGCGGATTAAATCTCCACAATCAACTTGATGTACTCTGCATCTGTGCAATACATGAATAGACAACGAATCATCCCAAATTGAGGCGGTGGAATTTGGGAGCAACTATAGACTTGGGTTGCTTTCTGCATCTAATTTATTTCTGCTTTTATGTTTATCTTATTTAGTATCTAGAATTTATTATCATTGGGAGATTTGTTTATTGATTTGGTTGCTCTCTTCTCTTTTTTTTAAATATACTGTTTTTTCCTTTTCCTCTTTTTCAGAGTGTGTATGTGTATAATTCTTTGTGTGATTTTGTCTGTATAGCTTTGCCTTTACCACTTGTCCTAGGGTTCTGTCTGTCTAGTTTTTTGTTTGTTTGTTTGTTTTTCTTTTTTTAATATAGTTTTTAGAGCTTGTTATCATTGGTGGATTTGTTTTTTGGTTTGGTTGTGCTCTACTTTCTTTCTTTCTTTTTTTTTATTACTTTTTAAATTTTTTTGTTAATAATTTTCTTATTTTAAAAACTTTTATTTTATTTTTTTTCTTCCGTTCTTTCTTTCTGTCTCCCTTTTCTTCTGAGCCATGTGGCTGACAGGGTCTTGGTACTCTGGCCGGGTGTCAGGCCTGTGCCTCTGAGGTGGGACAGCCGAGTTCAGGGCATTGGTCCACCAGAGACCTCCCAGGGCCACATAATATCAAACAGCGAAAACTCTCCCAGAGACCTCCATCTCAACGCTAAGACAAAGCTCCACTCAATGGCCAGCAAGCTACAGTGCTGGACACCCCATGCAAACAACTAGCAAGACAGGAACACAACACCACCCATTAGCAGAGAGGCTGCCTAAAGTCATAAGGTCACAGACATCCCAAAACACAACACTGGATGTGGTCCTACCCACCAGAAAGACAAGATCCAGCCTCATCCACCAGAGCACAGGCACCAGTCCCCTCCACCAGGAAGCCTACACAACCCACTGAACCAACCTTAGTCACTGGGGGAAAACACCAAAAACAATGGGAACTATGAACCTGCAGCCTGCGTAAAGGAGACCCCAAACACAGCAAGTTAAGCAAAATGAGAAAACAGAGAAACACACAGCAGATGAAGGAGCAAGGTAAACATCCACCAGACCAAACAAATGAAGAGGAAATAGGCAGTCTACCTGAAAAAGAATTCAGAGTAATGATAGTAAAGATGATCCAAAATCTTGGAGATAGAATGGAGAAAATACAAGAAACATTTAACAAGGACTGAGAAGCACTAAAGAACAAACAAACAATGATGAACAACACAATAAATGAAATTTAAAATTCTCTAGAAGGAATCAATAGCAGAATAACTGAGGCAGAAGAACGGATAAGTGACCTGGAAGATAAAACAGTGGAAATAACAACTGCAGAGCAGAATAAAGAAAAAAGAATGAAAAGAATTGAGGACAGTCTCAGAGACCTCTGGGACAACATTAAACACACCAACATCTGAATTATAGGGCTCCCAGAAGAAGAACAGAAAAAGAAAAGGACTGAGAAAATATTTGAAGAGATTATAGTTGAAAATTTCCCTAATATGGGAAAGGAAATAGTCAATCAAGTCCAGGAAGCAGAGAGAGTTCCATACAGGATAAATACAAGGAGAAACACACCAAGACACATATTAATCAAACTATTAAAAATTGAATACAAAGAAAAAATATTAAAAGCAACAAGGGAAAAGAGCAAATAACATACAAGGGAATCCCCATAAGGTTAACAGCTGATCTTTCAGCAGAAACTCTGCAAGCCAGAAGGGACTGGCAGGACATATTTAAAGTGATGAAAGGGAACAGCCTACAACCAAAATTACTCTACCCAGAAAGGATCTCATTCAGATTCGACAGAGAAATTAAAACCTTACAGACAAACAAAAGCTAAGAGAATTCAGCACCACCAAACCAGCTTTACAACAAATGCTAAAGGAACTTCTATAAGCAGGAAACACAAGAGAAGAAAAAGACCTATAATAACAAACCCAAAACAATTAAGAAAATGGTAATAGAAACATACATATCAATAACTACCTTAAATGTAAATGGAGTAAATGCTCCAACCAAAAGACATAGACTGCCTGAATGGATAAATAAACAAGACCCATACATATGCTGTCTACAAGAGACCCACTTCAGACCTAGGGACACATACAGACTGAAAGTGAGAGAATGGAGAAAGATATTCCATGAAAATGGAAATCAAAAGAAACCTGGAGTAGCAATTCTCATATCAGACAAAAGAGATTTTAAAATAAAAACTTTTACAAGAGACAAAGAAGGATGCTACATAATGATCAAGGGATCAATCCAAGAAGAAGATATAACAATTGTAACTATTTATGCACGCAACATAGGAGCACCTCACGCATAAGGCAAATGCTAACAGCCATAAAAGGGGAAATCAACAGTAACACAATCATGGTAGGGGACTTTAACACCCCACTTTCACCAATGGACAGATCATCCAAAATGAAAATAAATAAGGAAATACAAGCTTTAAATGACACATTAAACAAGATGGACTTAATTGATATTTATAGGACACTCCATCCAAAAACAACAGAATACACTTTCTTCTCAAGTGCTCATGGAACATTTTCCAAGGTAGATCATATCTTGGGTCACAAATCAAGCTGCAGTAAATTTAAGAAAACTGAAATCGTATCAAGTATCTTTTCTGACCACAACGCTATGAGACTAGATATCAATTACAGGAAAAAATCTGTAAAAAACACAAACACATGGAGGCTAAACAGTACACTACTAAATAACCAAGACATCACTGAAGAAATCAAAGATGAAATCAAAAAATACCTAGAAACAAATGACAATGAAAACACGATGACCCAGGGCTTCCCTGCTGGCACAATCGTTAAGAATCTGCCTGCCAATGAAGGGGACATGGGTTCGAGCCCTGGTCCGGGCAGATCCCACATGCTTCAGAGCAACTAAGCCCGTGCACCACAACTACTGAGCCTGCGCTCTAGAGCCCACGAACCACAACTACGGAAGCCCACGTGCCTAGAGCCCGTGCTCTGCAATGAGAGAAGCCACCCAATGAGAAGCCTGCACACCAAAAGGAAGAGTAGCCCCCTCTTGCCGCAACTAGAGAAAAGCCCACATGCAGCAACAAAGACCCAATGCAGCCAAAACTAAAAATAAATAAATTTATAAAAAAAAAAACACAATGACCCAAAACCTATGAGATGCAGCATTAGCAGTTCTAAGAGGGAAGTTTATAACAATGCAATCCTACCTCAAGAAACAAGAAACATCGCAAATAAACAACCTAACCTTACACCTAAAGCAATTAGAGAAAGAAGAACCAAAAAATCCCAAAGTTAGCAGAAGGAAACAAACCATAAAGATCAGATCAAAAATAAATGAAAAATAAATGAAGGAAACGATAGCAAAGATCAACCAAACTAAAAGTTGGTTCTTTGAGAAAATAAACTAAATTGATAAACCATTAGCCAGACTCATCAAGAAACAATGGGAGAAGATTCAAATCAATAGAATTAAAAATGAAAAAGGATAAGTAACAACTGATACTGCAGAAATACAAAGGATCATGAGAGATCACTACAAGCAACTATATGCCAATAAAATGGACAACCTGGAAGAAATAGACAAATTGTTAGAAAAGCACAACCTTCCGAGACTGAACCAGGAAGAAACAGAAAATATAAACAGACCAGTCACAGGCACTGAAATTGAGACAGTGATTTAAAATCTTCCAACAAACAAAAGCCCAGGACCAGATGGCTTCACAGGCAAATTCTGTCAAACATTTAGAGAAGAGCTAACACCTACCCTTCTCAAACTCTTCCAAAATATAGCAAACTCATTCTATGAGGCCACCATCATCCTGATACCAAAACCAGACAAAGATGTCACAAAGAAAGAAAACTACAGGCCAACATCACTGATGAACACAGATGCAAACAATCCTCAACAAAATACTAGCAAACATATTCCAACAGCACATTAAAAGGATCATACACCATGATCAAGTGGGGTTTATCTCAGGATGGCAAGGATTCTTCAGTATACACAAATCAAACAATGTGGTAAGCTATATTAACAAATAGAAGGAGAAAAACCATATGATCATCTCAATAGATGCAGAGTAAGCTTTCGACAAAATTCAACAACCATTTATGATAAGGATCCTCCAGAAAGTAGGCATAGAGAAACTTACCTGAACATAATAAAGGCCATATACGACAAACCCACAGCCAACATCGTTCTCAATGGTGAAAACCTGAAACCATTTCCTCTAAGAACAGGAAAAAGACAAGGTTGCCAACTCTCACCACTATTATTCAACATAGTTTTGGAAGTTTTAGCCACAGAAATCAGAGAAGAAAAAGAAAGAAAAGGAATCCAAATTGGAAAAGAAGAAGTAAAACTGTTACTGTTTGCAGATGACATGATACTATACATAGAGAATCCTAAAGATGCTACCAGAAAACTACTAGAGCTCATCAATGAATTTGGTAAAGGAGCAGGATACAAAATTAATACACAAAACTCTCTTGCATTCCTACACACTAATGATAAAAAATCTGAAAGAGAAATTAAGGAAACACTCCCATTTACCACTGCAACAAAAAGAATAAAATACCTAGGAATAAACTTACCTAAGGAGACAAAAGACCTATATGCAGAAAACAATAAGACACTGATGAAAGAAATCAAAGATGATACAAACAGATGGAGAGATATACCATGTCCTTCGATTGGAAGAATCAACATTGTGAAAATAACTATACTACTGAAAGCAGTCTACAGATTCAGTGCAATCCCTATCAAACTACCACTGGCATTTTTCACAGAACTAGAACAAAAAAATTCACAATGTGTATGGAAACACAAAAGTCCCCGAATAGCCAAAGCAATATTGAGAAAGAAAAACAGAGCTGGAGGAATCAGGCTCCCAGACTTCAGACTATAATACAAAGCTACAGTAATCAAGACAGTATGGTACTGGCACAAAAACAGAAAGATAGATCAATGGAACAGGATAGAAAGCCCAGAGATAAATCCACACACATATGGTCACCTTACTCTTGATAAAGGAGGCAAGAATATACAATGGAGAAAAGACAGCATCTTCAATAAGTGGTGCTGGGAAAACTGGACAGCTACATGTAAAAGAATGAAATTAGAACACTTCCTAACACCATACACAAAAGTAAACTCAAAATGGATTAAAGACCTAAATGCAAGTCCAGGCACTATCAAACTCTTAGAGGAAAACATAGAACACTCCATGACATAAATCACAGCAAGATCCTTTTTGACCCCCCTCCTAGAGAAATGGAAATAAAAACAAAAATAAACAAATGGGACCTAATGAAACTTAAAAGCTTTTGCACAGCAATGGAAACCATAAACTAGACAAAAAGACAACCCTCAGAATGGGAGAAAATATTTGCAAATGAAGCAACTGACAAAGGATTAACCTCTGAAATATACAAGCAGCTCATGCAGCTCAATATCAAAAATACAAACAGCCCTATCCAAAAATGGGCAGAAGACCTAAACAGACATTTCTCCAAAGAAGATATACAGGTTGCCAACAAGCACATGAAAGGATGCTCAACATCACTAATCATGAGAGAAATGCAAATCAAAACTACAATGAGGAATCACCTCACACCAGTCAGAATGGCCATCATCAAAAATATCTACAAACAATAAATTCTGGAGGACTTCCCTGGTGGCGCAGTAGTCAAGAATCCATCTGCCAATGCAGGGGACAGGGGTTTGAGCCCCAGTCCCAGAAGATCCCACATGCCGTGGAGCAACTAAGCTCGTGTGCCACAATTACTGACCCTGCGTTCTAGAGTCTGCAAACCACAACTACTGAGCCTGCGTGCTACAACAAGAGAAGCCACCACAATGAGAAGGCCATGCACCACAACGAAGAGCAGTCCTCACTCGCCACAACTAGAGGAAGCCCACGTGCAGCAATGAAGACCCAACACAGCCAAAAATAAGTAAATAAAATAGATAAATTTTAAAATATATATATATATAAAATAAATAAAATAAATGCTAGACAGAGTGTGCAGAAAAGGGAACTCTCTTGCACTGCTGGTAGGAATGTAAATTGATACAGCCACTATGGAGAACAGTATGGAGGTTCCTAAAAACCTAAAAATAGAACTACCATACGACCCAGCAATCTCACTACTGGGCATATACCCTGAGAAAACCATAATTCAAAAAGGGTCATGTACCACAATGTTCATTGCAACTCTGTTTACAATAGCCAGGACATGGAAGCAACCTAAGTGTCCATTTACAGATGAATGGATAAAGATGTGGCCCATATATACAATGGACTATTACTCAGCCATAAAAAGAAACGAAATTGAGTTATTTGTAGTGAAGTGGATGGACCTAGAGTCTGTCATACAGAGTGAAGTAAGTCAGAAAGAGAAAAACAAATACTATATGCTAACACATATATATGGAATCTAAAAAAGAAAAAAAAGGTTCTGAAGAACCTAGGAGCAGGAGAGGAATAAAGACACAGACATAGAGAATGGATTTTGGGACACAGGGAGTGGGGAGGGTAAGCTGGGAGGAAGTGAGAGAGTGGCAGGGACATATATACACTACCAGATTTAAAATAGATAGCTAGTGGGAAGCAGCCACATAGCACAGGGAGATCAGCTCGGTGCTTTGTGACCACCTAGGGGGTGGGATAAGGAGGGTGGGAGGGAGACGCAAGAGGGAGGACATATGGGGATATATGTATATATAGCTGATTCACTTTGTTATACAGCAGAAACTAACACAACGTTGTAAAACAATTATACTCCAATAAAGATGTTTAAAAAAAGAAATAAAAAAGAAATAAAAGAGACAGATGAATAAGACATGAACCTCCAAAAATAACTCCCTGGAATATGTCTAGCAGGTAACATTGCATTTTGTCTTTTAAATTAAGTTTGTTTCCTCACGCTTAATTAACATCTTTTCTTCTATAGGCTTAGCAGTTGGTTTAATGGATTGTTAAGACTGTGGATAACTATGGAGGTAAAATAACTTTTGAGTTTTGAACTTTAGCACATTCTTAACTGTTTTACTCATTCACTATATATTTATTGGACGTTCCCTATGTTCCAGACGCCGTCTGAGGTGCCAGGGATACAATAATGAACAAAGCAAGGTTCTTGTCCCTATGGAACTCATATCTAGTGGTTTTAAGTCATGTTTCAAATTCTTTGACCTTTTTCCCAACAAGAGGTAGCGTCTATATCCCTCACCTTGAACATGATCCAAATTTAATGATTGGTTGGTCAATAGCGTGAAGAGCAAGTGATAAAATGTGACTTCCACACCAGGTCATAAAAGTCAATGCAGCTTCTCCCCGGTTCACTGGAACACTTGTGCTGGAGACACCTCACAAGAAGCCTGACCATTCTAAGGTTGCCATGTTGTAAGGAAGCTCAAATTAGCCCATGTGCAGAAGTTCTGAGCCTACAAATATAAAAGACAGAGATGCCAGACCAGGTCCCAGCTGCTCCAGGCCCCTGCTGCTCCAGCCGCACTCTGACTGCAACCACATGAGTGACCCCAGGACAGAACCACCCCACTGAGCGTTTCCTAAATTCCTGACCCACAGAAACCATGAGAAATAATCAAATGATTGATGTTGTTTTAAGACATTACATTTTGGACTGGTTTGTGATATATCAATATATAACCAAAATAGGGAGATAACAATAAACACATTTATCAGGTAGTGATAAATACTACTAAGGAAAGGAAGTCAGGGCAAGGGAATAGGTTGACAGGGGTGTCATCAGGGAAGGACTCCTTAGGTGGTGACAGCTGCACAGAGACCTGGAGGGAAGAAGCCTCCTAGCTACAGGAAAAGCATTCAGAGAAAGGGAACATCAAGTACAATGACTCTGAGGCAGGAGTGTGCTTAACATATTCAAGGTCAAACAAGAAGGAAAGTGTAGCTGGGACATACGAGGGAAGGAAGGAATAGAGAAAGGTGAGGGCAGAGAGGCAGCCAGAGACCTGATCCTATAGAGCCTTTTGAGATAACATCATCCTAATAAAGGTTAACACTCACAAAGTGCTTGCTTACAAAGTATCAGGCATTATTCTAAGCACTTTACATATATTAACTCATTTAATGCCACAGTATCCCTCAGGATAAGTAATATTATTAACTCTATTTTACAGATGAAGAAACTGAGGCACAGAAATGTAAGGAGTCTGTGGATTTGGGACATGGTTTGAAGTTGACAGGACCTGATAATCAAGGGTAACTTCCTCCATGTTTTACATGAACAACTGCGTAAGAAGTAATGCCATGTAATGAGAAGGGAGACTCTGAGAAAAGGGCAGATTTGGGCTTCAGTATCCTAGGGCATTGTCTAAATCTTAGTCCTTTCTGCATTTACCCACCAGTCCCAGCACAGTGCCTAACATATAGGAGGTACTGAACAATATTTTTTGGACAACTGGTCTACAAAGATCCAGGTTGCCCTTGCCAGAGTCCATTCTATGCAAAGATTAAAAAACACAACTTCTCTCTAAAATTATCAGACTACTTCAAAAATCCTTCTTTGTCATTTATACCTTGGTATGAATGATTTTTATCATACCCTCTCCTGGGACTACCTGCAAGTAAATGATTCCATTGATTCAGTGGCTATGATATGCTGGTACTCATTAAGTACCAGTACTCATGATGACTAAGTAATCATCATACTTTATCTCATTTAAGCCCAACAAGACTGTGTAAGGGCAGTACTATTATCCGCTTACAACTGATACAAATACACTCATAGAAAGCAAATAATTTGCTGAAGATCTTACCACTTATAAGTGATAGAGGTAGTATTTAACCCAAGGTTGATTCAAAAGTGTTTTTCCATTTTGCCACCCTTGAAACTGACAAGGTACAATGAGTCCCACAAGGGGTCATGCATATAACATCCTCAACGTGGCTCCACCGTTCACCGGCTGGGGACCTTAGGCCAGTGACTCTCCTTCCCTGGACCTCAGTCCCCTCATCTTTAAAAGGGGAATATTAATGATAACACAAAACCTCCTCATGTTTTCTGAGGATATAACAAGTAAGGTGTTGACAACTATCCTTTTTACAGTACTAACAGTCACTGCACGCTTCTTGGACTGAACTGTGACTCCCCCCGCCAATTCACATGTTGAAGCCCTAACTCCCAATGTGATTGTATTTGGAGATGGGGGCCTTTAGAGGTAATTAAGGTTAAATGAGGTCATAAGAATGGGGCCCTGATCCAATAGGATTAGTGTCCTTATAAGAAGAGATACCAGGGCTTCCCTGGTGGCGCAGTGGTTGAGAGTCCACCTGCCAATGCAGGGGACACAGGTTCGTGCCCCGGTCCGGGGAGATCCTACATGCCGCAGAGCGGCTGGGCCCATGAGCCGTGGCTGCTGAGCCTGCGCCGGAGCCTGTGCTCCGCAACGAGAGAGGCCACAACAGTGAGAGGCCCGTGTACCACACACACACACACACACACACAAAAACAGAAGAGACACCAGAGTGCTTGCTCTCGCTCTCTCTCTCTCTCTCTCCCCTGCCACTTCTCCCTTCCCCTCACTGCCCTGGGTACTCGGAGGAAAAGACATGTGAACCCAAAGTGGCTGTCTACAAGCCAAGAAGAGATGCCTCACCAGGGACAGAATCAGCCAGCGCCTTAGTCTTGGACTTCCAGCCTCCAAGAACTGTGAGAAAATGAATTTCTGTGGGTTAAGCCACCCAGTCTATGGTATTTTGTTAATGACAGCCACAACCCACTAAGACCCAGTTCCATACTGTGCTTCCTCTCTCGCTGCCCAGACTTTCCCAGTAGGGCTTCCCGCCGCCCGCTCTCCCAGGGCTCTCCTCCTCTAGACACACACGTGTTCACTCCAGTCCCAGCAAATGCAGTGCAGACAGCTTCGGAATTCAAAACAGCCTGCAGAAGGCAGCCTCTTATTTTAATGATCCTAATTTATCTCCAGCGTTATCAATAATAAATCAAACTAAGTGAAACTAAAACAACTTTCCCCAGGGCTATGTCATGTTCTGTTGGAAAAGACGACCCCCTTCAAAAGGCTGTGCTGGTCACCAGCCACTTGGTCTGCCACTGGGGAGCAGGTTTCTCAGAAAGGCGCTCAGCAGCTTTCCTCCATGGAGAAAGATGTTTCCATTTGTGCCTAGAGTTCACTGCACACGCATTGCCTCAGTTAAGGTAAGCCTATGGAATAGAAATGAGTATGGCCCCATTTTGGTGACAGGGAAACTGAGGCACAGAGGAGTTCACTGACCTGCTCACAGTCACAGAGCTGGGGCGCAAACCCAGATCTCCCCAGTCCCCAGTCCCACTTCCCCTCCCATGAAGAAGTTGCTCTGGTCTGTAGATGGCAGCCTGGTGTTCTGGCAAAGGCTCAGGTTTTGGAGTTGGAATCCTGAGCCCCCTCCTCTACCTCCAATAATGAGTAGGTGCTCAGGGAAGTTACTGAATCATGCTGAGCTGCCTTCCCATCTTTAGAAGGGGCAGCTTACAGGGTCACCAACTACCCAAGAGGTCCTCTTGGTAGATGCATTCCGGAGAGGTACTCCAGCAAGGACCATGCACAAAGAACACAGGAACAGTGCCCCCTGGAGACAAATCTTAGGATGAATACATCCCTCACCAGGTAGCAGGGAGGTTTTGGATTAATAACTGCAAAGCACATAGCAAAGTATCAATCACATTGTCAATAATCACAATTATTATCATTTATCTATTAGGGTGCTGCTCCGGGTTCTTGTTGATACTCATGAGCTGAACTTGAGGAGGAATAAGAATGGCATTGACTGTACTGCCTCCTGCTCGGGTAGTTGAATTGTAAATGATGGTCAGGATGGCAGAATGTTCTTGAAACCACAGGAACTCGAAGACACCTCATCCAGCCTGAAGGCCTCATGTGAAAAATGAGGAGGATGAAGTCAAAGAGGCTGTAGACTCATTGGAGGTCACACGACCACCTTGTAGCAGAATCAGGGTGAGAAGCCAGTTGTCTCAATGCCCAGGACTGGCTCATCCGTCGACTTCCTTCCCAGCAGAGTAACGGGGCTGGCCTGTTGCATCACGCTCTGTCACTAAGTCACTAAGTTTGGGGGTAACCTGGTTCACAGGAAAAACTAAATGATAAGATATGGTATCCCAAATCATCAGGGTTCTAGGTTCTAAAGGAGGTATCTGAACCGGGGTCTGCCTGCCATGGAAGAGGGTCCCTGCCGTGCGTGGACGTATTCACAGGTCTTCATCTGGCTGGCCTGTCTGAACCTTCAGAAGTGGTGGGAAAGGACCGTGTTTGTTGTACAACCCTGTACAAACTTGGGTCCGTTTTGTTTCCATCTCTCCCTCTTGCTGTTTCCTTCTATCACACAAACATATCAAAAAGGAAAACTGGTCCTTTTCTGCAAGTCAGCCAAGTGCAGGCTTGGCAATTGGTACAGTGGTTCTGCAGCAAAGGCAGCTGCTGAGATTGCTGGCTTCCATGGGGTACAGTACTGCAGGTTGCCTTTCAGACAAAGAAATAGTCTGGGATCCACTGTGAGAAGCAGCACTGTCCTCACAAACATTAGGGTTTGGGAGTCAAAGAGATTTTATAGTAGTGTAATGGAGGCTGCAGTAAAGGTCCCAGCCTCAGACACTGCATTTTCCTCCCCCCATCACCTGACAAACTGATGCCTGAAATTCTACCACTCACCCCCTTCATTTTGTGTAACAACATGCTCTGACATTAAAATGTACACAGTCTGTATAACAAAGCCAGTATAATCAAAGTTAAAGTGCTTTAGACTGAGAGATGTTTGCAAAGCATGTGACTGACAAAAGACTAGTGTCCAGAACATATAAAGAATTTCTACAAGTCAATAACAAAAAGACAAACAACTCAGAACAATAATGGACGAAGGCCATCAAAAGACAATTCACAGATGCGTTCACCTGAATGGCCAATAAACGTTTGACAAGGAGGTCAGCCTCACCAGAAGCCAGGGAGAGGTAAACAACAAGCAATTGTATCAACTCACCCCCTACCAGGTAGGCAAAAGTCATTACAGAGAGGAACATAAACTGGTGCAACCACTTTGGTGAGAAATATAGTAACACCTAGTAAATTGGAAGATGCACATACCCTAAGACCCAGCCATCCAACATCCCAAATCTAAAAACAAAAAAATCTCTCACACATGTGCACAAAAGATGTGTCCAAGTGGGTTCACTGTGGCATTGTTTATAATAGCAAAAAATTAGAAACTACCTAGATATCTATTTAAAGGGGAAAAAGTAAATCAATTATGGTATAATCATACAACAGAAATGGAATTCTCCACCAATCTTAAAGTGAGTGAATTAAATTTGCATGTATCATCATGAATAATATATAATGTTGATATAAAAAAGCAAATTGTAGAAGATTAGGTATTCAGTTTATATAAAATTTTGAAACCCCAGAACAATCCTGGATACACACATAAAAATATAAAATCAGGCTTCCCTGGTGGCGCAGTGGTTGAGAGTCCGCCTGCCAATGCAGGGGACACAGGTTCATGCCCCGGTCTGGGAGGATCCCACATGCCGCGGAGCGGCTGGGCCCGTGAGCTATGGCCGCTGACCCTGCGCGTCTGGAGCCTGTGCTCCACAACGGGAGAGGCCACAACAGTGAGAGGCCCGCGTACCGAAAAAAAAAAAAAAATATATATATATATATATATATATATATATATATATATAAAATCATGGCCCTGAAGACTACACAGCAAAATCAGAGTAGGGTCACCTCTTGGAAGGTAGGAAGGGGACAGGGACCGGGCGGACCAGGGGCCTCCAACAGTATCTAGAGCATTTTATTTCTTTAGAAAAGAAAGAACTAAGGGAAATAAGGCAAAATGCCAACACTCATACTGGGTGCTGGATACACAGCTGTTTGTAATTTGATTCTCAATACTTTTCATTCATTCATTTTACAAGTATTTATTGCACACCTGCTGCATACCAGGCACTGTTCTAGGTGCTGGGGACACAGCTGTGAATGAGACCAAAGCCTCATCATCTGGAACTGACATTAGTGAAATGGGCAGACAACAAATACATGAGTGAGATATATTAGATTGTTAGAGGCTGATAATACTATGGAGAAAAAAGTAAAGCAAGGAAGGGCAGTAGGAAGTAGAGGTGTCTGGAAAAGGGGGGAGAGGTAATAAAGCAGGAAGCCAGAAAGGACCTGGATGAAAAGGAGACCTAAGAGTCAAAAGGGGCAGGGAGAAGCGAGTGAGCCACGGAAGAGGGAAAGCAGAATGGCAGGTGCAAAAGCTCAGGGTGGGAGAGTGCCTGGCGGGGCCCCAGGGCAGAGGGGGAGGCAGGAGACGAGATCCAAAAAGTAAAGCGGCAAGGTGGGAGCATCACGTATCTTTTAAATCGATCATAATTTTTTACAGAGAAGGAAGAAAGGGATGGAAAGAGAGAGGGCTTTCCAACTTATTATCTGATTGAGTTCCAACAAAACTATGATTAGGAAATACAAATTTTAAAAGGGATAAATTGGGATTGACATATACACACAATTATATATAAAATAGATAACTAATAAGGACCTGCTGTATATCACAGGGAACTCTTCTCAATACTCTGTAATGACCTCCTTTGCTGTAGACCTGAAACTAACACAACATTGTAAATCAATGACACTCCAATAAAAAATTTTTTTAAAAAACTTAGTGAACTCTTCAAAGCTTTGATGTACCACTGAGCACACTGAAGACTCAAGACAGGGAGAGAACAGAAGTCCCTACCCAGGAGCTTTAAAACATCCATACACCCAAGTGCAACCAGACCACTTAAGCCAGATTGTCTGGAGCTGGGGTCAAGCATAGATATACAGAAACGATCCCTTGGTGATCCCAGGGTGCTGCGAAGTTGGATTCCGCAGGGACAGAGTATGCAGGGTGTCCCTAACCTAGCTGACTATGGAGCCTTCCTATTTTTGTTTTATTTTTCACAAGTCAAATCACGAGACTAGGTTTCCCCACAGAGCATTGGTTTGTGAACTGTGACTCAGCTGTTTTTGTTTCTGTTTGTTTTTTTTAAAAAACCTGGTTTTAAAAAGCAGTGTATTCCCAGTCATTAAACAAAATACAGGTGAAGCGCTTAAAACAGTGCCTGGCACATCATAAGATTATAAATCTAATAGATAAAGATTACTATTAATTGTTCTTGTTATTTATACCTTAAGATGAAGAAGTTTATCAGCTCTGTTCCTGAGAATAGGTCTTAATTAGGACATCAAAATATCTATTAAGAACATTTAATGCAGCCTTAGGCTATGCCAGGAACTTTATATGTTTGCAGGTCAAAATGCTCTGATGTTAAAGATGAGGAAACAAAAGTTTAGAAAGGTAAAGCAAACAGCCCAAGGTCACACAGCTATAGCAGTGGCAGAACCAAGGCAATTTGCATGGCTCTCACCCACCACTAAAATCCAACCTGACTTTGTAAGATCTTTGTTTTTCTCTGATATGTAAAGGTTGCTTTGAATGTGATTCTTGCGTAAAGGAACACAGAAAGGAGAGAACTAGATGCTTCTCTGGGCTCCACTGGGAGAACAAATCTCTCCCCTCTCTGGGCTTCCACGAGCCTTTGTACATCCCTCCATCGCAGCTCTTAGCATATTGCCTTACAGCTGGAGCTAAGATTCAGGTTAAAATCAGAGAACGAGGCAGTCTACCCGGACACCAAGGGCTACAGCACTGAATTGTGCTGTGTGTATGGGCTACAATGCACAGGCTGTGGATTTGCTGGGAATGCTACCCACCCTAGTGAAAGGGATGAGATCACAAAAAGGGAGTGCATATCTTTGGTTGAGAGGGGGAGTCTGGAGACAGACTGTCAGGGTTCCAATCCAGGATCTGGCCGTTGATGGCTGTGTAACCTTGGATGATTCTCTGGACCTCTCTGTGCCTCCATTTTCTTATCTGTAAATTAGAGATGATTTTAAAAATCATAGGTAATAACAGTACCTTCTGCACCAGGTAGAGAGGATGAAAAGAATTCACATATGCAAAGTTCCCAGCACAATGCCCAGCATACAGTAAGCACTAAATAAATCCTAGCTATTAGTGTCATGTTAGAATGAAAAACTGACCAGCCTAAATCCACAGAGACAGAACATAGATTCGTGGTTGCCGGGAGCTGGTGGGAGGGGTTGACAAAAATGTTTTGGAACTAGAAGGAGATTGTGATCGCACAACGTTGTGAATGCATTAAATGTCACTGAAATGTTCGCTCTAAAAAGGCTAAGTTTACGTTATGTGAATTTCACCTCAATTAAAAAAAAACAAACCTGTATTCCCATCTCAATTCACCATGTGTTAGACAAATCTCTATCTTTCTCACCTGTCAGAAGTAATGATAGTACTCTTTTGACCATAGGTCACATGTGAGAGTTAAATTAGGTGGTTATGTAAATTATTCCATGCATATAAAGCACATGGACCATAATAAATGCTGAAGAAATAACACCGATTATTCTTTGAGTTTAGTGCTCAAAGTAGTGAGCACTTTGGAAGTTACCCTCTCTGCCTTTTCATGAGATGGATCGATGCATGCCACCCCTTATTATAGCACTGTCAAGCACACGTAGATCCTATAAAAATTAAGTAAGGAACGTTCTCCAAGATTAACCTTCTGAGATTCACCTGGGAAATTCATTCTCTGTAAGTCAAAAATTCTCACCTTAGCTCTTTTAGAATGAATATTAAGTTACTTAGCAAATATTTGAAATAAACCTGTCAATTACAATCAAACATATTAGTAAATGAGTTATTTCTGTCCACTTTTACTTAAATACCAGGAAATAGCTCCTAACTCCCACACAAAGAGTCACTGCTCCAACCAGTGACTTTGATGGAAGCCGTTGGCAGAAAGGATTCAGTTCTGTTTGGAAAGCAGTCACCCAGGAATTTCTATAACACCTGTTCCAGCCTGCGGGAGGGGAACAGTTTTCCTGAAAGGGATAAGTGTCTACACTGCCCTTCCATAATCTGGGCAAACAGCAGCAGAAGGAGGGGAAGAAAAAAATGCACAGAGAGATTTGTAAGATATAAATCATAAGACCGAACAAAAAAAGACAGAAGTACAAATGGAAGACCAGGTGTGCTGTTTCCAAATTATTCTGAGTTGAGCCCAAATCCCTAACATCTCACTTGGTACCAGCTATTCAAACAGATGTCTTAGCCTTCGGGAAAACTGCTAAAAATGGAAGTGCAAATCTTCATTGGGCTTCTGCTTTGCCCAAACCTGCCACTGTGTTGATGCTGGTGGCATTAAAATTACCAGCAATAGAAGCATCGTGGTAAAACAGAATGCCAGGACGTGTCATGAAACTTTTCTTGTTCACCTACTACATGACAGGAAACACACTAGAAAGGTTGGCATTTATTAGTTCGCTTAAATCCTTAAAATAACTCTGGGAGGAAGATTTATTAACTAGTTTTTTTTTATTTTTTAGATTTATCTTTTAGTGAGATAATATTGGTTTATAACATTATATGTTTCATGTGTGCAAAACTATATTTTGATTTTTGTATACAGCATGCTCACCCCCAAGTATATAATTTCCATCTGTCACCATACAGTTGACCCCCTTTACCCAATTCACCTTCTGCATCTCCCTCCCCCTCAGGTAACCACTATGCTGTTCTCTGTACCTACGTGTCTGTTTGGTTTGGTTTCCACAGTGGCTGCACCAGTTTACATTCCCACCAATGTGCATAAGTTTTCCCTTTTCTCCGCACCCTTGCCAAGACTTGTTCTTGCTTGCCTTTTTGATAATATCCATTCTGACAGGCATGAGGTGATATCTCAAGTTTTTTTAACATACAAGAAAACAAGCTCAAAGCCAACAGCCAGAAATGGCCAGGCGGGTTTGTGACCTGTGCAGTCACATGAGTGCTGTATTTGGTTTCATGATCCGCCATTGCTGTTTTGAAATTCTTCATTTTTGAACAAAAAGCCTGCATTTGTATTTTGCACTGGGTCCTGCAACTTATGTATCAAGTCCTGCCAATAGCCATGGTGATGTTTCCCCAGGTTTACCTCCTCCTTATGCATCTCCAGAGGCAACAGAACCAATCCCCCTGGCTGTGACTCTTTCTCTTGTATCAGGGAGACAGGCTTGCAGAGAGGAGAAAAGGAGATGACACACTGAGGAGGGGTCTTTACAAGATGTCTGGGACTTCCAGGGCGGTCCAGTGGTTAAGACTTCACCTTCCAGTGCAGGGGGTGCAAGTTCGATTGCTGGTCAGGGAGCTCAGATCCCACATGCCTCGCGGCCAAAAAACCAAAACATAACAGAAGCCATATTGTAACAAATTCAATAAAGACTTTAAAAATGGTCCACATCAAAAAAAAAAAAGATACCTGACAGTCTACAGTGTGGCAGGCACTCAGGAGTGACTCTAGACCAAGGGTACAGCCCAGAGGCCAAATTCGGCTCACCACCTGAGTTTTACAACCCACAAGCCAAGAATGGTTTTTACCTCTTTAAATAATTGAAGAAAAAAATTTTAATATTTCATGACACTTGAACAATATACGACATTCAGATTTCAGTGTCCGTAAAGTTTTACTGGAATACAGCCACACCCATTTATTTCCATATCATCTAGACCTGCTTTCAACTGCTGTTGAGTAATTGCAACAGAAACCATAGGACCCAAAAGCCAACCATGGCAACCCATGCTCCAGGTCTTTGATGAGTGAATGAATGAACAAATGTTTTTAAAATAGCACTGTCAGTACTGGGTAGGCCAAAAAGTGTCTTTGGTTTTTTAAGTAAAAATAAAGGACACATTTTTCATTTCCACCAAGAACTTTATTGAACAACACATTCGTCCTTTTGTTCCACTACCTTCTGCCATTTTTCAGGCAACTTCATAATTCCATCCTCCCAAAACTTTTTTATCTTTTTGAGCAAAGAACTGTTCCAGGTGCCTTTTACAGTCTTCCAGGGAATTGAAATTTCTTCCATTAAGAGAATTTTGTAAAGATCAAAATAAATGGAAATCCGAAGGTGCAATGTCTGGTGAATACAGCAGACGAATCAGAACTTCCCAGACAAGCTGTAACAGTTTTTGCCTGGTCATCGAAGAAACATGCAGTCTTGCATCATCCTGATGGAAGATTACGTGTTTTCTGGTGACTAATTCTGGACACTTTTCATCGAGTGCTGCTTTCAGTTGGTCTCATTGGAAGCAGTACTTGGAATTAATCGTTTTGTTTTCTGGAAGGAGCTCATAATAGAGGACTCCATTCCAATCCCACCATATATACAACATCCCATTCTTTGGATGAAGACCAGCTTTTGGTGTGGTTTTTGGTGGTTCATTTCACTTGTCCCACGATCTCTTCCGTTCCACATTGTTGTACAGTATCCACGTTTCATCACCCGTCACAATTTGTTATAAAAACAGAACATTTTCATTATGCTTCAGTAAAGAATTGCATGCAAAGATATGGTCAAGAAGGTTTCTTTCGCTTAACTTATGTGGAACCCAAACATCAAAGCAATTCACATAACCAAGCTGGTGCAAATGATTTTCAACGCTTGAATGGATATTAAATGAGGAAGAGGAGGAGACATAAAGATGGAGAACAGGGTTGCAATTTAATGAACACCTTCTATGGGCCAGGCATTTATCAAGATTATCACACGTAATGATCACAACCACTTTATAAGGTTTCCCATCCTGTAGGTGAGAAAAACTGAGGCTCAGAGAAGTAAATTAATTTGCCCAAAGTAGCACAGCTAGTAGCACAGCTAGTAAGGTCCTCCCTGGCCTCAGCGCCTGTTCCCTTTGTTCTGCATCCCACTGCTGTCGCCCTGTGGGTTTCTAGAATAGCACCTCATACTCTCAGATTAGCATCCACATCTCTTTTGACCTGGCTTCTCAGAAATCAGCCTGAGCAACTAGAAATCTCACCTTGGCTCTTACCCAACACCTGTAGAGACACAGGTCAGAGATATGTAACTCTTAGCAGCACCCATTGCTGGTAACAAACAAGTAAATCCAGGAGATAGAAGACCTGGGCTGGAATCCAGCCCTCCTGATTACTGACTGCATGGTCTTGAGCAAGTCACCTAACATTTCCATGCCTCAGTCTCCTCATACACAAAATGGGTATATGCATATACTTAAACTCATAGGGTTGCTAAGGAATTAAATGAGTTAATACGTGAGATGCACAAAAGTCTGACACATAGCAAGTGCTCAATAAAACTAAGCGCAAGAATTATTATAGTTTAGCTTTAAACACCAGTGTCCTGATCCAGTTAAGTCAGGATGAAATGTAAGTAATTGGCCCAGATTATACAACAAAGCTAGGAGCAATGAAACTCCAACTTCACCCCATCCTGTTCATCTCACCCCAGACCCCAAATGGCCTCCCCAACAGCTCTTGCCCACCCCCTCCTGCACTCCCTCCCAAATCTTTAGCCAGTTTACTTAGCCTCACATTTCCAAGCTATCCTGAGTCATCCTTGAGGTCACAGCCAAGAGTTTTTGGGGGCTGTTCAGTGTTTGCTTCGGAAATGAGCCTTTTTCTAAGAGAGGAGCATGAAGCCAGAAGATAGAGTCCCACAGGTAGAGGGAAATTCAGCAGGACAGAAAAAAAAAAAAACAGTAAGAGTATTTCCAGCAGAGCCCTGTCTGTCTCCATGAAACTCAGTATGTTCATTCCCCAGCACAAGACTTATTAGTTGAAGAACAGAATGGGGACCCCACAGTAAGGAGTCTTTAATTACAAAACTCTTTTACCTTATTGCTTTTCTGTGGCCCCAATGACAATGAGCAGTGGCCGTTTCTATTAGAAATGTTAATTACTTTCCTGGGTAATTAGACTCACTGTGTACTGCAAGCACCTGACCCTCCTTTCGTAACAGCAGAGATGGGAGGGAGGGAAAAAATTGGTTGGGGGGTGAGGAGGGGAGGTGGGAGGGGAAAGGAGAATGTTTATAAACGCTGAGAAAAGCAAAATCATCCAAATTAGTTGAATGGAAAATGAAGTTACAGAGGCCGTGAGGGAAAGGCTGGGAGGACAGGAAATCTACTAGGAGGGGCTTTTGAACACGGGGTGGGGTGTGTGTGGGGGGGCATCTGTCATGAAGATGGAAACAGTGGCAAACTCCTCTCGAAATAATGGGTCTTCAGAGAGATTCCCACTCTTACAGATGAGGCTACTAAGGTGCCAGGCTGCTCAGAGACTTCCCGAGGTCACACAGCAGGTAGAGGCAGGGCTGGACCAGAGCCTGGTGAATATTTCCTCTTTCCTTCCTTCAAGCATTCATTGGCTACATGAGAAGGGCTACGTTGGCACCTGGAGAACAGAACTGACACAGTTCTGGTTCTCAAAGAGTTTCAGGTCTGGGGGTGTAGACAGGTAATGGCAACACTGTTGTGAAGGAAGCATGTAGGAGGCTGTGATGAAGAATAATTGGGCCAGAGGCCCTCAGTGTAGGTGGAGTAGTCAGGGAGGGCTTCCCTGGGGAAGTGGCTTTTTCCCTGAGACCTAAAGGTTGGGAAGAGTCCTGCTATTTGGAGAGTTGGGGGTGAATGAGTGTATTAATTGGTGTTGTGGGTTGAATAGTGTCCCCCCCACCCCACCAAAGTCATGTCTACCCAGAACCCCAGAATATGACCTTATTGGAAATAAAGGTCTTTACAGATATGATTGGTTAAGATGAGGTCTTACTGGATCAGGGTGCGCCCTAAATCCAGTGATTAGTGGCTTTATAAGAAGAGGAGAATTGGGCACAGACACACAGGGAAGAGGTCCCGTGATGACAGAGGCAGAGATCAGAGTGAGGCAGCTGCAAGGCAAGGAGCACCGAGGACTGCCAGCCACCACAGACGCTGCAAGAGACAGGAAGGATGCCCCCCCCCACAAGGGGCTTCAGAAGGAGCAGGGCCACGCTGAGACCTTGGTTTCAGGCCTCCAGCCTCCAGAACCGAGAGAATAAACTGCTATTTGAAGCCACCCCGTTTGTGGTACTTTGCTACAGCATCCCTAGCAAACTAATGTACCTGGATCTCTGACATCACAGACTAAATTCCCAAAATAAGATAGGAGGAGGTCATCATGGGAGCCCTGGGTGAGGAGTCCAGCTTTCCTGCAAACCTGCCTTGTTACTCTGGGCAAGTCACTCCCCACTTTGAGCTTTTATCTAAGTCAGGAAGAACTTGGGGTCCCCAACCCATGGTTGGGAACAAGCTGAATCAGCATCGCCTTGGGGAGGTCGGTTTAGTATGCAGATCCCTGGGCCCATTCTCCCCACCTCCCCACCCTGAAACCAGCATCTCTGGAATCTGTATTTCTAACAAACTCCCCCGGAGAGGGAGCCTGATATATCACCAACTCCTTGGAATCTCTGGATTCCAACACCTACCCTAAGGGTCCTTCTAGAGCAGTTTGTGCATTGCTCTAAGGACTGTCCACTCGCCATGAGCCACGCCTGCCCGTCCGTGCTGACTTAACACACTGCTGGTATCTGTGAGAAAACCCAGGCATCCAAGATGCCAGCAGGTGCTTGCGCCAAAGGAGAGAGGCAGGCTTGGTCCTCAGAGTCATTAAAGAAGCCGTTTACAGAGCCCTGCTCCTCTTTTAATTTGTTTGTCTTTTCTATTGTGTAATTGAACCTCAGCCACGGGACTCAGCTGAGCCTTGGCAGGGAGGGCAGAAAGCCATCAATACCCAGGAGTTACTGACAGTCGTTTCCAAGGCGAGAGGCTCTGTGGGCAGACAGCAGAAAGGCTTGAATCCTGCCAGGCTTCAGAAGCAAGGCCATGTGATGCAGGGGAGGCCACATGAACTTTCCCAATGAGACAAATCAAGGTTCAAATTCCAGCTCGGCCACGAGCCAGCTGTGTGACCTGGGGCAAATTTCTAAACCTCTCTGTTCCTCAAATTCCTAATCTGTGAATCCAAGTGTAACATACCCACCTGGCAGCGTTGCTGGGAGAATTATAACAAGCCCATGGAGGACCCAACGAATTGTGGGTGCCTAGTAAACTATAAATTATTATTATCGTCATTATTATTATTATTATTGAACAGTAGAAGCCTTGTCCTGGAGAATGCCAGTTGGTTTGGCAGGCGATGGTACACAACTGCTAGAGCTGGAAGAGGTTATGAAAAGAGCCCGGGATTTGGAATCAGAATTTCTAATTTTGAATTTCAGTTCTGCTGTATTTCCTCTGCGGCCCTGAGAAAGTCACTTAAACTCTCTTAACACCGATGTCCTCATCTCCCAAGTGGAGCCCAGAATCTCCATCCTCCCCACCTCTCCTTGTGACAATCAAATGAGACAACATTTGTGAAACTGGGTAAACTCCTAATCTTTTGACAAGTCCAAAACAGAGATTACTATTATCCAGCCCACTGGTTCGTAAGCCTGGCTGCCCACTGAAATCCCCCAAGGAGCTTCTAAAAAACTACCAGTGTCCACACCTCCGCCCAGACCAAATGAACAGTGGTCTCCAGGTCTGGGGTCTCAGCAAGGCCGGCAGCCACTAGAAAGCCACGGATCTGGCCCAAAGCCGCCTTTCTGCAGAGGAGGAAGCAAGTCCGCCCCACCCCGACCCTAGGGTGGGGTCTTGCCCACTTTTCCACAGCAGGTTATTAACCCTCTGGAGTGTCCCTCACTCCACCCTGCCCTCTGTCAGCATAAAATCCCACCAGACACATTCTCAGGGGCCCATCAGAAAGGATTCTTTGTGGGACTTCCTTGGTGGTCCCGTGGTTAAGACTCCCGCGCTTCCACTGCAGGGGGCGTGGGTTCAATCCCTGGTCCTGGAACTAAGATCCCACATGCTGCGCGGTGCGGCCCAAAACAAAAGAAAAAGAAAGGATTCTTTGTGTTGAATAGTGTCTAGGAATCTAGCCGGCATTCTCCAGTAGAGCTCTGCCCAGAAGCTCCTCAATAGTGGGCACTGACCCAGCAATGGTGTCCTGTTCCTGGACCATCGAGAGAGGCTGGGACTTTCCTGCAGGTGTCCTGCTGGGGACAGGGGGAAGGTGAACAAGCCTCAGCATCAAACCCGCCTGGTTCCAAGTCCCCCTCTGCCACTGACTAGCAGTGTGTACACCATTAGGCAGGCGGAATAAATGAGAATTTTGCTGTTTAAACACAGGGTTCCCTGCCAGGCGGACTCTGGTTCCTGCACCTTAGAAATGCTTCCTTCAACCCTGGGGTTCAGCGCAGCCCTTTGGATGAATCAGCCCTTTGTGGGCAGGCTCTTTCATCTATAACAGAGCAGATGGGGAGTTAAAGAAGAAGGCTAGGGTGCCAGGAGAAGGCCAGGGAGCAGAGGCAGCGAGGCCTCGGTCTCTGAAAGGCTGTGTAGGGAGGAGGCCCCAGGAGCAGAGTTAGGTTGCTAGGAGAAAGGCCCAGGAAGGAGATTCAACCCAACAGAAAGAACTTTGTCAGAGTAAGTTGTGAAACAAAGGAGCCAGATGCCTGGTGAGGTAGTAAGCTCCCCGTCACACCAGAATTATGTCTGTGGACGTTGCCCAGCCACTGGTAAGGATGGACATGTGAACTCCAAGGGCCCTTCCATGCTCAGATTCTATATGTTGATGACCCTGGAGTCCCAGTGACCAGATTTGCAAGAAAAGAGTCAGGCAGCCGTTCCAGTCCTCACTTCATCACTTGTTAGCTGTGTGACCTTGAGCAAGTTATTTGATCTCTCTAAGGCCGTTCCCTCATCTGCAATACAACAATCATCACATCCATTTTGAATGACTGGGGCGAGAATTGAACAGTGTACGGTACACAGAGCACTTGAATGGGCCTTGTACACAGTCGAGTCTGAAACAGCAAAGCACCCCAGCCGCCCTCCTAATCGTGTTCACGGCCCTCCTAGCAGTTCCTAGGTCTTCCGGGAGATGTGCTGATTAAGCAGATTAGTGCACAAAACCAACCATCACTCACATCCTTGGATGCCCAGGATTAAATGCTGGTCGCAGTCTCTTCCCATTAAACTCATGCCTCGCAAAGCCCAGGCTGTTTCACAGGGAGAGAGGGCTTAAAGGCCATGCCTAAAAGGAAGCTGCTACTGAGAGGAGAGAAAAAACTAGGCCTAAAGGATCTTGAAGAATGCAGGCGTGGTGCTGGAGCTGAAAACCCACATCTCTGAGTGCGGGTCTGCACTGCTGGGCAGGAAGGCAAGTTCCTTCCTCGGTGCAGGTGCGAGAGCCAGACATTCCAATCCCCAGGGCGCCAGCTGGCTGTCTCCTCCACCGCCTCCCGCTGACCCCGGGCCCACCCTAAAGATGGGAGGTGAGCATCCCTTTACTGGACAAAGGCCAGCCAGGGCCAGAGTGACACCACATGCCCTACCTTCTACGTGTGTGGTGTAAGCAGGGGCTTCCCACTAGGATTTGACGGGACCATAGCATATTCCCACCTTGGTCTCCACAAAGCATCTCCCCTATTAATTTATCACCCAGGCTTGGAGTTTACGACTTTTCAGCTTTTAAAGTACCTTTACTTCTGTTTCCTAAAACTGCATTCCCAGCCGTCAGGAAATCAAAGAAGAAAATGGTCCAAACCATTTCCAACAACTAAGAATTCCTAGTTGGCTTGGAAATCATCTCTGGGTTAAGCCACCTACCCTAAGCTCCTCTAGAAATGAATTTTAGAGCCAGCAATAGCACAGTAATAATGCTTTTTCATGTGTATTTGTTCTCAATAGTAACTTTGTGCTTAAAACCACCATGATTTATTACTTCTGCAATTCTGGGGTCAACTGAGTTCTGCTGGGCGGTTCTTCTGCTTTACGTGGAGGAGCTGAGGTCTCTCTGTATTCAGTAGGAGCTTAGCTGGGAGCAATGCTGAGCTGAGCGTCACTCTCATCGCCCTCATCCTCCAGGACTCTGTCCACGTGGCCTCTCGTCACGCACTAGTCTAACCAAGTTTCTTTCACAGTACAATGGCTGCCTTCCCAGAGTGAGGGTTTGAGAGGAGAAACCCCAGCGTGCACGTATGTGTCAATCCTTTAACTCGATTATGCTCGCTGATGGCCCATTGGCCTAAACAAGTCACAAGGACACAGGCTACACAGGGCATGAACACTAGGAAGTGAGGTCACATGGGGAGCCACCAGTATGAAATCTACCACAATTAACTTACTTGATGATAAGCCCCTGAAAGACAGCTCATCTACCCCATGCACTCTTGTATCCCCAGTCCTAGGAGACTGGTGAATACATCTGATCCTGCAAGCACCCTGAGATACAGTTAAATCAAAAAGATGATCTCCATTTACAGACAGCTGTGAGAGCCTGCAGTCATGCAGCTAGTTAGGGGCTGGTGCCCAGGACATCAAGCCCAAGCCTTTCCTCTCCACTATTCCTGCTAACCTTGTCATATAAACTTTTTTCTGCCAGCCCCTCCTTACCCTGTATGTCTCTTCTCTCCAAACTTCCTGGTGACATGGTTAATTATTTATAAATGAACATTTAAATGCACCAGAATATGTGTTATTTAAAGGAAGCCTGTGGTGACTGATAGAGTAATGAAAATAATCATTTATTCCACAAGCATTTATCGGGGCTCAGTTTGCACCAGGCACTGTGCGGGCAGTGGTGAACAATGGAGGGATTCGGGGTTAGAAGATGGGGCTGCTGCCCTCAGGGAGCTAAATCACTTATGCTTCCAGCAACAGATATTTGTCCGGCACCTCCTGTGTGTCTGACTAAGTACCAGGCAACAGGGGTGAACCCAGCACCATTTCTGCCCTCAAGATGCTCACGGACTGGCCGGGACGCCAGCCAGCACGCATCCCGCATCACGTGGGTGTAATGGGATAGCTGTGTTTGGGAAAGGTCCTCTGAGGGTGGAGAAGGGCCAAACTCTGCCTGGTGGAGAGACAGGGGTCAAAGAAAGCTTCCCAGGGACAGTGACCCACGAACTGTCCCTGGACACTGAAGAAGGTGACACAGTAGACGAGATCCCAGAGAGCCACGCAGGCTGGGACAGGAAGGCACTAAAGATAATCCAAGTCACTAAGTCAGGGACAGAGGGTCTCCTGCATCCTGTGTGCAGAGCCGGTCTCCTAAGATGCACAGTCCAAGGCTGCTCTACCCAGAGGTACCAGCTTGGCCAGAAGGTGCTTCCCTGCCCCATCCTGCAGATCCCGTCAAGGTCATGTGCTTGCACAGTCCTTCCCTGACAACCAGAGTGGTCCCTCCTTTGCTACCACTCCATGTTTATCTCCTTCATGGAGCTTGGCCCTGACATGGCCGACTTGCTCATTATCTGTCACCTCCATTCAAAATAGCTCCATGGGGGTAGGGACTTGGCTACTCTCTGACATCCCTATCAGAATGGAAGCTGCATAGGGACCAGGACTTTCTCTGGCTCATGTGTCAAGCACCTATAGGAATCTCTGGCACTTAGAATGTGATTAAAGAATGAATGAAGGCAAGGGTCCCTAGCGGGAGGAATGAGAGGCTGGGGAGTAGGGGGGGCACCAGGAGTAAGTCCTAGGAGTCCTATGACTTTAGAACAAGCCCTATCTGAGTGCCCATATTGCCTCTGTCCCTTACTCAATCACAGACTACTGGAAAGCAATCCCCCTCTTCAGACCCCCCCAGATTCATCCCCATTGCCAGGCATCCTTTTCCAGATCAAATTTCAGAACAAGTACCAGGGTTCTTTTCTTTTTTTTTTTTTTTTTTGCGGTATACGCAGGCCTCTCACTGTTGTGGCCTCTCCCGTTGCGGAGCACAGGCTCCGGATGCGCAGGCTCAGTGGCCATGGCTCACGGGCCCAGCCGTTCAGCGGCATGTGGGATCTTCCCGGACCGGGGCACGAACCCGTGTCCCCTGCATCGGCAGGCGGACTCTCAACCACTGCGCCACCAGGGAAGCCCCAAGGGTTCTATTTTTGACAGGTCTTGAGATTGTGGGGGCAGCCTTATGGGTCCATCAGCGAGGTCAGGCCTGGCAGGAGGCCAGCCAACATCGTATGATCAACATCGTGATGAGGTATGAAATCAAAGCTCAGCTGTGCTTGGTTCCAGAGAGAGGGCAAGAAGCAAGAGAGATTTCTTATGAACCTTTGTGTTTTCATACATGCTGATCCCTCTTCAGGAAAATCCTTCCCTCCCTTTACATGGTGAATTCTTATCCATCCTTCAAAACCCCACTGAAATACGCCCCCTTCTCTGAAAACAGCTCTGACCCGCACTGCATTAGTCACTCTCTCTTCTGTACTCCTATCAGAGCTGGAACATGATTCTATGAATAGTTTATCATTTTTGCTGTTCATTGAGACCTTTCCTAGAGCAGAGGTGGCCTGATCTCTCTGTAGCTCCAATGCCCATCACAGAACCTCATACATACTACACCTGATAATAACCACCATTTGGTACGCACACACTCTATTTCCAGGCTCTATGCTAAGAGTTTTATGTACATCATTTAACTGAATCCTCACAACAGCCCAGAGAGTTGGATTCTAATAGGATCCCATGTTGCAGGTGAGTAAACTGAATGATGGAAGTAGAATCTACTACATGTCTGATGAGTGTGTGTTCAGTAAACGGGAAAATGAGGAAGTGACTGAGTGACAGAATTAAAAAATAAAGTCATTTGTTTTCATTTTAGCTGCCTTTGTCTTCTAGGGAGATGATCCCTGGGAAATCCTCTTAGGCTGAAGTGTTCAACATCCAGTCCTTAGAATCCCTGGGTGCTCAGCATGGGAGGAAGGTTGAATAGAAAGTATAGAATAGGGAGACCTTCAAGATGGCGGAGGAGTAAGACGCGGAGATCACCTTCCACCCCACAAATACATCAAAAATACATCTACACGTGGAGCAACTCCTACAGAACACCTACTGAACGCTGGCAGAAGACCTCAGACCTCCCAAAAGGCAAGAAACCCCCCCACGTACCTGGGTAAGGCAAAAGAAAAAAGAATAAACAGAGACAAAAGGATAGGGACGGGACCTGCACCTCTGGGAGGGAGCTGTGAAGGAGGAAAGGTCTCCACACACTAGAAGCCCCTTCGCGGGCGGAGACTGCGGGTGGCGGAGGGGGAAAGCTTCCGGCCGCGGAGGAGAGCACAGCCACAGGGGTGCGGGGGGCAGAACGGAGAGATTCCCGCACAGAGGACCAGGGCCGACCGGCACTCACCTGCTCGAGAGGCTTGTCTGCTCACCCGCCGGGGCGGGCGGGGCTGGGAGCTGAGGCTCGGGCTTCGGTCGGAGCGCAGGGAGAGGACTGGGGTTGGCGGCGTGAGCACAGCCTGAAGGGGTTAGTGCACCGCGGCTAGCCGGGAGGGAGTCCGGGGAAAAGCCTGGACCTGCCGAAGACGCAGGAGACTTTTTCTTCCCTCTTTGTTTCCTGGTGCGCGAGGAGAGGGGATTGAGAGCGCTGCCTGAAGGAGCTCCAGAGACGGGCGCGAGCCGCGGCTAAAAGCGCGGACCCCAGAGACGGGCATGAGACGCTAAGGCTGCTGCTGCCGCCACCAAGCAGCCTGTGTGCGAGCATAGGTCACTATCCACACCTCCCTTCCGGGGAGCCTTTGCAGCCCGCCACTGTCAGGGTCCCGGGATCCAGGAACAACTCCACGGGTAGAACGCACTCACGGCGCACCTCAGGCGGGTGCAACGTCACGCCGGCGCAACGTCACGCCGCCCTCTGCCGCCACAGGCCCGCCCCGCACTCCATGCCCCTCCCCCCCGGCCTGAATGAGCCAGAGCCCGCGAATCAGCGGCTCCTTTAACCCCGTCCTGTCTGAGCGAAGAACAGACGCCCTCCAGCGACCTACACGCAGAGGCGGGGCCAAATCCAAAGCTGAGCCCCCCAGAGCTGTGAGAACAAAGAAGAGAAAGGGAAATCTCTCCCAGCAGCCTCAGAAGCAGCGGATTAAAGCTCCACAATCAACTTGATATGCCCTGCATCTGTGGAATACCTGAACAGACAACGAGTCATCCCAAATTGAGGAGGTGGATTTTGAGAGCAAGATTTATGATTTTTTTCCCCTTTTCCTCTTTTTCTGAGTGTGTATGCTTCTGTGTGAGATTTTGTCTGTATAGCTTTGCTTCCACCATTTGTCCTAGGGGTCTATCTGTCCGGGTTTTTTTAATTAAAATTTTTTTCTTAATATTTTTTATTTTAATAACTTTATTTTATTTAATCGTACTTTATTTTATTTTACTTTATCTTCTTTCTTTCTTTCCTTCCTTCCCTCCGTCCTTCCTCCCTCCCTCCCTCCCTCCCTCCCTGCCTCCTTTCTTTCTTTCTTTCTACTTCTACTAATTCATTCTTTCTACTTTTTCTCCCTTTTATTCTGAGCCATGTGAATGAAAGGCTCTTGGTGCTGCAGCCAGGAGTCAGTGCTGTGCCTCTGAGGTGGGAGAGCCAACTTCAGGACACTGGTCCACAAGAGACCTCCCAGCTCCACGTAATATCAAACAGCAAAACTCTCCCAGAGATCTCCATCTCAACACCAACACCCAGCTTCACTCAACGACCAGCAAGCTACAGTGCTGGACACCCTAAGCCAAACAACTAGCAAGACAGGAACACAACCACACCCATTAGCAGAGAGGCTGCCTAAAATCATAATAAGTCCACAGACACCCCAAAACACACCACCAGACGTGGACCTGCCCACCAGAAAGAAAAGATCCACCCTCATCCACCAGAACACAGGCACTAGTCCCCTCCACCAGGAAGCCTACACAACACACTGAACCAATCTTAGCCACTGGGGACAGACACCAAAAACAAAGGGAACTACGAACCTGCAGCCTGCAAAAAGGAGACCCCCAAACACAGTAAGATAAGCAAAATGAGAAGACAGAAAAACACACAGCAGATGAAGGAGCAAGATAAAAACCCACCACACCTAACAAATGAAGAGGAAATAGGCAGTCTACCTGAAAAAGAATTCAGAATAATGATAGTAAAGATGATCCAAAATCTTGGAAATAGAATAGACAAAATGCAAGAAACATTTAACAAGGACCTAGAAGAACTAAAGAGCAAACAAGCAATGATGAACAACACAATAAATGAAATTAAAAATACTCTCGATGGGATCAATAGCAGAATAACTGAGGCAGAAGAACGGATAAGTGAGCTGAAAGATAGAATAGTGGAAATAACTACTGCAGAGCAGAATAAAGAAAAAAGAATGAAAAGAACTGAGGACAGTCTCAGAGACCTCTGGGACAACATTAAACGCACCAACATTCGAATTATAGGGGTTCCAGAAGAAGAAGAGAAAAAGAAAGGGACTGAGAAAATATTTGAAGAGATTATAGTTGAAAATTTCCCTAATATGGGAAAGGAAATGGTTAATCAAGTCGAGGAAGCACAGAGAGTCCCATACAGGATAAATCCAAGGAGAAATACGCCAAGACACATATTAATCGAACTGTCAAAAATTAAATACAAAGAAAACATATTAAAAGCAGCAAGTGAAAAACAACAAATAACACACAAGGGAATCCCCATAAGGTTAACCGCTAACCTTTCAGCAGAAACTCTGCAAGCCAGAAGGGACTGGCAGGACATATTTAAACTGATGGAGAAAAACCTGCAACCAAGATAACTCTACCCAGCAAGGATCTCATTCAGATTTGATGGAGAAATTAAAATCTTTACAGACAAGCAAAAGCTGAGACAGTTCAGCACCACCAAACCACCTTTACAACAACTGCTAAAGGAACTTCTCTAGGGAAGAAACACAAGAGAAGGAAAAGACCTACAATAACGAACCCAAAACAATTAAGAAAATGGGAATAGGAATATACATATCAATAATTACCTTAAATGTAAATGGACTAAATGCTCCCATCAAAAGACACAGAATGGCTGAATGGATACAAAGACAAGACCCATATATATGCTGTCTACAAGAGACCCACTTCAGAACTAGAGACACGTACAGACTGAAAGTAAGGGGATAGAAAAAGATATTCCATGCAAATGGAAACCAAAAGAAAGCTAGAGTAGCAATTCTCATATCAGACAAAATAGACTTTAAAATAAAGACTATTAGAAGACACAAAGAAGGACACTACATAATGATCAAGGGATCGATCCAAGAAGATATAACAATTGTAAATATTTATGCAGTCAACATAGGAGCACCTCAATACATAAGGCAAGTACTAACAGCCATAAAAGGGGAAATCGACAGTAACATTCATAGTAGGGGACTTTAACACCCCACTTTCACCAATGGACAGATCATCCAAAATGAAAATAAATAAGGAAACACAACCTTTAAATGATACATTAAACAAGGTGGACTTAATGGATATTTATAGGACATTCCATCCAAAAACAACAGAATACACATTTTTCTCAAGTGCTCATGGAACATTCTACAGGATAGATCATATCTTGGGTCACAAATTAAGCCTTGGTAAATTTAAGAAAATTGAAATTGTATCAAGTATCTTTTCCGACCACAACTCTATGAGACTAGATATCAATTACAGGAAAATATCTGTAAAAAATACAAACACATGGAGGCTAAACAATACACTACTTAATAACGAAGTGATCACTGAAGAAATCAAAGAGGAAATCAAAAAATACCTAGAAACAAATGACAATGGAGACACGACGACCCAAAACCTATGGGATGCATCAAAAGCAGTTATAAGAGGGAATTTTATAGCAATACAATCCTACCTTAAGAAACAGGAAACATCTCGAATAAACAACCTAACCTTGCACCTAAAGAAATTAGAGAAAGAAGAACAAAAAACCCTCAAAGTTAGCAGAAGGAAAAAATTCATAAAAATCAGATCAGAAATAATTGAAAAAGAAATTAAGGAAACAGTAGCAAAGATCAATAAAACTAAAAGCTGGTTCTTTCAGAAGATAAACAAAATTGATAAACAATTAGCCAGACTCACCAAGAAAAAAAAAAGGGAGAGGACTCAAATCAATAGAATTAGGAATGAAAAAGGAGAAGTAACAACTGACACTGCAGAAATACAAAGGATCATGAATGATTACTACAAGCAACTCTATGCCAATAAAATGGACAACCTGGAAGAAATGGACAAATTCTTAGAAATGCACAACCTGCCAAGACTGAATCAGGAAGAAATCGAAAATATGAACAGACCAATCACAAGCACTGAAAAATGAAACTGTGATTAAAAATCTTCCAACAAACAAAAGCCCAGAACTAGATGGCTTCACAGGCGAATTCTACCAAACATTCAGAGAAGAGCTAACACCTATCCTTCTCAAACTCTTCCAAAATATAGCAGAGGGAGGAACACTCCCAAACTCATTCTACGAGGCCACCATCACCTTGATACCAAAACCAGACAAGGATGTAATAAAGAAAGAAAACTAGAGGTCAATATCACTGATGAACATAGATGCAAACATCCTCAATAAAATACTAGCAAACAGAATCCAACAGCACATTAAAAGTATCATACACCATGATCAAGTGGGGTTTATTCCAAGAATGCAAGGATTCTTCAATATATGCAAAACAATCAACGTGATAAACCATATTAACAAAATGAAGGTGAAAAACCATATGATCATCTCAATAGATGCAGAGAAAGCTTACGACAAAATTCAACACCTATTTATGATAAAAACCCTGCAGAAAGTAGGCATAGAGGGAACTTTTCTCAACATAGTAAAGGCCATATATGAAAAACCCACAGCCAACGTCGTTCTCAATGGTGAAAAACTGAAAGCATTTCCACTAAGATCAGGAAGAAGACAAGGTTGCCCACTCTCACCACTCTTATTCAACATAGTTTTGGAAGTTTTAGCCACAGAAATCAGAGAAGAAAAGGAAATAAAAGGAATCCAAATCGGAAAAGAAGGAGTAAAGCTGTCACTGTTTGCAGACGACATGATACTATACATAGAGAATCCTAAACATGCTACCAGAAAACTACTAGAGCTAATCAATGAATTTGGTAAAGTAGCAGGATACAAAATTAATGCACAGAAATCTCTTGCATTCCTATACACTAATGATGAAAAATCTGAAAGTGAAATCAAGAAAACACTCCCATTTACCATTGCAACAAAAAGAATAAAATATCTAGGAATAAACCTACCTAAGGAGACAAAAGACCTTATGGAGAAAATTATAAGACACTGATGAAAGAAATTAAAGATGATACAAATAAATGGAGAGATATACCATGTTCTTGGATTGGAAGAATAAACATTGTGAAAATGACTCTACTACCCAAAGCAATCTACAGATTCAATGCAATCCCTATCAAACTACCAATGGCACTTTTCACAGAACTAGAACAAAAAATTTCACAATTTGTATGGAAACACAAAAGACCCCGAATAGCCAAAGCAATATTGAGAACAAAAAACGGAGCTGGAGGAATCAGGCTCCCTGACTTCAGACTATACTACAAAGCTACAGTAATCAAGACAGTATGGTACTGGCACAAAAACAGAAATATAGATCAATGGAACAGGATAGAAAGCCCAGAGATAGACCCACGCACATATGGTCACCTTATCTTTGATAAAGGAGGTAGGAATGTACAGTGGAGAAAAAACAGCCTCTTTAATAAGTGGTGCTGGCAAAACTGGACAGGTACATATAAAAGTATGAGCTTAGATCACTCCCAAACACCATACACAAAAATAAGCTCAAAATGGATTAAAGACCTAAATGTAAGGCCAGAGGAAAACATAGGCAGAACACTCTATGACATAAATCACAGCAAGATCCTTTTTGACCCACCTCCTAGAGAAATGGAAATAAAAACAAAGATAAACAAATGGGACCTAATGAAACTTCAAAGCTTTTGCACAGCAAAAGAAACCATAAACAAGACCAAAAGACAACCCTCAGAATGGGAGAAAGTATTTGCAAATGGAGCAACTGACAAAGGATTAATCTCCAAAATTTATAAGCAGCTCCTGCAGCTCAGTAACAAAAAACCAAACAACCCAATCCAAAAATGGGCAGAAGACCTAAATAGACATTTCTCCAAAGAAGATATACAGACTGCCAACAAACACATGAAAGAATGCTCAACATCATTAATCATTAGAGAAATGCAAATCAAAACTACAATGAGATATCATCTCACACCAGTCAGAATGGCCATCATCAAAAAAATCTGGAAACAATAAATGCTGGAGAGGTTGTGGAGAAAAGGGAACAGTCTTGCACTGCTGGTGGGAATGTGAATTGGTTCAGCCACTATGGAGAACAGTATGGAGGTTCCTTAAAACACTACAAATAGAACTACCATATGACTCAGCAATCCCACTACTGGGCATATACCCTGAGAAAACCATAATTCAAAAAGAGTCATGTACCAGAATGTTCATTGCAGCTCTATTTACAATAGCCCAGAGATGGAAACAACCTAAGTGTCCATCATTGGATGAATGGATAAAGAAGATGTGGCACATATATACAATGGAATATTACTCAGCCATAAAAAGAAACGAAATTGAGCTATTTGTAATGAGGTGGATAGACCTAGAGTCTGTCATACAGAGTGAAGTAAGTCAGAAAGAGAAAGACAAAAACCACATGCTAACACATATATGTGGAATTTAATTAAAAAAAAATGTCATGAAGAACCTAGGCGTAAGACAGGAATAAAGACACAGACCTACTAGAGAATGGACTTGAGGATATGGGGAGGGGGAAGGGTAAGCTGTGACAAAGCGAGAGAGAGGCATGGACATATATACACTACCAAACGTAAGGTTGACAGTCAGTGGAGAGCAGCCGCATAGCACAGGGAGATCAGCTTGGTGCTTTGTGACCGCCTGTAGGGGTGGGATAGGGAGGGTGGGAGGGAGGGAGATGCAAGAGGGAAGAGATGTGGGAACATATGTATATGTATAACTGATTCACTTTGCTATAAAGCAGAAGCTAACACTCCATTGTAAAGCAATTATACTCCAATAAAGATGTAAAAAAAAATTAATGCACAGAAATCTCTTTCATTCCTATATACTAACGATGAAAAATCTGAGAGAGAAATTTAGGAAACACTCCCATTTACCATTGCAACAAAATAAATAAAATATCTAGGAATAAACCTAACTAAGGAGACAAGAGCCCTGTATTCAGAAAACTATAAGACACTGATGAAAGAAATTAAAGATGATACAAACAGATGGAGAGATATACCATGTCCTTCGATTGGAAGAATCAACACTGTGAAAATGACTATACTACCCAAAGCAACCTATAGATTCAATGCAATCCCTATCAAAATACCAGTGGCATTTTTCACAGAACCAGTAAAAAAATTTTCACAATTTGTATGGAAACACAAAAGACCCCGAATAGCCAAAGCAATATTGAGAAAGAAAAACGGAGCTAGGGGAATCAGGTTCCCTGACTTCAGACTATACTAAAAAGCTACAGTAATCAAGACAGTATGGTACTGGCACAAAAACAGAAATATAGATCAATGGAACAGGATAGAAAGCCCAGAGATAAACCCATGCACACATGGTCATCTTATCTTTGATAAAGGAGGCAAGAATATACAATGGAGAAAAGACAGCATCTTCAATAAGTGGTGCTGGGAAAACTGGGCAGCTACAAGTAAAAGAATGAAATTAGAACACTTCCTAACACCATACACAAAAGTAAGCTCAAAATGGATTAAAGACCTAAATGTAAGGCCAGACACTATAAAACTCTTATAGGAAAACACAGGCAAAATACTCTCTGACATAAATCACAGCAAGATCCTTTTTGACCCACCTCCTAGAGAAATGGAAATAAAAACAAAAATGAGCAAATGGGGCCTAATGAAACTTAGAAGCTTTTGCACAGCAAAGGAAACCATAAACAAGACGAAAAAACAACCCTCAGAATGGGAGAAAATATTTGCAAACGAAGCAACTGAGAAAGGATTAATCTCCAAAATATACAAACAGCTTATGCAGTTCAATATCAAAAAAACTAACAACTCAATCCAAAAATGGGCAGAAGACTTAGACATTTTTCCAAAGAAGATATGCAGATTTCCAACAAATACATGAAAGGATGCTAACATCACTAATCATTAGAGAAATGCAAATCAAAACCACAATGAGGAAATACCTCACACCTGTCAGAATGGCCATCATCAAAAATCTACAAACAATAAATGCTGGAGAGGGTGTGGAGAAAAGGGAACCCTCCTGCACTGTTGGTGGGAATGTAAACTGATATAGCCACTAAGGAGAACAGTATGGAGGTTCCTTAAAAAACTAAAAATAAAACTACCATATGACCCAGCAATCCTACTACTGGACATATACCCTGAGAAAACCATAATTCTTAAAGAGACATGTATCACAATGTTCATTGCAGCACTATTTACAATAGCCAGGACATGGAGGCAACCTAAGTGTCCATCAACAGATGAATGGATAAAGAAGATGTGGCTCATATATACAATGGAATATTACTCATCCGTAAAAAGAAACAAAATTGAGTTATTTGTAGTGAGGTGGATGGACCTAGAGTCTGTCATACAGAGTGAAGTAAGTCAGAAAGAGAAATACAAATACCATATGCTAACGCATATATAAAGAATCTAAAAAAAAAACTGGACTGATGAACCTAGAGGGAGGACAGGAATAAAGAAGCAGACATAGTGAATGGACTTGAGGACACGCGGAAGGGTAAGGGTAAGCTGGGACGAAGTAAGAGCGTAGCACTGACATATCTCCACTACCAAATTTAAAATAGATAGTGGGAAGCAGCCGCATGGCACAGGGAGATCAGCTTGTTGCCTTGTAACCACCTAGAGGGGTGGGATTGGGAGGGTGGTAGGGAGACGCAAGAGGGAAGGGATATGGGGATATATGTATACATATAGCTGATTCACTTTGTAATACAGCAGAAACTAACACAACATTGTAAAGCAATTATGCTCCAATAAAGATGTTCAAAAATAATATAGTGGGCTTCCCTGGTGGCGCAGTGGTTGAGAGTCCACCTGCCGATGCAGGGGACACGGGTTCGTGCCCCGGTCCGGGAAGATCCCACATGCCGCGGAGCGGCTGGGCCCGTAAGCCATGGCCGCTGAGCCTGAGTGTCCGGAGCCTGTGCTCCGCAACGGGAGAGGCCACAACAGTGAGAGGCCCGCGTACCGCAAATAAATAAATAAATAAATAAATAAATAAATAAATATAACATAGAATAAAAATCCCTCGTTATAAAATATAATTTCCCAGGCCCCCTAGAATGAAGGACAGGTCCTAGAACTCTCAACGTGTGGGCAGATCATCACCTCTTAGAGGGCTGCTGGTTCTGGAATTTCTTTCCTTCCATAATGTCCCCCCAACCCCAGGCCACCGGCCTAATCCTCCAGCCTGCTTGTGGATGGATTTGCCTGAGATTTGCATTTCTCAGGGCTTGAGTGATCTGTCCATCTGTGGGTGTTAATGCACACACATGTCCTCTCTGACTCTGGTTGGCAAGAGCCTTCAATCGGAGGGGTGTGGCCAGTGTCCCCACAGATGGAAATGTATCTCCTCTTTCACTGCTTCTCTCTGAAGCCTTGGGCTGGGAAACAGCATGCTCTTGTGATTACAGCAGATTCGTGGCTGGGGTGTCAGGATAACAGCATCTGGACTCAGTCTCAAAACCACCGTTAGATGATGTTGTTGCTAGTTATGGACCAGAGATAAGAGGTAGGTGAGCTTTGGAGCCTTGCGGGAACCCTGACCCCAAATAGATAACCCCTTCTCAGGTCCACCATCCAGACAGACTAAAGGTTTCCCCAACCTATCCCTTCCCCAAAGCTGTGTGTTAATTACCCCGAGAGGGCTGAAGAGGTGCTTCCTCACAGTTGCCAGCTGGAGCCACGGGAATCATTTCAACATGAAAAAGTCAAGATGAAGGCATAACATGTTAAGCCCTGCAACTGATTTCTGCATTTGTTTCAGATCGAGATGGCATAACTTGGATAACAATCGGATTTTGGCATCTTGGGAAGTCTTGCCAATTAAATCACCTCTGAGAAGAGCTAACAGTTATTGGACACTTATTGGAGTTAGGCTCTGTGCTAAACACTCCCATAGGCATAGTCTGATAGAAATCTTTCAACAACCCAAAGATGAAACAACTGTTAGTACTACTCTCATATTGCAGGTGAGGAAACCGAGATTCAAACGTCTGGCCCATGGTTTCACAATCCACAGGTAGTGGACCACAGCGCCGACCCCAGGTCTGTATGACTCTGGCACCTCCATATTTTCCTGCCAGAGTAAGAGTGAAGTCCAGCTTTGGTTGGCCAGCCATCTGATTTGTGGAGCTTAAAAGCCAGGAATCTCGGAGTAACAGAAGTATACCAGGGATTCTTGGCAAGCTCTGAGAAAGCAGATGGCAGCCACCATCATGAGGTTAACCATCTACAACCAGTAGTCTGAGCACACAAACTACCTTCTTGTTCTGACCACCCAGAATGGCTACCTCTCCCAGCCCCATCTACACCCATTCTGACTCTCTAAGGATTCAGCAGGAGGGAATTCCCTCACCTTCCAGAAATAACCTGAGCTGCTGGACCCATCACCCAGAGTGTCTGTTGATCATTTAAGATCCTTAAGTCACTACCCGAGCACTTTACCACACTGGATCCCAGGACGATTGTATTTCTCTGGTCCTCACTTCCTTTCTCGGTTTCTCGGTGAAACTTGGAATCAGACTAGACGGATTATGATAACTTTGTTAGCTGTGGCATTGTCAGGTCTTCTAAAACAGTACTGTTCAGTAGAAGTTTCTGCAAAGATAGAAATGTTGAAAATCCGTGCCATCCAATATGGCAGCCCCCAACCACATGTGGCTGTTGACACTTGAAATGTGGTGGAATGTGATAAGGAATTGAATTGTTAATTTTATATAAGTTCGATAGATTTCAATTTAAATGGCCACCTGTGGCTAGTAGCTATCATACTGGACACTGCAATTCTAGAATTAATATTAAGACTACTGCTGGGTCCCACAAGATATGGAAGCCCGTTCCATATTACCAGTAATATCACTATAATAACCAATAGGGCACCACAGGGTGGCTTGAGGGGCTTTTAACTCCCCTACAACCTCCATCAACCACCCAGCAAAGACACCAGAAAAAAAAAATGTAAATTTTCTGAAAAGAAAACTATTTCCTCTGCGAACAAGCTTCAAAACAATTTGCCCGGTTGCCCTGTATAATTACACTGTGTCCCTAACTCTTCCTATACAGGTATTTTGGTGTCACCACAGCTTCTCACATTGGTTGAATATTTTTTTAAGTTTTCAGTCTTAACAAAGCCATTCTCTCTTTGATCCTCATGACAGCTCTCTGAAGCAAGTACCATTATTCTCATTTTGTAGCTCCAGAAACTGAAGTTTCCAGGATTCAAATGTCTTCTAAACCAATGAAAAATTCCATCCCAGACAATGGGGCACAAGGCCCATTGGCCTATCCTCCCACAGTTGAAATTGATGGAAACCTGGATCTGGGATCATTTTCAATAGGTACCTGTGTGTACCTCTGTAGCCTGGAGGTGTTTACTGAATGTACAAAGCAGAGAGAAGAGCTTCAGGTCTGGACAAAGAACCGATGGAGCCTGGCTCAACAGAGGGAGGGAGGGGACACATCACACTTGGTATTATAGGGACACTCTGTGGGGCTCTGTTCAACCTCAGTGCTCTGTGTGACCTCCAACGCATCTCTCCATCTCTCTGGCCTTGGTCACCTTCTCTGGACATCACGGGTGGGGGTTACACCAGATGATCTCTAAGGACTCAGACTCCTAGGACTCGAGGAATTGATGGAGTGCTTGCTGCTTGCCATCTGCAGCATACTGTGCACCAGGGAGATACAGGGAAGAAGAAGGTAGGGCTGCAAGAAACTTTGCCAGTTGGTCCTCATCATCTGCAGATTGACCTGACCTGCAGAGGTGTATTTGGAGGGGATAGTACAAAGACCTGTGCTCACCGTCCTGGCCCTGCCACTTTGAGCTATGTGACCTTAAGCAGGTCACATAACCTCTCTGAGCCTAAGTGAAGTCAACTGTAAAGCAGCACCACCACCTATCTCAGAGGTTGTGATGAGGACCACATGAGACAACCAAGAAGTGTCTATCAGTGGTACTTGTACCACAAATGTCACTTCCTTCCCCTTCCTTTTCTCAGCCAACTGAGAGAGAGTACCCACTGCCTGCCAAGAAGCTCCCATCACTGGTTGGATTCACTGCAGGTTCCCACTCCACCTGCTCTCCATCCCTAACCTGCTGGATGCCCGAAAATTATCAAACCCACCTGGCAAGGCAGGAGGCAGAGACAAGAAGAGAAACTCAGGTCTCCGTGATGGAGAGCAAGGGCTCCCTCCCCAGGATAGAATCTTTGGCCAAATCTTCCCGTGTCTTGGCCCAGACAGGCTGGAAAGTTGCTCTCCTGAAGGTCCCACCAGAAGATCCCACTCAGACACCATCCTCCAAGCAGGAACAGCTCCCACAGCTACAAGGAAGAGACATCTGTCCCTCTCCTTCCCACCAACCCCCAGAATGAGCCTAATTAGATTGTATCTTCTTTCAGCTGCCACGATGGTCATGCCACCCAAGTGCAGCAACACGGCGGCTCCAGCCACAGATGTCCGAAATGCCACACGTTCACCAACCCCGGGCACAGGCGCTTGGCTGGTGTCGAGAGGCTGGAGTCTAACCACAGAGTCCTGCAGAGGGCACAATAGGATGAAGCCAGGATAGGAACTGGGTTTCTGGAAGGAAGTGAACATTTTCTCAAAATGGTCTCCGAGCCAAGCTAGCTTTTGAAATCTTATTCCTGAATTTTGGATCCCTCATGAGAAATTATATCAGTCAGCCTCTTGGCAGGAAACAGAAGCTCACTCAGCCGGTGTTCTGAAGAGATTTTTAATGAAGGGACTAGGGTGGGCATACAGGGGTGGGCAGGATTCAGAGAATCCAATAGAGAATGTTAAGCACCAAGGGACCAGCAACGGCAGGAAGCTGGGAGCACTCCTAAGCCCGAAAGGTCAAGGGGAGAGAAAGTTACTATCAGAGTCCGTTTGAGAGCTGGAGCTGGAAAGGGGCCCACCTATATCGACTGCAAAACCACAGCAAAGTGGAGAGGAGCAGAAAGCATTCAGACACCAATCTCCCTTCCTCCCAGCCTCCAACGCCTGCACTGGCTGAACCCAAACAGAAGTCAAAGGTCAAGAGCCCTGCAGGTGCAGAGTCCAGAGGAGCAGACTCCTGGAGCACGAAGCAGAGCGGGGCAGGGATGCAGATGAATACGGGGAGATGAGACGCATCCAGGTCAGAGGGAAAAGCTCTTGGTTTTGATCACACTGACTCAGGATCAGATCTCAACTCCTGCACATATGATATGTGACAACAAATTCCTTACCTTTTCTGAACCTCAGTATCCTTGTCTATAATGGTATATTATCCAGTTTCAAGGATTAGAAATAACGTTGGTAAAGGGCATCGATAGGGGCTGGCACAGAAGAGGTGGACAATCAGTGACATGGAGGGGGCTGGAAAATCACAGGCTTTAGAATCAAGTACCTGGGTTTCCTATCCTGGCTCCACCACTCCTTAGTTGTGTGATTTTGGCAAGCAATTTAACCCATCTGAACCCAAGCTTGTCACCTGCTACATAGGTATTTTAAGAACACCTGATTCAGAGGGTGATGTTAACAATATATGTGAAGTGTTTGGCACAGTGCCTAGAACAGAGAGTACCAAAAAATAGTTTCTGTTTTCTTCTTGTTGTTGATAAACATTGGGTAAAAACTCTCTCTCCTGGGTGCCTGAAGGTGTGTGCTTCCCTCATCTTGACTTTGTTTCCCCTAGCAGGGGCTCTTGAACTTGAATTTCAGTGGTCTCCACTCAGCAGAGCCTCTTCCATACTTATGATTCTCTCCAAGTTCAGACTCACAAGTTCTGGGAAAGACAGACCGTCTTCCCATAGACTTGCCTCCCGTCCACCATAATCAGGCTATTATTCCTCCATCCAGAGAGAAGAGCAGCCCTTAAGTGATGAATCACAGAAGGAGGCCCAGATGGATGAAAGGATGTTTGGCCCCTCCATGTCCAATGACAAAGGTGATGGTTTCCCTAAATTGTAATGAAGCTGGAGACACAGCCCAGAAAACCTGGGCTTTGATGTTCCTTTTCCAGTTGAAGAAATGGGTGTGCTCTGACCCAGGCCCACACTCAACCATGAGCGCCTGGAGGCTCAGTATGCTCTTACGCAACTTACTGCCCCAGCATCTATCACAGTGATACACCTGAGCACCCCAATGTGTCAGGTACTAGGTGTACCTCACTGAAAAAATCAGATACCGTTTATGCCTTCATGATGCTTACAGACTGGCAGGGGAGCCAGGAATTTTATAAGTAATCACAAATATTATAGCTGTTATGAAAGGTAACATAGGAGATCCACTGCCAGCTAGGATGCACAAGGTTGCAAAGGATAATTGTTTCTATCATTAACAGAAGAAAACATCATATAAAGTCACCAAAGAGTGGTAGACGCAGAGAAGTTTAAATGAACCAAATTCCAGAGAGTAATAAGCCCCGCATTGGTGAGGAAAGATACCTGTGGTAGGTTATCTGATCTGGGTTCATGCAGGCAGAAAAGTAGGCCTTCCATAGACAGAGGAACTTTGCTGAAACAAGGATAAACCAGCAAACTTTTAGTGACAATGTGGGCTGGCATGACAGATTGGAATCTAGAAGAGTCCAAATGCAATAGTAAATCTCTTGGCCAAACAGTTCTCCTCCGCAGGAATTGTGCTGAGTAAGCAGCTGTGGAGGCGGAGCTGTAAAGCAGAGATGGACCTTGCAGTTTTGTGCAGTGCTTAGATTGAATCTAGAGATGAATTAAAACTAACAAAAACTGCAAACCAAAGCCCTCCTAGCTCATATTCTGATAATATCAAAGGACCAGTCTCTCAACAGTGGCAGCATAGGAACCTGGATTTGGGGATGAAGGACAAAGAGAGATCTCTGTTATCTCATTTAAAACCAGAGGTAAAATAAAACTAATTAAAGTTTCACCTTAGTCCAGCTTAGCCTGGTCATGGTGGACTCTCAATCATCAGCCTCTCATCCTAGCTTCCTGATAGAGAAAAAGGTGTGCTCTCTCTCGAGTGGAGGGGAAAATAGATAGATAGATAGATAGATAGATAGATGGATAGATAGATAGAAAAATAGATAGATAGATAGATGGATAGATAGATAGATTCTAGTTGTCTCTACTGTTCTTTTCATCAAGATATCCAACATACAATTAAAAATTAGAAGACATGCAAAGAAGCAAGAAAATATGACCCATAATCAAGAGAAAAGATAGCCAATATAGATAGACCCACAGATGACCCAGACATGAGAATGAGCAAATGAGGAATTTGAAATAATTATTATAAACATGTGAAAGAATTTTGGAAGAAAATATATGCAGAATAAGTGGACAGATATGGAATTTTAGAAAATAAAGGAAATATTGATAAAAAAAAAGAACTAATTGGAAATTCTAGCACCTGAAAATACAATGTTTGAAATGAAGAATTCAGTGAATGGACTTAACAATAAACTGGATTCAGTAGAAGTACTAATCAGTGAATTCAAAGAGTCATCAATATAAAATACCCAAACTGAAGCACTCAGAAAATAAAATATGGAGTGGGGGAGAGGGAGAGAATAGGATAGAGTGGGAGAGGGATGGAGAGGGAGATGGAGAGACTTGTAACATAAGATCTCATAATCTAACATACCTATGATTGCAAAAGTAAAGCATAATAACTATAGGAGTATGTAACCTCCAGTGTGTTTTCACCTAGGTCTTTAAAAATGCTGTTGCCTGTGCCTGGAACTCAGAGAGCCACATGGATCATTTCCTCACAATCCTTCAGAGTTTTGCTCAAAGGTCTCCATCTCAGTGAGGTTGTCCCTGACCACACTGTACAAAATTTACATTGCCTACTGTCCCACTCAGAGCTGGAATTTCTTATCCCCCATGTGCTTATTTTTTCCTTAACCCTAGTGTTAATAAACTATATATTTTATTTATTTTTCTTGTTTGTTGCTTCTCTCCTCTGCTAGAATGTATGTTCCTCGAGGACAGGAATTTTTATTTTTTTATCTATTTGCTCACTGTTGAATCTCCAGTACCTCGAACTAGTAGGTATTGAGCCTAGTAGTCTCTCAGTAAATATCACTCACTGATTAACCAACAGTGATATTTAAACCTGCTCAAAAGTAAAAGAAGTCATGACCAGTGATCCTCGTTGATTTATCACCAGAATTTCCACTACCGAGACATCTCCATGAAATATAATTGAAGAGCAGAGTCTCCCGAAGTAAGAGAGGAGAGTGAGGGTCTGTGTGGGCATCAGGGAATACAGAAGGTCAGGTCAGAGAAGGAGAAGATCTCTGGGTATGATGGAAGGAGGACCAGACGCTAATGCTCTGGATCTAGTTCTGATTCCATTCCTCACAAGGTCAGGTCACCTTGAAGAAACAGACTTGTGAAGTTTGTCTGTAAATAAAGGAGAATTTCTTTAAAAGTAAAAGAAGGCATGAATAGAGAGCTTTCAGCTGTAACTGGAAAGATGCGTATATTAGGCAGGTCCCTTCTGAATGCAAGTGATTTCAAAATAGCCTAAGAAAACAAATAATGTATTGGTTCACGTAACTGAAAACTGTAGGGTTTCACGCTTCAGGCGTGTCTAGCTCTAGTTGCTGAAAAGACAGTGCAAGAAATGGTCCCTCTCTCTGGGTTCTATCTCCTGCATGAGCTGCATTCTCAAGCAGGCTTTCTCCAGGGGTTAGTAAAGAAGGACCCAGAATCTTCAGCTTTGTGTACTTTCAGCTTAGCCGCTCTAGGAGGAGAAGCCCCAGTGCTATGCTCATTGGCCAGGCTCACAGACAATTCCTGAGTGGATCCACCGTAGCCGGGGAGATACAGAGCACTGACTGGTCAGGCCTGGGTCATGGGACCACCCTTGGAATTGAAGCGCAGGTTCACTCCTACCAAACCGCATGGTCTGAGAGTGGGAGTTCCTCAATGGAAAATCAAGGTGCACTTTCTAGAAGAGGGAATACTGGACAGATGAAAACACACGTTTATTTAGGTAAGCCCCATCTGGAATGTAGAGACAGGGAAAGCAAGCGTTGTACCAAGTGAATGCTTGAGGCCAGGGAGAGCATGAAAAAAGAAGAAGTTCTATTCAGTTGGAAAGAGCAAGAAAGGAGTGATAAGAAACGGGGAGGTAAACAGAGGGCAAACCTTGCGAGCCTTATACATCATGTCTAGAATTTTGGATATAGTACTAAAAGCAAAGAGAAGGCTTTAAAACATTCCAAGCAGGAGATTTAAACATTTAACCTGTTTTAAAGAGATTTTATTAACTACACTATTTAAAATGGATCAGACAAAAACAGGACTGGAGCTGGCTACCCATGAGGTTACAATTGTCCATAGGAGAGAGATGATGGAGGTCTATGAAGGTGACAGTGGGAGTGGGGAAAGTGAAAAGATTGGACAATTTGGAGACACAATTCAAGCATTCTCTAAACAGATCAGGATTTATCGATAGCTTTCAAAGCCTTGACCTGGAAGATCTCCAAGCTGTCTGCTACTTCTCTGCTCTTCCTCTTTGGGTTGTAAGAAGTCCTGGTAGGAAGGCAATGTTGTACTCACCTCTTGCCTTCCCCTTTCCTGGCCCAATCTCACTCCAGGGCAGATCCAGCCAAGCTTTTCCCAGTAGTGGGTCCCTGCTCTGAAATCTACATGTAGACGAGCGGTATAAATTTGTGCAGATAATAAAGGTAAGTGAAGAGAGCTCATGCTGGTGCCCTAGAGTCCACTAGAGCCAGGTTTTATTCCTGCCACTTATTAGCTGTGTGCCCTTGAACAAGTTACTTAACCTCTCTGAACTTCTATTTCCTCATTTGAAAAATGAATATATTACATTAGCTCACAGAGTGCTTATAAGATTTAAATGACTGTGCTTGTGAAGGCTGGGGCCGCGCCTGGCACACAGAGTGAGCTTAACTGAGATGAGTTCCATTTTCCTCCCAATCCTTCTTCCATAGGTGCCTGAGGACATATTTGCACCTATTTTCCTTTTTGACAGCAATCCTTCATCATGCCCCAGTTTTTCGATATAATTTTGATAAATTAAATGCAAATAGTCAAGCTGTCTAATTCATTACATTTGGTTTCAGTGACAGTTACTAACTGTTCCATGCCTCCTGGCAGGACACCACAGTTGCCGGGTAGCCTCAGGCTACTGGTTAGGCCTTGCTGGGCCATGAGTTCATTTCTCTGGGCTAATAAGGAGGAAATGGCACTTATAGAAATTAGACATACCTCTTTAACAATTGAGACATTGGTTAGACCCCTAGACATTAGGAAATTACTGTCATTCCCCAGAAACAGGCAATTCCCACCACCCATTTATTCTCACACATGGTACTTACTCAGGAATACTCAGCCCACTACAGCTAAGAATTACAAAGTATGGGGCAAATAAGAAAAAATAACTCAAGTGTGGCTGTAACCTGTGACTTGCTTCTAACCAATAGAATGCAACAACCGTGTTTGGATATACATGATTACACTTAAGTGATTATGTGACATTAGATTATAGCACCCCTCTTGGTGGGTGCTATAACAACCTAATTTCCTGACTACCTATTTTTGATTCACCCAATAAATATTTATTGAGTGTTGACTATGTTCCGGGCACTGGGCCAGGCCCTGGGGACACAGCAGGGACAAGATAGTTCATGGAGAATAAATAATGAACATGTTTATAAAGAAATGAAAATAATTTCAGAAGAGACACATATGATAAGGAGGGTAATCTGATGGAGAGTAACTGGGAGCTTAAGGAGGGCTAGTCTACTTTAGACCTGAGAAGGCAACTTTTCAGCCAAGACCTTAAGGATGGAGTGGAGTCATCCACGTAAGGAGAAGAGAGAAGAGCATAGTCAGGTCAAAGTCTCCAAGGCAGGAAAGCTTGAGTTCGAGGAGTGGAAGGCCAGCAGGAAGCTAGGGCAAGTGTTGTTATCCCATTTGAAAGATGAGCAAAACGGAGACCTGGCCAGTTGGAGCAAATTGGCTAAGATCTCACAGAAACTTTTGAGTGTCTTACATTAAACAGACACCCCCAAATGCATTATGATGTAGTAAATGGTGTCCCAGGGTCTTGGTCAGAGAGCAGCCTTTTCTCCAGCTTAATATTCACCGCTCCTTCCTGTTCAGTCCCTGCTCAGGGTCCTAATCTTCCCAGAGTAGCATCACAGTCAACTCCCAGGCAACTGACCACAGTACCACCAGCTAGAGGTGATCATCTGAGCTGAGGCAAGGCTGCGAGAAAGGAGGGGAGATGCTGTCTGAACAGGGGAGCTCCTTTCTGCTTGGCAATGTCTGGAGAACAGCAGAGAAGGACATAGCACATCAAATGACACGATCAACGAGGCAGACAGCTGGTCTGTTTTTCCAAAAGCCTCAGCTACTCTCCGGAGCTGGGCTAGGATTCCAGTGTGTGATGTCTGTTGGGGGAAAGTCCTCTGTGTTCTCTTCATCTAAGTTCGGCAAACTATTTCATGAGCAATTATTTTATTCCTCACTCTGGGTTCGTCCCTCACCTCTAGAACAGAGCCTGCACCCATTAGACACCTACTAAGTAACCATGGAATGAATGAACAGGCAGTAAGAAAAGAATGCAAAAGTGTATAGGCCCATTCATTCATTTAGTTGTTGTTTATTAATAAACACTGTGTGCCTGACATATGTCTGGCATTCTGCTAGATAGGAGGCGGGAGGAGATAAAAGATGGAAAAGACACGTTTGTTTGTTGATTGCCTCACTCACCTGTTTTGGGCACCTGGATTAGCATTTCACACCACTTTGCATTTACGTGGTTTCACTTTATAGCAGCCTTTTAAGAGTGAAGTCTTCGGAACGAATCATGAGTTCAAATCAGGCCGGACCATCGGTATAACCTTGGGCAAGTTACCTAACCTCTCTCTTTCCATCAGAAAAATAGGAATACTCATGATACATTTCTTCCTGTGTTATTGTAAGTCTTCATGCCATAATGTGAGGAAGGGGCTGAGCAGAGATCCCAGCCTATGGTACGTGCTCAGTGAGTAGTAGCCAGTCTCATTATTACATAACAGTTGTTATTTTTGATCCTCCTGTCAATATCTTGGAGTAGGTATTTTGTCCCCATTTTGCAGAGCTGAAAGTCAGAGAAAGTCACGTGGCCAAGTATCTCGAGGAGCCAGAACTAAGTTTGAGCCTTGGCCATCCACGGCAACGAGCCCCCAAACTCATGCCCTCTGCTTCCAAATAAAGCACTTATTAGACACCACAGTAGAAAGTTTTCCATCTGATGCTCACTTTTTAGATGGGGTCACTGAGCCCGTAGAGGTTAAGCAGATTGCCCAAGGTCAACAGTCTCGGTGGAGCTGGGATTCAAACCCAACTTTCTTGGGTTCTCACTCTACATCAGACAAGGTGCTTAATTCCAAAGATGTCAAGTTGAATAGGGCCCAGGCCCTGCCCTTGAAGACACTCAGCCTAGGGAAGGATGAGCAATTAGAATGGAGACGTATCTCCTGAGAAGAAAGACTCATGGGGAACTTGACTGCAGTCTTCCCAAACAGATGAAGGGCTGTCCTTTGAAAAGGGAAGGCGGCACAATATATAAGGTAGCACAAAACGTGGACTTTAAAGTCAGGCAAACCCAGGTTCAAACCCATCTCCATCACACTCAAGCTTTGTGATCTTGGGGAAGTCATTTAACAGCTCTAAGGCTCAGTTTCCTTGTCTCTAAAATGGACATGATAACACTAACCTCCACAGGCTGCTCACAGCCAATCACAAATGGGCTCCATCCTTAGTCCTGCCCCTTCCTGGAGGATATAAGGCAAAGGAGACTAAGCTCTGTGTTCCGTTAGGGCGGGGCCTCTAATAGTCTTGCTTATTGTGGTATTCCTCACGGCTGGCACATGGCCTGGGCACCACATGGACGGGGAGGGGGGACAGGGCAGGCACCCAGGCACAGAGGAGAGCACGAGAAAAGTCATGGAGGCATAAAACAATGGGGAGCATTCAGAAAATTGGAAATAAAAAACCAATATGTATGGTTGCATAAGAAGGTATATGGGGGGGAGGGGTAGGCAGGGGCATCAACAGAGGCAGAGACCTGTGGGCCATACTAAGGACCCACCCTTTCCCACCTGGTTCCTTACCTGGAGTTGGGTGTCAAGTCTGCCCACCCCTGCATTTCTCACAAGGGGACTGGAGTGGACACTGTGAATTAGCTACGCAATGGTTATTTATAACTGATTTCTCCTTGTCTTTCTCTATTAGAAAGGTTGATAATCTAAAACAATCTCTTTGCCACCTGCCTGGGGAGCTTTTAAATGGTTCTGGCCAGTGAGAAGTAACAGAAGTACCAGCGGATCTTTTCCTTTCTAGGAGAAGTCATGTGTATACATGTGTGTGTGCATGTGATGGTGTGTATCCCTTTTTGCATTTGTCTCTTCCCCATTCTAACCTACAGAAGACTCCTGGGAATGCAGCAGCCACTGTGCAGCTATGAGGTGACAAGCATTAAGGTGTAAGGTCTACGTGGGAAGCAAGTTGGAGCACTTGTTCTCTTTGACAAATAATCCTTTATTTGTTTAAATCATTATAGAGGGTTTTCTATCCTGTATAGCCAAACGCAACCCCAGTATATGCAAAAACTGGCTAGCCATCTTACCTAGGTAGCCCTGCACCCGACAGATCTTTGCTGATTTCCCTGCCTCTTCTTCTCCTTAGACCAATCTTCTAGATGTTTCCAACTGGAGTCATCAAGATGCCCCCCACAGTCTGCCCCCACGAGATTTAGACTTCTCTTCCAAACCGTGATCCTGGCCTAGTGACCAAGATATTTCCTTTTGCCTTGTGACTAGGGCACAAGGAACAATTTCCTTATCAGGCTGAGACTCGAGGTAGAAATGACTTACACATTGATGTGGCCCAGATTTTGCAGTTTCATCTAATGCTGCTTCCTGACAGCTCTGTCTGCCCCGTTGAAAACACCACAACTCCTGGAAGATCAAACTTCAATGGGACCTTCCTCGGAATCACGCTGTAGCAAGAACAGCTCTCAATATGTTAATCCTTGTACTTTTTCTCTTCGGCATTGCCTGGAGAATAATTAAGATTATGATGATCTTTTTACTGTAGTTTTTTACTTCCTCAGTAAGCTCTTTAGAACCAAGGAGACAGACCCAGGAGAAGCTGGCAATGTTGCTTATACCATAATAATAAACCAGAAAAAAGAACAGAGCCAAAACACCCTGTCACCCGGGAGACCAGAAGAAGGCTCTCTCATGCCAGGAAATGAGCAAAGGATAGAAAACCCTCTATAATGATTTAAACAAATAAAATAAAATTTTGCAAAGACTTGGAAATGAGCAAAGTCAAGTGTCCTGCCAGTGGAGTTCTGGGTTTTGTCTAGTAGATCTCAAGGGATTACATGCTCCTACCAGGATGAACACCTTGGACAGATTTCAGTCAACGAGGCTATTTTTTAGTTCTATAGAAGTTGTAGGAAACATATTTATGCAAATGATTCTTGTCCATGGCAATGAAAATGAATTTTATCTGGTAGAGATATAATTGATTCCCACCCAGTAAGGAAAAAATAACCTCAACCATTCCATTTTATTGCCCAGTAGCAGTGAAGCTCACTCATGTGTCATTTGGGTCCATCTGTGGATTGCCCAAGATGCTTTCAGGGAGTCTGTTAGATCAAAACTATTTTCATAATAATATTATTTCCCTATTTTTCTCTCATTTTCTCACAGGGGTACAGTGGACTTTTGGGGGGAGCTATATGACTTGTGATGTTACTATCATTGCCCTGACAGCTAATTGAATGTGTGCGTGTTGGTATGCTCCCGTGTTTTTAAATTTTCTCAGTCTTAATTTCTAATACGGCAAATATTGGTAGATCTAACCCACATAAACAAAAGCTCTTTGAGATCTTCCACAATTTTTAAGGGTGTAAAGCGATCCTGAGATCAAAAGTTTTGAGAACTGTTACCCTGTAGAATATTAACTAATTTTGCATCTATTAGCTATTTCATCGAGCATTCCTCTTTGGGGTGCGTGCTTGTGTGTGTGAACTGGTTTTAATATCTTACTGTCCCTATATTAATTGAGTTAAATAAAATCTTTGTTCATCTTATATCTGTATGAGTGTCATATCTTTAACTTTTAAAAATTGCAGGAGGGGACTTCCCTGGTGGCGCTGTGGTTAAGAATCCGCCTGCCAATGCAGGGGACACGGGTTCGAGCCCTGTTCCTGGAAGATCCCACATGCCGCAGAGCAAGTAAGCCCATGCGCCACGACTACTGAGCCCACAAGCCACAACTACTGAAGCCTGCTTGCCTAGAGCCCGTGCTCTGCAACAAGAGAAGCCACCGCAATGAGAAGCCCGCGCACCGCAACGAAGAGTAGCCCCCGCTCACCGCAACTACAGAAAGCCCGTGTGCAGTAACGAAGACCCAACGCAGCCAAAAGTAAATACATTAATTTTTTTTAAAAAATTACAGGAGATGGTCAAGGAGCCTGGACTACATTGAGGACACCCGGGCAGCACTGAGACGGCTGCCATTCTCTCCCTATGCCCAGCGGCACAGAGCCTTGCAGGGGGTCAAGCCAACAGCCCAGACCATCCCCCATCCTTCAGTCACGGACAGCACATGGGCCCCACACAGCAGCAGGATGCCAGCGCATGCCCAGAGGCTTGGCTGAGCCCGTCCAGAGCTTCCGGCTCGGAAATCCCTCTTTTCAACAGCCCTGTGTTTTCGCAAGTCCCTCCAAAACAAACGTCGAGGTTCTTGACACCCAGAAGGGTGGTGGTGGTGTAGAAGAGAAAACTCTACTCCCAGTACTAAGGTGGGTGATGTTACACCGTCCAGACTCATGGCTTAAACCCCCAGAGAAGCCGCGAGACCTGCCACGCGTGACACCGACTCACAGAGGAGGTGACAGAAATGGAATGTGGGACCCTCTCTCCCGCCCCAGGGCTCTTGCTACTGCTGTTGTGCCTCATTATGTTAACAATGCTGTGAGTTCCTGTGCTCTCCTGGGAATTTGTAGGGGCCTGCAGAGCGCCCAGGAGGGAGATGGGTGTGGATTTTGTCTCCTTTGTCCCTGGCTCAGCTCTCACGGGTGCTCATCCCCACTCAGCCTTGGTTTCCTGACCTGACTGTGGAGACAGTAAGAGAAATAAAATTAACTAGCCAGGCCTTGGGCCCATGAAGGCTGTGAGCAGATGATGCTGACTCAGAACGCTTTTCTCTTTAAATCAATCCCTACCCGTTGCTCTGAATGGAATCCCAGGGCTGGCCAGTGGAGGGGGTGGGGGGGAGGGAAGGAGGAGAAGAAAGGGGAGTCCCCTCCCAGTCAAATGCAGGTAGTTGCACAGCAGATTTTTGTAAGGTAATCTTTTAGAGTGTGTGTGTGTGTGTGTGTGTCAGTGTGTGTGTGTGTCAGTGTGTGTGTGAGCACACAATATCCGTTTAGTGTAGCAGATACAACACTATAAATGTATGAGTATTCCCATGGTCCCCCTCCGTCTGGATGCTGAGAGGGGAGGATTCTTGCCTGGAACCTCAACCTGCTATGACCCTCCTTCACCAGGAAGAATTTAGGATAATGGGTGAAGCACAGGGAATACTAATGACATCTGAGAAACTAAAATCATCTACCTCAGGGGTCTCCAAACTATGGCCTGTGGCTCCAATACAGCCCTCTGCCTGTTTTTTGTAGTCCATGAGCTAAGAATGGTTTCTGAATGTTCAAATGGTTGGAACCAAATCGAAAAAGAATAATACTTCATGACCCGTGAAAACTACATGAAATTCAAATTTCAGCGTCCGTAAACAGAGTTGCACTGAAACACAGCCATGCTCACTCATTTCCTTCTTGTCCAGAGCTGCTGCAGAGATACAATGGCAGAGCTGAGTAATTGTAACAAAAATGTATGGTTTGCAAAGTCTAAACTATTTCAACTCTAGCTCTTTACAGAAGTTTGCCTGATCTACATAATAAGTTAGAGAGGTAGTATAGAATTCAGGCAGGTTGAGTGTCAGGGTGAATGTGAGGGGTAGGGGGCAAGTTAAGGGGGAGGAATATTCGTGCTCCGCGGAATAGAGTGGGGGCAGGGACATGATTACGAAAGATCTGAGCCTCTGGTCGGACCGCAGAGGTTAGCACAAAAAATCCATCCTGTTCAGAGGAAACCCTGAGACTCAACTCAGCTCTTTCGTTGTCCCACCACCATGCGAGAAAACAGAAAACTGAGGGGACAGGCAGCTCCTGAAGCCAGATAAAGAGATGCCATTCCCTTGATTTAAGTGTTTAGTTTAAGAACGTTGAATTCAGTTGAATTCATTACCCACTCGGGTAATGTATGGATTCAGACATTTTTTCAGCAAGTGCTAGGCACTCTTCTAGGTACCTAAGATAGAGCCCTCTCTCCTGGTTCTCACATCCCCCCAGTTTAAACTCCACTTAAATGATCTCCCTTAATTCCCTCAAAAGTCCTATGAGGTAGGTACTATCATCATAGCATGGTATAGTATGTTACAGATGATGAAACCGAAGTTCAGAGAGCTTAAGTCAATTGCCCAAAGCTACCCAGTTAGTAAATAACAGAGCTGAGATTTGAACCCACAGCATCAATGCTCAGAGTCTATGCTCTTAACCACTCTTCTGTGTCACTCCTCTAGATGGAAATGAAAATGAATGCCTGAACATTGTTCTACGCTCTTAGAAGTCATAATGAAATAGGTGATAAAAGCCCGGTTTTTGCATATGATCCAGCAATCCCACTCCTGGGCATATATCTGGAAAAGATGAAAACTAGTTCAAAAAGATATATGCACCTCAATGTTCATAGCAGTACTATTTACAACAGCCAAGACATGGAGGCAACCTAAGTGTTCATCGACAGATGAATGGATAAAGATGTGGTTTATATGTATACAGTGGAATACTACTCAGCCATAAAAAAGAATGAACTAATGCCATTTGCAGCAACATGGATGGACCTAGAGATTATCATACTAAGTGAAGTAAGTCAGAAAGAGAAAGATAAATACTACATGATATCACTTATATGTGGAATCTAAAAAAATGATACAGATGAACTTATTTACAGAACAGAAATAGACTCACAGACACAGAAAGCAAAGTTATGGTTACCAAAGGGGAAAGGGAGAGGGGGAGGGATAAGTTAGGAGTTTGAGATTAACAGATACACACTACTATATAAAAAATAGATAAACAACTAGGACCTACTGTATAGCACAGGGGACTATATTCAGTATCTTTTAATAACCTATAATGGAAAAGAATCTGAAAAAGAATAGATATATATGTATAACTGAATCACGCCACTATATACCTGAAACTAACACAGCATTGTAAATCGACTATATTTTAATTTTTAAAAAACTCTGGGTTTCAGAAATCAGACAGGAGTTAGAATTCCTTCCCACTGCTGGCCTCTGTCTCCAGGAAGGCAGGGACCATGTTAGCTTGACACCTGTGGGTCCCCTAACATCAAGCCTAAGACACAGTGGTACTCACTAAATATTTGCTGATTGAATGAATGAGTGAATTCATTTACCAACAAAAGGATCTTGGAAGAACCCCCTAATCTGTCTTCCCTCTGGGTCCTCCCACGTATCAGTTCCTCCTTACAGAGAAACTGCGAGGATGCAACGAAGTTAGGTATTTCAGAGGCATAACATATAGTTTTGCTCAGTAAATAAGTCTGACGCCCCTGCCGCGTGTCACATTCCTGGAGCACAGGCGGTTGCTGTTAAGGAACGTGGCACCTGGCTTTGGAAGACAAATCAGCAGAGAGGAGACATTTGTTATTCGGGGGCGAGAGCAGGGGAGTAAGGAGGGTGGTCCAGAATCCAACTCTTCTTCACATTAGCACCCTCCAGTCCTTTCCAGCATGCCCCCATGGCGGGCAGCGTGGGTAGGCACTGGCACCTACCTGCCCCTGCCCCTGTGGAACTCTGAAGGACCCATCCTCACTCTCCCAGCCCCAGCTTCTTCAGGGGTCCCAGAGATGTGACTCAGATTCAGCCCGTCAGGTACCTGCTCGTGGGGAGGGGTTAGCCAGGGATCAAGTCCACTGCCCTTCGCGCAGTGCGTCTGTGCTGTGGGTCCTACGTATGCTGTGGGTCTAGCCACCTGTTATTTACCCGATGCCTTCCCTAATATCTTTTCAACATTTCCCTTTGTACTGAGGCAGCTGTTAGGGGCTTAACTATGTCCCTGCAAAATTCCCATGTTGAAGTCCCTAGCCCCCAGGACCTCAGAATGTGTCCGTATTTGGAGATAGAATCTTGAAAGAGGTAATTAAGTTAAAATGAGGTCATTAGAGTGAGCCCTAATCCAGTATGACTGGTGTCCTTATAAGTACCAAGAGGAAATTAGAACATAGACACACCCAGAAGGAAGAGACCATGTGAAGACACAGGGAGAAGATGGCCGTCTACAAGCCAAGGAGACACGGCTCAGAAGAAAACAAACTTGCCAACACCTCGATCTTGGACTTCCAGCCTCCAGGACTGTGAAAACATAAATGTCTGTTGCTTAAGCTCCCCAGCCACTCCCAGGCTGTGGTACTCTGTATGGCAGCCCTAGCTGACTAATACAGCTTCCGGGTCAGTTTCTGTTATCTGCAGTCCTTCAGTGGCATAGCCCATGACTTTCTAATCTGAGAAGTGGGTGAAAAACAGCACAGGATGGAAATTAAGGCCTTCGACCTTGGGACCAGGCCACCTGGGTTCAGATGCTAGCCCTGCCGCTTCTACCTGCAGGATGCTGGGTGAGACACATGACCTCCCCATGAGCCTCATCTGAAAAAGGGGCTGATAGTTGTACTTTTCTGATGGGATTGCTACAAGTAGGACCAATATATGAAAAACACTTAGAACGGTGCTTGGCACAGAATAAGTGCTACATGGATGTTAGTTATTATTTCTATGGTCCTCTTCGTGGAAAGACACATGCTCTAAGAGAGCCAGAGGAGTCCTGTCCTAGAGATGGGCTTGGACCTGCGCTCTACCCAGCTTTCCACGAGGATTTTCTGTCTCTCCCAGGGCTACCCGCCATGTTTTAAGCCACGGAACCACAAAAAGGGAGCTGGAAGAGCTCCACCACCTCACCCCTTTCTCCCCGCCACCGCCACCACCTTTACAGTGGAGCACAGTATGGAAACAACCATTTCTAGTCCAAGCCACCTATTTTATGCAGGAGGGAACTGAGGCTCAGAGAGGAAACGCCCTGCCCCCAAGATCACACAGCCAGCTCCTAGCAAGGCTGAGAGCGGGAGTTTGGCCTCTGTTTTTGACGCAGGGAATAAAGAACCACCAAAAGAAACAGTTACGACCTCCAGAAGCCAGAGAAGGAAATGATGTGAAGCGAAGAGGAAACGGAATTTCCTGCTGCCTGGGACATCCGTCCTCGGAGGAAATTAGCGAACAACGGAGAGACTTGAAAGTCGGCTTGCCGGCCCCTCCCGCGCCCTTTCCCATAGACAGCCCGGCCCTGGGGCTGCTGGGTGCCCTCGGAGCCAGTGTACCCTCCCTCGCCTCTCCAGCTGAATGTCTTCCATTATCTTTCCTCCCCGTCACCGTGGTTTGGCATGCTGTGGCCTCCTAAAAGAGACACTGAGCAAAACAGAGGAAGCTGGGTCCAGGGCGACATCGAAACTCTTCAATAAAGGGCACAGTACCGACCCTGGCCATCGGCCTGCCCACGGGCCAGAGGACTGGAGCAGGGCTCTGCCCTCTAGTCGATCTTGAAGTGGTCTGGGGGGTCTTGGGAGGAGGGTCCAGGGTGCCCAGCTGTGAGTGAGGGCAATATGGGTGCTTAGAATAGCACTGGCTGTTTATGTACCACCAATGTGCAGCACTGCTTCAACCTTTTAATACCCAGTGTTGGCTGCAATTCAGCACTGACTAAACCCAGACAGCTGACTACCAACCAGCACCCAGCTGGACACCTCCAGGGCTCCAGCCGGCATTGAAGGCCCTCCGAGATCCATCCGACCCCTGGGTCACTTCCTAGGTCCATCTCCCACTTTCTCTCTCTGTGTGAGGTTGTGTGGTGTCATGGAAAAGGCAAGGGATGTGGAGTCGGAAAGATCTGGATTAAAATTCTTGCTCTGCCACTTACAAGCTTACAAACTAAGGTGAACTCAGGAGACAAAGTTCTCTGAGAATGATTCATAGCAAAGAACAGCCAGCCATCAATCCCTGGCTCTGTGCCAAGCATCCTAAGCGCTCATTGAGTCCTCACAACCACCCTATAAAGAAGATCCCCTCTGGGGCTTCCCTGGTGGCACAGTGGTTGAGAGTCCGCCTGCTGATGCAGGGGACGCGGGTTCGTGCCCCGGTCCGGGAAGATCCCACATGCCGCGGAGTGGCTGGGCCCGTGAGCCATGGCCGCTGAGCCTGCGCGTCCGGAGCCTGCGCTCTGCAACGGAAGAGGCCACAACAGTGAGAGGCCCGCGTACCGCAAAAAAAAAAAAAAAAAAAAAAGAAGATTCCCTCTGTAGCCTTGTTTTACAGACAAGGAAACTGAGGCACCAGGGCCAGTTCAATAGCTCATCCAAGGTCATCAGCTGCCAAGTTGCAGGGTGAGAAGCCTGCCCAAGGTCAAGCCTGTGCACCTGACTACACCATTATGCGTCCCTGTTAAGTGGGGTAGCTAAACTAACCTGCAAAACGGCACTGACCCCTCTAAAGCCTCCATGTGGGTGGATTCCCTCCCCTTCCCATCCCCCACAGGTTCTCACTGTCCCTGTGCTCAACCCCAAGACGCCAGGAGGAACCCCACCTATGCGCTTCCCTCACACAGTCTCACCTGCCCGTGAAGCTGCCTCCTTGCTCACTCTCCACCCAAGCCCTTCTGTCTGCAAAGCAGCAAGAAACTGTTAGAAAAAGTCAGATGGGCGGTACTGATCAGAAGCAGACGGGGCGGGGGGGGTGGGGGCTTTCTCCTCCACTGACCCGCTGCAAGGTCTTGGATGCACTGCCCCTCTCTGGGTCTCAGTTTCCTTGTCCATAAGGTCAGAAGCAACAGCACCTAACACACAAGGTTGTAGTAAAGGGTTAATGAAAGTCTGTGTGCAGTATGCCAGGCACACAGCAGCTGCTCAAGAAACTCTGCTGCTGTGGACGAGGCTCGCCTACGAGCCAGGGAACTAACTGGTTGGTGGAATCTCTAGTCGGCATCGATCTGAATCATTCCGGAAATGTTTCACTACAGGATCCACCTAAGCGGGGGACAGCAGCCTGCTTGTGAATCCCCTACAGGTCCTTGGGTGTTCCATCTCCAGCTAGGAAGCGGGCAGCCTAGGTCTCTCAGGGAAGATCAAGGGCCCTCAAAGTACTTCTCCCAGCTCACCCAGCCTCCCCATCACCACTCCTTGGAATTCCCACCCACGCTTCATCATCACACACCGTGTGGCCTTCCCCAAAGTCTGTACCAGAAGAGGCCACCCCGGACAATGGAGCCGACCCCAAGAGACAGACAGCCGTCCTCCCCAGCCACCCCAGCACTGCCTTCAGTGTCACTGACCAGTGCTTTCTAACCACAGCCCTACCAAAAGTGACTGAATCCAACCAGGTGGTCTTGGGGCCGCGTGCAGGACAGCTGCCCACTGAGATGGCAGTGCCCAGGTCTCAGCCTCACACCTCCACCTCAATGGCTCTATCAGCCACCTCGTTAATGGGAAGAGAGGCCTCTGACTCTGGATGCCAAACAGGTGTTGCCCGTCCACGTCTTCCCTGCATCCTTCCCCTCCTCCAGCCAGGCTTCCACCAATAGCATCCTGCCAGCCCCTTCCACAACCACCCCGGCAAGGCCCACTCTGAGCAGAGAGGGAGGAGTGGGCAGGACAAGAAGACAGGAAACTGGCGGGGAGGGGGGACTGTGAGATACTCATCTTGGACCTTATATCCATTCAAGAGGGAACCCAAGAGTTGGCACCATCATTTACAACGACCATCTCATCTTTCGGGATGGAAAAGGGGGGTCCAGAGAGGGGGTGACTTGGGCAAAGGCTGGAATAAAACTCCTGCTGGAGCCCAGCCTGGGTTCTAGAGCACTGCCTTCTACCAATCAGATCCATTCTCGCCCTCAGCCCTCAGACCCACCCAACACACACGCGGCCAGCACCCCCCGGGTGCCTGGAGGGCTCTAATTTGGACAGAGCCATGGTATTTCACACCTGAGATCTCCCCGAGTCCCAACAGCCACACCCGGCATCCTCTGCAAATGCACATTTCTCCCCAGTGCCTGAGTCTGCACTGTCTTTGAGAAACACGATGACGAGCTGACTCCAGCTTGGCAGAAAGACCCAACCTCTCAGCGATGCTACATGGAGTCTCCAAGCTCAGCACCTCTGAAGCCACAAGCACGGAATGATGCCTGGCTAGACGGGTGGGTGGGCAGGTAGACGAACAGAAGAAATCATGTTTTTCCGTCACATCATCTGTGATTTTTTTAAGGACTGGAAGTCGGCAGTTTCCAGGCATGCGGCTGTTTTCTGCCTGGTGAGCACACAGCCCTCCCCCATGGGCTCTCTCATTAGAGCCGAGTCAAAGGTCATGGGCCCATGTCAATATCTGGGACTTCAAATCCATTTCCTCAGCTTCCAAACTCCTGGTCAGATCGGGGAAACAGAGGTAACACAAATCTCGTTTGGTTAAGACCACAGGCCCTGGAACAAGGCTGCCATTTCCTCTGTGTAAACTTGGGCAGGTTATTTAACTGCTAAATAATTCAGTTTCCTCCTCTGGGGACAAAAAATAACTTTTCAGAGGTTCTTTTGTGTATGTGTGTATATGAATAGAGCAAAGCACTTGACTCCAGCTGAACCTGAAACTCTATGACCCCAGGCACTGGGGAAGGGATGAGGTGTCACCCTGCACACAGCCAGGCTGCTTATGATGGGATATGGCTGTGACAATTACAAGGGGTGGGACAGGATGAATTGGAGAGGGCTGTGAATGGCGTGACAATGTAGGAATGGTTTGGGGCTCTGTAACTTGGAGTAAAAGAAGATTCCCCACAGCAATGGCAAAATAATTGATCTGTATAACCCCTGAGGAGGTGAATCCTGGTGACCCCTAGGGTCTTCCGTTCCGAGCTGGGGAGAGTGTGCCTCCTAGGAGGAGGCAGTTAAGCTGAGCTTAACTGCTTTGCCCAGGCACAGAAGAGAGATGGTAAGGCCCCAGAGGAAACCTGGGAGAGGACAGCTGATTGAAGACACAGGGTCTGGGCCAGACTCAGTTAACCCGGGGCAAGTCACTTAACTTCTCTGTGCCTCAGTTTCCCCCTCCGGAAATGGGGATGCTAATTGTTCCTTGATTCATTGAGTTGCAGTGGGAATTCATGGGTTCATATGCACCTGGAACACAACCTCCTCCGTGGCAAGGAGGCCTGAGGGTCTAGAATTCCCAGGGGGTATCATCTCAATTGAATGCTTCTTTCCCTAAAAGAATCCAAAGCCTTTTCAGAGACTGCTCACTCGGTTTACACAGCTCTCCACATGGCAGTTTCCTCCAAGCTCACTACCATTGTCTCTACCTCACTAGGGTGTCAGAGGTGTGGAGAAAGCGTCCTCCGAAAATACGGGGCATCACGCGAGGAGAGCGATGTCCTGGAGAGCGGCAGCCACCAGGAACGCGAGTCCGCACCCTCAAAGCCCGCTCGCATGATGGAGCGACCTTCCTCACCGGGGACCATAGGCCTTCACCAGAACCGGGAAAACATGAAATGAAACCAGACAATCCATAATTAGAATGGTAATAAAGGCAGGGGGAGGAGTAAGGCAGTGAACTCTATTAATAGCGCTGATAAATGTTCTGGGAAAGTACTGCTGTGTTCTGAACCTGCCCGTGGGAAGTGTTGCTTACACTTATTTGCATATTAATTTGGAAGGAAAATGCCGGGCTCTTTCTGCTGGGATAAATCAATTCCAGGGGAAGTTCTCAGATGGGAAGCTGCTAATTCTTCTTCTCTTTTCCACCCAGCACAAAGACACCCATTTGTTTCCAGGAAAATATTTTTAAGAGCCACCGCGGTGTGAGAAAAACCAGGCCAGAGAACTCCAGGCAAAGTGCAGAATTTGCCGATGGCTGGAGCCGCGATGGGCTTCCTAAGGTCCAGCTCAGTGGTGGCTCAGAAGCCTGACAGGTCCTGGCTTCTCTGAAACAACACATTTGGAGCAAGTATGCAAAGTAGGTTCACCTCGAATCCCAGGGTTTATAGACTGGTACTGGCTGTTAATGGAACATGGAGTTGAGAATTTGAAATCCAGGATTTGAGATCCTAGAAGACAGAGTGCAGTGATGTATTAGTGATGTCTGCCCTGGGTGAGGGTCCGGTGGGAGGAGTCATGTCTGCCATGCTGCCTTAAGGAGAATCATGCTTCATATTCTGGAGCAGAACTTTATGAACAGGCCTTCTGCGGCACAGTGAGGCAGGCAGGGTTGAGAATGGGAATAAAACTGCAGAGCAGCCAAGCAGATAAGAGACAGTCCAAGGAATGGGGTGAGAGAGGACGTAATTGAATACCAACATTTTTTGAGCAACTACTGTGCGTTGGATACAGTGTCAGATCTGAGGAGTACAGAGATGACTAAGATTACATTTTCTTAGACAGATACCATATGACGTCACTTACATGTGGAATCTAAAATGTGACACAAATGAACTTATCTCTGAAACAGAAACAGACTCACAGACATAGAGACTTGTGGTTGCCAAGGGGCGGGGGTGGGGGAGGGATGGATTGGGAGTTTGCGGTTAGCAGATGCAAACTAGTAGGTATAAGATGGATAAACAACAAGGTCCTACTGTATAGCACAGGGAACTATATTCAATATCCTGTGATAAACCATCATGGAAAAGAATATGAAAAATTATATATATATATATATATAAATAACTGAGTCACTTTGCTGTAGAGCTGAAATTAACACAACATTGTAAATCAACTATACTCCAGTCAAATAAATTTTTTTAAAAGATAATGCTTTCTTTCAAGAAATTAAATCTAATGAAGAAGACACGCATGTAAACAGGACTTATCACGTAATGAGATATCACTCCTCTGCTTCTTCTAATGACTGGGCTGCCTCTTTCCACACCCTCCACAAGTCCTACTTCTCCATTTCTCCTCTTATTTACTAATATTCCCCAAGTTCCCTCCTTGGACCGTTTAGCTCCTCTCCTCACTGAACATACTCTGAAGGGACTCTCTTTTGTTCCCCAAGCTAGAGCTTCCTCCCCTGCACCAATGGCTCCGAAAAATCTGCCTCAAGGCACAGTTTTTCTCCCTAACACCATTCCCAGGTGCACATTGGACATCTCCACTAACACCATTCCCAGGTGCACACTGGACATCTCCACTATTACAATCCCATTTTACAGATGCGGAAACCGAGGCATGGAGGGATTCACATGATAACAGGTGGTAGAGTGAGGATTAGACTTGCTCTCCCTAGAGCATCCTCCCCTGCAGGGAGAGGGAGCATGGTGCAGGGGCAAAAGGCAAGGGGTCCAGGACCAGATAACTCGTGGTCCAATCCCAGCTGTTTCCTACTGGCCGGATGGTCACCTACTTCCCTGAGCCTCGACACCCTCACTAACATGGAGAAAGTCACAGCACCTGCCTCATAGGTTTGTCATGAGGATGACATGAGTTCAAAGATGTAAAGACAGATGACACCTGGCACACAGCAAGAGTTGGTCCCCCTTCGATTCTTTTTTTTTTTAAACAAGTTTCTTTTCTTTTTTAAAAAAATTTTATTTATTTATTTATTTATTTATTTATTTATGGCTGTGTTGGGTCTTCGTTTCTGTGCGAGGGCTTTCTCTAGTTGCGGCGAGCGGAGGCCACTCTGCATTGCGGTACGCGGGCCTCTCACTGTCGCGGCCTCTCTTGTTGCGGAGCACAAGCTCCAGACGCGCAGGCTCAGTAGTTGTGGCTCACGGGCCTAGTTGCTCCGCGGCATGTGGGATCTTCCCAGACCAGGGCTCGAACCCGTGTCCCCTGCATCAGCAGGCAGATTCTCAACCACTGCGCCACCAGGGAAGCCCCCCCTTAGATTCTTATATGCTACTTTCTGTCTTCCCCACCGGCACCGAAAGCCCCCAGGACAGGGATGTTGTTCGGTTCACCACTGGATCCTTAGCATCTAGAATAGTTCCTGGCACTGATCTGAGGTCAATTTGTAGAATATTTGTTCAACACAGTTCTGCCGGGCACAAAACATGGCAGAGACGAAAGGATTCGGGAGGCAGTAGAAGAAAAGGATTTTTTCTACTAGGAAGAAATGTAAAGAGATTGTCAAAACATGAAATGCTGAGATCTGTGACCCCAAAACCCTAGGCTTTGGGGTCAGATAAAACTGGGGTGCTGGTCAGGAGGTGGGCCATCATGCGGACCTTCACATATGGGAGCCTGCTTCCTCACCTGAAAAGTGGGAGTTCTCATCCCGCATGGAGGGGTATCAGGGGGCAGAAGAGATCACCTGCGTGTCTGCAGGTACTTAGTAAATTTCAGTCTCCTTCCTCCTCAGGGTCCCTGCAGAACCCTCTCCCACCTCGTGCATCTCCTCGATCCTCCTGACGGAGTGGTGGCTGCCCGTACCAGCAGGGACCCCACATTTATCCGCCAGACCTCACCTGCACTCCATGATAGAAGAGATGCGCTTTTTCTACTACGCTCTGCACAGGAGGGGGGGGGGGTGGTTAAGCTCCTGTTTTTGTGTTTACAATGCAAAATTTGTCAACTTGGCACAGTTGACGGGCTGCCTCTGTGCTCTTTTAATTGCCTTCCCTGCGCGAAAGCATCTGTATGTGTGTGCGCGTGTTTCCTGGGAAGGACTTGCTGGCTGGCTTGGGCAGAAAAGGAGCTGATTTCAGAAGATGGGTCTGTCTCTTGGGATGTCTGCCCATGACCCCAACCTCGAGAGGCAGTGTGGGGTGGGATAAGGAACCCTCTCTGGGAGTCAGGAGACTTGGACTCAGGTCCACTCTCAGCCCCTTGAATTATAGTCAAGAGCAACAAAATCAATAATAATAGTGTGACAAGGACGAAAATGGGCTTTTCCTAGCTCAATTTCAATGTCAGACCCCAAGACATTCTACATTTGAAGGTGAGTATTTGACCCCCGCCCCCTCCAGGAGGTAGGAAGCAGGAGGTAACTGAACATCTGCTTTGCAGTCATTGGCTGACCACCCCCTCTGGCCTGTTCAATGGCAGAACAGTCTCAGGAAGGTCTGGATACTGGGTGACTTTTTTTAAATTTATCTTATTGAAGTAGAGTTGATTTACAGTGTTGTGTTAATTTCGGCTGTACAGCAAAGTGATCAGTTATAAGGATATTGGGTGACTTTTATTTGGAGTGTTTGGGGTGCTGTGAACTGACCTCTATCCAAGATGATGGAATGGGGGTGAGGGTACTTTCTTCTCCCCTCAAACCTAGAGAGATGGGCTTCAAGGGGGCCAATGGGAGGCTTTCTGCTGGTTTTGGGTGGTTTGTACACTGTGGCTTCTATGTGTTGCTTGCCTAAGGAGCCTAGGGGTGAAGGGCTGCAGCTATGGGCCTGGACAGTGAGGCGGGAAAGAAAGATGCTACCTCAGGATCTCGATACACAGCCGCGAGGTGTGGGCAAAGCTGGGCCAGACCTGGGCCACAGGGAGCGAGCCAGCCCAGAGCTCTCCTAAGGTGACCCCGAGATCAGGCTAGACAGCCAGATTCCCAGGTGTAAAGGAAGGAAATCTAAGTGGGCAGTAGGTCATCTTGTGGCCCTGAGGGGAGCTGAGACAAGCTAAAGATGGATGAATGCCAGACAAAGAGAACCTGATGCGTCTCCGTGAGTCCGTGAGTCTCCAATGAGCTCACGGACCCACTGAATGAACCAACCTGGACCTCCCCAACCTCAGGACTTCGTATTGGGTGAGGTCCCACGTTTTCCTCGTTGCTTAGGTCACCAGAGCTTTCTGTCTCTTGAACCCAAGCCGAGTTGAGTAACTTGTCCTAAAGTTCTCAACTAGTAAGTAGAAGAGTTAAAACTTGGTGACGGATCTGTGAGCCCAGGGCTTGTCACGAGTCACTGTGCTGAGGCATCCGTGGGAAAAGTGCTATGTGAGCCCAGGTCACCGATGTGTCAGCCCAAGTCACACCTGAGACGCAGGCAGCAGGGGAACCTGAAGACACAGACCTTAAGATGCTTTAAGAGGGCAAAAGTAGAAGCTGAAAGCACACATCAGGATATAGGAAATTAACAGATACACACTACTATATATAAAACAGATAAACAACAGGACCTACTCTACAGCACAGGGAACTAGATTCAATATCTTGTAATACCCTATGATGGAAAAGAACCTGAAAAAGAATTTATATATATATCTCACTTTGCTGTACCCCTGAAACTAACACAGCATTGTAAATCAACTATAATTCAACTTAAAAAAAATGTTTTAAGGATATAGGAAGTACTCAGTAAAAGTGTATTCTGAGAAACCATTATAGATCAGAGGGAAATGGGGAGACACAATAGCTAAATGCAATATGGTAGCTGGGATTGGATCGTGGAAGAGAAAGAGGACATTAGTGGAAAACTGATGAACTCCAAATAAAGTCTGGAGTTCGGTTAAAAGTAATGTACCAATGTCAGTTTCTTGGCTTTGACAAATGTACCGCAGCAATGGAAGATGGTAACGGTGAAAGAAACTGGGGGGATGGTACACGGGAACTCTCTGCACTGTCTTTGCAACTTTTCTATACTAAACCTAAAATGATTCTGAAATCTAAAGTTTCTTTTTAAAAAGTTTATTAAATGACTGATGAATGTGTAAGAAGTCTAGGTCCAGGGATTAACGGAATACCTATCTTTCATTATAGTTACTTAAGTAACTATACCTACAATCGGCCGTTCCCACATCTCTTTCAGTCCCTTCAATAGCCCTGGGAGGAGTGCAGCACACAATACTTGGCACATAGTAGGCTCTCAGTAAATATCCACCGACTGGATGAATTAATCCTCTTTGCCCTTAAGGAATTTGAAGCTGAAAGAGGCCAAGTCCCTGTACCCATGACTCCAAGGCTCACGCTCCTTGACTCCACCACCCTCCCAGCATTAGGGGTAGAGCCATGTCAGAGCCTGGGATTCTCTCCGCCACCACTCTGGGCCACAGCTGCTCAACTTCACGGTTTATGCTTGAGAAACCTAAAAGCAAGACGCTACAGCCTCTCCCTGTCCCAGAAAGCAGCACCATAAATCTCAATTCTGAAATTTAATAATATGTGTTTTCGCATTTATGGCATCATTATTACAATCCACTTGCTTGGGCTCAAGGTGGCTGTAGGCAATTATTTCATTTGACGGACTCAGCCCGCCCGCCGCACCTGTGACCTGGCCTCCCCTAACGGAGGGACAAGCGGGCCAAGGTAATTCCGAATGGCATGGGGGGACAGAGTTCCAATTAATGGTGTTCAGGAGGTTAGGGGGGGCCCTTTTCCTGCAGTTCATAACTACCTCCTGAGGCTTTCCATCGCTCTAGTGTTTAGGGACCCACCTGCCTTGGTGGCAAGAATTCTAACAAAAGAACTCAAAGGAAATTGAAGAGATACAGTGGAAAAGTGAAATTGGCTAATCCCCTTCCTGCCACTCACTCCTCCCCTAGACATGACAATCCTATCCATCCTTCAGAGTCCAAGTCAGACTCCACCCCCAAGACACACACACACACACACACACACACACACACACACACACACACACTCACTCACTCACTCACACACGTTCCCAATGGCAATGAATCTTTCACTCTTCCAAGTGTCCTGTATTCCTATCATAGCACCAGTCAGAGTCAGCCTGGATTGGAGAACTCGTTTATTCATTGATTCACTCATTCACTTGATGAATATTTATTGAGAATTTACTATGTGCTATGTTCTATAGATATAACATTGACCATAACAGACACGAACCCTACCCTCACAGAGCCAGCCATCTAGTTGCTTATATGTGAGTCTGTCCCCACTCCCCATTGAATGGTGGGTTTCTGGAAGTAGGGATCTATATCTTCATCTCTGATCCCCAGTAGCTAGCACAACACCTGGCATACAGTAGGAGCATAATACGTGCTTGCTGAGTGATTGAATCAATGAATCACTCAACACTAAAACCGAGACTGCTTATCATACTTAAAACTCTCAGGTGTCCCCCGCCCCCCATTGTCTGCAACAGGGCCAGCAAACTGCAGCCCATGGGCCAAATCTGGCCTATCACCTGTTTTTGTAAATAAAGTTTTATTGGAACACAGCCACACTCATTTATTTATGTATTAACAATGGCTGCTTCCACATTACCATGCAGCATTGAGTAGTTGAGACAAAGACTGTATGACCCACAAAGCCGAAAAATACTACTGTCTGGTCCTTTGCCAAAAAAAAGGTTTGATGACCCTGGTCTGTAAGATAAAGCTTGAACTTCTTAGAGGAGCCCAGGGTCCTGTCCAGCACACATCTCTCCACTCTGTCCTGTGTTCTGGCCACACCAAATCACAGTCCCGTCGTGGATCCAGCCTGCTAGGTCCTGATTCCCTGCTCTCTTCGCTTTGCTCAAAATAGTTGTATCTCCAAACCTTTCCACCCAGATGACTACAAGACTTTGCAGAGAATCTGTTCAAGCATCTGCTCAGGTTGTCTGCCTCATCTTCCTCCCCTCCCCGCATCCTCTGACCAGATTCAGGGCTTCTCCTGGGCTCCAACACAGCCGTATTTTTCTCTCTTATGGCTGTTATCACCCAAACTGGAATTACCTCTCTCCTAGTTTTTCTCCCCAACTGGTTCAAGTTTCCTGCAGGCAAGGACTTGTCATGGATGTGATTGTTTTGGTGATGTCTTGTGTGTCGGTGTCTTCCAGCAGCTAACCCAGGACTTGGCACAGGGTAAGTTCTCGGTGAATGAACTGCGTAGACCTGGATGCCTTTCTGTCACTTCTCTCATTTCCATGCTCCCCAGTCCCCCACCCGCAGTGCCCAGCCTCCCACCGACTCAAAGAAAACAGAAGCACAGAGGTCAAGGAGAAAATCCCAGTTATATAAACTGGGGATAATGTAGGGTCTGGTACCCGTAGACGAGAGCAGAGAACAATGGGTCTCCTGCATGTTCTTATAACACAGCAGAGGGCAGGAATGGGCAAGGGCAGAAACCCAGGAGTGACCCCGAAATCAGGTTCCAGTTGGCTGCCTCACTGGGAGACCAGCTGGGGGTGCCTTCAGTGGCAGCTCAGAGCCAGAGGTGCCACCAGGGTCTGGCTAAAGGTGGGGAGATGTAAGTGGGCCAAGCCCACCAGTTGGCACTGAGGTTGCTTAAGTGTTTTCTGCCTCCAGATTGGCTTTACCTGGAAAGCAAGGCTGTGGATGTGGGAGCAGGAGTAGCGTGTAAGACACTGCAGAGGGAAAGGGCAGATGGGTAGGGGAAGATAGCAATTCACCCTGTGGCATCAGCTCAGCCTGTGGTTCCCTGTTATTGTGATATCATACAATGTCCCTCTACGTGCCCACGCCCATGCCCCTGCGCCCCACGCCACGATCTTTTTCTTTTAAGATTTATTGTTTATTTATTTATTTAATTTTTATTTTTGGCTGCATCGGGTCATAGTTGCGGCATGCAGGATCTTCCTTGAGGCATGCGGGATCTTTTGTGGCGGCGCACGGGCTTCTCTCTAGTTGTGGCGCGCAGGCTCCAGGGCACGTGGGCTCTGTAGTTTGCAGCACGCAGGCTCTCTAGTTGAGGCCCGCAAGCTCAGTAGTTGTGGCGTGCTGGCTTAGTTGCCCCGCAGCATGTGGGATCTTAGTTCCCTGACCAGAGATCGAACCCGCGTCCCTTGCATTGCAAGGCGAATTCTTTACCACTGGACCACCAGGGAAGTCCCCACACCACAATCTTGACATCTGTGACTTCAAAAAGCTATAGCAAGACTGAACCCAGGCAAATATAGAGGGGATAACTTTCGAGGTTTGCAAAAAATGGAGACTGGCTACCTGATAGATGAACCAGGAGTCATCTGAGATGGACAGGACAGCAATCAATCTCTGTCTCAAATTCCCAAGAGGTAAGAGCCCAGAAAGCATTGGTCTGACAAATCGTCTGGGGCTGACCCTCTCTGGATTCTCTCTTTCTTACAGTTCAAATTTTGTTCTCTGCCCAAGAAGTTGGGAGATTTTGGCTTGGACCTCTTGACTTATGTTTTGGAAAGTGATGACATGAACTTGGAATGTGTGTTTTGCCCCTGGCACCAGGACTGCCCTCCGGGAAGCAGTGGCTTTTGAGATTCTGGGATAAATGGAAATGAGAGAAATACCATGACTAATAAGATCTTAGAAGATTTTCTAATTTCTTAAAGAATATTGGTATGATGGGAGCAAGGCATTGATGTTTCTCAGTGAACCAAGGTAGACCAAAGTTTCTGTGTCAATTAAAATGAAACTTTTCTAAAACCTTCTCTCCTTGCAAACATTCCCAGTCCTCACACAGTTCTAGCCCCTTCCCCCATCTCTATTTCCCTGAAATGAGCTGCATCCCATAAGTGATGAGGGGTACATCACGAAGGAATGACCTTCACCCCAAGTCATCCTTTCAGGCTTCTCATTTTAGGGGGTAAATTCTCAGCCTATTATGCTGCTACTGTGGGCTCTGGAGAGTTTCCACGTGATCAAACATTCATTCAACTTCTTCACATAGAGATGACTTATGCCCCCTCCAGGTCCAACCACAGGAGATCAGAAAATCCCTGAATTATATGATTTCTCTGCATCATTTAGGACAGTGTTTCTGAATGTATGGTCTCCAAGTCAGACGCAGCAGGATCTCCTAGGGTTCTTATTAAAAATGCTTGAACGGCCCTCAAAACCTACAAAATGGGAATCTGGGATAATGTTGACCATCTGCGTTTTACATGTTCTGGGGAGTCTGAGAACCGTAGGGAACCATAAAAAAGATCACACCCAAAGATAAATGGAAATGCATGTTCACGCTGGAGACTATAAACGCCAACCAAAGCCAATGTGGCCCTCAATACCCCCATTTAACAAGATGCACTGAATCGGGCGCCCTCTAACCTCCATTCTCTACCTCCCTAGAGGAAGCGCCACGAGCTCCCGTTTGCAGTGGCCGCAGTGGCCTCCTGACTAGTGTCCGTACTTTGTCCCTCAGCCCCCATGATCTCCTCCCCCCAAAGCAGTCAGAGTGCCCGTCTTGTAAAGTAAGTTACATCATGTCACTTCTCCGTTCTCTACCCTCCAACGGCTTCCCAGCACACTTGGAACCCAGCCAATCCCACGCTCTTACCATGGTCCACTGGGCTCTACATGACCTGGCCTCCACCTGCTCTCCAAAAGGGTCCACTCTCCCCTCGCTTCTGTGCTCCAGGCACCCTGCCCCTGCTGTTCCTTTGAGCACATGGGCCATGTGCTGACCTCAGGCTCTTAGCATCTACTGGCCCCTCTGCCTGGAAGCCCTTCCCTCTGATACCCACTTGGCTCCCTCCCTCACTTCCTGGAGCTCAAGGTCACCTCCTCCACAAGGCTTTCCCTGTTCACCCCATCTACAAAAGCACCCCCATCACTTTCTATCTCTTTATCTTACTTTCTGTTTCCTGATATTATATTACACATTTATTTGTATATATTGATGAAGTTCATCTTACTTTCTGTTTCCTGATATTATATTACACATTTATTTCCTGATATTATATTACACATTTATTTGTCTATCATGTATTGTTGCTCTTCTCCACTAGAATGGAATCTTCACAGAACAGTGTGTCAGTCAGGATAAGCCAGGTTCTGCCGCACAAACAAACAACTCCAAAAGCTCAAGGGCTTAGAAGCACAAGGGCAAGTTGTTTAACCTCTCTGTGTTTGAGTTTCCTCATTGCTAAGGTGGAGTAATACTGTTATTTTTCACTTCCTGTCCAACATGGATCAGCTGTGGGCTCTACTCCCATGTTACCATCATCCTCACTCAAAGACCTAGGTTGATGGACAAGCCACTATATGGAAATTGCAGGTGACTTGCCAGATGGAAAAGAGAATGTGGCAAAGCATGACATGGCTGGTATACAACATCCCATTCAGATTTCGCTGGCCAAGGCTGAATTCAATGAGGTGGGGAAGTATAATCCTTCTCCAGGAAAGGAAGTAGAGTTTGGGGAACGGTAACAAGTCTGCTAAAGGCTAGGAAATTTGTTTTATTTGTTTCTCTGTCTCTAGTGCCCAAAACAGTGCCTGGTATGATTAGGTGCTCAATTATTGGATGGGTAGAGGTCTGGATCCTAACGTTGGATGGCAGCTTGACTTAATTCTAAGGTTGTGTGTGCTGGGGCTGATGCTGTCCCATATAAGATAGGCTCAGTGGTATCTGACGCATTCAAAGATCCAGCTACGGGAGCTGAAAAAACCGTGGCAGCGCAACTGACAGCAGCCTTAGATGCCTAGAGCCAGAAGGAAACATCAAGACCACTACTCCAGTCTCCCTCCCGATGAAGGAGTTCTCCTGTCCTCCCCAGAGAATCCCATTGCAGGGAGGTGCTTAGGCAGGGCAGATCCCAAGGCACAGACCAGCAGCACATACACGCAGGAACCCAGGGTTCAAAGTTGGGGACTCAGATATCCAGGCCAAGTTGGGTCACTCAGGAGACCTGGGTCAAAGGCAGCTGGGAGGCCAGGATGTCAGAGCTTGGAAAACAGAAAAGCACCCCAAAAAGGGCTTCTTCAGGGAGAGATGATGATTCTGAGACCCAGAGAGGAGCAGTGACTTACCCCAGGTCACACAGCTAGGAAGTGGCAGAGGCAGGATTTGAACGAGGATCCTCCTCTCCTAGCCCAGTGCAAACAGCAGGCTGGGAACAGCAATGATGATGATAACAGTATTAAGAGGTGTTAATAGTGTCCTCTTACCATGTGCACTATTGTAAGCACTTTTCATGAATTTTCTCACATAATCGCCAAAATAAGCCTATGACGTAAGTAGTTATTCATTTCCATTTTATAGATGAGGAAACTGAGGCCCCAAAGTTTAAGGAATTGATCCAAAAAACACAGCTACTAAGTGGCAGAGCTAGAATTTGAGCTCAAGTCTCTCTGACTCCAGCCCCCATGCTCTTAATGGATAATATACTGATACTGTATTATACTCGTGACCAGCGCCCACTATAGACCCAGCAGGAGAAAACAAAGTAAGCCAAAATTAGAATTGGAGACCCAGGCCTGGGGAACTAAAATAATCTGCAGCCAGGGAACAAGCCCAGTGAAACCTGAACCAAAGGTCAGAGTAAGGGCAGGGCCAAGGAACTGAGGGCTGGCGGGGGGCAGGGATGGGAGGACCCAAATGGAAAACGGAAATAACAACAGTGGCGCTCATGTAGCATCTTCCATGTTCCGGCAGTCCAGACTCTCACCAGGCACTAACTCATTTAATCCTCACAACAGCCATTTGAGGCGGAAACAGTATTACTCCACCTTAGCAATGAGGGAAGTAAAACACAGAGAGGTTAAACAACTTGCCCAAGATCACACAGCAAGTCACTGGGGAGCTGGGATTTGAAATGGGGTCTGGCCCCACTTTTCACTACTGCATTGGGGATCAGTGATGTCCTGGGCACAGAGCCATGTGGACACAGAGCCAGCTGGCCACCAGGGCCCTGCTCGGACATGTCTGGGGACAGCATCGGTCTGCTTCATTAGGTTGCCCAGTCCTCCAGGAAGTGTGCCAGTGCTTGGAAGTTTCTGGCTTATCTCAATCGATCTGATGCCTGCCTATCCTTGTAAGTGTCCCTCACTGGCCCTAGTTCTGGCCGGTATGGCCACAGTGATAAACTCCACTCCATGATTGCTTTCTCCATTCTCAGCACTCCCTCCTGACCTTGGCTGGCCCTTCAAGCTCCTCACCTTCTCAGCCCCACCCTCTGGATGAAGGCTGGAGTGCCAGCATCCCATCCAATTCATCTGGCCCTGGTTCCCCAAATACTACTTCCCAGCACACAGAGCCCCCGGTGAGACACTGGCTGGTCAGTGTCTTCCAAATGTGCCCTGATTTGTTACAGACCTCCTGCCAGTTTTCTGTTAGGTCAGGCAAGTTAGGCAAGAGCTCATTTTCCCAGCTCTTCCAAAGAATGTCCCTGGACATATGCTCCCTTGCTCTTTCCAGGGCTCATAAAATGTAATATTTACACAGGTGCAAGGGAGGCACTGCCCAGCTGAGCCTTCTCTCCCGGCTAGCAGGCATCCAGGATGCAGACCCAGTGTCTCTGTCCCCATAGAACTGTGCTGGTTGGCAGTTCTGCCTCCACAACTTCGTCCCAAGTCTCCCTAACACTTCTCTTCAGAATCTTTGCCCTCAGGTATCCCCTGGAGGAGACTGGAACAGAAGAGCGATTGACAGAGAGACTTCTGCAGGATGGGCTTAGTTGAGAGGGATGAAGGGAGAGAGGAAGCAGATTCCATGGTTAAGTAAGATGAGACACCCTGGGTAAGACAAAGGGCCACTGGCTTCTTTACTGTCAGACCTCTCAGGGCCTTGAGTGTGCTCCAGTGCATTAGAAATCGACTTAAGGGGCATCATTTGATTCAATAGATATTTATTGAGGATCTATCAGGTACCTTCTTTAGGCAGTAAGAATACACCAGTCAATAAGATAACCAAAAAAGAAAAAATTCTTTGTTGGAGACAGACAAGAAACAAGAAACATAAGAAATAAGTAACATACATAGGATGCTAGATCATGGTATGTGTTACGGAATTTTTTTTTTTTTTGAAAAAGCAGGATAAGAGGGATTAGGAAGGCCACGGAGGAGGGGCAGCGTTGCAACGTTAAACAAGGTGGTCCGACTGGGTCTATCGAGAAGATAGCATTTGAACAAAGATGTGAAAAGTTGGCTGGGCAGATATGTGCAGGACCAAACCACCAAAGAACATTCTGGAATGTTGGAGAAGAAGGGGAAATGGGTACCAGAAGCCTTGGCACTATGGGCATCTGGGGCCAGATCATTCTTTGTCCTGCATACTGTAGGATGTTTAAGAGCATCCCTGGCCTCAACTCACTAGATGATAGTAGCACTAGATGATAGTTATCACCCAGTGGTGATAACCAAAAATGTTTCCAGAAGCAACATAAATGTCCATTAACAGATGAATGGATAAAGAAGCTATGGTACATATATACGACGGAATACTACTCAGCCATAAAAAGAATGACATTTTGCCATTTACAGCAACATGGACGGACTTGGAGGCCATTATGCTAAGTGAAATAAGTCAGACAGAGAAAGACAAACCCTCTAGGATACCACTTATATGTGGAATCTAAAAAACACAACAAACTAGTGAATATGACAAAAAAGAAACAGACACATAGAGAACTAACTAGTTGTTATCAGTAGGAAGAGGGAAGGGGAAAGGGTAATACAGGGGAAGGAGAGTAAGAGGTACAAACTATTAGGCATAAACTAAGCTTCAAGGATCTATTGTACAACAAGGAGAATATAGCCAATATTTTACAATAACTATAAATGGAGTAAAACCTTTGAAAATTGTGAATCACTATATTGTACACCTGTAACTTATATAATATTATACAGCAACTATACCTCAATTTAAAAAATCCTAAAAAATAAAAAAAATTTTTAAAAACCTCATCTCACGTAGATCTGTAAGCAGGCAGCTGGCCCAAGTGCAAAGCCTTGAAGTTCTGTAGTTGAGACCAGCCCGGATCACCCATCCAGCAAACTTCTATGTCGTCCTTGGTCTCATTACTCTCAAGGCAAGATCCCAGGAAACAGCTGGGCCATGGAGCCCAGAGGCAGGGAAGCTTCTGGATCGACAGCCGGGGATCCAGGCTGACCTGGGCTTGGATTTGGCTCTACCCCTTCCCAGTTGCCTGACCCTGCAAAGTGGGGCCGTTGATATTAACCTGCCTTATGTGGCCGTGGTGAGGCTTAGGTGAGAAGACGTTTGTGAACACACTCAGCAAAATGCCTGGCACAGAGCGGCCCCCTCCATGCTGCCTTCTGTCTTAACACCTTGTATTTGTTTTCTGTGGCTGCTGGATTCCCACAAACCTGGTTGGCTTAAAACCACAGGAATTTCTTCTCTCACAGTTCTGAGGCCAGACGTCTGAAATGGGGCTGTTGGCAAGGCCGTGCTCCCCCCAGAGGCTCTCAGGGAGAACGCTTCCTCACATCTTCCAGTCTCTTGGGTTCCTTGGCTTGTGGCTGCCTCACTCCAATCTCGGCCTCTTGGCCTTCTTCCCTGTATATGTGTGTCTCTCTGTGTTCTCTCCTTTTATAAGGACTCCAGTCATTGGATTTTGGGCCCATCTGGATGATTGCATCTTGAGATCCTTAACTAATGGCATGTGCAAATATCCTTTTCCCAGATTAGGTTATATTCTGAGGTTTTGTGTGGCCATAAATTTGGGGAGACACTATTCAACTCAGTGCACACCTCAAGGCCAAGGAACACAGGCCAGGGCCTTTGCCCTGTACCTCTGCTCCCTTTCCCCAGCAAGAAAGGCCATCCTCGGGTCTTCTGTTCACACAGCCTGGTTGTTTTCTCTCCTGCAGAAGAGACCTTCCTGGTGTCTGGGTCCCATGGGTCCAGGTCACATCCCAAGGCTGACCCGGGGCAGGAGAAAGGAGCTCGCTTTCCCGACCTTTCCTGTTCTGGGTTAGCCCAGAAGTTCTCTGGGGACTTCAAGGACACAGTGGGTGCCCAAGTGGAAGAAGGCAAAGGGGGAGCTGGGGGGACGCGAGTAGAAGATGCCCATTTTAACTCTTTCCTTGCCGAAATCAGCTCTAAGCCTAAGCCTCCGGTTGCGGCCAAACCTGAGCCCACAGCGCCCCCTGGCGGTCGTCTCGGGCACGCACTGCGGCTCCCCTGCGCTTACGCAGCCGCGCGCGGCGAAGGCGGCTGAAAGTGAATTTAGCATCAGCACAGTTATTTAAATTGTTTTAATTAATCACAGATTGAGCAGTAAATGAACCTCTAAGTGGAGAGAGAGCGCGGAGTGAGCGAGAAAGAAGTGAGGGGAGAAAGGCGGCGCCTAGGTGAAGGCTTAGGGAAGCACAAATGGCTTCCGAAGGGGCAGTGGGAGAGGGCTGGAGGCGCAGATCGCTGAGCTTTTCCTCCCACTCCCGTCTCACCGCCACAGACCGGGTGCCACGCGGTGCGGCGGGAGGCGGCCCAGCCGGCCCGGTGGGGTTGGGAGGGGCGCACAGCCTTGGCAGGGCGGGCGGGGTGCCTACTCCCTCGACAAAGAAGGATAGAAATTTGCCTAAAAGGGAGAGCAAGCAGGAGGGCGGAGTAACACTTAAGTGTTTAAAACGTGCCTCGTCTGTGCTCAGCACTTTTACGCCCATTTCTTGGATCTGAAAAGCACACAAAGTTGAAAACACCAAGCAGCCTGACCCAGCAATGCCAAGGGCGCCCCGTGGGACCTCGAACGTGCATTCGGCGCCGGGATCTGCAGAATGGGAAAGGGGCCCAGTGGAACTGCAGAAGATAATGCCTAAGAGCTCCCAGGTCTAGGATTCTTTGCCCTTGAACGAGACATTTCAGTGATGCTCTGGGCCAGCTTCCCCAGTAAAACAGGTTTACCACCTTCTCCGGAATTTAATGCGGGATTGGACAACCCGCAGCCCGCAGGCCTGTTTTCGTACAGCCTGTGAGCTAAGAGCGGATTTTTTTTTTTTTTTACATTTTTATACGGTTAAAAAAAATCAAAAGAATAATATTTCATGACACGTGAAAATTATATTTAATCTAAATTTCATAAATAAATTCTATTGGAACGCAGCCATGCTTTTTCATTTTAAGGATTGTCTGAGGCTGCTGGCACAACACAGAGGCAGTGAAGTAGCTGCAACAGAGACTGGATGGCCTGGGAAGCCTGAAATATCGACTAGCCGGCCATTTACGTCACAGGTTTGCCGATCCCTGATTTAACACATCATGATTTGTCAGATGCGCGATTTTTATGTATCACCACCAAGGAAGCACGGGACCAAATTAAACTATACCATGATGCTTTCACATGACTTAGATTTTATTATTTTACTTTGGCTGAAGTTATTTAGACTATTTACACCTAGATTTGGATCACACTTGTGCAAACGTAAAAAGGAAAATGTATGCGAAATAAACTGGTTCCAGTATTCCCCAGACATCTTCATATCCGGAGACCAACTCATCTGCATCACTTTTTGACTCAGAATCACTTTTGTCCTTGTCTTGCACACAATCTCCTCCTCAGTGCCCCGTGTGAGGCAGCTTTTTTTTTTTCTCTTCTTTTTTATTTGTTTTAATTGAGGTAACAGTGGTTTATAACATTATCTGAGTTTCATGTGTACAATGTTATATTTCAACTTCTGTATACACTACAGCACGCTCACCATCAAAAGTTTAGTTTCCGTTCATCACCCTACAGTTGACCGCCTTTCTTCATTTTGCCCTTCATCCTTCCCCTCTGGTAACCACTACCCTGTTCTCTGTATCTGTGTGTTGGTTCTGGTTTAATTTGGTTTGGTTTGTTCATTTCTTTTGTTTTATTTTAATTCCACTTATGAGTGAAATCCTAAAGTATTTGTCTCTCTCCATCTGACTTATTTCGTTTAGAATAATACCCTCAGGCTCCATCCATGTTGGTGCAAATGGCAAGATTTCATATTTTTGTGGCTGAGTAGTATTCCGTTGTATATATACAACACAACTTCTTTATGCATTCCTCTGCTGATAGGCACTTAGGTTGTTTCCATATTTTGGCTATTGTAAATAATGCTGTGATGAACCTAGGGTGCATCACCTCAGGATTTTCCTCCTAGCTGCTGACACCCGATCTGGAAGTTTTGAGTCCAGTGTACAGGCTGTGACAACTACATTGTGACTGCTGCCTGACATCCCAATTTCAGAGACGTTAGACTGCTTGTGGAGGGGATGACATCAATCACAAACTTCTTCAAAATTGTAGCAATTGTCGTCTGACTGGACTATAATAGGAAACAAATCAGATCAAAATTCTGTCCTCAAGGAGCTGCAGTCTAATGGGTTAAGAAACCAAGAAACAGAACAATATGGGTTGTGTCCGTGGCTGATGAGTGCTCTGAAGTGAAATAAGTGGAATAGGAGGAGAAGGAGGAGAAGTACGTGACAGGAAGGTGCGATGGAGGCAGGTTATATCCTGGAAGTCCTCCTGGAGGAGGTGGTATTTGAGCAGAGACCCGATAGGGTAAAGGAATGAGACATGGAGAGACGTGGGGTGGGGGGGAGTGCTCCAGGTGGATGGACGGCAGGTGTGACCCTGGTGGGAGGGCCATAAGGTGGGGGAAGGGAGGTGGAGCCCCATGAAGCATGAGAGAATTCTGGATTTTATTGCAAATCTGATAGAAAGCCACTGGGTGGTTTTGAGGAGAGGCATGGCATAATCTATCACATATTTTTAAAGGCTGGCTCTGGTTTCTCTGGTGTAGAATGTAGGGGCTGGGCAAAAGCAGAAGCAAGGAGACCAGCTCAGAGCAGAGAGATGAAGGCAGCTTGCACCAGGGTGGCTGTGATGGAACCAGTGGGAAGTGGTCAAAATGTATCTATATTTTGAAAGTAGAGCCGACAAGATTGCTGACGACTAGGAAGTGGGTGTGAGGGAAGGAGGGACACCGGGGATGGCTCTGAGGGTTTAGTCCTAGGACTGGAGGTAGAAGCCCCCACTCTCTGGGAAGGGAAAGACTACAGAGGATGAAAACGTCCAGAATTCCATTTAGAACTTGCCCGGTGTGAAATGTCTGTGAGATGGCCAAGTGAAGACCCAAGGAGGCCGTGGCAAGGACAGATCTGCGTTTCAGTGGAAGGAACCTCTGGGAGAGAAACCCTGGGAGACATCAGGGCATAGATGGCGGCCAAAGCCATGAGCCTAGATGGATCGCAAAGGGGGTGGGTATCAGTGGAGAGGACACTCCTCCGAGGGCTGGGCCCTGGGACCCTCCACGCAGAATCCCGAGAGATGAGAAGGAAGCAGCAAAAAAGACAGAAGGAGCCACCAGTGAACAGGACAGCTACGTCATTCGGGGGCCCCAGTGCAAAATGAAGAAGAGGGGACCCTTGCTCAAAATTATTAAGAATTTCAAGATGGCAGCAGGAGAGCTTTTTTACTGAAGTATAGTTGATTTACAATGTTGTGATAGTTTCGAGTGTACAACAAAGTGATTCAGATATAGAGATAGATAGATAGATAGATATAGAGATAGACAGATAGATAGACAGATAGATAGATAGATTGTTCTTTTTCAGATTCTTTTCCATTATAGGTTATTACAAGATGAATACAGTTCCCTGTGCTATACAGTAGGTCCTTGCTGTTTACCCATTTTATCTATAGCAGTGTGTGTCTATTAATCCCAAGCTCCCAATTTATCCCTCTCCCCTTCTTTCCCCTCTGGTAACCATAACTTTGTTTTCTGTGTCTGTGGGTCTATTTCTGTTTTATAAATAAGTTCATTTGTATCCGTTTTTTACATTCCACATATAAGTGATATCATATGATATGTGTCTTTCTCTGTCTGACTTACTTCCCTTAGTATGATAATCTCTAGGTCCATCCATGTTGCTGCAAATGGCATTATTTCATTCCTTTTTATGGCTGAGTAGTATTCCAGTATATATATACCACATCTTCTTTATCCATTCATCTATCAATGGACACGTAGGTTGCTTCCGTGTTTTTGCTATTGCAAATAGTGCCGCTATGAACACTGGGCTGCGCGTATCTTTTCAAATTAGAGTTAAAGCTCAAGGCTCTTCTGAGCATTAGTCGCTAAGCAAATGCGTAGGACACACATCCATGAAGCAGGTGAGATGGGACACCAGGGGAGTGTGGGGTCCCAGAAGCCAAGTGAAAAAGAAAAAGAGTATTTCAAGGGGAAGAGTATGCCTGGTTTACTGGGTCACAGACATGAAGAATGAGGACCGACCACCAGGTATGGTAAGATCGATGCCACTGGCAGCCTCAGTCAGAGCAGCTCCTAGGGTGGGGTGGGGACAAAAGCCTGATTGGATGGGCTCAAGCAGAAAGAGAGAGAAGATAGAGAGTTGGCAGGTAGACAGCTTTGCTGTCTTGTTGGCGGGAGGGGTTTTGCTATAAAGAGGAGGAGAAAAGTGAAGCAAGATCTAGAGGTCATTACGGAATCAAGGCAGTATTATTATTATTCATTATCGTTATCACCTATTTGTACACTGATGAAATTATTCTGTAGAGAATAGAAAGTTGATAAGGCAAGAAAGAAAGGGAAGAAGTGTCCTTGAGGGTTGGAGGAGTTGACCTTCTGTGGGAGAACAGTTTGCTGACGGTGTGAGGAAGGAAGGCCGGCCTAGGAGTGGGCGTGACCATGTGGTATTGTGGTATTGTTGTCATGACAACTACTGTCTCAGTGAAATGGGAAGCAATGCCAGGGCATCCTTGAGACGCGGGAGAAAAAGGGACACTTTTGAAGCTAAAGAATTGTTGGTGAATTATTAGTGAAAAGCAAGTCTGAAATAGTCATCTAGGAAAGGGTGGGGGAATAAGCCCAGTTCTGTACCCAGACCTCTTTGGACCACTCCCCACAGTAAGAAATCCATTTACATCCAGACCCAGTAGACAATGCATTTCACAAAACAGCATTTAACCTTATTATATCTGGGGGGCTCTGACCTCTTCTATTTTATCTCACTTTCTTAATGCTTGTTGGACCCACTAAATCGGCTTGACCCATGAGTGAATCTTGACCTGTAGTTTGTAAAACGCTAGGGAGCTAGGGAAACAGAGTTGGCCAACAGACCCCCTGGGGGGTTGCTGAAAGGACTGGTCATCGAGGTAAAGGAACACCTGGGTCCAGGTGTGGAGTAGAGAGAAAGTTGGATTTAACCTAGACCGTGTTTTGCCAAGTAGGTACCACCCAGTGAGAAGTGATGGGTCATAGGCTCTAAGGAGGGAGTCGAGGGCATGAGGGGTGAGAGGCAGTAAAAGGATGCTAGTGAGGGTGGCAAGGAGAGTGAGGTCTAAGAGCATGGAGACAGGGAACCGCAAGGAGTGATGGGGAATGACAGGGGGTGTTGGTTAAGGCAAGGAATTGGGTGGGCGGTAGGGAGAAGCAGATAGCAAATATTGGTAGAAACAAGGTCCACAGTGTAACCGTGGGCGTGACAGACTGAGACAGGGTGAGGAGAGGAGTCTACGGAACAAAGAGGCTGGGGTATTGGAGGGATCCTCTCTGCAGGTACTAAACCGCCCCTAGATTAGGACCCCACAAGTCCAGGTTCGAGTCTTGGCAGGGGCTAAAGGCTTCAGTCCATGAGACACAAACTCAGGCCCTAGAGGTGATGGCAAGGAAGAAGGGTGGCAGGAGGCTTGAATCTCAGTCTGTGGCTGACCCTGGGCAGCAAGGATGGGCAAGGAGTCCCCGCAGTATGGAGTATGGGAGAGGAAGAAAAGTCTACCTGAAAGGCTGCTGGGGCCTCGTGTGCCCAGGGGAGATCCGGGCGTCCCCCAGAACAAGAGGGCACAGGGAAGGCCCCGGGGAGGAGGCTGAGTGCGTGGGGAATCTTGCAGACAGCGCTGCTACGTTCTAGAGGGCACGCCCCAAGGGTCTGGGCAGTGGCGTCCCTGGCGGGGGGCGGTGGGGGGGACTTCCTGCCAGGGAGGGAGGAATATTTTATCGCTGACATTGTTTAGAATTGTGGGTGCATGGTGATCATGGAAAGCAGACTGACCTTGATCGGTTTCATTCTTGTTTTAAATTCTCTACAGCCCTTCCTGCCTGAACCGGACTGCTGGCTGGGGGAGTTGGGAGACACATGAAATTGAGTCAGTCAGGGATGAACCGAGAACAGTAGAAGATGAGATTTGGGAGTTGGGGGTTGAAACAGCTAACGCCCCATGTGTGCCGCCCTCTTCTAAGGGCTTCCCCACACAAAGCCACTCATTGAATCCTCACAACCACCCGTGAGCTGGGCTCTGTAATTAGCCCCATATTACGGAGGAGGAAACTGAGGCACTGGAGGTACCTGACCGGCTGGAGGGTCTAGAGATTCCAAGTGGAAGAGCCGAGGCTCCCACCGAGGCCGGCTGGCTCCAGACTCTGGGCTCTGGACCCCTGTGTGCCCTTGCCTCATGCTGGGCCCCATCGTGTTGACCTGGGGTCCTAGTTTCTTGTGGCGGCTGTGAGCGTGTTGGGTTCATCCTGGTGGTCCCTCAGGCTGTGAGGGTTGAAAGCAGGGTGTTTCCTGGGCTCCTGAATCTCCCTTCCCCTATCCTCCACTCAATCACTCCAGTGGCTGTGACTTTGGGCAGAGGGCCGGTCCCTTGGGCCCCAGGACCTCAGCTGCCCCCGTCTCTGTCTAATAAGGACGGGGATGACCAGATTTCTGGTTGCAGCAGTGACTATTAGAGGCAGGGAGATGCAGGACTCCACACCTGTTACTGGAGATAAGAAAATTTCTTTATCTTTCTTTCACACATCTTTACTGGAGTATAATTGCTTCACAATCCTGTGTTAGTTTCTGTTGTGCACCAAAGTGAATCAGCCACAGGCATACATATGTCCCCATATCCCCTCCCTCTTGAGCCTCCCTCCCACCCTCCCTATCCCACCCCTCTAGGTCATCACAAAGCACCGAGCTGATCTCCCTGTGCTATGCGGCTGCTTCCCACTAGCTAACTCTTTTATCGACAGATGAGTGGATAAAGAAGATGGGGCACATATATACAACAAAAATTTCTTTTTTTAAGGCAGGTCAGGTTGGAGTTTCCCTCCCTTGCAACCACAGCACCATAAGTGAATTACAACGAGAGTCTGCCATACAAGAGGTCCAGGACAGCACAGTGCAGAATTTAGGGAAAGCCAAGACTTGGAGATTCGAGCTTCAAAGAGGACTGGCGACCAGGCTGTACCCACCAGGAAGGCCTTCATGATCCCTGAATAGGGGGGCCCGGAAAAGTAGTGAGGGACCCTATGGGAGAACTGGATGTCAAGCAAGGACCCAAGATGTACCATCAGGCCACTTCCTGGCATGCAACATGGCAGGAGAGGTAAGAATACCAGCCGGAGAGTGGAACCGCCCTTACTGGAGCCTGACCCCCACCCTGTATTAGCTGTGTTCCCTCAGACACACGACTGAACCTCTCTCTGTATCAGTTCCCGTCTCTGCCGAGTGAGGATAGTGAAGTACCTGCCTCCAGGGTTGCCAGCTGGGCAGATGAGACCATCCTTGCCAGGTGTTGAACATGATGCCTGGCATTGCTGAGAAAGTGCCGTCAATGAATATTATTCCCCTTCCTCTTCTCCCCTAGGTTAGCTGCCTTGTGGCCATGTCCTCCCACGCTGCACTCCCCTCCATTTCTGCCTGTCTGACTTGTGTACATCCTTGAAGAGGCAAACTTAGGCGTCACCTCCTCCAGGAAGCCCTCCCTGCTTTCCTCCTACTCCAGGTCTGGGTAGATGCCTTCGCTGTGCATCTCCCTGTTGAGTTTTGAAATCTTCCTCCCAGCACCTATTATAGCAGGTGGTACATTATAGGTTCTTGGTGATTGTTTAACAAATAAGGGGGTGAACAAGCAAGCTGGGAAAGTGGGGACTGGGTTTCAGGAACAAGGTAGAGGTTTATTTATTAAAACTGGGAATCAAGGGACAAGTGATGAGAAGGGCTCATACTGAATGTCCTGATGCCTCCTCCTACACACATTCTAGGTCCTGTTGGTCTCAGAGCCATTTTTCATTCATGCAACAAATATTACTGAGCTCCTGTTATATTCTATACCCAGTTCTTGGCACTAAAGATAGAGAAGTAAACAAGATATTCATCATTCCTCATCTGTTTGTGCCTGTTATGTTCTAGTAACAGAAACAGACACACAAGGAAATGCATAAAATACAAGATAATTTCAGATCAAGGTAAGTATTAGGGAGAAAATGAAAGCAGGTGGGGGCGGGGCGGGGGGAACCAAGGCAGAAAGTTCCTCTAAATGAGGTAGTCAGGGAAGATATGAGAGGTAGTCAGGGAAGATATGATGAGAGGGAGGAAGCCAGGCCAAGTCCTGAGGAAAGACTGTCCACACAGGGGGAACAGGCAGCAAGTGCAAAGGTCCTGAGGCAGGGCCAGGCTTGGTGTGTCGGAGGAACTGAAAGAAACAGGGAGGTGGTGCTTGGGAAGCCAGATGCAAGAGGAACATGTAGGCAAAGGTAACACAAGTGCAATAGGAAGCTTTTAGAGGGTTAAGCAGGTTTTAAGCATGATCTGACATGATTTTAAAGGAACAATGTGGGTGCTACATTAAGAAATGACTGTGGGGGGCAGGGGCAAAGGGAGTAGCAGGGAGCCAGTGAGGAGGCTTTCTTGGTTGTCCAGGTAAGAAGCAATGGTGGTTTGAGAAAGAGCAGTGGTGGCAGAAGGCGAAGGAAGTGTGGATTGGGATATAATTTGGAAGAGGAGGCAGTAGGGCATTGCGAGCATACCAGGTAATCAAGCGGCCCCAGCTGCTTGAGTACTCGGGCCGGAGAGGTGGCTATTTCCTCTCCAGCTTTACCCCAGCTTGGCCCTGAGCTGCCCACGCTCTAAGGCCTGCTGCCAGTGTGTCCGCCGTTCACCCCGCAGCCGGCCACCAACAGTGGGCGGACACCTCCTGCCCTGGAACAGTCTTCCTCCCTTCCCCACCTGCTGTAGCTAACACCTGCTTGCAGAGTTCTTTATCTCCATTCTCTTCCCTAAGGATTTCTGCCTCTGTCTGAAGACACCTTCTATTAATATAAAGGAAATACCAATGGCCAGCCCCAGCTCTGCCCAGTGTTCTGTCATCTGCAGAGAAACTCTGTGTGTCGTGTCTCCTATGAGGCTCAGAAGTCATAATAATGGCTAATATCGATTGAGCACTTACGAGGCACTGGACCAAGCTAAGTGCTTTCCTTACTGGTATGGGTTTAATTGTGTCCCCACAAAAGACATGTGGAACCCCCAGTACCTGTGAACGTGCCCTCATTTAGGGTCTTTGCAGGTGTCATCAAGTTAAGATGAGGTCATTAGGGCGGTCCTAATCCAGTCTGACTGGTGACCTTATAATAAGAGAAGGGACAGAGAGACGTGCGGGATTTCAAGCCTCGTCCTCTCCGCCCCGCCCCGGAGCCCCGCCCCTGCCGTTTGAGGGCTGTCACCTTGCGGCAGAGCTCGGTGCCCAGCTGGCTCTAGGAAGGGTGCACCGCTGGATTCCATCCAGGTGTGCTGGCCTGCGGAGCTCTGCTCGTCACCACCTTCCCATCCCAGTCATACCCGCTCCTGTGTTGTTCTTGCCCAAGACTGGGACACGGCTCGTTCAACAGCCCAGCACGACGCAGGAGATTGAGGACCGGCCACCAGTGATTGAAAGACCCATTTTCAGTATCACGGTATTCCAGATTTTGGAAAAATACAAAATTTGAATCATGTATATCTTGAGACATACCGGAAAGTTATACGCTGAATAAAAAAATCAAAATGAACCAAAGTGACTGCTTCAGAAAGCATTCCTATCCCATCCCTCCCTCATATAAAACAATTTCCAGGCTGTCATCTAAATTCCCAGGACTTCCCTGGTGGTCCAGTGGTTAAGACTCCATGCTTCCACCTCAGGGGGCATGGGTTCGAGCCCTGGTTGGGGAACTAAGATCCCACATGCCGCGAGACGTGGCCAAAATAATAAATAAATAAAAATTTTAAAAATTAATTCTCATCTACCGGGTTATTGATGAGATGTAGCCCTGCTCCCTATGTTAATAATCATTTAGTAATCTTAAAGCGTGAATAATAATCAATGCCATTTCCTCCAGAGTCTGTCTGAACCCCGAGACTATTTCCCAGAGTCTTCATGGAGGAGTCACGTTAGCCTAGGGTGGGGAGATTGGAGGGCGATGAGAAGGGAAACTGAGGAAGTTATCCTATGGGGAATGAGGAAAGAGGGAGGGAGGGAGGCCAGGGAGGTCCCAAGTCCAGCGCAGCCTCTGAATCCTGACCACTTCCCTTCCTGCGGGGCGAATCCCTCTGCCCCCCTCTCCACCCCCATCACCACCACCATCAGGGCCCTGACTACCTGTGACTGTCTAGGTTGTACCTACACACGAACTCCAGCTGGGAGGGCTGGGAGACCCCAGCTCTCACTGTTTACCAGGTTCTACCCCCTCCCGCATCTGCCGCAAGGAGAGCATCTTCATAACTGGCCCCAGGCCCTGTACTGGCCGACAGCAGCTCTGGCACTCCAGAGGATGGAGGGTGCAAGGGGGCCCAGCTTCCCTTTCTTCAGCCAAAGACCCTACTCAATGCATCTGGGCCAAAAGGATGCTGTTGACCCTCAACCATCTAGGGAGACGGAAGGGAGAGAAAGGAGGCCTCCCAGCCTACACACACTGACTGTGAGATGTGTGTGGCCCCCCTCTCCAATGATTCCTGGGTGTGCCAAAAATATCGTCCACTCCATCAGCCTCCAGGCCGGGAGGTGGCCGGCCGGAGCTGGGCAGAGGCCTGCGTGGGCTCAGGCACAGAGAGATGCTCCTCTGCTTTATTTCCTCTTAGCCTTGTAATACACTGAGTGTAACTGGTGCGTGAATCAATAGACACGCTCCCTTTTATGTTCTCTGTGGAGACCGCCCTGTGTCCCTCTGCCTCACTCTGGCACTGTCCAGCTGGTCACCCTGACGTTTCTGGAGCTGGCAGAGAAGATACTTTGTTGCAGCCCCTAAACTGGGGAGTGACATATTCTCAGGCTCTTGTAAGTGGCAGCTATCACATCATGGGAGGACCAGCCTCCCTTTTCATTCCTGGAGAAAGAGTTTGTTTCTAAATATAATGAATTGGTGAGGCCAGGTGGCAGCCAGTGGGAACCGATGCTGGTGAGCGGGCCCCGCCGTGTTTGTCCAGGGCTACAGCTTCCTGCAAGCCCCGCTTCTCACTTCCTGCCACCACTGCCACCCTGACTACCTCCCAGCCCAATTCTGCCAGCAATCCCCAAGGTCCCCCGCACAGCTAATCTTTCTGGACTAGCAAGGAGGCAGTGCCATGGGAAAAGTCTGGCTTTGGGAGACCCACAAACCCAAAATTGAATCCAGATCTGAGTATCCAGGCCAGGGGACTTCACCTCCCCGCGCCTCGGTTTCTTCGTCTGTAAAATGGGCAGGTCATACCTTTCTCCCTGGCTTTTGGGAAGGATTCATTAAATCTCCCAGAAGCTCTGGCACAGCATTCGTGTCCAACAAATGTTAGTTTGAAGCCCCCTTATATCCTCCCTCCAGTCCTGCCTCCCCTATCAGATTGTCATGAAGGGCTTTTCATTATGCCAAAGAATGAATTCAGGAAATAGTGTGGGGAAGGCCCGGGCTCTTCACTCTAAACACACAGCTGCGGGTTTAATTATCCCTAGAGCGGTTCTCATGCAGTTCCTTCCGTGGCCAAACATAAAAATCATCAATGAACTGGCCACTTATATACACATCCTTGCCTGAATGTCCCACCCCATTTTAACACCAGTGTCCCTGGTGGCTCATCACACCCTCTGGTCAGTGGGGAGTCAACCTCACAGACTGGCCTCGGCATCCCATGATGCTGTGCCCCTGAAATTCAGATTCATTTCATTTGAAAATGCAAATCTCACAAACGAGGCAGGATTTCACGCGCTCAATGAAAGTGATATCAGAGCATGGTTCCAATCACACACAAAGCCTTTGACCAGTGAGCAGCTAAGAAGCAGCCTTGTGGAGTAAGCCCCTCCTCCTCCCCTTACTCAGTACACACCCCTCAGCAAGTTGCTTAACCCCTCCATGTTTCAATTTCCTCGTAAAACACACCGAATATGTCCTACCATGTAGAGTTGCGGTAAAAATAAATCCATTCATATACACAAAGAGCCTGGCACATGGTAAGCACTCAGAAAATGCTGGTTATCAGTACAATGTAGAAGGGTGAGACCAGTTAATAATTAACAAGGAGGAAATCAATGAGGATAATGAATAAGTACGTCCAAAGAGAGTAATTTAAATATCAAAGTACTAAGAGAGGCCCTTAGGAAAACTTGGGAAGCCCTCAAGCATTTTTGCAAAAAAAGACCCTCTTTACAGCGGTGCTGTGAAAATCTAATAACAAGTGAAGGTTGTCCTAACACACAATCAGACTGTCTTGTCAGAAAAATTCCACCAAAAGGAGAAAAACGTGATTCATTCTTTGTTCATTCTAAAAATTCGAGGGACTCGTTTAATTATAGTACAATAGTGTTTGACGTAACTTACGATTTACTTACTTTCATAAATTTTGCTTTATGTTTAGTGACAAGTTGGTCTCATCCAAAGAGATGGCACACGGGCTGACACTGGGCTGACATGACACTGATGTCCTTGCCCTCGTGTGACATAAATACTTGTGTGGCCGGGGAGAGGGTTCAAGCCAGAGGCAATGGAAACAGGAGATTGTCTTTCTTTCTTTGGATCAGTAAGTATTTACTGTGCCAGTTACTGTTCTAGATCCTTGGGATACAGTCATGAACAAATAGACAAAAAGTCCCAACCCTCAATTATAATCTAACTGGCAATCTCATTGGCAAGAGGGACAGAGAGTAAGCTCTAAGCCATAGACACACACTTATTTAAGTTACTTAAATAAGTAACTTATATAGCGCGTAAATGCTGTAGAAAAGGAAAGGAGGATCAGGGTGCCAGAGCAGGGGTAAGCAGGGAGGGACTGGCTGAGCAGACTAGAAGGAATGAAAGAGTGAGCCATGGGATTGTGCAGGGAAAAGCATTTCAGGCAGAGGGAACAGCAAATACAAAGAGGCAAGTGTGTCTGGTGTGTTCAAAGGAGCTGCCAGGAGGTCTGTGTAACTGGAGCACACAGAGGCCACGGGTCAGATTTCACAAGGCCTCATAGGCTGTTGGTTCTCCTCTGGATTCAGGGAAGGGGCTTGAGCAGAAGAGGCCAGATATGTCAGCTGTATGGAGCAGAGACTGGAGGGGAAAGGAGAAAAACAGGGAACCAAATGCAGCTGTCCAAGGTGGGGACACAGCTGGCTCACCCCAGGGGCAGCGGAGGTGGGGTGGGAAGTGGTGGGATTCCAGACACATCTGAAAGATGCAACCAACACAAGTTGCTGATGGATTAAGATGTAGGATGAGAGGAAAAGGTGTGGGATAATTCCTAGGTTTTCGATTTTGGCCCATGTGGGCCCAGGTCCGGGACCTAGGTCAGCTCCCCATCCAACAGTTCAAGGCTGCAGTGAGTGGTGGAGAGTCAGACACAGCAACCCACAATACAGCCACCGCCATGTGCAGCCTTGGAAATAATAATAACGGCACGCATCAAGTGGGGACTTACTGGGTGCAAGGCACGGTGCTCTGCTCCTATCATCTCATTTAAGGCTCACGACAAGCCTGTGACATGGGCATCATTAGTTCCGCTTAAGAAATGAAGGACCCTGAGCCCAGAGATGGCACTAAAGTTCACAAAGGTAGGAAGTGACACGACTGAGACACGAACCTGGGATTGTCTGACTTGATAGCTTGGGTCCCTAACCACTGTGTGACCCTGCCCCACCCCCATGCCAGGCAGGTCATTGCCCCTCCCTGACCATGTCGCATATGGGAGGGATGACCTCTAGCGGTCTCCCAGCTCTGGTATATTTTGTGCTACAAAATCAAGAGTCAAGAGACCCACATGCCATCTGTCTTGGCTTTCCCACTAACCGAACCTGTGACCCTGGGAAAGTCGCTCCCTGTTGGGTCTCACCTGGGCTTGATGATCCCTCCAAACCTTTTCTGCTCAAAAACCCTCTGTCTATATGAATACCACCATTTCCAGAAAGTTCTGGTGGGCACCAGTGGACCTTTTTAGGATGAGTGATGGATTATACTGCCCTCTACACAGAAGACTTCCCAGAGAAGCCCTGGCAAGCCGCCCATCACCCCGGCCTGGCCTGTCAGCATCCCCGCTCTGGCCGGCTGCCCCTCCGAGAAGGTGGAGGATGGGGCGGGCAGCTGGGGTCCTGCCCAGGCCCGGTCCCTCAGAGGTCCATCCACACCCGCCTTCCTCCTGAGCTCCCAACCTTCCACCTGTCCTCCCTTTCTCTCTTTCATTCCCTTAATCAAAACAAGAGCTGTTCAAAGTCAGGGCTTCATTTCAACTGAGATAAGGGCTCTAAATGCAAGTCAACATTCACTGCACCCCTGAGACACTGACCCTGTCAACAACCAGGGAGGGAGACAGTTTTATCCCCACCTGTGTTAGTGAGGCGGGGGCCTGGCACAGGAGGGTGGGTCCTCGCCTCCCTCCACCCCGTCCCCTGCTCTGGGCAAACCCTGCCGTGACTCTTCTCTGGGCAAGTCCCACCCCCTAGGTTAACATCCCCACCTCCACAGCACCTCCTCCTCCCCTTCCTCTCAGAGATGCCTCGAGTGCCACCTCCTTCAAGAAGTCCTCCGTGGTTCCCGCTGCCCACACCCCCCCACCCTCCGCCCTGGGTGTGTGGGTAATCAACCTTCCAGTGAAACTGCATAGACAGTTTCATCTTCTTTCTTTCATTTTATTTGTTAATTAAAATTGTATATATTCAAGGTGTACAACATGATGATATACATATACACAGTGAAATGATTACTACAGTCAAGCTAATTAACATATCACCTCCTCACACAGTTACCATGTGTGTGTGATGAGAGCACCTGAAATCTACTCTTAGCAGATTTCCAGTATTCATTACGCTGCCCCTAACCATGGTCCTCACGCTGCATGTTAGATCCCTAGACTTCTTTATCCTCTATAAGTGCAAAATTGTTCCCTCCACCAGCGAAACTCCACTTCCCCACCCCCCTGCCCCTGGTGACCACCATTCTACTCTCAGCTTCTACGGAGACAACTTTTTGAGATTCCATATAGAAGCGAGATCACGCAGTTTTTTCCCTTCTGTATCTGCTGAACGTGACTTCTTGGTTATTAGGATGAGCTGGAAAATAAAGTGCTTTCTGAGTGTAGAGGCTCTAAGGGAGGACAGATCTGGGTTCAAATTCCACTCCTCCTGTTTCTTCCCTCGGCAGCCTTGGGCAAGATACTCTCTGGGCCCCCCTTTCCTCATGAGGCTTCTAGGATATTTCAACTGAATGATCAATTTTAGGCACAGGACTGATAGCAGTACTTTCTGCAGACCAGGCACTGTTCAAAGCCCTTTATGGTCAATTCTCACGGCAGCCCTGTGACATGGGTTCTATCAATAAACCCATTTTACAGAAGAAGAGACTGAAGGACAGAGTGTTGAAGTAACTTGCCCAAAGTTCCCTGGCTCCTCTCCTTCTCTGCTGTGTGGCTTTGGGCAAGTCACTTCACCTCTCTCATCTTGGACAAGTTATTTTACTGCTTGTGTGCCCCGGTTACCTTCTCTGGAAAATGGAGTATCTGGCATGTGTTAATAGTCAAAGACAGGTGGGGTGTTTTTTTTAAATCCTTACCACCTTCCTCATCACTACTGATACAGTTACAGGTTTATCCGAAGAGATACTCAGGAAACATTCAACAAAGGGAGGAGGGAAGGCGGGCAAGAAGGAAGGAGTAAGTGAATGAAGAATGAATGAACATATGAATAAATGAATGTTATCACCCACCCAGAGAAAGCTCTGGAATGCAGAAGGGGGGCAAGAGGGTGTGAAGCATATTTAAGTGATACACCTGTGAATGGATGGACCCTGTGGGTGCAGAACAAACAAGGACCCACATCACTGTAGCTAAGTAACCCTCCACCCCTCAGCTGATATCTCCCTTCAACCCCCAGGGCACGAGTCGGGAAGCATTTGCACCCTGATGGATGGTGATACAGACGGAAACATCAATTGATCGTAACTGGTCCATGAATGGACCCCACAACCCAAGTTATCAGTTTAAGACCCCAGGGATGCTTTATTAACATTTCTAATTTATAGGCTCATTTGAGAAGTCATTAGGGACGACAAACCCAATAAATCATGGGTTAAAAGGACCCCAGACAGCAGCGCACAGGGTGGGTGGTAGCCATTGAACTTTTGAGACAGTCATAGCAACTGTCACCAGGGAAACGGGCTGCCAAAGGGAGTCTGGAGTTGGCGGTGGTGACAGCTGGAAGCAGATTATCAAGAAGACAGCATTTTCTGGTCCAGCAGGGTAGGCAGGGGAAGAAACTGCTATCAGTTGTTCAGCGCCTTGTGCAGGCACTGTATTTGCATTGCCTCGTGTAAGCCTCCTCGAGTCACATCTGTGTAATTGCTGTCCTGATTCCCACCTACAGGCGAAGCAACCGAGGCTCAGGGAGACTAGGTCACTGGCTCAGTTAAGAGTTAAGCTGGGATTTAAAGGCAGGAGGCACCCACCCAAGGATCCATGCTCTTAATCACTGAACTTTTCTGGCCACCAGTCCAATGTCCCCATTCTACAGAGCTGGAGACTGAGACCCAGTGATGGAGACACACACACAAGTCAACAGCAGAGCTGGGATGAGGACTCAAGCATCTCGACATCTATTGTCTCATTCTTTCCGGAGTTCTTCCCTGACTCTCTGTCATTCTCGTCTCCTTACTCTGTTGTTTTTTGTTTGTTTTTTTCTTTCCTTCATAGTATTTATCACCTGCCATGTTATAGATTTATTTCTTTGGATCCCAGCATGCTCATTTGTGAGGGGAGGGTTGGGGCTGTTTAATCTTATAACAACTTGTACCCCAAGTGTTACAACTGTTGCACACCCATCTCAAGCATAGGATCTTCCCGGTGGTACCAACATAACCAAAGTCCACTTTCTAAAATTCTCCCTTTGGTTACACTCCCTGCTGCCAATGGTCAGGAAGAAATGGGGCCTCCTACGTTTGCCCCTTTGAGGGTTTTCTCTGTGCCCTGGGGAGTGGACCAGCCCCTTTCACATTGACACGTTTCTTCACAGGTTACAGCTTTTGTGTCTCCTTAAGTTGCCTTTACACTTCTCTGTTTCAGCGTTTTATTTGTTCATGATTAAGTTTGTCACCAAAAAGGCTATCTCACTTCCTTTTCTAAGTTTTTAAGGGATTTTTTCCTTGTAGCTCCAAACTACAAGCTGTAGTCAGGCAATATTCTTGCTTCCCTTCTTGTTAACAATAGAACCCCAATCTTATTCATGGTGGCAGTGTTCCCAGGTTCTAGATTACATTCCCTAGTCCCACCTTCAGCTAAGAGAGGAGGCTTAATAAGATGAAAGAGAAAGTCATTGGATGAGTTTCCTTCCAGAAAGCCTCTTGACAGGGGGCTGACCAAGCTAAGAGACTGGTCCTTCTTCCCTTCTACCTGGAATGTGAACTTGATGTCCGGAGCCCCAGCAGCCAGCTTGGACTCTGGGGCAAGCTCGAGGATGGAAGCTGACACTAAGGTACGTAGACCCTAATGATAGTGAATCTGCCAGCCCAGCCCTGACCTGACACTCCTGGCTCCATTTACACGACAGAAAAAATAAATAAATACGCTATGATCCCTTTTGTGTGTGAAATTTGTGGTTATTTTTATCCAGGATTTCCACCGGTTGGAGGAGGAATGGGTTGCTTCCACAAAAGCTAAACTCTTCTTGTTAAACTCATGTGCCCAGATCATGGTCTGACAGGAGAACACCAGTGAGGCAGTCAGGAGACCTGGGATCCAGTCCTCAATACTCAGGAGTTGTTCTAGGATGACAGATGGATTGTTCCAGTCTTCACACTAGTGTTTATTTACATCTCTGCCTCATTGTGGAAAAGAGTTGAGAAGGTTTATTTGAGTACGGGACAACCCAGCACATATTTTCAAGGAATGAATTGATGAAGAAACCAGGGTGAAGAAAAGGAAGTCCAACACACTCTAAGGTCCAAGAGGTCAAATGAGGTGTTTAACTTAGCTTCCCAGGAGCCACAGAGAGAACAGAAACACGACTACCTACAAGTGGTCAGGATGACAGTGATTCTGAAAATTAGATAGCTGCTCAGGTGCTCAAGAGAAGCAGGCTTTTCTCCTGGCTTGGTGGTCTGAGAAGAATGTAACTGTGTGTTCTCATTAAGGAAACATCATGTGAGCCTCAGCCAGAGCCAGTTCCTCCGGGGAATTCCCAGGACTTCTCCGTCCATCTCTGTAGAGATGAAATGTGGAGAGCAGACAAGTTTGAAGGTACAATCTGGAGTAAGAACTGACCTGTGGCATGGGCATACTGTGCTACCAGTTAAGGGAAGATCTACGTGCATTAACAATCAAGTGGACCTACCTCGACACAGAGAGAGGCCAAAGGAATACCTGTGGGAATACCTCTGAGAATACTTGTGGGAATACTTTAGGGAATACCTCTGAGAATACTGGTGGGAATACTTGAGGGAATACCTGTGGAAATACCTACAGAAATACCTGTGAGAGTACATGTGGGAATACCAGTAAGAAAGTTTTGGGGGATGCCTGTGGGAATACCTATGGAAATACCTGTGAGAGTACCTGTGGGAATACATGTGGGAATGTATTTACCTGTGGGAATACTTGTGGGACTACCTGTGGGAATACATATGGGAACACTCTGGTAATACCTGGGAGAGTACCTGTTGTAATACCTGTGGGAATACTTGTGGGAATACCTGGGAGAATACATGTGGGAATACCCAAAGGAAAGCTTGTGGGGATGCCTGTGGAAAGCTGTAATCCTTAAGAGAACAGCTCTGGATCTATTCCCACACCAAGAAATAATGTCCAAGTCCATCAAGTTGAGCCATAATAATTTTAGCTTAAGTTTTTTTTCAAAGTACATTTTACAAATCACCCAAGAAGGCATTAGAGAAATCCTAACACTGCATCCACAGACACCTAATGTTAAGCAAGTGTCACCTCCTGGTGAGTCCCGCAAACGGCTGAGTACGAAAATGTAGCCCTCAGTGACTACATGAGTGAATGCAATTCACAGGTTGTTGAATAAAAGCCAACTCGATGTTGGAGGACATCTGCCAACAGTGACAATTGGGGGTTGGAGCAGTTCATCCTGAGCCAGTTTTTTCTGACAGTAATGAGGCCATTCCTGGTTTCTGACAATAAAACCATGTCATTTGCATAGAAAAGACTTTCAACTTTCTGTTCCTCATAGCAAAGGGCAACCCATTCAGCTCATCCAAAAACTCTTTCAAGTCACAAAGCACCCGTTAGAGGGAGCGGGGACCAGAGCACACGGCTCTTGTGCCCTGTTTGAAATCGTGGTCTGCTTCGTCAGGACACGATTCCTCCCAACGCCAGCCCTCAGGCGGTGCGGCACTTTCTGTCTCAGTGCCCGTGGCAGGGTGGGGATGAATACCAGCACTTCTAGGTTAGCCCATAATTGGTTTTTCTCCGCATAATTAGTTTCTCTCCACTGAGTCAAAGGTCAAAATCAGTCACTGCTCCTGCAATTCTTATATTGTTCCTGACAGATTTTTGCACCAGGGGCATAAAAAAAGTCAATCGTGTGGAATAAATAGGCTGAAAACCCAAGGGCTTCTTCATACAAAGTATCAGCCAGAGAAACCCAGACTTGCCATTTCTAAAAGGGGAAATTGACAGGTGATTTAGTTAGAATAGCAAGTGAACCAATAGGTCTGTCATTTGGGGGGAAATAGAGGATGAGCCTTTATGAAGTGGGATAATCTACCCTCTGGGTCCATCCAGACAAGGCTACCTGTAGAATTAAGGAAAATATGCGACTGGCTAATGAACGCTTGAGACAGGGCAAGTCCTAATAGAGATGAGCTGTAAATGTAAAGTATACATCAGAATTCAAACTTAGTATAAAAAAAGAATGCAAAATAATGTTATATTGATTATATTGATATTATTATAATATTTGGATATGTTGGGCAAATAAAACGTATCATTAAAATTAATGCCACCTTTTCTTTTTTTAATTTTTTTATGTGACGCTAAAACGTTTTAAATTACTTGCATGCACACTGTGGTAGCCGTCTGCAAGATGACCCCCAGTGATTCCCTCTTCCTGGTAAGTCACACCCTCTTGTGACCCCCTCCCACACTGTATCAGGGTTGGCCTGTGTGACCCACAGAATATTTTTGTTTAAGTCCATTTATCATTATGATGTCTATGTAGCCGTCTGCAAGATGACCCCCAGTGATTCCCTCTTCCTGGTAAGTCACACCCTCTTGTGACCCCCTCCCACACTGTATCAGGGTTGGTCTGTGTGACCCACAGAATATTTTTGTTTAAGTCCATTTATCATTATGATGTCTATGTTTATGTAACTTTTTGTGTGCATCTCTACATGTGAACACCACATGCCTGTCTATGACCAGTTTACAGAATGCAAGGCGTCTTCTAGGTTCAAGTAATTCACAAGTTGGTGAGTGTCACCTTACCACATGCCCCGTATGGCTCCCTTAAAGAAACACTACAGTACTATTTTAGTAGAATGTATCAGAAGCAACGGTATGTCACTCAAAATTAGGTTACAAAAGACACTGCTGCTTCTGCCTTGGTCTCTTTCTCAATCTCTCCATCTCTCTCTCTTTCTCTCTCGTCACTTACTCTAAAGGAAGTTAGCTGCTAATTTGTGAGCAGCCCTACGGAGGATCCTGCATAGTGAGAAACCAAGGCCTCCAGGCAACACCCGTGTGGATGAACCTTCTTAGAAGCAGGTCCTCTGGCCACAGTCCAACCTTCATAGAACGGCAGCCAAATGGACATCTGGACTACAGCCTCGCGAAAGACCCCGTATTAGAATCCCCCAGCTAAGCCACTCCTGGATTTCTGGTCCTCAGTAACCGTGTGACGTCACAGACATTGTCTAGGGTAACTTACTGCACAGCAATAGATACTCACACGCGCGCATTTCATTTCTATTAAGCGGCATTTGCCGGGCGGTCCTGTGGTTAAGACGCCGCGTTTCCACTGTGAGAGGCACGGACTGAATCCCCGGTCGGGGAACTAAGATCCCGCATGCCATGCACGGCCAAAAAAAAAAAGGGAAAAAAAAGAGAGAATCCTCTAGAGCAGAGGCTCCTACACCTAGCTGTACATGAAAATCACTTGGAAAACATTTAAAAATAGCTGATGCCCAGCCCCATCCCCCAATAGTTGAATGATTCTCTAGGGGTAGAGCCCCAGCATGGGTATTTTATAAAACTCACCCAGGTGACATGAATATTCAGCCAAGGTTGAGAGTCCTGCTCTAAGGAAATGCTTCTCCAGTGCCATGGTGCTTAATTCCACATATCATCTAGGGCTTGGCTACCCCAGGTGTGCCTCTGAATCCACCTGGGAGCTGTTAGAAAGGCCAAGGCTTGGGCTCCAGCCCAGGTGGAACAAATCAGAATCTGCATTTTAATAAGATTCCCAGGGAATGTGGACGCACACTGAGCTTTGAGAAGCACTGATTTAGGGCATCAATTCAGAACTGGTCTTCAGAACCCACACTCCAGATCCCTGCTAAGGGGAACCGTATCCCAGCATCTCTTCTCCCATAAGCATTTATTAAGATTGAATTGTAGGGGCTTCCATGGTGGCCCAGTGGTTAAGAATCCACCTGCCAATGCAGGGGACACAGGTTCAAGCCCTGGTCCGGGAAGATCCCACATGCCACGGAGCAACTAAGCCCGTGTGCCACAACTACTGAGCCTGCAAGCCACAACCACTGAAGCCCGTGCCTAGAGCCCGTGCTCCACAACAAGAGAAGCCACCGCAATGAGAAGCCTGCGCACTGCAACGAAGAGTAACCCCCGCTCGCCACAACTAGAGAAAGCTTGCGCACAGCAACGAAGACCCAACACAGGCAAAAATAAATTAATAAATTAATAAATAAGATTGAGTTGTACACGATCTTCCTCGCCAAGGGATTCTGACATACTGGTGTGGGTGGGGCTGAGTCATGGAGAATTTTGTGAAAGCTCCCCACAGGGGGTTCTAAGCTGTAGCCTGGGTGGTGAGATGGGTCTCAATCTGTCCTTTCCCTGAGCCTTTCATCTCACCACGACAGTGGGAGTCACGAGTTTAAAGATGTCTTATTTCCATACAACATAAACCCTACAAGCCAACCGCCCCATCTAGAACTTACCTAAAGAAACAGTCATTTCGGGCTTCCCTGGTGGCGCAGTGGTTGAGAGTCCGCCTGCCGATGCAGGGGACACGGGTTCGTGCCCCGGTCCGGGAAGACCCCACATGCCGCAGAGCGGCTGGGCCCGTGAGCCATGGCCGCTGAGCCTGTGCGTCCGGAGCCTGTGCTCCACAAAGGGAGAGGCCGCGGCAGTGAGAGGCCCGCGTAACGCAAAAAAAATAAAAGAAACAGTCATTTCTTCCAATTCTAGAGAGGGAAAACTTGCCACATAGGATTTACCCAGTGCTAACGTGTTCATCTCGATGCTGAGGACCAGTCAGCATCCCCTGAATCACATCCTTGGGGACGAAGCCCCAGCGAGATGCCCTACCATGGCACAGCAAGACTTAAATTTTATTATAACTCGAATAAGCCTCCCAACTCCTCTTCAAACATCAACTCACTTCTTTGGTCACAGTTTAAGAATTGTTTTTATTTCTTAGTTCATTTATTTTCTTTTTCCTTTCTGACAGCCTTTATCAAACCAAGAACTACAATGACAAAATCCACATGGAGCCAGCAAAGCCAGTTTTCATTTACCGGCAACTCCGTCGATAATGGGTGAGGGGTAAAACCCAAGGCATTTCAAGAGATTCTCAGAAAAGCGACTTCAACCAGTTTGAAAATTCCATTCCTCTCTTTGAAATGCCCCCATCCTTTGAGGTATAACCATGAGTTCTAACGGGCCTGGCCATACCTGTGGTTGAGGTGGGATGGATATTATCACTTTGTCCCCGTCTGAACATCACCTTCCTAAACATCGTAAAAAAATAAGACTGGCTCTCTGTAATACAATTGACAGCACTCTCGCCTTCAAACTGTTTACCGTAATTTGCAGTATCTATTTGGCTGCCTGCTTCTCGTGTCCCCTCTCTGATCATAACCCTATCTGGACAGGAGTCACGTTGGTCTTCATAGATTCCTCCTCCTTAGCCTAGTATCTGACACATAGTAGGTACCAGATGAATGTTTGCTGAATGAAGCCCTGAGTGGAAAATTCCCCAGATCCGTGCCGTGCACTAATACTCAGAAACACTAGACCCTATAAATCCGCTGGTGACGAACTGCTTGATACAGCCGTCTACAGGAGATACGATCTATAGGTAATCAAGGCGGTTCAAGCTGGCCCTGCAAGCCCTGTGCCAATATTGATATACTGGTCTTCTGAGGTTATTATGACTGACTCTATGTTTTCTTCAATATAGAAAATTTATATTTTTATATATATGAACAACAAACATTTGGAAAGTGAAATGAACAAAACAATTCCACTTACAGTGGAGGCTAAAAGTAACATAGACCACTTAGAAATAAATACAACAAAAGATGTGGAAAATCCTCTACCCTGAAAACTATAATATATGACTAAAGGTAATTAAAGAAGATTTTTTAAAATTTTTATTTTATATTGGGATATAGTTGATTTACAGTGTTGTGTTAGTTTCAGGTGTACAGCAAAGGGATTCAGTTATACATATACATGTATCTATTCTTTTTCAAATTCTTTTCCAATTTAGGTGATTACAGAACACTGAGCAGAGTTCTCTGTGCTACACAGTAGGTCCTTGTTGGTTATCTATTTTAAATATAGTAGTATGTATATGTCAATCCCAAACTTCCAATTTTTCCCTCACCTCCACCTTTCCCCTTTGGTACCCATAAGTTTGTTTTCTATGTATGACTGACTTTAAATACATGATGGAAATAGAGGATTTTGACCATCACACACAACCCAAGGTCCAAGCAGACTGCACATACCTGACCAGAGAGATATGAATCAACTTTAAACCAGGTCCAGCCCCTCTGGTTACCAAATGCAGAAAGGAAAGAGCCTTGTGTTCTGTCCTGTGCACTGAGTATCTCCACTCTCCATTTTAAGGCACCTATAGCATATGCCCAGCCTGCCTGGAAGGACAAGTTCTCATTCCCAAGTAAGGGAACATAAAGACCTGGCAGACTACCGAAGGGCTTTGAATGTTCTCCACAGAATCCAGGGTGAACAAGAATCAAACACAAGCTCAAAATGTCAGTTCTAAGCATCTCAGTTCCCCCAAGAGACCACGTCAAATGCCAAGTCTCAAGTACAAATAGTGCAAGGACAGGGGTCCACTGAGAACTCCTGATCTTCTCACCAGGCCATCCCATGATGGGCCATCTTTATATTCTTGTCCCGATCCCTCAGCCTATATAAAGTAGCCCACAGAATCCCTGATGCACAGAAGTCTAGACCCTGAAAAATTGCTCTGGAGAGAATAGAATGGGAACCCCCCACCTCCAACCTCAAACCTCTCAGCCACCAATCCATTGAGGTCTCCATATAGAAACTTTCTGGGGAGTTCCTTCTTAAAACCCAGAATTTTGAAATAACTCAAAGAGGCAGCATGGGGGTGCAGGGGTCAAACAGGTTAGGATGGGTCATAGAAAGATTGGGTTCAAGCTGGGACTCTGCCTCGCTGGTAACTACCAGACAGACCTTGGGTGAGTCCCTTCCCTCCTCAGGCTTCAGTCCCTTTGACTGCACAACAGGGAGAGTAACTTCCACTTTCTGGGGAGGCTGCAAACATCAGACACACCAATATGAAGAGGACTTAGGAAGTGGTCCAGCTATGAGCAGTGTGAGTACATTTAAAGGTAACCAGAAGGGGAGGACCGGAGGAGTGCTGTTTCCTCCTGCCTTCCTCTCTTCCTTCTTTCCCCGCATCTTAGGAGGGAATTAGTCAACGTGCACGTCGCTGAGGACAGCCCCCATCCCCAGAACACATGGTCACACACCTTTCCGGACACAACATCCCAAAGCAAAACCCACTAGATCTGCCACACACGCACTGCGGCTCATCCCCGCTACAGCGATAAATGAGCTGCCTTTTTTCTGCCCAACGGGCCCCTGGTTTTATCCAGAAACGGAGCAGCAGAGGGATGACGGCAGGTGGCCCCACTGCAGCGTCCCAGGGAGCGAACGGTGAATAATGAGATCCCCATGGCTGGTTCACTCTTTCTGCTAGCGATGGGTTTAAGTGTGAGCACGTGTCACAGTCCTGGCCAAGGGGAATAAAGGAAATCCACTTGGAGGTTTCTGGAAAATGTCTTCCTCTGTGATGAAGAGAGTGAGAAAAGGCCAGTCTTCCCCTGCAGCCTTGGGTTGAGTGTGTGAAGCCATAAAGCCTGGAGCTGCAGAGACCATCCCCAGCCACGCGGGGACAAGCTCAAAGACAAAACCAATGCACTGGGGATGGCAGAGGAGAAAGATGGAAAGTGCCCGCCCTCGGCATTGTTGCTGCGCCCAAATGAACGAGCTCTGGAGCCTCCAACCTACAAATATTCTCCTGTGAGCTAACAGACCCCTACCGTTTAAGCCGCTTCAAGTTGGGTGTTTGGTTACTTGCAACAGAGCCCATCCTGATACACACTTCCCCCCAGACACCAACACACACAGCCTGTAACTCATCTCTGACTTATTCAAATCCCCGGTGATGCTCCCCTTAGCCCTACAGTCGGGTTCATGAACCATCGCTCACAGAAACACCCACGGCTCTGTGTCACCTGTGGGATAAAAGTCAAATCTGAAAAAACTAAAGTACCTTCCCTCACCCGCTCGCTCTCCAGCTCAACATCCTGTTTTGTTTTCTTTACAACATGGTCACAAATGGAAAATACATCATTGGACATTTATTCATTACCTGTTTACTATCTACTTCCAATGTAAGCTCCGTGAGAAGAGGGGGGCTGGTCTGTTTTGATCACAGCTGTCTTTCCAGCACTGCAATCATAGTGTGGAACATCATTGTGGGTACTTTAAAAATATTTTTTTATTGAGTTCTAGTCGATGTACAATATTATATGCTTCACAGTGATTCACAATGTTTTAAGTTCTGTTCCATTTATAGTTATTATTAAATATTGGCAGTATCCCCCGTGTTGTACAATACATCCTTGTAGCTTATTTATTTTATACATAGTAGTTTGTACCTCTTAATCCCCTTCCCCTATCTTGCCCCTCTCCCCTGCCCTCTCCCCACTGGTAACCTTTAGTTTGTTCTCTATATCTGTGAGCCTGTTTCTTTTTTGTTATATTCACTAGTTAGTTTTATTTTGTAGATTCTGCCTATAAGTGATAATCATACAGTATTTGACTTTCTCTGTCTGATTTATTTCGCTTCACGTACTACCCTTCAAGACCAGCCTTGTTGTTGAAAATGGCAAATGGATGGACATATAAATGAACAGATGGCTCCAACATACCTTTCCAGCATGTTTTTCCTAAATGCCTCTTCATACAATAAAATCTCTCTCCCATCAATGAACTAGCAATAGTGCACCGTGCAGCCAGGTGTCTTTCCTTGCTCGTGTGTTTTAGGGTAGACTGAGGGAACTTGTGCGACGGCTCCCCTTCTCTCCTTCCTCCACGTCAAAGCTTTCTTTGATCCAAAGAGCTGCACAGAGTTACTCCTCTGAACTCCTCTGACACTGACCACTGACCACTTTCCACCAAAGTGACCACTTTGCCACTCACTGGCCTGTCTGCCATCTTCTCCCCTCCCCGACACACTCCCCACCCTAGAGTGTGTGTCCCTCAGGCCAGGGTCTGTGGCTCATTCATCTGCATCTCTACGTGCCATCTAGTGAGCGGCACATAGTAGATGCTCAAGAAACATCTGTGGGGATGAACACACGTGGGAATGCCCAGGCTGTGGCTCACCATGGGGGTGATGGTCTGGAAGGAGAGCGAGTGTCCAGGTGCACACCACAAGAGCCCAGGGCGAGGCTCACCCCAGAGAGAGAGAGAGAATACAAGGAACTCTAATGAGGTGCCGAAAAGAACAGGTGTGACTCTGGAAACTTCTCTCTCTGAGATGTGGTTCTTCATCTGCACAGTGAGAAGTTTGGACCGGATGGTCTCTGGGGATTATGGCAAAGGGAGCTGAGTGTGGGTTTCAGAGCTGGACTCACCTGGGTCTGACTGCTGCTTCTTCTACGGGTTAGCTGCGTAGCCCTGTAAGCCGCCACTCACCTCTGGGTGCATCTCCTCAGCTGTAAAATTGCATGAGCGACCGCAGTTCATAGGGCTGTTGGGTGGATTAGATGAGGCAGTGCGTGCACAGCGCCTGACTCCAGGCCCTCCCTCCCCTCTGCTGCTTCAGCCCCTGGAGTCCCTGTCCCCCCTCCTCACCCGCCGCCGCAAGTGTCCATCACACCTTCTCCGCCCCAAGCAGAAGGAGACCCACCCTCCCAATGCAACAACTCCTTTGGCCGCCAACAGGGGGCTTGACTCCTGTGGGACTCTGGCCACCTGGCCGTAAAGGAGGCATTTCCCTGTGCACCAACCCAGCTGGGCTACTTTCCTCCTGGCCCAGACGAGAAGTCCCCTTCCCAGCACCTAGACAAGGCCTTATGACTCATTCTGGTCACAGAATATGAACAGAAGTCACTTAACCACTTTCACTGCTGACTCATTACCATTCCCTCCTCTGCTCTCTCCACTTCCCTGGAAATCCTGAATCCGGGTAGCATCACAGTCTGGAAGGAGCCTGGGTTCCCAAAGGGATGTTCAACTACACTGACTGTGACATGAGTAAGCAGTGAAGCTCCCAAGATTTGGGTGTTTACCTGTGACTGCAGCGGTGGCAGTCTCCCCGAGCTAGACCAGCAGCGGTGGCAGTCTCCCCGAGCTAGACCAGCAGCGGTGGCAGCCTCCCCGAGCTAGACCAGACCACCTGAGCCTTCCCAGGGCCACGGCTCCTGAAACAGGACAGATGCTCTTTGCTCTGACTCGCCCTCCTCAGGGAGTAAGGATCGGCCTTCCCCTTCCCCCTCCCTCCGAGAGAAGGTCTGGATTCTAATGCCCCATTCGCGCTCCCAGTCTCTCCCAGGGTATCCGTCACCCTCATTCAGATGGCACCTTGTGGCCAGCCTGGCACCCTGGAGCTCCCCAAAGGCCTGCTTAGATGAGACTGTGCCGCGGTCTGGGCCTCAGTTTCCCCACACACCCCATGAGGACCTCAGGAGACCCCTCTCGCTCTGATATTTGCAAGCCCAGGACAGCACATCTTAGAGGGACTGCCCTCGGCCAGCACCAAGCAGACCACACCCTGGCCCAGCCTCTAGCCTACGTGTGACCCATAAATTCTCTCTGCTGAGTAAACACATGTTATGGGGCCTGGGGACACTTCCTGACCATGCTGTTCCCACCTTCCCTTGTCCTGCTCCGGCCTGGCCAGCTCCCCTGCACACACCTCCCCGGGACCCCCAATCCCCACCCTTCAGTTTCCCTCTGCTTCTTACCCCTTTCCCCCAACACCTGCATCCCCGGCCGTAAAGAGGGTGGAGAGTTTCCTCTCTTATCAGCCGTCTTCTCCTCCTCCCTGGTTACACAGTAATTGCGAACAGAACTCCTGGCAAGGACGGGTCGGTGCCTATCAGCTCCCTGGGGACAGTTTCCTGGACAAAGAGAAGGTGCCCCTTCAGTGCAGTCTCAGGAGGCAAGTAAGAGGCAAGCAAATAGGAGGGGGGGAAGAAAGGACCCCAAAAGGAAGGGAGAGGCACCCCGGGCCCGGAGCCGATGGACAGGCTTATGCAGTGAAGTCAGGGAGAGAACGGAAGAAAGCGATGGTCGGACCAGAGACGCCAGGGGAGACTCAGACACCAGTACTCAGCGCAACCTCGTCACAGAGAGCCAGCCTGGCAGTGGTGACCCAGTGAGCCCCTTCCAAAGCCTCCATCTGCAGGGCAGCCAAAGCACGGCTACTCTGGAAGGTCTACTCTGGAGTCTGGGAGCAGCGGAAGCAAGAGAAACCCAGGACGGTTTCTGGGAGCGCCCCTCCAGCTGCACTGTGGCCCAGGACTGAGTTGGGCACCTGGGCCAGTGGCACCCCAGCCTTCCAGAGGCCTGGCTGGAGCCAGCGGCAAGGGCGAAGGTGGCCACCCCACCTCCAGGTCTCCCTGCGGCAGGCTCCCTCCTCCCTCCAGCTCTTTGCCGTGTTCCCCACTGTCCGTGACCTCGGGGTCCTTGGCCTACGCTGGGGATTGTGCAGGTGACCACCCTGGAGAAGACTCGCTGCAGTAGGACTGAACCCAGTTTGGCAATGGTGACTCCCGCGACGTGGAGCTGGCGAGGGCTCTGAGCCCCTGGGCACGGGGTTCAGCCCCTTCCAGTGTTCCCAACGTGACCTGCCTCCTTGATCCCAGGGTGTTCTGAGGTGACCCATGGAAGTCGCCATGGAGACATAACCCTGCTTGGACAATCCCACACGAGGATCCACCTCTGCTCACTCTCTTGATTCCAGGAGCTTCGGGAAAGGAAGAACGCCACCCTCCACTGGCATAGGCCCCTCTGTCCCGCTTGCAGCCGCCCGCAGAGGGTGCCAAGGTGGGCCCGGCTCTCCATGGGGGGATGGAGAGGAAGAGCTCGGGGTGCTGTGAGGCCCCAAAGAAGCGGGGCCTGTCCTTCTCCATCGAGGAGATCTTAAAGAGGCCGGCTGAGAGGAGTGATGCAGTCAGGCCAGAAGGGGCAGGTGGACAGGGCACCGGGCAAGCAGCAGCTGCAGATTCTGGGCCGGAGAGACCCCCGCACGACCAGCCCCAGGGTAAGTGTCTTCTGGCCATTTCTCATCTGCTCCTGGGTCTCCAAGACCCAGCTGCACTCAGGCAGAGAGGAAGCTGCTCCCAACAGAAGAGAAGCCTTCAAAATTCAGAGATGTTAGGCACTGGACTGTTAGCCTTAAATACTCTTCTACCCAGCCCGGCACTGCGGCTGTTCCAATGCGGACCAAGCCTCGGTTCCTTGCAGGATGCAGGGACCTGGGGCTCGTTCCTGTAACCAGGCCACAGCTAAGAGTTATCGTTCATTTTTTCAGCATTTACAATGTGGTCGGCACTGCCCCAGAGGCTGTGCACGTCTCTTCTTTAACTTCAGTAGAAAAGCATAATTATCATAACTTGACAGATGTGGAAACTCACCTGTAAAGGGAAGAGGTGGGTGATGCCCCCAAGTCACAAAGCAGAGGACCCGAGACCCAGCCGCCCCCAAACACCTGCTTGGTCTGTCGTGTTCTTGCCCTACGTAAGCAGAGTTCAGCCTGCACGGCCTCTAGTGGCTGAAGCTGTGCCCCGGATCTGCCCACCCTGATCACACCCCAGGCCAGTGCCCACCCCAGGGCTTGCCTCCAAATAACAATGACCAGATCCCAGGCCCCTGCTTGAGAGCCAGCTGGAGGAGGGCTGGAGGAGGGCACACACACGCTAAGAGTCAGGAGTCAGCAGTCAGTGTCACCTCTCTCCCGGCCTGCTGAGCCACCTTGGCAAAGTGCCTTTCCACCCTGGCCTCAGCTTCACCTTTGGTAAGACGGCTGAGTGACGGAGGAAATGGAGCTGGTGATGTCTCGAGGGCCCACTGGAGTCTGATAGGAGATGAGCCTGGAGTATCTCACAAAAGGGTCCCAGTCCGCTTTCCTTTCCACCCCTTTAATCCAAGGAAAGGAAGCTCGGGGGGGGCCGTGATGTCTTCTCCTACCAAGCATGGAGCTCCAATCCCTCCAACCGAGTCAAGTCTCCCAGGATGGAGATTGTGCTCAGAGGCGGGCCAAGAGAAAGACCCTGGCGGGCAACACGTCGCCGGGGAGCTGGCAGCTTTCCCAGTAGCTCAGCCTATCAATAGGAAAGGGCCCCAGCTTAATGTTGAGAAGTTCATTAGTATCTTCCAGTGAATTGAATGAGCAATGAGCATTCACAGAAACCGTTCTTCTAAGGGTCTAACCAGAGTCTCTCCTGCTGCAGCCACCTAAAATCCATGTCTGTCCTCTCTGCTGTGGAGAAAGAGAGAGATCTGATTTCCCCTCCCAGAGCAGCTTGCCTTCTCCTAGCCTGACATTGGCTGATGGCAAAAAGGAGGCCAGTCATTCTAACCGCCCCCTGAAGCTGCTGGCATGTTTCACGCCAGCTATCCCGCTGGACCCAGAGGAGACCCCCCAGTGAGCGCTTACGAAAATAGCAGTCGTAAGATTGGATGGTACTCCACGGCTCTCATGGCAATCTCACGGCCGTTGTTCTATCCATATCCAGTTGTGAGCCCTGCCTTAGAGCTGATGAAACCAGGAAGACAAATCACCTGCAAAAACCGCAGAGTGGGTAGCATTAGAACTGAACCCTGGTGGTCTGAGACCATCCACTCTAGAGTATTCCTGAATGTGGTCTAAATCCATCCGTCTCCCTGCTGGGTTGGAATTCAGCAGGTCCAAGATTCCTAAGGGTCGCCGTGGTGGTTTTCAAGATGACTTCGAGGGGCAGGCAGACAAAGATTTTTTTTTTTAACATCTTTAGTGGAGTATAATTGCTTTACAGTGGTGTGTTAGTTTCTGCTGTATAACACAGTGAATCAGCTATATGTATACATGTATCCCCTTATCCCCTCCCTCTTGCGTCTCCCTCCCGCCCTCTCTATCCCACCCCTCTAGGTGGTCACAAAGCACCGAGCTGATCTCCCTGTGCTATGCGGCTGCTTCCCACTAGCTATCTATTTTACATTCGGTAGTGGATATATGTCCATGCCACTCTCTCACTTCGTCCCAGCTTACCCTTCCCCCTCCCCGTGTCCTCAAGTCCATTCTCTACATCTGCATCTTTACTCCTGTCTACAAAGATTATTTATGTCAATCGTTCTGTAATGATTTCTACACTAACCTTCTATTTATGACACGTGATACCATTTACCCACTTATGGTCATGATGTGAGGTTTTCTTTTAAAATAAATGTATTTATTTAGGTAAACCAAAAAAAAAGTCTGTTTAAATGTGAAGTAAGTAATAATGCAGGTGAGATGCCAGCATGTCAGAAACTATAAAGGTAACTTGCACAAACTGCAAAGAGCTGGAGTCTGTGAGATGCTAGGCTGGGCGGGGAGGGCAGGAAGCTGGGATTCCAGAAACCTGGCCTCTAAGACCTGGTCTGGCACCGATGCACTGGAGGACCTCAGGCAAGCCGCTGCCCTGGCTGGGCCTTCGTTTCCTCATCTGGAACACGAAAGAGCAGAGCTAGAAAATTCCTCAGGGCCCTCCCCGCTCCGACATGCCACGACCGATTCCACAAGAAGCTGCTTGCACAAAAGCCTCGGTGGTGTCACTCGTGGGCATTTTCCATGGCAGAAGCTTCCTCCCTGCAGAGGGGTGTCCGTGCCAGGCGGGGCAGGACCTACTCACCACCTCCACCTCTCACTGCCCCCCAGGAGGCCCCACCCCCGCCAGTGCTGGTGGCCCAGCTGATGCCTCTCCACCTCTGTCCTGTTCCCCACCAAACACACACACACACTCACACACACACACACACACACACACACACACACACACACAGCATGCAGGAGCCCTCAGGGAATGGGCAACAGGACAGAAGAGGTGCATCCAGGGCCCTCCCCTGTCCCAACAATAACAACAGAGGAATAAACTCCTCTGTCTCCACGTAAAGGGCTTCACAGAGGGGCTCCTGGAGGTTGACTGCAAAGCGTTACCTCAGGATCCCAATCCCCTAGGGAGCTTGTGAAGAGGCAGCATTCCAGGCCTGGCACCTAAGACTCTAGGGTGGAGGTGGAGTCTAGGGTGGAGGCCAGGAATCTATCCTAGCAAGCTCTCCCAAGTGAGTCTGACGCAGGTGGTCCAAGGACCGTTTTTTTGAGGAGGCTGGAGTCCAGAGAGGCAAACTGGCTTGTTCGGTGCTACAGAGCAACACGGGCCAGATCCGGGGCCAGGTCGGCGATCCAGACCAAGGCCAGTGCTGGGCCTCCCTCATTTCTCAGGGCAGGGACCCAGGTCCCTCCCCACAGCCTCCCACTCTCACAGGGACCCTCATAATCTAAGGCTTGGGCCTTCCCCAGCCTCCGTGGAAAAATCCAAGAGGGTCTCCCAATTTGAAGGGATGCTAAGCCCAGCTGCCCGCTCACTCCTCCTGAGAGAGGAAAGCCCCCCAGAGTTCGGGGGTCCTCAAAGTCCAGGGAGACCCAGTCAGGAGGAAGTGACTTTGTACTGGAGGATCAGACCCCGGAAAGAAAGAGATCATCTCTGCACCTGTCCCACTGGTGACCCTCTGCAGGGAAATTGCGAGTCCCGGCGGGGAAAGGGGAGAGGAAGATGGGCAAAGAAGGGACCACTTCAGTGGGTAAACCAGTGTGGATCTTCTGGCCTGGGAGGGACACAGACATCTTCCCTTGTCCATTCATGGGCCATTCAGTCCCTCAGTGAATCATTGCTGAGCGCTTACTCTGGGCCAGGCGGCAGGCTGGGGAGGCAAAGGTGAATAAAACCAGAAGTAGTGGCCACCCACCTGGAGCAGAAGTGGGGTCAGCAATGAGAGTCCAGGCAACACCACCTTGGGGCGGTGCTAACTTCCGCCCCTCTTATCTGGTGGAGGTGGCCGGGGGCGCCGTGGAATTCTTGAGCCTGGAAGAATATCTTCTTGCAGTGGTCAGCAGCATTTCTACAAAGGGCCACACATTAAGTTTTGATAGCTAGATGGTCTCTGTGGCAATTACTCAACTCTACCATCACAGCTGAAAAGGAGACAAGGTATAAATGAACGGGTATGTCTATCTTCCAATAAAACTTTATTTACAATAACAGGCAGAGGGCCAGATCCGGCCTCAGGCTGTAGTTCATCAACCCCTAACCCACTGGTGTGACATTCAAAGCCCTTCACAGACGGGCCCTGCCGATCCCCAGGTTCATCCCCATCACGGCCTCCTGTCCCTCACTTTCCAGGCACATGGAGCATCTCTCCCACTTCAGTCTTTCTTGCCCTTTCAATGCCTCCAGACTTTGCCCCTTAGAAGCCCCTGCGGCCCTTCTCCTTCCTCCTCTTCCTCTTCTTTCCCTCATCCTCTCCCTCTGTCTGAGCTTCCTGTGGCCATTGTACCAAATTACCACGAACTGACTGGCTTAAAACAACAGAAATGTATTATCTTAGAAGTTCAGAACCAGAATTCCAAAACCAAGGTGTTGGTAGGGTTGATCCCTTCCACAGGCCCTGAGGGAAAACCTGCTCAAATGGCTCTCTCCCAGCTTCCAGTGGTTGCTGACCATCTACAGCCGTCTTCGGCTTGTAGACGCATCCACAGGCCTCTGGGTCTGTGTGGAACCCTCCTCTCCTTTCTCTCATAAAGTCACCTGCCATCGGATTTAGGGCCCACCCTAAATCCTGGAGAATCGCATCTCAAGATCCTTAGCAGGGCTTTCCCTGGTGGCGCAGTGGTTGAGAGTCTTGTCTGCTGATGCAGGGGACGCGGGTTCATGCCCTGGTCCGGGAAGATCCCACAAGCCGCGGAGCGGCTGGGCTCGTGAGCCATGGCCGCTGAGCCTGCGTGTCCGGAGCCTGTGCTCCGCAACGGGAGAGGCCACAACAGTGAGAGGCCCGCGTACCGCAAAAAAAAAAAAAAAAAAAAAAAAAAAACTTTAGCCTAATCATATCTGCAAAGACCCTATTTCCACATAAGGTCACATTCACAGGGACCAGGGATTAGAACTTAGACATTTCTTCTTGAGGGGAACACAGTTCAACCTACTCCCCCTTTCCTCACTTCTTCGTCCCCCTCATTTTCCTCTTTCCCCCCCTCTTCCCTGTCCCCTTCCTCTTTCTTTTCTTTTGTCCCCCTCCCCTCCCTCCTTCCCCTGCCCTCCCTCCTCAGCCCCCAGCTGCCTAGAACTAAAGGCAGTGGCTCTGCTCTGCTCTGGGCCCTGGGAGGGGGAGCCCTGGCTCAGGGCTGGGGCCAAGCCTTCTTCTCGCTGTTCCTCTTCTTGTCCTCACACTCTTCCACACTGGGTTGATGGTTTCTTATTCCTTATGACTCCTCATAGGTCACTTTCGGTCTCCATATATAGAACTCTCAAAGTTCCTTTTTTCCTTTCTTTTAATCAATGCTTGTTGCCACAGAGGTTTACTCCTCCAAATACTCCTTGTACTGTAGCAGTTGTTAATCATTTTTTGGCCAGAAATGGCTCTTCTCCCTGTTTACAGGGCCTGGGGCTTTGGATACCTCTAATCTGGGTACTCTGCACACCTGCACTTGGGCTGGCCTTCTGTATGTATTTTCACAGAGATAAGAGCTAGTTAACTTCCTCCTCAGTTCTCGGCGGCAGGAAGGGTAACTGAATATGGATTCCTGCATTGAATAGAAACAAGTTCTGTGACACTTCCTGTGTCACATCAGAAAACATCCTCTAGCTTCACAGCTTGTGTCGTCTGTCTGTTCCCCTGCATTGTCACAAGTATAGAATGGAAAGGAATAAGGGCAGGAGGGAAGCAAACACACACACACACACACACACACACACACACACACACACCCCTTCTCATAACTGTTGAAATATGATGCCACCTTGAAAGCACATGTAATCAGCCCATGTTGCAGTACCCTGTGCCCAAATCCAAGCACACTGTCTCGAGAGCTACACTGTAACAACACAGAGAAACATACAACCCTGACACAGTGCTTTGAGAACGCAGAGGAGACAGCAACAAACTCTGCTTGAAGGAAGACTTCAGAAGGAGGTGGCATCTGAGATAGCAGCCAGGCAGAGGAGGGGAGAGAGCACGCCAGGCAGAGGGAAGCAGGTGAAGCAGCCCAGAGGAATAGAATGGAATATTCCTTTTGAGAAACAAAGAAACTCAGGGTGGCTGGAGTTGAGAAATCATGGACCAATGTCGGCGGAGGTGAGAGGCATGAGGTAGACTGAGGTCACGTGTGCCAAGCTAAGCACCTTGGCCCTTTATCTATGTCCATCAGCATCTTTAAAACCTACGTTTGGGGAATTTCAGGCTTCCGCTGAGTTGCACAGTCAGAGAGACCTTGGATGAATGGGGGACGGAGCAGGCTACACTCTGGTGCCCTCACAAGGTGTCAAGAGAGGAGCCCTCGTGCTATTTGTTTTGTAGCTTTCCCGCACAAAATCCTTTAAACAAAGGTACAACTTCTATTTTAAAAAGAAAAAACACATATGAAAAGTGTGGTAGAGTATGAGGGGACATATGCTGAGAGCCATATATAAAAAATATTATGAAAGGGAGACCATACATGTGGAAAATAACCATCTTCACGCTGCTGAGGGGCGGATGGGCACTGACCCAGTCACCCCTGGGAACAGGGCGCAAATCCGTGGCTGGTGAGCTTTCCAATGGTCTCTCAGCTGTTTTTTTTAGCAATTTCTTTATCCTCATCTCTTTCCACTCTAGCTGTATTCGCTGGGTTGTTGTTTATTTATACAAGTAATCCACGTTTATTATAGAAAATAAAAATACAGATAAACAGAAAGAAGATAAAAGAAAATGTAGCTATAACTCTACCATCTCCTATGCAGTAGTAAGTACCATTAACACTTTGATACATGGATACATGAAGATTGAGAGAGATTTTTTTGTACAAATATGGAGGCTGGTTTCTTGCACACTGAAATTTAGCACTCTTATCGATTAAACAAAAAACCTGTTGTGTTTCCACATGGAGATTCACAACAGACCTTAGAGAGAAGGAAATCTTTGACTGATCTGGGTTTTGATGGATGAGTAAGAGTTTACTAGGCAAAGGAGGAGGACAGGCTTGCAGATGTAGGGGGTAGTGAGAGCAAGTCCCTGGAGGATAAAAAGGCATGGCTGATCTGGGGAATCTAGAAGCCATCAGGTGGCGCAGAAATAATGGAAGCGATGATTGGGTAGAAAGCAGATGACCCTGGGAAGCGGGGAGCCTGAAGAGCTTGAATGCTGGGCCAAGGAGCGTGCCTTGCATGCTGTGGGCACAGGGAACTGTAGAAGTCCAGGACCACACCCGGAGGGAAGAGGCCAGAGCATCTCTTCCCTGGGAGGCACCTCCCTGCACCCCACCTGTCCTGTTCAGGTGTCCTCACCCTGCAGGAGGGCCCCAAGGGGAGCCTGGATCTCCATCCTGCAGAACCCGCTGCCTTGGGAAGACAAGGACAAGGCCCGTTTCCGGAGTCTCAGCGCAGCTGCAAAGCCCCCGGGGCCTTAGCTGAGCGGCCAATTAGCAGACCGCAGAGAAGGAGCCATCAGGGGAGGGAGCCATGCACGGAAAACCATCCGTTTATAATTAGGTGACCTAATCACCTGTGTAAATTGTGTATTTCTTATGATCAATGTGCTAAACGTCTCAGGTTTAATTAAGTTCTGCTGACTCGTTCTCTTTGAAGACCCACTGAAGTGGGATTCACAGCTCCAACAATTAATAACCGGGTGAGGGGCAACTTGAAAGGGGCGGCAGTTCCCTGCCCGCTTCCTGCCCCGTCTCCCCACCCTCTCCCGGGTGCCCTTGGATGGGGCTCCACACTCCCCATCGTCCTCTCTGAGCCGGGGCCCAGCCCTTCCCCATGATTAAGATTCATCCCATGCAATGGCGCTCCAACCATGAACTGGTACTTCCAGCTTCCTGTTTAATGAGGTTCCTTCTGGTTCCAAAATTCTACCTACAGAGTCCTGTGTTCTGCCTTCTCAGTTCCACATTCCATTTATGCTGTTCTGCCTCCCTCCCCTGCTTCATCTCTCTCATCACCTACTGTGGTCTGTAACCCAAGCATCAGGCTTCCTGGCCCTCTCACTCCTTTCCTAGAGCAGCCTCCTCCTGCATTTGATGGGAAAACTGAAGTGTTGACCTTCATACTTCCTGAGCCAGCCCCTCAGATTCTGCTCTCCCCCATCCTCCCTGCCCTGTGGACCATGGGCAGGTCACTGTGCTCTGAGTCACCACCCGGAGCTCCAGGGCACCATCCTCTCCACTGGACACGTTCCTTCTCCCCAGTCACCAGCAGAGAGATGGGCCTGGGCCAGTCTTCCCTTCCTCTCACTTTCCCTGTACTTCCAGTTTTCCCAGCACCATCAAAGTCAGCTCTATGACTGATAGATACTCTCCTTCCTAGACAAACGTGGCAATTAGAGGAAACTGCAACACGAGAAGAGACGTAAAGTGAGACCCAGAGTATGACTTGTTCAAGAACCCAATGAGAAAACCAGTAAGGTAGCACTCACTATCCAATAGAACTTTCTCTGATAATGGAAATGTTCTATATCTGTGCTGTCCAATATGGTAGCCACTGGCCACATGTGGCTATTGACCTATGCCTAGTGTGACTAAGGAACTGTATATTTTATTTTATTTTAACAGCCACAAGTAGATAGTGGCTACCATATTGAACGAGGAAGACCTAAGGAGTTAAAATTTTAACAAGGTCCAGCCTTAGATCCTAACCTTGTTTCCCTAGCTCCAGGTCCAAGTCTATCTGTCTCCCAAAATGGCTCTTCTGGTGGGGTGTCACTAGTCATATTTCAGGGACCCCCACTCACTGGGGGTTATCTCAACTCCAGGACCCCTCTCCCTACCACTCCTTTTTATAGTTCTCCAATTTAGGGATATTCAGTCTCAAATAACATCCCAAGAAGAGTTGGACGGGGACAATCAGTGTTTGACTATTGACACCCCAAGAAACCATGCTCAGTCTTAGGGGAGGGGCTTTGGCCCTTGAGTCCTGCAGCCCGGTCCACTTGGGGCTCAGCCTCCATCTCGCCAACCATGTGAATTTTAGACACCCCTCTTTCTTCACAAGAGAAGTCACTACAGCTGTTGGGCACATACACATAGATCCCATCACCATCATTATCATCATCTCTCAAGAATAAACATTTATCCTGAGAATGTATAGTTCAAAGCTAATGAGAACAATATTTTTCTTACTGGCCCATAACTTGCCAAGCAGCCCCTCCCCAATTATTTTGCAGGATAGGGTTCAGATCTTTTCCTCTTCACCTTATCTCCAAACAATGCCCTTCTGGTCCTACAGGAAATACGGGAAAGCCATATATATCCTAATAGCTGCTCCCTTAATTACACAAATGGAAACTTGAAATAATCATTTTATTAAGGCTCATGCTTAGTCATGAGCCCTTGTTTGCCTAACTTTCCTTCTGGGGAAAAAGGAGGAGATGGCTTATTTCTACTACAATCTACATTCTGTTTCTAATCCTCTGTTCTCCACATTGCCTACTTTCCTGTATTCCAGTTCAGCACCCTACGTTTTCTGTTCAGTATCCTCTATTCCAAAGCTCTGTATTCCCAGAAGAATCCCAGATCCATGCTGTCCTTGATCTCAGTTTGCCCGTCCAACCTGGAATCTTCCATTCTGTGAAATTTTTTTGCAATTTTCTATAGAACTGCCCTGTATCACTAATATCATCTAACATGCTGACCTCGTGAATAAATGAATGAATGAGATACTTTCAGCATGGCTTGCCATTTCTCTCTACATCAGTTCTGGCTGGGTTTGGCTCTATCCCTTAAATACACCACCAGCTCTAAATATAGAATAAATATCTCTTTTTTTAAATTTAAAAAGTAGGGTGGACTTGAGGAGGGAAAAGGGGATAGAGAAGGAGAGAAATTAGATCACATCAGCTGGTTCACAATCCAATAGCTTACTCTAGGGGGTAATCATGTTTGAAACCTCACTGTCCAGGACTCCCAAGAAGCTTCCAAGAGTCAGAAAAATGAGTAAAAGTACTTTGAGGGAAAAAAAAATGGACTAACAAAAACGAGGGGTAGTCAGGAGGGGTGAGACCAAAGGCAGACTATGAAATGCACTTGTTGATTCTCAGAGATGCAGGAGCAATTCAGCCGGGAGAGTTATCCTCAGCAGAAATCTCTCCTCTCTGGCCCTCTCCTTTCACCCACCAGGCAAGCCCAAGGCCAGGCCTTTTAAGCCATTCAGCCTCCAACTGAAGAGAAAAAGAATTACAGCGTGTCAGGGCCTTAGCGATTTGATCATTCAAACCCTCTCTCCTCGCCCATTTCTACAGATGGGAAGACTGAGGCCCAGAGAGTAAATAAAACATGGCCCAAGCTGTAGACTGGAGCCAGGAACAGAGCTTAGGACTTCTGACATCCAGCTTAGTGGGTTTTCTACTGTCCAATGATAGCAGGACGGATAATAAGCACACACACACACATAAAAGTTAATTGATCTCTTCAGCTGTTAAACGGTCACAAGTGAAATCCATTTTTCACCGTGTCTACTCCAGCTCATAGTTTGTGGTCGTTTTACCTCTTTTGGGGGGAAAAAGAAAGCGGACTGAGTGGAAGTAAGGAGACCTCAAGATCCCCACCCCTCCTTTCCAGCTAATTCTGCTCTCTCCCGACCTGTGACATCTGACAGTGCACAAGAGTCCAGACAAATCATTCCGCGTTGTTTCTTGTGACAGTGTCTTATCTGCCGAATGGGTTGAGAACAGAGCCTAAACTTCACCTTTATTCATTTAAAGCAAATAATTATGAAGCTCCCGATAGGTGCCAGTTACTCAGCAAGTCCAATGTATAGTCCCTGCCCTCCAGGAGCCCACAGTGGAGAGACACAGACACAGACACAGAGAACAGCAGGCTTCTTTCCCCAGAGGGTTTGAGTCTTGCCAATGTGCGTGAGGGATGCTAGGACAGGACGTACCTAGATTCACCATCATTTCTGAGAGCAGACTTTTCTTACAGGAGTGAGAAAGAAATCAGGAGCCATGGTGGTCAACTAGAATGGTAGGAATTGGCCCCAAAAGTGAAGGTGATCTGTGGGGGGAGGGGGGCCGTGTACCTTTCCTACTATTCCTAAAATTGCATCATGTGGTCTTTGTTGCAAGTCAGACTAGAATTGTAACCCTGGCCTCAGAAGTCCATGGTCAGAGAGACAAACCTGCCCCACCTGGTTTGGTGCTTCCTCCAATGTTCACCGTCCCTTGGTTTCATCAGGAGGTACAGCAAGGCTGGTTGAATCTCCATCCTCCCTACTCTCCTAGCTTCTCTCGCCCTTCTCCAGAGCAGCTTTCCAAATCCCTTCTTCATTCCTCCCACCTCCTTCACTCTCTGCTGATGACCTGAGCTCCCGTTGTCCTGTCCTGAACAACTCAACGCCAGGTATAATGAGCACCTCTGACCAGCCTGCCCCGCAGCCCTGCTCCATCAAGCATCCGCCAAAGCCCTCACTCTTCTTCCTCAGTTTCTCCTCCTGAGAGGCTTTAGATATATGCTCCAGGCCGCACTCCAGACTTTTCCCCAACCTCCCTCTAGCCTTTTTCGAACCTTCTCGACATAAAAGTTCTTCTTTTCCTCACCGCCTTGACTTCACCCCAACCACTCACACCGCATCCAATTTAATACAACATATACTTGTTGAAGTTCCTACCCAGTATCAGAGACACTGTATTTAGTGTGTTTGTGGATAACACAAAATTGTTCTTTTTCACTTGGCTTTGACCATCCTAATTCAACCCAAGTAGTCTTCCTGTGGACCTCAGTGATGTCCTGAATGCCAAATTCGGGACCACATGCCTCACAAATCCGTGTTGGAACAAGACAAGCTAAATATACACACACACAGGCCAAGGTCAGGGTTTAGCACTGTACCTGGTACTTAACAGGTGTTGAATAAACACACTGATTGCTGCTTATTTTTCTTCCCCTTCATCCTCTCTAATTTAAAGTCTGTGATCACTCCCTTCTTTCCAAACCTCTCTTCCCCCACGTTTTCTGTGGAATTTTGTGGATCTGAGCTCCCTCTGTCTTAGGTAGGGTTCCCCCAAAAATAGACTGAGAGAGAGATTGGCTAGAGAGATGACGTGATGTTATACTGTTAATTTGTTTTAAATCCCTGGGACCACATGATCATGGTCTCTCCAGCTGTCAACTGCAATATTTCCTCCACATCCCAGCAAACCTTTCTGAAGATGTGCACAGTTGTCTCCTCCAATTCCCCTCCCCTTCTCTCCTCTGCCCACTGCCCCTGAGCCCTTGCTGCCCCTATTTTGTGGGAACTGCTAACGTTAAGGTCCTCACGCAGCCACGTTCAAGGACCCCCTTTCTGTCCTCATTGCAATTAATCCAGTCACAGCATGGACACAGCCGAGACTTCTTTCTTAAAAGAGTTTCTTCGCTAGGTGTCCATGTCACTGCACTTGTCGCCTACCACAGAGACCTGTCCTTCTTGGCCTCCCTCATTGATTTCTTCTGGGTCCCCCATTGGTTCCTGAGCCTCTAAATAGTGGACGGACCCAGGCTCACTCCTAGACCCTCCACTTTTCTCCTCCTGCCTAAGTGATCTCACCCACTCTCATGAGATCAAAGGCCAAATATACGCTGATGAGTCCCCAATGTGAACCTCAGTCCCGAGATCCTCTTTGAGCTCCAAACACATAAGCATCTGCCTACTTGATCATTTGCTTTGAATAGCCAACAGGCATCTCAAATTTAACACGTCCAAACTGAATACCTGATTTCCCGTCTCTCTCTCACAAACACACACACACGCACACAGGCACGCAGGCCTAGCTTCATGGGCCTTTGTGTGACCAGTGTAGTTGCACAGGGCCCTGCGCTCAGAAGGAGGCCTGGCACTTGCGGGTTAAAGCTCATGGTCACCCTCTTGAAATTCTTAACGATTTTATGTTTGAATCTGTGTTTCGCAAGCGCAATCCAGTGGAACCACGAAGCACGTACCAGGGGCCTGGAGCCTCAGCTCAGGCTCAGCGCCCCTCTCACCGCCTCCCTGCTTCCCTGGGATGGGCTCTCAGCCACCTGTTTCCCCGCCCCTACCCAGTGACTGCTGCCTCCTCTGTCGTCTGTGTTGGGGGTATTGGGGAGGGAAGGGCACGGATGTGAGGAGGGTCAAGGTCAGGCACAGGCACCCTGACACCAAGTTGAAGGGTGGGCCCTGTGAGAGTCCACACTCATGCTATTAGTATCCCTGTGCCCAAGGGAGCAGGGCCTTAAGTAGCAAATAAAAAACCACCCTGACAAGTCAAGAGAGAGAGAGGAAGAAAGGAAAAAGCTTTCTTTCTGAACCCACATTTTCCTTTTGCACTAGGACCCCACCTGTGATGCAGCGGCTCTGAGTGGGCATGAGACTAGTCATGTGGCTGGAAACAGGCTGTCAGGGGCTGACTGCTGTGCTTTTTCTGTAAAGGGCTGGATGGTAATTATTTTAGCTTTTGCAGTCTCTGTTTCGACGACTCAACTCTGCCACATAAAGTCGCCTAGGGCTGCCCAAAGCAGCCATAGACAATACATAAACCCATGGGTCAGGCTGTGTTCCAATAAAACTTTATTTCTAAAAACAAACAGTGGCCCAGATGTGGCCCCCAAGCTGTGGTTTACCATTCCTTGTTACAGACAAGGGACATTTGTCTGAAGGCATCTGAGCAGCAGAAAGGACAAAGAAGTTTCTAGAAGGTCATCTTGGCCACACTGTCCAGGATGGATGGGAGAGTGGGGTCAGCCTAGGAGCAGAGTTTCTAGGAAAGAGAATCTTGTAAAACTCCAAACCTAAGGAGCTAGAGGCCAAGTAGTGGCAACAGGGGTTGAACAGGTAGAACAAGACAGCACAAAAGCTTCACTGAGACCAAGGTCACTAACCCAACTTGGACCCTCTTCCATCCAGAGGAGAGGAAGGGCAAGCGGAGGATCCGAACCACCTTCACCACAGAGCAGCTGCATGAGCTGGAGAAGATCTTCCACTTTACCCACTACCCTGATGCCTACGTCCGCAACCAGCTGGCAGCCAGGATCAACCTCCCAGAAGCTCGGGTACAGGTACAGCCATCCCCACCCTCGGCCCCCCACCTCAGTGCACTTGGGGCCATGGGTAAGATCCCATGTATCCTGCACCCTCTAGGGCTGTCCCATCAGAAATTTTCCATTGGCTTTATCCCATGAGTACAGTTATACTGGCCAAATATCATCTTCCAGGAAATGAGGCCACCATAGTTATAAGATGGTTTCTCACCTTGGGGGATGGACACGGAGGTAGCATAGATATCTGCTTCCACTCCCTCCTTCTGTACTTGGCTGTAGCTCCAGAACATCGTTCACCACACAGCCTCATTCACAAAATAGGTCTTGAAAATCTAGACCAGGGCTCAACAGACTTTTTCTGTAAGGGACAAGATGCTAATTAAGTTAGGCTTTGGAGGGCCATAACGTCACACCAAAATTTGAATTTTGTATCATTTGCATGTGTTACCAAATATTATTCTCATTTAGATTTTTTTCCCAACCATTTAAAAATGTGTAAACCATTCTTAGCACAAGGGTTGTACAAATACAGGTAGGAGGCCAGAGAAAGCCCAAGGCTCTAGTTTGCCAACCCCTGACCTAGAACACATGGGCATCACTTTGGAGGCAGCACAGAGAGGTGGCAAGGACCCTCCATGGTCAGAGACCTAATCTGTGATCTGTCATTTTTTCCCCCCAAGTGTCTATGGCTTCCTCTGTGGTTAGAGATACAGTAGCCCCTTGTCATTCACTAGGGGTATGCCTCGCCCTCTGCTTATCCCCAGTCCTGCAAGAACTGCTCTAGCAAATCCAATTGTTACATGTTGGCACTCTCTCTAAAACAGTTTTCTAAATCACTCTTCATTTTTTTTTAACAAATATAATGGGGGAACTATACTCAATATCTTTTTTTTTATAATTTCACTTTTAATGAATAAACAAAAAAGCAATTCTTGAAAAACAGAACAATATAATTTTTTAAATTTTATATTGGAGTATATTTGATATACAATGTTGTGTTAGTTTCAGGTGTACAGCAAAGTGGTTTAATTGTACATAAACATATATCTATTCTTTTTTCAGATTCTTTTCCCATATAGGTTATTACAGAGTATTGAGTAGAGTTCCCTGCACTACACAGTAGGCCCTTGTTGATTATTTTATACATAGTAGTGTGTATATGTTAATCACAACCTTCTAATTTATCCCTCCCCCCATCCACCTTTCAATATCTTATAACCTATAATGGAAGAGAACGTTAAAAAAGAATATATATATTTATATGTATATGTATAACTGAATCACTTTGCTGTACATCTGAAACTAACACAACATTGTAAATCAACTATATTTCAATAAAAATTAAAAAAAATATATGATGGACTCATTCGAATTCAAAATCTGCTCCAGGGTCTATGTCAACATTCCACCCTTCATTTCACTGGAACCTACTGTTCTTCTGGTGAACGACCGCCCCTGTCTGGACTTCTCCCCTTTTTCTTCCTATTTGAAAACAGTCACCAGCTAGGTGGGTAGCGTCTGCATCTAGTGTAATGCCCAGAATTCAGCATCTGCCTCGGCAGTATGACCAAGTGCAGATGGCAGCATGTCATGGACAATCAGGGCACTTGTGAACACAGGGAACCGCCAACATTCAACCAACCTACAGATGCCACGGGGCCCAACGGGGTTGCAAACCGGTGGCCCACCAGCAGGAAAGAACCTAGATGGGTTTTATTTGAACTGCACGGTATCTTAAACCTCAGCGCTTTCACATAAAAATCAAGATTTCTGCCTTAGAAGTTGGATGAGCTTGCAACGCTGGCCTCACATTTCCACATGGTGACTGTTGGCTAAAGCTGAGAAGCTGCCCCCTTTAGCCACTGTTCACCGCAGACTCCACCACTCCCAGTTACATGGCACCCAGCTGCTTCACCCCATCCCACGAGCCCACACCCCTGCAGGTATTGAAGGTTGTGATCCCCGGCCCCCTCTCTCAAGGCAGATCAGATCCAAAGAAATCCTGGATGCCTACTGTAAAGGGTTGGTCCCTTGGAAGGCGCCGTCATTATGCATTTTGGAGGGAGGAACTAGATGGAGAAAATCCCTTTTGCTTATCTCCATCCTCTCTCGCCTCCATCTCAGATCTGGTTCCAGAATCAGCGAGCCAAATGGCGGAAGCAGAAGACCAGCAGCCTTGGGGCTTCGCCGCAGCCCAGCGAGGCCGACTTGGCCCCGCCCACAAACCCAGACGTGGTCGTGAGTGGCTGAGGCGGAGGGCGGGAGATGGGGTGTGGCTGGGGACCTCCGGAGCTCTGTCTGCAGTAAAAAGTGCAACGACAATTCTTTTAGAAAGATAGGCCCGGATGCTGGGGAAGTCGCTGCCTCTGTCCCCGTGTCCTCCTCCACTGAGTGCCAATCACACTCCTCTCCCTCCTCCGGGGACCCACATGTATTACTTATGCAAAACTTCCCAGTTTGTGGAGCAGGATCACAGAGTAAAGGGCGGTGCGTGGAGGTCGAGCCCACTGGCTGGGGAGTCAGGTGGCACCGGTTCGAATCCCAGCTCTGCGCTTAGCAGCAGTGTGGCCTGGAAGAGTCACTGTGCCCCTCAGAGGACAGTCAGAGATTTGATGAGGATGAAACGACCGCTCATCACCTAGGAAATGCTCCCTAAGGTTTAGCTGTCCACTGAGTCAACACAGATTTGGAATGTGTACCAGATGCCAAACAGAGGGGCGGCAGCAGTACACGAATAGACACTCCTATGGGTAACGGTTTGTACAAAGCCATGAGTGACCCTATGAGGTAAGATTTTTAATTTATCCATTTTTTGCTAATGCAGAAACTCGACTCTGAGAAGCAAAGTGACTTTTCCACAACAAACAGTTGCTGTAAATGACGGGATGGGGACGATGTTTCCTGGCCCCCCTGGGCACACATTGCTCCCCAAGTTGGTCCCCCTACCCACTCCGAGCTGCCCGAGAGTAACGGGGAAAGGTTGGGAAGCCGAGGGACAGCCCAGGGTAAAGTTCAGGGCTCACTTCTCTCTCCTGGCCTCTCCTTGTGACAGGGCCCCATGCTGCTGCCCCCTGAACGGCCCAGGCTGGCTCCTCCCACAGGTTGCTATTTACCGGCTCAAGGTCAGCTGGCCTCTGCCTGGCTCCCCACCCGGATCGCCCTCCTGCCATGCCACCCGTGGGAGACACAGCCTCTCCCGGGCCCTCTCATCATCCAGCAGACCTGCATCCCTGCACTTTGCTTTTTTCGCACCTCCGCACCCCAAATGGGGCAACATCTGTGCCACTTCCACACAGGGACCAGACATCCTCTCCTTAGTGGAGCTGCTCTCTTCTCCAGGTGAAGGCAGGTGGCGGGAAGTTGCCCAGGTCTCTGGGGGAATCAATCTCACGCTCCAAAGACAACCCACAGCCCAGGAAGCCACCCTGAGGTTGTCCCTTGGAAGGTTGCATCGGACTTAGCGGCAAGGTGACCAATAAAGGAAGCTCTCATCTCTCCTGGCCAATGTCACCCTCCTGCTTCAGGCGACAGACACTGTGGGAGGTCTCAGGATGATCTCTGGAAGGAAGAGGTCATCCTCTTGCACCTGTACTTCCTCTAATTTGCTGTGTGACCTCCAGCCAGTCACTCACCTCCTCTGGGCCTCATTTGTAAAACAGGCAGTTGGACAAGGTGACTTCTGAGGGTCCTTCTGGCCCTTACTTTGGTGAGATGAACTATGGTGAGAACAGAGGCACAGAGGAGACTAAGGAGAGGTTTGTTCATTCATTCATAAGTGCTCATCTACTGAGCACTTCATAAATGGAACTGGATATTGACATGAACAGCTGAGGCTCTGTGCCCTGAAGCTCAGTCCAGGTTGGTGGAAGGAATGGTACTGACCTCCCCCTGCAAGCAGAACATTCGCTCAATGACTTTGCACAAGGCCCATGTCTAACACATTCTGTTTGGCTTTGATATGAATGTCCTAAAGAGGGAAGGAAATATAGAAACATTTCTTTAAAAATTTAAACAGAATTTAGTGTCTTTGGTTATTCTGCTGGCTTGGGGAGAGATGTTGTCATTTCTAGTTTGAATGAAGGGTTAGAGAGTAAGCTCTTTTCAGAGTTTAACTCCCCAGGACTTGTGTAAGGGGCCTAGTTAGAAGGCCAGCCTCACTCTGTGCTGAAAAGCCTAAGAAAGAGGGAGAGAGAAACTAGGGTGGTTAACTTTTATGGGCTGGGTAATTTCATAGGCTAATGAGTGGAAGGATTATTCCAACTACTTTGGAGAAGGGGTGGGGATTTCCAGGAATTGGGCCACTGCCCACTTTTTGGCCTTCTATGTAATGGCACTGGTGGGAGTCTCGTTTAGCGTATGCTAATATATTACAATGAGCATATAATGAGGCTCAAGGTCTACTGGAAGTCGAATCTTCCACCACTTTGGACCTAATTGGTTCTAACCAGTTTACGTCATATCCTCAACGGCTATCTCATTCTTTTAAAGGTTGTGCCCTGCCCCCTGCCCCCCTGGTTTCAGTACGATCATATAAATATAAAATGAACACGTGCCAACGTTTTATCTAACTCATAATTAATGGGGGAACCAGTAAGACATCAGAACAGTTCAAAGGAGAATTCAAAGAACAGACACAAGCAGAGGCAATCAGGAATGCTGAAATGAATTACAGAGACAGAAAGGGTCAATGGCCACAGGGAAGTAATCAATGGCATCTCCACCAGGCACAATTCATTTGCATTTCTATAGACAAGTATCATTTGCATTAGTGCCAGTTTCCAACAATTATACAGAGTGGAAAAATAGCTCACAGACAATGAAAGGGGCAGAAATTCTGGAAGAGTGCGCTAGACAGAACAATCTTTTTATGCTTATTTCAAAGTCTTTCACAATTTTTCCTGACCTAAAAGTTACTTAATCTCTCTGGGGATACCAGGACCTGCCTCAGAAGTTAGCTATGAGATTATATTAGATGATATAGCCAAGTGTTTTGTACTTGTAAAACACCTATTTATTGCCTTTCAAACTCCTCTAGAACTCAAGTTTAAAAGTCTACATCTAGAAAGTGTTTAGAAATACAGTAACATTTCTTTAATATTCATTGACCTTTGATGGTTCAGTTGTTTAAAAGGCTAAACAAGACACAAAATGGGCAAAGAGCAGAAATAAGAGATTCCCAGGAAAAACATATAAATAGATACTAAACATACAAAAATAGTCTCAACCCCATCCATCATTTAAAAATGTAAGTAGGGCTTCCCTGGTGGCGCAGTGGTTGAGAGTCCGCCTGCCGATGCAGGGGACATGGGTTCATGCCCCGGTCCGGGAAGATCCCACATGCCCTGGAGCGGCTAGGCCCGTGAGCCATGGCCGCTGAGCCTGCGCGTCCGGAGCCCGTGCTCCGCAACGGGAGAGGCCACAACAGTGAGAGGCCCGCGTACCGCAAAAAGAAAAAGTAAGTAAAACAGTAATGCAATACATTTTTTTTACCTTTCAGGCTGGCAAATATTTCAAAGTGTTGGTAAGGGCTTGATGAAAGTCACTCTCATATAGAAGGAAGTATAAATTAATAAATTATTTTGGACGATAACTTCACAACTACTCATATTCTAAATGCACATCTCTTTGACTCAGTCATTGTTTTTGCAAGAACTTATCTGATAAATACACATGGATATAAATACTGTCTATAAGAATGTTCACCAAGGCTTTGTGACAGCAAACCCTGGAAACCACCAAAATAAGACACTGGTTGAGACAACTGACTATAGCATATTCATCCAGCTGTTAAAAATAATGAGAGAGGGGCTTCCCTGGTGGCACAGTGGTTGAGAATCTGCCTGCTAATGCAGGGGACACGGGTTCAAGCCCTGGTCTGGGAGGATCCCACATGCCGCGGAGCAACTGGGACCGTGAGCCACAGCTACTGAGCCTGCGCGTCTGGAGCCTGTGCTCCACAACAAGAGAGGCCGCGATAGTGGGAGGCCCACGCACCGCGATGAAGAGTGGCCCCCGCTTGCCACAACTAGAGAAAGCCCTCGCAGAGAAACGAAGACCCAACACAGCCCAAAATAGATAAATAAATAAGTTTAAAAAAAAAGAAAAAAGAAAAACATAATGAGAGAGACTGAAATACACCTCATGGGAAACTGTCATTAGACACATCACTGAATGGAAAAGGCATGTTTCAGAACAATATCCTGGGCTCAGTTGAGTAAGAAACAGATCAGATATCCTGATATTTAAACACATCATCAGAATGTGATGGTTTCTGCACCGTAATAAATCCCACCAACACTTAGTTGCTTGAAATAATGATTTCTTTGGCTCGGGCTTGACCGGGCTCCTGGCCTAGTCGGTGCTGACTTAGCTGATCTCGGCTGGGCCTGCTCATGTGTCTGCGGTCAGCTAGTTGGTCAGTGGCCACCGGGGGAATCTCAGGTGGCCTTACTCACAGACAGGCCTGGGCCTGGTAGGCTGTTAGCTGAGGCCACAGGGTGACTGGGCCTCAGCAGGCTTCCTCGTAGTGTGGTCACAGGATTCCAACAGCACAAAGGCAGAAGGTACAAGGGCTCTTGAGGCTTGGCCTGAGAATTCACTTCTCACTTCCACTGCGTCCACTGCTGAAAGCAAGTCATAAGGCCAGCCCGGATTCAAGGGGTGGGAAAACAGTCCTCCTCTTGACAGGAAGAGCTACAAAGTGCATGCCATGCTTACCATCCACCATAACGCCCACATGAACTTCTCATCTAGACTTCTTCCTTGAGTGCTCCTGACACCTCCACTTGACTGTCTAATGTCATCTTGAGGCAGGAGATAGGTGGGCCTCCGGGGCAAACAGTTGGAGTTCGTTCTCTGTGGACCGATACTCCAAGACGAAAACAGCCGGACAATCGAGGGAGGAGGCTGGGCCCTGCCCAGATAGAACATGAGACCACATATTCCTCATCCTCCAAGTCAGGAGACCTCCCCCACTACACATGCACAGAAGAGCTCCTTGGAGGTCAAACGGGAGGGGGCGCCACCCCAGAGTAAGTGATGCTAGCTACCCACAGGCCTCTTCAGTAGACTCCATCTTGGCTAAGAGAGGCGCGCACACCCGGGAGGATCCTGAGGTGTACCAAATACGGACTCTGAACCAGGCAAATCGAAAGGATTGGCCAAAGAAAACCCAGAAGAAATGCCCCAAATAAGTGATTTAAACTACCACGAGAGCGCGACTCTCTCCCTCTCTGAGCCCCCCCGTGTGTCTATCCCCACGTACTGTACTCTGTTTTCTTCTAATAAACACTTTACTTCTTTCACTACTTTCCATCTTTGTGGGAATTCTTTTCTGCAAAGCCGAAGGGCCAGGGCCTTGTCACTGGCCACTGGTCGAGTGGCTAGCATTTGGTGCTCTCACCGCCGCGACCCGACCTCAGTCTCTGGCTGGGAACCGAAACCCTGCTTCAGGCTGCTGCAGGCCGCGGCCACCTGACATCACTCTCAAATTTAACACGTCTGGAAACAAACTCTATTCACTCCCCACCCCAAACGTGCTTCTTCCTCAGCCTTGCTCCTCAGCACATGGCAACGCCTTTCTTCCAGTTGCTCAGGCTCAGATCTTTACAGCAATTTTGATGACTATCTTTTCTTTATAAATACATATTTTTAATTGAAGTATAGTTGATTTACAAAGTTGTGTTAGTTTCAGGTATATAGTAAAGTGATTCAGTTATAAATATATTTTCTTTTTCCAATTCTTTTCCATTATAGGTTATTATGAATATAGTTCCCTGTGCTAAACAGTGGGTCCTTGTTGTTTATCTATTTTATATATAGTAGTGTGTGTATGTTAATCCCAAACTCCCAATTTATCCCTCCCCCTCCCTTTCCCCTTTGGTAACCATAACTTTGTTTTCTGTGTCTGTGAGTGTATTTTTGTTTTGTAAATAAGTTCATTGGTATCATTTTTTTAGATTCCACATATAAGTGATATCATATGATATTTGATGACTATCTTTTCTAATCAAGCAGCAAACCCAGCATCCAATTCCATCTCCTTGATGCCAGCCACGAGCATCTCCTCACTGTTTCCTTGTGCTCACCTTGCCCCATCTAGGCTCTATTCTTCACTCTGCAGCCAGAGGGATGCTGGGAGAATGTGAGTCAGATCATGACTCAAACCCTCAAGTTCTTCCCTGCCTCACGTGGAATAAAGTCAAAAAGTCCTTCCCGTGGCCAACACGGAAGTTTCCGTGGCTCCCATCATCTTCCCCAGGGCTCCCTGCTCCGGCGTTGCTGGCCTCCTACCAGCTACTACTCCACAGTGCTGAATACAATCCTACCCCAGGGCTTTTGCACTTCCTGTCACTGCCTGAAACATCCTTTTCTAGCTATTTGCCTGGCTCACTCCCTCAATCAAATAGTACTCAGACAGCCCCCCTCAGGCCATCCTACCTAAGAGAGCACGCACATACACACCTTGTCATTCCCTACCCCTTACCCCATTTTTTAATCTTTACAGTGCTTATCAATACCTGACATAGTATGCATTTCTTTATTTATTGTCTATCTCCCAACAGTAGAATGAAAGTTCCATGAGGTCAAGGATATTATCTGATTTGTACACTGCTGTATTCCCAAAACAGTGAACAAAACAGGGCCTGGCACATGGTAGACACTCAATATTTGTTATGTGTGTGTGCGTACTCACATCTATATATCTAGAAAGTTCCTAGACAAATACAAAAAAAACCCTGACAGCAATTACTTCCAGAGAGTGGGCTGATGGTCTCACGTAAGGGAGAGAGGAACATTTGTTTTCCCTGATGCCTGGCAGTGTTTGAATTTTTTGCCCTAAGTATATACTTTTAGAAATTAAATGTTAACAAATAACAGGACAATGGTTGCTTTTTCTCACTTCTCTTGTGCTTTACAATATGCCCTCTTGCTATCAAAGAAAATGCTTTTCTGCCTCTTCTGGTGCTGGAGGGGTCCCAGGTGGGGACAGGGGGATCACCCAATGAGCCAGTGCAGAGAATCACAGGAGGGGATGGAGGTCTGGAAAGCATCCTCTGGAGGCGGGGCGGGCAGACTCAGGGCACAAGGAGAAGTGGACCAGGAGCTCTGGGACAAAATCCAACGGAGATCAAGTTCATTCACAGAATAAAAGAACACGGAGCAGGCAGCCTCGGAATCTGAGAACAGAAGGTGCCGGGCCAAGAGCTCTTGGCTGTAGGATGGAATTTTAATGTAATCTCAGGGAAATAAATGCAGAAGATGGTCAGGTGGAAAAGACCTTTTATGGCCATTAGACCAAGAAGCCGATTTGCTGCATGGTGGTCTAATAAGAGGGCAGATCCGCATAGGAACAGCGGCGATGGCTTGACAGAAATCCTCTAGTAAATTTCTGAACAAGATGTTAACAGGGCAAATAAGGAAGAGGAGCCCGGGGACTGCGTTCTGCCTCGTAAGCAGATCATCTGCAGAATTCGGCAAAACATGGATTCACTATTGACAAGGATTTGAGCCCCTGCTCTGGTGACAACTATTGTTTGAAGCCAAGTGGCCCCACCTCGTCACTAAGTCTGGACTCCTGAAATGGAAGAGTCAGCTCAAGTAACTGAAGAGTGTGAGTGGGGCTGCATCTAAAATTCAGTTATGTCTCCACCTCATTCCCATCTCTCCGCTCTGCTTTCCTCTGCGTCAGCCAGCCTCTCAGGTCTGAGGGGAAGAGTCTCCCTTTCCCAGGATTATCACAAAGGTCCTGGCATTGGGTGCCACTAGCCACGCCCAAGGCACAAAGCATCCCTCAATCTGTCTATCCCGAAGGTTGAGGGGAGGGTGTGAACCGTTCTGACGGACCCTAGGGTACAGCCAGAGGTGAAGTCAGCTCCACCCCCAACCATGTGGATTGACAGTAGAGGAACAAGGGATCCCCTGGGAATACTGGGATGCTGCTACCGGAAGAAAGGGAAATGGATTCTGGGTTGACAAATAATAGTCATTCACTAGAGATAACCTAAAATTTTATCTATTTTATACCACATAAGAATGCTTTCAGCTACAAGAAACCAACAGTAACTTACACCAATGTGAATTTGGGTTTCTCATCTAACAAACCTGGAGGTATGGCCAGCATGTGTACGATTCACTTGACCTTTCTCCCATGGACACACAGTGACTGCTTCAGCTCCAGCCATCACATCTGCACTCAATTAGGAAGAAGCAAAGAAAGCAGCGTCAGTGATGTCTGTCTCTTCTATCAGGAGAAACAAAAAGACTCACAGACATAGAGAACAAACTTGTGGTTGCCAAGGGGGAGGGGAGGTGGGGGAGGGATGGAGTGGGAGTTTGGAGTTAGTAGATGCAAACTAGTATATATAGAATGGATAAACAACAAGGTCCTACTGTATAGCACAAGGAACTATATTCAATATCCTGGGATAAACCATAATGGAAAAGAATATTAAAAAGAATGTATATATGTGTATACCTGAGTCACTCTGCTGTACAGCAGAAATTAACACAACATTGTAAATCAACTATACTTCAATTTAAAAAAATAGATTAAAAAAAAGCCCTCCCAGAAACCCCCCAGCAGACTTCCACTTAAGACTGTGTAGCCAAAACTTTGTAAAAAGCCACACCTAGATGCGAGGGAAGGTGAGAGAACAAATATTTAGATTCTCCAAGCATGTTTGTTTGATGGAGGCTGGCGATGGAGGAGAAGGTTGGAAATGGGTGTCTGATCATTCAAAACAACTGTGGCTACCACACAGGCAGTGGCTTGCCAGGGTGACAGGGTCAGAAAGCACAGAGCTGGGTCTTGAACTCAGGCCTTCTGAATCCAGAATTATGGCCCTATCTCCTTTGCCATGATTTCTCTAAAAACCAGGCTGGGAGTCAAGAGCAACCAAATAAACAAATTCTTTTTCTTGTACACAAAGGAGAATCATTTAGTTAAAACATAACAAGCCCCCGAAGACGGAGACAATGAGTGGCAGGTCATCTGCCTCTTCCTCCTTCTCCCCTCCCAGGGCGCTGGTTAGGCTTAACATCTTCCACAGCGGGTCTCTAGGTGCTCTTTATCCAGACTTTCATGGTATAAAACAAACTTCTGACTTGGAATTCAGGAAGGCTCAGCTCTGGTCCCGTCCCCATCATGAGCAGCAGTGGCCAATTTGCTCCCCGTCTGGACAGCTCAGCTTCCTCCACTCCAAAATAACATTGGTCAAGATGTGGCTCCTGGGGCCTCTTCCAGTTCTGATGGTCTTTGTTCCTCAGAAAGCCACGGTCTGAGCCCAACTCATCACCTGAGCTCCCAGGAGACACTGACTCACTTTCTCTCTGGTCCCCGGGGTTCTAGCCGGAAATTGGCTCGAATAAGCACTGACCCCTTCCCCTACCCCCACAAAGGTTCAGTGTTAACGAAAAGATCAGGATTAATGAAAGTGTTTGCCATGAGCCTCAGGCTCTGCAAAGAAAGGTTCTAAATGGAAGCTGTTACTAATCTTTCTCTGGGGTCTCAGCTAAAAACATTGGTCCCCCTCAGGGCTAAGTCACTCCAGCTAATCGTCTGGTTCCTTGACCTGGAGTTAAATGCAGTGGATGGGCAGAAAGAACTCACTGCATCACACGAAAGGACTTTTCCACTTCTTACAACAGAGCCCTGCCCTTTGGTAGCACCTTGGGAAGCTGTGAATCTGTGTGTGTGTGTGTGTGTGTGTGTGTGTGTGTGTGTGTCTGTGTGTGTGTGTGTCTCTGTGTGTGTGTGTGTGTGTGTGTGTGTGTGTGTGTGTGTGTGTAGTAAAGACCTCTGACCACAGTTTACCTTCACTGTTTCTCCTCTATCCTGGGCGTGTTCCAGCTTTATCAAGCCAGTAGTTGACCTTGAGTCTTACAAAGGAATGGGTAGTCTCCAGGATTCGACAAGGGCTTATCCATCCCATAAACACTTACAGAGTCCTCTTCTGGGTCCTAGAGAAACAAAAACAAGAAGACACAGTCCCTGGCCTCAAGAGTGGATCTGGCAGGAGAGGACAGACACTTAGGTTAGACAGAACATTAGGATCTGGGGGGATATGAGTTAAATGGAGCAGTGTGGGAGCACCGTATTGAGGTGATTCAATCTGCCTAGGGAAACCAGAGGCTTCCAGAGAAGGGAACATTTTACTTATACTTCAAGTATTAGTAGGAGTTTGAGAGGTAAAGAAGTAGGAGAAAGAACGCTTTGGCTGAAGGAATTGTTACATAAATGGGAGCAGAGATGGGTTTATTGAAAAGCTATGAAACTTCATTCTGGAGGTTCCTCCTTTGTACGGGTCCCTTCCAAGATCTTGGACTGAATTTGATACTTGTAATATTGCATTCTCCTGCTTTGAAAAGGTCCCCTGAATTGCATAAAACTTAGGCTCCATAAAATATGAATCAAGCTAGATTCCAAAATCTTCCTTGGTGCAATTAGATAGAGGAGTCACCTACCCAATCCAGGTACCTGTTCAGACAGTACCTGAATGGATGCTGTAATCCCAGCATTATTGCGTAAAGACAACAAAAGGATGGGCTGCAGATGGCTGAACCCACAAGCAACCTGGAAGGAGAACTCAGTGGAGCTTTCTCTGCAGACTATCAAGGGCAGGCTCTGTTTCCTAATAGCAATGCCCAGCTATTTATACTAAAGCCCTCGTGAAGATCCTCAAAGCACCGTGACCAAGGAATGGATCTGGTTGTGGTTTTGAGCACCCTGTGTGTCCCACGCCATGCTCAAACCATGCTACTGCATCTGGGGTCTCTAGTCCTCACTTCCAGGCCCTCAAGAGCATGTCTTGATCTTTGTTGGTTCATTTGCTTGAAGTCGAGGTTGAAGCCTTAAGTTTATACTTATATCATTAGGTATTTGAAGCTTTCAGATGCTCCAGAGAAGCTCAACCCTCGGCTGTCCTTCTTCATGGAGCAGCAGGTTGTGGACAGCTACCTGGGTGTCTCTCTAGCCCCATCACCCTGTGCTCTCAGCCACTGGAGGTCCCTCCCCATTGGCATCGCCAGAGTGACCCTTCCAAGAAGACAAGCACCAGTACCTCAGTGCTCACGGAGCCTCTGCTAACATTGCTTGCTAACGTCTCATTGGCCGGAGAGTCACATGACCACTCCCCCATGTGGGCGGAGGCTACATAATCGAGTGACCACCCAGAAGTGTGGTTCAGCAGGGGTCACCAGCATAACTGTCTGCCCCACGGTGCGTGACCCTGAGCAACTTAATTCAAGAAAGGGAATTTCTCTCTACTTCATTTTCTTCATCTATAAAGTGAAGGAGCTAAAAATCAAGGCTCTCAGCAGCCCCTTCTCCTATCAGCCTTCCTATAATGACAAAATCACAATGGAAACGAACCTTGAAGAGTTGGCTGAGACAAAACAAAACTTCACTTTGAATAATATAATACATATATAAAGGTTATATATGTAGAAGATATATAAGGTTTATCTGTATAAATATAAGGTTTACTTCAGACCAAAAAACCAAATGGGAAAGTTCCTGAAGAAAGAGAGATGGCATATCAGTAACCCATGAAAAAGAGGCTTAGGGGATTTATTCAAAGTGAGCTTAGGGCTTCCCTGGTGGCGCAGTGATTAAGAATCTGCCTACCAATGCAGGGGACCCAGGTTCGAGCCCTGGTCCAGGAAGATCCCACATGCCGTGGAGCAACTAAGCCCGTGTGCCACAGCTACTGAGCCTGCGCTCTAGAGCCTGCGAGCCACAACTACTGAGCCCGTGTGCCACAACTACTGAAGCCCATGTGCCTAGAGCCTATGTTCTGCAACAAGAGAAGCCACCACAATGAGAAGCCTGAACACCACAACGAAGAGCAGCCTCTGCTCGCCACAACTAGAGAAAGCCCGTGCGCAGCAACGAAGACCCAACGCAGCCAACAGTGAATAAATAAATAGATTTTTTTTTTTTAAGTGAGCTTAGTGGGAGTTAGCAGTGTGCTGCAGCCCCAGAATGAGTTAAGGGAGGCTTTGGCTGCATGAACAGAAGTATGAGGTACAGAATTAGGGGTGTGGGTGACACTTCTTTTCTATAATCCAACAACAGCTGGAGTGATGCAGCCCTTTCTTGGTGCCTCTTTTTTTTTAGATGTTGGGGGTAGGAGTTTATTAATTAATTTATTTATTTTTGCTGTGTTGGGTCTTCGTTTCTGTGCGAGGGTTTTCTCTAGTTGTGGCAAGCAGGGGCCACTCTTCATCGCGGTGCGCGGGCCTCTCACTATCACGGCCTCTCTTGTTGCGGAGCACAGGCTCCAGACGCACAGGCTCAGTAGTTGTGGCTCACGGGCCTGGTTGCTCCGCGGCATGTGGGATCCTCCCAGACCAGGGCTCGAACTCGTGTCCCCTGGATTAGCAGGCAGATTCTCAACCACTGCACCACCAGGGAAGCCCCTCGGTGCCTCTTTTTAAGAGAGAAGGGTAGACAGAAGAGATATCCAGAAGAGACGACCTATAGAGAGATCAGACTGACACCATCTAAACCCCCATCAGTTTCCGCCTCATTTAACAGTGGAACAACACTCCTTGTGTGACTCCTAAACATTAGGCAGTGGGGAACACACACCACCATCTGTGAATTGTTCTCCCCTAAAAAAGAAAAAAAAAAAAAAAAAAGAACTTGACTCCAATTATGCTGTAGACTTAACTACCTATTTCAGGAAGTATAGACAATAGAAGAATAAATTAAATTAAATACCAGGAAGAAGCAATTAGTCATATTCAGAATATGGGATAGTCAACAGAACAAATGATTGTGTTTCTCCAACAAATCTGTAGCATGGAAGAGACAGGGGAGGAATTGTTAATGAGTAAAAGAAACAGGAGATATAATAAGCAAAGGCAATATATGAATCTTTTCTGGATCTTCATTTTTTTAATCATAAAATCTCGAATACAATCAAGGAACTCTGAACATGAGTAATAGAGGATATTGAAATTTTCTGTTGTGTTGACTGTCAAAATAACATGGTCAGGTTTTTAACATCCCTCCTTTGTTAGTGATGCATACTAAAATCTTATGCATGAAAGGATGTAATATTTGGGATTTGCTTCAAACTACTTCAGCAAACACAACAGAGGAGGAGAGAACAGAGAAAACGACTGGCAAAAATGATCATAGTTGTGGAAAATTATTGATGAGCGTGCGGGAGTTCATAAGCTATCGTCTCTAGTTTTGTATATGCTAGAAATTTTTCTTAATAAAGAGATTTTAATCCAGAAGCCATTCATTTAAAAGAGGGAGTGCGGAGCAGGAAAAAAAATGACCTGGAAGGCACAGGAGCACAGGTTCTAAAAGCCAGGTCTCCTGAGGGTCGCATGAAAGGAGCGGGTATGTTTGGGACACAGGTGAGGGGTTCCAGGAAATCCAAGGTTTGAAGCGCTTGTCAGGAGAAAGAGGGAGGGCTCGCTCTGTGCAAGCACCCCAGAGGGCAGCATCAGGACCAATACAGGAATTACAGGAAGAGAAGTTAAGGCCAATGCCAAGAACACAGGAGCTAGGTTTTCCAAAGGTCCCTTCTCCCTCACCTCTCTGACTCCCTCTTCTCCTGCAGCCCTTGGTGAGCCCCGCATTCCAACCACACTAAATCATCTGAGGCTCCTGGAACACATCAGGTACATTCCTATCTCACACCCTTTGCCCTGCATTTTCCTTGGCTAGGAATGCCCTCCCCTCTCCCCAGCTATTGGAATTCTACTCATGCTTCAAGGCCCCACTCAAACGCTGCCCTGCCCGCCTTGCCCTTGATCTCTCTTTCGAAGTAATCGCTCAGAATCTGCTGATGGCTGTTACATGCATATCTCTCTAGATAGATATCAAAGATAAGTTATAAATTACCTTTTAAAATGATTCCTCCTTTTCACTCCCACCACTCTGTGTACCTTTATTGTGATAATAGTGGCCTCCATGTATGGAGGGTCCTATATGAGCCAAATGCTTTAATTCTCACCCCAGTCCTATGACACAGGCACCATAAGTGTCAGAGGGGGATGCAACTGAATGTCACACAGCAAAGGTCTGATTTCAACTCAGACTTGCCCGATGTCAAAGCTTTAAACAAATGTATATGTTATATACGTTTATAACATATACAGTATATATATGTACATATATGTGCATATGTCTATATACTATTCTTTATACTATGAATGTATAAAGGGTGTGTGTGTATACACTACTCCCCTTATTCATAGAGTCTGTTTTCCTTTCTAGTACACTGTCTGGCATAAGGTAAATATCCCATAAATATTTGACGAAGGATGGATAGATGAATGAATAAATCCAGCATTATGACTAGTTATACAGACGCTTTTCCCCACAATGCCCCACCGTGGTAAACTCTGGACAACAGAATAAATAAATGGGACTAGGCACCAGGATTCCACACGGGATAGAAGGGCAGTCCAAGTGGCAAGAGTGGCAGGGGCCTGCCAAGGTCCCCAGGAAGTCGAGGGGGTGACAGAGGGAGGGGAGTTGCCGACAGGGTCCCTGTGGGACCACCACCCGGGCTGTCATCAGCCCAGGCTGCTCCTAGCCGTTCCTGGAGCCAGCGGCGGGGTAGGGGGGTAAGAAAGCCTCTCTCTTCTTCCCCAGCTGCCAGGGCCCTGACCGCTGTGTGACCCCTGGGGTGGGGACCTGTACTCCCCAGGGGAGGAAGGTTACAGCCCTGTTATCGGCAGGAGGCAATGAAGCCATTTCGTGGTAATTAGAATCCTAACCAATTTAAGTCATTTACAGCTCTCAAACAATTCCCTGGTGATCCTTATCTCCCCAAGAATCCTGAGATGTTATTCGAAAGGGGTTATAAACTAAGAACCTGGTTGGGGGTGGGGAATGAAAACAGAGGAGAAGGAGGAAAGATGGCCTCCCAGGGTGATGGGAAAAGAGGAAAATTTTTAGGGCCCCATTCGCGTGCCTGGTCCTTCATCTGATGTGGGCAAGGCAGGCCTATCCTTGTGGATTTTGTAAGAGAAAAGTGTTCTGTCTCTAGAAGGTTCCTCTTTAGAATCATGAGATCTTGGCTAGAAAAGCGGAAGAAACACCTAGGAAAGTATTTCCAAAATCAGAAACCCTGGACATCTGTGGTTCGTGCGATGTTCATGGGTGTTGAATGAAAATATTCCCAAGGTGAATGGGTTTGGGCAATTCATAAACTGTGACTCCCTCGTAGAAATCACAGGCCCCACTGCATCTCAAAGATTCTGGCAAGAGTTATAGGAAAGAATCTAAGATCTACAGGAAAGTTTAACTCAGTGAAACCCAGTGTGTTCAGACTTTGACCACTGAACCTATTCACCCTCACAGGAAATCTATTAATAACAACACAAGAAGCCTCTAGAAATATGGATCTTTTTATCCTAGTTTCCTTCTCATTCTTGGACTGAAGTTAAACTGAGTGGCTTTCTGTTCTATAACACACCCCTAGTTAGGACAAGTATTTGCATTCAACAGTGGGCAGTCAGCCATCTGTGGATACCTTTGGAAGATAATGGGGGACAACCTCCATTTTTTTTGGTCTTACCTGAGAGGCCATGTGAAAGAGGAAAAGGAAAGGAAAAAGAGAATCTTCTGACAAACCAAAAATCGGATCACCAACTGGCCTCACCTCCAAAGGTGACAGAAAGAGACTTAGTCTGTGCATACCAAAAGGGCAGAATTGATCCAGTTAAAGAAGGAACTTTCTAACAGTCAAAGCCGCAGACAGCAGAACAGATGGCCTCAGGAAGGAATGAGCTCCCTGACAACATGTGCGTATGAGCCAAAGCCGAACAGCCCTTAGGGGTGTAGTACTCAGTCAATTAGTAAATACCTGAGAATCTGTATTGTTCAAAGCACTGACTGAAGGCAGAAAAATAGTGATGAGCAAAGTCCCTGCTGTATGTGAGCTTATATTCTGATGGGGAGGGAAGAGAAACAGGTAAGAGCCAAGTAAACAAAAATAAATGTAATAAGATATTAAAATGGTGATGTCCTAGTAGTGGGAGAGAGGCTAGTGAAGTTATGGTGGCCAGGCAAAGCCTCCATGGGATCAAGACACCTGAGCTGAGAGCTAAGCTCTAGGAGCAGTGAACCAAGCATACAGTTCAACATGTCCAAAGGCTCTGCAGTGGAAATACTTTGAATGTATTCAAAGAACCAAAGCGAGGCCAGTGTGGTGAGTGGGGCTGGGAGAACACTGTGGATGAGGGAGGAAAGGTACAGCACAGTCTAGCATCAGTGGCCTAGACAACCCCATGCATCCTTCTGGTTCTGAGGATCTTTGACGGCACCCCTGACTGATCAGACTGAGATCGTAGAGTCCCTCTCCCTTGACAAATGTCAACAATCTCAGGCTCAAGCCTCAGTTTCCTCATCTGACAACTGGAAGCTGTAAACTTTGCAAAAATGCTACCCAGATAAGGGACTATGTACTTACTTAGCAAGCACAGAATCAGTAATATGTGCCATTCTAAACACTTTCTAATATTACTCATTGACCCTTCCTAATATCCCTAGGAGGTAGACACTGGTAGTATTCCTATTTTATCAAGGGGAAACTGAGGCACAGAGAGGCATTTGGCACATTTAATCCTAGTAGATGCTAAGAACATCATAGCTACTGTATGCTTAGATGTAAAAGTTTCCAGGAGATGTAAATAAAATATTTTCCATGATCTTTGTGCTTCCCCACCCCCACTTTCGGAGCTCCCAATCTGGAGCATATACATGTTCTTATAGATTCTCAGTAGAATTATTCAATTGAGTCATGTGGCACCAATAAATACAACCCACCTCCAGCGCATGAGGATAACTAAGAGTCTTGCAGTCATCCTTATCAAAATTCTAACAGCATATTTCACAGAAACAGAAAAAGCAATCCCCAAATTCTTATAAAACCACAAAAGACCCAAATAGCTAAAGAAATCTTGAGAAAGAAGATTGTAAACTATATTACAAAGCTATGGTAATCAAAACAGTATAGTACTGGCATAAAAACAGACACATAGACCAATGGAATAGAATAGAGTACCCAGATAAAACCCAAATAAAACCACACATATATGGTCAACTAATCTAATCCTTGACAAGGATGCCAAGAATACACAATGGCGAAGGGATAAATAAATGGTGTTTGAAAAATTGGCTATCCAATGCAAAAGAATAAAACTGAACTCTTACACCACTCACAGAAATCAACTCAAAATGGATTAAAGACAAATATAAGACCTGAAACCATAAAACTCCTAGAAGAAAACATAGGGGAAAGCTCCCTGGCATTGATCTTGGCATTGATTTTTTTGGATATAACACCAAAAGCACAGGCAACGAAAGCAAAAATAAACAAATGGGATTACATCAAACCAAAAGGCTTCTGCATAGCAAAGGAAACCATCAACAAAACTAAAAGGCAACCTGCAGAATGTGAGAAAATATTTGCAAACCATATATCCAATAAATGGTTAACATTCAAAATATACAAGGAACTTTCACAACTCTATAGCAAAAAAATAAACAAACAATAAGAAAAACCCCAAATAACCCATTTTTAAAATGGGCAAAGGACCTCAAAAGACATTTTTCCAAAGACAACATACAAATGGCCAACAAGTACATGAAAAGGGGCTTAACATCACATCATCAGGGAAATGCAAGTCAAAAGCAGAATGAGATGCCACCTCACACCTGCTAGGATGGCTGTTGTCAAAATGACAACAGATACGTATTGACAAGGGTGTAGAGAAAAGGGAACTTTTGTGCACTGTTGGTGGGAATGTAAATTGGTACAGCCATTATGGAAAACATTATGGGGGTTCCTCAAAAAACTAAAAAGTAGAACTACCATGTGATCCAACAATCCCACCACCAGGTATATATCCAAATGAAATGAAATCAGTATCTCAAAGAGATATCTGCACTCCACGTTCATTGCAGTGTTATTCATAAGAGCCAAGATATGGAAACAACATAAATGTCCCTCTATAGATGGATGGATAAAGAAGATACGGTATGTACATACACATAATGGAATATTATTCAGCCATAAAAAAGAAGGATTACCTGCCATTTGGAACAACATGGATGAATCTGGCGGACATTACGCTAAGTGAAATTAGCCAGACAGAGAAAGATAAATACTGAATGATCTCACTTACATGTGAAATATTAAAAAGTTGAACTCATAGAACCAGAGAGTAGAACCATGATTACCAGGGGCTGGGGGCTGGGGGAAATGGGGAGAGGTTGGTCAAAGGGTACAAACTTTCAGTTATAAGATGAATAAGTTCTGGGGATGTAATGTGCAGCTTGGCAACTATAGTTAATAATACTCTATTGCAGTCTTGAAATTTGCTAAGAGAATAGACCCTCAGTGTTCTCACCACATGGAAAAAAAGAAATAACTATGTGAGGTGATAGACGTGTCAATTAATTTGACTGTGGTAATCACTTCACAACGTATACGTATATCAAACCATCACGTTGTACACGTTAAATACATACAATTTTTATTTGCCAATTATACCTTGGTAAAGCTGGGGGTCGGGGGAGTCTTGCAGTTAAAGGAGAGGGCACTGCACAGCTACAGGACCACAAGGGAACTCGTATTTGTCTAGCCTCTACTCCGCATCACATCCCCGTGGGGTTTGGATTACAATCCCCACTCTATAGCTTGTGAAAACTGAGGCTCAAGTGAAATCTATGGTCACCCATAATAAGTAGTAGAGCTTCATACTCCACAGAGGTTCCCCCAGACCCAGTCCACGTGGACTCTGGGTAGGGGGAGGAGCATCTAGCCTTCAAGAGATCATTTCCTTATTGGGGGGGGGGTGTCTCTCCCACCTGGGATGTAATAGGTCCAATTCATGAGAACCAAACAGTACACTTACACCTCAGCTGTGGCTTAACAGAGGGAAAAATAAGTATAATTTCCCTCCTATGCTGAAAAATTAAATTAAATTAAATTAAAAGGGGGCTTCCCTGGTGGCGCAGTGGTTGAGAGTCCGCCTGCCGATGCAGGGGACGCGGGTTCGTGCCCCGGTCCGGGAAGATCCCACGGGCCGCGGAGCGGCTGGGCCCGTGAGCCATGGCCACTGAGCCTGCGCGTCTGGAGCCTGTGCTCCGCAACGGGAGAGGCCACAGCGGTGAGAGGCCTGCGTACCGCAAAAAAAAATTTAAAGTAAAAATAAATAAATAAAAAGGTATCTTTATTACAAACTATATATTTAACACATTTTATCATGTTAAAACGTTTTTAAAAGACTGAGAAAAAAAAGATCTCATAAAGCAAACAAGGGTATTATTTATCTCTCCATTTAACCTTACTGCAATCAATTTATTCAAAACACTAACCTTTTCTGAGACTTTGGCTCAGACTATTTTCTTATTATACATCCACCTCCGTGGGCGTGTGCATCTGTATTTTCATGAAACTCTAACTAAGATGCAGCATTTCCTTCCATTAAGACTGCAGACAAAAAATTACACGGTGGTGTATTCACAGTACCTATGACCTGCAGATACCTCAAAATATCTAATGTATTAATAAAGAAGCACATGTATGCCACAGTATCACAACTGTTTTACTATTTTGACAGCTGGATTTCAGTATAATTAATTACCTTTAAAATCTGTGTTTTATGTCATCAATTCATTATTCAGAGAAACGGTCATGAGTTTTGCCAGACAGCCAGAAGATTCTACGGTTTCAAAAAGCTAAGATCCCCACCTCCACATGAAGTCTTCCTTCTCTGCCAGGGGCTTCCAAAGAGGAGACCCCAAAAGACTTCTGTGACTTATTTTTTTTAACATATTTATTGGAGTATAATTGCTTTACAATGTTGTGTTAGTTTCTGCTGTATAACAAAGTGAATCAGCTATACATATACATATGTCCCCATATCCCCTCCCTCTTGCGCCTCCCTCCCACCCTCCCTATCCCACCCCTCTAGGTGGTCACAAAGCACCGAGCTGATCTCCCTGTGCTATGCGGCTGCTTCCCACTAGCTATCTGTTTTACATTTGGTAGTATATATATGTGTCAATGTTACTCTCTCACTTCGTCCCAGCTTATCCTTCCCCCTCCCCATGTCCTCAAGTCCATTCTCTGTGTCTGTGTCTTTATTCCTGTCCTGCTCCTAGGTTCTTCAGAACCATTTTTTTTTTAAGATTCCATATATATGCTTTAGTATATTGTATTTGTCTTTCTCTTTCTGACTTACTTCACTCTGTATGACAGACTCTAGATCCATCCAAAACAAATAACTCAATTTTGTTTCTTTTTATGGTTGAGTAATATTCCATTGTATATCTGTGCCACATCTTCTTTATCCATTCATCTGTTGATGGACACTTACGTTGCTTCCATGTCCTGGCTATTGTAAATAGCGCTGCAATGAGCATTGTGGTACATGACTCTTTTTGAATTATGATTTTCTCAGGGTATATGCCCAGTAGTGGGATTGCTGGGTCGTATGGTAGTTCTGTTTTTAGTTTTTTAAGGAACCTCCACACTGTTCTCCATAGTGGTTGTATCAATTTACATTCCCACCAACAGTGCACGAGGGTTCCCTTTTCTCCACACCCTCTCCAGCATTTATTGTTTATAGATTTTTTTTATGATGGCCATTCTGACTGGTGTGAGGAGACACCGCATTGTGGTTTTGATTTGCATTTCTCTAACGATTAGTGATGTTGAGCATCCTTTCATGTGTTTGTTGGCGATCTGTATCAAATCGGAAAAGAAGTAAAACTGTCACTGTTTGTAGATGACATGATACTATACACAGAGAATCCTAGAGATGCTACCAGAAAACTCCTAGCGCTAATCAATGAATTTGGTAAAGTAGCAGGATACAAAATTAGTGCACAGAAATCTCTGGCATTCCTATACACTAATGACGAAAAATCTGAAAGAGAAATTAAGGAAACACTCCCATTTACCATTGCATCAAAAAGAATAAAATACCTAGGAATAAACCTACCTAAGGAGACAAAAGACCTGTATGCAGAAAACTTTTGTGACACTTTAGGCTAATCGGAGGCCCAGCGTCTCTCAGCTTCTGTCCTGCCCCCTCACCACCTGCATCATTCATGCTGAAAGAAATTGCAGTCGCACAGGGCTTGCATCCTGCCCACCACATTAACCTCCGGAACCAATTTTCCCCCATCAGACTTGCTCCACCCACTTACCTTTTGAAGACCAGGGAAAGCGCCAGCCTCTTCAGTCTTTCAAAGGGAGGCTTTGAGTTGATGAACTGGAATTTTATACTCAAAGGGAAGATCAGATTTCATCTGCAGAGTCCCTGGGCAGCAAGGAGCACAGCTCACAAAGTCCCCTGGCAGCAAAGCGTTTTCTGTAGATGGGCTCACATTCCCCTCCATATAGCAGTGGGAAATGCTGCCCCAGCACACTTCTGATGAGTTTAAACCCAGACTTAAAGTTTGTTCCATCACAGGCACGGAAATCTTCCTTCCTTGAATCACCTGACCCAGATCTTCGAGTAACCTGCCCTCCAGGGAACTTTGGTGTGATGCTTCCACAACCTGGGATGCTAGCTAGGGGCTGGAGGGTCACAAGACTCAGGGTGGGGGGTGGGCAACCACTTAGCCAGTTTTGTTCTCTATGTCACCACCCCCACGGCTCATTCTCCAGGGTGTTTCCAAAGCCCTCTGGGAAGATGCAACCCAGGGCAGAGGACAGAGGGTCCTGGGTTAGCAATGGGAAGATTCTGGTTCAAGTCCAAGCTTTCCTCACGGCTGGATGCATCTGGACAGCGGCCCCAACACCTCTGGGTCTCAGTGTCCCCATCTGTAGAAGGAGGAGGGAAGACTGGATAATCCGTCTCTGGAGGCCTTCGGTACCACATCAACACCACTCAGTGAACGGCACCTGGGAGGTGCCTCCCACCACCAGTGCTGCCTGGCCTCATTTCTGGCTTTGCTTGATCAGACAGGTAGCCCCATTCGGGCCCCAGAGTCCACAGCCTTCTGCCATGAAAAGGAGCCCCTCCATGGAGGCAGGATGTCCAGGGGTCCTCAGCCAAAAGGGCCAGGAAGTGCTGGGGGTCCAGGGCTATGCTCAGTGACAGGCGTTGCTTCTCGCTGGTGTCTCCCTCATCAACATGCCTCCTTCAGGGTCCTTCTGAGTCAAGGCCATGCTGGCCCAGGCAAAGAAGTCTGGAAAAGGAGCCCTCTGAGAGCGGCAAATGAGGGAGGGTGGCATGTTAGTCCTGCGTCCCCCGGGAGGATCCTGGGACTAAGCACACTGGGATACCCTTTGAGGATAACAGTATACAGGGAATCATTGCCCTTAGAGATCCCTCATGCAAATGCCTTAGTTTTCAGCAGAGAAGGAGGCAGAGAGGCGAAGGGCCTTGCACGGGGTCACACGGTACTGTCAATAGGACAAGAACCTAGTCTTTCTCTCCCTTCCTTTTTTTTTTTTTTTTTTTTTTTGCAGTACGCGGGCCTCTCACCACTGCGGCCTCTCCCGTTGCGCAGCACAGGCTCCAGACGCGCAGGCTCAGCTGCCATGGCTCACGGGCCCAGCCGCTCCGCGGCATGTGGGATCTTCCCGGACCGGGGCACGAACCCATGTCCCCTGCATCGGCAGGCGGACTCTCAACCACTGCACCACCAGGGAAGCCCTGCATCAGCTCTTAGTTGCAGCACCTGGGATCTTTTAGTTGCAGTATGCGGACTCTTCAGTTGTGGCATGTATGTAGGATCTAGTTCCCCAACCAGGGATCGAACCCAGGCCCCCTGCATTGGGAGCATGGAGTCTTACCCACTGGACCACAGGAAAGTCCCTATTTATTTACTTACTTATTTTTTTTTTTCTGATTCTTTTTCATTATAGGCTATTACAGTATATTGAATTTAGTTCCCTGCGCTATACAGTAGGTCCTTGTTGTTTATCTATTTTACATACTGTAGTGTGTATCTATTAATCCCAAACTCCAAATTTATCCCTCTCCCCCTCTTTCCCCTTTGGTAACCATATGTTTGTTTTCTATGTCTATGAGTCTGTTTCTGTTTTGTAAATAACTTCATTTATATCATTTTTTTAATTCCACATATAAGTGATATCATATGATATTTGTCTTTCTCTGTCTGACTTACTTCACTTAGTATGATCATCTCTAGTTGCTGCAAATGGCACTATTTCATTCTTTTCATGGCTGAGTAGTATTCCATTGTGTATATATATAATCTTTTCAAATTAGAGTTTTCATCTTTTCTAGATTTATGCCCAGGAGTGGGATTCTGGATCATATGGTAACTCTGTTTTCAGTTTTTTAAGGAACCTCCATACTGTTCTCCTTAGTGGCTCTACCAGTTTACACTCCCACCAACAGTGTAGTAGGGCTGCCTTTTCTCTACACCCTCTCCAGCATTTATTATTTGTAGACTTTTTAACGATGGTCGTTCTGACCGATGGGTGTTGTCGCTATTTTTAATTTTAGCCACTATGATAGGTATGTAGTGGTATCTCATTGTGATTTAAATTTGCATTTCTCTAATGGCTGATGATGTTGAATCTATTTTCATGTGTTTATTTTTCCACCTTTCTATCTTCTTCAGTGAAATCTCTCCAAGTTTTTTTCAGTTTTTCCTGAAAACTCTGATTGGAATAGAGAGGTTTATTCAAAAAGTCTCTGTGATGCTTGGATCCCCCTTTTCTGGCCCTTTGGCTAGAAAGAGCAGGCTTTTGTGGGGCTTTTTGTCTATTTTCTTGGTGGGTCCAGGTTTCTAGCTTCAACTCCAATTCTTGGAAATATGAGGCAAAGAGAAAACCCTGGGAACTCCCCACCAGTCCTTCCTTGGGTCCCAAGATCCCAAGCCAGTCTCCTTCTTCTCTCCACCTTTCAGAGTCTTTTCGTGTTTGTTTTACATACAGGGTGTTTAATTGTACTTAGTGGAAGTCACTGGGAAAATGCAACAACTAATCTACTTTCCAGAAGCAGACGCTTCTCTGGATTATGCTTTTCACATCTCTGTGCCTTTGCCTATGCTGTTCCCTCTGTCAAGAACAACCCTTCCCTTCCTTTCTTTGAATAGTTATCTCCAACTTCACAGCTCAGCTCCTGCCCTCTCCACCAAGGTCCCTGACGCCACAGAGCAGGTGAGGTGACCAATAGCATCCCTGTGCCTGGAGCACCGTAGTGACCAGACTATGTTAAGATTTTCTTTTTGTCCTTCTTGCTTTCTAGGCCATCAGCCCCTGGAGGGAAGGACTAAGTCCTGATGGACTGTGTGCCTCTAGCTCACACCACAGTGCCTGGTGCATAGTAGGCAATTGATAAATGTTTGTTGAGTGAATGAGTAACATTCACTGAGGTCTTCCCTTTTGCCTTTGGGTGGTGCACAGGAATGAAGACAATGCACTTGACGCCAACCCCTCCTAGACTTTTCTGGGTGATCTTGGGCAAATAGCCTGACCTCTGCTGACATCAGTTTCTTCCACATTGACTAATTAGTATGAAAATGGGAATAACTATTATTATCAAAACCAACTATTTTTATCACTCAGTATGTGCTAGGCACTATGTTAATTGCTTCATCTTCATTATCTCATTTAAGTCTTAAAATAACTCAATGAATGCTAAGTGTAGTAAGTCAGAGAGACAAATACCGTATGTTCTCACTTATAGGTGAAACCTAAAAAAACCGAAGTCAGAGAAACAGAGAGTAGAATGGTGGTTGCTAGGAGCTGAGGGTGAAGGAATTAGGGAGATGTTGGTCAAAGGGTACAAACTACCAGTCATAAGATAAATAAGTTCTGGGGATGTAATATACAGCATAATGACTATAGCTAACCAAGCTGTAATACATACTGAAAGTCCCCAAGAGTAAATCTTCTTTTTAATGTATACTTATTATAGTTGATTTACCATGTTGTGTTAGTTTCTGCTGTACAGCAAAGTGATTCAGTTACACACATATATATATACATTCTTTCTCATATTCTTTTCCATGATGGTTTATCACAGGATATTGAATATAGTTCCCTGTGCTCTACAGTAGGACCTTGTTGTTTATCCATTCTCTATATAATAGTTTGCATCTGCTGATCCCAAACCCCCAGTCCATCCCTCCCCCACCCCCTCTTCTGCTTGGCAACCACAAGTCTGTCCTCTATGCCTGTGAGTCTGTTTCTGTTTCGTAGATAGGCTCATTTGTGTTGTATTTCAGATTTCACACATAAGTGATATCATATGGTGTTTGTCTTTCTCTTTCTGACTTACTTCACTTAGTATGATAATCTCTAGGTCCATCCATGTAGCTGCAAATGGCATTATTTCATTCTTTTTTATGGCTGAGTAGTATTCCATTGTACACACACACACACACACACACACACACACACACACACACACCCCACATCTTCTTTATCCATTCATCTGTCAGTGGACACTTAGGTTGCTTCCATGTCTTGGCTATTGTGAATAGTGCTGCTAGGAACATAGGAGTGCATGTATATTTTTGAATTAGAGTTTTCTCTGGATATATGCCCAGGAGTGGGATTGCTGGACCATATGACAACTCTATTTTTGGTTTTTCGAGGAAGCTCCATACTGTTTTCCACAGTGGCTGCACCAGTTTACATTCCCACCAACGGTGTTAGAGGGTTCTCTTTACGAGAGTGAATCTTAAACATTCTCAACACAAGAAAAAAAAAGGTAATGATGTGAGGTGATGAAAGTGTTAACTAACTTTATCATGGCGATCATTTTGCAATATAGGTATGTGTCCAGTCACCCTGCTGTGCACCTTAAGCTTACACAATGTTATGTGCCAATTACATCTCAATAAAGCTGGGGGAAAAGAAAGAACGAAAGGGGAAAAGATAAGCCAAGGAGTTGAGTTCTAGTACCTCCACTGCGCGTGTAAAGAGCCCTAGGCTCCGTGAGGCTGATGAACTACCCTTAGGCACAGAGTAGGTGTAAGAAAAATGTAGGCTAGGAGTCAACCCTGGATCTCTCGGCCTCTGTCACCTTGTGTTCAGATGAAATTCCACAAGATGTTTCTCCTGAACGTAAATTGGATCAATTCACACACCGTCGTGGGATGCTTGCCCTATGCTAGGAGTTGGAGATTTGCTTAAATCTCCAAAGTTACAAAGATTGCAATCAAAATCAGACAAAGATTTCAGAGGTGCTTAAAGCATTAAAAGGGAGGGGATGGGAAGGAGAATAACTGCCTCTCATAGAGTGTCTCCCTCTCGATCCTCTCCACGGCCCTGCGGGGGTGTTCTTGCTGTCTTCACTCTCCAGAAGAGGAACTGTGCTCTTAGGGAGGGGAAACAGCAGGCCAGAGGCCAAAGGACAGTAAGCACTGCAGCCAGGTCCGGAACCCAGGACCATCTGTCTCCAACAGACACATGTACCATATTGTGATAGTGGTCTTAGTCCAAGAAATGAAGAAACCAGAGGTCAGGCCTCATCCTGAGGTCCCTGTAGATTTAAACCTACGGAGTGTGATGAGTTAAGTATCCAGATTCTGGAAGTCCTGGGCTTGCGTCCCAGCTCTACAGGCTGTGCTATAGCTTCTGTAACGTCCCAATGTCCTCATCTATACGATGCGATGACAAGAGAACCGTTGGCTCAAGAAGGCAATGTGTGAGGCCATCTGGCATATCCCTGGCACACAGCAAGCTGTCCATCAATGGTATTGAGGGTGTCCTGCTCGGCCCCATTGGGCCCAGTGCTGTGCCACAGCCCTCCCAGTCTAGAAGGCGTGACATGTGGCCTCCAGGAAATATGACATCTGGTTGGAGAAACAGGCAATGAAACAGCTAAACTCCAAGGTAAGGTTCAAAACTGTGGCAAAATTAATTCTGCCAAAGGAGTTCAGTAAAGGATGGGAGATGAGTGAATGCTTTGAGGGTCTGAAAAGGCTTCATGAAGGTGGGGTGGATTCCTAACTGCCAAGAGAAAGACAGAGACAGAGACACAGAGAGAGACAGAGAGACACGGAGGTCTAGTTCTCCAGGAGGCGAAACAGCATGAACAAAATCCCGGAGGCAGGAAGAGAAGGCCGGTAGGAAGGCAGCAAGTGACCTTGACTGGAACAAAGAATCGAGAAGCCCTTGGGTGTGAAATCCCAGGAACTCTGATTCTCCAGGCTTGGGTCCTTCCTTGAACATTTCTTGAACATTCCTTGATGCAGTCAAGCCCAGGACAAAGTTGTCTTCTTATCCAGCACGTGATCTCTGAAATTGCATTTATGGCCCTAAAGCAAAGTTCAGTTTCAACTTTCAGAGGACCAGCAGGAAAGAGATGTTCATTCATTCAGCAGCGTTTGCTGGGGATTCAGGAGCAAACAAGTCGAACACGCTCTCTGAGTTGGCTTTCCAGGAGGGCAGTCAGATCATAAGCAATTGCCTACACAGTCCTAGTAATTCCTTTACTGTCATTGTGCTGCGTGCACACAGGTAGAGGTGTGACAGGGATGACCCTCCCTGGGGGCTCAGGGCAATCAGATGGGCTATGAAGCCTCTGGCAAAACCAGGGCAGAACTGACAGCAGGGAGCTGATCTTCACCCCAAGGGGCTGAATGCCTTTTTAAAGGTCAAGGACAGGACAGCAGGACATTCCTCCGACATCCAGGGGTCACCATCTCTCATAGGAACCAGTAACAGAAGCCAGATCAGGTCTGATTTGACAGGTTATAAATGCAGGCCTTCTCGGGGATGACAGGGTTTTGGAAAGGAAAGCTCACAGCCCAGGAGCTTCTGCAAGGGTGTGGGTTTCAGTGTGACGTGGATCACCAACTTAAATAGGTCATCTAACCACAGCTTGGAAATGTAGAGCCTGCCCAAGAGGCGGGAATTCTCCTAGACCCATGTTTTTAGAGTATATTCTGTTGAACACTGTTGCCCTGCAATATCTGAAGAGGGACGGACTCTAAAAACAAAACAAAATTAAAGTTCCTTGGCTATTTTTTTTTCCTCAGAGCCTTGAATTTGCTGATGTGCATGTGATTTTTTAAGATGGGCCACAGTATACAGCACTTTCCAACTTCATTTCACTGAGAACATTTTTTAGGGACAGCTTAATATGTTCCCTCAAACGGTTAGGAAAACACCCTCCTAGGGTTACCATCTACGGCTGCACAAGACGATAAGACTTAGGAAGCTCATTTTCAAGCTGGAAGTTACTTTGGGTATGGTCTAGTGCAGCCTCCTCTCACTAACGGGTTTCTTTCATTCCATCCTGAGAAACGATCCCTCAGCCCCTGCTTGAATGCCTCCATTCACAGGGCACTCATTACCTGATGGGGCAGCCCACCCCCACGGTTGGAAGTGGAATTCCATCCAGAGCCCTTCATTAAGCTGAACTGAAATTCACCTCCTTGACCTATTCATCTATTGATACAAGTAATAATTATGGCTACCGTTTATTGAACACCTACTATGTGCCTGGCTCTGTGCTAAGTATTTTCCATACGTGATCTCAAAGAAACCTCTCAAGCTCTCTGAAATCAGCATGTGACTCTTCTACAGCTGAGGAATCTGATTTAAGAGAAGTTCCGTTACTTTTCCATGCTTATCCAGCTAGGGAGGCACAGATTGAGGACTCAAACTCTGACGGTCCGACCCAAAGGCCAAGAACATCAATGTACCTAACCACTGTACTTCCCTGCCCTCCACTCAAAGCCCTGCCCTTGGAACCCCAGAATAATAACACCCACACCTGTGGGCCATTCCCACATACCAGGCTCCATTCTGACGGCTGAACGCATCTAACCCTGACGGCACCCATGAACTAGGGTCTGTGACTATCCCCGGTGCACAGACGAGACCCTGGTCAATCACCCGCATGGAGTGCACAGACCCAGGTGGCAGATGGGAGTTTGGGACCCAAGCCATCGGGCACTAGAGCCCACCACGTTGGCCACCACTCTGGCCCTGTCTCTGCCCTTTTCCAGACCCCCTCCTGCACACTGGCTGAAGGGACTGTGTCCACGTGAGCCTCATCTTCCCCATCTCATTGGTCCCTGATCCCTCCCAGGGCAGGGTGTCTAGACCCCTGTCCATCCTCGCCATGCTCCCACAGCCCCATCCTGCATTCTGTGCAAACAGCCAGGTCATTTCCACGGCCCCAGAGAAGCGAAAGGTCAAGAAGCCAGGACTGAAGCCGAGAACAAGAAGAATACAAATGGCCATCCCATGGGGCCTTGCTGGGTCCCTGTCCTTCAGGGCAATTACTGCGTTTAACCCACGTGGCAGCTGCTGGGATCTGGAAGGAACTCTTGTACACATCAGCTGAATCAACGGAGGAATCCTCACTGTCTTCATTTACAGATGAAGAAAGGGGTGCCCAGAGGTCTTAGAACAGGCTCAAAACCACACAGCTAGTGACCAATTCAGAATCCAAACCCAAGTCCATCAGGCTCTCTTCTGCCCGACACTGCAACCCTGCTCCACAGCGGGCGTCCACAGAAAGGGACGCTCACTCCAGCTGTGTCTTGGACCCCTCTGCTGGCCTCGGGGCATCCAGGAGATCTCCAAGGCGCCCCCGCCAACCCAGGACGAGAAGCCTCCTGAGTCTGGTGGGCATGGGAGGAAGGAGGGAGAGATGCCATCACCCGGAGCTCCAGATCACGCGGCCAGCGCCGGCACGCCACCAACACAACTTTCTGACAGGAACACACTCTCTCCAATGACTCACTCAAAGAGGCGTCCCTAAAGAGTTCTGTAAAGCTCTGCATTTCGGTGTGTGCCTAGTGGATTAAGCCAGTGTGGGCATGATGCACCTACAACATAAACAGCGGGGAATGTCAGGCAGAGAGCTTGGGGTGGTGGATCAGATTACAGGCTGGGGTCCTGAGCACTTTCCGACGTGCCCAGCTGGCCCTGGCCTGTGTCTCCAATGCAGAGGGAGGCTGAAGGCTCTGAACTTAACAGAGGAGCCAGGCAGGAGCAGGCAGGGCTCTGAGTTCAGAATCTGCCCATGCTGGTCATGGGAATTTCAATGATCCCTCTAAAACATACAAGGATTCCCTTGTATATTCGTTCATTTCCACTGTCCCCAGTGTGACCCCTGGGTGAGAACGGGATTGAGCTCGCCACATTGTACTCTGACCCTCAGAGGCCGTCCCACCGTCGCATGGCATTGAACAAGTCACTGACCTTCAGCTTCCTCTCCTGTGAAATGAAGGGTGGGCAGCGGATTCAAGCACAGATCCCAGCCTCAGATCCCCAGCCGCCAGGGTGAGGGTTGCAAATGTGTCCTATAAAGGGCCAGGTAGCAAGTATTTTAGGTTTTACAAGCCTTATGGTCTCTGTAGCAGCTACTTAACTCTGCACTTGTAGCTCATAAGCAGCCAGAGGCAATATGCAAATATATGGGTGTGGCTGTGTTCCAATAAAACTTTATTTACAAAACAGTCAATGGGCTGGATTTTTCCCACAAGCCATCACTTTCTAACTCCTGCCCTAAAGGGTCCCCAAAATGCTGCTGGACTCTTGTGGAGATAAAGAAGATTTGAACACTAAGGTTTCTGTGGCCAGCCACATTGACCACTTCACCAAATCTGTCTTGCCATTGACAAGAGACTCTGTCTTTTAAAACCTGAGTAACCCCAATTAGGACATGTAAGAAGCACCTTCCTTCTTCTGGTGCTGGGAAGTCCCCCCACCTCCCTGGGCCCCTAAAAATGTATATACTGAAGGCTCTTCTAGGACAGATTCAGCAGCCAGTGGGGTGTCCAGATGAACAGCCTCAGAACATCAGTACCAAAATCTGCTTCCTATGAAGGTAGAAACTGGGACTCAGAGAGGTTAAGAAACTTGCCTGAGGTCACAGAGCTAGGAAGGATCCAGGCTGGAACCAGAATTTAGTTCTTTGGGCTCCTGACTCTACCTCTCACCTCTTCCCGGGAATGATTCCAAGGCCCCTTCAGGTCCACTTCTCTGAGTCCCAGGAAGGTGGAGGGCCCCACAGGAAAGAAGAGAAGGACGGCAAAGGGAAGACCAAGGAGCTTCTTCCATCACCCAACTGTGTGCCAGGCTATGACCTCAGTTACAGGAGGTGTTGCCCTCCCTGTGGACAGATGAGGAATCAGGCCCAGAGAGGTGGAGGGACTTGCCCAAGGTCACACAGCCAGTAAGTGGGAGTCAGGAGAGGAACCTAGGCCTGTCAGACCCCGTATGGCAGGGCACGGTTGATTTCTCTGGCCATGCTCTGCCCCTCCATTTACATGCTCAGAGTAGTGCAGGAGCCCTACTGGCGTCTCCCCAGGTGGCATACAGGAGAAAGATGGGGAAGACGGCACCCCACCCCCAGTGCCTGTCTTGGGGCACCACCTGAGCCAACAGGTGTCTGTCAGTCCAAGCCCAGAACCATGAACACTGGCCCCCCTTATTCAGTCTTCAAGAAACCTCTGTGTCTGGGACACCAGCTGGTTTCAGCGCCCAGGGAGGTTATCAGTCACCAGGAAATGCCTGGAGGTCTTGAACTTTTGAACCCCTCACTCACCTCCACTTGAACCCAACGAAATAGCCTCTCTGCTGTTATTACTTTATAGCCCTGATTGTAAATTCTTCCCCAATCCTACTTTATGGCTGCAGGATAAAAACCTGTGCCTGGGGTGTAGCTCTGGTGGAGGGTGGCCGCAGGCTTTATAAAGTGGTGCTGTCACAGCCAGGAGGAGGGGTGTGGCTAGGTGGGCCCAGGCCAGAACATCCCAGGGCTCACTCAGGCGGGAACCCTCTGGGCTCCAAGGAGGGAAAGCCGACCAGACGACCAGATGCTGCCACAGCAGCGAGCGGGGCAGTGCAGAGCCCTAAAATCTAAGCAGCAGCCCCGAACCCTTCCTGAGGATTGCGGCATCCGTGGCACGTCCCCCGCCATTGGTTCATGCATCCCTGGGACCATATATTATGATTATCTTCATTCTGCAGATGAGGGGACAGAGGCTCAGAGAGGTGGCACGTCCAAGGCCACACACAAAGCCCAGCTAGGACCAGAACACAGGTCCAGAGCTCTGTCCCCACAAACTCTCCTAATAAAGTGTCTGCAGGGCAGCGTATTTTAGCCGAATTGGTTCAGCCTCCGGGAATCCTCAGCCAGCGAAGGAGAGCAAGCATCACCCTCCCCGATTTGCAGACACTCTCATCACACAGATGTTTACTAAGCGCTCCACACGCTCCACCTCACTCCTGCTACTGACTTCCATGTGGGAGACACAGATCAGCACCCACCAGCCCCCGCTGCCCCTCATGCCTGCGGACAGGTGGGCCTGTGCAGCCCGGCCCCTCCTCTTCCCAGTTTCTCGGGAGCCACAAGCTCACAAGCCCCCTCCATGGGGACCCCTGCCCGTGGAGGGATGCAGGGAAGGAAGGAGACAGCACCCCTTGTGGGCTGTCAGATTCTGGCCCCCGGATCTAAGCCACATCCTCTATGTCCTGCTCCATCAGTAATAAAGATGCTATTTCGGCCCCCATTTGCCCCCTTCCTCCTTTGTCTCACTTCACGGTACAGGCAAAGGCTGGCAGGTGGCAAATGCTAGTGTGTTTGGGGGACAGTAGGGCCCCCCTCACTGCGATGACTGTCCCTCCCTGTGCCTCTTTTTGCCACTGGGAATGGAGCCATGATAAGACAAAGGAACCTGTGGCAGAGACTGACTAATTGTTCAGCGTGGCTGGACATAAACACATCCCCATGGAGTTCTTTTTCTCTTTCCTCACAAATCAATAACTGCTTACCTTGGAGGAGTTTTCATTAGTTAATGCCTGCTGAGTACTCTGCTGATAAACTAGCCTGCTAATAATGCCTTGCGGTTGCTACTTTTATTATTATATATTGTCGCTGTTTTGAAATCCTCATTTCCTGAGCCACACAGCTGGCTTTTACTCAAAAGACCTGGGGCTTGAGCCGCCTGCCCTGAATCCTGAGGAAAGGGGTGCTTGTGGACAGCCCAGTTCGTCCCTCCCTCCTCAACCTCTTTATACCCTCAACACAACAGTCTCAAAAGAAGCTACCTTGAGTCCCAGAAAACCACCACTGCACTGGGCCTCTGGCTTCTGAAGCAATGGAGTCGTCTGCGCTCTCTGAGCCCCACCCCTGAAATCAGCCGCCAGCGGGAAGAGCGGTAGAGAACATTTATTAAGCACCGACCGTGTACCAGCAATGGCGCCATGTGCTCACTGCTGGGACCTCATCTGGTCTTCAGCGCCCCTGCCCCCCAGGTGCCAACGCAGGCCCTGCTTCCCAATGAAGTGACTGGGACTCAGGTTAGGCCACTTGTTCAAGGTCACAGCATCAGCAAATAGGGAGAGGTGGATCTAAGCGCGGGTCTGTCTTTCCGGCTCACACCTGATAAGCCCCTCGGGGATCTTTTCTAGCCTTGACCGACTTCTCTCACTCTTTTTACATCCCTTGTCACGGGCTCCAGGACCCCAGCCTGCCTACTTGTCTTGCCTTCTTTCAGATTGCCCCCACCTACTCCAACTTTTGGGTTTCTGGCCGGCTGGAGGGGTAGGACGGGGTCACAGGGCATGGCCTCTCCCTGACAAAGGCAAACGCCAGAGACCTTTGTGGTCATCACTTAAGGGATGAAAAGAGGGACACAAATAAGAAAAATAACTTCTTCTTGGAGGAAGAACCACTATCTGGGCTTCTGTGGCCCAGTGGTTCAGAACCTGGGCAGAGGAGCAAGGAGGCCTGGGTTCAAAGCATACATGTGCCTCCCGTTAGCTGTGTGACCCTGGGCAACTTATTGAAGCTCCAGTCTTCCCATCTGGGAAACGGCCATTCAGGTAACATCTGCCTCCCAGATCGTTGTAAGCGGAGAGAAACCATGTGAAGGGCTTGACTGCTGCCCAGAGCAAGGTGGTTCTTTATACTGGTAGCGCTAATTATCGGTAACATGTGACAAGAAAAGACTACACGTCAGGTGCTGTTCTAGGGAGTTGTTTTAGCTAATTTAGTCACCACAACCACACTCTGATGTTCTATTTTACATGTGGGGATCCTCCTATGATCTCCATTTCACAGACAGGAAAACCTGAGGCTGAGAGAAGTGAGTAGTTGGCTGAAGGTCATTCATTTTTAATTAAACTTTTTTATATTGAGACAATTGGAGTTTTACATGCAGCTCTAAGAAATACTACAGAGAGACCCTAGGTGCCCTTTATCTTGTTTCCCCCAATGATAACATCTTGCAAAACTGTAGTACGATATATACAATGTATACCATCAGGATAATGACAGTGATACACTCAGGACACAGAACATTTCATACATGCACCCCAACGTTCAGAGCGGCATTATTTACAATTGCCAAGATTTGGAAGCAACCTAAGTGTCCATCAACAGAAGAATGGATAAAGAAGATGTGAGATGATGATAGATAGATACATAGAGAGATAGATACACACAATGGAATATTACTCAGCCATGAAAAGAATGAACTTCTGCCACTTGCAGCAACATGGATGGACCTGGATGGTATTATATAGTGAAATAAGTCCAATAGAGAAACACAAATACTCTATGTTATCACTTATATGTGGAATCTAAAAAATAAAACAAATGAATGAATATAACAAAACAGAAACGGACTCTCAAAGACAACAAACTAGTGGTTACCAGAGGGGAGAGGAAAGGGGAGAGGGGCAATATAGGGGTAGGGGATTAAGAGATACAAACTACTATGTATAAAATAAATGAGCAACAAGGATATATTGTACACCACAGGGAAATATAGCCACTATTCTGTAATAACTTTAAATGGAGTATAATCTATAAAAACATTGAATCGTGTTGTACGCCTGAAACTAATATAATTTTGTAAATCAACTATACTTCAATTTAAAAAAGGAACGCAGAACATTTCCATCATCACAAAGATCCCTCAGGTTGCCCCTTTAAATGACACCCACTTCTCTCCGATCCCTAACCCCTCCTTAAACACTGTCTGGAGAACTTTCCTTATCCATTCTTTTAGGTTAGGTCTTTTGGGGGCAAATTCTCTTCGTTTTCCTTCATCTGAGACTGTCTTGGTTTCCCCTTCATTCCTGAAGGATATTTTCACTGGGTTCAGGAATCTGGATTGATACTTCCCAGGGAGGTCTTCGTCATATCGTTCCAAAGCCCCCATCCAGGCTGGCTTCTTCTCTCCACCTTCCAGAACCTTCTTACATTTGTTTTCTATTTAATGCCCAGGGTTTTGGGTTGTGCTTTGTAGGAGGAATAGGGAAAAGTCTGTCTACTCCATCTTCCTGGAAGCAGATGTCCCACACACACATTTTAATTAGTGACAGAATCTGGGTTCAAAGCCAGGCAGTGGGGGCTCAGAGCCCTTGGATGTAATCACTAGGCGGATTGCCCCAGACCAGGTTATTCAGGGTGCTGCTCTCTGGGGACTGTCCCCCTACCTTGTCCTTCCTTACCACTGTGAAGTCCTTGGAGGTTCACAGGCCAAAATCTCTTCTCAAGAATGACAGTTTCAGGACTTCCCTGGCGGTCCACTGGTTGAGACTCCGCACTTCCACTGCAGTGGGTGCGGTTCTATCACTGGTTGGGGAACTGAGATCCCACATGATGCGTGGTACGGCCAAAAAAAGAAGCAGGATGAGTTTCAAGTCCTGTTGGTCCAGCTCAGACATCTTTGCAGGAGGTAGACAGAGACCTCTCAGGGGTCCTAGTTCATGTTCTGTTAGACTGTGAGCCTCGCCATTTAAATATGCATGAGGTCCACTTACAGAAGACCAGAAACTTGTTCTTTCTTTGCATTCATCCATTATTTAGTAAATGTAGGTTACCAGGAATACAAAACCATAAATGCCTTTTAAAGTGTGCTCTAACTTTGTACCAGGCACTTTGCCTGGCACTTTACACATTGGCCACGTCTTGGGTGGCATTTCTAATCTTCTCCGCCTCATGTCTTATTCTAGCCCCTGCTGGGGGAGGGGGAGGGTGTAGGCTTCCATCAGTCTCATGCACACGTACCCTGATGGTGCCCTACCTCAGGCCCCATGAGCATTTCTCACTTCCTGTCCCCAGGTGCCTGGGGGACACCCACTCAGCACCCATTAAGATGAGAACTGGAAGTGTAGGGCAGCTAGCTCCCGTGGGGCAATTCTTGGTGGGGCAACTTCTGTCCTGTTTTTATTTCCCTTGATCCTCCCTCTTCCTTCCTTTTTTTTTTTTTTTTTTTTTCGGTACGCGGGCCTCTCACTGTTGTGGCCTCTCCCGTTGCGGAGCACAGGCTCTGGACACGCAGGCTCAGCGGCCATGGCTCACGGGCCCAGCCGCTCCGCAGCATGTGGGATCTTCCCAGACCGGGGCACGAACCCGTGTCCCCTGCATCGGCAGGCGGACTCTCTACCTCTGCGCCACCAGGGAAGCCCTTCCTCACTCTTGAGTAGACATCACGCTTCCATCACCAGCTCTGCCTCCTTGTCAGGTGGGGGAGTTTTCTTGTCCCTCCATGGTGGAGCTGGGACTGTCATGGTGCAATGGAAATGAGCAAAAGGTGGTAACATATACTAAAATAGGTAAATCATCTCAGGTTTCAGTATAATGTCACCTTTTCCTTGTATTTTTGATTTTAGTGTGCACAGAGAAGCATGTCCTAGGAATCATTAACTTACTGAGCTCACTGGGCAGGATGTGGGCCTCATGCCACCAGCGTTTTATTGTTTGGGGGCATCTCATGCTTCTGTTGCATGGTTTTGTTGCTAAGCAAGCCTGCTTGGTTTTGTGGTTAAGTAAACCTGCTTTCTTGAGTGATCATTAACTTATAGGGGTCTCCCATACTTTTTTTTTCTACTTACAATTCCCTAGTGGGATTAGCTATTTAATCACCTACTTTGTCCGTTTACTCTGTCCGTACCACTGACTCGGTGGCAGCATTAAGGATACTCCCCCTTACCTCCTGCAGCTGCCCAGTGGTGGAGTGTGCTGAAAAGCCAGCCTGGGATCTAATTCTGGGGTAGAAGGACTACAGAGAACACTGAACGCATAGCTGCAGGGGGGCCTCCTATGATAATCAGGGAACTCAGGGGCAAAGGGCAGGACCCTGAGGCCCAGAATGAGGACAGTTGGATGAACTGGCCTGAGAACACTGAACCCAGATTCCTCTAAACCACCAGGTTGGCAGACACAGCCCTCTCCCCTCTTTTAGAAAGAGGAGCTCCCCTTTGCCTAGAGACCCTGTCAAGCCCTTTCCTGAGGCCCAGAAGTTGAGCCCCTCGAGCTCCCCATTGCCTGCAGGATGACATCAGGTCTCAGCCCAGCCCAAGCAGGAAAGTACCACTGCTGCTCTGGGTAGACGCAGTTTTCACTCCAAAGGAGTCTGAAGACCCAGCTAAGAAGCAGGCCTGTGTGGGTTTTCACCAGTGAAACATAAAGATGGGCAGGGAAGAACTCGCTGACGTGGGGGCACCCACGTGTCACCTGGCAGCTAGCATCTGGTAAGGATACTTGAAGCCACCCTAACACTCTGCTGGGACGGCTCCTTGAAGCTCAAACACAATGATGTTCTCTAACAAATATGGTGGAGATGCTGGAAATGTTTGGGCATAGTGCTGAGAAAGGGGCCAGGAGACTTGAGGGCAAGAAGGCTAACTGGGTTTATTATGTGAGATGGGTGAATCCATCCTTCACTGACTGTATGTGAACACAGGGGGTGGAGGCGGGGGCGGGGTTCAGTTAGGACGGAAGGAGAGTAAACCGGCATCTTTGAGGAATATGGGGGCAGTTGTCCTCTGCAGGCTACAGTCATCCTCAGGACTGCTTTCTAGGGCCAGTCCTTTTTTTTTTTTTTTTTTTTTGGCTGAGCCACCGTGCGGCTTGCAGGATCTTCGTCCCCTGACCAGGGATCAAAGCCGAGCCCTCGGCAGTGAAAGTGCAGAGGCCCAACCACTGGACCACCAGGGAATTCCCCACTAGGGCCATTTCTGGTACCCAGTGTCTGTGCCTGGGTTCCCCCAAAGGTTTGCGTGTGGATGGTTTATTTGGAAATGTGATCCAAGAAGGAGTGAGGACCAAGAGAAATAAACACCGGACGGGAGGGAAACCAATGCAAGGACCTGTTATCCTTCTGATAAGGGTGGGAGATGCTGCCCCGGAACCACAGTGTCCAGTATCGATGGAGATGATGGATTCCGGCCACATGGCTGTGCCTCGTCTGCGAAGGTCAAGTTGATGAGTTTGCCCAGATAGACAGCAAGGCCGAGTGCCAAGCTGGGGACGCCCTCATCAGCCTCTGCTTCAGGCTCCGCTCGGGGGGATCCCCGACTCAGGTGTGAACATGACCTAATTCCAGTATCACTGATGCCCCTGCCCCTTTACAGGTGAGGAAACGCAAGCTCTGAGAAGTCACCTGACGGAGGGGTGAAGACAAGCCCCCTGGCCACATTCTGACCTTTCTCACCCCAAGGTTTTGCAGGACGAGGCCAGGGGAGTAGCAGCCCAAGCAGGAAAGTACCATTGAGGGGATCCTCTCTGACCCCCTACCTATGTGGCTCCTCTGTGGTTTCAAATTCCACCGCTCGACAACAGACTTGTCACCTGTCATAGTGCAGAATCCATTATTATTATCAATAGCGGTAACGGATCATTAAACAACAAATGCACTAATCTCATTAAGTCATTTATTTAATTAACTTATTTTAATTCATGTAATTAGTTAATATGATAATGCTTTCTTTCATCCAAAGAGCCTGCAGACTCTCCGAGCTCCCTGTATTACTAGTAATGGATTTCCACACGTTGAGAAGGAAGAAGTTTGGGGAGTTGCTCAAAGTCACAGAGTGGCCTGGTGGGGGGTCATTTAGCCTACGGGGAAGCCCACGGCCCTTTATCTCCTTTTATCCCTCAATGTCAACGCCACCCATCCTTCAGGACTCGGCTTAGGGGTCACCCCCAGCAGGAAGCCCCCCACCCCACCCCACTGTCTCCTGGCTAGGTTAGATGGCTGTCTGTGCAGCATGTGTCACAACTGCAGGCTGATGCCCCTCCCCATTAGAACGCACGTCCTTTCAGAGAAAGGGATAGATTATCACAACAGCGACAACCACAAACACAGCGACTACCTTCCTTCACTGAGCACCTACTCTGTGCCAAGCATCTTCCTAAGCATATTGCAAAGATAGTCACTTCTTTTTAAATTGTATTGAAGTAGGGTTGACTTACCATGTGTTAATTTCTGCTGTACAACAAAGTGACTCAACTATATGTATATATATTCTTTTTCATATTCTTTTCCATTATGGTTTATCCCAGGATGTCGAATATAGTTCCCTGTGCTATACAGTAGGACCTTGTTGTTTATCCGTTCTCTATGTAATAATTTGCATTTGCTAATCCCAAACTCCTAATCCAACCCTCCTCTACCCACTCTCCCTCTTGGCAGCCACAAGTCTGTTCTCTATATCTGTGAGTCTGCTTCTGTTGCATAAATATGCTCGTTTGTGTCGTATTTTAGATTTCAATTCCACATACATATCAGTGATATCATATGGTATTTGTCCTTCTCTGACTTACTTCACTTAGTATGATAATCTCTAGATCCATCCATGTTGCTGCAAACAGCATTATTTCATTCTTTTTTATGGCTGAGAAATATCCCATTGTATATATACACTACATATTCCTTATCCATTCATCTCTCGACAGACATTAAGTTGCTTCCATGTCTAAGCTATTGTAAACAGTGCTGCTATGAACATAGGGGTGCATGTACAAGATAGTCACCTTTGACCCTCACTCCAACCCTGAGAGGTGGAAATGGTTTCCTTTTTGGGTTTTTGTTTTTGGGTTTTTTGGTGTTTCTTGGAGGGGGGGGTTGGATTAAGGAAGTTGAAACTTAAAGATAGTAAGAAAACTTGCCCAGGGACACCCCTCGGAACTGGGATTCAAGCTCATGTCCAGATGACCCCAAAGCCAGCTCCCTTAACTACCATGCTAGGCTGTCTTATTCATTCTGGAAGTCTCCACCTCTAGCATGAGGTCTATTTACTAAATGCTTGTATAATGAGCAAATGCCTCAAATGCTCCCTTGACAAATTTAGATCTCATAACAAGAGAAACACAAAGACCCCGTGGTTGAAGGAGAAGTGACAATGACAGGTTTAGAGGAGTTCTGTTATTATATTGATCATTTACGATAATGTTGAAGGACATTAAAAATTTCAGTACTGTTGATGGGATTACATTTTATTCTAAGGCTTAAAACCACACTCAAAAACAATAATTCTATTAGTTGTTGAAAATGGTAATAATCCCAGTGAGTATGAATTTTATTGCTATGGTAACTGTAAAGCCCAGAGATAATAAACAAAAGGTTCCTGCATGTTGTGGGGAGTATATTTTGTTGCCCATACTCCATCAGGCATCATAATTCCATTAATAGTTAAAAATTGTAATAATGCCCTTGACAATAATTTTTATTGCTATACCTGTAAAATACAAAGATAAGAAATAATTTTGTCAACTGGAAAGTGGTGATAATAACTCAGTTGTATTAGTGAGAAGCCTGTGGTTTGGTTTCAGTTGACTAGCATCTTGACTGGGGGGAGGAAGCTAACATCTGAAAGAGTCACTCAAAAGCTGTTTGGAATAAGTCCTTCCTTCCGTTTCTAGTGCCTTCATGGCAGGGAAAGAATGCACTCAGAAACAGGTTGATGGCGGCCCTGCCACTATCTTGTGATCTACCCTGGGGCTCAGTCTTCCAATCTGTTAAATGGGACTATGTGGATTCTATTTCAGTTTAGACTGGTATCTGGGGATACAGCCACACATCATGTTGGCTCTGACCACATGGGGCTTATGGTTTGGGAGGAAGACAGATATTAACACTATTCACACACATGATTTTTTTTATCAGTGAGGAATCTGTCAAGAAAACAGAAGCCACTCTGTGTATTCCAAGTATGAAGGGATTCAGGGTAGGAAATCTGAGGTTTGCATGATGCTGGAAGGCAGGGAGCCACCCCTGATGAGCTGGTTTTCAAGAGCTCACCCAGAGGCCACTGGGAAGCTCCCATGAGCCACCTCAGCCTGCAGCCTTGATGTAGGTGCCCCTCAAGAAGCCCACCTGGGCGCTGCTTCCAGCCTCACGTCTGCACACCTGTCAGCTGCAGTGCCTCTGGAGAACAATGGCTCTGTTTCTCTTCCACGGATCACATGTCCCCCAAGTGCCTTGTTGGCCAACTCTAACCCAGAACCATCCTGGGAAGGGGATTCTGGGAAATGGCAGCCCCAGGCTTCACTCCACACTGAAAGGGTGACAGTGATGCTGAGCTGGCCGCAGGCAAGCCCATATAATAGGTAAGTTATCACTTGATTAGAGCCTGGAAGGGCAAGCTCGAGGACCAGGAGGGATGCGTAAGGGGGGGACCTGGGGGACATTAGGGATTCTGGGAAGGCTTCCTGGAAGAAGTGTCATTTAACTTGAGAACCAGAGGATGAGTAAGACTAGGTCGAGTGAAGGGAATAGTGACAGGCTGAAGAGGGGAGAGAATTAGGGAACAGAATTCCAGGCAGTGGGAACAGCATGTGCCAAGTAGGGCTTTGCTTTCACTGGCAACCTCTGGGGAGCTTCTCCTGCAAGTCAGCAGCAGAGTCCCCTTCGGTGAGCTGGGAGTGGGGTAGGGGGATGACACAGAGGCTTCTCGAATGCGATGATAGAGTTTGCTCATGTCACCAAGTGTTATCATCCACAGACTTCACCATAGCACGAAATTTTTTTGATGAAAAGTTTTTCATGAATATAGCATCTCAGAGTGACTAGAACGCTGACTCATGTTTCACAACGTATATGCCTCGTTTAATTTATTTTTGACAGTGTTGTCATGTTTTTGACAATTAAATAATTTCCTTCCCCCGCTTAGGACTAAAGGTCACAGAGCCCTCCATGACTCCTCCCACCTAGACACACCTACCTTCTTCCACATAATCCAGGTCTCAGTTAGGAAAACACTGAAAAGACAAAACAAACAGGACCAGATATTTGGGGGTGACGTGGAGGGGGAGACAGGGAGAGCTTGAGTTCAGTTTTAAACATGTGGATTTCATGGTACGCTGGAGACATCCAAATGGAGGTGACACGTGACCATTTCTGTACTGGTCTGGAACCCTGCAGAGAGGGCTGGGCTACAGATAGAGATTTTGAAGACGTGGGATACAGGTGGTAACTGAAGGCATGACGGTGGATGGGAAGAGCAGAGCAGTTAGGAGGGAGCTTTGGGGAACATTGACACTTAATGCCAGATAAGGGACAAAGGACAAGTGTCCAGGGAAGTGGGAGGACGGCCAAGACACTACTGCATCGAATAAGCCAACAGAGATGGGCTTTTCAGGAAGAAGAGAGATAACGAAAAATATCTGCACATTTAGCAGCGTGGAGAACACTGGTGACCACAGTGAGAGCGGCTTGTTGGGGGAACCCAGACCGGCGTGGGCCAAGGAGGGAGGAGAAAGAGGACATATAGGCACCCAAGAGGAGGAGAGAGGCAGGGTGGCAGCTGGAGGGGAGCGTGGGGTCAAGGTCGAAGTGGAGGTGTTTGTTTTCCAACATAGGGGTGCGATTTGAGCACATTTAAAGGATCCAAGAGAGCAAAGTGCAGGAGAGAAAAAAGGCAGCCAAAGCAGAAATGGGAACTACGCTAAGGCAAGCAGGATGCGGGGCGCACTTCCAGCAGCGTGGATGGACCTAGAGATGATTCTACTAAGTGAAGTAAGTCAGACAGAGAAAGACAAGCACCGTGTGAAATCACTTACATGTGGAATCTAAAATACGACACAAACGAACTTATTTACAAAACAGACACAGAAAACAGAACTGTGATTGTCAAGGGGGAGGAGAGGTGGGGGAGGGATGGATTTGGAGTTGGGGGATAGCAGGTGCAAACTAGTATATATAGAATGGATAAACAACAAGGTCCTACCGTCCTATGATAAATTACAATGGAAACGAATATGAAAAAGCATGTGTATATATATGTATAACTGAATCACTTTGCTGCACAGCAGAAATTAACACAAATTGTAAATCAACTATATTTCAATAAAATAAATTTTACAAAAAAGATGCAGGGCACAAACTTAAGGGGGCACTCACTCCTTAAAGTGCAGGGGTATTGCCCAGCCCTGAGAGCACGCACCTCCTTAATTTTGTACCCAAGGAGCCTGGCTGGCTTCATCCTGAACTGAAAGATCTTGGGGTCCTGGAAGTGACAGGTTGCGGAGCACAGGGGTGACTCTGAATCCTGCTCCTTCCCAAAGGGGACGTTATCGTCAAACTTTCAGGACTTGAAAGATCTGTAGAGCCCATCTACTTCTACGGCTTTTCAGACTGTCCTTAGGTGGGAAATCTTCCTTCCTCCGGTGGAAACTGGGAGCCAGGAGCATTGAGTTACAGATGCTGCAGCACCAGGGGGCACAGAAGCCTGGAGGCTCCACGGGTCACTTTGCAAACCTCTGGTCTAGTTCAAGTGAATTCATCTGTGAATTCACTGCAAATTTCAGTCCAGTCTCTGAGGGCAGGAGGGAAGCCAAGTGGGGGAGCAGCGGGAAGCCCACGCAGCTGCGGAATCTTCTCTCAGTTGCAAAGGTGAACTTTGCTTTCACCTAACCTGGCACATTTAAATTCAATGTATTTATCTCTGCCCTGCCTTGTTCTGTTCCCCAGAGGTTTCAAGGCAGTGTACGGAGATATATGTGACACAACAAGATAAAAGCTAATGGTGTATACAAGTAGATAACAAAATAGCAGAGGGGAGTGAATGGGAGAAAGGTTTGGATCTGAGGTGTGCTCACTGTCTCAGCTGCTGGCTGAAAAGGGGTCACAAACAGACAGATAGAGGGAAAGAGAGGGATAGGGACATAGAGACAGACAGAGAGAAACAGAGACAGAGACAGACAGAAAAAAGAGAGAGAAATGGACACAGAGAGACAGGCACAAAGAGAGAAAGAGAGAGAGAAGGAGAGGGAAGAGGCTGGGGGGAGAGGAGAGGAGGTTAGAGTGAGGCTGAGATGCAGACCGGACAGGACACACTGGGACTCAGGAGCCTTTCAGATCCCAGCTCCGCTGCTCAGCCGTGCCATCGTGGGAAGGTCCCTTACCATCCCTCGCCTCAGTTTCCTCATCTGGGAAGTGTGGGTAGTAATCTTTGCTTTTCCTGGCCGTCCCCCATCCCACCCACTCCTGGGCTGTTGGCGGCACCGGGAGATGACAGATGTCAGCCTTTGGAGTTTGGAGGACGGGAGGGGTGCCGTGATGTTGATGACAGCAGTGAGTTTTTCTACTCCACACAGCAGGCTTCGCATACCTCCCCCATTTGGCTGGGCTCAGAACCCAGTGCCCACCATCAGGCCTGGCAGGAGGACTAGTAAGATGGGGGGCTTTGGCTGGCTCTGGGGGAGCCCTCTGCCTCTTTTCACCAAGTGGAAAGGCCAGTTCTGAGATGTTTTCTCTCCACCACTCTGAAGCCTTCTGGGGACTCGGGAGGGGCTGACACGGAGGCAACGGTAGAATAGAAACCCCGTGTGGCTGGCGCTTCTCCCCCTCTTCTCTGGGTGTGAAAAGCCCATAAAACAATTAGAGCCCATGTTGCCTTCCTGCCAGAGCAGGACGGGCGTTTGTGCTTCGTCAAGTGTAATCAGTGCAAGCTCCCCTTGCAGCTGTGGGAGAAGATAGGCAGCCCCATAAACTTGGGTCACCAGCAGGGCACAGTGGTGAAAAGGTAAAGGGAGGAGAGGGCAGCACCTCACCCCATCCCAGAGAAAGTTTCCAGCTGGAATTCTGACCTGGTCAGCGGGCAACTTCTCTGATTCCACTGGGCGTGGCCCAGACTTGGGGAAAGTGGCTGGTGGGGGTGGAATCAGAGCTCAACCACTTTTCACCAACAACCAGGGGTGACAGTAAGCCTAGAGGCACGGGTACAGGAAGGCCATGTGCCAAATATCGAGTCATTTCTCTTCTGAGCCCGCAACCCTGCCCCTTGCCTCTGCCCTAGGACTACCCACCATGCGGCCTCAGGGAGCCGCAGGGGTCCCCAGGACCCTGCCTAGCTACAGCCTGCATCAGTCCTGATTAGACAGTGCCAGGAACTGCCAGGGCTTAAACCCTCTGAATATCTCCGCTGCCAACAACCCTGGTCTCGGAAGCATGAATATCTTGAAGAAGGGCCCCTCCTGTATTTGAAAGCAGCAGGACCAGGGAGAGGACAGAGGGAGGGAACAGCCCTTCCGTGCACTTGGGAACCGATGTGCCTGCCATCAAATGCTTTCTTTCATTTAATTCTAACCACAGTGAGGGGGCTCTACCCCTTGAGAGTAACATACAGGAAAAAAGCCACTCACCAAATTTCCACCAGTGTGTCCTCAGAAGAGACATTTTGGCAAAATCCCCAGGGTGATGGGTGAAGGCCCAAACTCTTGGTCGTCCTGAAAAGGAAAGGAAATTGATCAGTGCCAGGCGTCAGGGCCTGACAGTGACCTGGATGGTCTTATGGTTTGGGATAAAATTCCCAGAACTGAGGACAGGTGGTCTGAGGCCAAGCCCCTTCCTGGGGGAGAGGGGAACTGGGTGGGGAGGCTGGTGAGCTAGCGGTTTCTCTTCGTGATTCAAGATGTGTCCTCAGCAGTCACTTCTACCCTCTGGTTGTCAGTTTCCTCATCTGGAAAATGAGGGACTAGGATTTGATGACCTCAGTTCTACTCCTTCTGTGATTCTATGTTTCTCGTCCAACCACTACATGGAAGGAATGTCTATGGAGGAGGCAATTCCACCCAGCTGAGAGGTGGCACGACGTGACTTGAAGAGCACACGGTTAGGAGGCAGACTCAGGCAGGGCTGCCATGTACATTTGTTGAGGTCGCGCACTGCACAAACATGCGCAGCTGAGGGAGTGAGGAGGTCTGCTGGAATACCGCCTGGTCCCATTCATGAAGCAGTGCATCCTGGTACAGGGCTTCATCTGCCTGGAGGATGGACCTTCTTCTAACGTGCATAATGAGCTTCATAATGCCATATGAGCTAGTGGAAGCCTTGAACTTGAGTTCTAATCCCAGTTTTGATAGTTTCTAGCTCTATGGCCTCAGGCAATTCAGAGAACTTGAACTTGAGTGTTGTCATCATAGAAATTGGGATTGTTCTTGTCTCCTGGCAGAAATAATGTGAGGCTGAACTGAGAATGTATCTCCAGTATCCAGCAGAGCACCTGACCCATAGCAGGTGGTCAGCTGAAAGGGTTTCCTTCTCACCTCTTCCCTTCCTGGGTTTCTCTTGGAGAATGTTCACTGGTGTTCTGGTGTTAGAAATAATGCAAATCAAAACTACAATGAGACACCACCTCACACCACCATCATTAAAGAGTCGACAAATGCCGGAGAGGGTGTGGAGGAAGGGAACCCTCCTACACTGTTGGTGGAAATGTAGATTGGTGCAGCCACTATGGAGAACAGTATGGAGGTTCCTTAAAAAACTATAAGTAGAGTTGCCATGTGATCCAGCAATCGCACTCCTGGGCATATATCCAGAGAAGACTCTAATTCGAAAAGATACATGCACCCCAATGCTCATAGCAGCACTATTTACAATAGCCAAGACGTGGAAGGAACCTAAATGTCCACTGACAGATGAATGGATAAAGAAGATGTGATACACACACACACACACACACACACACACAATGGAATACTACTCAATCATAAAGAAGAGTGAAATAATGCCATTTGCAGCAATATGGATGGACCTAGAGATTATCATACTAAGTGAAGTAAGTCAGACAGAGAAAGGCAAATTATGATATCACTTAAATGTGGAATCTAAAAAGATGATACAAATGAACTTATTTACAAAATAGAAACAGACTTCGACAACAAACATGGTTACCAATGGGGAAAGGTCGGGGAGGGATAAATTAGGAGTTTGGGATCAGCAGATACAAACTACTATATATAAAACACATAAACAACGAGGTCCTACTGTATAGCACAGGGAACTATATTCAATGTCCTGTAATAAACCATAATGGAAAAGAATATGAAAAAGATACATATCTATATAATTGAGTCACTTTGCTGTACACCAGAAATTAACACAACATCGTAAATCAACTATACATCAATTTAAAAAAAGGTAAAGTTTGGCCAAAAGTTTGGTCAGCTGACTGCTCAGTCTCTCCTGACCCCAGAACTGGAGGGTCGGTGGGTCCAGGCTCCCAGCAGCTGAGAAGAAAAAGCACAGCGGGATTCCCACAGTCCTTGCCTTTGCTGTCACCTGCATGACAGTGGGCAAGTCCCCTCACCTCCATAAGCCTCGGTTTCCCCATCTGTAAAGTGGGAGTGGTACTGACTCAGAGTTTACGGGAGGGGTTTGATGAGATGATGCACAGGCTGGGACAGCACATGGTGGATGGCATCACACTGGCACATTTCAACCATCAAACATCTCCATCCAGGACCCCCAAATCACAGCCAATGACCTGGGGAGACCAGCAGGGCTGGAGCCGCCTGGAATGAATGACTGTGGCTGCCGTAATTGGGCCTTTGAAAGCCATTTGCCTCATTTTCCCCCCATCTCCCAAGAGGTGGTGAGGCTGAATGCAGCAGTCAGGATGTGCAGAAAACCCCAAACGGGACTGTTTAGGAGACAGGCCGGGCCAGCTAATTAAAATGGGTGCATCTGTACGCGGGGTCTCTCCCGCGAGGCCTGGAATTCTGGGAATCAACACAACCATCAGCAAACAGCAGCTCTGCTAGGCACTGGGACTCGAGGAATACTGAGTCACAACCCTGCCTCCAGAGGCCCCGTGCTCGAGGCCCTCGGTCTACTGGGGAAGAAGGCGAGCAGGTAAACAAAACGCCATAGCCCACAGCAATAGGTGTCGCGAGAGTGGGGATGCCAGGGTCTATGGCGGTGCCGAGGGAGCTCACGGAGACACAAAGGGCCACCTGGGCCACGCACAGAAGGGTGAGTAAGAGTGATACTGAGCAGGACTCTGTGGGGCACCTGGGCACAAAAGCCTTTGTGTCCCCCGTTTCCTGATTACAGGAAATAGGCTTCATTCAGCCTCCATGCCTTTGCCTGAGTTCCACGGGGCAGGTTCAAACAGATGCTAAGTAGGAAAGGGAGGGGATGTGGACACAAGGGAGGAGCAGTGAAGAAACAATAGTGCAAGACCAGGCTCTAGGAGTTCTGTGTCTTTATTCCCGTCTTACCCCTAGGTTCTTCATACGGGGAGGAGGAAGGGTGAGCTGGGACGAAGTGAGAGAGTGGCGTGGACATATATCCACTACCATACGTAAAATAGATAGCTAGTGGGAAGCAGCCGCATAGCACAGGGAGATCAGCTCCTTGCTTTGTGACCGCCTGGAGGGGTGGGATAGGGAGGGTGGGAGGGAGGGAGACGCAAGACGGAAGAGATATGGGAACATATGTACATGCATAACTGATTCACTTTGTTATAAAGCAGAAACTAACACACCATTGTAAAGCAATTATACTCCAATAAAGATGTTTAAAAAAAAAAGAAAGAAAGAAACAATAGTGCAGCCCTCTTTGAACCATGACTATAGAACTTCTCAGGACCCTCTCCAGGTTGGGACACACAGTTTTGAGGGCATTAGCCCGCTGTGGCCCCCTTTGCCTGGCAAAGCAATAAAGCTATTCTTTCCTACTTCACCCAAAACTCTGTTTCTGAGACTTAATTCGGTGTCGGGGTGCAGAGGCCAGATTCAGCTTCAAGAGTCCACCAGGAGGGGAACAGGCATTCCAAGCAGAGGAACGTGCCCGAATCAGGTCCCAGAGAGGGAGGCGAGGAGAGAGAAAATGAGCCCCCTCGGCTCTCCCACAAGGAGGGCTCCCCACGGCCACTGGCGTCACAAGATGACCAGGCCAGAGTCAACTCAAGGCCCTCGCCTGGGACAGCAGCCTAACGGTTACCTGACTGTCCAGTTGGCTCCAGGCATCTTATACCAGACATCGGGCATCACCCAGCTCGACCCCCTCACTTTGGAGATGTATGCTCCCTACCTGCCCACCACCCTGCCCTTCCTTCCAGGTGAGCCCAAGGGACACCTCCTCCTGTGAGGCCTTCCCTGAGTCCGCCGGCAGACAAGCTCAAACCTCTATTATGGAACTTACGCAGTGTATTCGAATTACCTATCTGCTTCTACACCCAACTTGTGAGCTCCTTGAGAGCAGGGGCTGTGCCACCTGTGTGCGTTCATCGCAGCAGGGTGCAGAGGACCAGGAAGGTAGACAATTAACAGCCAGGATAACAGTAACCACTAACAGTTACTGAACATTTACTAGTGCCAGATATTAGGCTTATGGCCAGGCTCTAAGTGTCCTCATCATCTTCATTAGTTCACTGAATCCTCAACTTATGGTCACCAGGGGACACGGGAGTGGGGGAGGGATAGGGAGTTTGGGATTGACATGTACATACTGCTATATTTAAAACAGATAACCACAAGGACCTTCTGTATAGCGCAGGGAACTCTGCTCAATATTATGTAACAAGCTAAATGGGAAAAGAATTTGAAAAAGAATAGATACATGTATATGTATAACTGAATCACTTAGCTGTACACCTGAAACTAACACCACACTGTTAATCAACTATACTCCAATATAAAATAAAAAGTTAAAAAAACAACCGTGTGAGGTAGTGCTACTATTATCCCCATTTCACAGATGAAGGAACTGAGGCTCAGGGAGAGGAGGTAGATTACCCGAGGTTAGATGGCTAGTACATGTCAGGGCCGGGACTCAAACTGTCTGACCCCAAAGCCTGGGTCTTCACCAGTGAGTATCTTTGATATGTGATATGTGATAAATTTGAATTGGATTGGACGTGACATCTGGAGGAGGAGGAGGGTTGCTGGGAAGATCCTTCTAAAAAGAGGGAATTACAGGAGCCTAAGGTCAGAAACCACTGCCTGGGAGTTTTATTAGTTAATACTCAGCCCAGAGCTCAGCACCAGGTAATTGCTCATTCAATTTAAATTGAACTGGAATTAAAAGATCATCCCAGTAGCTACAGAGGCAATTGCACAGGGAGAGTGGCAGGAGAAAAGCCTGGAAAGGCTCATTGGGCCAGCTCAGGAAGGGCCTGGAATGTCAGGCTAGGGCCTTGACTCTAACCTGAGAGCAGGAAGAAAGCCATCAGAGGTTTCTGAGAAAAGATGCTCTTTGGGAAAGGAGGACACTTCCAGTATCCGAGCTGGCTCACGGGGAATGGGAAGCCCACTCCTATGGAGGGGGAGTCTGGGCAGAGAGCACCTGCATATGGGGGACCTGCTGCTCATCTGGGAAATACTAGACCGAGACCTAGCTGGGCCACACTGTGTCCTGGGCAGGATCAGGTCCACTCCCAACATCTGTGGGGAGACGAGATGGAGGCCCAAGTGACGTGCGCAGTACTGCCCTGAGACGGCCCAGGCCCAAGGGCCCCACGTTTAGCATGCCTTCTCGAAAGTTCTAACCCTCCTCCAGGGCCTCTGACCGGCAACAGCCAGCAATGCCAGCCTGGAGTGATGCTGCAAGTGCAGGCTGGGTCCTACGTGGGCCACAGTTCCCGCTTCTCCCCTTGGTGGCGCTCTCTGACCCTCTCCCTCCCACCCCCAGCCCCTTTCTCTGGCCCATGACCCAACTCCGGTTCCAGGAAGGGGGCTGAGCAAATTGTCCCCACTGGCTGGCGTGGCACTTCTTTGCTGAGATGATTTGGGACTGGGCCACAGAAGAGGCTGGCACGCTGATCTGGCGTGGCTCAGGGCTGTTCACGCAAACAGGGACCCGCAAGTATTTGCCCCAGCTCCCATATACCCTAGCAGCCATAACCATACATCTAAATATTTAAAAATTATCACTCAAACTACATACTGTTACATAAAACATGTTCTATCCCCCTTCCTTGACAAGTACATCTTCATCGCAATGAAAAGTGGGGAAACCAAGAGCTAGGTTTTGTCAAAGAGCCGAGCTAGGGTTTGACCCCAATCAATCTGTCTGCAGGGCCCAGGCTTTGTCCCCTACACGAGGCTGCTTCTACTGCCTCACCAATGGGCCCCTCTCCAAGCATCCTTTAAATTACAGTGGATGCTCTCCTCCATCTCATTTCCCAAAGATATTGTGGGCCCCTTACCCAGCCCCTGGCAAATAGGGTCCTCTTTTTAGAGAAAGCAAAGAAAGAGGCAGGTTTCAGAAGGAGCAAAATCATTTGAAACCCATGCCAATTGTCTTGTTTCCAGCCCACTCCCTCACTCCTTCCTTCTATGATCTCTGCATTACAGAGGACAACGTGGGAATCACACTTTACAGAACCTCCTGGCCTATATGACTCTGGGGTAGAGTCTGCCACTGAAAGGAGCTGGCATGAGATGTGGAAGGCGGAAGAGAAGGGGAAGCATCATTCTCAAGAAGTAGCAGATCTTGAGAACCACTGGCTTCACTGCGACCAACCAAGGTGGTTGGAAGGAGGTTCTAGAGATCCCCAGGCATTGCAGCTGTTTCTTGGCAGATTTTTGAGAACCACCTGCTTTAGTGCTTCAGGCCAGGTCAACATCCCTGGATTTGGGGAGCAGTTCCTCAGACCTCTGTCCCCCCGACTTTTCCAACTGTTACGTAGGCCCCTGCTTCTGTAGTAAACCTTCCTGCTTGGAACACACAGGGAGGCTTCCATTTTCCTGACCAAACTAGGGCCGATATCAAAGTCAATGCCATAAAAGAACATTGACTTTTGAGTGGACTACTGATTCATGAAAAGTGTCGAAATTTTAGAACGAGATTTCTTTTGGTTCCATTAATTTCCCAGAAGGGCCATGATCCAGAAATGAGCTGAATTTGTAACTCATGTCAAAAAAGAAGCTGAGCTGGGCTTCCCTGGTGGCGCAGTGGTTGAGAGCCCGCCTGCCGATGCAGGGGACACAGGTTCGTGCCCCGGTCCGGGAAGATCCCACATGCCGGGGAGCGGCTGGGCCCGTGAGCCATGGCCACTGAGCCTGAGCTCCGCAACGGGAGAGTCCACAGCAGTGAGAGGCCCGCGTACAACAACAACAACAACAACAAAAAAAAGAAGCTGAGCTTTGGGGACAGACTTACAAGGGGCCCTGACAGGTGGGCCAGTGTTGGTCCACAACTGTGCTTCCTCTCACCAGGACCGTCTCCAGACCATTTTGTCCTTGGAATCCCATTTGGGGGGTTGCGGGGGCAGCAGTGGAGAGAAACACAACACAGTTCCTGTTCAGAGAAGGCAGCAGAGGGGAGGGCAGTGAGAGGTCAGGGAAAGAAAAGGAGACTCGCCCTGACCGGACAGCTGACCTCCCCGGCTCTCATGCTGGTTTGGCCCGGGAGGCCCTGACAATAGACTGTACCTCCTACAAACACCCACTCCTTCCATCCCTAGCAGGCACGGCAGGCCAGGAAATGGCCCCCAAATATCCGCATCAAAACCCCGAAACCTGCGAGTGCTACCTTATCTGGAAAAAGGATCTTCGCAGACAGTACTAAGGATCTTGAGAAGAAGAATTTACCCTGGATTATCCTGGTGGGTCCTAAATCCAATGCCAGGTGTCCTGATTAGAGACAGGCAGAGGGCCAGCTTCACAGCACCAAGGACCGAGAGCTGGGAGGCACTGCAGGAGGTGACATCATCTGATTAGATGGTTGGAAGGCTGTCACGAGGTGAGAAGGGACAGTGGCACCTACTGATTAGCTGGCCCTTCCCAGCAAGCACGGCCTCTCGACAGGCTGTGAACCCAGTGGATCAGCTTCGCTCAAAGGCAGGGGAGCAAGACACGTAGGAACTGAGGAGACCCAGGTCACTGACATGCATGGGGCCGCTCTGGACTCACACCCTCCTTAGGTTGGGTTCACTAGAAACCGACTCTGAGATGGAGATGTGTCTGCAGGCTGTTTCTTGGTGGGGGTGGGGTAGGCAGGGACCTTTCCAGCACCTCTGAGAAAGCACAGGTTGCAGGACTGGGCAGAGGGAAAAGTTGGGCTCAGACGCAGTGATTACAGAAGCTCAGCTGCTCCTACGAACGGTTCCAGAGCTGGGATGGCCTTTCGAAGTTGTCCCGAATGATATTCCTCAAGGGACCAGTCACTGCATACAGGGGGCTCCTGGCAGGGGGCTGGGAGATTATCTAGGACAAAGTCACTCTCTTCAACCGAGCGCAATGCCTAGAAAGGGACTCAGCCGTGAGCCACCAGCAGCCTCCGATCCCAGCAACTGAGGGAAGGAAATGGGTGCTCCAGCCTGAGAGCTGCGTAGCAAACCACAGGACCACCGCATACACTCCTCACCACCAACATCTGATAGAAAATGATGTCTAAAGGAGCTAGTAAGAAGCCACAGTAAGAATATTATGGATGTTTTGCTCATGGGATGAATATCAGATACCAGAGTTGGAATGAGCCTTAGAGTTCATTTGGTCCAGGGGTGATAAGCGAGTAGCATTTATACTCTCCCAGTCTGGGCCATGGCAGACATCACTAATCAATCATAGCCTTCTGCCTTTGAAGAGCCCGATGGATGTGGCCTTCACGTGCTTCTCAGTGAGACATTCAGGCAGCCAGGACCAATCAAATAATGTTGACCTGCAGGATGGAACCTACTCTCCACATTTTCTGAGAAGGTGCTGTGCAGAGGAGTGGCTAACTCTCCAGCGCACAGTAGCTAGAGGCAGAACTGGGTGGGAACCAGTGGGGCGTCTCCCCCCAGGGCTCCTTCCAACGGTGCCCCTCTCATAGAGCACCTGCCAAGACAGCAGCGCTGCCTGGTGCACAATAGGCACCCAGCCCCCTCTCCTGGTTGAATCCCTGTCTCAGGAAGCCAGGCCACAGCCTCAGGGTCAAGGTCTCACACCCCCTCCTCCGACAGCCCTGTCAGCACTGAGGGGACAGGTTTGCACCAGTGCTGATTTCTATCATCCTCGCAGCGGGTTAGCAAGGGCTTAGAGTAATCTGCGCCCCGGCACCAGGAGACCTTCATTAAGCATTACGGGATAATCCTGATTGTATCAAGGACTCTTCCCCTAACTTGGGAGAAAAGAAATTCACATGCTCAAAAACGGGAGGGAGAGAACCCCCCAAAACGTTGCCATCATTATGCTATTTTTAATCCTGCGTGACAGCTGGAGATGGCAGCCAGATGTGGGGCTCAGCATCCCCGTCGCCGAACGCCAGGGCCGGGAGGAGGCTGGAGAGTGGGGAGGACAGCCACTCGGTGCTACGAATGGGGCGTCCCAGAGCCGACGAGTGACAAGCCCAAGGACGCCCACCGAGCCCCCCACCCAACCTGGGATTCGTGACACACGGGCCAGGGCTTTTGCTATCACACTCCGCTGCCTCGTAACCGGGTCCGCAGCAGGACACCGGTGACCAGGTGATGCCACCAGCCGGCTTGCCCCTGCGGGTCTGGCTCCCAGCCGTGGAGCGGGCGCTAGGAGCTCTGTCTCCCCCTGGTGGCCGGACCAGAGATGTGCCCCGAATGACGCTGTCCATTGTCAGCTGGAAGAGGGCAGCCAGGAGGGGGAAGGAGATGCCCACCACCCACACCCTGCAACCCGAGGCACCGTCAATTTCCTCATTAGAGTCTCTTGGTCCAGTTTTCACCTCCTTAAGAGTAACAAACGTGACGGCCTGCCAGTCTATGGTCCTTTGTGACAGCAGCCCTAGCAAACGAATACAGACCCCCATCCTCCTTCCTCCTCTGGCCCCCCGTGACTCCCCCTACCCGAGTCTCTCCCCTTCTCCATCTGAAGATAAACCCTTGGTCATTCATTCTACAAATGTTTCCCAAGCATGACCATGAACTAGTTCCTGGAGAGAGAGAAATGAATAAGAACTTTAATTCATCCAACAAATATTCACTGAGCAGCTATTAAGTGCCAGGTTCTGTTCTAGGCATTGGGATATGATGATACACAAGAAAGGAATGATCCTGCATTCAAGGTGCAGACAGTCTGGTGGGGGAGACTCACATGCAAACCTCTAACACATCTTCCACCAAGTTCTAGGTGCAAATTCAATATGGAGTTTGCACTGGGTGCCCAGCTGCTCAGAGGAAGCAGTAACAAACTCCCAGGAGAGTGGAGAGGAAAGGGCCCAGGAAGCCAGGAGGGAGAGGTGATGCTTGCTTGCGCTAAGCCTTGCAGGATGAGGAGGAATTCGCTCTCCTTCTCCTTCTCCAGAAACGTGCCCATCCCCCAGCAGTGCTTGGTGGACATTTGCTGGCCACGTGAGCAAAGAAATTAAAGGACACAAGTCTAGACGGATGGAGAGAAGGAGGGACAGAGGCAGGGGATGGGCAGGCAGTGGCAGAAAGAAGGCAAAGAAAAAACACTTGCCCCAGAGCTGCTAGCCCTCCCCAAGCTGACATCTGTTCTGATCTGAAAGTTAGTTATGGTATTTGGATGCTTTATTTTCCATCCTGCTTAATAATTACAACAGAACCCAAAGTGTGAGATAACACTGCATCATTATAAAATGAGATTTCACTATTCTCCCAACTCGTGAGAATTAACGGGCTTCGGAGAAAACCCATGCTTTCATGTAGCGATTTGGCCAAGCAGGTGTCTCCCTCCTAATTTCTCCAATCCCTCATAGGCAGGGTGCAAAGGGGCAGAGATGGCGGCTTCTCCCCCATGCCCGCGGGTGTGAGCACGCCGGGGCACAGCTACACGGGGCCACAAGCCCATGAAAATATCTGGCTATTCCTCCTGGGTTGGGCGCATTCCCAGGAGTCAGGACTGTGAATTTATTCATTCAGCAGAGATTTATGGAGTGCCTAGTGTGTGCCAGGCATCGACTGTCCTAGGTCTTGGGGAGACAAGGTGAGCAAAGCAGGCGAGATCCCTTCTGAAACACTGATTACACTTTAGCCAGGGAGACTACACTCGTAGACAAGCAGAATGTCAGACAGTGAGGATGCTGTGCAGAGAATTTAAATCAGAGGTTGTCCCAAGAGAGGGGCGAGATGGCCACTTGGACCTGGTGGGCTGAGACAGACTCTCTGAGCAAGTGACATTGAAATTGAGGTCTGAATGAAAAAAGAAAGAGGTAGCCACCCCAAAGTGGGCTCAGGGAAGAGCAAATGCGAAGATCCCAGGGTGGGAGTGACGGACAGACAGCAAGAAGGGGTAGAGGGAATGAGAGCGAGTAGGATGCGCTGAGGGGGGAACACGGCAGCAGAGGAGTCTTGTAGATCAGAGTAAGGAACTGGATTTCATTTTAAGGCCAAAGGGAAACTACTGAAGGGTTTTAAGGGGTGGGCGGGATCATAAACTATTTTTGATTTTTTTAACATTTATCTTATTGAAGTATAGTTGATTTACAATGTTGTGTTAACTCCTGCTGTACAGGAAAGTGATTCAGTTATACATACATGTCCATTCTTTCTCATATTCTTTTCCATGATGGTTTATCACAGGATATTGAATATGGCTCCCTGTGCTCTACAGTAGGACCTTGCTGTTGATCCATTCTCTATATAATAGTTTGCATCTTATTTTTGGTTTTACCACATCACCCTGGCTGCTGTGTAGAGGCTGGATTGTGAGAATGATGGAGGATGGGGAACAGTGAGGGGACCTCTGCAGCCAGGATGACATTGGTACAATAGTGTCTGTCCTGCCCCTCAGCCCCAGTCACATCTCACTTGGTACAGTGCTCTGCAGCTGAGAAGGCACCTTCACTTGATAATGACATTGGACTGTAATCCTCACAACAAACACAGAGACAGTACTGTCATCCCCACCTCAGAGATGAGGAAACCACAGCTCAGAGAGGTTGAGTGACCTGTCTGCCACAGCTAGTTAGTGGCAGAGCCAGGGACTGGAGGAATATCACTCCCTGATGAAAAAGATGGTAAACACACACATACACACACACACACACACACACACACACACACAGAGCTTTGAGAGAGTGACATCGAGACCCACAATGCCCAGTGACAAGTTTTTTTGGACAAAAGGCCGGGACTTATACAGCCTGATGGCCTTCCTGCCCACATCCTTCAAAGAAGTCCCCAATGTGAATAGACATTCATTCCAACAAGGCGCTTGGTGTTCAGGGCATTACTGGGGCCAGTGCGGAGGGACAGAGGGGCGTCGGCTTTGGAGCCAAGGCCCTCAAATGGGACTCCAACTTAGCCGCTTCCCGGCTGGGCCACCTGGACCCTCTTGTCTCCTCAAGGACACATGGAATTAACCCAGGTTTGAGGGTGTCTATAGAGCCTGGGGCACTTTCTCTGAATCGTCTACGTGGGGGAAATCGTTCTCCTTAGGGCTAGTTTGTATATCTTGAAACATCCCAAGATTGCTGGGAGTTGGGGGACACATGGGTGCGGACGGTGGGGACACTTTGAAGCCTGAGACATTTGTTCGGTTGCAGCCCAGAGCCTGGCTGGCTCTGCCTCTGCTCGGCTCGGCCTGGCGATCCCGCAGCTCCATTCTGGCCTCTGCCCAGGCAACACCCCCACCTAGTGGTGACGCTGCCCTCTCTCCAGGATAGCAAAGAGCCTGGGAGACGAGGAGGCTTCGCATAGGAATCGCCGGGTCAGATTCAGACAGCAGGTTGGGGACGGGGCCTGAGACTCTGAATTTCTAAGGCGCTCCCAGGAGAGGCTGGTACTGGTGGTCCTCAGACCCCACTTCGAGTGGCAGGGAAAATGGCATTCCTTTATGACTTTTTTTTTTTTTTCTTTTGCGGTACGCGGGCCTCTCACTGCTGTGGCCTCTCCCGTTGCGGAGCACAGGCTCCGGATGTGCAGGCTCAGCGGCCATGGCTCACGGGCCCAGCCGCTCCGCGGCATGTGGGATCCTCCCGGACCGGGGCACGAACCCACGTCTCCTGCATCGGCAGGCGGACTCTCAACCACTGCACCACCAGGGAAGCCCGAAAATGTCATTCCTGAGCAGTGCCGACCAGAGGCAAACGTGCAGGGGCTTATCCACGAGGCTTGTAGGTTGTCCGTGGCCCCAGTGGGCACAGCCTGCCGGTGGTCAGAACAGAAGAAATGGAGTTGGACTGGGCCACACATAAGGAAACGCTTTCTGGTGTTGCCCCAAAGCACTCATACGTAGAGAGTGTCCACAAGCACAGGACCACAGGGCCAGGTGCTGGGGATGCCAAGACAAGGGCTCACAGCCTGCAGTCCAGCTGATTTCTTCACAATCTTAGGAAGAGTGACTATTTCCAGAGAACCCAGCAGGGGGCAGGAGAGGGACAGTGTCGCAGAAAGGGCACTAGATTCAGCGTTCAAAGACCAACATTTAATCGTGTGTGTTATCATAGCAGGGGACTTCAACACCCCACTTTCACCAATGGACAGATCATCCAAAATGAAAATAAATAAGGAAATACAAGCTTTAAATGACACATTAAACAAGATGGACTTAATTGATCTTTATAGGACATTCCATCCAAAAACAACAGAATACACTTTCTTCTCAAGTGCTCATGGAACATTCTCCAAGGTAGATCATATCTTGGGTCACAAATCAAGCCTTGGTAAATTTAAGAAAATTGAAATTGTATCAAGTATCTTTTCCGACCACAACGCTATGAGACTAGATATCAATTACAGGAAAAAATCTGTAAAAAATACAAACACGTGGAGGCTAAACACTACACTACTAAATAGCCAAGAGATCACTGAAGAAATCAAAGAGGAAATCAAAAAATACCTACAAACAAATGACAACGAAAACACGATGACCCAAAACCTATGGGATGCCGCAAAAGCAGTCTAAGAGGGAATTTTATAGCAATACAATCCTACCTTAAGAAACAAGAAACAACTCAAATAAACAACCTAACATTACACCTAAAGCAATTAAAGAAAGAAGAACAAAACAAACCCTGAGGTTAGCAGAAGGAAAGAAATCATAAAGATCAGATCAGAAATAAATGAAAAAGAAATGAAGGAAACAATAGCAAAGATCAATAAAACTAAAAGCCAGTTCTTTGAGAAGATAAGCAAAATTGATAAACCATTAGCCAGACTCATGAAGGAAAAAAAGGGAGAAGACTCAAATCAATAGAATTAGAAATGAAAGAGGAGAAATAACAACTAAGAAATACAAAGGATCATGAGAGATTACTACAGGCAACTATATGCCAATAAAATGAACAACGTGGAAGAAATGGACAAATTCCTAGAAAAGCACAACCTTTGGAGACTGAACCAGGAAGAAATAGAAAATATAAACAGACCAATCACAAGCATGGAAATTGAGACTGTGATTAAAAGTCTTCCAACAAACAAAAGCCCAGGACCAGATGGCTTCACAGGTGAATTCTATCAAACATTTAGAGAAGAGCTATCACTACCCTTCTCAAACTCTTCCAAAATATAGCAGAGGGAGGAACACTCCCAAACTCATTCTACGAGGCCACCATCACCCTGAGACCAAAACCAAAGATGTCACAAAAAAAGAAAACTACAGGCCAATATCACTGATGAACACAGATGCAAAAATCCACAAAAAAATACTAGCAAAAAGGATCCAACAGCACGTTAAAAGGATCATACACCATGATCAAGTGGGGCTTATCCCAGAAATGCAAGGATTTTTCAATATATGCAAATAAATCAACGTGATAAACCATATTAACAAATTGAAGGAGAAAAACCATAAGATCACCTCAATAGATGCAGAAAAAACTTTTGACAAAATTCAACACCCATTTATGATAAAAACCCTCCAGAAAATAGGCATAGAGGGAACTTACCTCAACATAATAAAGCCCATATATGACAAACCCACAGCCAATGTTGTTCTCAATGGTGAAAAACTGAAACCACTTCCTCGAAGATTAGGAACAAGACTAGGTTGTCCACTCTCACCACTATTATTCAACATAGTTTTGGAAGTTTTAGCCACAGCAATCAGGGAAGAAAGAGGAATAAAAGGAATAAATCGGAAAAGAAGAAGTAAAACTGTCACTGTTTGTAGATGACACAATACTATACATAGAGAATCCTAGAGATGCTACCAGAAAACTACTAGAGCTAATCAATGAATTTCATAAAGTAGCAGGATACAAAATTAATGCACAGAAATCTCTTGCATTCCTATACACTAATGATGAAAAATCTGAAAGAGAAATTAAGAAACACTCCCATTTACCACTGCAACAAAAAGAATAAACTACCTAGGAATAAACCTACCTAAGGAGACAAAAGACCTGAATGCAGAAAACTATAAGACACTGATGAAAGAAATTAAAGATGATACAAGCAGTTGGAGAGATATACCATGTTCTTGGATTGGAAGAATCAACATTGTGAAAATGACTATACTCCCCAAAGCAATCTACAGATTCAATGCAATCCCTATCAAACTACCAATGGCATTTTTCACAGAACTAGAACAAAAAATTTCACAATTTATATGGAAACACAAAAGACCCCGAACAGCCAAAGCAATCTTGAGAAAAAAAACAGAGCTGGAGGAATCAGGCTCCCGGACTTCAGATGATACTACAAAGCTACAGTAATCAAGACAGTATGGTACTGGCACAACAACAGAAATATTGATCAATGGAACAGGATAGAAAGCCCCGAGATAAAGCCACACACAAATGGTCACCTTATTTTGATAAAGGAGGCAAGAATATACAATGGAGAGAGACAGCCTCCTCAATAAGTGGTGCTGGGAAAACTAGACAGCTACATGTAAAAGAATGAAATTAGAACACTTCTTTTTTTTTTTTTTTTTTTTTTTGCTGTACGCGGGCCTCTCACTGTTGTGGCTTCTCCCGTTGCGGAGCACAGGCTCCGGACGCGCAGGCTCAGCGGCCGTGGCTCATAGGCCCAGCCGCTCCGCGGTATGCGGGATCTTCCCGGACCGGGGCACGAACCCGCGTCCCCTGCATCGGCAGGCGGACTCTCAACCACTGCGCCACCAGGGAAGCCCTAGAACACTTCTTAACACCATACACAAAAACAAACTCAAAATGGATTAAAGACCTAAATGGAAGGCCAGACAGTATAAAACTCTTGGAGGAAAACGTAGGCAGAACACTCTATGACATAAATCACAGCAAGATCCTTTTTGACCCACCTCCTAGAGTAATGGAAATAAAAACAAAAATAAACAAATGGGACGTAATGAAACTTAAAAGCTTTTGTACAGCAAAGGAAAACATAAACAAGATGAAAAGACAACCCTCCGAATGGGAGAAAATATTTGCAAATGAAGCAACTGACAAAGGATTAATCTCCAAAATATACAAGCAGCTCATGCAGTGCAATATCAAAAAACAAACAACCCAACCCCAAAATGAGCAGAAGACCTAAATAGATATTTCTCCAAAGAAGATATACAGAGTGCCAACAAACACATGAAAGAATGCTCAACATAACTAATCATTAGAGAAATGCAAATCAAAACTATAATGAGGTATCACCTCACACCGGTCAGAATGGCCATCATCAAAAAATTTACAAACAATAAATGCTGGAGAGGGTGTGAAGAAAAGGGAACCGTCTTGCACTGTTGGTGGGAATGTAAATTGATACAGCCACTATGGAGAACAGTATGCAGGTTCCTTAAAAAACTAAAAATAGAACTACCATATGACACAGCAATCCCACTACTGGGCATATACCCTGAGAAAACTATAATTCAAAAAGAGTCATGTACCACAGTGTTCATTGCAGCACTATTTACAATAGCCAGGACATGGAAGCAACCTAAGTGTCCATCGACAGATGAATGGATAAAGAAGATGTGGCACATATATACAATGGAGTATTACTCCGCCATAAAAAGAAACAAAATTGAGTTATTTGTAGTGAGGTGGATGGACCTAGAGTCTGTCATATAGAGTGAAGTAAGTCAGAAAGAGAAAAACAAATACAATATGCTAACGCATATATATGGAATCTAAAAAAAAAAAAAAGATTCTTAAGAACCTAGGTCCAGGACAGGAATAAAGATGAAGACGTAGAGAATGGACTTGAGGACACGGGGAGGGGGAATGGTAAGCTGGGACGAAGTGAGAGAGTGGCATGGACATATATACACTACCAAATGTAAAATAGATAGCTAGTGGGAAGCAGCCACATAGCACAGGGAGATCAGCTTGGTGCTTTTTTTTTTTTTTTTTTGCGGTACGCGGGCCTCTCACTGTTGTGGCCTCTCCCGCTGTGGAGCACAGGCTCGGGACACGCAGGCTCAGCGGCCATGGCTCACGGGCCCAGCCGCTCCGCAGCATGTGGGATCTTCCCGGACCAGGGCACGAACCCGTGTCCCCTGCATCGGGAGGCAGACTCTCAATCACTGCGCCATCAGGGAAGCCCAGCCTGGTGCTTTGAGACCACCTAGAGGGGTGGGATAGGGAGGGTGGGAGGGAGAGGCAAGCGGGAGGAGATATGGGGATATATGCATATGCATAGTTGATTCACTTTGTTTTAAACAGAGACTAACACCACTGTAAGGCAATTATACTCCAATAAAGATGTTAAAAAAGCAAACAAACAAAATCCTGTGTGTTACCGGGTTGCATAACCACAGGCAAATGAATCCTCCTCTCCAGGCCTCAAGTTTGAAAAAAAAAAAGGGGGGGGCATGGGGTAGGGAGATGGGGGAATGCCACTGGTTGAGATCATCTCTAAGAAATTTTTCAGTAATAAGATTTCAAGATTTGCAAGATGGTGTACATAGCAGTTAGGCACACAGACAACTAGACTGCCTGGGTTTGCAGTTTGTCTCGGCCAATCACTAGCTCTGTGACACTGGGCAAGTTACTTAACCTCTCTGTGCCTCAGTTTCCTCATCTGTACGAAAAGAAATAAGAATAGTGCCTACTTATTGAAAAGAATAAGTAAAATTGATATATAAAACCCCACCTGCCCCTTTGTGTCATGTGAATGCTCGATACTATTATAATATGAGGTGCTCTGAAGTCCTTATCAGCCCTTTAAAAACCTCATTAAGCCAGGCAGACTGAGAGGAATTCTAAAATGATGAAGACACCAGATTAGAAATTCTTTGAAAGCAAGGCAATTTGTAAATGCCGGGCATCCTTTCCCTGCCCCCATTTTTCTGGCCATAGAGCAGCTTTCCAGGGGAAATTCTCAACAATTCTCCCCACACTCTCTTTTTTAAGTCTCCATATGACCAAGTTTTGGCCAATCACAGCTCTCCGTCCCCAGGCTCAGTGATTGGTTCAGGATGGGCACATGACCCAGGCCAGGCCAATCAAAGGAATCTCTGGGGCTTTTGCCAGAGATATTGGGAGAGACAACCTCTTTTCTCTGGGATCAATAAAATCCTGGTGCTACCTAGATCATCAAAGCTGCTACAGGGAGAGAGCCAACCTGACAGTGGGGCCAATACAGAAGAAATCTGAGCCAAAAGATGGAAAGAGAGCTCTGAGAGCATCATTTGAATTCCTGATCCAGGCATTCCTGACTCCAGACACCTACACTTCTGAGTTATATATGCCAATAATTTTTTTTTTTATTTCTTAAGCTAGATTAAATTGGGTTTCACTTGAGAGTTTACAAAAGAGTCCTATGATGGGTATTATGGACTGTCTGTCTTCTATCCTGTGATGCCCAGATCTGAAGTCCCTTTCTTTGTGGAGGAGACGGAAATGCCTATTACCACAATGCATGATGGGTGTGACTGTGCCCATTCTACAGATGGGGAAAGTGAAAGCAGCATCACATAAAGGTCACACAGGTGGCAGAACTTGATTAAACCTGGTCTATCCAGCTCTAAAGGCCATGCTTTCTACATTCATCCATACTGTCTTCTCTGAACCCACCCACTCCCCTCCCCCTAGAGGAATGAATCACTTATCTGAAAACAATGATGTTGAATGTTGACTGTCCCTTCTCAAAGGGTGGTTCCTAGATCAGCAGCACAGCATCGCCTGGGAACTTGTTAGAAATGCAAATTCTGGGCCCCAACCCAGACCTACTGCTTTAGAAATTCTGAGGGTGAGGGCCATGAACCTGCTTTAACAAGTCCACCAGGAGATTCTGATGTACACTAAAGCATGAGCACTTCTGCCCAAAGTGAACAAATCAGCTTCATTTTGGTTTAATTAGGTATTTGCTGAGCAGTCTGCCAGGGCTGGGGGTGCAGAGATAGGCCAGACGAGGCCTTTGACCTCAAAAAACTCCCAGGCTGGTGGTAACAGCCAAAGCAACACTCCACATCCACCGAACCAACCTTCTGGTTTCCTTGGTCTTAGCAAATATTCTCAAACCTCCAGGCCTCCGATATTCACCCTGCCTGCCTCCACCTTCTGCATCTCAAAGGCTCCCATCTCGCTTCAATATCCAGCTTCAGTGTCACCTCCCTGAGGCCTCCCAGCAGAATTATTAGCCCCTCACCTAGGAGGTGGTCCCCCAGCAGGACTCAAGACCGAATCACACTGCACTAGCAGTGCTTGTGAAACAGTGGTCTCTCCCATCCAACTGTGGGTAATTTGAGGGCGGGCACTGTGTTCCATCCCTTGTCTGCCCCCAGCACCCGGCACAGGGCCTGGCACAAAGCAGAAGCTCATATATGTTCGATGAATGGGTTAAGAAGGGAATTAAAGGCAGCCCTAAGGAGCAAAGGCTCGCAAGCACGGCCTGAGAGGGTGCCGGGTCTACCCTCGGCTATTCAGATCCAGCAACGTCAGCACCAGCATCTCCTGGGAGCTTGTAAGCGACGCACAATCTCAGGACCATCCAGACCCGCTGAGTCAGAGACAGCATTTTATTAACACGATGCCCAGGTAACTTACACATTTAAAGTTTGAGAAACCCTGCAAGGGGCTATCTCACCCCCTCTGCGTTCATGCACAAGGAATTATCATTGGGGTTGATTTTATGAATATAGAACACATCTATAGATGCCATCAGCGGAAGCCACTTTCTTCTCCCCTGCGGAAACTCGCAACCTTGACACCTCCTGGAAGACTGAGGAGTCCACGGACAGACACACCTCTAATTTCCCCCAGCCCAGGACACAGCTGCCGGGCAGCAACCTGAGAAGGGAACAGAGACACAGCTTCCTCTCTCAGCCGAGCTCTCGGCACTGCAAAGACTTCCAAGAAAGATACACAGAGCTTGGTTCTGGTCGAAAAGTCTCCACTCATCTAAGAATACAATCAATAATGGCCAGGGGAAATCAGCAGCGCCTGGAGATCGATCTCTCTGTGTATTTATGGAGCTCGGATCCCAGGGTGGCAGGGGGGCTGCGGCGGGCCGGACAGCGTCTGTGCCGCTTTCCAGAGATCCTGATTCCCTTCCCAAGAATTATGGGGTGTCCTTTGTCTCTGCTCGATAACACCCTGGAGTTACAGAGCCATTTAGAAACGAATTGGCTCATTTTTCTCCCTCCACCTTACTCACGGTGACAGGTCACCCTGGCCTAGGCCAAAGTTTCGCTCCTTGTCAGAGATATAACATTTTAGAGAAAAAAAAATACTGAAAAATTGAGAGGTAGGCATTTTATTTTATTCCAAGTATTTTTTTTTTCCCTTGGATGGAGAACATAGCATTTCTTTTCTGCAAACTTTCCCATTTTTCCCCCCTCTAAATATGCCAGACCGCATAATCCCATGAGCAGACAGTGACAATACTGGGTTTATTTTTCCCCAAAGCTGCAAAACCATGTGCTAAAATTAAACTGACGGCAAGAGTAGGATTGAGACAAAGCATTTAACCTCCCTAGATCTGTTTCCCCATCCATGAGGATGATAATCCCACCTGCTAAGGTCACTTCAAGGAAAGTGCTTCATACAGTTCCAGTAGCTATTCATTCATATCCGTCTACAAAGTGTTATTGTGAGAATATTCAGTGCCACGTTCTGAGCTTAGGTATCTCAGGCGCTCCATGAAGTTGGTACCACTTGTCACAGGGGGTGTGGCCTGCGCGGTGGCCAAGGCTTTGGGGCCACTGCTTATTCGCCGGGATGACAAATCATCTACGCTCGCTCAGCATCCTCATCTGTGAAATAAAGATGCTAATATGATACCACACAGGGATGGAGGGGAGCTTACAAGAGGATATATTTAGAAACCCATGAGGAACAGGGCTTGGAAGGGGTGAACCACCATCACATTTAGCCTTCACTGGAATCCTGGTTGTAGTGTCCCTGTCCCCACTATACCAGCAAGGACCCTGAGATTCACCTACAGTATCTGCTTAAAGTCACACAGCCAGCAAGTGGCAGAGCCAGGAATTAAACTCAGGGGCCTGATGCCACTGGGCCACACTGATTTCTTGCCCCTGACCCTCTGGCTCCCTGTGGGGAGCATCAATGGTAGGCAGCAGAAGGAGACTGGAGGGTGGGAGGAGACAGGGGCTGGAGTATTTATGCCCCAGCTCCCTCCTTCCTCAACCCAAAGCCCCTGGTCTCCTGGCCTCTCCTATGGCTACAACTCTCTCCAGATCCTGAGCAGCTGCGCCCTTTGCAACTTCAGGTGGAGGACTGATGGTGCCTCCAGATGCTTCCAGGCCCGGGAAGCCTCACCAGCACTTGAAGGTTTCCTAGTTCCACCTGCACCTTGTAAACAGTCCCTTGAGTACACTCTGTCCAGTTTGAGGGAGCCGTCTGTCTCCTGCCGGGCTGCCTGCATAGAGGAGGGCGTTGGACTGACTTTCCTCTGAGGTCCCCTGGGGCTCTGGGGATAGGTCCAGGTGGGCAGGTAAAACACATCACCTGGCCTGGGATGTCACTTCCTCATGCCCTCTGAGGTCCCTCTGGTCTCCGGCACAGCTAACCACACAGCTCTCAGGCCAAAGGCAGGAGGGTAGGCCAAGGCTGCAGTTTCCTCGGTCAACGCTGGCCGGGCCTGGCCTTCGCCCCAGTGGCTGAGGGCCCCACCTGGAGCAGGCCCCTGACCGCCTTCCCCATTTCTCCCTACTCACCCCCTCCCTAGAGAGGGAATCCTAAGGCAGAGGGCCTGTGAACAGGACTCAGACAAGAGCACAACCCAGATGGGTCTTGCTCCCGAGGAGAGGACCAGAGTCAGAGAAATCCCCCCCCACACACGGACGGAGCCCCTGGAAAGGGGGTCCCCTTGGCAAATCCAACGGGCTTCTGGCTCATCCTGAAATGTACCCCCACCCCTGTGTTTGAGTCATGGGTGCCAACTAACTTCTGGGGTAACCAGCAGAGTGGGTTAAGAGTGAGCCCATTCTCATGCCAGAGGTCTCTGGGTTTGAATCCTGGTTCTGCCTTTTACTCGTCTGGATAAGTTAATTTTTCTGTGCCTCAATTTCCTCGCCTATAAAATGGCAATAATAACAGCACCTCGCGCAAAGGCTTTCTGCGAAGATGAAGTAAAAATATTCCATGAAAGGCTCTGGCGCGCATCAAGGGCTCGGTGAGTATCAGCTATTATGGTTCCTGAGCGCGATCCCCCGCCCACAGGCCCTCTTGTGCTTCTGTATCTTTGCACGTGTGCTGCTGCCTCTATTTAAAATGACGTTTCTCTCCTTCTCTGCCTGGTGAACTCCTGTTTATCCATCAAGACCCAACTTAAATATCATCTCTTTCAGGAAAGCCACAGGCAAAGATAGTTGTCCCCTCCTCCCTCCTCTATAGCGGCAGCTGCCAACCTGGGGGCATCACATCCGAGGAGAAGTGGAGTGAGGGCAAGGGTTCCTGATTCAAGCACACACCTATCACCCTCTAAAGGCTGAATAAGTAAAATGCCCCATAACGTGTGAACAATTGTTTGGGGCATGGCTGCTGTCGCTGTCTCCCCACCCAGGCTAAGTTAAGGCTCACTAGACGGAAGGTTTTTAAAACTTCCTAATCGAGTCATCTCCTGATTGCCCAGCGCATCCCTGTAAGAACGGGAAGCCTTCCTGAGTATATGATCTGAGCATTTGCACTCACCCCTAAATGTGGGATATGTAATGTCCAGAAGCCCCCAAATCTGAAATGCTCACCCTCAAAACAATTACAGCAGAGTTCCATGTCTGTGATAAACCAGTTGCTTTAAAAGCCCTAATTCTTCACCCCTCCCTGTGTCCGTGACCTTTGCCGTGTAACTGCCCACACCCTTGACTCGACTCTGGGCTCAGCCATGGGGTTTTCTTGCCTGCAAAGAGGTGTTAGCAAATGGAGCTGAAGCAGAGGCACGACAAAGCACTTGCTTGTTTCTGCTCTCGCTCTTGCATTTGCCATCACCACAAACATGCCTGGATGGCCTCCAGTGAGAGACATGTGACCTGTCCCCAACCGAGGCCATCCCGGCGCAGCCACACCTGCCAAACCCTAGACATGAGACGGCAGCCTAGACCAGCAGAGCCACTCAGGTGACCAGCAGTTGTCCCCAGACACCTCAGTGACCACAGCTGAAATCAGCCAAGCCTGGCCCAGATCAGCTGAGCCCTGCAGACTCCTGAGCTAAATAAATGCTTATTGTTGTAAGTCATTGGATTTGGGGCTGTTTGTTATACAGCATTACTGTGGCTATAGTAACTGATGCAATGTCTTATTCTACCATATTCCATAATTCCTCCACTAACACTATGAAGGGTTAGTGATAAACATACATGACCACCATTTGATGTCTGGACACACCTCCTGCTCAAGCCAGCTGTGCCCTGGTGGCAGGAAGCAGCAAAAGTCAGGTAGCAAAAGAGTTTAAGCTTCAGACCTGGGGTTTCCAGCCCACTAGCTCCCAGGTCCTTCCCTTAAAATCCCCATCAGTGGGTGCACACTACAGGATTTTGCATAAATCTAAGTATCTAAGTCTAGTATCTAAGTTTCTATCACCTATACTCAGACTTTGGTGGTAGAGACAAAGCCTCAAGCAGCAGGAAGGATTACCCATGGGCTCAGGCTCTGCCAGAGGGACCCCTGTATAGAGTTGTCCCTTGGTATTTGTGGGGGATTGGTCCAAAGCCAATGATGGTAATACCAGGGCACACACTTCTGCCCTGGATGGACGACCACAGAATAGCAAACTCCTGAAATGTTTAGGTCCCATCAGTTCATAGAGGAGGATTCTGAGACCCAGAGAGGATGGGGGTCCTGCTTCGGCAGACCTGTGACTACAACATGCCACCCTGGTGAGAACATGCTTCTCAAGGCAGTTTCTGGGTATGTCATACCCTTAGCCTACTGCCTCTCCAGGCAAGGCTGTCTCAGTCTGTTCAGGCTGCTGTTACAAAAATATCACAGACGGAGTGGCTTATAGACAACAGAAATGTGTTCCTCACCGTTCTGGAGGCTGGGAAATCCAAGATCAAGGTGCCAGCAGATTTGGTGTCAATAAGGGCCAAGTTCTTGGCTCAGGGTCCATTTTCTCAGCATAACCTCACATGGTGGAGGCAAGGGAGCTCTCTGGAACCTCTGTAATAAGGGCACTAATCCCACTCATGAGGGTTCTGCCCTCATGACCTAAGCACCTCCCAAAGGCCCCACCTCCTAAAACCATCACCTGGCGGCGGTGGCGGGGGGGGGGGGGGCGGGGGGGCGTTAGCATTTCAACATATGGATTTGGGGGCTGGGCACAAACATTCAGTCCACGGCAGAGGGACTGTCTATTTCCTTCAGTCCTCACTTAATGCAGCTCATCTTCATCATCACGTATCCGTGAGGCCCTGAGGGACCCCCACACCCTCTGGGCCTTTATTTCCCTTACTGAACTGCCTGGATCCAGACTGGGTGATGGGCGCTGTCCAGGATCTTCACCCCTCCTAAGAATTGTCATTCTGTTAGAAAGATGCCTACAGCCCAGAATTTCCCAAGGAGGCAAAAGAAGGAGGAAAAGAATCTGCTTTCTCTGATGAACCAGAAAAGGATCGTTAAGCACTCAAAAGTATAAAGCCACCCAAAGATGCTTAACAGCCGCCAGAGATAATTTGTGAGGAACGGCAGAGAGAAAAGAAACGGGGGAAATGAATGATTTCAAGCCTGCAAAGTGGTTTCGTCCCAGAGGACCTAAGAAAGATGCTTCAAGTTCAACTCCCTTCGAAGACAAAATGAAAGATTCTGAAGTCAGGGGCTGGGAGCCCTGTCGCCTTCACTGGAGACGGAGGTAGGTCAATGTCGTTCCCTAAGGAAAGCGGGTGGGGACACGCTGAATGATCCCAGCCCCCAGCTGCTATCTGAAAAGAGACTTTTAAATAACAAAGTGAGGCAAATGTTTACCAGAAATATTACGGCACAGGGATTAATATCATTATATTCAGAGATATATAAATAGATAACAAAAAAAACCATTCACCCCTAGTGGAAAGATGAGCAAAGAACAGGAAGTTTATAAAAGGAAAAGAAAAAAAGGTTAATAAACAGCAAAATACAAACCCTCACTAACATAGACATGTACATTAAAATGACAATTAGACACAATTTTTTGCCCATGAAATATGCAAAGTTGTTTCCTGTTAAGAAACATTCATTAGAACATGTCAAAAGTTGAGCTGATATATTTCATAATAGGTATAAATTTGTCCAACCTTCTTTGAAATAGTCATTAAAAGTACACATCCGGGCTTCCCTGGTGGCTCAGTGGTTGAGAGTCCACCTGCCAATGCAGGGGGACACGGGTTCATGCCCCAGTCCGGGAAGATCCCACATGCTGCGGAGCGGCTGGGCCCGTGAGCCATGGCCGCTGAGCCTGCGCGTCCGGAGCCTGTGCTCTGCAACGGGAGAGGCCACAACAGTGAAAGGCCCACGTACCACAAAAAAAAAAAAAAAAAGTATACATCCTTTTGCCATATAATTCTGGCCCTAGAAATTTAACCCAAGGAAATAATTAAAGATATAAACAAAGATTCATATATAGGGATAGTCATCACAAGATTAATTGCAATAGAGACCCAGACATTGAACAAGGAAATGGTCAAGTATATTCATATAATGTACACATAATGAACATGTAATGGTACATTCATATAATGAAATACAAGCATGCATGACAAGTCATGTTTTCCAAAAACATTTAGTGGCGTGAAGAATTGCTCACAATAAAATATTAAATAACAATACAAGACACAAAACTGAATATGTAACAATACCCATAGGTAAAAATATGTAATTTTGGAATACCTAAATATGGGCATAGAAAAGAACATGGCAGGAAATATATCAGAAAGTTAGCAGTGAGACTGTAATCAAGAAAAAAACATTTAAGATATAAAAGGCCTTTAGATAAGACTTGAAATCCTATAGGAATGATTAGGTTGAAATCAGATTTCCTTTTAAATTATAAGCCTTGAATTCCACTCTCTCCAATACAACTGCATTAAAAAAACATAATTAGTCATTCATTCCACAAACACAGAGCACTTTTATGTCCAACATTTGAATAGATTTTAAGGATATAGAAACAATTAAGTCAGAGACCCCAATGCCAAAGACTTTGTTTGTTGTTAGCTGAGGAGGAGATATACACTAATAATTATAGTAGAATACAGGTGGCTTCACAGAAACTTAAGCAGGGAGTGACTGACTCCCAGCACACAAGGAGTGCAGGGAAAGTTTCTTGGAAGGCAGGGGAGAAGGATATTTGAATGAGCCTTGAAAGGTCCACAGAAGTTAGCCAGGTGGACACAGAGGAGGCAAGAAATTCCAGGTAGAGGGAACGGTATGTGTGCGGTAGGCAAAATAACAAAGATGTCCGTGTCCCAATCCCCAGAATCTGTGAATATGTTGCCTGACACGTCAAAAGAAACTTGGCAGATGTGATCAAGGTTAAGGACCTAGAGATGGAGATGTTAGCCTAGATTATCCAGGTGGGCCCAATCTAAGCACATGGGTCCTTAAAATCAGAGACTCTTTCCTGGCTGTGGTCAGAAGGACATGTGAGTACACAAGAGTGACCAAAGAGATGCAACATTGCCGGATTTGCAGGTGGAAGAAGGGGGCCAAGGGTCAGCCTCTGGAAGCGGGCAAAGGTAAGGAAAGGGATTCTTCCCCAGAGCCCAGCGAAAGCAGCCCGGCCAGCACTATGACTTTAGCTCAGGGAGACCTGTTTCAGACTTCTAGCTCAGTGAGAAATGTAACGTCATAAATTCATGTTGTTTCAAGCCACCAAGTTTGTGGTAATTAGTTACAGCAGCAATGGAAAACTAATACATGGTGCAAAGACATGTAAGACAGAAATGCACATGGAAGGAGCTACCGTGAGGTCAGGAGTGTGCTATGTACTATCTATTAATCACCTGCCAAACATCAGCTCCTCTCTTCGGCTTTTTGCACGAGACCCAGTGCCCACCCTTTCGGGGCTCACAGACCAGCAGAAGACACAGACAAGTGATAAGTAAGTGACAAAGGGCTCAAGGGAGGGCAAGACCAGGCTGCCTGGGGGACTGGGTCACGGCTCCATTGAGAAGGGGACCATTGAGTTGGTTGGGTCTGGAAGAGTGAGTAGCCATCGACCTGGGAGAAAGGCCTTCCAGGCTGAAGAACGTGAGCTAAAACACTGAAAATAGCTCAGCATCTTTGGGGAGCTGAAATCCATATACCCAGCAAGGCCATGTTGTGATGTCAGGATGCGGGTGGCAAGTAAGGGCTCCCATGACTAAGCAGAGGATAGGGCTCTTGCCATCTGTGGACCTCTGTCTCTGCGTTGCCACACTCGGGGTGCATCTCCCCCTCCCCCTCCATCGTGAGCCCCAAAGGGCAGGAGCTGTGTCTCTTCACCTAGGTTTCCCATGAGTCAGGCACAGACAGTGAGCCTCATGCATAAAAGTGCTGGAAAGTGTTTATAGAACAAATGAATGGAGGACAAACAAGGAAGGGAACAGAACTCAGGTGTAAGGTGCAAACACAGGCTCAAAGGGGAGACAGAAGCCCATCGTTAAGCCAAAATCAAAGTAGCTCAAATAGCAGGAATGGACGTGGTTCCAGCATGAAACTCGAGCTACCTAAAGCTCTCCAATCCCGGGGAAAGACTAACTCAGGGCAGGCCTGAGCCTTCAGGTCAAGGAGCCACAGCTGTGGGGGACAAATGTGGAGTGGGGGGAGCAGGGGGGTCGTGGCCACCGAAGGCCCCTTCCCACCAGCAGCCAGGCTCCGTTTCCTGCGTCTCCAGAATACAGGCAGAATCAGTAGTTTTAGCCACTGCCTGGACACCGCCTGGGATGCCCCTGAGCACTGGTGAAAGGTGACTCCTTCTTCCTTCCTTTTGGGCCCATGAGGCTATTCATAAAATACTCTCTGCTTCGGAGTCCATAGGAGAAAATGCCTTCTAAAGCCATTAAGTTGCTAATGCATGCATTCGCAGACCAGAAAGAAAGGTGAGGGATTGATGGATGTACTTGTCATACTTATGGTTTGTGGCCATGTGATTAATGGGCTTTGTGGTTTAGAATGCAATGCTCATTTCACTCTCCTCTTTAAGCTCCGGGTGATTTATAGGACCTGGCATTGCCGTTGCATTTCAGTGGGATGACAGTGATAACATTTTATCACCCTGGATTATCAATTAGTCTCCTTTAAGAAAAGGATGTCCCAAATTCAGTATGGAGACAGGATGGAGAGAGGGGATGCTCCTCGAGAGCATCTGTGCCGGGCCTTCTGGAGATCACGGCTTTTCTCCCTGAGAGCCACATCCCAATTCATCTCTAAGACAGGCTGCAGGCATTTGGAGACAGGACGGACGCCGGGACCTTCCACCCCAGAGCATCCTCTCACCCCTCACCAGGCTGTGCCGTGGCTCCTCCCTGGTCTCCAGCTTCCACATACAGCTGGGATGAGCCGAAAAAATTCGTATGTTGTAGCCTTAACCCTCAGGACCGCAGAATGTGACTGTACTGGACATAGGGTCTTTAAAGAGGTAATTAAGCTAAAATGAGGCCCTTAGGGTGGGCCCTAATCCATTATGACTGATGTCCTTATAAGAAGAGGGGATTAGGACAGAGACAACACACAGAAGGAAGACCACGTTGAGACACAGGGAAAAGGAGTGCCTTTTCCCAAAAGGCTGGTGTTTCTAGGAGCTCGTGTCAGCCCCCAAACAAGAGGGGGGCCCACCATCTGCAAGCAAAAGAGAGAGGCCTCAGGAGAAACCAACCCTGCCAACACCTTGATGGTGGGCATCTAGCCTTCAGGACTGTGGGGACATAAGTTTCTGCTGTTTAAGCCCCCAGTTTGTGGTGCTTGGTTGTGGCAGCCTGAGCAGACTGATACGAGGATCCCCTCTCACATGCACATCCTTTCCCAAAACCTCCACCATCTTCACTACATTCTCACTGTGTGGCCTTGGCCATCCCAGTTAGCCTGCCTGCGCCTCAGTTTCCTCATCTGTAAAACAGAACAAATAATAATTACCTGGCCGAGTGGTTGAAAGTATTGAATCACTTAGCCCAGTAGCTGAGACACAGCCCATGCTGCAGCCACAGAGAACGCGACTTGCTGTTGGGCCATCCAGCTGCTGCTCCCTCGGGCCAGAGTGCCCTTCTCCCCACTTCTCTTTCCTCCCAGGAAATCACATGCCTCCTTCGAGTCCCAGCCCAGGTGCCCTCTCCTCTCTGAGACCCCTTTGGTTCTCCAGCAAGACAAGGTTCCCCTGCCACTTCTCTGCACTCGTCCCATTGCGTCCATGCCGGCTTCTCTGCTCCACGAGCCTCATCTCACCAGGGACAGTGAGTTCGCTTAGGATTGGACTAGGTCCAAGCCTCCTCTATCACCCACATCTAGTGTAGGACCTGGCACACAGCAGGTGCTCAATACAAGGGCCTGGAAGGGCCAAGGGCAGGTTGAGCAGGAACCCAGGAGTAGCTGGTGAGATCTTGGGAACCAGACAGGGCTCAGTTAATTAGGAAAACTGGGTGTGGGTCTCACCTACTCACCTGCTGTTGCCTACCCCCTGCACTTTTATCTCATCCTCTCCTTTACCCCCATCCCCTGTTCTGCTTCTGCCCTTGGTCCTTCATCCAGCAGATGTGAACTGACGCCCACAATGTGCTAGGTGCTAGATACACACGGGGAACCAGACAGAGAGGGCTGCTGCCCTCGGGCGCTGGCAGCCTGGGGGGACATCCAGTAATAAATAAGTCAGCATGTAGATGCACAATTCCAAGTTTGACAAGAGCTAGGAAGACCAAAGAGGGAAGTAAGGACCAGAAGAGCAGCGGAGACCCACACCAGACAGGGCACTATGGGAAAAGCCTCTCCCAGAAACTGGGGTTCAAGCTCAAGGCAAAAGAGTAGTCAGGAACAAAGGCTGGATTTCAGTTCCTACTTGCCCGCCACGGTAGGCAGCCTCTTGTGCAGTCCACAACCTGTGCAACTGAACACAGTGTACAAGGGTCCCATTTCTGGCCTCACCCATTTCTAGACTTCCTGATTTTGACCTTCTGTGCTTCCTAGGGCCTAAGTTCACTTTCATAATTGGTCCCCTCTCACTCTTGGCTGCTGGTATTACACCCTACTCCACAGATTCAGCTCTTGATTCTGGAAGCAGATGTTGGCTTGAGCTCCTGGATGGTGTTTCTAGGAGCTCGTGTCAGCCCCCAAACAAGAGGACACAGATACCAAAGCAAAAAATTCATCAGTGAGTTGGAAGTTAGCATATAGAGAAAGCAAGGAGGAACCCTGGCTGGGAGCCCCTTAAGGACAGGGACCACACTACCATCACCTCTGGACCCCCAGCAGCCACTCAGGGCCTGGTACAGAAAAGGCATGCAGCAACACTGATGGGGGGGGGGGGGAAGCTGAGGGAGGGGACAGGGAGGGGCAAGGAAGGGAGAGGGAGGGAGGAAAGGAAAACCCTGGGGACAAGAACCCAGACAAGCAGTCAGAGCAGCAGATCCACAGGACAAGGGTAGAAGAGGGACCAGAATTAAGGCAATGGTGTCATCCACGTGAGAGATGATAGTGAGAACAGTGGGCAGGGTTACGTTTTGGAGTTGTAAGTTTGAAATGTTTGTGAAATATACAAGTAGAACTAGGCAACTGTCAAGCAGATAATTGGATATACACATCCTAGCTTCAAATAGGCATGGGCTAAAGGTATAAATTAGAGAGGAGTCAAGGTATAGGGAGTCTAGGTCAGCCTTTGGAAGTTGAAGAGAGGAGGAAGAGCCAGACAAGGAGAGTGAGAGAATGAGCAGGGCAACAGCAAGAAAAACAGGGAAAGTGTGGTTTCGTGAAGCCTACAGAGGGGAGTGTTTCTAGAAAGAAGGAATGACCAACAGGGTGGAAAGTCGCTGAGAGGTCAGTTAAGACAAGAACACAAATACCCACTAGATGTGGCCACTGGAGGTTTAAGCTGGTGGGAGATGTAGGAGCAAATGCCTGATTGGATTCAAGAATGAGTGAGAGGGCTTCCCTGGTGGCGCAGTGGTTGAGAGTCCGCCTGCCGATGCAGGGGACACAGGTTCGTGCCCCAGTCCGGGAAGATCCCACATGCCACGGAGCGGCTAGGCGCGTGAGCCATGGCCGCTGGGCCTGCGCGTCCGGAGCCTGTGCTCCGCAACGGGAGAGGCCACAACAGTGAGAGGCCCGCGTACCGCAAAAAAAAAAAAAAAAAAAAGAGTGAGTGATGGGGAGAACAGTCAACTCCTTCAAAGAGTTTCGCTGTAAAGGGAGTAAAGAAAGGGGGAAGGGGCCATAGGAGGGAAATTCGGAGTCAAAGAAGGATTTTGTAATTACAGCATGTTTGTATGCTGATGGGAACCACCCAGAGTTTAGAAGGAAAAACTGATACTGCAGGAGAGGGGAGAGCAGCTGCATGTTGTCCTCAAGAAGATAGAGGGTGTCTAGTGCCCAGGTGGAGGGACGGCCTCGGATAGGACAGCTCAGCAACTGTACCAGGAAGGAAACAGATATGGACAGAAATACAAGCCTCGCACCCAGGAGATGCTCAGCGTATGTGGAAATTACACCTTACTGCCCACCTGATCCCAGAGTGGCTCCGCTGCTTCTCACCTGTCTTCCTCACGCAGACCCAGTGCCTGCTCTGACCATGCTCTCTGCTTATTCCCGGCAGACCTATGGGTCCCTAGCGTGATTCCTCTGCACTGTCCCAGGCCTGCCTTTCTCCCCACCACCGTCCTTCGCCCGGGCTTTCAACAGCCGGCCTCCATTCTCAGAGCTCCCATCCCTGAGACGTGCCAACAAGCAGTGCCCCGGACAGGCACTGATGGGCAGGAGAATGTGGTCATGCCCTTGGCGGCCACCAGGAAGCTTTGAACAGCTGGCAGCCCCGGGAACTAGACCGTCTACACAAAGCCAGCGACCTCTTGCCAAATGTTAGTGAAGTGTCCGAATGGAAAATTAAAATGCTGCCGTCCCTATTCTCTGCTTCCTCTCCTCTCTGAAGCAAGCCCCTTCCACTGCCCTGTCTCCCAGAAATTAGAGGAGAGAGGTTAAGCCAGGCATGTCTACCGGAGCCAGGGACGCCTGTGACTGAAAAGAGAAATCGGAGAGCACTGAACATCACAGAAGCATCTGAGGAATGCCAGGGAGATGCAGCCAGTGTTCTCTGTGGATTCTCTCTGCTGGGGCATCCATCCAAGTACATCCAAATGCACAATGGCTGAATGGCTGGCAGAGGGGTTAGGCACAGGAGGGGACGCTCCCATTGATTCCAAATTTGGGGGGTTAACTTTCTGGTCTTCTTAACAGGAAGGTGCCACAGACAAAGCTCAGCTGGTTGGGGAGCTGGGACCAAAGGAGAGGCAGCCCCAGCTCTGCCTCTCCCAGCCCCCCAGGTGCTGTCCTTACGCTGCCGCCATCCAAAGGACCATCTCCCCCAGAGACCAGCAATTACCTCTGTTAGCTGGAAGGTGGTGGTTAATTAGTTGGTAAATATTTCAGAATAGCGGAAGATAGTGTGAAGTCCTTACCTTTAATGAGTCAGAAAGAGTGTGAGCCCTGACTTGTCAAAACCTCAATGAACTGAAAAGATACATGTACCCAATGTTCATAGCAGCACTATTCACAATAACCAAGACATGGAAGCAATCTAAATGTCCATCAACAGATGAGTGGATAAAGACGATGTGGTGTATACAATGGAACACTGCTCAGCCATAAAAACAAAGAGTGAAATAATGCCATTTGCAGCAACATGGATGGACCTAGAAATTATCATACTAAGTGAAGTAAGTCAGGGAAAGACAAATATCATATGATATCACTTACATGTGGAATCTTAAAAAAGTATACACATGGACTTATTTACAAAACAGAAACAGACATGCAGACATAGAAAACAAATTTATGGTTACCAAAGGGGGAAAGGGGAGAGAAGGGATAAATTGGGAATTTGGGATTAACAGATACACACTACTGTATATAAAATAGACAAACAACAAGGACCTACTTATAGCACAGGGAACTATACTCAATGTCTTATAATAACCTATAACGGAAAAGAATCTGAAAAAGAATACATATGTATATGAATGTATATGAATCTGTCTCCCTGTCTCTTTCTCTCTTCTGCTGCTCTCTCCCTCACACTTCTCCTTCTTTTACTCTCCTCCTTACTCTGTCTTGCCTCATCAATCCCACTTCCTTTTACTATTTCTCTTTCTCCACTGCCATGCTCCTTCTCTCCTCACTGCCCCCTTCTTCTAAAACAATCAGGAGAAGAGTGTATGCATATTTGCTAACCAGCCTCTTATTCCATGACTGTTAGTATCAAGCCTGGAACTAAAATCACTAGAGAATACTATAGATATGTTTATACATAATCCACACAACCCAGAAGGGTAATAAAATAATAATAATAATGAAGGGTAATAAAATAATAATAAATAAAATAATAATAGGTAATAAAGGGTAATAAAATAATAATATAAATAGGTAATAAAGGGTAATAATAATAGGTAATAAAGGGTAATAAAATAATAATAATAATGACATGCTGTATGCTTACTGTATGTCAAATACCGTATGCTAACACATATATATGGAATTTAAGGGAAAAAATGTCATGAAGAACCTTGGGGTAAGACAGGAATAAAGACACAGACCTACTAGAGAATGGACTTGAGAATATGGGGAGGGGGAAGGGTAAGCTGTGACAAAGCGAGAGAGAGGCATGGACATATATACACTACCAAACGTAAGGTAGATAGCTAGTGGGAAGCAGCCGCATAGCACAGGGAGATCAGCTCGGTGCTTTGTGACCGCCTGGAAGGGTGGGAGGGAGGGAGCCGCAAGAGGCAAGAGATAGGGCAACATATGTATATGTATAACTGATTCACATTGTTATAAAGCAGAAACCAACACACCATTGTAAAGCAATTATACCCCAATAAAGATGTAAAAAAAAACAAAACAAAAATAAACCACTTTCACAAGTATTAAAACACATTTAATTCTCACAATAACTCTTAAGGCCAAGTGCTATGATCTCCCCTATTTTACAAATGAAAAAAATTGAGGCACATGTGACTTGCCCAAAGTCACACAGTTGTGTTCTTTACGGGGTCAGAATTCAAATTCAAGTAGTCTGGATTCAAAGCCTGTGCCACTGAGACTCAAAGAGGTTGAGTGACTTGGCTAAAGTCACACAGCCGAGAGTTTGTACAGCCGGGATGAGAGCTCAGGAACGTCTGATCCCAAAGCCCAATTCTTGCTTCCCATCAGAGGTAACGCATGTGATCCCTGCTCCTAATTTGGAATGCACAAGAGATGGACATTCTACACTTGTTTCTGAAACTCCTTGTCAAATTTTCTATTCCTTTTATAGGTGACCTTGGATAAACTATTTTCTCCCTGTGGATCCCAAACTCTGATTAGAATTAAAAATTTCCCACCCCTTAGCTTACCGGAATTCCTCTCTTCAAAGGATGCATGCAATTAAATACACTTCCAACTAAAATTGCCAGGTACTAATCTTCTTTTCCCTTTGAGGATTCATAAGTGTCAGTGGTTCACATATATTAGATGTTCCCGTGTACTTAACCACCACATTTTGAGTGCCCACCACATGTTGGAGATAAAGCATTTCCCAGCCCTCAAAAAGCTCACAGTCTGGAAATGCATATAAGGCAGGGCTATTAACTCTCAGTCAAGGCAAAAAAATGATACGAGCCTTAAAATTGGAACTGCTAAATACTACAATAAATTATTAAATATTTATTGGAACCAATAAAATTGGCAAATTAATAAATTATTTGCCAATAATTTATCATGATAAATTGGTAAGTTGATAAATTATTGGCCAATAATTTATCATGATAAATTGGTAAATTGATATACAGGGAGACAGATTCATATACATTCATATACATAATTATATACACATATATATAATCACAATAAATTATTAAATATTTATTGGAACCGATAAATATCTAGCTTGGGGGCTAGAAGGATCCTGGAAGGCTTTCTGGGGGAGGAGGCACTAGAGCTGGGATCCTAGATGCACTAGATCTCAATATTTCGTTTCTTGTAGGGTCTCATCACCTTTGGAAACCTGCACATATGAGGATGTAGAAAGTTGCAGAGACTCTATGTTGTGTCTAGAAGATGGATTTTTTTTAAAATTAATTTATTAATTTATTTATTTTTGGCTGTGTTGGGTCACCGTTGCTGCCCGCGGGCTTTCTCTAGTTGCGGTGAGCAGGGGCTGCTCTTTGTTGTGGAGCACAGGCTTCTCTTTATTGCAGAGCACGGGCTCCAGGGCACACGGGCTTCAGTAGTTGTGGCTTGCGGGCTCAGTAGTTGTGGCTCACAGGCTCTAGAGCGCAGGCTCAGTAGTTGTGGCACACGGGCTTAGCTGCTCCACAGCATGTGGGATCTTCCCACACCAGGGCTCAAACCCGTGTCCCCTGAATTGGCAGGCGGATTTTTAACCACTGAGCCACCAGGGAAGTCCCTAGAAGTTGTATTTTTCCTACTGTTAACCCCTCTATGCCCACCTGACCCATATCACTTTATAATTGGTCTCTTTTTCCTTAAAAGCGAAGAAAAAATAATCCAGGTTTTCTGTTGTTGTTTTTTTTTAAAGCTTCCTAGATGTCTCAGTACCAGAAAAACAAGCTAATCTTCTTAAAACACCATTCTTATCAAGTTTCTCCCAGAGTTTAAAATCCAATGCCTCTGTACTCCACATGCCTACAGGATTCTGTCCAAACACATCAGCTTGGCATCAAGGTCTGCCATGATGTGTTTCCAAATCACTCTTCTGGTTTTAACTCTAACATAATGGCATATGCATTCACTATAGGTATACTATGGGAGTGACGCATGTGCTGAAAAAGAACACAGAATTCTCTGAGATTCGATTAAGGAAGAAGGTAAAAAATTGCTTCAGGTAGTCAAGTGCACTCGGTAAAGACCTAGGATATTCCCCACTGAGTTTTCCCTTCCCCCTTAAACTGTCCCAACTGGCTCCTGCCTAAATAGTGGACTAGGAAAAAAACAAAAAAACAAAACAAAGAAACCCACAAAGAACCAAACACTAAAACAGAAAGTGGTCTAGGCATCCAGGAGGCAAACCAGCACAACTTTAGTTGGCTCGATATGTCAAAAGAATTCAACCATGTGATTCAATCTTTATGGGATATCTATTAAGTATTGAGTATAATATGACATAATACAGTAAATAAACTTGTGAGACTTGCTTAATAAACTGACACAAGGAGAGCTGGGGATGTCCTAGCGGAAGCACTTGATATCCCAATAATAATAATAACAGTCACCATTGCAGATGGAATCTGCACAGTCCAAAAGCTCACAGATACAAGAAATAAAACTTTTTATATTGCTGTCACTGCATTTAATTTCTCTCTTAAGCTTCATTTTCTTTGATGGCAGAAACTAAACCTCACTCAGTTTCTAGTCTACTTTCCTACTGTATAGTCCCATATTCTTAAGAGTTAAATAATGTCCAAGCACAGGTATAAAGAGCAGAATCTGATCCTCAGACATTATTATCTAACCACGTGGCATCTTCAGAGAGTCTGCACTGTTGTGCGTCCTTGTCCCAACAGTGAAGCCTACAGGCTAAATTCTACTGAGGGCCTACAGAAAACTCGCTGGGGGAAGACCGAAGCTTTTCTTGACCTCTAGTAATACAAGTGGAATCCAGAAAAGGCATTCTTTGCTCCCCAGGAAACTTAAGAGACTGACCCAGTAATCTCTGCCTGACAGACACCTGGAACCATTTCTACTCAATTCCTCAGGCCAAATAGAGCACAGGAGAATCATGGGGTCTTGCCATTTTCCCAGCGTTTATGCAGGAAAGGGGGCACATGTTCCCTCTGCTCTCAGGTACCATAATTAACTGAGAAATTCTGTCATTTCCTCTCCCCTTTATTTTTCCTCAGAAAGGAAGGACAGGCAGAGCTCTTTCTAGGGAGTAAACAACGAAGCTCCAAACTTCACTAAATATTTTCTCTCTGTTTTTCAATCCAGAAGATTTGTATCTCCTCTGTGGTGGGAAAACTTTTAAATCATAATGCATTCTTGCCACTATATTGAGAAGAGTAGAAAATGTATGTGATGGGTTCATCAAAACTTACTTTTATTAAACTTTGTTTTAAACTTCATCTCTACACAAAATTCAAAAATTTATTTTAGACCCAGAGATCCAATAAGAATGGTGAACTCCACGCAGGATAAATACAAATAAACCCACACCTAAGCACATCATAGTTAAACCACTGAAAAGATTTTTTTAAATCTTAAAAGTGTCAAGAGAAAAAGGCCATATCATATATGGAAGGGACAATATAAGAATGACAGCTGACGTCTCAATGCAAACAAAAGTGGCTGGAAAACAGTGAAACAGCATCTTTAAAGTGGGGAAAGAAAATAAAATCTGTCAACCAAGATGTCTATGTCCAATGAAAATATCTTTCAAAAATGAAAGTGAAAGAAATATATTTTCGGCAGACAAAAATGCTAAGAGAATTTATCTCCAGCAGACTTGCACTATAAGAAGCGCTAAAATAAGTTCTTCAGGCTTACGGGGAATTAAATCAGATGGAAGCCTGGATCTAAAGGAAGAAATAGAGAAATAAGAATGATAAATATGAGGGTAAATATTTATATAACTCGGGCTTCCCTGGTGGTGCAGTGATTGAGAGTCTGCCTGCCGATGCAGGGGACACGGGTTCGTGCCCCGGTCTGGGAAGATCCCACATGCCGCGGAGAGGCTGGGCCCGTGAGCCATAGCTGCTGAGCCTGCGTGTCCGGAGCCTGTGCTCCGCAACGGGAGAGGCCACAACAGTGAGAGGCCCGCGTACCACAAAAAAAAAAAAAAAAAAAAAAATAGATAAGACAAAATAAAAACATATACCAAGAAGGAAACTCAATACTTTCATTAATGTAAAAGGACTAAGGATTCTGATTCAAAACCAGAGATTGTAAATCAACTATATTCCAATAAAAAATATTTTAATAAATAAATAATAAAATAATTTTAAAAACAAAACCAGAGATTATCAGAGTAAATAAGAAAACAAGACCTAACTACATGCTATTTGTAACAAAAGCACTTTATATATGAAACTGACAGATTAAAAGTATTTTTAAAAAGACACACCATGTAAACACTAAGCATGAGAAAGCTAGTGTGCCTATATTAATATTGGGCAAAGTGGACAAAGGATAAAGTGGATGAATCCCTTGAGAAACACAACTTACTGAAACCAACACAAGAAGATTAGAAAGTCTGAATAGCCCCATATCTATTGAAGAAAATGAATTCTTTTTTTAAATTTATTATTTATTTAGGCTGCGCCGGGTCTTCATTGCAGCAGGCGGAGTCTTTGTTGTGGCATGCTGACTTCTTAGTTGCAGCATGCAGACTCTTAACTGCAGCATGCGAACTCTTAGTTGCCACATGCATGCGGGATCTAGTTCCCCAGCCAGGGATCGAACCTGGACCCCCTGCATTGGGAGCGTGGAGTCTTACCCACTGGACCACCAGGGAAATCCCAGAAATTGAATTCTTAATCAAAACAGTCCCACAAGGAAAATTCCAGGTCAAGATGGTTTAATGAATTGTAACATCTAAGAAATAAATAAAACCAACTTTACATAAACTCTGTCATAGGTTGAGCCCCCCAAGAAATAGACATTGGGATAGAGTTTTAGTCAAGTCGTTTATTGGGGGATGCTCTTGGGAACAACATCTATAATGGAGCAAAGGAAGAAAGATTGAACAGAAAAAGTTGAACAATGATGGAGTTGCAACAGAGGTTTCAGCCTCTTTAAAGTCATCCCAAACACAGGAGGGGTCCAGATCTTTGTAGTCCTACATCAACCTAGTCATTGGGTGCAGAGTAGGCAATACAACTCCATTTGTCTCAGGGCAATTCCTGGGGCTGATTCATCAACAGGCACCATTCCCAGAAGCTGGAAAAATGAGCCCTTCATTCCTGAAAGTGGTATCTGGAGTGGACAGGGACACCACAGGATCTGTTACGAGCTCTTTCAGAAAGTAAAAAAGGAAGAAACACTTTGCAACTAATTTTATGAGGCCAGCGAAAATTCAATAACAAAAACTGAAAAAAGGTATAGCAAGAAAAGAAAATTACAGGCCAATAATCCTTTTGAACATAGATGCAAAGATCCCTTAATTAAATATTAGCAAATTGAATCTGCAAGAGAGTAAAAATATATAATACAGCGTGGTCAAGTGGTGTTTATTCCAAGAACTCGAGACTTGATTTAATATAAAAAAAGAAATCAATGCAATTCACCACACTAAAAGAATAAAGGATAAAAATCACATGATCATCTCAAAAGATTCAAAAAACGCCTTTGACAAAACTCAATTCCAATTCATGATTTTTTTAATTCTCAGAAAACCAGAAATAGGAATGAGCTTCCTCAATCCGATAAAGAGCATCTATGAAATATCTACAGCTAACATCCTATGTAATAGTGAAACACTGAAGCTCCCCAAGATCTGGAAGAACTCAAAGATGTCTGCTCGCACTACTTCTATTGAGCATGATACTGGAAGTCCTATCCAGTGCAATAAAGTGATAAAATGGAACAACAGCACAAATATTGTAAAGGAAAACATAAAGACATATTTACTCCCAAATGAAAAAAGCTGTTTATATAGAAAACTCTAAGGAATCTACAAAAACACCAATAAGACTAATAGGTGAATTTAGCAAGTTCACAGGATACAAGACCAGTACATAAAAATTAATTGTATTTCCAGAAAGGAACAATTGAAAGATTAAATTTTTTTAAAACAACCTAGTTAAAAATAGCATTAAAAATTAATTACCAAAGAATGACTCTAACAAAAGACATGCAAGACTTCTCTATTAAAAATTAAAGGTCTAAATAAATGGGGAGATACTGTGTCCATTCTCTTCAAATTTATGTACCATTCAATGCAATCTTAGTTAAAATCCCAGCAGACTTTTTTGAAGAAACTGATAAGCTGATTCTAAGACAGATGAAGATGTAAAAGACCTAAGATGGCCAGAGAATTCTTGAAAAATAAAGTTAAAAGACTTTCACTACATGATTCCAAGGTTTACCATAAAGTTACAGTAACCAGGACAGTGTGGTATCAGTGCAAGGGAAGGATAGAGGGAACTTAAAGCATGACAGAGAAAGAAGAAGCAATCAAGATCACCAGACATATGTTTAAAATAGAATTATGGAAATAAAAATATAATTAAAAATTAAAACTCAGGAGATAAATTAGAACTAGCCAAAGAGAAGATCAGCAAAACAGAAAACAGATTTAAAGAAGTTATTCAAAGTGCCCATGAGACAGAAATGGAGATAAGAAAAGTGAAGAGAAATAAAGAATAGAGTGAAATATCCAACACATGTCTAATTAGAACTGAAAGTGAGAGAGTAGAGAGAATGATGAACAGGCTGTTTTTGCAGACATAAAAAGAAAAAGACTAAGGTTTTACCAGAACTGACGAAAGACACAAAACTGAACAGTCAAGGAACCCAAGAAAGCCCCAAGCAAGATAAATTTAAAAGAAATCCCTATCTTGATACATCAAAGGCAAATTTCAGAATGCCAAAGATCCAAGGGTATAGGTTCCATGAAAGGAAGGAGCACCAAGCACATAATAGCCATTAATAAATATTACTTGGGCAGTGAATGGATTAAATAGGAAGTCTCAAAACAAGTCAGAGAAAAGGCATCTATTATCAATACACACAAAGGAATAATCAGATTGACAACTGACTTCATAGCAACAATGGAAGCCACAGAAAAGTGAAGTAACATCTTCGAAGTGCTGAAAGTAATCATCAACCTAGAATTCTGCACCAAGAGAAAAACTATATATAAAGGTGAAATAAAGGCATTTGTGGAGGGAGGAAGGGTAGGGGAGAGAGAGAGAGAAAGAAAAGACTAGTAACCAACAAACTTTCACAAAGGGAACTTTTAAAGGATGTGCTTCACAAGGAAGGAAAATGATCCCAGAGAAGATTTCACATGAAAGAAGAAACAGGAACAAATAAATGGTAAATATGTGGATAAACTTAAACAAAAATTGATTTTATAAAATATTCACAATAATGTCCAATATATGAGGTTCAAAAAAACCAAGAATTGAAATACTGAACAATGACAAAGAAGCCTGGAGGCAGATAATAATAAAGTATTCTCATAGCCTTGCTTTGTTCGGGAGGAAGGTAAAGATGTTAATTCATTTTAGAACATTGTCATAGATATGTATATGCTACATATAATATATATTACATTTGTGCATGTTATATTCTTATATTGTCTATATAAGAATATATAGTAATACCTGTTATACTTTAGTATATTTTATTTAATTATAATATATATGTTGTAATATATTATAATATATAATAATATTATATATTATTATCATATATATTTCTAGGGAAAACACAAAAAATAGAAACATAGGTTTAGTACAACTTCTAGACAAACAGAGGTAAAACTGAAATAAGGATTAAAATATCTCAATCAAGGCAAAAGAAAATAGGAAAGGAAAGGTAAAAACGCTAGAAAAAGTGAGATGCATAAAAGTCAAAATTGAATAGCAGAAATGAATCTAAATATATAAATCATAATCGACGTAAATGGACTAAATTCTCCAGTTAAAAGACTGAGATTTTAACACTGGGTTAAAAATTCACCTATATGGGATCTGGGAATGGGTTCTGCCTGACAGCCTATAGGGGTTTTCTGTTCTGATGCACCCTCTGGGGTCAGGATGGGGTAGGACAAGGATATGGCTGAACATTTGTTCGCTGATATACTACTTGATATCCAAAAGGAATCAATGTGGCTTACAGAGATGCATATAGTAAAACAGAATTTTTATGATGAACTCAAAGAAAAAGGAAAATAGGTTGAAAATAATATAAGATGAAGTCAGATTAGCACATAAAATGCATCCATAAAGCCTTGCTGGAGGTCAGCTGGAGAGTTAACTCTGAGATTCCCAGCAGCAAAAGCAAAGAGGGAAACGTGAACATTATTGTAACATTCCCAATGTCCAAAGCATCAAATACAAACCAAAAGAAGAATGACAGCTCTCCCTGGTGCAGAGACCTGAGAGAAATTTGTCCCCAGTACAGGGGAAAGTATGCAAGGTAATGGATACCACTTTCTAGATATTTCTTTAACAAATCCAAGAACACGGTTTTTGCCCTAGCTTTTTCTAATGCCCTTCAATGAAGGCCTATATGAAAGCAGTTCTACAAGGGCCAAGACAGTAAAGTCCAAATACACAGCTCCCTGATGTCTGGCTTGATCCAAAGGCAATATTGATAAGAACTGGGATAATGGTTCTTGACTGTTTGGGGCCACTCGGATAATCCAATTACAGCATAGCGGTGCCAAGAACATTTCCTGAAAGAAGTCACATATTTGCTGAGTCTCAATTCTAATTCCCATGAGGTCCTGCGGCACTGATTTGTTACCCTTGGATTCTATTAGAGATTAATAACAAAAATAACAGCAACTACAATAATAAGCAATAATATCACCAGCAGCACCAATGCTTATACAGTACCATGTCTCAAGCACTTTTTTAAGCACTTGGACAAATTTTGTAACCCCTCCCAACCCGCATGCACACACACTTTTCTTGAGCAAGCTTGTATAGTTTTTCTTTCCTTAGACAAGCAGTAGGCATGAAAAAGCCACAGTAGGTTCTTTTAAGAAGTAGAATAAGACAAACCCTCTTTCAAGAGAATCTGTCAACCTGAGATGGAAGAGACCCAGGCAGGAAGATCAGTGAGGAGGGGTTGCAGCAATCTTGGCATAAAGTGGGGGAGAAAGGATTAAATATATATATGTGGTATATATCATATATATTATGTATATTATCAGAAGAGTCAGCAATGCCGGACCAATTAATGAAAGGGGCCGTGGAGAGGGAAGAGTTAAATACAGGTGACCTTGCACGGGTTGCTTGCTTCCTCTGCCCTTGGTCTCCTCTCTGTAAACAAGGGAGTCTCTGATCCTCTGATTATGTGAGCTGGCACGTGGGCACAGAAGCAGTGCAACGGTGGTGATATTTATTGTGCGTGCTGATTGATTTAAATGGATGGCCTTGAGATGTTAGGAGCCTTCTGAACACCGAGGAATGATTAAATGACACCCACTGCAGCTTTGTTGTTAAGCATCTTGTCTTTATCCATCAAGACGTTTTAGAAAGGCCACCAGGTGTCATACACTGAGCTAGCGAGCTAGGTCCCTAGATACGAGACAGAGCTCCTAGCCTGGAAGAGCGTGCTGTCTGCAGCCCCCAACCTGGGGGAAGAAGCATCTCCTCCAGATGCTTGAAGCCTAGCCCGGGAGACAAACACAGAAAGAACCACTGAAGACCCAGCATAGATGTGCTGTCTGAGCTCGCAGCCGGGCTCCAGGGCTCAGAGGTGGGAGAGATGGATTCCTGTGCTGCCGCTTAGAAACAGGTTTATTAATCACAAAACCCATGAAGATGATTTTGTTCTCCCCAAAACAAGTTAAATCGTGAAAGCTTATTACATGGGGAGAAGTGTCAGAGGGATTTGAATACCATTAAAATATAATCAGGGCTCTTAAGCACATTGTTTTCACAGCCGGTGAAAACACAAACTTTTGTCGAAAAACATAAACAGCTAAATAGCCAATGTCAGCCTTGAGAGGTGGCAAGCCCCCCCATGGGGCTGGTAGAACAATGGATAGGGATTTCGTCTCATCTGTCCAAGGCAAATCCGTGGATTTTCATTTCCCCATGTATAAAGTAGCTGTAACCGTTTCTGCCCTGCTTCTCCCATGAACTTCACGGCTACCATTTACTGAACACATACAATGGGCCAGACAACATCCTAGGAAGTTTCCATGCATTTATCATCTCCATTCATCTTGACAGTGATGGTGCAAGGGCAGGGCATTATTATCTCAGTGTGATAGAGGCCACAGAGAGTTGACATAACTTCCGGAGTTCAAAGGGCTATGTGGGGTAAAGCTACATTCTGAACCCAGAGCTGTGTTGCTCTAAAGCCTGTCAGCTGAAGCAGTCTTTGAGGGTCTGTAACTCCAAGGAAATGAACTTGGTAGAGGCAACGCCTGACTGTGAAGCTCCTTGAACATCAGGCTGGAAGACACCTTGACAGAATCCACTCTTCTAAACCATGTCCTCTCCTGACCTAGGCAACTCTGCCACCATAATTAAGGATCCAAGTGTCCCAAGAAAGACAAAGGTTCTTAGCACTTGTCTCTCGGTTGGCGGGTGCCCAAGAAGAAACAGTCACGAGTGGATGGAGTTGCAGAAAACCTTACCTCCCCCTTCCTTCCAAGAGCTTTCCACCACAACCCCCATCTCCACAGAGCCAAGCATGCATGCAGACCCACATAGGAATCCTGAATTAGCTCAACCTGCCTCCCAGCAGCTGGATGAGCCTAATTAAACCAAATTAATAATTTATTCAAGCAAAATGAGACATGCCAAGAATCTCCGGGGAGGCTGTAAAATGATAAAGCCGTCTTACTAGGAAAATGTGTCAACACCCCATGCAAACTCTTTGGCTCTGGGGTAGAAGTGGGAGGCCCATCTGACATGAGTCACCTTCTGAGGCCGGCTCCTGGGTCCCATGCAGATGGGAGCATCTGCATCTCTCCACGCGTGACATCACCTGTCCTGCCACACGCTCCTCTGCTGCCCAACCCCTTTCCATCCTCTCCCTCCCCTCATCCTTCTCCCCCTCTTCCTCTTCCTTCACCCCGACACATCATTAACCTAAACTTTCAAGATCACTCTCCCCCACCAGAAAGGAAAGCTGGATGACAAGCTAATATTTCCATGTCACACACTGAGTGGTTCTTACATAAAAATTAACAGGCGCTTGACAAAGTCATAATTACTAACTAATGGTGCATTATGCAATTTCCATAATTAGTCATGTTATTGATATTTCCTTCCGACCACAGAGCCGGTGAGGGAAATGGCTAGTCTGTGTGCAGGTTGTTAAGAAAAAACTTCTGCGAAACACTTCCCTTCGGACTCAGACACACACCCAGACCCGGCTCCGACCCTCCCGGGGGCCGGTCCCCTCTGGAGCTGGTTTCTTTCTTCAGTGCAACAGGAACCAATCAGTCCATTACATGCAACGGGCAATGTGAAGACACTGAGGCTTGGCACTGGGACAGATTTCTCAACTGTCTCAGCCATTTGAGGAAGTTGAAGATTTTTATAGAACTCTGCAAACAGCCTCTTCACCCATGATACTCACGGCCATCCTCCTGGAGGCTGTAGCTGTTAACCCATTTTAACAGGTGAGAGGACTGAGGCTTGGAGAGGTGAAGCAATATGCCCAAGTACACAGCGGGCATGTGCAAAGCTGGGATGCAAATGCACATCTTCTGATTCAAAGCCTGGGAGGCTGTGCCGCGTAGTGGGGTCAGGCAGCGAGTTCAAACACTGGCTCTGTACTTCAGCAGTTATGCTGTCTTCCAGAGAAAACTCTAATTCAAAAAGATACATGCCGGGGCTTCCCTGGTGGCGCAGTGGTTGAGAGTCCACCTGCCAATGCAGGGGACACGGGTTCGAGCCCTGGTCCAGGAAGATCCCACATGCCGCGGAGCAACTAAGCCCAGGCGCCACGACTACTGAGCCTGCGCTCTAGAGCCTGCAAGCCACAACTACTGAGCCTGCGTGGCACACCTACCGAAGGCCCGTGCGCCTAGAGCCCGTGCTCCGCAATGAGAAGCCACCACAATGAGAAGCCTGCGCACTGCAATGAAGAGTAGCCCCTGCTCACCGCAACTAGAGAAAGCCTGCACGCAGCAACAAAGACCCAACGAAGCCAAAGATAAATAAAATAAATTAATTAATTAAAAAAAAAAGATACATGCATCCCAATGTTCATAGCAGCACTATTTACAATAGCTAAGACATGCAAGCAACCTACACACATATTCCATTGTGTACATACACACAATGGAATATTACTCAGCCATATAAAATAAAATAATGCCATTTGCAGCAACATGGATGGACCTAGAGATTATCATACTGAGTGAAGTAAGTCAGAGAGAGAAATACAAATATCATATGATATCACTTATATGTAAATCTAAAATATAACACAGGATGACGTGAGAGAGTGGCACTGACATACATACACTACCAAATGTAAAATAGATAGCTAGTGGGAAGCAGCCGCATAGCACAGGGAGATCAGCTCGGTGCTTTGTGACCACCTAGAGGGGTGGGATAGGGAGGGTGGGAGGGAGACACAAGAGGGAGGGGATATGGGGATATATGTATATGTATAGCTGATTCACTTTGTTATAAAGCAGAAACTAACACACCATTGTAAAGCAATTATACTCCAATAAAGATGTTTAAAAAAAGCCAAAAATAATAAAATATGACATAAATGAACTTATTTACCAAACAGAAACAGACACAGAAATCAAACTTATGGTTACCCAAGGGGAAGTGGGGAGAGGGATAAAATGCGATTAGCAGATGCACACTACTATATATAAAATAGATAAACAACAAGGATTTACTGTATAGCACAGGGAACTATGTTCAATATCTTGTAACAAACTATAATGGAAAAAAGAATCAAAAAATAATATAGACATATACATATGTGCACCTAAAACTAACACAATGTTGTAAATCAACTCCTCTTCAATTTAAAAAAACGTGTTGTACTCCAAAGTGTTGAATCCGGGACCTGGACCAATGGATGGATGCTTCAGAGAAATAAATTTGGGTGCAAAAGACAGAAAAACAAACAAGCAGACCTGAACCAAAAGAAAACAGGCTTATACATGAAGTAGTGAGAGTCCCGGCCCTGAAGGCATGAAAGCCAAGGCTGGGAAGCACTGAGCAGGGATATGGAGGGGAGCTGAGTATCAGAAGAAGTTCAAAAAAGATGACTTTAAGTAGGGTGGCCCTATGTCGCAGTTTGCCCACCGCAGTCCCCGTTGCCACGGTTGTCCCGGTGCAATGGTTAACAGCGCTCTTTTACTCCCCAAAAGTGTCCCGGAGTGGACCCCTCACTTTATACCCCTTTCAACCCTGAGAGTCTGATTCTCTTCCCTACCCTGCTGGCTCTCTCCCCGCTATTCAGCTGCAGGACTTGTTTGAACATCACTTCCGCAAGAAGCTCCGCCCTGTGCCCCCAGACTAGGTGGCAGCCTGTTCGTTCCATCTGCCTGGCAGACCTTCTCCTGTAAAACCAGCCTGAGTTTCCTTCTAGAAGCCTACTGTCAGTCCTCAGGGAGTGGGCGGGGTGGGCACACGACCTGGCCTCTGACCATCCTCCTGACCACGGTAATCAGGGTAGGGACTGAGAGCACCACTTGGAGAGCCTGTGGAGGACAAAGCCCACACGGAGCCAAGCTGAGAAGTGAAGCAGCGACTTCGTTCTAAAGCCACCCTTAGAACACCTGGATTCAGCCATGCCTGAAGCCGACCTAACCCACCTTGGAAAGTACCTGAACCAGCAGGGCCCTCTTTTCATTAATCCAGTCGAGTGGGGCTTCTGTCACTTGTAGAGGAGAGACACATGAATAGGTGGTGTCCTCAGAGTGCCCTGCATTTTTCCTGTGGCAGCTCTTGTCACCCTTGCTTGTAGGTCCAGACATCACATCTGACTCTCCCACCAAAACAAAAGTCTCATGAGAGCTCGATGCCTGCCTAACTCCTCCCAATCCATTGAGGAACATGGCCCGCTCCCTCCCATCATGGGAGTCTCCACAAAGGTAATCTCCGTGAAGAGACCTTCCTCGACCACCCTGCCTAAAATAGTTCCTCCCACGATGCCCTACTTCCCACGCTATGTGGCGTCTCTTCAGAGCATCTCTCCTGTCCCTTTATAACATTTCACAGTAGGTGACATCTTTGTTAGCTTCTTGTCTGTCTCCCCACGAGAATGTAAATTAATGTAACTGGCTGGAGCAGGGACCTTGTTTCTTGAGTTCTCCATTGTACACACAATGCCTGGCACAGTGCAGCACCCAGCAACCATGGTCAGTGAGTGAGTGAGTGAATGAACAGCACTGGCCTGGGAATTAGATAAGATAATGGATGCAACAAGCTTAACAAAGTGCCTTGGTAAGGATAAGGGTTCAATAATCGTTAGCTGTTCTTTCTACCACCAATTCTACTGGAGTTATTCTTCCAGCATTAACCACACCTGGCCATGTACCAGGCACAGTGAGACTGCTAACACATTAGAGCTATAGCTAAGAGCTTTACACGTACTCTTTCCCTTAGTTTCACAACCACTCCAGGAGGTAGGTATTATTATCATCCCCGGTTTACAGATAAGAAACTGAGGCACAGAGAGGTAAAGTAATGTGCCCAAGATCACACAGCTAAGTGGCAGAGCCAGGGTTGGAAGCCAGGAAGTCTGGCACCAGCATCCATCACATCATCACTAATTAAACAGCTTGTATCTTGTGGAAATACGTAAGACAGAATCTTTGCTCCCAGAGAGTGGGCCAGATACATAAAACAGAGTGCCCACCACACAACTGTTTAATTAATTAATTAATTAGTAATGCATCGCCTTTGTGAGGAGGGGAGCCACCCTGAGCCACAGAAGCCAAACTTACTGTCTCTTTTCCGTGAGATTTACCTTCACAGATTTACCTTCATTTAAGCTAAGAGGTCATTTTAAGCCATAATTTCAGCTTTTTTCAATTCTGGAGGATTCAATGGAAGGGCAGGCTTACCTGAGATCTTTTCCTTCGAAGATTGGTGGGGGAAGATGTAGAGTGCAGGGAGGTAGGCAGAAGCGTGACTGTTGATTATATTCAAGATTATATTTGAAATAATTTATAAAATGTCACATAGAAAACGGTCCTTTAAATGGAGATCGATGCTCCTTCACGCTGCCATTTTTCTCCCCTCCACCCATGAGAAGTGTTCTCTTTTTACTGTCTCTCCCCCTCCCACCTCTGAGCAGTGTACAGGCACATTTCAGAGGAGCCAAGAATTAAATCACAATTACATTTCTCTCGTTGTCTCTCAAACAAGTAAGACGGTTCACTTCCATTGGCTCCTGGAGGCCAGTGGAGGGTTAATGATAATAACACTCTGTATTCACAGGCCGCTGTGCTGCAGGGAGTGCCTGCAAACATCACCCTGCAGCAGCCCATATAATTAACTGGTAACTGGGCTCTCAGCCCTAAGTCATAGGCTGGAATGAGACCCCACAGTCTAGTGAGAACCAAAAGCTACGTCTAAAAATGGCTAGATCCAAGGGTTAGTGCTCTGTAAGAGCAGCCAGCATCTCCTTGGCCCCCACCCTCCATGCAGGCCCTTCCTCCTGTCTGAAGAGCTCAGTGCTTCACCTCTAAGAAGAGTTCAACAAGGGGAAAGGCAGTTAGAGATGCTTTCTGCTGCTAGTAACAGAACATCTGACTAACACAAACAAACAAGGGGCTGCCAGAATCCACTCATTAGCTCAATGATGTCAGGGCAGTGTCTCTGCAATTTTCTCAGCCTTTCCCTCATGGTTATAAAATGGCTGCTACAGCTTCAGGCATCACGTCCACATTCCAGGCAGGATGAAAGGCAGAGGAGAGCAAAGACAATTCTACCTATCCCTTTTACCGGTAAAGCAAAAGCTTTCTTGGAAGCCTCACTTCACCCATAACAAATTTCCACTTACATCTCATTGGCTAAAATAGGACCACATTAAAACACCTAGCTGTACTCTAGATTGACTAATCAAGGGAGAAAATGTTGGGAATGAGTGCCGGGTTAATCAGCTAGCAGTGTAAGGTAGTGGAAAGAACACTGCCCCAGGAGTCAGATGATCAGGCTCTTCTACCATCTGGGACTATGGTCTCAGTTTCCTTGCCTGTAAAATGGGAAGTATTGAACCAGATGATCTATAGCTCTGACACTGAGTCAGTTTATGACTTCTACAGAAACACCTGGGGCTGACATAGAACGAGTCAAAAGGCTGTGATCCCCTGCTCCTTACTCTACCCTGAAATTGTAGCCCTGAGTGCTGGAGCCTAGTCTAGGAGGAAAGGAATTACAGTCATGGGGAAATCAAAGGAACTGGAGAGTCAAGACACTTGAGTTCCCTTTCCTTGTTCAAACTGCTAACTGCCCGAGGGTTTGAGTGTGCTCAGTACAGAGTCTTCCAATCGAAAGTCATGTAACCTGAAATAACAGTAAATTAAGAATGTCAACCATTGAATGAAACTTTACTAGGCACCAGACGCTATGCTAAGAGCTTCACCTGCATTACCTCATGAAGTCCTAACAATCCCATCATGTAGGTGTTATTAACACACCTATTCGATAGATGAGTAAACTGAGGTCCCAAGTCATGCCCTTGCCCAACTTCACACAGCTATGAGGTGGAGGAGTTCGGGTTCAGACCCAGGGACTTGTACCTACAGCCTATGTTCTTTTTTTTTTTTTTTTCCTGTGCTTCTGACAATTTATTGGAAGAAAAAACACATGTCACTTACAGAGCCTGTGCCACTCCAAGTGCCCCAGGGGGATGCTGCTCTATTAGCTGGAAAGAGCAGCCCAGGTTCTTAACACTACCTAACATTTATCCTCTACCCATCCATTATCCTGCTTATCCTCATTCCCATGGCAACCCTATGGGGGATGCGTTGTCCTCGTCTTCTACAGATGAAAAAAGCGAGTCTCCAAGACATTACATGATTGACCTAAAGTGACCAGCTGGTAAGTGCTGGAGGGTGAATGGGAACACAGCGCTTGCCTTGAGCCTGAGCCGTGCCCTTGCCATGGTGCCGCCGTGCTGTATGGGAGTGTGTCGGGGCAAGAGGCCCTGGGAGGCTCCCCGCCTTTGGATCTGTCCTTTGTAAGCCCTGCCACAAAGCCAATCAGTGCTGACCCTGCTTGGCCTGGAATGTGCTAATTCCTGCTAATTCTGGAATCTGCATTATTAGTAATAGCCCGGGGAGGGGCCTCCTTAGCTGTGTTGCTCCTTTGGGGGTTTCTGTGGCAGCCGGGGGTGTTGGAAGAGCTGAGTCATGACAGGAGATGGACAAACGCCACGGCTCAACCTCCGCCTCAGCCGGCTGTCCTGGGGCTCAGGGTGGCCAGTGATGGGGTGCGGGAGGGGAGACTGAGCCCCTCAGCCCCTGTCTCTGACCCTCAGTCCCTACAGGAGCAGAACGCAAATCACATGACAGCCGTGCCTTCCAGGAAGATGAAATGCTGGTCTGAGGGATTCTGGAAGCCTGACCCTTCGGACCACAATTTACAGCTGTGCAGTGTGCGGATCCCCCTGCCATGAACATGGTGGTAATGCCAGCCTCCCCTTAAATCCCACCGCGGACCCACGTCCCAGCCATACTCAGCTCCAAGGTGGAAGGGGGCGGGGGCGCTACTTTTGAGGATGAGGCATCATCGGGATGCCTTCAGGGGTCAAAAGGAAGCTCAGAAGATCATGTCATGTCAACACCCCCACTTCCTTCAGTCCACACATCCCCTTTACTACAGCCAAGTAAAGAGGGGGTGCCCAGGGACTTCCCTGGCGGTCCAGTGGTTAAGACTCCAAGCTGCCAATGCAAGAGGCACGGGTTCCATCCCTAGGAGTGGAACTAGGATCCCACGTGCCGCACGGTGCGGACAAGAAAATATATGTATTTAAAAAAAGAGGGGGCCCCCAAACAAGGTGAGCTCCTAGTAAGACCCCCTGCCTCCCTCTCCCCTGGCCCAATACTCACGACTGCCAAATGTCTGGAGACCCCCCCCGGGTCTATTCTCATCATGGCCTTTATGTCCATTTGCGTCAGTCCCCAGTAGAAGCCCAGGACCCCCGGCACTCTCAGTCTCATTCGGTTCTACAGGTGGTGAGGCCAACCCTATTCCGGGACCCCCTTCCCTACTTTATTTTTCCCCACAGCCTTCATCCCCATCTGAAATTCTCTATGTTTTATTTACTGATTTGTCCATTTTCCACCTCCCACATCTGAAAGTAAGTTCCGTGAGGGCAGGGATATCACCACCTTAGCCCCGGTATCTTGAAGGTCCTGATACACAGTCAGACATCTACAGATAGTTGTCAAACAAGTGAAGAATGAGTGCAGAAAGGGATGCCTAACTAAAAGCGGCTTGTAGAAATGTATTTTATATCTCAAGAAGCGCACAGACAAATTGCTTCCGGGGTGTATAAATCAGCAGCTCCATGACATAAGGGATCCAGCTGGTTTCTCTGTGGTTCTCCTGGCTTTTCCATCATGCTTGCAAGATAGCTGTCCCAGCTCAAAGCATCACATCTTGATGTGACAATGTCCAAAGTCAGGAAGGAGCAGGTGTCCACCCTCTGCCCCTTTTTAAGGATGAAGGGAAATTTTCCCACAAGTCCCCAGCAGCCTCATGGGATAATCTGCATCACATGTTTATGCCTCAACCTACCATTGGCCAGGAGAATGGGATTACTGTCTTCAGCTTACACCAGTCAGCATTCAGTTTCCACCTCCCAACTAGGGAGGGGCCCACGGAGTATCTGGGCACTCATTACCTCAACAAAGCCTGGATGCTCTAAGAAGAAAGGAGGTGGGAAGGAAACGACTATGGCGGAGGCTGTGCTGGGCATCTGCCATGGATGCCTTAATTTTAAATGCAATCTCCTCCTTCATTATGCTTTTCACACGGGCAGAACACTTCACTGTTCCCCAATGCTTTACTGCCTCTTATTCTACTTTAACCCTCACAACGTGGGCATGGCAGATAGTGTTGCCAATTCACAGAGGAGGAAACTGAGAACTAAAGAAACAAACATCTCCAAGTGGTGGCAAAACCGGAAGTGATTACCACGTGGGTCTGACACCCAAGTCGAGAATGCTCTTTCCATGGTATCAGAGTGTCTTCCTGATGAAGGTTACATTATATAGAAAGCTCCTTTCCTTGGGAGAACCTCAAATCAATCAATCAATCAATCTCGCTCTCTCTCTCTCTCTCTCTCTCTCTCTCTCTCTCCCCCTCTTCCATATATGTATATGTATAAGTATATTTGTAACATCATTACTTTCATTCCGTGTAATCCCTATAAAACCAAGTGGCAGCGGCTTCCCTCGTGGCGCAGTGGTTGAGGGTCCGCCTGCCGATGCAGGGGACACGGGTTCGTGCCCCGGTCCGGGAAGATCCCACATGCCGCGGAGCGGCTGGGCCCGTGAGCCATGGCCGCTGAGCCTGCAAGTCCGGAGCCTGTGCTCCGCAACGGGAGAGGCCACAGCAGTGAGAGGCCCGCGTACCGCAAAAAAAATAAAATAAAATAAAAAAGCCAAGTGGCGGGACTTCCCTGGTGGCGCAGTGGATTAAACTCCGCGCTCCCAATGCAGGGGGCCCGGGGTTTGATCCCTGGTCAGGGAACTAGATCTCACATGCATGCCGCAAGTAAGAGTTCAAATGCCACAACTAAGGAGCTGGCGAGCCGCAACTAAGGAGCCCGTGAGCTGCAACTAAGGAGCCCGTCTGCCGCAACTAAGACCTGGTGCAACCAAATAAATATTTTACAAAAAAAAAAAAAAAGTGGTCTTAGGGTTCTACCTAGACCCAATATTGCATGTGACCCAGTATCATATTCCAAACCAACAGTCTCTATGCTCTGGTTTTCTTCTTTTGAAAAGCAAGGTAAATCCTTACTTGAAGAGCCTCACATAACTTCTAAAGAAGGAAAGTCTATAACACACAACAAACATCTCACAACTCCTCTTTCCTCAACTCTCTCAATAGCTCCCATGAATCACCCTCTAAAATCCTCTTCTCTCTTTCTCCAAACTTACCTAAACTCTTCCCCCAATCAGTCCATCTTATCTTTCTTCCGTCTTCTCACACCTTTCATGTGTATTCTTCTGGCTTTGAGCTGTATCTTTCTGCATTTCCTTTTCCACCCACATTAATCAATCCAGCCAGCCTGAGTGACTGTTTCTGCCCTGACCCATTATCTCAGCCCTACACAAGGGCCCAGGAACAAACCCGACACAGACCGAATCGCCTCGACAGCCTGGGGAGGGAGGAGGATGTGCCGTATCACATGGTAACATTCTCCCCGATCCCAGTCCCAAGTCAGAAGTTCAAAGAGCTTCTCACACCAGCACTGCCTCTAGGAGCACCTGATGAAGAAAGACATGGTGAATGAGAAAACAACCTTCCTCCTTATTCATGGTGCCTTTTCATGATCTAAAAAGCAGTTTCCCTTTCAATTGTCTCAGCCAAACTTTACAACAAGCCTGTGAAGTGACTGTTATGCTCATCCCCATTTTACAAATGAGGAAATAAAGAATCAGAGAAATAGAATGGTTTGCCAAAGGACAGAGCCAGAAGGAGACCTAGAGCAGTTCTGGCACATGGCTACTGCATAAATGAATGCCAACTTGAATGCACAGGTGGATGGCTGGGCAGAGGGATGAATGAACAACTTCAAAACCCATATATGTTTCACCATATCACACTGACCCCAAGACAAATGCTGCTTCTGGAAGTTTCCCCAAAGATATCTCCTCTGAATTCTCTTCTCAGGAATTCCAGAAACCATTTTGACAGCGGCACTAGATTCACCCTGTAGCCCTATATCAGGTCCCACCTGGGCCCCCAGCCCTAGAGCCCTCCTCTCCCCAAGGCCATTTAGCAACCCTGCCCTGGCTGTGGGTTCAGACCCACTCAAGTCAGACAGAGTGAGGACTGAGCTTCAGCGGGATGGATTTAACCACTTGAAACTCTAAGTGGGGTCCCCAGCCCAGCAGCATCAGCATCACCTGGGAGTTTGTTAGAAATGCAGAATCCCAGGCCCCACCCTAGATCGCCTGAATACAAATCTGCATTTTAACAAGATGCCCAGGAGACTCACAGGGGTGACAGCAGCCTCAAGGCTTCTTTTACGTACAGCACCGTGCTCTTGGCCTGACCCTTCCCTGTGCCTCACTTCTGCAAGGAGAGCTTTGCCTTGTTTCCAAGAGAGATCCCTGCCTACATTCGACTTATGATAACTACGTCCCTTCATTGTTCCCAGTAAATGAATGTTTTAGAGAGGGGGGCCCTGCTTACCAGCCCCGCTCTCTAAGGCTGAGAGCCCCAGTTTAAAATCTCGCAGTCTTAGTACAAGTAGGTTCCCATATGTCTATAGATCATGGATGGACTTTGAAATTAGAAAAACCTGTATTTGAATCCTGGGTCCACTATTTAACTTGAAGTATACTGCAAACTCTCTGAGTCCTACCTATGAAATGAAGGCAGAAACCTCCACTGCGGGATTTTTATGAGTATTTCATGGATCACAGAAGAAAAAGCCATTGGCCCAAGATAGGCACTCAGTAAATGTTAGCTCTGTTTCCCTGCCCCTGCCATAGATGGCTTTGTTAAACCTGCAGACGAACCTCTGGGGTCCTGACATTGTGAATCTGTAATTACGCCCCTAAATTTTTTAGGATGCTCTGGGCTACAGGTAATAGAAGACCCAACTGAAAGTGACTTAGATGATAAGGAATTTATTATCTCACGTAACAAGAAATCCAAAGAAGTCCAGGATTGGTAAATTCAGTGATTCAACACCTTGAAGGACCCAAGCGCTTACTTGCTCTCTGCTCTACAATCTTCATCATGCCTCATGGGCCCAAGAAGGCTACAGTATTTTCAGGCATCACACATCACATCCAGCAAAAAGGAAGTTTCCTATCATGTACTTTTTAAAATCTTTACAGAGCAACAGACAACAGGCCTCCTCTCAGTTCCCTGGGCCAAGACTGGCTCATACACCTATGCCTGAACTATCCATCGGTTTGACCACTCATGATCTCCCTGGGGCTGAGTAACGGCCCAGCATCTAATGAAGCACATAATTCCTCCGAGCAGGGAAATAAGGTAGAGGAAGCTGTTGGCTCATCAATCAACAGTATCTGCTACCCACCTGCTTCCCAGGGTGGGCCTTCCCTCCACTGCCTGCTGCAGTAAAGCGCCACCCAAGCGGATGGCCATGCTCTCAATGTGCCCATTCTGCCTACGGCACTGGTTCTCAAACTCACTTACACCTTGGAATCTCTTGGAGAATTACTTTTTTTTTTTTTTTTTTGGAGAATTACTTTTTAAGTACCGATGCCTGGGTCTCCATCCCAGAGATTCTGATATTAATTGGTCCAAGGTGAAGCCTGAGCCTGGAGATTATTTAAATCTCCTAGAATAAGCTAATGTTTGAGAACCACTTGTCGGTTCCAGTAGTTCTCAACCATTAAGGTGCATCAGAGTTTCTGACTGAGCAGGTCTTGAGTGGAGCCTGAGGGTTTGCATTTCTACAAGTTCCCGGGGGATACCAATGGCACTGATCCAGGGACCACACTTTGAGAACCAATGGTCTAGATTACTGCTTTTTAAACTTCAATGTGCATAGGAATCACTTGGAGAATCTTGTTTAAATGTAGAAGCAGATCCAGTAGGTCTGGAATGGGGCCCACGAGTCTGTATTTCCAACAAGATCCCAGGTGATGCTTGCAGCCCAAACTGCATTGCAGGGTCTAGAATAGGGATCAGAAAACTAGGGCCCATGGGCCAAACCCAGCCCACTGCCTGTTTTTGTAAATAAAGTTTTATTAGAACACCACCTGACTCACTTATTTACACATTGGCTAAGGCTGTTTTTGCAACAGCGGCAGAGCTGAGTGGTTGCGATAGAGAACACATGGGCAGCAAAGCCAAAAATATTTACTACCTGGTCCTTTACCAGAAAAGATTGCGGACCCCTGGTCTAGAACGATAACCGGTTCTCAAACTTGGCTGTACATTGGAATCAGCTTTGGAGTTATAAAAGCTACTGATCCTATTCCCAGAGATTCTAACGTGATTGGCATGGGGGTTCAGTCTGGGCCTCCAGATTTCTATAAACTTCCCAAATGATTCTACTGTGCATTTGAGAAACGCAGGTCTCCCGGACGCACCCCCAGCCCTGCAGCTGTGTCAGTACTTATATCCTTCACTTTAGCTGGAATCTGCTTCCAGAAGAACTAGGCTTCTGCTTTTATCAGCTGCTTTAGTTAAACACGACAGCCAGCTGGGTCCTGAGCCGTGCCCCTCCCCAGGGGAGAATTTTGGAGGAGTTTCTGCTCCTTCCAATATGTCAGGTTTTGCATGCTCATTTGCAATACATAAATGGACATTCCCACCCATTCCCAGTTAAACTTCATTCAATTTGCAAAAAAAAAAAAAAGTCCATCCTGACCCCATCCTACTGAGACAGTCACCGTTGTCTGCATTGAGCCATGGCGTGAGGCCACACACCAGATGTGCTCCTCAAAACATGAGAATTGTCCTTCCCGGAAATAAGGAAAAGAGAGAGAATTACTGGCAACAGGAGGGGAGTTTTCAGGCCTCCCTTTCCAAATGTAGTGTATACAAGCCCTCGGCAATGGGCTCCAATTAAAGTCCCTAGGAGTCCCCTGGTTAAAATATTTGCACATCGCACAGGGAGATCAGCTCGGTGCTTTGTGACCACCTAGAGGGGTGGGCTAGGCAGGGTGGGAGGGAGGGAGACGCAAGAGGGAAGAGATATGGGGATATGTGCATATGTATAACTGATTCACTTTGTTATAAAGCAGAAACTAACACACCATTATAAAGCAATTATACTCCAATAAAGATGTTAAAAAAAATTTGCATATAGCCCTTTAGTAAACCCCAGCTTTAGAAGGAGAAATGTTGAAAGAAAAAAAATCAAATGGGCACTGCAGATAAAGCAACTGAAGGTCACGAGGTTACTTCCCAATTTTACATCGCAGATAATGACAGAACCAGATTTTGACACCTACTGACTCATTACATTGTGATGCACAGTCTTATAATGCATGTGTATCCTTTTTTTCATTTGAGTTAGAAAAAACATGTTCCAAAAGGTCCCAGCCCTGATCACTGAATGCCTGTTATCCTCGGATCCATGACAAGACAATACAGTGCTGGCTGCAGCTGTCAGCCAGAGCGAGAGAAAGTTCCTTCTAGCTCCTGCCAGGCTGAGGGAAGAGGCTCGATGTGCAGGTTCAACGTGTGGAAAAGGTCATACGCATCCCTCTGTTGGCGTGCAGTGTTGCTTCGGCAGATACTGACCATCGCCTGCCTAGGCGTCATTCCTCCCTTCTCCCCTGCTAATAAAACGTCCGTTTCATTCAGGTGACAAAGTGCCTAGCTCAGGAGATAAACCATGACTGATTGGTCCAAACTAGTTGTACAATCTTATTTCCCTTTGCCAGGTATTAGGTCTGAGAATGGGCATTCGATCCAGTTCTGGAAAAAAAGATACTCAGAGGAGACAACAAGGTGCTTCTGGGAAAGCTATTTCTATCTAGTAAGAGGGAGACATCCTCTCCCTTACTGTTTGGTCACTGCAGTGAGGGCATGATCCTCAAAGCTGAGGCAACCATACTGCCCTCATGATAAAAGACATTACCCAACATGCAAGAATACTTGACAGAGCAGAAAGATAGGAAGATCTGGGTCCCTGATGACACCATTCAGTTGCTGAAACAGCCCTGTAACTACCTAATTTCCTGTTAGGCAAACAATTAATCTCCTTGTGCTTTAAGCCACTGGTAGTTGGGTTTTCTATTACTAGCAACCAAACACATCTATATTAGTTATCTATTGCTGCATAAAATCACCACACTTAGCCATCGAAAACAACACATGTGTATGATCTCAGTTTCTGGAGGCCAGGAATCTGGGCACAGCAGAGTTGGGTCTTAGGCTCAGGACCCCTTAAAGAGGCTGCAGGCAGGGTGTCTGCTGGGCCTGGGGTCTCATCTGAAAGGACTCTGGTTGTGAAAGGATTTGGTTCCCTGCTGGCTGTTGCCTGGAAGTCACCCTCAGTTCCCTGCCATCTGGGCTTCCCCAGAGGGCAGCTCACAACGTAGCCGTAGCCGCTGGCTTCATCAAAGCCATCAGGAGAGAGATTCCACAAATATAACGGAAGTCAGCATCTTCCATAATCCAGTCACAGAAGTCTGCACCTTTGCCATATTCCACTGGGTAGAAGGAAGTCACAGGTCCTGCCCACTCACATAGAAGGATTTAGACATACCAGGGGGTGGGCATGACTGGAGCCATCCTTCAGCCTGCCCACCATCCTTATTGATACATCTATTGATCAAATTCAGATGAAAATCTTCCCCTCCCACCTCACCTGGATCCTGAGTGAAACAACCCAACTCCTATAAAATACTTTTAAGGCACTTGGGAAATTTTGAATATAAACTATATATTAGATGATATGAAGAAAACAGTGTTAATTTTATTAGGTGTGCTAATAGCACTGTGATTCCATATAAGAAAATGACCTTTTTTTTTTCCTTTTATCGCCATGGTGTGCGGCTTGCAGGATCTTAGTTCGCCAACCAGGGATCGAACCCTGCCCCGGCAGTGAAAGCTCAGAGTCCTAACCTCTGGACCACCAGGGAATTCCTGAAAATGACCATTTTTGGGAAATACATAATAAAGTGTGTTGGGATGAAATGCCATAGTGTCTGAAGTTTACTTTCAAGTATTTCAGCAGGGAAAAAGGAAAAGAAAATGGATACAGCAAATGTAACAAAAACACAGTAATTATTGATGAATATATGAGAAGTCATTGTACTATATCTCAATTTTTGAGTATGTTCAAGTTTTCTATAATTATTATTTTAAATCTGGCTATTCTTTTATGACCTCCATAACGCTAAGAACTCCACATTAAACACAGAAGATTGAGCAAACTTGTGCTGAGAATACACAAGTGGCTCTGAGCTGATGTCCTCCAAGGTCTGTCCCTGCCTCCCTCTCCATCCTGCTGCTTTCCTACACATATGCTCTCACCCTGCCAACCGAAAACAACCTATTTCCCCAAACAGACCACGATCCTTCATGCCCCCTACAAGCTTTTGCATATGCTGCACCTTTCCCTGGTGGTTTCTTCCAACACCTTCCTCAATGCCATCTACCTATCTGGTCTACCTCCAAAATTCAGCTCAAGTGTCAGATCTTCAGTGAGAACTTTCCTGACCCCATCTGCTATGTAGAATGGATCCTCCCTCTCTGGAGCTCCCACTGTGCCTTGTGCACTATAATGATTATTATAGTACGTATCACAATGTATTGGAATTATCTGCCTTCATATCCGATTTCCCCACCAGGCTAACAGCTTCTTGAGAATATAAGATTTCTCATTCATCTCTGTATCCAGTGATTAACACAGGGCTTGGCACATGGTAAGTGCTAAACAAATGTCTGTGGAACAAATAAATGAGAGATCGAATGAATAAATAAATGAATGAAAAAAATCTATACATCCAGTTGCAATCTATTGATTGGGTAGAGATGAGTCCTGGAAGAGCATCAGCTCACTAAGTGATTTCTGCAAGCCAGCTGTGCCTCCCTCACCACCTGAGTCTCCCTTGGTCTCAATATGGGATCGTTGCAAATCCCAATACAGAAAAGACTCCAGGACGCTGATATTAAGACAAAGCACGAAGCACAGTTCCTTTATATGGCTCAGAAACAGACACCAAAAACAATTTTTAAAGAGGAGCTGCAGAAATTGTCTTCAAATTGATCTTGGAAAGGAGAGCTTCGTTGGCAGCTACCGTTCTGTGAGGGTAGCACTCAGAACAACAGGGCCGTGGGATAGGAGGGCAGATTTGGGCTCAATATCGAGAACTTTCTTGAGGCAAGTTCCCCATTTTCTGAAGAAGTTCCCCATTTACCCAAAAGTGAACAGTTACTTACCAAGCACCTGTGGTTCCAGGTGTTGGGTTACTCCCAGGAACAGCATAGAAAGGTAACTACCCTTGGAAATGACGTGCTGGATAAGCCAAGGCCAAGTCTGGGCGATTCCAAGAATATTGCAGAGGGGGTCCTTTCAACCTAGACCCCCAGACATTGGACCAGATAATCTCTACAGTTCCTTCCAAATATCAGAGCTGTTCTTCTTGTCCTAATACTCCTTTCCCAGTTATAAATTTCACATAGTGGCTTCTAGGCATCTTCTAGGGAGACTGGAGAAGATACTAAATATCTTCTATCAAAGAATGTAAACTGAATCATATCTCAACAAAGGGAGATAGAGGGAGGGAGAGAGGGGGAATGAAGGGAGGGAGGGAAAGAAGCGAGAACCTCAGGGACAAGAACCCAGACTGGCAGTCTGAGCGGCAGATCCACAGGGCAAGGGTGGAAGAGGGGCAGAAATTAAGGCCACTGGTGTCATCTAGGTGAGAGATGACAATAACAGTGGTGGACACAGACCTGGGAAAAGCTGGGGGGAAAATGTAAACTTGAGAAAGCAAGAACCACGTGCCTCTGGTTTGCCATTATATTCAGAACTTGGCACATAAGAGAGAACACAAAATTGAATAAATATATAGTAATGGAAGTGGGTGGGAGGGACAAAAGCAAGAGGGCCATTATGGTTGGGATGATTGGGGTGAGGGGAGCTTTATGTATGTGAGAGATATGAAGAGTACAAGAAATAAGGAGAAATGAGTATTAAGAAGTTTTGTGGGCTTCCCTGGTGGCGCAGTGGTTAAGAATCTGCCTGCCAATGCAGGGGACACGGGTTCGAGCCCTGGTCTGGGAAGATCCCACATGCCGCAGAGCAACTAAGCCCGTGAGCCACAACTACTGAGCCTGTGCTCTGGAGCCTGCGCTCCGCAACGGGAGAGGCCCCAATAGTGAGAGGCCCGCGCACCACGATGAAGAGTGGCCCCCGCTCGCCACAACTGGAGAAAGCCCTCGCACAGCAACGAAGACCCAACACAGCCAAAAATTAATTAATTAATTATTTTAAAAAAGAAGTTTTGTTATTCCTTTTAATGCCAATTCTCTTTGTCATTTTCTCAAGAGGATTGCAATAAAAAATTAAATTGCCTGTTCAGCTACTTTTGGGTTCTGGACTGATCATTCTTTGCATGAGATTCCTGTTGAAAACAGATAAAAAGTGGCCTACAATTTATATGAGCGACAATGTTTTTAACATGATAGGAGACCACAGCATTAGTCAATCGGCAATGATATCGTTGAGATGCCAGTCTTATGCAAAATAAGAACGCCATAGCATTAGCTCGACATACAGCAAACTTAAAAGTCATTCCTGAGGTTCACTGATCTACAGTCAACTTGTTGTCTGGTCTTGTTAGATTGTCCAAATTTCCTTTTTGTGTTTTTTTCATGCCCTAGCTAAGGAAGAAGGCAGGAGTGGAGAAAGGACCAATGAGAAGATTTGTTGTGTGTGGTTTTAATAGGCAGTGACAGGTCCAGCACCTTGTGATACAAAAGGCCCCAGTAGCTCATGCAGCATGGGTTGTCCAAAGCAGCAGGAGAGGAACTCTTGGATGGATGTGCAATGGAAGATAGATTCCCTCTGACTTCCCAGCGGGTCAGTGGGCCACTGGATTGGATGACCTCTCCACTGGTGGGCACGGAAAATACTCTTGCCCTTGCGTTGTTCTGGGAGCCAGACGCTGCTCCATCATTCCACTAAGGAACCACAGCCTTCAACATTTTCTTCCACTTCAATACAAAGTATTACCTGAATTAATTCATGCAAAAGTCCCAAGAGTTAGCTATAATTGGCCTAATTTTATAGATCCCAGGGTCACACCGCTAGTAAACAGAGAAACATGATTCTCAGATCCAGTTTTCCAACGACTCTGTTATGGACTGAATGTTTGTGTTCTCCAAAATTCACATGTTGAAGCCCTAACCTCCAATGTGACTGTATTTGGAGATGGGGCCTTTAGGGGGGTAATTAAGGTTAAATTAGGTCATAAGGGTGGGGCCTTAATCCTATAGGACTAGTGTCCTTTGTAAGAAGAGGAAGAGACACCAAGGATCTCTCCCTCTCTCTCTTTCTCTTTCTCTTTCTCTCCCTCCCTCCCTTCCTCTCCCTCTCTCTCTCTCTGTCTCTCTCTCTCTATGTCTCTCTCTCTCCCCTCCCCTCACCTGCACAGAGAAAAGCCCATGTGAGGATATAGTAAGAATGCAGCCATCTGCAAGCCAGCAAGAGAGCCCTCATTAAGAAACCAAATCAGCCAGAACCTTGATCATTGACTTCTAGCTTCCAGACCCGTGTGAAAATAATCATCGTTCAAGCCACCAGTCTGTGGTCCATTGCTCAGCACCTTCTTAATGTGGCCCTGTCACCTGCCCCTCACTCTGAACTTTGCTCACCCTACTTCCCTGCACTTAGGTCCCTTTCCTGGCTTAGATGCGCCAGCACCACTCAAATCTCTGAACAAGCATCACCCTCTCCAACAAAACGTTCCCGACCCTCCTTATGCTGGCCCTGTACAGATGTCAGTAATCACGACAGCAACAAAAAACATTTATTAAGCACTAAGTGTAACCAGGCACTCTGCCATGCATGTGTCATTTACTCCTCCCATCCACTATTTCTATCCACTTTATCAGATAGGCACTATTTCTATCCACTTTGCAGATGAGGAAACTGAGGGTAAGCACCTTGCCCAAGTAAGTGGCAGGGCCCAGATTCGAACCCTGGCAGTCTGACTCCAGAGCTTGTGACTCTGCAGAGCAAGCTCCAGACCTTGCCCAATCTCACAGCACGTGAACACCTGATCACCTGCCCTGTTTATCACTTCGTCTCCTCCCACCAGACTGTGAGCTCGGCAGGGGCTGGGACCTTGTCGACCCATCTCTGCATCTCTATGCCTCCAATGCCCGGCACAACGCCTGGTGCATCCTGGGCCTCACAATGGCTTGGGGAATGAATGAACAAATGAATGAATGAATGCCTCGACCTCACACTGGTAGCCACCTGTCACAGAGATCAGAAAATCTGCAGTGCCTTTGACTGTGGTTATTAACAAAGAACCTCAGTGTGGGATAATGAAAGTTACAGCGTGTGCCGTCTGTCCACACGGCCTCCCTCTGTCTCCATGCACACATGTCTGAGTGAACAGATAACACACGCTGAGATTTACTTAAAAGGCATTTAACTCAGCTCGCACGTCTGCCAACCAAGCCTATTACTTGCAGTAATCTATTCCATGCATTACCATTTTGAGCGCCAGCACGGGGAGACTGTGGTGGGTTGGTAGGGTTATTTTTCCCCCTCTTGCCAGTTGAGTTATTGTCTGCTTTTGTGGAATAAATTGCTGTAAGTTGAGTCACCAGCACTCCAAAATGGGCGAAAATATTCTAGATGCTCTATGGGCAGCTGACAACATTACAGAAATACACAAAGTGTATGTCCAAGTTTACACAGATGGTGATGAGTTGTGAGGGATGTCGGGAGAAGGGAAGGGGTGGGGGGTGGCCTCAGGCAGAGAGATGCTCACAACATGCTATTCTTCCTGCAACGGGGTTCAGCCTCTAGGAAGGGAGTTTGGGAGGTGAAATGCCAAGAAGATTTCAGCTACGAGGATAAACAAGGGGGCTGATGGCTGGAAAAACCAGCTTGGGAAATAAAATAAAACCAGCCTAGTAGGGATGGTATTGGGGACATTGCTGGTGCCCTGCTCACATCCCCTTTGATGGCTCTGACCTGTCCTGTGTGCCCATCACCCAGCCTCTAGGTGCTTTGATTCTCAAGGCTACACCTGTAAACTCTCTCTGGAAGCCTGCCCTTTGGGCTACTGGAGTGACTTTGCAACTCTGCAGTCCACCTCCCACCCCCAATCTCCAACCCCGTCCCCCAGCCCCATGACAGCTCTCAGCCAGTGACTGTCTGGTGTGACAGTATGAAAGCCCAGAGCCCAAAGCTCCGAGTGGGGAAGTGTTCTGAGGTTTAATATCCACTCCAGAGCTTCCCATGGAACCAGAACGATGCTGCGGCTTCGCCTAAGGTCGCGCGGCTGCTAGGCTTCTTCCCCTTCCCTGTCCTCCTTTCCCAACTTGCTTACAGGCTTCTCTGCGGAGCATCTCCTTAATAAACCACGTGGACACAAAGGTTGGTCTCAGGATCTGCCTCTGGGAAAGGACCCAGGGTTTGCAAGTCAGGAGGACTCTAACAACTGCAAGGGTCTGTGGGAATGAATTGTGGGAAATCCAGGAGCTGATGAGGCAGAAGTGTCCAGGGGAATTGAATGGGAGTTGAGGGCAGCAGTGGGATCCCCAGAAAATCCATCTGGCGCCTGAAAGAGCAGGTCAGCTCCACCGACCACTCCAAATATCTGGAAGGCATGTGATGACGCCACCAGGCAAATAAGAACTTTCCTGACCCCTTTTCCTCCTACCCTCCACATGCTCCTACCCAATGCTCCACAACCCCAGAGGAGCCAGAAATAGGAACTCTCAGTGGGAAAAAGAGAAGGACCATCTCCTTCCCAAAGCCAGAGCCCTACCTGCAGTCGGCCCAGCTGGATGGGGGAGGGAGGCATCTTACCTTGGAAACACACTGAAGTGCTGACTAATAGATTGGACTGTACATTCCAATTTCCGAACAAAGGTTCTGTTTTCTATCTTAAAGTGACCACACGGGTTTCTCTTGCCTCAGCTGACCCACAGAGCCATGAGGACACCAGAATTTTCCTCCAGCACCAGGGAAGGGACAACTCTTCTAAAGCCAGGGTTAGAGGGACAGGAAGAGACAATAATAAAGTGACTTTTAGAATTACACCTCACAAGTCCTGAAAGTTCGACACACCAGGACACATATAATAGACATTTGTCATGGGTGTTATTATTACCATCTGTACTGTAATTGATTTGCTGCATATAATGGTTTCTTATGACCCTAAGACAGACATGTTGTCAATGGGAACACTCTGGTGAGAACAGAGACAGAAAGATCAGTTAGGAGGCTGCTGGGATGAGGGATGATGTAGCAAATGCCAGGACTGGCTACCTAAAGCCATTTGCATTCCCCTTTCCCCTGCCTCCCTCTCCTATAGAGCCTGGAAAGTGAAATACTCACCTCCCCAGATTCCCCTGAGACCCGTGGGAGTCATGTGACATGGTTCTTGAGGCGTAGATGGAAGACTCTAGAGAAGGGGCCCCTTCCCAAATAAAAAGACAAAGGCTCTCAATTAAAAGGAGTGATGGCCTAGAATGTGGAAGTGATACTCAGAGAAGGAGCAGCTATCTTGTGACCATGAGAACCAATGCCAACGCTGAGGATGGTGGAAGAGAAAAAGTAGGAGGAGGGCTTCCCTGGTGGCGCAGGGTTGAGAGTCCGCCTGCCAATGCAGGGGACGCGGGTTCGTGCCCCGGTCCGGGAAGATCCCACATGCCGCGGAGTGGCTGGGCCCGTGAGCCATGGCCGCTGAGCCTGCGTGTCCGGAACCTGTGCTCCGCAACCAACGGGAGAGGCCGCAACGGTGAGAGGCCCGCGTACCCCAAAGAAAAAAAAAAAAAGTAGGAGGAGCCAGGGTCTCTGACGACATCCTTGGGCTTCCGTTCCGATCCTGAAGGCCTGTCCCAAACTTCTTGTTGCATATGATCAATTCGCCCTCTACTTTTTTAAGCCACTACAGCAGAGTTTCTTGATACTCAGTCCTAGCTGATCTGAATGATGAGGGCTTGACCTAGAGAAGCTGTAGAGGGACAGAAGGGGGAATGCGGGGGATGCTTCGGAGATATAACTGATAAGACTTGACACCTGATTGGACATGAGAGGAGGAGGGAATCAAGGATGAAAAGAGTGAGTGTCTTGCCCTAGATAAGGAATAGAGGAGTAGAAACAGATTTTAGCGGACAGAGGTAAATCCTCACCATTTTAACAAGTTGCTAAGAACTGAACTGTGTCCCCCTAAAATTCATATGTTGAACCCTAATGTGATGGCATTTGGAGCTGGGGCCTTTGGGAGGTAATTAAGTTTACATGAGGTCATGAGGGTAGCGCCCTCGTGATGGGACTAGTGAGCTTATAAGAAGAGGAAGGGACACCAGAGCTGTCCCCCTACCACATGAGGACACAACGAGAAGGCTGCCAGCCAGAGAGAGGGTTCTCACCAGGAACCCAATCGGCCAGCACCTTGACCTTGGACTTCCAGCCTCCAGAATACTGCGAAATAAATATCTGTTCCTTAAGCCAGCCAGTCTATGGTATTTTGTGTGGCAGCCCGAGCAAACTAATACCTAAGTACTGTACCTAAGTACTGTGTGTTGTGCTTATGAATGAGTTTTTTCTCCTATTGTCTCAAAGTTGTACATAAACCCCCAAATTTAGGACAATGGACACCAAATACTCTCACGTCTGAACAGAGCTGTGACACAGCCACGGAGGAGGATCTAAGAGCAGACAGAAGCACCTCTGCCCCCCAGTCATCCCCCCTCCCAGAGCCCCTCCAGCCTCTATTAGCAGAAGAGCTAATATCTAAATTTAAGGGGATGCATTAGAGAAGAGAGCCTTGATCTACGGGGAGAGGGCGGCCACTTTTCCTTTCCTGCCACATACCCCTCCCCTCCCCCAGCCAACCTCAAGAAAACCACTTACAAAGATTAGGGCTCAGTCTCCCTTTGGGTTCCCCCAGAAGGAGACCTTGACACAAGGGTTGAAGGACAAGTGGTTCACTTGAGAGATGATCCCAGGAAACACCAAGAGGGCAGTGAGAAAGAGGAGGGGAAATGAGGGCAGTGAAAAGGGTTTGGTTATTGAGCAAGGGACCCCTTGAACAACGGAGCTGAATCCCGCTGGGGAGCGCTGGGGTCAGGGAGGAGCACGAGCCCCAGAGCTATCCCCCATCAAGGGACAAGGGGACAATGGGGGTTAATTCACCAACACTCATTAGCCATCAGCTGGGGGCTGCTGCTGGGCTGTTGATTCCCTGCACTTCTGTCTGCCACTCCTGCCAAGGCCCCCGTAGAAAGCTCTGGGGCAAAGAGATGCAGGGGCTGCCCCAGAAGTCAGCAAGCGGGCACTTTGGGGGGGGCGGGGCACCCCAGCACCTGCTCCAGGTGGCCTGAAAGGAAGGAGGCTGAGTCTGTGTTAATGTCGCAGGCTTTCCAACTTTCCCTCTAACTCAACGGGGAAGAAAAGAATTGGAGAGAGGATGGAGGAAGAAGCTGTGAGCTCCACCGTCAGCAACGGCACGGGGGCGGGTGGTAAGGATGGCCAGGGGGCAGGACCGCGGAGAGGTCTCCACAGGGCCCTCGGAGAAACCCACACGGGGGCCCCTTGGCTCTCAACCTTCTCATCCCCCACCCCGTGCGGGTCCCTGCTGCCCTGGGTCAAGTGTGCGCTGCAGGGAGGGAAGAGGGCACGAACTAGAATGCGGAATTGAAGTTCTCAGCTGCAAATAACCAGAGAGCTGTGGGATCTGCCTGCAGCAGTATGAGAGGGAGACAGTAGTGTGTATTGTGCCCCCACGTGGTCAAGAAGGTCCAATACCTCCACATGGTGATGCTACTGAGTACCAGACACACAGCCCTGTGCTTGGCATCGGCGAGCTCGGTTAATCCGCTCAGCAACATTACGAGCAAGGCATTACCGTCCTGATTGTACAGCTGAGAAACGTGAAGCTCATAAAAGCCACACAGTTTGCTGAGAATCATACAGCTGATGTGTAGCGGAGTCTAAATTCAAACCCAGGCAGCTCTGCCTGACTTTTAGGTTAATTTTAGATGCCTCGTTCATTGACTGGTAGGTGGAGAAACAAATCATGCAATATCCATACAATAGAATACTACTCAGTCATAAAAAGGAACAAACTACTGCTGCAAGACAGAACATGGGTGAATCTCAAAGACATTACCATACGTGAAAGGAACCAGGCACATTCTGTGGGACGCCATTTCTGTGAAATTCCAGAAAAGGCAAAATACAGGGACAGGAAGCAGATCAGTAGTCGCCAGGGGCCAGAGATGGGGGAGGCAAGGGGGCCATGAGGAAACTGGGGGGGGGGGTGCCAGAAATGTTCTATATCGTGAGCATGGTAGAGCTTATGCTCTTGTGTGCCTTTGCCAAAACTGAGATAGCCGCTTGAAATGGTCAATCACATTATATACAAATTATACCTCAAAAAAGATGATAAAAACCTTGGACGCCTGAGTTGGAAGTGCCAATGGAAATATCATGGCAGAGATGGGTCTGGAGTTCAGAGGACGTGCTTGGCTGCAGAGTTTGTGAGTCATCGGGGTATCACACAATAGACACCTGGCGAGTGGATGAGCTTACCGAGGGAGAATGTGCAGAGCAAGAAAGGCAGAAAAAGGAGCATGCAACCCTGCAAAACCCCAAAATTAAAGGGGCAAAGCTCAGGAAGGAGACTGCAAAAGAACCATCAGAGCAATGGAAGGAAAACCAGAAACGGTGTCCAAGAAGCGGCCAGAGAGGGCTGTTGTGTGAGCCCTTGGTTCTTCCTTGGCCAATGTGGCTCTGGAAACCAGGATGGCAGAGTGGGAGGAAAAGTGAAGCTAATGGGGGCAGCAGAGGGGGACAAGGCAGGAAGGGAGCAAAGCTTTTCCTCGTGCTTGAGCGGGTGCTGAGAAAAGGGTAGCTGACCCTCTCCCCATCCCCCTGCCCACGCTACCCACCCAGCATCATTCTTGGTTCCTCAGACACAGAAACCCAGAAAACCACACCCTGCTGAGGACTCCAGACCTCCCCCAAGGGTGTTAGCAGAACCAAGGGGGTTCTGGCCATGTTAAGGCACAGGCTGGGTGCAGGGGTGGGAGGTGGCAGAAACAGAGAAATTAAGAGTCAGATGAGAGGCAGCAGAGGAGAAAAAAGGAGAGAGAACAGAGAGAGAATCTAGAGAAAATCTCTGGCCAGGAGGGGCCTCAGATGAATTCTAGACCGCCTCCCCCACCTCGGAAATTGAGCAGCTGAGACAAAAGAGGAGAAGGAGGAAAAGATAAAAGCAGTGACACTGGCCGATGTTTGCGCCTCGTTTATGCACTCGACAGACACGTGTAGACAGCTTACTGTGTGCTACAGGCCAGGAATCAAGGCCAAAAAGGGCAGAGTCCTGGGCTTCCCTGCTGGCGCAGTGGCTGAGAGTCCGCCTGCCGATGCAGGGGACGCGGGTTTGTGCCCCGGTCCGGGAAGACCCCACATGCCGCGGAGCGGCTGGGCCCGTGAGCCATGGCCGCTGGGCCTGCGCGTCCGGAGCCTGTGCTCCGCAGCGGGAGAGGCCACAGCAGTGAGAGGCCCGCGTACCGCCAAAAAAAAAAGGGCAGAGTCCGGCTCTCTGGGGGTCCACAGTCCAAAAGAGGGGACAGCCACGTCCCGTGGAAAGTTACTCTCTGTGCTGCTCACAAGGGTCAGTGTCTCAAAGCTCCCAGCCCTTAGTTCTCAAAGTATTTGCATGAGCCGGGGTCAATACAGATTTGGGGGGGGTCTGAAGCTTATGCAGAGATGCCTCTTGTGGAAAAATAATTCAAATTTATAAATGCAAAATTGGGTACAAAAGTAGAAGGGGTCTGTGCAAGTGAGAGACCCTGAAGCTTAAGCTTTTTTGGCTTTTATAGCAATTCCTGCTCTGACCACACTTAAATTGTAGGGAAAGTAAGTACTTCTAAACTGGGCCAGCAGTGCCCTCTAGTGGAAACACAGAGGAAAGCCTCAGAGAGCCCCAAAGCTCGGACACAGGTGCCCCGCACAGCACAAAGCCAGGCAGGCCAATTTGGCCATCGGCTTTCCCGAAGTTTCTCATCAGCCCCACCTTCCAACCCCAGAGTTGTGTCATTATCATTAGAGGTTCAGAGATCAGCATGTACAGTTACCTGCAGTTGGATCTGAGGCAAGTAACTACCCTTCTGAACTTCAGTTTCCTTTCCCATAAATAAGATGTATCTGTATACGATTAAATTAACTGTCTACTTTGAAGGGTGGTTCTAAGGATTAAATAAGATGACTCACATGTAAGTGCTTTATACAAAGCGCAGTTTGATGTGTACGTTATTTTTTAAGGAAAATGTATTGACACTGACCTATGTTTCTGCTTCTCAATCAACTCTTCTGAAGAAATCACCTTTACTATGCCCCCAAGACGGACCATGCAGGGCCCCAGTTACACTGTGCAGGATGGAAAGGGGGTGTGTGTCTACCTCATGCACAACTCTGCAGCCCCCAGGAGAGTCAGGTGGGAGTTTATTCATCTCCGGAGCACCCCCAGCATTTCCCTTCCAAAACAGTCTTTAAAAAAGTCGGTGTGGGGACTTCCCTGGTGGCGCAGTGGTTAAGAATCCGCCTGCCGATGCAGGGGACACGGGTTTGAGCCCTGGTCCGGGAAGATTCCACATGCCGCAGAGCAACTAAGCCCGTGCGCCACAGCTGCTGAGCCTGCACTCTAGAGCCCGCGAGCCACAACTACTGAGTCCGCATGCCACAACTACTGAAGTCCGCGCGCCTGAAGCCCGTGCTCCGCAACAAGAGAAGCCACCGCAGTGAGAAGCCCACGCACCACAACGAAGAGTAGCCCCCACTCGCCACAACAAGGGGAGCCCGCGCGCAGCAACGAAGACCCAATCAACCAAAAATAAATAAATAAATAATAAACAAAATAAATAAATAAATGGCCCTAGTGGGACTTCCCTGGTGGTCCACCGCCTTCCCTGCGCTTCCACTGCCAGGTGGCCCAGGTTCGATCCCTGGTCGGGGAACGAAGATCCCGCAAGCCACACAATGCAGCCAAAAATAAATTAATAAATAAATGCCCCTAGTGATGAAAATGAATAAATAAAATTTGGTACATTGCCGCCATAGAATACTATACATCTGTGAAAATAAATTACCTGGTTGTGTACGTGTCAACACAGACGGACAGCAAAGACAAAATTCTGTGTCTGTGCATTCTGCAGCTTGGTTTCTGAGGCCTTCTCTTCTTTTTCCTCCCTGATCAGTCCAGCTAGAGATTTATCCATTTTATTGATCTTCTCAAAGGATGACCTTTTGAAAATAAAATAATTGGAGTAATTTTAGACTTACAGAAAACTTGCAAAGATAGTCCAGAAAGTTCTCATACACCCCCCCACCCACCCAGTTTCAGGTTCCCTTTATATTACTATCTCACATTACTGTTGTATATTTGTCAACTCTAAGAAACCAACACTGATACATTATTATTAACAAAACTCTAGACTCTGGATTTTCCAGGTTTTCTATTAATGTCCTTTTTCTGTTCCAGGATCCATTCTGGAATACCACTTCATGTTTTGTTGTGTTAGTGTCTTCTGGTCTGTGACAATTTTTCAGCCTTCCCTGGTTTTTCATTACCTTGACAGTCTTGAGGAGTACTGGTCAGGTATTTTGGAGAAGGTCCCTCAATTTGGGTGTGTCTGATGTATTTTCTTGTGATTTGTCCGGAGTAATGGATGTAGGGGAAGAATACCTCAAGGTGAAGTGTCCTTCTCATCTGGCATATCAGAGATGACTAGTATCATTTGGTTAAGGTAGCATTTGTCAGGATTCTGCATCAACACTTACTATCTTCTCTTTCCATAATTTACTCTTCAGAATTGAGTCACTAAGTCTAGACAACTCTCAAATGGAGAGGTGGGAATTAAGCTCAACCTCCTGGTGGGGGCCAGGGGTGTCTTGCATATACTATTTGGGATTCTTCTACAATGCATATTTGTCTCTTCTCCTTTATTTATTTATTTATTCATTCATTCATTCATTCATTTATATCATTACAGACTCATGTATATTTATTTTATAATCTGTGTTACGATCCAATATATCATTTAGTTTGTTGCTTGAATTGCTCCAGCTTTGACCATTGGGAGTCCTTTCAGGCTGATTCATCTGTCCCTTTGACATACCCTCACCCCCTTCTCTCTTTGTTAAGAACTCTCCTTACTTTCTGGTACTACGGACTCATTTGGATTTTCTCTTCCCCAGCCTAGAATCCATTTTTCAGTCTCATTTCTTTTCTCTATTTTTCCTCTGCTTTCCACTTTACTGATTTCTGCCCTTCCCTTTATTACTTCCTCTCTTCCACTTATTTTGAGTTTAATTTGCTCTTTTTTTCCTCTCATTTCTTAAGGTGAAAGTTGATGTCCTTGATTTAAAACTTTGAGACCTGTCTTTTTTTTTTTTTTAAGATATTAGGGGTAGGAGTTTATTAATCTATTTATTTTTGGTGTGTTGGGTCTTCGTTTCTGTGCGAGGGCTATCTCCAGTTGTGGCAAGCGGGGGCCACTCTTCATCATGGTGCGCGGGCCTCTCACTATCACGGCCTCTCTTGTTGAGTAGCACAGGCTCCAGAGGCGCAGGCTCAGTAGCTGTGGCTCACGGGTCTAGTTGCTCCGTGGCATGTGGGATCCTCCCAGACCAGGGCTTGAACCCGTGTCCCCTGCATTAGCAGGCAGATTCTCAACCACTGCGCCACCAGGGAAGCCCTGAGACCTGTCTTTTGCTGATAGATGTATTTAGTGCTATAAATTTTCCCCTAAGCAGTACTTTAGCTGCATCTCACAAATTTGGATATGTTTTATTTTCATTCTAATTCAGTTCAAAATACTTTCTAATTTCCCTTTTATTTTTGGACCTATGCATGATTTAGAAGTATATTATTTCATCTCCAGATATTTGAGAATTTTCCAAGTATCTTTATGTTATTAATTTCTAATTTAATTCCATTGTTGTTAGAGAACATATTTTATATGACTTGAATCCTTTTTAAATTTATTAAGACTTTCTTTAGGGCTCACTGTACAGTCTATCTATCTTGGTAAATGTTCCATGTGCCCTTACAAAGTATGTATTGCTGTTGGGTGGAATGTTCTGTTAATGTCAATTAGGCCAATTAACATGCTGCTCAAGTCTTTAGTGGCATTCCTGATTTTCTGTTTACTTATTCTATCGGTTATTGAGAGACAGTTGTTGAAATCTCTGATATAATTGTGTATATGTCTATTTCTCCTTACAGTTCTATCAGCTTTTGCTTCATGTATTTTGAAGCTCTGTTATTGGACCATAAACATTTAAGATTGTTATGTCCTCTTAATAAATTGACCTACTTATCATTGTGAATAACCCCCCCCCTTTCTCTCTGGTAATATTCTTTACTCTGAAATCTACTTTGTCTAATATAAAAAGTTACTCCAGCTTTCTTTAGAATGTCTTAGGCTGCTGTAACAAAATACCACAGACAGGGTGGCTGAAACAACAAACATTTATTTCTCATAGTTGTGGAGGCTGGAAGTCCAAGATCAAGCTGCTGGCAGATCCAGTGTCTGGTGAGAACCCACTTTCTGGTTTGCAGATGGTCTTTTCCTCATTGTATCCTCACGTGGCAGAGAGCAGAACAAGAGAGAGGAAGAAAGCTCTCCTACATCTCTTTTTACAAGGGCACTAATCCCATTTGTGAAGGCTACATCCTCATGACTCTATTAACTCACAAAGGTCCTACCTCCAAACACCATCACATTGGGGATTAGGTTTCAACATATGAATTTGATGGGGCAGGGGGAACTTCAGTCTATAGCACCATATTTTTTTCCATATTTTACTTTTAATTTATTTGTGCTTTATATTTAAAGTGGGTTTCTTATAAGCAGCATATAGTTAGGAGATTTTTTCCCCAACCTGTCAATTTCTTTTATTTTTGTATTGTTTACGCCATTTCCATTTAATGCAATTATTGATATGGTTGGTTTCAACCTACCATCTTGCTACTTGTTTTCTGTTTCTCCCATCTTTACTTTGTTGCCTTTTCTCTCTTTTTCTGCCTTCTTTTGGACTAATTAAGTATTTTTATGATTTCCTTCTATCTCTTTCTTTGGCTTATAAGCTATAACTCTTTTGAGTGTTTCTGTGATTGCTTCAAGATTTACACTATACATCTTTAACTTATCTCAGTCTGTCTTCAAGTGATATTTACCACTTCATATATATTACAAGGATCTTTCAACACTTTACTTCCTTTTTTACCACTCTTGACCTTTGTGATGTTGTTGTCATTCATCTTATTTTACATATGTTTTTAAAAACCCACAATTCGTTGTGACTATTTTTGCTTTTAAAAGCCAATTTTCACTTAAAGAGATTTCAAAGAAAACAAGCTTTCACATTTACACACATAGTTACCACTCCCAGTGCTGTTTATTCCTTTATGCAGATCCAGATTTCCATCTGGGATCATATTCCTTCCACCTAAAGGAATTCCTTTAACATTCTTGTGAAAGTCTGCTGGTAATGAAATTTTTAGCTTCTGAAATTATTTCATTTTTATATCAGTTATAGCTTCATTTGAAAGATACTTTTGCTGGGTATAGAATCCTAGGTTGACTTCTTTTTCAGGACATTACAGATGGTGCTCCACTGTCTTCTGGTTTACACTGTTTCAAACAAGAAGTCTGATGTCATCCTTATCTGTGCTCTTTTTTGTGTAATATATGTGGGGTCCCAAAGGTCACCCACATATTCAGAAATCTGTTAGAAGGACTCATAGGATTCACCATATAGCTGTACTCATGGCTAAGATTAATTATAGCAACATATAAGGATACACAGTAAGGATACAATACAGTAAAGATACACAGTAGGGGCACACAGTGAGTATACATAAGGGGAAAAGACACAGGAACAGCCTGGAGGAACCCATGTACAGACTTCCTTATGCTCTCTCTCCCATAAGTCGTCACACAGTGCACTCTTCCCCTGCAGTAAAAATGAAGGAACATGTGTGATATTCCTACCCAGAGAAGCCCATTGGATACTCAAAGCTTATATTGGGGGGTTGGTCATGCCAACTCTGCCTAGCATGTACTAAAATTCCAGACTTCCAAAGAGAAAGCAGGTGTTCATCTTAAATCACATTGTTTGCACAAATGGCAGGCACAGTGCGCAACTCCTACCAGTTAGGAAAGGGTGGAAACCCCCCACCCCAAAATCCAACTTCACAGACACCAGCCAAGGGCCAAATTTTCTAAGGATAGTAGTCTTAGGTCTGCAATGTTAAGTCTTTTCTGCACAAAATGTCTTCTTTTTCTATTTATGCCTTTAAGATTTTCTCTCTATCACTGGTTTTAAGCAATTAGCTAATGATGTGCCTTGGTGTCATTTTCTTTATGTTTGTGATTTTGGAAAATTTGGAAAATTTGATACCAATATTTCTTCAAATAGTTTTTTTGTATCCTCTCTCTCTCCTCTCTCTCCTCTTTCATGGACTCAAATTACACTTACATTAAACTTAATCTTTTCCTACAGCTCACTGATACTCTTCATTTTGCTGGTGGTGGGGGGTCTCTTCTCTCTGTTTCATTTTGCATAGTGTCTCTAGCTATATCTTAAAGTTCATTAAACTTTTCTTCTTCAGTGTCTAATTGACCATAAATCCCATTTAGTATATTTTCCATCTCAGACATTGTAGCTTTCATCTCTAGAAATTTTATCTAAGTCTCTTATTTTCTGATATTTTTGATGTCTTTACTGAAATATAATTGACATGTATTAAACTGCACATATTTAAAGTATGATATTAGATGAAGTTTTGACATATATAAACACCAATGAGACAATTGCCACAATCAAGGTAATAAAATAATATAGAGCGCATCCATGGACCACAGTGGAATCAAACTAGAAACAAAGATACAGAAAAATTTCCACGTGCTTGAAAACTAAGCAACACACTTTTAATAATCCTTAAGTTAAAGAGGAAGTTTCAAAGAAATAGACAAATAACACTGAATGAATATAAAACATATGAAAATCATGGGACACAGCTAAAGCAGGGACAAGAGGGAAATGTATAGCATTAAATGCACACATTAGAAAAGAGAAATGTGGGAGACATCAGAAACATGGCAGAGTGAAAAATCTACTCTTGTCTCTCCCCGTCAATCTACAGCCAGTAAAAAAAAATCCACAACTCAACAAAGGTGCCTCTGCCCAACATAACAGGTCGCCGAAGAATTTCACACATTTGCATGTCTAAAGGTGGGTGGGCTGTAACACACAGAGGAGGGAACAGCAGCCATGGTTCCTGCAATCCTACCCCTCCGACCAGGCACAGAGCCCACAGCTTCAGAGAACCCAGGGACAGCAAGGAAGGCAGCACACATGACTCCAGTCACCCAACCACACCAGTGCCCACTGCCACTGCTAACTGGCCAGCAGCAGCAGTGAGGCCTGGGACCCCATCCCTCCAGCTGCTGAGGCACACGTGATCCCAGCCCCCGCCTCCCTCCATTCACAGTGGCAGAATTCATGAACCCAACAACAATGGACAAGGTAGAGGCACCTGCACGACCCTGGCTTCTTCCCCTGCATCGCCCCTCTCCCTCCACAGCAGCAGAGCCTGTGACTCAGGGAGTCCCAGATGCAAGGGAAGAGCCCGCCATCCCGGTGATGACAGAGGCTCTGGCAGAAGCAAGGCAGCAAACACCCAGGTGGCACAAGAAGCAACAACAAAGGCACAGAGCCACACCTCTTGCAGAGCCAGTGGAGGCTGGAAAGTGCCACGCTCAAATTTTACCAGGGGCAGCTCAGGCAAGAGAAACCAAGAATGTGTAGGACAGCGCCACCTACCAGAAAACAAAAGAAAGGAATCAAACACCTAACCTGTCTTTTAATATCAGCAGAGGAATAATTCATCAAACAACATGAAGAGCCACAGTAACACTACACGAAAAGAAAGTGACAATTCTCCAGAAGCCAAACTTAAAGTCACAAAATATTGCAATCTAATGGATAGAGAATTCAAAACAGCTGTCATGGAGAAACTCAACAAGATGCAAGAAAACACAGGAAGGCAGTTTAATGAGCTCACGAATAAAATTAATGAACAAAAAGGATATTTTACCAAAGAGATTGAAATTCTAAAAAAGAACCAAACAGAAATTCTGGAGCTGGTGGACACAATAAACGAGATAAAGAATGCATTAAAAAGCATTGGAAATACAGCAGACTATATCGAAAAAAAGAATTAGTGAGCTCAAAGACAGAAATCTAAAAATGATACAAGAGAAAAGGTAAACAAGACATTTTTAAAATGAGGAAATCCTACAAGAGCTATTCAACTCTTTTAGGAAGGGCAGCATTAGAATAATGAGTATCCCAGAAGGAGAAGAGAAGGAAAAGGGAGCAGACAGATTATTTAAAGAAATAATAGCTGAGAACCTCCCAAACCTGGGGAAGAAACTGGATATATAAGTCCATGAAACTAAGAGAACACCTAATTACCTTAATGCAAAAAGACCTTCTCCAAGACACATAATATTAAAATTGCCAAAAGTCAGTAACAAAGAAAGAATTTTAAAGGCAGCTGGGGGAAAAGGATGGTAATCTACAAAGGAACTCCAATTAAGCTATCAGCAGATTTCTTAACAGAAACCCTACAGGCCAAGAGGGAGTAAAATGACATTCTCAAAATACTGAAAGATTAAAAATTTTCACCCAGGAATATTCTAGGGGAGTTGCCTGGTGGTCTAGTGGTTAGGATTCAGCACTTTCACTGTCGTGGCCTGGGTTCAATCCCTGATCAGAGAACTGAGATCCCACAAGCTGTGCAGTGTGGCCAGAATTTTTTTTTAAATTCTAGACAGCAGGGCTTCCCTGGTGGCGCAGTGGTTGAGAGTCCGCCTGCCAATGCAGGGGACGCGGGTTCGTGCCCCGGTCCGGGAAGATCCCACATGCCGCGGAGCAGCTGGGCCCGTGAGCCATGGCCGCTGAGCCTGCGCGTCCGGAGCCTGTGCTCCGCAACGGGAGAGGCCACAACAGTAAGAGACCCGCGTACCGCAAAAAAAAAAAAAAAAATTCTATACAGCAAAGTAATCATTCATATATGAACAAGAAATAAAGACCTTCCCAGACAAACGAAAGCTGAGGGAGTTCATCAACACTAGACCTGCCTTATAAGAGATGTTGAAAGGAGCTTTCTACCAGAAAAAAGTAGTCAAAATACACAAAACTTTGAACGAGGTCATAAGCAGACAGAACCAGAAAACTGCAACTCTCTATCAGATTGTATAGGTTTTTACATGATGCTCTATTACAGCATAAAGGTTAAAGGGAGAAAAGAAGAAGGCAGAAAAATAACTACAGCTATCTCAGTTTGGCAACAAACTCACAACATAAAACGGGATCATTTAAGACAAAAGAAACATAAAAGGGTAAGAGGTAAAGGATAGAATACATAAAACTAAATGAAGATAAGATGCAAGCAACAGAAAAAGGACTACTTTATCTTTGAGGCATTTTATACAAGCCTCCGGGTAACCACAAAACATAAACATGGAGCATAGAAACGCCATATTTTTTAAAAAAGGAAATTCAGAAAAATATAGAAAACCACCAAACCAAACTGGCAGCCAGAAATACAAGGAAAAGAAACAATAGACATATAGAGCAATCAGAAAACAGAAAATAAAATGGCAGTATCGGGACTTCCCTGGTGGCGCAGTGGTTAAGAATCCCCCTGCCAATGCAGGGGACACAGGTTCAATTCCTGGTCCGGGAAGATCCCACATGCCACGGAGCAACTAAGCTCATGCACCACAACTACTGAAGCCTGTGCTCCTAGAGCCCGTGCTCCACAACAAAAGAAGCCACCACAATGAGAAGCCTGCACACCACAACAAAGACCCAACGCAGCCAAAAATAAAAATTAAATTAATTTATTTTTTTAAAATGCAGTACCAAATCCTAATATATCCATAATCGCCTTAAATGTAAATGGATTGAATTCATCAATCAAAAGACACAGAGTGGGACTTCCCTGGTGGCCCAGTGGTTAAGAATCCATTTGCCAATGCTGGTGACATGGGTTCAACCCCTGGTCCAGGAAGATCCCACATGCCACGGAGCAACTAAGCCCACGCACCACAACTACTAAGCCTGCGCTCTAGAACCCACAAGCCACAACTAGTAAGCCCTTGCGCAACAACTACTGAGCTCATGCACCACAACTACTGAAGCCCACATGCGCTAGGTCCTGCATGCTGCAACTACTGAGCCCGTGTGTTGCAACTACTGAAGCCCACGAGCCTATAGCCCGTGCTCCACAACAAGAGAAGCCATCACAATGAGAAGCCCCTGCTTGCCACAACTAGAGAAAGCCCGTGCGCAGCAGTGAACACCCCAACGCAGCCAAAATAAATAAATAAAATTTTAAAAAGACACAGAGTGACTGGAGGGATTAAAAAACAAGACCCAGGGCTTCCCTGGTGGCGCAGTGGTTGGGAGTCCACCTGCCAATGCAGGGGACACGGGTTCGTGCCCCGGTCCGGGAAGATCCCACATGCTGCGGAGCGGCTGGGCCCGTGAGCCATGGCCGCTGAGCCTGCACATCCAGAGCCTGTGCTCCGCAACGGAAGAGGCCACAACAGTGAGAGGCCCGCGTACCGCAAAAAAAAAAAAAACAAGACCCAACTATAAGCTGCCTCCAGGAAACATACCTCGGCTCTAAAGACGCACATAGGCTAAAAGTGACGGGATGGAAGATAATACTTCAAGCCAATACTTCAAGCCAAAAGAAAGCAGGTGTGGCCATCCTCATATCAGACACAATAGACTTCAAGCCAAAAAGGTAACAAGAGATAAAAATGGACAGTATATAATAACAAAGGGGACAATTCATCAAGAAGACATAATAGTGATTAATACCTATACACCAAACATAGGAGCACCAAAATATATAAAACAATTATTAACAGACCTGAAGGGGAAATTGACAGCAACACAATAATAGTAGGAGACTTTAACACCCTGCTTACATCAGTAGATAGATCATCCAGACAGAAAATCAACAAGGAAATAGCAGCCTTAAATGAAACATTAGACCAAATGGATGTGATAGATTTGTACAGAATATTCCAACCAAATGCAACATACATATTCTGTCAAGTGCAAATGGAACTTTCTCAAGAATAGACCATATGCTGGGACACAAAACAAGTCTCAGTAAAGCTAAGAAGATTGAAATTAAAGACTGCAATTTAAGAAGGCTGAAATTGTATCAAGCATATTCTCCGATCACAATCGAATGAAACTAGAAGAAAACTGCAAAAATCACAAATATGTGGAGACTGAACAACATGCTACTGAACAACTATTGGGTCAACGAAGAAATCAAAAAGTACCTGAAGACAAAGGGAAATGAAAATACAACATACCAAAATCTATGGGATACAGCAAAAATGGTACTAAGAGGGAAGTTTATAGTAATACAGGCCTACCTCAAGAAACAAAAATCTCAAATAAAGAATCTAACCTTACACCTAAAGGAACAGAAGGGACATACCTCAACATAATAAAAGCCATATAAGACAAACCCACAGCTAACATCATACTCAATAGTGAAAATTGAAAGCTATCCCTCTAAAATCAGTAGCAAGACAAGGATGCCCACTCTCACCACTCTTCTTCAACATAGTATTAGAAGTCCTAGCAAGAGCAATTAGGCAAGAAAAAGAAATAAAATGCATCCAAATTGGAAAGGAAGAAGTAAAACTGTCATTATTTGCAGATGACATGATTTTTATATATAGAAAACCATACAGATTCCATCAAAATACTATTAGAAATAAACGAATACAGTGAAGTTGCAGGATACAAAATCAATATACAAAAATCTGTTGCATTTCTATACACTAACAATGAGCTAGCAGAAACAGAAATTAAGAAAATAATCTCATTTACAATTGCAATAAAGAAGAATAAAACACCTAGGAATAAATTTAACCAAGGAGATGAAAGACTTGTACATTGGAAACTACAGTAAGTCCCCTACATACAAACGAGTTCCGTTCTGAGAGTACGTTTTTAAGTCCAATTTGTTCAAAGTTAGCCTAGGTACCCAACTAACACAATTGGCTATATAGTACTGCACTGTAATGGGTTTATAATACTTTTCACACAAATAATACATAAAAAGACAAACCTTGAAAAGTACAGCAGTACCAGCTACATCGCTGCTGCTTTTACACTTGCTTCCAGACATGCTGTGCTTGAAATAAAGATACTGTACTACTGTACTCTACACAGTACTGTAAAGTACACAAAAGCGCAACCACTTGTAGAGGATGCATGCACATGACAATGTATGACAGACGTGTGAACTAACTTACATGATTGGACATGTGACACACATTCATATCTTTGAAAGTTCGAAACTTGAAGGTTTGTATGTAGGAGACTTACTGTATAAGACATTGTTAAAAGAAACTGAAGACACAAATAAATGGAAAGATATTCTGTGCTCATGGAATGGAAGAATTAATGTTGTCAAAATGTCCTTATTATCTAAAGCAATCTACAGATTCAATGCAATCCCTATCAAAATCCCAAGGACATTTTTCACAGAAAAAGAACAAAAGATATATAGTTTATATGGAACCGCAAAAGACCCCAAATAGCCAAATTATTCTTGAGGAAAAAAAGAACAAAACTGGAGGTATCACACTCCCCGACTGCAGACTATATTACAAACACATAGTAATTAAAACTGCATGGTATTGCAAGACAAATAGATGTATAGATCAATGGAAATGAACTGAGAGCCCAGAAATAAACGCACACATATATGGACAATTAATTTACAGCAAAGGAGCAAAGAACATACAATGGAGAAAGGATAGTCTCTTCAATAAATGGTGCTGGGGGACTTCCCTGGTGGTGCAGTGGTTAAGAATCCACCTGCCAATGCAGGGGACACAGGTTCGATCCCTGGTCCAGGAAGATCCCACATGCCATGGAGCAACTAAGCCCATGTGCCACAACTAATGAGCCTGTGTGCCACAACTACTGAAGCCCAGATGTCTAGAGCCCATGCTCTGCAACAAGAGAAGCCACCGCAATGAGAAGCCCACGCACCACAACAAAGAGTAGCGCCCGCTCACCACAACTAGAGAAAGCCCGCAAGCAGCAACAAAGACCCAATGCAGGCAAAAATAAATAAATAAATAAATTTACATAAACAAATAAATAAATGGTGCTGGGAAAACTGGACGGCCACGTGCAAAAAAATGAAAATAGACCACTATCTCACACCATACACAAATTATTTCAAAATGGGTTAAAGACTTGAATATAAGACCTGAAACCATAAATCTCTGAGAAGAAAACATAGGCAGTATGCTCTTTGACATTGGTCTCAGCAGTATCTTCTAGATATGTCTCCTCAGGCAAGGAAAACAAAAGCAAAAATAAACAACTGAGATTACATCAAACTAAAAAGCTTCTGTACAGCAAAGGAAACCATCAATAAAATGAAAAGACAACCAACCAAATGGGAGAAGATATTTGCAAATGATATATCCAATAAGAGGCTAATATCTCAAATATATAAAGAACTCATACAACTCAACAGCAAAAAAAAAAAAAAAATACAACCCAGTTTAAAAGTGGGCAGAGAAGCTGAATAGGCATCTTTCCAAAAAAGACATACAGACTGCCAACATGTACATTAAAAGATGTTCAACATCACTAATCATCAGAGGAATGAAAGTCAAAACCACAGTGAGAGATCACCTCACACCTGTTTGGATGGCTGTTATCAAAAAGGCAAGAAATAACAAGTGTTGGCAAGGATGTGGAGAAAAGGGACCCCTCTTACACTGTTGGCGGGATATAAATTTGTACAGCCACTATGGAGAACAGTATGGAGGTTCCTTAAAAAATTAGGAATAGAACTACCATATGATCCAGCAATCCCACTTCTGGGTATTTATGCAAAGAATACAAAAACACTAATCCAAAAAGATATCTACACGCCCATGTTCATCATGGCATTATTTACAATAGCCAAGATAATGGAAACAACCAAAGTGCCCATCAACAGATGAATGGATAAAGAAGATGTGGCACATATATACACAATAGAATAATACACAGCCATAAAAAATATGAAATCTTGTCATTTGGGACAACACATGCATGAACCTTGAGGGTATTACACTAAGTGAAAAAAGCCAGACAGAGAAAGACAAATACCATGATTTCACTCATACAGGAATATAAAAAACTAATAAACAAACAAAAACAAAATAAATGAGCAAACCAAGCCAAACAAAAACAAACACATAGATACAGGGAACAGAGTAGTGGTTACCAAAGAGGAAGGGGTGGGGGGAGGGTGAAATGAATAAAGTGGATCAACTGTATTGTGATGAATGGAAAATAAATTTTTGGTGGTGAGCATGTTGTAGGGTATACAGAAGTAGAAATATGAATGCTGTACACATCAAACTTATATAATGTTATAAATCAACGTTACTTCATTTTTAAATAAATTTTTTAAAAACTAAAAAAAAAAAAAGAGGAATATCTCAAATTGATAATTGAAGCTTCCACCTAATGATCCCAGAAAGAAAGAAAAAATTAAGCCCAAAGCAACAGAAAGAAGGAAATAATAAAGTTAAGGGCAGAAACCAACAAAATTGAAAACAGGAAAACAACAGAAAAAATCAATGAGACAAAAATCAATAAATTTACAGAGAGAGAGCACAAGCGGGTAGAGAGGGAGAGAAAGAGAACAGAGATTACCATTATCAGGACTGAAACAGGAGATATCACTACAGACCCTGCAGACACCAAAACAATAATAAGGAAATACTACGAACAACTCTATATACAGTTGTAGGTTCGTGACTCTTCTGTTTTTGACAAATAAAAAATTTTATAATTTAAGGTGTACAACATGTTTTGGTATATGTATACATTGTGAAATGATCAAACTAATTAATATATCCATCACCTCCCATAGTTATCATTTGTATGTATGTGCAGTGAGTATACTTGAAATCTACTCTGTTAGCAAATTTCAAGTACACAGTACATTATTATTAACTATAGTCACCATTCTGTACACTAGGTCTCCAGAATTTATTCATCTTACAACTGAAAGTTTATACCCTTTGATCAAAACCTTCCCTTTTCCCATACCCCACAGCCTCTGGTAAACACCACTTTACTCTCTTTTTCTGTAAGTTTGGCTTTTTCAGATTCCACATATAAGTGATATCATACAGTATTTGTCTTTCTCTGTCTGACATTTCATTTAGTATAATATCCTTAAGGTCCATCCATGCTGTCACAAATGACAGAATTTCCTTCCTTCTCATGGCTGAATAATATTCCATTGTATACATGTACCACAACTTCTTTATCCACTCACCCATTGATGGACACTTAGGTTGTCTCTATGTCTTGGCTATTATGAATAATGTTGCAATGAGCATGGCAGTACAACTATCTCTTCGATATCCTTTTTCACTTTTTTGGATAAATACCCAGAAGAGAGATTCCTGGATCATATATGGTAGTTCTATTTTTAATTTTTTTAAGAAACTTCATACTGTTTTCCACCATGAATGTACTAATTTACATTTCCACCAACAGTGCACAAGGGTTCCCTTTTCTCTACATCCTCACCAACACTTGTTATTTCTTGTCATTTTGATGATGCCATTCTAACAGAATACGGTTTCTCATTGTGGTTTTGATTTCCATTTCCATAATAAGTACTGATGTTGAGCACCTTTTTGGGTACCCTTTGGCCATCTGTATGTCTTCTTTAGGAAAATGTCTATGCAGTTCCTCTGCCTAGTTTTTAATTGGATTGTTTGGGTTTTTGCTATTGAGTTGCATGGGCTCTTTATATATTTTGGATATTAACCCCTTATCAGATATATGATTTGCAAATATTTTCACCCATTCCATTCATTGCCTTTTCATTTTGTTGATCGTTTCTTTTTCTGTGCAGAGACTTTTTCACTTGATGTAGTCCCACTTACCAATTCTTCCTTTTGTTGTTTGTGCTTTTGGTGTCATATCCAAAAAACCGTTCCCTCGTTAGGTAGTTTTAATTAGGTCCCATCACTCCCAGAAGTCACTCCCAAAAGGGCCCTGACTAATGTACAACCCATCACTGCATCGACCGTCAGGCCTAGCACAAAGAAGCCGATTAAAACCCAGCTGAAAAGGGCAAAGCACAGAAAAATGGTCTGAAGAAGAAAATGTCCAAATGAAGCACAACTTGTTGGGCCACCACCTGCTACTGCCATGCCCTGGACAGTTTTACTTGGGTCAGGTGGACCAGAGAACAGCACCAGCCCCGGGGAGTGCCCAATCTTCACATATCTTAAATGCCATCCTCCACTCGTCATGGGACAAGGCATTATCACTCACAAAGCCTACCATGACCAACTCAGGCTACCAAGCAGGTCTTCCTTTCTCTCTCTCCAAGTTTCAGAAACAAAAGAACCATGATAGGATATTCAATAGAGAATCTTTTTCCGTCAGCATCCATTCCAGGATCTATGACCTCCGGGCTCCCACACTGACCTACTTCTGGATGAGATGGCCTCCAGTGTACAACTCATCAGAGAAGCTTCTCCTGATAGCTGTTTTAAATAACAATCCTTACCACCTCCACCCCATCCTGGTATCCCTTCCAGGTACTTTTCTCTACCTTTAAGCATCATCTAACATGGTACCTATTTTTTATGTTCTGCCCTCCAAGCCAACTAGAATGTAAGTTCTAAGGGGTCAAAGACTCTCAGATTTGTTCCCTGTTCTATGCCCAACATCTAGGACAGTGCCTGACGCATGCTGTGTTTTCAATAAATATTTGTTGAATGAATGAATGAATGCACATGCAGTGATGTAAGACTAAGACCAAGTTAACAGAGAGAACAGACAGAGGAGCGATCCAACTTCCAGTCTACAGGAGGTGACGATGAGCAATAACTTGATATGCCCATCCTCAGGTGAGATAAAAGAAGGAATGGGACAAATGGGACTCATGAGGCATTCAGGTCCAAGCTAGTAGTACAGTTAGGCGAACAGCTATGGTTTTTGCCTACCTAGCACCCATTTACCCTTCTGACAATAACCTCTGACTTTCCTTTAGGTTCTGCCTGACCTACTTTTGGGGTGAGGATGTGACCTAACTTAGCCAATCAGCATACCCCACACCTTTGCTCATACCAATTGCTTTCTGTTTGGACACACGATCGAATTCAGGAAAGAAGAGTCAATCCCATGATATCTACCAAAACAAATGGGAAAAAGAAACTTCCTCTCCAAGGACATTGCTAGCAATTAAGACGATAAAGCCTGGAGCTGTCACCGTCACCACCTGGAGCCTAAGAATAAAGCCAACTCAGAAGAAAGCACCAAAGAGAGATGTCAAGAGACAGACTTGAGTCCCTCCCTGGATCCACCCACACCTGAAGGTACTGGGCATTTCAATAATGCCAGCCAATAAATTCTCCTTTTCTGGTAAACTATTTTGAATTGGGTTTCTGTCACATACAACTAAGAACATCCTGACCAGTACTAAAGAACAAGAGGGAAATACATTCTTGAGGTTCTTAAATACCTAGCTGAGAAGCCTAATGTCAGGCAAGGTGTTCCAGAAGGGCCATCCCATACCTTTTGGTGAAACTCATTGCCAGTCTTTTTGGTGAGCAGGATAGGGGCTGAGGAGAAGGTCATGATGCTAGTTTTTTATTATTTGTGTTTACCTTTTGGGAATTTATTCAACAGCTCTGTCTCAAGAGAGCATAATATGGTGAAAACATCACTGAACCAAGAGTCAGTTCTGGAATGGAAAGCCCACTAGTTAAGACGTTCTTAATCTTTGATGGGGTCAAAACCCCAGAAAAGTACACATGTGCACAAACACACAATTTTGCATAGAGTCTCATGGGTTTCACAACTCTAGAAGCCATTCTATATCTGTAACCTTTCTGCTCTACAGAAACTAGGACACTAGCTTCTGCTTGGACTCCTCTGGTGACAGGGAGCTCACTACTACCTTAAAAAGTAGCCCAACGTAATTGAACTGCTCTGGAAAAATTAATTCGTCTTCATATTGAACCAAGATCTGCACACTGTAACTTCTACCCATTGGCCTAAATTTTCCAGAGCAAAACAGAAAAAAAAATTTCTCTCCTGTGTGTAGCATCTCTTCATTTCTCTGAAGACTGTTTCTAACTTTTAAATGCAAATAATTTATGGGGAGAAATGCAGATGATGTGCCATGCAAATTATTTTACAGTGCATTGTTGTAAAGATATATTCTGCCACCTCACCCTAAATACGCCAAACACCCAAATGTAGACGCTAAATTCCAGACAGGCACCACTGCTATTAATCTGCATGGTCTAGGTTTTGCAAAGACAGGAATTACTGTATAAAAATATCTTGAAGGAAATAGCAAAGTTTTTTGGAAAGAGCACTTCACTGAGACTCAGAAGACTTGGGAGTAGTATCTATCTCCCATTCCAACTACCTGTGTATGCTTGGGCAAATCATTTAACCCCTCCCTCTGGGCCTGTTTCTCACCTGTAAAATGTGACAAAACCTACCTCACAGGGATGCAGTGAGAATCAAATGCTATCGTGTTCGTGAAACTTCTAGCCCAAGCCCGGCACAGAGCAAATTCTCACCACAGGACAGCTCCGGAGCTCAGCAAGCTCAGCGTCTCATTCGATGCGCTCGGCACTCTTGCACCAACGGGATTCCCCTTCCCAAGCGGAGTCTGCGCTCTGGGCTCGACTGAGGCTCCCTGGCCGCTCGCGCTTTTCTCTCCTTCTCCAAGATGGCGGCGGTCGGCGGCGCTGAGGCGGGATCCGAGCGAGCCTAGTGAAGGTAGCGGCGAGCGGAGCCCCCACGAGGCCGAGCTGGGCCCCCACCCCCAGGCGGCAGTGGCCCCGCCCCGCCACCACCCGCCGCCTCGGGCCGCGACACCGCCCTGAGGGCGCCCGGGGCCCGTCGCGGCCTAGCCCAGGGGCCGAGCCGGGGACTGGAGTAGCGGCCGCAGTCCGCCCCCGGGAAGGGGCTGGAGCGGGTCGAAGGAGGAAGGCGGGCGGGAGCTGTTCAAATGGGGAAGGCGGGAAAGTGCGGGCCGGGAGGGGGCGTGCGGCCGCCCCGGGGGCCCGCGGGCCGAGGCCGCCCCTCCCCCTGCCCGGCAGTCTCCGCCCTCGGGGGCGCCGGGAGCCGCCGGGACGCGGGAACCCGAGTGGGGCCGCCTGGCTCAGGACCCGGGACGCAGGGTCCCAGGGCTGTCAAGGAGCCAGGGGGCCGGGTGATGGGAGGGCCGGGGCCGCGGCTGGCAGGAGAGGATGCAAGGAGCTTTCCTCTTTTCCTCTTCGCACCTTCGCACAGCTTTATTGAACTAGCTGTTGCTGCAGAACTGCCGGGAGAATCCTGTTGGTTTGCCGTGGGGACCACAAAGACGGTGGTCCTTGGGGCTCTTTGTAGCAATAACCCGGTGTGATGTGTACTCTTTGCGTGCGACCCAGTTTGAACATACCTTCCGAGTAGGTTTTTCTCCATCCAGGCCCATTTCCCCCCAAAGCTGGTACTTGTAGATTTCACTTTATTTTCTGTGGGGCAGAAGAGAACCATTTATCTCCCTGCCTCCTGATGGCTGACTATATTCCCCCATAGCAGAATAAATAAAAAAAACTGAATCCAAACTAGAGCCCGTTGATTGGACAAGGCTTGTCAAAATTTGTACCGCTGGATTTTTGGGAATGTGTGTTGTCAGCCGCTCTGTGAGGTCGTCGTGGTTCCGCTCAATTGCACTACAGTGAGGATTCAGTCCCCATCCCAGGCTGTCGGGATCTCTGCAGTTCCCAGAGCTGGCAGGGGCTGTGAGTGCTGCATAGGTAGGTTCGCGGAGAAGGGAGTGGCAAGAATTCGGAGTCGCTGGGTTCTGAGATTGGAGGCGATCTCGACGAAAATGAGAAGACATCCCCTGCTCCTATCCTAGAAGTAACAACAACGACAACAATTCAGAAACTGGCAACAGCTGGATGTGCATCTTCCTTTTCCTGCCCTGGCAATTTGAGTTCCTGAAAGAAGTGCTGGAAGAAGAGAACACGGAATCTTGAGCAAGGCTGTCCTCCTGGACTGGACCTGGGTCTCAGGATTTTGCTTACTGCCCCGTTTCCGAGGTTTACTTTGTCTTTTTCAATACACACTTACATTTTGGGATGAAGAGGCTTGTTAGTGATTGCTGGGGCTCAGATGACCTCAAAAAATCACCTTCTGAAACTTTTTTTTTTCAGTATTTGTAATTTGGACCTTCAAAAGAACAAAGTACTGCGTCTGGTGATTTTCAGTTTTTCCCTGATTCCTTTGATAATTCTAAAAGCAAAGCCTGAACATCACGCATGTACTTACCTACAAGTGGAAGAGCAGCTCTGCCTCCTTTTTCATCTCCTGAAGAAAAGTCCCACAAGAGCCATTTGATAAGTTGCACCTTTCAAAAGTACACATTTTTTATGATGGCATATTTCTTACTTCCATAAACAGCTTTAAGTAATGAACTTTTACTTCTGTTGTCATTTTTTAGCCCACTGAGAGGAACATAATTGTAAAATTATCCCTGCCTCTTGAAGTTGACAACATTGGATTCTGTAAACTCCAAAATTTGTGGAATTCGGGAGAATGAGCTTTAACACCTGTTTTACACTTGCCAACATTTAATGTAATTATGGCTTCTGTTTTCTAATGTGAATATCAAACCTAATATTTTTCGTTTTCATTAATCCTGACAATCTGCTGCCTAACCCTGGACTCTGAATTTATCGTGGATAATATTCAAGACCTGGAAAGAATATCACAGGAGTCGTCTGATCTTATATAAATGTTGCCCTAACTCTGCCTTTCTTCCACACTGTTGCTTGAGACTTCTTTATCTGGTTTCATCTTTCTTCTATGAGTCAGCAACCAAAACTAACCTCTGGGCTGCAATAATATCCTGATTTTAAAGAACCCAGAAGTTCAGGGTCTATCAGTCTGCCCAGGCTGTGAGTGAGATAGTCCATTGTGTCTAAACTTAGTTTTTTAAGCTCTTGGCTGTCCCAGTTCTTTATTGAATTAGACTTGCCTTCAGGCCCTGTTCATTTTTTACTATGGGTTATTTAATCTTGTAAGTTATAAAGTGCTCTTCCATGTCTTTGTAAAAATTGAATAGTAGCGGGCCTAATTCTAATACATAATGCTGACAGCCAGCACGTTTTCTGTGCTGCCCTGTGCCTCTGAGGATCAGCTCCTAATTTTCTGTTCCCTTTTACAATTATTTCATCCACTGGCTGTTTTTCAAAGCAGTCAGTTATGAGACCATGAGCACTTTTTCACAGTCCAGTGACATCATTGTTTTCTTTCTCATACTGTCTTCAGAGGTCCTTAACTCCTATTCTGACTGTTCGTTGTTCAGCTCTGTTTTATGTTAGTTTTGATGTTACCAAAGGGAAGGCCTGGTTATAAGTCTCAGGACCTGCCTTTGCGTCATACAGAAGAGCATTTTGTTGTTGACAACAGATTGGTGGACACACTGATGATGTTGAATATTTAAGATTTTTTGCCCATTATTTCTCAAACGTTCTTTGCCAAACTCCATTTGTCATGAAAAACATTTAAGCTGAGGTCTCAAGATGTGGTATTTCTTGGCATTATCGGCCTATGAAGATTAATGGGATCCATATACTCTTCTAATAAGCTCACTACTTTAGTGCCAGTGAGTGGATGTACTATTTTTAAGTGAATGGATATAATTCCCTATGATGATCCCCCTCCCCTAACCCCTTGTGGAGTTACACCACTTGGGTGGACAGGGGATGACAGTAATTTCTATTTGAGAAAGTTTAATGCCTAATGCTGGAACATGAAAAACTGGCTATATTAAGTATCTTGCCTCCTCGTAGTTTCTACATGAGACCTGACCTCATATCACCTTCATTTCCTGTGAAAAGCCCTTTGAGTAAATAGTTCTCCAATTACCTGTAAAATAACCCAGTTCATTTCTTCACTCTTACCTTGACCAAGTTCATTCATTCCACTTCTTAGGGAAGTGGAGAAATGCTTTTTTATGTTTCTGAATCTGACTTGTAAATCATTCTTGGTAATACTTCTCTTTCTGTTTTCAACTTAGGCATTATCTGTGCATTGTATCTTATCTGACTTGTGCAAATAGGCCTTTTTTCTTTTGGTTTATTTTAAATGTAACTCTTATGAAATTTTCCCTTGTTAATTCATCTTTTCTTTCCCATAAGTTACATACTTCACTATTACCCATACCTTCCTGAAGGGACTGGCAATGTCTCATTGAAGTGTCCTTCAGCATTTCTAAACCCCACTATAGTGGTGAAGGTAAAATAAAATTTAAGTAAATAACCAGTCAGATCAACTTTTAAGCGTTTCACTAACTGAATGAGGACATTTTCAATATATTTAGTATATAATTTTTAAATTTCCTGAAAAAACTTTTCCTGCGGGAATTGTGACATTGCCTGTCCTAAAATTATTTGAAGAACTTTACCTTCGAGTGCAGTTCATGGCTTGTCATCTTCAAAGTCAAAATGGACGTATAAACTTGAATGCCAAAAAAGTAATTTTAGGGCCTCCCTGCTGGCGCAGTGGTTGAGAGTCCGCCTGCCAATGCAGGGAACACGGGTTCATGCCCCGGTCCAGGAAGATTCCACATGCTGCGGAGCGGCTGGGCCCGTGAGCCATGGCCGCTGAGCCTGCACATCCGGAGCCTGTGCTCCACAACACCACAACAGGAGAGGCCACAACAGTGAGAGGCCCGCATACCGCAAAAAAAAAAAAAAAAAAAAAAAAAAAAAAAATTAACAAATTTAAGACAATATTTAGAGCATTTAAATTTTTGTAGTTCTTCAAATCAGTGAAAATCTTAATAATGATAAAAATTTCATCACCAGTGGACAGATGACAATTCCTCCTTATTTTCACCTATAGCCTTTAAGAAAGGCTTGATAGAGTTGAAAGCTGTTCTGTGGGCAACTAATATAAGAAGTGTGCCTACTTTTACACTTCTCTGATTTTGAGCAAATTCAGAGAGCCCAACAAAATGCATACCAAAAAAGTATGCTCTCAAGATCTTTAATATCACTATCATGTTCTCATCAGTTCTGTTTAAATTGCAATACAATAGATTTTAGCCTTTCCCCGATTCAAATGGTAGGATTTTGTGGTCTCGAATGCATGGTATAACCTGTCTTCCTCTGCATCCTGCTTTATCTGTGCATTTTGTAACCGTGATTGAACCTATCCCTCTGACTTAATGTCGGTTTTCACCCTGTCTCAGTGTTGTCAGACCTGTTGGCATGTCAGAAGTTCTCATTAATCTTGAAGTATTTTTTTATATAGGAGGTGTTTTATATACTTCCCCAAACAACAGCTTTAATTCATGAATCAAATCAAATTAAGCCTAATGCACTTCCTACAGCTTCATCCCTAGTATATTTACAAACAGAAAGAGGAGGTGACAAGACACTCCTTTATTCCTTGCTGCCCTTCCAGGCTGCCCTTGGATCACTACGCATTTCCATCTGGAAGGTTGCTTCTCCACAGTGATTTCGCATTACAGGAGGGTTTTCCTTCTTTGTTTCTCAGACCTGGTCCTGTAGACGGGAAGGAGCCTGGACACAGGGACCCATTCTCAAAGGCCCGGCAGGACCGCCATGGCTTATGATGACTCCGTGAAGAAAGAAGGTATGACCCCTTAACCTGAGAAGCATTCCAAAGGGGGTGTCCTCTTCAATCCTTGCAGCCCATGGACATAGAGACCAGGACTGGCCATCACAGCCTGGACTCCCAAGTGATGATCCAGAGCACTAGTAAAACTCCACGTCATCCCCAGACTGGGCCCATGGAAACGAAAACCAGGACAGGGTTCCAACACAAGAGTCTGAACCATAAGTCTCTGTAGTCTATTGGAGTGATCCCCTGCAGCACTCGTGGTCCTTGCCAGCTCCAGTGTGCAGGAGTCTGAGGATAGGAGTCACACAGTGGACACCCACAGAGCAGCACAGCACACGAATCCTTATTCTTTTCAGCCTTACCTCTGCAAGTCTGTGTCCACCTGCCAAATCACAACTAAGAAACCATGTCTAAGGATGCACCTTGGGCCTTTGCATAGCGTGGAAGCATTGTTTCTTCATGTTTGATTCCTGTATTTGCAGCCAAGTCATCAAGACATATTCTTGTCCCCTTGGATCTAGCCCTGTGTTCCAGTGGACTTACCAAATAACATGATTCTAATTTGGAAGTGAAGGGACTATTGCATTTCATATGTGGCGATTTGGTTGTGACTTACTTGACTTTCTCATTTCCTTTCCCAAATGAACCTGTGCTTCTCAGATTGCTTTGATGGTGATCACAGCTTTGAGGACATAGGGCTAGCTGCTGGCCGAAGCCAACGAGAAAAGAAACGTTCTTACAAAGATTTTTTAAGGGAAGAGGAAGAAATCGCTGCTCAGGTCAGGAATTCTTCCAAGAAGAAGTTGAAGGTAAATTCTAAACATTTGAATTAGGAAAGTTTTAAACTATTTCGTATCATGTTTCCTAGTATTTGAAGAAAGAGGTTTCTTTGAAAAACATTTAAAAAGAAAAATAAACATCATTCACATCTATTTTCACTATTTCCTGTGTTTTACTTTATTTTCCAAAGTCAGAAATCATCAGAAAACAACACTGGTTCCAAATTGCCTTTGCCTCATCATCTTATCCATTGCTCAATTCTTCTTCCTCTTCAATTCTAGGATAGTGAACTTTACTTCTTGGGGACGGACACGCACAAGAAAAAGAGGAAGCACTCCTCTGATGATTACTACTATGGAGGTAAGGATGGGAAGGGGCAACAGGCGGGAGAAACACATCACTGGTTCTTGGAGTCGGGGTAGGGGAAAGGGATCCAGATGTTGCTGACTCAGTGGCCTATTTAACAGGACAGTGGTTCTTGTTCTGAGTGCCGATAAACCAGTGTGAAGGAGGAGAGAGGTGGAGGGCTGGTATTTTGGAGGATTCAGCATAGAAGAACAGTCTTCATTTGTGATACACCAGGTACCAGGTTCCTTCTCCCCTCAATCATCCACTTATCTTGTGCCCATTGCTGTCTAGCATCCCTTTTGCCATATGTAGTCCTGGGCCCTCTGGCCTGCACCTGTGGTTACTTCTCAATCCAGCGCGTATCCACTCACAAGACCAGTTTTTCTTAGCTATATTGTGCACATAGCTGACAAGACTAACTCTTTCCTAGAATGGATTTGTCCTGAACACAGGAACAAATGATGCTTTGTCTTCAGTGTAATCTAAATTGTAACTACTCGTAATCCTGCAGCTATGGTCCATTCTTCTGGGTATGCTCTCTTTGGTTGCTTGTGAAGACTCAGTGAAGAAAAACAACTTGAGTGGCAAGAACTGTCTCCAGGGTCAGAGGCAGAATCTACCAAGCCAAGAAGCACATGAGCATCGTCTCTGAATGTTTGGAATCAGTTGAAGGGCCTCCCCGCCAATCATTCCTGTTAGCCTCTTCCTCATCTTAGTTGGATGTTTTTGGTGAGAGAGGAAACTTGCTGGAAGTTGCTTTGTCAAATGGACAATTACTTCTCTTGATTATTTCTAGATATTTCGTCTTTGGAGTCGTCACAGAAGAAAAAGAAAAAGTCTAGCCCGCAATCTACTGATACAGCTATGGACCTGTTGAAAGCGATCACTTCCCCTCTGGCAACAGGCACCAAGCCTTCCAAAAAGACAGGAGAAAAGTCCTCCAGTTCTTCAAGCCATTCAGAGAGTAAAAAGGAACACCACAGGAAGAAAGTCAGCGGAAGCAGTGGGGAGCTGTCCCTGGAGGATGGTGGTTCCCACAAATCCAAAAAAATGAAACCACTCTATGTGAACACAGAGACGCTGACCCTTCGTGAGCCTGATGGGTTAAAGATGAAACTTATTCTCTCACCAAAGGAGAAGGGAAGCAGCTCAGTTGATGAGGAGTCTTTTCAGTACCCCTCTCAACAAGCAACTGTGAAAAAATCCTCTAAGAAGTCAGCTCGGGATGAGCAAGGTGCTTTACTCCTAGGACATGAGTTACAGAGCTTTCTGAAAACAGCCCGGAAGAAGCACAAGTCATCCTCAGACTCACGTTCGTCTCCTGGCCCTGAAGGCTGTGGGTCTGATGCCTCCCAGTTCCCAGAATCCCACAGTGCTAACCTTGATCTTTCAGGGCTTGAACCTATTCTAGTAGAATCAGACTCCTCCTCTGGCGGGGAGCTAGAGGCAGGGGAGTTAGTGATCGATGATTCTTACCGGGAAATCAAGAAGAAAAAGAAGTCAAAGAAGAGCAAGAAGAAGAAGGACAAGGAGAAGCATAAAGAGAGGCGACACTCCAAGTCCAAGAGAAGTTCGGGACTTCCCGCTGCAGCAGTGGGAGAGGTCCCAGCGCCGCCCGGCCCTCCGCCCAGCATCCCGTACACTGGAGCAGCCGCCCCTCCTCCACCGCTTCCTGGCCTCCACACAGATGGGCACAGTGAGAAAAAAAAGAAGAGAGAGGAGAAGGACAAAGAGAGGGACAGAGGAGAAAAGGTAAGGCATTTTTTAAAGTATGATGCAGGGTAGGAGGTGAAGCAGGTTTTTCCTTGACAGTAGTAAGGGGACTTGGAATTAAGCAGATGAACCGCTGGGAATGTAGCAAGGTAAACCTGCTGGAATGATATAAAGTAGAAAATATTACCAATGGTACAAAAATAGGAGCGACCTTAATTATTCATGGGTTTTCTTGATAGAGTTGTTCTCCCACCGTGCCAAGCATAGGTTTAGAAATACAGAGGCTTATTCTAACTGGCCCTTAAAATTCACAGAAGGAGCCAAACCCAATTTCTTTCACTCAGCAGCGCTGTCTGGCTGAGGCAGCTGAGAGAGATAAAAACGTATTCATTCTGTGAGTTCATTGTGAAAAATAGATTTTCAAAATTAGAATGATGGAAAAAAAAATTAGAATGATGACCGATTAACAAAATAAGCTAACGGCTTCCCACGAACTGGTGTTGGCTACTTTCTGGTATTCTTTTTAGTGTCCAACGTGTGTGCTCTCACCATTTGAGTGCTTCCTGTGTGCCAAGCCCAGTGCTACCATAGGAGTTAAGAGGTGGAAAGAGGGGCAGGAGGACACAGCTCTTGACCTCAGTGAGCTCACTGTTGTTGAGGAGACGGGAATGAGAGACCAGCCGCCTTGGCTTGATTTTCTCACAACTCAAGAAATTTTCTAGCAGTTGTACTACAGTACAGGGGCTGATGACTGTGTCATTACAGGTTTCCTTTAAAAGATAAACTTTTTCCCCAGATTACCAAAGTAATATTTTATTTTTCTAGAAATTTAGAAATTCAGAATAGTAGAAAGAAAAAAAATAATAGTTTTGCCACCTAAGGACAACCATTTTCTTCCTTTGCTCTGCAAAGTTAAATGTCAGGTAAAACCTGAAAGAAAGGCAGCTAAGAAAGAGAAAAGCAAATATATTAAGAATATGGGATTGGCGATTTCATTTCAGTCTATAATTGAGTCACAAGTGATTTTCTCCACTAGTAGGAGTGCCTTTTAAGCAAGTATACAGATCAGAAAGAAAAAGCTGTATCTTGTTTTTTTTTTAACTGTACCTTCTGAGCTAAGAATCAGTGTGAGCATCAAGAACTGAACAGTCCAATACTAGGGTGGGTTTTATTCATTGTTTATTCCAAAATTGTTTCATGAAATAGTACATATGCTGTGTAAGAGTCTGTTTATTCCAAGAATTTCCATTCTAGTGATACATGATAATGCCGTAAACGAATCTTACAGTGCTAAATGTGAGGAGGGCAGGGTGCTCAGAGAAAGCTCTGAAGAAGAAAAAGGTTGTCAGCAGAAGGGAACACATGGAGGCAGAGAGAGGTTTAGGAAGCAACATAGCAAAACAGCTGAACTCTAGTCCTATGTTTCCAACTGTCTGATAAATATTTCTTCCTGGGTGCCTTGGCTACCTCAGAGCCATGTGTCACTAATGGAGCTCATCATCCAGACCCTTAAACATGCATCTCCTCCTCCATCTCCTTCTGTAGTCCGCATGTCCTACCAGTCAATCCAAACTAAAAACTATATGCTGATTATTTTTCTCAGTACTTCATTATGAAATTTTTCAAACAGAAAGTATTGAAAGAATTGTACATATGCCACCCATTGAGATTCTTCAGTTAACATTTTGCTGTTTGCTTTATCATCCATCCGTCCATCCATCAATCCATCTTATCTTTGTTAATGTATCTTAAAGTAAGTTGTAGGTATCACATACACACCCCTAAACACTTCAGCTTGCATATCATTAACTTCAGCTCAATACTTGTTTTCTGGGCTTTTTTTAGGTAAAATTCACATGTGGTAAAAAGCACAGATGTTAAGTATACCACCTGATGAGTTTTGATAAGTTCACACACCTGTGTGACCAAACCTCTATCAGGATACAGCTATTACCCTCATCACAGATACCCAGTGATGTTTCTCATACCCTTTCTCAGTCAATCCCCACCCCTAAAACCAACCACTGTTCTGATTTTTTTCCAACCTTATGGTTCACTTTTACATTTCCCTCTTCCCTGCCCACACCCTCCACTATTTCCACTCAGCTGTTGGGCCTGATACTCTTCCTCTTTAATAACTTCCACACCCTTATGCCCTCTATCACCACTGCCTCATCCCTCCCTCATCCCTCTCATTAAGTACATTACTACTTAATGTAGTAATAAATGGCCCCCTTTCCATTTCTTCCCCCATGCAAAATTCATCTTACTCTGATGCCAGAATGAACTTAAGGACCACTTTGATGATGACAGTTGTCTGTTCAACATCCTCAGAGCATCCTTACTGCCTTTATGTTAGACCCATAAGCTCCAGGAGGACCGGGATCATGTCTGTCTTGCTGTCTACTCTGTCCCTTGTACCTAACCCACAGTCTGGCCCATCGTAGAAAGTCAGTAAATACTTCTTGAATGAATAAGTATCAAAGTCCAAACCCTTGACCAAGCATTCATAATTGTGATTTAGCCCGAAACTTCCCTCTTCAGCCTTACCTCCTGTTAGTCTGCTTTGCGTGTACTGTGTGGGGACCATACTTGTTCCTTACCGTCTTAGCTCCACTCCTTGGATGGTATTTTGCAGTGACCTTCTTCCCCTTGTTTTTTCTTCTTCACATATTGAAGGCCTGCCTTCCCTTCAAAATGCAGTCAAATGCCACCTCCCCTAAGACATCCTGACTCTCCAGTTATAATTAACTTCTGAATTCCCATAACACCCTTGCTATGGGAAGTTACTGCACTTGTTGTCTTCCTTATATTGGATTCATCTTTGTATGTATTTGATTTCCCCTACTGAAGATTCCTTGAGGGCGTTTTAGTTCCTTAGGGACTCTCAGCCACCTTGATGTTATTACCTTCAACTCCTCGGTGTCCTTGGTAAGCATTTTGTGACACATGTCAAATGAATGAATATGTGGATGAAAACATAGCATCGAAAAGGTAGGTTGTAAGCAAATGGTAAAGAATCTTGAATGCCAAAGTAAGGGATTTGGCCATGGGCACTTTGGGGTTATGAGCAGAGTTTAAATATGCTGTAAATGATAATTTAAGAATAAAATGATGAAGCTATACCTGGTGACTTAGACCGAGGAGAGACTTGTGGCAGATCACCCAGGAGGTTATTATAGTCGGAGGTCAGTAATGAAAGCCTGATAGAAATAAAATTGAAGAGACAGATTCAAGAAAGACTCTGAAGAAAAAACTGACAAGATCTGGCAGCTGGGCTTGGCTCTGGGGAGCCAGAAACATAAATGAGTATATAAATGTCCCTTAAGGTTGTGAACCTGGGTGGCTTGCAAGATAAAATTGTAATCTCCTCAAGGGTAGGGACTTATTTATAATTCCCCCATGCAGCTAGCAGTTGCTAGTGAAAAGTGAATTTCAGTTTATAGCAAAAAATCTTACTATGAATCAGTATTTGACTGTGACTGTCCAAACCTGAAACCTGATACTTTGAATGTAATCATTTATTTAGCCAACAGATTATTTATGGGACATACACCATGGTTTGGTTTTTGTTTTTGTTTTTTTGCCGTACGCGGGCCTCTCACCGTTGTGGCCTCTCCTGTTGCGGAGCACAGGCTCCGGACGCGCAGGCTCAGCAGCCATGGCTCAGGGGCCCAGCCGCTCCACAGCGTGTGGGATCTTCCCGGACCAGGGCACGAACCCGTGTCCCCTGCATCGGCAGGCGGACTCTCAACCAGTGTGCCACCAGGGAAGCGCTACACCATGTTTTTTAAACTTGACCTGTGCATGAAAATTTCCATGGAGCTTTAAAAAAAAATCCTTTCCAAAGAAATAAAGAAATTTTTTAAATCCTGGGTTTTGTTTCAGTATAAAAAAAGAACTATCTGAGGGAATTCCCTGGCAGTCCAGTGGTTAGGACTCTGCGCTTCCACTGCAACGGGCACGGGTTCAATCCCTGGCTGGGGAACTAAGATCCTGCAATCCGAGCAGTGCGGCCAAAAAAAAAAATAGTATCTGAAAGTCCACCTAGAGATAGAAAGGAAGGTTTCAGGAATAGCATTCCCTCGGCCTGCAGTGAGCACACACAGAGAGCCCCCTGGTGGAAATGCAGGAGGCCTCTGTGTGCCCTTTCTACCCTAGAATCTGTGACCAAGACTGCAATGAAAATAGAGAAGCAAGAGAATGGCTGGTTTGGGAGAAGAAGAAAAGTTAGATTTAGATTCCAAGATACAAGCATCTAGAGATGCAGCATAGCTAAGTGGTTAAGAGCGTGGCTATGGAGCCAGACCCCTTGGGCTGCATTCCTGGCTCTGCCACTTCGAAGCTATGCGATGTTGGACAAGTTGCATGACTTCTCCATCTACAAGTGGGGATGATGATAGACCTACCTGGTAGGGTTGTTAAGGGTTCAGTGAGGTAATACATGGGAAGGTGTTCAGGGCCTCGGTGTGCCAAGGCCCTCTGGGGCGCCACAGCAGACTCACAGTTGCACCACTAGATTTTTTCAGCATTAATGTTTCAGAAAAAACAGTCATACTTGCCATCTGTCAGGTACCTCATGAACTACTAGCGCAAAGTAATTCACAGTTTCAACGTCTTTTTATGTTCCATTCCTTTCAGTGATTGCTGTGATAAAAAGCACGTACCACGTGAAGACCCACACAGGAACCATGAACCAACAAAGTTTGGGAACCTTGGCTTTGCACAGTGTTGGCACATTAGCTAAATAACATTCAATACATGTTAGTTGTTACAGTCATCATCTCAGTAGACTTTCCAGGGAGCAGTGGAAATGCGAGACCTAGAGTTCAGTGGACCACCTGAAACCAGGGTTGAAAGAGGGGCCGTGGTGCTGGAGGAGACACTGAGAGGGCTTAGCATCGCAGAGGGAGGAAGACAGTTTCAAGAACAGATTGGTCTCATGCTTGAGAAGACAGGAGTTCAGGTGTAGTGGGGAGAATGGAAGCCAGGCTGGCAGAGTTCACAGGAGAGTGAGAAGCGAAGGCAGCAGTGGGGCACTCTTCCTGGAGAATTTTGACTGATACAAAGAAGGGAGATTGGACTCTCTCCCCTGTGAATGGTGACGCTTTCAGTGTGGAGTTTCATTTAGGGAGTTTTTTTTTAGCTTTTCTGTTTGCCTGTTTGTTTCTTTGTTGTTGAATCCTGCTTTCCAGGAGGAGAGAGAAATCATATGGTGATACCTTGATGATCGTTTCCGCTTTAAGACCATCCCGTTGGAGTGGGGAGCTTTTGGTTTATGTTGGAGGAGCAGGATATGGTAACATTTCAGAAATACCTTACTTTTGGTTTTACTAAATCAGTAAAAGCCCATTCACTTCCACTCAAACTAAAATCTGTGACGTTGCCACTTCAGAGGAATGCCTTCACTTACCTGTATGTTTCCAGAATGTTCTCATTTCCTCTAAGCAAATGAAGCCTGGCCCAGTGGCCTAGTGCCTGACACACTCAGACATTGCTGTTGATCTACTTAATAAACTAAATTCTGAGAGATAGGGCTTCCCTGGTGGCTCAGTGGTTGAGAGTCTGCCTGCTAATGCAGGGGACATGGATTCAAGCCCTGGTCTGGGAGGATCCCACATGCCGCGGAGCAGCTGGGCCCGTGAGCCACAACTGCTGAGCCTGCGCGTCTGGAGCCTGTGCTCCTCAACAAGAGAGGCCGCGATAGTGAGAGGCCCGCGCACCGCGATGAAGAGTGGCCCCTGCTCGCTGCAACTAGAGAAAGCCCTCGCACAGAAACGAAGACCCAACGCAGCCAAAATAAATAAATTAAAAAAAAAAAAAGTTAAATTCTGAGAGATAACTAGACTTGTCATGGTGTTACATAAATTCTCCCTCTGTTAAGACTGACACTGAGTAACAGTAGCGATAAGTGGTACAAATCAGGAGGTACCATCTCTGAGAGCCTGCTATGTGCCAGGCTCTCTGAGGCATTTTTGCACACATAGGGGTCTTGACTGACAGGTATTGTTAGTCCCCTTTCACAGAGGAGGAAGCTGAGAAGAAAAGACATGGAGCCAGAATTTTAATGGAGGTTCTTTAACCCCAAGGCTGTACTCTTTCCACTGTAGCACATGCCTTTCTAAAACTTAAGAGACGGTTACCCGGTGCCACAAGCAATCTTTGACAAAGCTAAAAGTAGGTTCTAGGGTAAGGGAGACTGACATGGTGCACTGGTGTCTGAGATTTGTCCTATGGAAGCATACAGATGTTGAAATGAAGGGGCGGAAAGCTTGGACTCGAGTTCAGCAGACTTGGTTCTTGTTCTTGTTGCTACTTACTAGCCTTGTTCTCTTGAGATTGCTTCCTCGCTTCTCTGCTCACTTGTGAAATGGGGTTATTTAGATTAAATTAGGTGTACACATAGCACGCTTGGCACACACAGGGCAGGGCTCAGTCAGTAGCTGCTGTTAACAACGACTGTTGCTTTCATCCCACATTCTTCGGAAATATAAAATATACTTGAAAACATCTTTTTAAAAGTTTTTTTTCAAGCACTCATTTCACATATTCGACTAAGCAAAAGGGCTCTTGTTTATGTTTTCTTTTGCTTTTTAATATTAACATCCACCTTTTAGGAAGCAAACTCTGTAGCTGTCACCTATTTGGAAAGCAGTTAAGAACCAGAACGAAAACAGGGTCTCTAAGGACCAAAAGCAGATGTTATAGAGCAAGTTTCCTACAGCTCCTTGGAGCACGTCGTGGGCACTGGGGAAAGGAACATCAGCTGGAGAGGAGTCAGGGGACCATTCTGACCCCGTTGTTTTCTTCGTAGAACTTCACCTACGAGGGTGTTGTGAAAAGCAGACGAGGTAACACAAATGAATGTGCGTACTGGCCTTTTCACACACAATTCTGAGACTTTGTTATGCATTCAGTACATATTTATTCTGCACTTACATTGTGCCAGGCACTGAATCAGGTACAGTGTTAGCTCTCAAAGAGCTCCGTGTGTAGTAAGGGGTTGGAAAGCATTCAGAGTGTTGAACCTCAGCAGAGGTGGGTGCAGAGTGCCAGGGAAAGCCTGTGGGTGTCCAAGAAGCTTTCAGGGGGAGGCAGCCCTGAACTGAAACTTAAGGCCAAATAGGTATTCCAGTCAGGGAGTGGAAATGCATGTGAAGGCCCAAGAGGGCATAGGATGTTCAGAGAACCACAGGAGGTCCAACCAGCAGGTTAAAAGTAACCATGTGGAAGGCAGGAAGGGGGCTTTAGTAAATTACAGTAATAATAAGAGCTATACTTACTGAGTTGTTCGTATGTTCTAAGCACTGCACTACGTTTTTTATCTATGGTGTATTGGTGAATTTTCACAGGAACCCAATGAGATGTAGGTATTACCCTGTCCATTTCACAGAAATAAGCTCAAAGTGAAATAACCTGCCCCAGGATGCACACCTGTTTAGTGGCAGCACAGGAATTTGAACCCAGATTTTTCTGATTACAGGACCCAGAAAGAATGTTTAATTTATATTCAGTGGTGTATTATGAGAGAGAGCAGAAATAGATTCCCATTCAGAATGGTTAAAATAAAAGCTTTGGTGTGAAAACTTTACTGCTCTGTCACCCTTTCCTTTAGCCAGATCGCATTTAGGGATCTGAGTCAAGTTAGTTCAGAGGAGCATCAGATGGTGGCCCTGCCACTCGCTGGGTAAATGACTCTGGATCTGTTTCTCATCTTTAAAATGGCAGGAATGACGGAACTTACCTCGTAGGGTTGCTGGGCGGGTTAAATGAGTTTCTATAGGTAAAGCCTTGGTAACAGTGTCTCCTACACAGTATTAACATCAATGAAGAGATTGGGTTCCTGTCATCAGCAGAAGAAAGCCAAGTTTTATTTTGAAGATTCATAAATGATGTTTTGCCTTAATTCCCAGATGTTTTATCCTTTAAAATAGGTTTTTAAACTAAAATAGGTTCTTAAACCTAAGCTATAGGTTCATAGATGGGCTTGAAGAGGGATTTCTATCAGTTTCTCAAGAGAATTCAGTGTGACTGCTTTAAACAGGGCATTAAGAAATTGCTCTTAGGGCTTCCATGGTGGTGCAGTGGTTGAGAGTCCGCCTGCCGATACGGGGGACATGGGTTCGTGCCCCGATCCGGGAGGATCCCATATGCCATGGAGCGGCTAGGCCCGTGAGCCATGGCCGCTGAGCCTGAGCGTCCGGAGCCTGTGCTCCGCAGCGTGAGAGGCCACAACAGTGAGAGGCCCGCGTACCGCAAAAAAAAAAAAAAAAAAAGTTGCTCTTAGAAGGTCTTGATATTGTGACACGTATCCTCAAACATTTAAAAAGAAGTTCTGGCTGTAAAAATTACAACTTCGTGAGTCACACTTAAGTGGATTTGTTGCTAGTTATTTGCTGCTAGTAATAAAGTATCCAAGTTTTTAAAATATTAACATTTTGTTAAAGGAGAGTCCATGTTATTCCAGATGTAACTACTGTGATTCACTTGCCACACTGTTTTCTTGCACTAGAAAGTCTAGGGTGCAGTTACTAGCCTTGCATTTAGAGTCACTTGGAAATATTTTGATGTCTCGAGATCATTATTTGTGTTATTTCTAACTATTAATGTAGAAAGATGTCTGTTCCCTGGAAAAAATTTAACCCTTAAGTTCGAATTCCAAACTTTGGATCCACAGGCCTGAGTTGCATCTTAGAGCACAATGGTTAGGTTCTGAGGTCAGCACATAAGGTGAAAATTGTCAGAGTTTCCCTTGAAAATCCCTTAGGAAGGCTCCACGATGAAGGCCAGCAGTTGCTCAGTCCAACAGAATGTCAGCCCAGTGCACCTGGATTTTACTCTCTTCGCCAGGTGAAGTCATTGGTATATGTTAAAGAGCCATAATTTTATTTTTTAAACTATGTCAGCTCCAAACATCAGAATTACACTTGGGTAGCGAGTTACACACGCTGAGGGAGACATACAGGAACTGCCTGGGGAAAGCAGATCTCATGCTGTCACACACACTCCAAGGAATGGGTTCTTAGAGCAGAATCACACAGACTAATCAATCCATATCTCCCTCTCTCCGTCTCTCTCTCATAGCCAAACAGAACTTATATGAACTCATGCCTTTCTTTGTAATGCAACCTCATTTTATCTTGGGCCCAGTAAAGGGGGATTTGAAAGGATTGGATCACTTAGAGCATTTGGGGATGTGAGGCTGCTACTAAATTAATAAAGGCGATGCAGCACCCAGAGCTCACTTGCGTGGCATCTGAACATGACTAACTTTACCAGAAGAACGCTAAAAATAGGACCTTTACTACTGAAACGAAAGTTTAAAGTAAAGGCCTTGCTGCTATTTTCTTTGTCTGATTTAGGTCAGAAGATTTCACTCTATCCTCCCTCACCAGAATTTCTATTTTTAAAAAATCTTGTATTAGCTTTTTGGATGCTACAACTTCTATTTTGAAAAATACAGAGGGAATAGAAAGGAACTTTCCTATTGTGGCATAGCAAACTACCACAAATCTAGCAGTTCAAAACAATATCCATCTAGTAGCTCACAATTCTGTAGATCAGAAGTCCAGACAGGGCTCCACTGGGTTCTCTGCTCCATCTCTCACAGGACTGAATCCAGGTGTTGGCTAGAACTGGGTTCTTAGCTGAGGCTGGAGGTCCTCTTCCAGGTTGTTGACAGCATTCAGGCCCTTGCAATTGTAAAACTCATGGCAACTTGTTGTCTTCAAGTTCAAGGCCAACAACAGGAGAGAGTCTCCTGTTGGGTCTCACCTCTTTTAAGGGCTCACTGGATACGGTCAGGCCCACTCAGGATAACCTCCCTTTGGATTCACTCAGATTCAGCTCACTTAGGGACGTTAATTACATCTGCAAATTCCCTTCTGCCATATAACATAACATGATCACGGGAGCACCAGTCCTGCCCACAGTCAAGGGGAGGGCATTTTACGGGGTGTGTCCACCAGGAGGCTGAAATCCTGGGCGCCATCTTGGAATTCTGCCTACCGCAGAAATAACATGACTGAGTACCTACTGAAGTGCCAAACGCTGATTAATTCCCACCTCTGGGAATGGTATTAACCAAGTTTTACTGACAGGGAAACTAAAGCTCAGGGAAATGAAGCAGTTTGTGTTAACTAGTAAATAGTATGGTCAGGATTCTAACCTAGCTCTGTCGGCCTCCAAAGGCCAGGCTCTTTCCATTTTTTCACATTATCTCTGATAAATCCTGTCACTTCTCCCTCCCTTTCAATTTATCTGCCTTTCTCCAACCCCACTGTCTTGACTGTAGGCCTTCATCATCCCTCTCGGGCACTCCTGCAGCAGCCCCCCAATCCCCATCGGGCTTCCTGCTTCCGCTGTTGCTCTGCTCCAGTCCATTCTCCATGGTCCTAACGTGCAACCTGACCATGTGACTTCTTGCTTAAAATACTTGCATTACTTCTTTCCAATGGAGTCCATACTCTTTAATACAGGTTACAAGGCATCCGTCTCTAAGCACTCTGTGCTTCTCTGAGATCATCTCCTACTTCTCTCTCTCATGAGTGTCACCACTCTAAGAGCCTAGAACACCCGTAACCACTCTTCACCTGGCTAATCCCACCCAGCTTTCCAATGTACGTTTAACGTCACTTCCTCCAGAGGCTTTCTTCGATTGCCTGATTTGTGAGGTGCTCCTCATACATGTTCCTGTAACACCCAGTAGTTTCCCTATAATATTGTCGCATTTTATTATGACATATTTATCTGTCTTTTCTGTTAGGTTATGTGTCTGGTTCTTGGCTGTATTCCCAATGTCTGGCACATAGTGGATGCTCAGTAAATATTTATTAAGAAATGAATGGCAGAATACTTTGGTAGGTTACTTCTTTTCTCTTTCCTTTGCAGTCTCCTTCTTTTTAGTCTCTGTTTTTCCTTCTTTGCCATTTAAATACTTTTAATATCACATGTCAGGGGACTTCCCTGGTGGTCCAGTGGCTAAGACTCTGCATTTCTAATGCAGGGGGTCCAGGTTTGATCCCTGCTAAGGGAACTAGATCCCCGGTCAGGGAACTAGATCCCCACATGCCGCAGCTAAAGATCCTGCATGCCACCACTAAAAGATCCCACATGCCGCAACGAAGATCCCACACATGGCAGTGAAGATCCCGCGTGCTGCACCTAAGACCCGACACAGCCAAATAAGTAAATAAATAAATAACAAAATTCTGTTTTTAAATATCACATGTCAGAGAGCAATCCACTTCTCATGCGTTTTATTCAGGATCAGATAATTAGTATAAGGTGAAGCTAAAATGGTGAGAAAAAATGGTGGGCCTTCAAACTTTACATCTCATGTTTTCCACTATTTTATGCTGCTTGACTGCCTTAGAATAAGATCTGGGCTCCAAAAGCTCATCCTCTTAACTACTCACTGTACCCAGTACAGATACTCAATAAATGCTGGTATATTTTCTACATAATTGAATAAAGTCCTTTATAAGAGTTATGAGAGGAACCCCTTTCTTCACTGTGTGGATTTGGATCTAACATATTGGGTAAGAGTTGTGATTAATTTTGTAAAGGTAGGTTCAATTTTATGTTATAGCTGTAGATAGCCTTGTGGAATAGAGAGCATTGACTTTTCATAGTCTTATATCATGTTTGAGAAAACATTGTTAAAACTCCTTGCAGGTTTTATTTTATGGCCAAATGTCAGGCCTATGAATAAGCTGTTTTTAAAAGATTAGTCTAAAATTTTTGAAGCTAAATTTATAACAAACATGGCATAATTTTCATAGCCAAAGAAGTGCTATCTCATTCAAAGCAGTTTACTTTGGAAGACGTTTCAGGGTTGTTTCCATTCTTCAAAAATGGTTTCAGAATTCCTTTTGGAATTGAAGTCTGAGACATCACACAGCTTTTTTACTGTCATAAGTTTTGGCTAGTCTTTGGCCTTTGAGGATAGTTGTTTTATGAAAACAACATTAAGAACTAAGGTGAGGGCTTCCCTGGTGATGCAGTGGTTAAGAATCCACCTGCCAGTTCAGGGAACACGGGTTCAAGCCCTGTTCCAAGAAGATCCCACATGCCGTGGAGCAGCTAAGCCCGTGCGCCACAACTACTGAGCCTGCGCACTAGAGCCCGCGAGCCACAACTCCTGAGCCCACGTGCCACAACTACTGAAGCCTGCACGCCTTGAGCCCGTGCTCTGCAGCAAGAGAAGCCACCACAGTGAGAAGCCCGTGCACCGCAATGAAGAGTAGCCCTCACTCACCACAACTAGAGAAAGCCCGTGCGCAGCAACAAAGACCCAATGCAGCCAAAAATAAATAAATAAAATTTTTAAAAAAAAGAACTAAGGTGAATAAAGTGTGTGATCAGGCTTCATTTAAAAACAAGGTGCAACTCTGAAGTCACAAGACAGGACTGTGTTTGTTGGTTTGTTTTGGTTGTAAAATCAGATTCTTGAGGCAAACAGAAGTTTCCGGTAGCTTTTAAAGCACCAACCAACTGTTCATGTCATTATAAGTGCAGGACCAGAAAGGACTATCTTGGGAGGCGATGGAGGACTGATCATCATGTTTTGATACTTACAGATGAGGTTGTAAGGAAGCCAGACTGAAGACATCTCAGTTTATTAGATAATGGTTACAAAGGGATAATCTTTTCTTTTGAAAAGTAATTTTTTCTGTTACAACATATTTTTTTTCTTTGGCCCATAATGCATAGCCCTGGAGGTCAGGCTAGGCTGTAGCCATTCTCGTGTTATAACTGGCATAGCTGCAGGACCCAGGGAAGTCACTATTTTTCTAAGTTTCCTTTCTCATCCTCAAAATGAGAGATTTGAACAGGTGCTATCTAATGCACCTTTTCAGGTAGGAAAGCTCTTTTCTCCTGAGTCTATGGATAATTGTAAAATGGGATGCATAGTAATATATAGTATCTTTTGTTTTATATATCCCTCATTGAACTGGTTTTAAAAGCTCATTTTGTTTTTGTTTCTCAAAAATCATGCATTGCTTTTGGAATTGTCATAAGTGAAGAATAAACGTATTTCAGGTAGTACAAAGCAGTTTGTTGAAGTGAAAGAGGTTCATCTTACGTTAAGTACCAAAGAATTGTCTTCAGTTATTTACTTCTCACCTTGGACCACAAGAATGTGAATAATAAAATAACGATAAACTACAAGTGACAGTCAAAGCAGGATCAGGAAAATTTTAAGATTAGAAATCAAAACCAGAGGAACAATATGAACAAAATTTAGCTCTTGATTTTCTGGCCCCAAAGCAAAGGGAAATTATGTGGTTCTTATTTTCAAAGAAGATGAAAACTAGACACCCAAGGAGAGGTAAAGATTTTCTTAGCACTTAATTCTAACCGAAATATGTAACATTTGTAGAAAGGAGGAAGAGCGTTACAAATAATTATCAAGTAGCTGCAACAACCTGAAAAATCTAAAATTAATTTAGCATGTGGTTTTTACCTTCTAAAGTAAAACTGATACTCATCTCTGAGTCATAAGTAACATGGATTAAAAATTAATTATCGTGTTTAGGAAAGCTGGTTAGTAATTTAGCACTCTTGATGAAAAAGTGCAGGTATCTTTTTTGTTTTGTTCCCATAGATGCAAGGTTGCTCAACCTGTGTTCTAATTAAGTCTTACCCTGTTCTATTTTTATGTGGTACTAGCCAAAAAAGAAGAACATGTCGGCCTACCAGGTGTTCTGTAAGGAGTATCGTGTAACCATTGTGGCTGACCATCCAGGCATAGGTAAGAACATTTCTCATCTTTAGTGCTTTACTTTCCATCTGTGTCCCTGAAGCAGTGCAGTTAATCCAGTCAGCAGGCAAACTTATTCCCATAGTATGAAAAGAACACAAATCTCATTTCTTTCCTCAGTTGTGCAAGTCACTGTAGATTTTGTCTTAGTTCACCCCGTCCATAAAGCACAGTACATAAATACGCAGTTGTTTCTTTCCAAGGTTCTACAGTTGACCTTTTCCTTAAACTGCCCTCAGTATAGAGTCGGAGTGAGATGACATATTACATTGTTTATATTTGTCTCTATATGGAAGTTAGTGAGGTGAGAAGCACACTACACCTCAGGCCTTAGACAAGTCACGTACCCTCTGCACATCTCATTTGCCCAATGTGTGAACTAGCTTCCCAACCTGCTCACCAGGGTTGTTGTGAGGCACACTGAAGCACCGTGAAAGACACAGATGTGCTTTATAAAGCACGACCTCGCTCTACATGTGGAAGCACAGCATTACACGTCTGGCAGATCGCTTCCGAGCTGCTCTAGGGAAATTCTTCTTTGTCTCTGAGCTCTCAGAAATTCGGTAAAACTCTAACATCTCTTAATCAGTCAAATTCTCCATAACATATTTTCTCTAACTTAAGTAGATAAGCCCTGTTCCGTGGAATCAAATTAAAAGATACCAGAAAGATGCTTAAGGAATAAGTCCTTAGAGAGTAGACATGTGAGAATTTGAGCCTGTCTCACGGCCACCAAAACAGCCCCTTCCTTCCAGAAAAGAATCAAGGAAAGTGATGGGGTTTGGTTTGGTTTTCTGAAAGACTCTTGTGCTATTTAAATCTGATCTTCAAGACCCTTTTCCTAGTTTTTGCTCCTATCAGTCATCTGTTTTGTTTATGGTTAAACCTTTACTGTTTTGGGTTGTTTCTGTTTTTTATTTTTTTTTACTCTTTTATGCTAGATTTTGGGGAACTGAGCAAAAAACTGGCTGAGGTGTGGAAGCAATTGCCAGAGAAGGACAAACTGGTAAGTACAGTTTACAACGGACACATTTTTCATTGCTTTATGCCTTCCAAAATGTGTGATCCTCCGACACACCATCCCAAACAGTGGCAAATGGTTTAGCAGAGGGCAATAAAGTAGTTGGTGCCAGTTCACTCTACATGAGGATTTAGCTGCAGGGAGGCTGTCTTCTAACCTCATCTAATTTTTTCCCACCAACCTGACATTTGAGCCAAAAGATGATGTAACTTGGGCAATGAGTCGTGTTAAAAGAGAATCTAAAGTCAGAAACCTTGACCACAAACACCTACTAGTCAGCTGTGGTCTGAGAACTGAGGAAAGTGGTCCACCTGATAGTCACAGCAAATAATAAAAACATGGGACAATGTTTACTAGGTAAGTAGGTTCCAGGTCATCATCCTCATCAACCATTACCAAATAATAAACCTTCCTGTCAAAAAGCTAATAAGACAATGATAAATAGTCATATTTGAATCACAGTTACTTTCCAATTAGATGATATGAGGGTAGTCTAGGCATTAGAATTACCATCTTGCTTTTTTAAGGTACAGCTCATCTGGGTGAAAACAACATATATTTTTCACCCAGGTCAATTATCTTTAGTTTCTGTTTTCCATGTCATTGTTATCCTAGTATTGGTGTTTCCAACCGGCAGGTTAGAAGAAATATTTAAACCACATGGACATTAGGATGAGCCAGATGTTTCCTCTATGATTTTACATTTCAACCTTAGAGTGATCATAGAATCAATGCTGCAATGTGACCATTAGCACTGGGGGGTATTCGTGGTCCTCTGCTAAGATACTACTGTCACCGCTATCTGAAGGCTGTTCACTGACCCTCCAGCTTAAAAGTTAACATTAACCCTCTGTCTGCTCCCCTCCACTGTTCCCTTTCTTTTCTTCATTCTCCTCTTCCATGACTGCTTTCCCTTTTACTTTTTTGCCCTTTTAAATCTGTTTGCCCTGATCTGATTGCAGATTTGGAAACAAAAAGCTCAGTATCTGCAACACAAACAGAACAAAGCAGAAGCTACAACTGTGAAAAGAAAAGCATCCAGCTCAGAAGGTTCCATGAAAGTGAAAGGTAGTGACCACATCCCTCTCCTCTTTTCATTCTTTTCCCTAGAGCACTGTGAATTTTGCTTCCTCACTAAGAAATGGAGAGAAGAGCCTATATTAGAAGCAGATCTTGATATCCAGATATTATTACTAAATATTAAGGGTTGCCAAAAAAATTTAGAAAATGTTGTGGGTTTTTTTGCGGTACATGGGCCTCTCACTGTTGTGGCCTCTCCCGCTGCGGAGCACAGGCTCCGGGCGCGCAGGCTCAGCGGCCATGGCTCACGGGCCCAGCCGCTCCGCGGCATGTGGGATCTTCCCAGACCGGGGCACGAACCCGTGTCCCCTGCATCGGCAGGCGGACTCTCAACCACTGTGCCACCAGGGAAGCCCTAGAAAATGTTAAGTCAGAAGTCAGCAAGCTTTCCTGTAAAGGGCCAGAGAGTAAATATTTTATTTTTTTATTATTATTTAATTTTTTTTTAATTTATTCGGTTGCACTGGGTCTTAGTTGCAGCTCTTGGGCTCATTAGTTGCGGCATGCAAACTCTTAGTTGTGGCATGCATGTGGGATCTAGTTCCCTGACCAGGGATCGAACCTGGGACCCCTGCATGAGCTTGGAGTCTTAACTGCTGTGCCACCAGGGAAGTCCCTGAGAGTAAATATTTTGAGTCTGAGGGCCATATGCATTCTCTGTCACATATTCCTCTTTGTTTTTTCTACAACAACCATTTAAAAATCTAAAATCATTCTTAGCTCACAGGCCAATATAAAAACAAGTCATGAGCCAGATTTGGCCCACAGTCCATAATTTTGTTAATGCCTGGTAGAGCTCATAAAAAGGGAAAATCTGGAAGAATATTGGCAAGCTTTCTCTATTTTGTCTTTGTTCTCAGCTTCCTCTGCAGGAGTACTGTCACCCCAAAAGAAATCCCCACCCACCACCATGCTGTTACCCGCCTCGCCAGCCAAAGCCCCTGAGACAGAGCCCATCGACGTGGCTGCTCATCTCCAGCTGTTGGGAGAGTCCCTGAGCCTCATTGGACACCGCCTGCAGGAAACGGAGGTGAGGGCACTGCCAGCAGCATGACTCCAGTTGCTTATATAATTTGAATCCACTTACTCATTCCACATACATTCATTGAGCAACTACTGTATGCTGGGTTATGCCAGGTGCTCAGGATACAGTGATAGAGAAGAGAGATGGTAATAGAAACATCTAGAGATATGGAATCTACCTACTGGCTCTCAAAGTTTACACTAATACCGTCCTATTGAAACAATGGCACAAAAGGAAATTAGACTACCCTGTAACTTTTTTTCCCCCAGTTTTACAGAGATACAATTGACATATAATCCTGTAACTCATTTTTATTTTTAAAAAATGCAATGGGAAAAATGAGTACAAATCCCATGGAAGCTTTGATCATTATTATTTCTAAGAGAGTTTTTCTGTGCATTTCCAGCAAGGTTTTCAATAGACAGATTAGCTTGTACAGGGGATTAAGTGTTCCTCTACTGCTTTGAAAGTAGGTAGCAACTGGGAGATTGAGGTTCTCAAGCTCTTCATTTCTCTGCACTTGAATCATACAGTTCTATGTACCCTAAGGAGATCTGTGTCCTTTTAAGCTTCAATTTCAAAATCCCTTAACCTGCAAAGCTGTCATGTTCCATTTCTATTACCATATTCAATTTCTAATCATATTTCTCCCTGGCTAACTCAGTAAGTAGTGTAGTATTTCAGTTTTCCACTGGGTCCTAATAGGACATTTCAGCAAAGAAATCAGTCTGAATTACTAAAGCCATCTTTAAGCTGAGAAATCAGAGTAGGGATATAAAACTACTCACTTGCTTTTATGTGGAAGTTGGATTATCATTCAACAAATAAAATGCCAAAGGCCGCAAGAGATGAAGCTTTGTCTAAGTTCTTTGGCCAATTTCTCAAAATTTAGTAGGTGTCAAAACAGCTGCTTTCTTGTAGGCCCAGATACTTGAATGGATATAGATATTTCCAGAATAAAATATTCTGGGATCCTTATTTATTTTTCATATTTAGACATTCTTACATTTCCTAAAAAGTTAAAATTTTAAATGATTTGTGTTTTTCACCTTCCATATTCCAGATTTTCCCTGATGTTTCCATTGAGTTTAACAAATAGTTGTTGAGTACTTAGGCATTATTCCAAAAACTGGGGGGAGTAGAAATTATGATGATTTCGTATCCTCAGGAAACTTACAATCTAATTGGAAAGATAAAATAGATAAATAATTAGCAAATAAAACAAGCCAGCTTCTGTGAGCGGTTGCTGTGGGAGAGTTACATATACATATTGACCAGAAAAGGGAAAGAATGTTGCAGAATCTCTAGTCCCCTTTTTTTAACATAAGGAACAGTCTTATTACGATATAATTCACATACCATAAAGTTTACCCTTTTAAAATGTAGAATTTAGTGGCTTATAGTATATTCCCAGATTTGTGGCTCCATTACTACTGTCTATTCCAGATCATTTTCATTACCCCCGAAAGAGACCCCATATACATCAGCAGTAATTCCCCATTCCCCCTATACTCCACTTTTTCCCAGACTTTAATCATTTGTGTATATCTTCACAATTTTGCCATTTCCACATACCACTTTATACTGTTATTTACTTTGTATTTTTTTAATTTTAATTTTATTGGGGTATAGTTGATTTACAATGTTGTGTTAGTTTCAGGTGCACAGCAAAGTGATTCAGTTACACATAAATGTATATTCATTCTTTTTTAGATTCTTTTCTCATATAGGTTATCCCAGAATATTAAGTAGAGTTCCCTGTGCTATACAGTAGGTCCTTGTTGGTTATCTGTCATATATAGTAGTGTGTGTATGTTCATCCCAAGCTCCTGATTTATTTATATTTTTATTTAAATAAATTTATCCATGCTTTCACAATGATGTCCTCGATATCACAAGTGAGATACTCTAATCTTTTTTCTAATATATCTCAAAATGGATTTATATCAAATAATTAATGTTCACCTCTACGCCACCTGAAATTAGTAAACGTACTACACTTTAAGGAACACTAATTTATACAGTTTGCTCATTTAAAGACTGAATACCTGAAACCTAATGAAATTAAGTGACCGTTATTACAAGTTTACACAACTCGCTGTGACCGAGCACAGCTTGCCCCACTTCTCAGCCTGCTCTCATTCTGCGGCTTTGTGCCACCTGAAGCAGTTACAGTAGCGCTCGAGAGCAGAGAGTTAGGGGGTCAGGAGAGGCTCTGTGAAGGGGATGTGGAGTTCCAGCGGGACCTGGAAGGATAAGCAGGACTTGGTATCACGGAGCTGTTGGAGAGAGACATCGTAAACCAAGAGAACATCTGCTTCTCGGCCCTGGAGTTTTCTGCAGAGATGGGCCAAAAGAGACCCAGTGGGGCTCTAGACCCCCCATTCCCACTTCAACCAGATCTTTTAGCTGTTTTATATATTGGGGTTCCACTTAACGTTTTATTTCCAGAGGGGTTTATTGCTAAAATGATGAAAAACTAGAAGATCCAATGCATAGGGTAGAGGAAGGCTGAATATTAAGGGCATAGTCCAAACTACAGAGGGAAATGACTGCTCAGGAACTACTGGAATTTTTTGAGTAGGGAGGAATGATCAGAGCTCTCATTTGGTTTTCACTGAGAATATCTTCTATTTTAGATTGGGAGTGAAAAGTGACCAGAATTAGGGAAAAGTTATAACAATAATCTAGACTAGACATGACAAAGATTTGAATTTAACAAATATTTATTGAGAGCTTACTCTGTGCAGAACCCCAGTATTTATTGGAAGGATATAAAAATGAGTATGACTTGGTTCCTACTCTCAGGTTGCTTATTGGGAGAGTCGAACATAAAATATTAGCTATCATTAACTGTAGGGCAAAAGTATGGAATAATATTCCTAATTGCTGTCTTCCGTTGAATGCTCACTCAGGCAGCTTTGGTTCAGAGTGCTGTACATGGATCCTTTCCTTTAATTCACACTGCAACTTTGTGAAACAAAATTTGTGTTCCCTTATTTTAGAGAAGGAAAAACAGACTTAGGTTAAGGAACTTTCTCTAGAGTTTAGCCCATAAGTGCTGAAACAGAGCCTTGAGTTTGGTGGTATGACCTCAGGGTCCATGCTTTTAACCCTTTGCTGCCTGCCTTGGAAGTGGGGGGAGACATTGGACAAGGAGAATGAAGGGAAAGAAAAGTCAGCGGTGGCAAGGCCTTGAGACTGGGCAGATGTGTGAATGGTAGTGATTTTAGCAGAGGAAGGGATGCTAGGAGGAAGGGTAGGTTATTTCTCTTTACCGTATGTTGAGATTGAGAAATATCCAAAATGAAAGCCCTAGCAGGCAGCCAGAAAGGCAGTTTTGGAGATGAAGATGTTGGTAATAGTAGTAATCATTATTGATACTTTCTGATCACTTCCCAGGTGCGAGGCACCACCCCAGGTACTTGATGTCTGTTGTCTCACTTAACCCACTCCGTGCTACAGATGCTGTCAGTGCTGTGTTTTTCAGGCACAGTATAGAAAGCCGCTTGCCCCTCTCGGTGAGTGGGACATAGCCAGGTTCTCAGCCCTGCATCTCAAGCCCAGAGCTCATTCTCTGAAGGACGCTTCTGTGCTGCCTTCCTAGGTGACATATCCTCACAGTACTTCTGGTTGAAGCAGATTATACAAGAGCTGGGCAGCATTATTTGTAGCAAGCAATCTTATTTGCTATGTCTTTGAATCACAGAGATATAAACAATATGCATTTTATAAGTTAAATTTTAAAAAGAACAGAAAAGTGGTATCATCCACTATCAAAAAAGCCACATATGTGAAGTGTGTGTGTGTGTGTGTTAAATGTTAATGTGTAGAATTCTCATGGTTATCACATTTGAGCTATATTTGTGGAGTTCATAAGAAAAATACTTTTGCATACATGATCTCCACAAATCTTCCCAGCAGGTCTCCAGAATAGATGAGGCATTTTTTACGATTTTTCGATATAGGTTTTTTGGGGTTTTTTCCTACTGTTCCTAAGTGACTAACCTAAGGTCTCACAGAGGGTACAGTGGATTAGGAATATAGAAAGGAAACCTGGGAATGTATTCTTATCAAAGCAGAGACCTTCCATTTCTGCCACAAGTTTCATAGAACCACCCAGGACTTAAAGAACCATGCAAGGAACTCACCCAGAGCCTGGAGGGAGCCTCAGGAGTGTGAGTCAAGCTTCAGTCCTCTCCTGTCACGCTCTCCTTTTCAGGGCATGGTTGCTGTGTCCGGCAGTTTGTCAGTGCTTCTGGATTCCATCATCTGTGCGCTTGGCCCCTTGGCGTGTCTGACCACACAACTACCTGAGTTGAATGGCTGTCCCAAACAGGTCTTGGTGAGTTTCCTTGTTTCCTGGGATTTGGGGGGCCAGACCCCTTGGGAGCCAGAGAGGCCCTGCCTTAAAGAGCCCTGTGAAGCACAAGCCCATAGGCTTCCTGGATACAGCGTTGCCATAGGCTGTCGCCCCATGAACATGACACTGAGTGTTGAATGCCTGCCAGGCTTTCAGTGAAACAGCAAACACGCCGTTTCCTAAGATTTCTCTCCTTTGGAGGGAAGCGTTGTAGCCCTTAAGGTACTGCACCTCCTGTGTTGCCTATTTGCTCTTCCAGGGACAAAGGAAGTACAGGAGTCTCCTGCCTCTATTTTACTAGGGTTAACGGGAGAAGCCAGCAGAAAAGCTCCCAGCATAGCAGACAACTGCGTGACATCTTCTCTCTCCCTGTTTTCTCTAACTCTAGATTTTCTTTCTCATCTCTCTCCCTTGAATAAAGAAATATGTCTCAGGGAACTAAGGTAAAATACTCTTCAGCTGAACCTTTTTCCTTTGTTTTGCAGTCAAACACACTAGACAACATTGCTTACATCATGCCTGGACTGTGACAGCAAAGACTCCTGGGACAGAAACCTTATCCTGCCTGTTGCTGGCTTGTGTATATGTGACTGTTCCAGATCCCTTCACTGGCATCTGGGTGTAGGTTTTAAATTTTTATATATATGCATATATATATATATCTATATATATAATGTATAATATATACATAGGACTGTAACTACTTTGCTTTTAATAATTTTATGAAATGGCAAAGGTTTAGCCAAGAGGAAACCTTGGCGTGAATATGGGCTTGGGATTCTTCTACTGTGGTGGATAAATCTGCCTTAAAAATCAGTGTAACTTGGGGGCTGGGGGCTTGTTCTGGATGCCAAGTGCATCGCTTTAAGGTCAGCTAAAATGTGATTTTTTTCCAAACTCAGTTGTACCTCCAGACCCATCACTGACCATTTGCCTTACCAGTCTTACAGTCTGAAATGTAATGGGAAAGATTATGGGAAGATGTCAGTTAACTGAAAGTACAAAGCTTTTCAACTTGAAGTGACCTAGGTGGGAAGTGATAACATCGTTCCCATCTGAAAGTTATTGCGATGGCTTAAGTGAACTTAGTAGGGGGTTCATTCCAATTCCTGCTCTACCAGTGTCCATGTCGCAAAACTTATTGTAGTCATTGGTACCATTGGCAGCCTCAGCCGGAGCCAAGGAGATTTGTGAGCCCTGGAGAGGGTAAAGCTGTCAGTGCCACCAGTTGAATGGCCTGTATTGTGAGCTGACCCAGAGCATTTGGTCTGCAGAACTAAGAGCTGGTATCTTCCATTGGCCGCGTCAGCGTAGCTCACAGTTCTGCTGCTTAGCTGCTTGGCGGGTGTGGAAGGTGAGCTTTGCCCAGGCTGATTCCTGGGTTCATCTCATTGGCTCCCCTGCTGGGCAGATACACAGCGTTCTGCATTCCACACATAAGCGAATTGCGAAAAAAGTACTCTGTTCTCATGTAGGGTTATTTATGTGCGTGTGTGAATGTGTGTTTAATTATGTGTATTTAACTCTTAAAACTCTCTTAGATTTTAATTTATCCTGTAAATTTCTGTATATATAATTTAAAAACAAGAGCCTCCACCAGCAACAGCATGTGGAAGATACAGATTTGTCATTTCTGCCTCCCTTCCTTCCTCTGGTCTCCTCTGCAAACTCCAAATCATCTACACTTTAAGGTATCGTGCCTCAAAAAGGAATCATTATGTTGGGATTCTAGTTCTTTAAAAATGAATAATGTCAAGAAAGTAAATAAAAAGGAATGTTACCATTCCCAGCTGCCCTTATTTCCAAAGAACCAGGCTTTTGCTTCCCAGTTCCAAAGAAAACAGTTGAGCACTTCAGCATTGTTTTTAAATTCGGTTTGAGAGTCCCCGTCAAAACCAAGCTCTGAGGTGACTGCTTTCTTCCCTTGGCCTGGACAGAGCACTGCAGCATCAAAGTAGATCTTTGAGGACAGTGCCGCCAGCCTATTTAATTCTGCTGCATCCTATTTAATTCTTTCCTTTTTTCCCACCAGTGTGGTCACAGGGCTGTGTTTCTTAAAGGTATTCTGGCTGCTTAATGCCTTTCTCACCTCAGAGCAGTTTTGAAATTTAACTGGGAAACAGAAGGAAACAGGAATTCTTGGGAACCAAAATCACGAAGAGCAGAAATCCTGGTTTAATTTTGTGTGTTAGCACCTATCCCACGCCTCCTCTGTACCCATGTCAGTTTTCTGTTTGACACAGGGTATCAAGGAAGGGCCTCGGAGACGTGGATTAGTACGGAAAGAAGTCAGTCCTACCATTGTCATTTGTACACATTAATGAAGTCCTGACGAGGACCTGCTTTTTGTTTGTTTGTTTTCCTTTAAAATCCAAACCTATTGTATTTGTATTTAAAATTTGTACACATTTGTATAATAATCTGTTCCTTGTGGTATTTGGTACTATTAGAGGAAAAACTTTGGATTCAGACCTTCTTGCAATTTTTATATCATTGTTTTATTTTGTTTTTTAAATAAATTCTAGCTGTTTGATCCAAATCCCATTACAGTTGTATAAAGAAATAAAATTTTGTACTTATATTATTAAAAATCACATTTTTAATATTTGTAGTCCAGTGTCAGCTATCTTTTCCCTGTTGCTAACGAAAGTTGCTATGAAATTTTAAACCTGTCTTTCACACTATATCCTACCATAATTTTCTTTAAAAAAAAAATCCGTTTGGAATAGAGGTCAAGTTTCTGATCATAGCCATCTTCCTAACAAACATCTTGCTCTGTTTCTAGTAACTTTTACGTTGCGGACTCCCATCTTCTCTCTTGCAAACTGCAAAGCCAGTGGCTCTGATAAGCGTAGCTCTATTCATTGGCAAATGAAATTGTCTGTACATTACATTGTTGGCCTAACTCAAGAAATACCTATGAGTCTTGTATAAGAATCACATCCAAATCTTGTGCTAAACCATGTGTTTCAGTACTGTCCTTACTGAGTGATGTTGGATTGGATAGGTCACTTAATCTTTATGGGCATCTGCAGTCTAATCTGTAAAATAGTGTTAGTCACTTCCCTGTCTACAAGCCTTGAAGCCAGCCAGCCTGACATGAAGTTTAGTAGTTGTGAACATTCAATATATGAGATCAGACCTTTCAAAGTAAAAATTTCAATTCAAACACAAGGTTGTTAATAGTCATAAATAGCAAAATACTATGATTGGTTGAAAGGCTCACTTCTTATGGAGAGGCAGCAAAAAAGAGACAGCTATATTACTGAACGACTAGAGTGATTGGCATATTTTATCACACTTACTCCTCCCCAAGGCTTTATGAATATTATCCCCCTTTACAAATGAGACAGATGCAGAAAAGTACTTTTCCTGAGTTTATACAGCTACATAAATGGCAAAGCCAGAATAAACACACTGGTACAGTTGAGCCCAAAGCTGAGGCTCTCTTCAACCCCAGGCCACTTTCAAAGTTAAATTGTGTATGTAATTCATCAGAATCCTTCCCCATTATATGCAGTCCTGAGCAAATGTGATTGTAGGAAAACTGTCAGACCTTTTCATTGTTCAAACGTCCTTTTGTCCTAGCTGGATTTTACTATACAGACCTCACTTTTCTTGTCATCCTGCTGTCTTTAAGCTTTGGAGGCAAAGTATCTTGATTTTTTTGTCTAAAAGTACTTAAAGGATATAACTATGTTACATTTATGCAATATGTCAATTTTAAAGGACTTAAAACATTTTTATCCTTAGGAAGGCATTAGATTTTTTTTCTTTTTATTTTTAATATCTTTATTGGAGTATAATTGCTTTACAATGGTGCGTTAGTTTCTGCTTTATAACAAAGGGAATCAGCTATACATATACACATATCCCCATATCTCCTCTCTCTTGCGTCTGGCATTTTGATATTGATATTGCTAAAACACTTAAAAGGAAAAATTAAATTAAAACAGACTTTTTTACTAAATGAGTTTGTTCCTGTTAGGAAACACTTTGAACACATAGTTTTAATTAGTTCTGTACTACATTTAATGTTTGCAATTTACATTCCTATCTATTGACAAAATCCACACACTTCCATTTCTAATATAATAGCTAAATAGCTTTCTGTTTACATAGAGCTATGATTTCACTCCCTGTTTGGGGGTATATAGTTTCTTACCATGAAGCATAAAACTTATGGCTGTTTTATTCTTGGCAGAAAGCCAAGATCTGCCCATAATCACTTTAATCGATGCTTTTTTGCGGTATGTGGGCCTCTCACTGTTGTGGCCTCTCTCGTCGCGGAGCACAGGCTCCGGACGCGCAGGCTCAGCAGCCATGGCTCACGAGCCTAGCCGCTCCGCGGCGTGTGGGATCTTCCCGGACCCCCGTGTCCCCTGCATCGTCAGGCGGACTCTCAACCACTGCGCCACCAGGGAAGCCCTGCCCATAATCACTTTAAACCAGAGTGGTGCAAGAAGGCAAGAACTTCTGGTTAAATCACCACCCAACATGGGGATGTTAAAGGTTGTTAATGGAAGAATCCAATGGAAAATCATGCTAAATATATTCCATACAACCAAGCAATATGTTTAAATGAAGAAAAACATGGAAGGTACCTGACATGAAGATCATCTTAAGTGTACATCTCCCCTTATAGTCCAAATACCATTACAGAAAGGTAGATTGATTTAGATTTTCATGCGTTAGTCACTGTGCTGCACAACAGTGAGAGAAATGGACATAGCATCCCAGCCCTCAAAGAGCATCTAGACTACTGGGGGTATGGGCATGTATTAACAGGTCTCATGAGCATTATTAAAACACTTCAAAGCACAGAAGTACATGACGTCCATAAAGCTTTTATGTTGTACGGTAAAGATGTCAGCCCCTATGACTGCTCAGATTAACGGAAGTGATTAAGATCTAATTCACGTTTTCTATCGTCCTAAATTTCTGCAATTTACTAGCCTTTCAAATTTAAAATTCACAGATATGCCCAAAAAATACTGAAGCATCCTGCAGTAACCCAAACTACCAAAGCAGTGGTTATTGTATCTTTTGGAGTGCATGTCATTAGAAGCAAAAAAAAATAACCAATAGATCTAATATTGGTATCTAATGAGTAGATGACATAGCTGAAACACAGCACACGAGAAGGTTGAAGATATTAGAATTACAAAGCTGCGAAGAGCCTTTGAGATTCTTAATTCTTAGCTTGGGGTCCACTGCTGCACCTGAGGGACCCCAGAAACTCCCTGAGGTCAAATTGTATCTCTGCCTTTTTTCTTCAGAAAGGCTCCGCGGCTTTCTACACTTTCTCAAAGGAGCCAGTGACCTAAAAAAAGAAAGGTCCTTGACCTAATTCCAGAATCCAGAGAAAATGGAAGCCCACTGTTTGAATCACACAGTAAATGAATGGCTGAGATGGGTCCCAGGACCCACTCGTGACATCTGTGTGCTTTCTGCCACCCTGGGCCCTAGCCCGTCCCTAGCTGCAATTCACTGAGTTGGCTCTCAGTGTCAAGGTGTCGCAAAACCCTTGGCCCTTCCCTCCTATTTTGAGGTAACGGAATCTGGGCTGCAAAGAGGATACATTTTGCAGCCGGGAGACCTCGATCTCAAATAGGAAGAGTCTTCTCTGGGCAGGGAGACAACAGGCCAGAGAGGCTGTCAAACCCAGCAGTGGGTGTGTAGTCATAGTGAGGTCCTAGAGGCTAAAACTAAGAGCGAGAGCTGGAGTCTCAGCTTGCTGGGTAACCTTACCCAAGTCATTTCCCTGGTCTGAGACTGGGTTTTCTGGGTGTGTAGAGATCAAAGACAACGCCCCTAATCCTTAAAAAGACGTGAAGGATGTGGCTTAGACCCAAGCGCCCCAGGCCCGCAGCCGCCCGACGTCGTGCGTGACGTCCACCGACGCCGAGTACACCGCAGTGAAGTCATCGTCCTCCGCCTCGAGGCGCCGACCCTCCATGTCAGGGGCGGGGCCTGCGGCCGGCTCCAGACTCCCTCCGCCCCGCCCCAGCCGCGCCTCCTCGAGGACCGTCCGGCGCGTCACGTGACGGGTCCGGCGCTCGCGGTTGCTGTCAGCTGATTCCCCGGCTTGGTGGCAGTGGCAGTGGCAGCGGCAGCGGCAGCCGTGGCGATGGACTTTCTCCTGGGGAACCCGTTCAGCTCTCCAGTGGGACAGCGCATCGGTAAGTCCCCGGGGCCCGGCCCAACCCCAGCGCAGGGTTCCGCGCCCGGCACCGGCCCCCCGGCGCGCCTCCAGGTCCCCAGTTACACACCTGAGGGAGGCAGGGAGAGGAACGAGGCTGGAGTGTCTCTGCCTGACCTGGCCCCGCCCAGCCGCCCGCCTGCTTTGATTGACAAAAGCCGAGGTCCACTAAGAAGCCTCGGCTTGTGATGGATACCGACAGCAACCAATAGATAAAGAGAGAAGGCGGGTCCTGGCGGCCGCGACTCAGCCAATGTGCGGCTGCTGGGGTCGCTAATCAAGGGAGAAAGTTTGGGGGGTTAAAGGGACTGCGTGGTTTTGCAGTCCATGGGCCCCTCGAATGTTTCTCTCGTCGCCTACCCGGCGCAAGTCGCGCCGCCTGGGCCCTTGCCGTCTCATTCCTGTCTCACTCGGCGCTGCGGACACGGATACCTGAGAAGGGCTAGAAGTCCATTCTCCAGGACCAGGAGACAAGGGCTTGGCGGCTGGGTGGGCGTCTTGCTGGGAGGGGGACAGGGAGCCCTGCCTCCCCCGGGCCGGGGCTAGACGCTGAGGAACCCGCTCCATGAGGAAGCCAGGCCAAAGCTTCAGGACGTGCCGGCCTTGGCCGCCCTCACCAACCGGCATCAGATGGACCGCATGGAGTCGCAGACTCTGAGCTGGGAGTGATCTTAGAAACCACCTGATTCGGTCTCCCTCCTTTCTCAGTAGAGGGGATGGCCAAGCCCTGTGGCAGAGACTCAGGCTCACTCAGAGCCCAGATCTCCTGAATCTCTCGCCCCCTATTGACGGGAGACTTATTAGTTCTGTGACGTTGCCTCTGTAGGGAGGATTCCTCACCTGTGATTAGGGGATAATAATGATCCCTACGTCCGTGAGGTTGTTGTGTAGGTTAAACCCGTTAATAAATGTAAAGGACTTAGCGCCTGGCACGTGGCCGATGCTCTATAAAAGAAAGTGGTAATATTTATTACTGTTACTGAGACACTGCCAAGTGAGGGTCTGGAATTCCTGAAAATGGCTGGACAGCTGGTCTCATAGGCACTCATTTCTGCCCACCAACGCAGAGAGGACCCACAGGCCGTGGCCCAAACCGCTAACACTTCTCCAGGGCAGTCTGGGTGTGCCTCCTTGCATGAAGAAGCCCAGGGCAGTACTGTGAAACTCTCTCCAACTTTTTGACGGTTTTTAGCCTTAAGTTCAAACTGGGAAAATTGGATCTTTTAAGACAAGATATTCTTTCCATTCTTACTATCTTGGAAGCCAAACCTCGCTTAAGTCTGTTGACCCAGCTCTGTTGAAATCGCCCCCGTGGCCATTTGCGGCTCTTCTGAGGTTTTGTAATGAAATGTCTTCAAGAGGAGGCTGTCAGTAGAGAATTTACAACCAGGAAGCTCCTGGATGAGAGAGGGGAAGCTGTACCTCTCAGGGCCACCTCCCTGCCCCACCTACTACAGACACACACACACACACACACACACACACACACACACGCACAGGTGAGTCATTGTTTTGGAGCTGAAAAGAGAAGGCAGCTTGTCTCTCATCTTTATTTCTCTAGCTGCAGATACCACTGCTTTCATCACATGCCAAGTTTGAGAATTCCTACCCCTCCCCGCCCCAAAAAATTCTGGCTTTCACAGTCAGCCACATGTGTCTGAGCCTCTCTAGAAAAGCTCATCTGGACTCTGGGCTTTAGATGGTCAAAGAAAACAGTTTCTTTTCTTACTCTGAAAGGTTGCCTGTCTTGGGCAAGAGATAACTCAGTCCAAAGAGTTACTAACCCTTAATACCTTAGAGCACAGAGCAAGGATTACTGCAGGAACAGTCCTTACCCTGGGGCTCTTGTGACCCAGGGCTCTCATCAGAATCCCCTGGAAGACTTGTTAAAGCATCGAAGGCTGGGCCCCATCCCCAGAGTTCGTGACCCTATAGGTCTGAGATGGCCACTGGATTGGAGACCACACATTAAAACCCTCTGTTCTAGCCCATCCCCTTCATTTTATACAGGAGACTGAGGCCCAGAGAGGGGAGGTGGAGACTAGGACTCACCCAAGGACCCCAGTGAAGTGATAGGAAAGCTGAGATGAACTGCCCTGAGCCCCTGATATCTGAACCAAAGCTGAAGAAGCTCTAAAAGTAGGATTAAATGAAGAATGTCTGCCATTTGAGTTAATACCCTCAGTATTCCTTTTTTCTTTTCTTTTTTTGATAAAGAGACGGCAACAGCCCTGATTGGCTGTGATTACTATTACTAATGACCTAGTATTAGCTGCTTGCATTTCTGTAAACTGCAGGGGTGAAATAATCTCTTCTCAAGACTGCCAACTCCATCTCTCTGTTGAGAGTAGAGTCCTGTCCAGTTGGCAGCCCTGAGCACAGTGGGTCCTGACGGTGTTAATCAGGGGTGATTAACTCACAAAGTTACTCACAAAGTAACTCACAAAGGACTCAACTCACAAAGTCCCCAGCCACCCACCTACACCCTTTTGTGCTTGCTGCTCCCTCTGCCTGCTCCCAGTGCATCCTTCAAAGCCCCGGGCATCATCACCTCCTCCCTGAGGCTTTCTCTGACCCCTTCAGATCCAGCCATTGCTTTTGTGCCCTCCCATCACCCTAGCTCTGCAGGCTCCCTCACTGTCTGCCTTTGGGCTCTGAGCCTCTGCTCCTTCCTGGGTGGAATGGGGGTTATACCAGCATCCACCTCTCAGGATGGTTGTGAGAGTGAAGTGAGCTGCTCCGTGGACAGGTCCTGGCACATTGTCAGTGCTGGGGAAACATCATTGTCATTTTTATTATTTTCACCGTCATCACACTAATAAAGCACTGTCCCATTCTGTTAGTAGTTGTGCTTGTGTCTCCCCGGCTAGCCTGGGCTTCCTGAGGGCAGGTGCTGTACCTTACTGATCCAGACCCTTGGCTCTTAGCATGGTGCCTGGCGCATAGTAGGAGGAAAGAAAAGAGAAAAGGAAAGTAACAGTTTGTGAGCAAATGCCAGGTGCCACGCTGGTATCACGACCCTGTTGTCGAACCCAAGTTCGTGTGCCCAATGCACAGTGAGGCTAAACAAACCAAACAGTTTGGGGCAGTGAAAGGTTTATTGCAAGGGCTAAGCAAGGAGAATGGGCTGCTTGTGCTCCAAAGACCCAAACTCCCTGATGGTTTTCAGGGAGGAGTTTTTAAAGGCAAAATTGGCTGCGGGGTTGGGGGGAGTGCAGGGTCTGTAACTTTCCTCTGATTGGTTGGTGGGGAGGTGACACGATGGTGCTCCAGGAATCTCAGGCATCAACCTTCTGGTTCCCTCCACTCTGGGGTCTGCTTATGCAGACCTGAAGTCACCATCCTCCCCCTGGGTGGCACCCCCAGGTCCAGCAGAAGAACTCAGAGATTTGTATCAGATTGTTAAGTAAATCCCTCGAGGCGGAGCTGGGACTCTGCTTTATCGCTGCACCAGTGTTTCTTGACTGCCTTTCCTTTGTTTCTGCCTTCCCTCCCTTCCCTAATTAGTAACTGTTTGAATCTGCACTTTGGCACTCGGGGAGATTTAGGAGACTGAAGCCTTTCTCCCACAAACAAGAAATAAGGAAGGGAGGGAAGGGGGACACGGAAAAGCTTTTGTGCCCGGAAGGACCCCACAGGGTCCCGCTCAGTTTCAAAGCTCCCTTTTCTTTGATATTCGTAAGTCTTGAGGGGAACAGGTGTGGGACGAGAAAGGGAATAGTTTTGGATGGAGAGCTTAATCAGGAACTCGGCAGAGGACGTCGGTTTTAGGGGGACTCGGTTTCAACCCTGCAGGGTTTTGCTATTTTTTCCCATGTCACTAAAGGTAAGTCTGAAGGCAGGTGTCACTTCCCAAGGTTTCACAGCTCAGTAGAGTCTCTGGCTGCAAAGCCGAGGTCCTCTCTCGTACCCTCACCACACTGCCTCTGGCTGATCAACACCTGTTTGGAATATGCAGCATCCCAGCCCTCCAACATACAGTTATCGTTTGACCCACAGACTAGCTTTTCCGATTGCAGTGCACACCTGGACCTGTGCACATTTCCAGGTCACTCAGCTGTCCACTAAAGAAAAATATGCACAACCTAAAAGTTGAGAATTATGTTTCATCTGGAGACCTTACTGAGGATTACAGCCTGCGAGGCAGCCTCTCAGCTAGCTCTGAGGGACTGTTCCAAAGAGGTGAGGGAGGAGCCAGGATATACAGGAGTTTTTGCTGGGGGGAAAAAAAAAAGTAGTCAAACATAAAAAGATTACTGCTAATCACAAAAAACAGACATCTCAAGTTAATGATTTTAGCGCTTTCCTCTGTGTGGGAAGATGCAAGAGTCTGGGCTTATTGAAATCAGTCCTTTGACATGCATCTTCAGTATCTAGTGCCAATATCCTGTTTTTCTCCATCCTGAATTCCACTCAGGTGCACCTTGGGTGAGGGGAGGGTGCTGCAGTGGCCAGAGGCTTGATGGCCACAGCTGCCTTTGTTTACTGAAATGGCGGGTGACGTTTTTTGTCCGCACACCCTTATCTACCAGGAGAGCTTCCCGTTTCCCCAGCGGGCAGCAGCCTGGGGCTGAAAAGATCCCAGATAACTGAGTACTAGCTGGTGTGGACACAGCCCTCTTCTTCCAAGGATTTAAAAACCCTTCCCAGGTATTCTCTGAGGACAGCCCTTACTGGCTGTGTCTTATAGAGAGACGTCAGAAGGCAACCCAAGAGCCCCATATTCCACTTCAGGCTGTCGGCTCACCCCTGGCACTTTGAACTAGAGATGCAGGCGACTCAGGAGAGCAAGCTGCAAGCAGCAGAGACTATGAGCATGGGCAGTGCCTGGGGACCAGCCCCGGCCGCGGGTGCGGCAGAGCAAGATGGGCCAGGCGGAGAGCCCAGAGCCTAAGACTGAGTCCTGGGCTGGACGGGAGAGGTGAAAGGTCGGGGAGAGCCACGCTTAGTTCCACAAAGGCCAAGCCAGGGCGGCCACCGGGAGGCGTCATAGGTAAGAGACCATAGGCATTAGCAGGAAGAGAACACCTCGGGCCCTCGGGGCTGCCATTTTGGGAGTGATGAGTGGAAACCAAACTGGACACTCAAGCAAGGTTGTCAAGGGGACACCAGGCGGGGTGGCAGGAGACCTGGGTCCCCCTGCAGTTCCACTGCTGATTATGTCACACTCCTTCTCCCCTGCCTCCCTTACCTGTCACACAGAGGTGCCACCGTCCTCCCTCTGTTTCCCAGAGAATTGAACAACTGAGGGGACGATGGGGACAGGAAGGATTGATGCTGGAGGAAAGAAGCACACGGCTGGGCATTGCGGAGGGGCGATAGAACCGACTGCACAGGCTTAGAGGGCAGAGTGGCCGGTTACCAGAGGAGCTCAGTGCCAGCGCCTTTCACAGTGGGCCTGGCTGCCTTGTTTGGTGGTGAGCTCCCTGACCCTGGAGGTATGAAGGCAGAGGTTGGAGGGGAGGGAGGCTGTAAGGAGGATGCTGCATGGCTGGCAGAGTAGACTAGACCAGGATTTGCAGACTTTAAAGGGCCAGATAGTAAATATTTTAGATTTTATGGTCCATATGGCCTCTGCTGCAAACGGCTCAACTTTGCCCTCAGAGCACGACGGCAGACAGACAATAAGTCAATGAAAGGGCATGACTGTGTTCCAATCAAACTTTATTTATGGACGCTGAAATGTGAGTTTCATATAATTTTCACGGGTCATGAAATTTGTTCTTCTTTGGATTTTTTTCAACCATTTAAAAATGTAAAGACCATCCTTAGCTTGTGGGCCATGCAAAAGCAGACTGCATTTGGCACGTGGGTTTATAGTTTGCTGACCTCTTAGCCAGAGGCAGAATGGTTAAGTTCTTTGTTCTTCAAACTGGGGTCACAGAGCACCCCTGTCAGAGATGTTTGAGGATGCTCCAGCCCTGGACCCCCTGAGTCAGAATCTCTACCGCTTCCCACTCTGTGCCGTGGGGAGCCCTTGCATCTTGAAGCTCCAATACCTTGATCCATAAGTGCTGGCGCCAGGTTAGAACCCAGAATTTCTGTCTTAAGGATAACAGGGACTAATGTCTAGAAAGGGCTTTGTGTCAGCTAGCCGCATGGTACACAGTACCATCCAGGATGTGCTCCTGAGTCAGGCCAGGTGGTCTGAGTCCTGGTTTATCCTTCACCTGCTTTGTTACCTGGAGCAAGTTACTTAACCTCTCTGTTCTCCAATTCCCTGTCTAAAAAATGAGGATAATAATAGCACGTATCAGTTGGGATTGCTGCATTGCTGTGTTGGGAAATTGTAGTATTGTCACGTTGTGAAGCATTTGGCCCGGTGCCCTCCAGACTGTAATTGTCCGTAATTGTTAGCTGTTGTGATTTTTTACCCGGTATTATCATCATTGCTGGGATGTAGTCTAAGTTTGAGGCAGAGCCCAGGTGCCCACCCAGGGCCCTGGCTCCAGCACAGCCTCTGTCTGGTCTTGGTGTCACTGGGAATGAGCAGTCGCAGGCTGGGTGGCAGCCACAGCCACAGACAGGTCAGGTTTCAGGCTGCGGGGTGGAGCCGGTTCTCACTTGGGAATTAAAGCCTTTGCCTGACCCTACAGATGGAACTGGTGAATAGGTTTTGTTCCCTCCCTGAGCTCAAAGAAATAAGAGTAAAGTCCTGGAGTTCCGTCCTTCTGGTTTTAGAAAGAAACAAAAACCCTCAGTGTCTTCTAATTAGCTTGGGACCATCACCCCGTGAGAAGCAGGAGGATTCAGGACAAGTTAACTCTTTACCTTCTTACCAAGGAGGCCTCGGTCTAGGCTAGCACTCTCCAGACTTCTGCCCTTCGTGTACCACCTTTATGATATGTGTCTGCCCTTCATGTACCACCTTTAGTTTTATTTTCAGAGTGTTTTCCTTTTGTTCACTCACTTTTTAAATTTGACCTTATCCTGTGTGATTATATCCTGAAATCATGACTTTGATAAGCTAGTTTGTGTTTTTTCCCTTCTACTCGACATTCAAGTAAATAGGTAACTCTAAAAATGTCTTTACGTTTGCCCATGAGCGCACCTAGCATGTTCCCAGGTGGCACGTTTTGACCACAGGGACGTAAGCAGTCTGAATAGGGTCAGAGCTTAGACCCTGCATCAGAAGATGTGGGTTCAAGTGCCAGCTCCTCCCCTTCCCAGCCGCATCCCGCAGGCAAGTGACAGAACCTCCGCCCCCACGGAGGTGGGAAGCTTGACAACTGAGAAAGCACCAGAAAGTGCCACAGAGAGCCAAGCAGCTGTGCAAGACCCGTGGGGAGCACCTGGGCTTTGCTCCTGCAGGGGAGGTAGAGAAAGGAAGGAGGGAGGCAGGGGGGCGGGGGGGGGAGCCAGCGAGGCCACACAGGCTGAGACCAGGAGAACTGGAGGACAGACAGAGGTGTCCCCTGTTCCAGTGGAACTTGTTTGTATTGATGCAGGATAAACCCTTGGGGTGGTTGACTTCATGTATCAACTTGGCCAGGCCATGGTACCCAGATATTTAGCCAAACGTTAATCTAGACGTTTATATGAAGGTATTTTTTAGATGAAATGAACATTTAAGTCAGACTTTGAGAAAAGCAGATGACTGTCCGTAGTGTGTGTGTGTCTCATCCAATCTGTTGAATAGAAGAAAGACTGGCCTCCCAAGAAGAGGGAATTCTGCCAGCAGACGACCTTTGGACTTAAGCTGCATCTGTCCTCTGGGTCTTCAGCCTGCTGGTCTACCCGGCAGATTTTGAACTTCCCAAGCCTCCATAATAGCACAAGCAATTCCTTAAATCTCTTGATAGGTGCGTACATACCTACATACATACATTTGTCAGTAACATCTTTTACATTCGTGGGTTGGAGGAACAAAAAAAGAATGTCATATACACCTTGGCCAGCCCCTTCACGCCTCTACTTTCATGGCCTTGCTCCTTCTTACCTAGATAGTTTTTTAAAAGCCATCCTTCATCTAACTGAAATTTTCTTCAGTTAGGTACTATAGTTAGTTATATCAACTTTAAAATTGTGGGTTGCCAAAGTTATGCCTCTGTAAAGTATTTTAGAGTTCCTCCTGTGGCCTGTGGTTACAAAATGGCAGGGGAGAGGCAGCCAGGGCTTTGAGGAAGGATGGCTCAGCAGCTTAGGAGACTGATGGAACTTTCCATGCTAGGTCTGGAAAGAGCTATTCGTTTGGAAAATAGGCTTCAGGACAGTGCTGGCTGGGGAAAAATGAATGGCTTCTGCATGTATGTGATTTAAAAATCTATTTTATGGGAATGCTTGAAATTTTCACACAGTGATTTTTAGGTTGATATTTTTGTAGTTGGTAACGTTTGTTTTGGTGTTAGCTGTTGTGCTAGGTGGGATGCAAAGCACATGAAGTGCATTCTCTCATTTCCTCCTCACATAACGCTGGAAGGTGAGTGCTTTAGTTATCCCTATTTTGCAGGGGAGGAACGAGGGCACAGAGAGGTTAAGGAATTCACTCAGGGACACACAGCTAGTGAGTGCTCGAGTCAGGACTTGCACTGGGATTTGTCTGTGTCCAGATCCCACTCTCCTAACTTTCCCGCCTCATTGCTTCCCCTTAGAATTGAAAGGGACCTGGCGGGTTTCCTTTAGAGTGAAAATGTCTGGGTTCAGGGTCCATCTAGGATGAGTTTGTTCCTAATGGTTCTTTCTGTATTTCTCCACCCACCACCCCAACCTTCAGCATATTGGTTTCCTCCTCTTGCTAGACCCCACATAACAGAGAGCACAGGTGAAGGCACCCTCTGGTGCTGCCTCTGTTATCAGGAGAGGAAAAACTTCCCCAGGAGCCACTGGGAAGAAAATTCCACCCACACCTCAGTGGCCAGAACACAGGGCCTCTTCTGGCTGCAAGGGAGGCTAGAAAAGCTAAACAGTGTGGGCCAGTGGAGAGTGTCTTTCACAGCAACAAGCTCTGCAGGAGTCAGTTCCATGCAGTAGAGTCGATAAACATCCAATGTAGTCACAGGGTGAATTAACACAAATACCATATCCCACGTGGGCAGGTGAGTGGGTTCCCACACTGTTTCCAGGAGGACAGCACAGCTGGGCGGTATCCCAGGGGGATCAGTAGGAACGGTGAAGGCTCTAGAAGTCACTTCCAGAATGGAGTGGTCACAGGAACTGAGGATGGTAACGTGGAGGTCAGATGAAGGAGGCACACGGTACTTTTTAAAAACATTCGCAGGACTGCTGAGCTGAAGAAAGATTAGGATTTCTGCACAACCGCTACTAAGGGATCAATGAGGCCAAAGGGTGGGAGTACTTCATTTAAATTAAAGTGCTCTAAGGGCTTATGGTCATGGTGAATACGGCCTCATCCTTCATTCAGTCATTCATCAAGCACATCCTGCAGGTTTTTCACAGGCCCGGTCATCCTGTGTGGTGTAGAGAATTCAAGGACTCACAAGCTGTAACCTCCACCCTTGAGCTCACAGCCTAATGAGAGAGACGTAGAAACAAAGAAGTAAATGCTATAGGGTTATTGTAACACTAAGCAGAGCTTGTGGTTGTGGTGCGCGCAGAGTGCCGTTGGCCCAGCATGGAGGGGAAGGCCCTCTGGGGGTCAGGGCAGGCCCCGCAGGGAGCAGCGGGCAGAAGGCCCAGGCGATGGGAGGAGGAAGCGGGGAGAAGGCCGGTCTGCACGCCGTAGGCTGCCACCAGGCTTCGGGGTACCTCGGCTGCAAGTGACCGAGAGACAGGCGAGCCGGCCCCACGCGCTGGGCTTACTTGGCAAGAAGTCGGAAGGTCGGCAGTTCCAGGATTGGTCTCACAGATCCACGATGCATTGCAACGTCCAGGCTTTTTCTTTCTCTGTCCTGAATATGTTGGCTTCGTGTCCTGAGCGTGTCACCTCGGCCCGAGCTCCAGGCGCCGTGCTCCCATGCTGGCTCCCAGAAGAGAGGACAGAAGGAGACCGGGGGGTGGGGGGGTGGACAAGGCTCTCCCCTCCCTGACAAGGCCCCGCCGACACCCTGTACTCCCCAGGGATCCGGACTGGGTAGCTCACCCACTCCTGGACCGGGCTCTGGCAAAGGGGAGAGGGGTTGCTGCTTTGGGTGGGGAAGAGGAAGGAGCGGCTGGGGGGCAGGCTAGGGGGTGTCTGTGCCTGATTCCCTCTGTCTGGCTTTGAAGACTGGTCTGCCAAGCCATTGGCATCATTGCCTTTCTCCTCCGGCTGCCTTGCTCCCTCCTGACCCTCAGCCTCCCTTGGGCTCCTGGACCTTTCCCCGTCTCAGCACGGCCTTTTCTCCCTCCCTCAGGCCCTTCAGACTGACCCTCAGGCCCCTCGTCTCTGCTCTTCTTCCCGTCATCCCTGAGGTTTCATCACGGATTCACTCATTCAGCATGTGCTCTTCCTCTACCAGGAACATCCCTCCTCACCTTCCCCAGCCTGGCAGCTTGTGCTCTGTGCTCAGTTCAGTCGGCACCTCCTCACCGGAGCCTTCCCGGTTCCCCTGAGGTGCTGACCCCCTGCTCCCGGCTCCCACAGCGCCCCAGACTGACCTCAGTCACATCACCTGTCATTTTGCACTGAACACGCCTGTCCAGCTGTTCTCACTGACCGCTGTAGGGCCTCCCTAAGGGCAGGGGTTCTCTTCTCCCTCTTTGCCTCTCTAGCACCTGGCACAGTAGCTGCTCCGAGCGTGTCGTAGGATGGAGAATAGATGGGCGGGAAGAGGGCATCTAGGAGGCAGCTGGGGGGCAGATGGGATAAAGGGGCACTGGGCAAGGGATGGAGGCAGCTGGTGGGTGGGGGGAGTGGAGTCGAGCAAAAGGGTGGGTACTACTTACAGTAGATTCCAAACAGCATATCATTTCGTTCATAAATAGTTCAGCGTGTCTCTTAAGGGCATGGAATAGGATTCCCATGTAGGAACCAACAAACAAGCCATAATCACAGTACCATTACACACTTTAAAAAAAAATTATGCAGATGTGTTTTTTAAAGCCTGAAAACAGTAAAGACTAGAAGGAAATCTCCTCAGAGGTTCACCATCGTTCCTTTGAGTGACGTTAGTAGGTGGCCGTTACACTGGAAAGATGACATTCCATGAATGTGGACTAAAAACAAAACGGCTGTGGGCACCTTTGCAGGGGTGCCAGTCATGGGAAAAGGATCTTGAAAGAGGGCCCCCATGGGAGCTCTGGGTAGAGCTGACGCACCGTGTCACTGCTTTCTTGATCACGGTCAGCTAACTCCCATTCTATCCCTATCCCCCGGGTGGGTGAGCCCTGCCCTAGACCTGGTCATAGTTAAGGTGGGACTAGGGCTGCTATCGGCCTTGACCTTTAAGACAGTTCCTTACTATTTACAAACCATATTTCATTGAATCTAGAAAGAAAAATCTACCAACTGAGCTCTGACAGGTCATCGTTTGTAAGAAACATCCCAGTATCAGAGGGGCTCAAGAGTGGACAAGGGGGGAATTCCCTGGCGGTCCAGTGGTTAGGACTCCGTACTTTCATTACCGGGGCCCAGGTTCGATCCCTGGTCAGGCAACTAAGATCACGCAAGCCATGTGGCGTGGCCAAAAAAAAAAGAAGAGTGGACAAGGGAGCTTAGGGTCAGTGAAACATGAGGAATGTTCCCCGGGATGGGGTGGGGACGGGTGCTCAGCACTGAACTGGGGCGGCAAGGGGGTCTGGAGGCTCGGCCGCTCCTTCCGCAGACGTTGGCCGAACCTCTACCCTCCTTCCCACCAGAGGGTAGGCCCCGGTGAGACAGAGATGTCCCCGGAGCTCAGGGTCCAGCCGAGGCAGGCGGGGGCAGAGCAGAGGGAGAGCACACGGGTCCAGAGGCCCCCGGGCCCGTCTCTGCATCCCTGTACTCCACTGCCAGGTGTGGGCATCAGCTGTGCCCACACGTGGTGGCGGCTGTAGGGCAGTAACAAGAGGTCCACGCCGCGTCCTGCGCAGGCTGACATGCAGCGAAGGCCGGTCATTTGGTCGCTGTTGTCCACAGTGTTACTGCCGCAGTGCGGGATGAGGCCTGGCACGGTTTGCCCAGTTGGAGGTGACACTGCGGGGCTGACACTGGGGTAGGGCCTTAAAAGCCGTCCCCATCGGCTCGTCTGAATCTCAGCCCCTCTACTGTCTCAGTGCCTGCTCTTTTCTGTCGGGGCATTTTTGCCGTCTGTAATGTCACTTGTGGCCGCCCACCAGACTGTAGACTTCCCAAGGGCAGGACCTGGTTGGTTTTGCTCTCTGACGTCTCCCAGGGCCTACGTGACACATGCTGAGTATGTTCGAGAGGCACATAATCTAGTGGTTAAGGGTACGGATTTGGGAACCAGACCTCTTTGGGTTCAAACCTCTGCTCTGCAACGTACAAGCTGTGTGACCATGGGCAAGCCACTGGCCTCTCTGTGCCCCTCAGCGTACCCATCCTCTGCCTTAGGGGCTGTGGTGAGGGCCGGCGGAGCTGCTGTGAAGTGCAGAGCCCCGTGTTTGGTGTGTGGTGACAGCCCAGCGAGTCAGTGTGGTGGGCCGGTGGGGGGTGGTCTCGTCGTCACCTGTGAACCAGTGCCGGCCTGAAGGGGAGCCAGGCATCCCAGGCAGAAGCCCCAACGCCTGAAAGAACAAGGTCCGCAAAGGGAGGGAGAACAACACAGTGGGTCGGGGCTGAGCTCAGGCCCAGCTGTCCTTCTCAGCCCCTGAAAAGGTCCGGTTTTTGACCCTCAGGCAGTGGGGGGGTCATGGATGACATTTAGACAGAGAAAAGCACTGGTTGGATTTATGTTGGAAGAGGAGAGTGTGGAGGTGACGGTCCAGGTCTGGGTGGGAGACAGTGCCTGAGCCAGGGCCGTGGCCGTGATGATGGAGGCGTTGAGCAGCTGGAACCCTCAGCTGGAGCCCCGGTGAGTGAGCATGCAGGGTGGTGGGGAGAAGGCTCTAGGCTGTTGCCCTCGGGCTGACCTGGCAGGAGGTGGCCAGTGTGACTCACATCCACAGTGCTGACCACGGGTCCCCTGATTGCCGCAGAAATGGCTTCCTGCAAAGCAGGGCTTCCCCAGTGGCCGAGAGGGCAGGCTCGCCAGATACCCAGGGTGCCCCCGAGGATGCGCAGGCTGGCACCAGGGCCCCGGAGCTGGAGAGTGTCTGGTGGCCACTCTGCTGCTCTCGGTCCAAGTCACAGTCATGGGACTTAGCAGTGACCCGTCGCTGCCCTTTAGCTGACACCATACGTACATTGTCTGGCTGAAGAGTCCCAACACCTGTGAGGGAGGCAGTCAGTCTTCTCCTGGTTTCACAGATGAGGAAACCGAGACTCTGAGGCTCGGATCCTTGCGCGTGGTCTCCGAGTTCAGAGGTGGGGACAGGCTCATCCCACTCCAAAGCTGTGCCACCGCCCAGCCCAGCTGTGCGGGCACCAGCCCCACGTGGAGAGGACAGAGCAGACAGAAGGACGCCCGGGGACCCCATCCACCGCCCCCCAGCCCCCGACAACAGCAGGTGGTTTGCAGGGCCCAGCTTCCTCAGGAGCTGGGGACAAGGGCAGGGCCTCTGAAGGTTACTGCCAACAGCCCAGAGCTGGACAAGTCAGCGGGCTGTCTTTTAGAACTGGTAACCATTGTCAGTGTTTTTATCCCCCCTTCTTAAAATAGCCAGCTGAGTTACTTTTGTGGTTAAAACCAAAAATAGAACACATATCCCCAGATTCCTGTGGGTTTAAATTTCTGCCCTTAACGGAGCATGCCTGCCCCTTGGACATGTTTATTAAGGAAGTCTTAGACTTCTCCCAGATCTGAGGGGAGGGGTCTGGGTACACCTCTCTTCTGGAATTGACCAGATGGCTCTTGTCTCTCTTCTGCCCTTCCTCCTCTTCCTCTCCACCCCCCCACACCTATTTAGACTGATTGAAGCTCCCTCCTTTCCCCCGACTCCCTCCAAAAAACTCCATCCTCTTAATGGCTCTGCCCACGACTGGCACTCAGGACTAAAGAACTTGGCACCTGTACTCAGGTTAGCATCAGACTCACGCTCCAGGGGTCCTGATACATCCACCTTGGTTCCTTGGGATGGGTTGCCTCTAACTCATAAATGTCCCAGCTGCCCCCTTAGCAGCCCGCTTGCTGTTCCAAAATGATCATAATCCCTTCTGAAACCCCGCCCTTCTCTCCCACAGGAGAAGGGAGGCGCCCATCGTTTTCAGCGGTCACTGGGAGAGGTCATAGGGGATCCAATGGTGGAACCACTGAGAGGGCTGCTAGTGGAGGAGGGGGCAGATGGCCTGAGGGGTCCAGGCGGATCCTTCTGGAAAAGCAGAGCTCCCTGACTCCTGATGGGAGGCGGGAGCAGTGGCATCCACAGCCATCCTCCCTTTCCACCATGTGTGACCTCTCCAGGCCTCAGGTTCCGCATTAGACAAGGGCAATAGTGTAGCCTTGTAGGTGTGAGGGTTGAATCACCTTCTTTACATAAACAGCAAACAGCTAACAAATGCTTGGTGTTACCTAGCATCTAACTTGGGAAGTTAAAATATTCCCAGGGCCCAGCTGGGGGCAAGGGAGCCTTTGAAGGGGCATGGGAGGGACACAGTCACTTTCAAGCTCCAGAAGGTTCACTCTGGGTCAGCATGGAGGACGCATGGGGGCAGGGAGGCAGGAGGAGCCGAGGCGTGGCTGACGAGGGCGGGGCGGTGGCCCAGCTGGGGCGGTGGCCCAGGGCAGGGCGGGAAGGGAAGGCCCGGGATGGAGAGAGCCTCAGGGGCTGGAACTGGCAGGACTCAGGGGCCCCTTAGAGGCGGTCGGGAGTCAGGTTGGCGAATCCCCCAGGCCAGGAAGTCACTGAGACGTGGCTTCCGAAGGAGGAGCAGTTCTGCGTGGTTGACCAGCCGCCATCCCCAGACCCTCCAAAGCAGGGCCCAGCACCCCCCCCACCCCCCCACCCCACCCCCACCCCCCGCTCAGGAGGCACTTGTCCAGCTCTCTTTGGTTCTTCTTATGTGGTTCAGTATGTGCGTGACTCCAGGGGTGGGAGTGTGGCCCAAAGAAGCCACACCCAGGACATAGTTGTGGGATGAGCGAGTCCATTTTTCACCCATTTAAAGGGCAACCTTTCTCATCCCCTCCCTCAGCCCTAACCCAGGAGCAAAGCAACCCACCCTGCTGCTGGGTCCATACCTGGATGCCTCAGCTGCCTGGCATGTGTCCTGGGCCACCCTGGCATCCATCCAGCCCGCAGGACCCAAGGGGGACCCAGGGTGGAACTGAAGTCAGGCCAGTTTCAAAACCAGGATCATGGAAGCCACCGTTGTAGGGAGCTGACTGTGCCAGCCCAGCCCAGGCTCTGCCCACAGGATGGGGCTGCCTGCCCAGCTGGAAGAGGGCCCTGCCCAGTCACACGGAGTCTGCCCCGTCTATCCTGACGGGCCTGGCTCGGAGTGCGGCTTCTCTGGGCACCACAGGGCAGGGACCGTGTCCATCTGTCCACACCGCATCCCCAGTGCCTAGAGCAGGCCTGCCACGTCAGTAGCTGTGCGACGGACGCGTGAGGGGTCTCACCCGAGAGCAGGGTGGTGAGAGAGCCTCCCTTGCACCATCGCGTGGAATAAGAGCTCCGTGTGCCCGGTCCATCGGGGCTCCTGGGAGATGCCCACAGAGCTATGCCCGCGGGTGCACTCAGGCCGCGGGTGTGAGGGCTCTGAGCCTGGAGCCAGGTTCTGAAGCCGAAGACACAGCCGTGATGGGGGAACTTGGCTACTGCCCTAAATGCTGATCCAACCGATGGTTAAAAACTCGTGTGTGGTCCTGACAGACCCGCAGGAGTAACGTGCGGGGCGGAATGTTGCCTGAGACAAGCAGAGTATGGAATTGTCTCTGCACACTCTGCTGGAACTTGGTCTTTTTCTTTTTTTTTTTTTTAACATCTTTATTGGAGTATACTTGCTTTACAGTGTTGTGTTAGTTTCTGCTGTATAACAAAGTGAACCAGCTATATGCATACGTATATCCCCATATCCCCTCCCTCTTGCGTCTCCCTCCCGCCCTCCCTATCCCACCCCTCTAGGTGGTCTACAAAGCACCGAGCTGGTCTCCCTGTGCTATGCGGCTGCTTCCCACTAGCCATTTATTTTACATTTGGTAGTGGCTATGTGTCCATGCCACTCTCTCACTTCATCCCAGCTTACCCTTCCCCCCTCTCCGTGTCTTCAAGTCCATTCTCTACGTCTGTGTCTTTATTCCTGTCCTGCCCCTAGGTTCATCAGAACCAATTTTTTTTTTTTAGATTCCATATATATGTGTTAGCATACGGTATTTGTTTTTCTCTTTCTGACTTACTTCACTCTGTATGACAGACTCTAGGTCCATCCACCTCATTACAAATAGCTCAATTTCGTTTCTTTTTAGGGCTGAGTAATATTCCATTGTATATATGTGCCACATCTTCTTTACCCATTCATCTGTCGATGGACACTTAGGTTGCTTCCATGTCCTGGCTATTGTAAACAGTGCTGCAGTGAACACTGTGGTACGTGACTCTTTTTGAATTATGGTTTTCTCAGGGTATATGCCCAGTAGTGGGATTGCTGGGTCATATGGCAGTTCTATTTTTAGTTTTTTAAGGAACCTGCATACTGTTCTCCATAGTGGCTGTATCAATTTACATTCCCACCGACAGTGCAAAAGGGTTCCCTTTTCTCCACACCCTCTCCAGCATTTATTGTTGGTAGATTTTGATGATGGCTATTCTCACTGGTGTGAGGTGATACCTCATTGTAGTTTTTATTTGCATTTCTCTAATGATTAGTGATGTTGAGCATCTCTTCATGTGTTTGTTGGCAATCTGTATATCTTCTTTGGAGAAATGTCTATTTAGGTCTTCTGCCCGTTTTTGGATTGGGTTATTTGTTTTTTTGATATTGAGCTGCATGAGCTGCTTGTATATTTTGGAGGTTAATCCTTCGTCAGTTGCTTCCTTTGCAAATATTTTCTCCCATTCTGAGGGTTGTCTTTTCGTCTTTTTTATGGTTTCCCTTGCTGTGCAGAAGCTTTTAAGTTTCATTACGTCCCATTTGTTTATTTTTGTTTTTATTTCCATTCCTCTAGGAGGTGGGTCTAAAAGGACCTTGCTGTGATTTATGTCATAGAGTGTTCTGCCTATGTTTTCCTTTTTATAGTGTCTGGCCTTCCATTTAGGTCTTTAATCCATTTTGAGTTTATTTTTGTGTATGGTGTTAGGGAGTGTTCTAATTTCATTCTTTTACTTGTAGCTGTCCAGTTTTCCCAGCACCACTTATTGAAGAGGCTGTCTCTTCTCCATTGTGTACTCTTGCCTCCTTTATCAAAGATAAAGTGACCATATGTGCATGGGTTTATCTCTGGGCTTTCTATCCTGTTCCATTGATCTATATTTCTGTTGTTGTGCCAGTACCATACTGTCTTGATTACTCTAGCTTTGTAGTATAGTCTGAAGTCTGGGAGCCTGATTCCTCCAGCTCCATTTTTCTTTCTCAAGATTGCTTTGGCTATTCGGGGTCTTTTGTGTTTCCATACAAATTGTGAAATTTTTTGTTCTAGTTCTGTGAAAAATGCCGTTGGTAATTTGATAGGAATTGCATTGAATCTGTAGATTGCTTTGGGTAGTAGAGTCATTTTCACAATGTTGATTCTTCCAATCCAAGAACATAGTATATCTCTCCATCTGTTTGTATCATCTTTAGTTTCTTTCATCAGTGTCTTATAGTTTTCTGCATACAGGTCCTTTGTCTCCTTAGGTAGGTTTATTCCTAGGTAGTTTATTCTTTTTGTTGCAATGGTAAATGGGAGTGTTTCCTTAATTTCTCTTTCAGATTTTTCATCATTAGTGTATAGGAATGCAAGAGATTTCTGTGCATTAATTTTGTATCCTGCTAGTCTACCAAATTCATTGATTAGCTCTAGTAGCTTTCTGGTAGCATCTTTAGGATTCTCTATGTTTAGTATCATGTCATCTGCAAACAGTGACAGTTTTATTTCTCCTTTTCCAATTTGGATACCTTTTATTTCTTTTTCTTCTGTGACTGCTGTGGCTAAAACTTCCAAAACTATGTTGAATAATAGTGGTGAGAGTGGGCAACTTTGCCTTGTTCCTGATATTAGAGGAAATGGTTTCAGTTTTTCACCATTAAGAATGACGTTGGCTGAGGGTTTGTCATTTATGGCCTTTATTATGTTGAGATAGGTTCCCTCTATGCCTACTTTCTGGAGAGTTTTTATCATAAATGGGTGTTGACTTTTGTCAAAAGCTTTTTCTGCATCTATTGAGATTATCGTATGGTTTTTCTCCTTCAATTTGTTAATGTGGTGTATCACATTGATTGATTTGCATATATTGAAGAATCCTTGCATTCCTGGGATAAACCCCACTTGATCATGGTGTATGATCCTTTTAATGTGCTGTTGGATTCTGTTTGCTAGTATTTTGTTGAGGATTTTTGCACCTATGTTCATCAGTGATATTGGCCTGTAGTTTTCTTTTTTTGTGACATCTTTGTCTGGTTTTGGTATCAGGGTGATGGTGGCCTCGTAGAATGAGTTTGGGAGTGTTCCTTCTCTGCTATATTTTGGAAGAGTTTGAGAAGGAAGCTCTTCTCAAATGTTAGCTCTTTAATAAATGTTTGATAGAATTCCCCTGCGAAGCCATCTGGTCCTAGGCTTTTGTTTGTTGGAAGATTTTTAATCACAGTTTCAATTTCAGTGCTTGTGCTTGGTCTGTTTATATTTTCTATTTCTTCCTGGTTCAGTCTCGGAAGGTTGTGCTTTTCTAAGAATTTGTTCATTTCTTCCAGGTTGTCCATTTTATTGGCATATGGTTACTTGTAGTAATCTCTCGTGATCCTTTGTATTTCTTCAGTGTCAGTTGTTACTTCTCCTTTTTCATTTCTAATTCTATTGATTTGAGTCTTCCTTTTTTTTCTTGATGAGTCTGGCCAATGGTTTATCAATTTTGTTTATTTTCTCAAAGAACCAGCTTTTAGTTTTATTGATCTTTGCTATTGTTTCCTTCATTTCTTTTTCATTTATTTCTGCTCTGATCTTTATGATTTCTTTCCTTCTGCTAACTTCGGGGTTTTTTTGTTCTTCTTTCTCTAATTGCTCTAGGTGTAAGGTGAGGTTGTTTGAGTTGTTTCTTGTTTCTTGAGGTAGAATTGTTGTGCTGTAAATGTCCCTCTTACAACTGATTTTGCTGCATCCCATAGGTTTTAGGTCGTCATGTTTTCATTGCCATTTGTTTCTAAGTATTTTTTGATTTCCTCTTTGATTTCTTCAGCGATCTATTGGTTATTTAGTAGCATATTGTTTAGCCTCCATGTGTTTGTATTTTTTACAGTTTTTTTCCTGTAATTGATATCTAGTCTCATAGCATTGTGGTCAGAAAAGGTACTTGATACGATTTCAATTTTTAAATTTACCAAGGCTTGATTTGTGACCCAAGGTATGATCTATCCTGGAGAATGTTCCACGGGCACATGAGAAGAAAGTGTATTCTGTTGTTTTGCATGGAAAGTCCTATAAATATCAGTTAAGTCCGTCTTGTTTAATGTATCATTTAAAGCTTGTGTTTCCTTATTTATTTTCATTTTGGATGATCTGTCCATTGGTGAAAGTGGGGTGTTAAAGTCCCCTACTATTATTGTGTTCCTGTTGATTTCCCCTTTTATGGCTGTTACCATTTGCCTTATATATTGAGGTGCTCCTATGTTGGGTGCATAAATATTTACAATTGTTATATCTTCTTCTTGGATTGATCCCTTGATCATTATGTAGTGTCCTCTTTGTCTCTTGTAATAGTCTTTATTTTAAAGTCTATTTTGTCTGATATGAGAATTGCTGCTCCAGCTTTCTTTTGATTTCCATTTGCATGGAATACCTTTTTCCATCCCCTCACTTTCAGTCTGTATGTGTCCCTAGGTCTGAAGTGGGTCTCTTGTAGACAGCATATATATGGGTTTTGTTTTGTATCCATTCAGCCAGTCTGTGTGTTTTGGTTGGAGCATTTAATCCATTTACGTTTGAGGTAATTATCGATACGTATGTTCCTATTACCATTTTCTTAATTGTTTTGGGTTTGTCTTTATAGGTCTTTTCCTTCTCTGTGTTTCCTGCTTAGAGAAGTTCCTTTAGCATTTGTTGTAGAGCTGGTTTGGTGGTGCTGAATTCTCTTAGCTTTCACTTGTCTGTAAAGGTTTTAATTTCTCCGTTGAATCTGAATGAGATCCTTGCTGGGTAGAGTAATCTTGGTTCTAGGTTTTCCCTTTCATCACTTTAAGTATGTCCTGCCACTCCCTTCTGGCTTGCAGAGTTTCTGCTGAAAGATCAGCTGTTAACCTTATGGGGATTCCCTTGTATGTTATTTGTTGTTTTTCCCTTGATGCTTTTAATATTTTTTTCTTTGTTTTTAATTTTTGATAGTTTGATTAATATGTGTCTTGGCGTGTTTCTCCTTGGATTTATCCTTTATGGGACTTTCTGCGCTTCCTGGACTTGATTGACTATTTCCTTTCCCATATTAGGGAAGTTTTCCACTATAATCTCTTCAAATACTTTCTCAGGCCCTTTCTTTTTCTCTTCTTCTTCTGGAACCCCTATAATTCGAATGCTGGTGTGTTTAGTGTTGCCCCAGAGGCCTCTGAGACTGTCCTCAGTTCTTTTCATTCTTTTTTCTTTATTCTGCTCTGCAGTAGTTATTTCCACCATTTTACCTTCCAGCTCACTTATCCGTTCTTCTGCCTCAGTTATCCTGTCATTGATTCCTTCTAGAGTATTTTTAATTTCAGTAATTGTGGTGTTCATCACTGTTTGTTTGCTCTTTAGTTCTTCTAGATCCTTGTTAAACGTTTCTTGTATTTTCTCCGTTCTGTTTCCGAGATTTTGGATCATCTTATTACTATCATTATTGTGAATTCTTTTTCAGGTAGGTTGCATATTTCATCTTCATTTATTTGGTCTTGTAGGTTTTTACCTTGCTCCTTCATCTGTAAAAATTTTTTTGTCGTTTCATTTTTTTTGTTTTTGTTGGGTGGTGCTGTATTCCTGTCTTACTGGTTGTTTGGCCTAAGACGTCCAGCACTGGAGTTTGCAGGCAGTTAGATAGAGCCAGGTCTTGGTGCTGAGATTAGGACCTCTGGGAGGCCTCACTCCGACTGATATTCCCTGGAGTCTGAGGTTCTCTGTTAGTCCAGCGGTTTGGACTCGGAGCTCCCACCACAGGAGCTCGGGCCCAACCTCCAGCCCTGGAACCAAGATCCCGCAAGCCGGTCACTGGGGGTTCCTCCCGTCCCCTTAAGTGTCTGTGGTCCCCCACCAGTGCCTGATAAGTGCCCTGGTTGGAAGGAGACACGGATTCTGCATCCTCCTAGTACGCCATCTTGTGTCCAATTGGAACTCGTTTTAAAGTCAGGTCTGCATGAGGATGGAATCTAGAAGATGGAGAGGGCAGGGAAAGTGGTGATGTGAATGCAAGGACAGCACTTCGGGGGTTTTATTTTTATTTTTGGCTGCATTGGGTCGTTGTTGCTGTGCGCGGACTTTTTCTAGTTGTGGTGAGCGGGGGCTACTCTTCGTTGCAGTGCACGGGCTTCTCATTGCAGTGGCTTCTCTTATTGCAGAGCAACAAGGCGCCCGGGTTTCAGGAGTTGTGGCTTGCGGGCTGTGGAGCACAGGCTCAATAGTTGTGGCGCACAGGCTTAGTTGCTCCGCGGCATGTGGGATCTTCCCGGACCAGGGCTCGAACCCATGTCCCCTGCATTGGCAGATGGATTCTTAACCACTGCACCACCAGGGAAGCCCCAGCACTTCGATTTTAAAGAACGTTTTTGAACGTCCTATAGTATGTTCTGTTCCTGTGTTCACTGTTCGCCCACCTCCTCTCACACTAGAGCACACGAAAGGCAGCCAGGTCCCAACACTGAGCAGATCTTACAGCAAAGGGCCACCAATTGTGGCCTCGACAGGCCCGGAGAATCTCGTAGTGGCTCCTGGCCTGGAGACCTGACCCCAAGAACCAGATAGACAGGATGGTTGCACAGCATTGTGAATGTTCTAAATGCCACTGAACTGTTCACTTTAAAATGGTTAATTTTATGTTGTGTGACTTTCACCTCAATTGAAAAAAAATAAAAAAGACCCACCACCCACTGAGTACCTGTTTTGGACCAAGTACCATGCATATGCCTGGTTTGCATTATCAGACACCCCGGGGCGCTTCTACCCACCTACAGACAAGCTAGCTTGTAGAGGAAGACCACGGCCAGGCCTCCTGTTGGTAACAGAGTTGGGATTTAAAACCCTGTGTCCTTGGCTTTGGAGGTAAAGAATATCTCTGGGAGATTTGAGAGGAAACGGGGGGCCTCCAGGAAGAGGGAGCTGGGGGCAGGGGAGGCCGGTAGATTTACTCTCCATTCGATGCCTCTCTGGAGCTTTTGAACCATTTTGAACCATGTGAATGGTTTCCAAGTCAAAAGATAATAAAAGGGTCAAGAGGGAACATTTCTTTACAAAAATCTAAAACAAAACCCTGTCTCTATATTGTCGTGTCAAAAACAAGCACTCTGAGGCCAGGCCCCCTGAATCCCCGTCCCGCTCACCCATCTGGTAGACTCAGCCATGGCTCCCTCCCCGGCCCCGCACGGCTACTCTAACAATTAAGTGACGAAATGGGGCAATGAAGGTGACACCGTTTATATGGTGCCTGGCCCATCTCGGGTGCCCGGAAAGCACCCATTGTCCTCCCCACTCCCGCTGAGTTTGTCTGTCTGGGAACCCCACACGCCGGTGTGACCTGTGGTTTCTTGTCCTCAGAGAAAGCTACAGATGGCTCCCTGCAGAGCGAGAACTGGGCACTCAACATGGAGATCTGCGACATCATCAATGAGACCGAGGAAGGGTGAGGACCCCCGGGGAGAGGCGGGACGCCGGCGGGGCGGCCACAGCAGCACACCTTAAACGTTTCGGAACCACGATCTAGTCTGACTGTCTCATCAAATGGATGAGAAGCCCAGAGATATGGGGTGTGCGGCCCACCCAGCAGCAGCAGTGCAGTCGACTGGCCCTTCCTAGGACGTCACCTGGACGGCATCTTCCTAGGACAAGGCCAGCTGGCAGCTCTTAGAATTAGGAGGAAGCCCCCAGCCCCATCTGCATGCTGCAGGCTAGACTGTGCAGCAGGGACCCCTAGCTTCCCCAGTGAGCAAGAACGGACTTTCGTTTCCTTAAGCTCTGAGGCCAGCAGGGAGGGGAGTAAACGTGCAGTGGACCCGAGAGGCTGGTCAGGGTTAGCCTTGGCCGAGCATTTCTGGCGCTCGGGTCCCGGCATCCTGCTTGGGGTCAGGCAGCCCCGCCAGAGACATGGTGTGGGGCAAGCACCGTGGTCCTGGCTCCTGGGCTCTGACCGGCATCACTGACCAGCGGTGTGACCTTGGGCAAATCACTTTACCTCTCTGGGTCTTTGTCTCAGAGAAGAGCTCTTCCATCCTTCCAGCAATCTGCCCAAGGCCCTGAGGGGAGCAGCGAGGGGATGGATGCAGGGTCACTGTCCTTCTCAGGAGAAACCAGGGAAGGGGTGGGAGGGGTGTGATGACCACAGCCAGCAAGAAGCGCCAGATGAGGCCTCTGTTCCAGAAAAACAGGCTCAGCAGTTGGAGCAGGCCTCAGTTCTCTCCCATCTTTCACTGGGATGGTCCATTTGCCCTGCGAGGGTTCGTCTCACCACGTGGTGCTTTGTGTGTGGAGGGAGCAGACGGGGAGCACCCAGCTCAGAGCCTGAGGAGGCTGTGGGAGTCTGCAGCACACGGTCAAGGCCAATTAGGACTGCACGGGGGCTGCCAGAACCTTCCAGCTCCCCAGCCGTGTGCCATGGGCTTGCCGAGGCGCTGGGAGGGGACACGCTGCCCTGCATCTGGACTCATAAGTGTCGGGGGTGAGAGTGGTGGGCGGGCGGCAGGGCCACCAAGAGAGGAGACTGAGGCAGAAAACCTCTCAGAGCCTCTTGAATGCCGGGGCTGCAAGTCACTGCTGTGTCCTTGGAGAAGCAAGTCCCCATCTCCCTTGTAAACGTCGGCAGAACTGGGGTCAGACTTGTTCAGGTGCTATTGATTTGATCACCTCCTGGGTTCCAGGCTCTGCACGAGGCCCAGGCGACCCAGCAGTGAGCCAGGCAGATGTGACCCTTGACCTCACAGAGCTTGTCATCTAAGCTTTAGTCTCTTGTCCACTCCCGCCTTGGGTTGTGTGTGGCCTCCGTGCCACCCACTTTGTGCTGTGCTCCTGGCAGAGTACTAGACACACGGTAAGCCCACAGTAGTGGCACACAGGCCAGAACTTCTGGGTCACTCTGTAAGGAGTGGAAACAAGTCCCTTTAGAGAGCTGACGTGGCCACAGGGGAGTGGCCAAGCCAGGAACAGAAGCCACCTTCCCCTGAGATGGAGCCCGGAGGGCGAGGAGCTGCCCCAGGGCATTGGGTTGAAAAGCGCCCTCACACTTCAGGGGCAGGGTCCCACCCCGTCAGGGGCCGTGGCCCTTCACCCCTCGTGTCATCTCCGTCACAGCCACCCCCACGCAGGTCTCTTCCAGAAAGCCTTGCCTGCCGCCTTCACTCCTGTCGGGGGGCCCATGTCATGTCAGGGTTCCCGACTCTGTCGACTTGCCCATGATGGCTTTGGCACTGACAGTCTGACAGATGCCCAGCAGACAGCAGGACAGGCCCTCCCGGCCTAAGAAGTGTTGCTTGAGCTCCTGTAGCGTGCTGGGCTCTGGGGAGGCAAAGTGTCAGAGGAGGACGCCACCCCTGGCCTCTAGGGAGCATCCTCTCTAGCCGGGCAGTCCCAGGGTCAGTGCACCCAGGAGATGGAGGACTGGGAAAGTGCCACGGGCGAAGCGGATTTTAGCTGGGCTTCTACCTGGTAGATGTGGAAGTTGGGGGGGCCACGAAGACTCCTAGGCCAGGACAGTCCGGGCAACGTGGGTTTCCCCTGTACAGGGCTGAGCGGCAAGGGTGCAGGCGGCAGGCCTGGGGGCGTCAGTGGAGTTACCGATGAGGCGGGGAGAACAGGCTGCCGCCGGCTTCCCCGCCATGACCATGCGGCCTCCCCAGCCCCTCCCTCCACCTTCCCCCAAGCGGCCTCCTTTCATCTCCTCCCCGCCCGCCTGCCCGGGCCCTGGTCCAGGCTCCTGCCTCCACGAACCGCGTGCCCTGCTCCCCGCAACTGGCTGCATCCCATCCTTCACGCTCAGCTGTGGCGCCACCTCCTGGGAGAAGACTTCCCTGACCTCTGGCACCCACCCGCCCGCCCACACTCACACACTCACACATGCACACTCGCTCTTACCTCGGGACCTGCTTGCTTCCCTCCCTTGGGTGGGTCTCCCTGGAACATGTGATCCTTGAAGCAGGGCCGAGGGTCTTATTCACCAGTGCGTCCCAGCACCCAGCCTGGTGTGGGCACATCTGGTGCCTGATAAGGCCTGGGTGGAAACAGGGGTGAGTAGAGGAGCTGGCCAGGATGGGGCACAAGAACTCTGTGCCTGTAGCTTATTGGTGCTTAACCTTCACTACTGCATATAAAGCCCCAGGGGCACGGTGGGCATGCAGATCCCCTGAGAGCTTGCTTCAGGGAGTCTAGGGTCGGGTCTGGGGTTCCGCATGTTTAACAAGCACTCACACCTCCCCACTAAGGGATTCTAGTGCAGGGTGTCCAGAGACTGCACACTGAGAATCCCTGCCAAGCAGTCGTCATCTACTGAGGATTTTGGTGGGACAGGAAGATTCTGATGTGATTAGAACCTGGACACACAAAACAGGGCGGGACCAAGGGAGACGGGTAAATAAGAGCCGTTCCGTCTCCCAGTGCCTCCTGACCTTAGGCGCGCAGCCTCCTCTGTGGGGTAAGGAGGTTCCATGCCTCAGCCCGTCCTTCCTCTTGTCCTTCTTCCCAGCCCCAAAGATGCCTTCCGAGCAGTGAAGAAGAGAATCGTGGGGAATAAGAACTTCCACGAGGTGATGTTGGCTCTCACGGTGAGTGCCCCGTCCCTCCATCCACGGCGGGACCACAGTCCCCTGGGGGCCCAGCAGGACTCCCAGCCCCCCTGGGGCTACTCTTTCAAGGGCTGTGGTCAGCCTTCAAGGCACTGTCCTGTCTACACGGCTGGCCAACGAGGAGTGGCAAGAGAGGCTATTTGGAAAAGTTCTCTCTAACCTACCGGTGCAGGGAGCAGACACACTGAGGCCCACATCCCTCAAGGGCCCGTCATGGGACGCGTGGGCAGAGGACCTGCCGGTGACACAGAAGCTCAGTGCACCCAGGCCTCTGGGGGGCAGTACCCAAGTTGGGTTCCAGTTGGCACTTGGCCTAATTGGCCCTGAAAAATGAACATAAAGCAAAGGCCAGAGGCTGAGGACAGTCCTTGCTCACCGCAGGGCGGGACAGGCAGGAGTTGGCAGCCTGGCAGTCAGGGTGGGCTTGGCTGGGGAGTGGGGGCGCGAGCACTCTGTCTCCGCCTCCCCCGTGGCAGCACTTACATCTGGATCCATCTGCTCAACTGAAGATCAGAGGCAGCTCCTGCCCGGGAATAGAGAGGCAGGAGCGGGGACAGGAGCGGGGAGGGAAGGTGGGCGCCTTTGTCGCAGGCCGCGAAGTCGCCATTTGATTGAAAGTTCTCTGGTTTACACCTGGAGAGCCACCTCCCCTCTAGACTGTGTTCAGCTCAGAGACGGCCTCGGGACAGGGTTCTGTGGGCACCAGAGCCACTCAGCCAGGGGCCTCCAGCCAGCGCGCGGCCCTCTGCCCGCCCGAGTCCCCTCCCCACCCCAGCCAGCCAGCTGCCGAATCTGGTGTGATCCCGTCTCCTCCATGTCCTGGGTCTCACTTCAGGGAGCTGCATCCTCTGCTGGGCCTCCCCACTGGGACATGGGTGGGGTGTGAGGGTGGGGACCCGGGCGCTCCCGCTCCTCTGCTGGGTGCTCACGGGCACCGCACGGCCTCCAGGTCTTGGAAACCTGCGTCAAGAACTGCGGGCACCGCTTCCACGTGCTGGTGGCCAGCCAGGACTTCGTGGAGGGCGTGCTGGTGAAGACCATCCTGCCCAAGAACAACCCGCCCACCATCGTGCACGACAAGGTGCTCACCCTCATCCAGGTGAGCGCGGGCGGCCGCGGGCGGGACGGGAGGACGGTGCCCCCGCCACTGCTGCTCTCGCGTCTGTTCTCTTGGGTCCGTCTTGCTCCTCTGCCGACGGGACCTCTAAGGGGGGCTCGGGGGGAGCCTTGCTGGCTGAGGGCCTTGCTGTGGAGCGGGCTGTCCAGGTGATGCCACCAAAGGACCAGCGAGTCCAGGAGGGAATTTCTGCTCCCTGGGGGCTGGCAAGCAGGCTCGCAGGGGAGCCGGTGAGCAGTGGTTACCGGCTGTGTCCCCTTGTCCCCTCTCAGTCCTGGGCTGACGCGTTCCGCAGCTCGCCCGACTTGACGGGTGTGGTCGCTGTCTACGAGGACCTGCGGAGGAAGGGCCTGGAGTTCCCCATGACCGACCTGGACATGCTGTCCCCCATCCACACGCCCCAGAGGGTGAGGAGCGGCGGGCAGGGGCAGCGGGAGTCACCCCCAGAGCAGGTGCTGCTTCCTGGTGGCCCCGACCTGCCAGCCTCACGGATTCAGCTTGTTGCCTTCTAGACCGTGTTCAACTCAGAGACACCGTCAGGACAGAATTCTTCTGTGGGCACTGATGCCAGTCATCAAGGGGACTCCGGGCAGCACACCACCCCGCTGCCCACCTTGGCCCTACTCCCCAGCGACACACCCATAACGCCAACCGCTGAGCAGGTAAACAAGCCTGGGCCGTAGCCACACAGGTCAGGACGTGGGCCTCCCCCTCCCCACAAGTCAGGGCAGGCCCCTGTCAGTGTGGAAATTACTCTGCCCAGTCCTCAGGGCAGCCCCACAGGGCATGTGTCATCCTTCCTGTTGGGAGGTGAGGCTCAGAGAGATCAGTTCACTTGCCCAGAGCCACACAGTTCAGCAGAGACAGAGCTGGGATTCAAGCGCAAATCTGACTCCAGGCAGGCTCTGTCCTGCACCTGGGCCCTTCTCCAAACTGTGCCTTCCGTGGAGCCCTGCGGGCAGCTCCAGGGAGAGGAAGCACCCAGCAAGCAGCCCTTCGGCCGCAGCGGCTCCACTTCCTTGCTGGGGTTTGCTCAGGGTCTCACGTAAGATTTCATTTGGACGGAGGTTCTTGCTAAAAACGTTTCTAAAACATCTGTATAGAAAAAAATTTAAACCCTTGCCTTGCACCATGATGCTTCCCACCAAGCCCCAAGAAGAAGGTTTGAGGCCTAGTGTAAGATCCTGGAGGCCGGGCCTGGGCCTCGTTTTCTGGGGCCCCGTGAGTAGCTTTGCAAGACTGCCTTCCTCAGACCAGGCCGCCTGTCCCTCAGCCCCTCCCTCCTGCCAGTGAGGCCAGCGCCCTGCACATTGGCCCCGAGCAGTTTGTGGCAGCCTTAGCCGCCGCCCTACGAGGGACATCCACAGCCATGACCGGCATTCCTGGGTGCGCGGTCATTTTAGTCGTGGATGGCGGGGTTGCTCGAGGCCTGCACACTGGGGGTGCCCACTTTTGAGGTGTTTTACAAACTTCTACGGTATCGTTTGGTCTTAACAAACAAATAAACTTACCAACAGCCTTTCATACCCAAACCTATTTAAAGAGAAACCTCTGTACTTATAGCAAGTTAAGAAATCAACCCCCAGAGTTACAAATAACATTACTAGAAACGTTTTCCTAACAGGCCCAATAATTAAAAGTGCATAAAAGTGGTAAAGTCACCCTGGGATCCAAAACTGATCTCACCTGGTTATAATTTGAACCAGTTTGCCTGAAGTCTGTGTGGATTCAGACTCTGATTATGTCCAGGGGAAGAAGGTTCTTGCTAAACAAGACCGAGTAGTCTGTCTAATTTCAGAGTCCCCTTCCGTCTCCTGGGACACGTTAAGGCTTTCAGGCAGCACTGATGTAACTCCCAGACTCCTTGTAATTAGGTCCCATCTGACCTGGACACGCTGGGTTTGGGATCAGTTGTTTTTCCCTTGCTTCTGCCAGGAGCGTTTGTTAAACAGGCCAAACGTACCAAACGTTTTACGGGTCTGGAAGCTGCTGGCAAACCGTAGTGGGCCTGTGTCTGCACTCCCACTTCTTCATCTGTAAGGGTTGGGCAGTGATACCTTCCTCATGAGACTATGGTCAAGGTTAAGTGGCAACATACATTAAGTGCTTGGGCCTTAGAGGTGATCAGAGCGGTGGCTGCCCTCACAGGCAGGCGCCGTGAATTTATTTGGTGACACTGATTCTGAAATCAGCTGGTTCAGCCAACTGAGGACGCACCAGCGTTCCCCAAAACGTAGGCTGCTCAATCCTAGACCCGTGAGGTAGCCCATGATCGAAGGGGTCATCAACCAGGTCAGGTTTGGGAACGTCCACACTGGCCCCTTCCTGGACATTCACAGTGTCCACGTCGTCCACGAGGACAGGAAACGCCGCAGAGCCCGCCGCGTGAGACGCCGCGGCAGGGGCCTTTCCACACCTCGCCTGAGTGCAGAGACTGTGCGACTCGATTTGCAGCTATTCCCCAAGCCAAGACTGGGACCCTCTGATCGTTGAAAACCTGCTCACGTCCCTTTAACGAGTGCTCAGTCTCAGCTTCATACTCAGGGTGGGGGGCGGCACTGGGCCTCATCCTTGGAAGAGTCTGGGGCACCAAAGCGGACCAGGAGCAAGACAGAACCGGGTCCTCCTAGGAGGGAGGCCTCCCTCCTCTCCCCTCAGGGGAACCCCCCCCTCCAGGGCCTTGTTAGGCGCCAAGCACCCAGGAGATGCCAGAGCCCTCCAGCCACACTCAGGGCCACCTCCGCCCTCAGCTTCTTTCCTCCTGGCCTCTCCCTGCACTGGGCGCCTTGTAACAGTTGCTAACATCTCTGTAAGGGGGTCAGCGGGGGTGAGGGCAAGCCTACCATGGGCCTCTTGGCGCAGGGCTGTGGCCCGGGAGCCTAGAGAGGGTGCCGGCAGGTCGGGCTGGTAGGGTCAGGCTGTGTCCCAGGAGCGGCAGAGGCTCCAGACCCCGGCCTCTCTCAGCGGGGCCAACCGTGTGTTCCAGATCGGGAAGCTGCGCAGTGAGCTGGAGATGGTGAGCGGGAACGTGAGGGTGATGTCGGAGATGCTGACGGAGCTTGTGCCCACCCAGGCAGAGCCGGCAGACCTGGAGCTGCTACAGGTGAGCAGCGGTCGCCCGGCTCGGCCGCCCGGCCCCGCCACCGCCGCGGTGCTTTCCATGGCGGACTCTGAGCCCCTGGGTCACAGTGGGAGATGATAAAGCCAGGGACTTTGGGCTCCATCAGATTGGAACTCGGGGCTCTACCACTTGGTGGTTTGAACAGAACAGCCCCTCTTGTCTCAGTTTCCTCATCGGTAAGTTTGCTTTTGTGGTACAAGTTTGACCTGAGTATTAAATAAGGCTCTGCACGTAAAACACCCTCCCTGTGCCTGGTTGCAAATAGCTCCCCATCAGTGGCCTTGAGGAAAAGCTGGAAGGTGAGGTGTCCACCTTTCAGAATATGAAACTTAGCAGGCAGGCCTGAGCCGGGATCTGCAGGCTGGGGCTCCCGTATGTCACGTGATATCCCCAGGGTGCCACCCCCAGCTGGGGCCCCACTTGAGTGAGGGGGTTGTGTGTGGGGAAAGGCACCCTCCCCACACGCCAAGAAAGCTAGGGACCCCCGAGGCCCAGGAGTCAACCTGAACCTGTGAGGGGACAGAGGGCTTGGCATGATCACCTCCTTTTGTGTCATTCCTGCTGGGCCTCACATTCCTGGAGGGCGAGGCTGGGTTGTGCTCATCTCTCCGTCCCTGGGCCCGACCAAGCTGACACAGTGTCCTTGCTCCGGGGTCCTTACCTTATGGTGGGAGCAGGGGGCAGGGTTGAGGGGAGTGAAGTCAGAGTCTCACAGTTGAGTGAACACACGAATATGAAGAATAAATGACAGGGCTTCCCTGGTGGCGCAGCGGATAGGAGTCTGCCTGCCAATGAAGGGGACATGGGTTCAATCCCTGGTCCAGGAAGATCCCACATGCCGCGGAGCGGCTAGGCCTGTGCGCCACACCTACTGAGCCTGTGCTCTAGAGCCCAAGTGCCACAACTACTGAAGCCCGTGTGCTTAGAGCTCGTGCTCTACAACAAGAGAAGGCCCCGCTCGCCACAACTAGAGAAAGCCCTCGTGCAGCAAAGAAGACCCAACACAGCCAAAAATAAAAATTTTTCTTTTTTTTTAAAAGAATAAATGACAGAAGCTTGAGTGAGTTGGGAAGCAGCAGGATTGCTGTAGCGCAGTTAATTTTGGGTGTCCCAAGCCAAGGCCTTGCGGGTGTGAGCGATTTTGGGGACTCAGAAGGCTGGCTGGCAGGCAGGGGTGACACAGGGACCGCTGATGCACACTGAGCATGTCCTGTGTGCCAGGCTCTGATGTGGACACGTGATGTACATTCACTCACTTAATCCTCCCCCTCCCCCCCATGAGGTAGGTACTCTTGTTATCCTCACATCTCAGGTCAGCAAACTGAGGCAAAGAGAGGTCATGGGATGCCCCCAGGGTCACAGGGCTGGTCAGCAGCAGAGCTGGGGTATGAACCCAGGACCCTGGCTCCACCAGCTGCTCTTCTGCTCTTGAGAGGGGCAGGAAAGGAAGTAGGGACAAAGCTGCGGTGTGCTTGGTCATGTGGGGAGGAGAGGGGAGGCCCGCAGGATGTTGGAAGTCCCCTGGGCCTGCCCTGCCCCAGCTCAGGCAAGAGAGGAAATCCCGGGAGAGGGTCTGGCCTGGGGGGAGGCGGGGGCAGCAGGGTCTGAAAAGAACCAAAATCAGTGGTCTTCATGATGCCAGGAGAAAAGTGCTGGCGCGTGGCCACCGTCAGCAGTGCCCGACCATCTGTTGGGACCTCAGGACCGTGACCCGGGCCCCTGTCCACCTGATGGCAGGCACCTGAGGACGGAAACACTCAGTCCTACAAATAAAAAGCCTGTAAATGCTTCGGCTTCTATTTTTTTTTCTTTTTCCCAAACAAGTTTAAATACATAACACTAACTGATTAAGAGTCACTTGGCGACGTGGTGACTAAATGCAATGTGGGAACAGAGGAAAAAGGACGTTAGTGGAAAAACTGGTAAAACCTGAATAAAGTCTGTAGTTAGTTAACAGCACTGAACCCACATCTATGTCATAGTTTTGACAAATGCCAGACTAAGGAGAGGCTGGGTGAAGAACCCTGTGTGTCTTATCTTGGCAACTTCTCTGTAAATTTAAAATTATTCCAAAATAAAAAGCATTAAAAAAGAAATTAGAGGGCTTCCCTGGTGGCGCAGTGGTTGAGAGTCCGCCTGCCGATGCAGGGGACACGGGTTCGTGCCCGGTCCGGGAAGATCCCACATGCCGCGGAGCAGCTGGGCCCGTGAGCCGTGGCCGCTGAGCCTGCGCGTCCGGAGCCTGTGCTCCGCAGTCGGGAGAGGCCACAGCAGTGAGAGGCCCGCGAACCGCAAAAAAAAAAAAAAAAGAGTAATGAGGCAGACATTCAGAGTTGGGATAATAGTTGGATCATCCAGTTTATTTTTTATGCTTTGGTCACAAAAAACCTCAGTGCACCCAGAGAAGTGGCAGGTGTTCCACCAGCCACCTCACAGTCTTGATTTTTCCGCGATGCGGAGGTGAGGGCAGGAGCTTCACCCTGAGGGCCGCACAGCCAGGTTAAACCCACAGCACGGCCCCCATGTTGGTCGTCTCCTGTGTGCTAAACACTTAGAAATGAGATGCCAGTGGTCGTCCGTAGAACCCCAAAAGCTGTTCTGTGCAACCTGAAGTCCAGTCTGGAAACCTCTCCGCCTCCAAGTTGCGCCCAGGGCCAGGTGTCCAGTAGAGACGGCCTCGCTCCGGGTCCAGCAGCCGTGGTTGTCTCACTTCCTCCCCTGGCAGGAGCTCAACCGGACATGCCGAGCCATGCAGCAGCGGGTCCTGGAGCTCATCCCCCGCGTCGCCAATGAGCAGCTGACGGAGGAGCTACTCATCGTCAACGACAACCTCAACAACGTCTTCCTGCGCCACGAACGGTAGCCCCGCTGTCTGCCCCGCCTCGGGCCAGCCGCCCCACCTTCTTCCTTCCCTTCTCCCCTGTTCACACCCTCTGACTTCTCATGTCCCTCTCAAACACCAGGCCAGCTGCCCAGCACACATGCCCTCAGCTGTCTTCGTCCAGCGTAGGCAGGAGCGCCCGCCCTTCACCCCACACGTCCTTTCCTGCCGCCTGCGTCCCTGCATCCAGGATCACAGCTTAAGCTTTCTAACTTAAGCAGAAAAAGAAGTCATTAGGAGAACAGCCTTTATTGAATGGATAGCTTTCAGAATCCAAAGAAGAATAAAAGTCAGGCCTCCCAGTGGGGCAGGAAGGACAGATGCCAGGGCAGTTCAGGGGCCTCCGGGGCAGAAACTCCTGGACCATGACCCCAGGGTGTCATCATGAATACATGGACTCCAAACGCTTGCCCACCTTGTACCATTCTGTCCAAGAGTCAGCTCCCCACGAGAAACTCTGATTGGCTCAGCGTCCTTGTGGGATGCAGGTGTGGGAGGGGACAGGCCCCCTTGACCACAGTCCCGCCGGGATCACAGGAAAGGGGGGGAGCAGCTCCCCAGAGGAGCACTTAGGTGCTGTTATAAAGACAGGGAGAGATGCTGGGCCTGCAGAAATGATGTCCCCCATGCTTCCTCTGAATCTGTAAAACGGAGCTCATGATTCCTTGTAGATAACTGAGGGCCCGTGCGGTTATGCCTATAAAGCACTCGGTGGTCAGGCTGTCTGGCACAGGGTACCAGTTATGCCAGCCGCCTCCAGCCACTGGTTCATTTCGTGGTTTTATCCATCAGCAAACACTTGCTGAGTGATTCTGAATCAGGTGAGGGGGCGGGGCCGTGGCAGGCCACGGCTGCCTGGCCTCTCCTGCTCGCTGACCTGGTGGGACTAAGAGCCCCTGCCATTTGCCGTGAGGTGGCCCAAGGGCCCGATCTAGGGGTGACTGGGACCCCTCTGACGCCTATTCATCAGACCTTACGTTTGTTGGGTGGTTCGCTTGATCCTCACACCTGGGAGGCAGGTTCCACTGTCACCTGCTTATTAATAGACAGGAGACTGAAGTTCAGAAGTGAGGTGATTTACCCAAGGTCACACAGTGAGGGACAGGGCCAGGTCAGGAACAGATCTCAGACCGAAGTCCTCAGTCTGCCCACCAGCCCCTTGACCTGTCTAGGGCGGTTTTAAATGGCTCCATAAAGCAGTGTGTCTTCCTTACACCGCTTTAGAGACACACACGCACACACGCACACACGCAAATGTATGTTACCGAACAAGTTCCAAAAACCAGTACTTACCTTTGCTGTGTGCACGCACCCCCGTTTCCTTTTCTGCTTTAGTCTATTCCTGTTGTTTATTTAATGCTAATGGTGACTAAGGTGACCAGATAATTGATAATCTAATTGGGACACTTGCAAGTGAAAAACAGGCCCTGCTAATACTTCCCTGGGGCAGCAGGCATAAACTGGATCTGTCCAGGGTAAACCAGGCCGTGTCATCACCCTGTTTGTGACCCACTCTGTTGGTTTTGAGACCTGCAGTGGGAAAAGCTCTGGCCTAGCTGTGCTAAGGGGCCACCCAGTCCTTCTCTTTGACTCAGGTCTTTTCTGTCTCGTAGGTTTGAACGCTTCCGAACAGGCCAGACCGCCAAGGTAAGAGGCTGCTTCTCCGTGATAATGGGAAGAAGGAGGGCTGGGCCCACTTCCCTCCCCAGGTGTCCTGGTTGGGATGTGCCTTCTTAGCCAGAATCTCCAGCGGGGCCCCTTCTCAGTTTTTGTGTCCTTGTGCCATTAGGGTGGATAAGGTTCTGCCGCCAGCTGATGCCCCAGGGTCTTCTGAGCCTCCCGGGCCTCCAGCTGAGCTAGACAGGCCCAGGGGAGGGAGCAAGACTCCCTGACTCCCAATCACTGCTGCAGGGACGGGGTGTGGGGGGGGGGGTATTACTGGTGACAGACCCTCAGGCAAAGAATGAAGGCGCCAGTGCTTCAGGACAGAAGGGAATGAGGCTGCAGGTCAGGTTGGGAGGATGACGGTGGCCTCTCCCCTGCCCCCAGGCCCCAAGCGAGGCCGAGGTGGCCGCTGACCTGATCGACATGGGCCCTGACCCTGCAGCCACCAGCAGCCTCTCATCCCAGCTGGCGGGAATGAGTAAGTGCAGCGTGCGGGTTTCTGGGCTGAGGGTACCTTACATACTGCGGACACCCCTGCAGCTCTGGGGGTGCCGTCCCATTACACAGTTGCAGCTGGAGTGCCAACAGCAGAATCTTGGCCCAGACCCCTCCTCGCCAGGGTCCAGTGCTGAATCTTTCTGCAAGGCTGAGCGGCCAGGACAAAACACAGGGGACCCTCCCTTGCAGTCTCACAACTCCTGAGCCCCCTCAGATCTCAGAAATCCCACTGTTGTGTGATTTCCCATCAACACCGTGAATTTCCCCCGGCCTGAATCATCTGGTGAACCTGGGCACGTCACTTGGACATCCTGGGCCCTTTTCCTCCTCTGTAACAGGGGCAGGAATGGGCCCTGCTCACAGGTCATCGTGAGGCCTGGATAAGCTTCTGCACAGAGTGGGCTTAGACCAGGGCCAGGCCCAGAGTGCACTCCTGGTAAGCGTTAGCCATTGCCACCGTCGTCACCGTGATGAGCGTTATTGGCTGCCTGCTTCACGCCAAGCCCTTGGAAGTAATTGAGAGAGAGGAAGTGACTTGCCCCTGGTCCCTCAGCCAGCAGGTGGCCTGCTCCGTCCATACGCACCCCGCCCCCACCACCACTCCAGGCCACGCTGCTTCTCCAGAACCGACCTGGGCCTGGCAGGGAGCAGCTCAGCCACGGCTCAGTGTCCAAGGACAGCCAGGCAGACCCTTCACGTGGCCTCTTTGTCCCCACAGACCTGGGCTCCAGCAGCGTGAGGGCTGGCCTGCAGTCTCTGGAGACCTCTGGCCGCCTGGAAGATGAGTTTGACATGTTTGCGCTGACACGGGGCAGCTCACTGGCTGACCAACGCAAAGAGTGAGTGGCCGGGCCCCGCCCTGGGCCCCTGCAGTTTGGGTCGCCCCCTATCAGGGGAGGGCCTCTCTCCAGGTCCCTGAGCCCAGTTTGTTGGTGGGCACACCAGCCCCTGCCTGCACCCCCTCAGGATAGCAGAGTTCTTTCCCCCGAGCCAATCCTGGGAGGCCCGGGGAACCCTGTGCCCTACAGGCAGCGATGGATGGGGGGAGGGATGCCTGTAGGTTGATGACCAGCTAGGTGCCAGGATCCTACATGATCCGCTCAGATGAGGAAACCGAGACACTGAGGGGCTGGGTCATTTGCCCCAGGTCAGGCAGCTAATGTTTGGAGGCGCTAGGTTGGGAACCCAGGGCCGTCTGTTTCCAAAACACAGTGCCTCCAGCCCAGCCCAGCTCTCCACTGCACTGTAGGCTGTGTACCAAGCCCTCGGGGGCTGGACCAGTAATTTCTGCTGTTCCGTAACCGGCCAGAGAAGTCCTGCTACCCCACCCGAGTCTGCCTGCTCTGCACCGGAGCTGGGCCTCTGTCCTCCTCTGGGACTGTCCATCTCCATCAGGGAGAGGCTTTCAGCAGCCAAGGCACGCGGCCGAGTGCCCAGCAGGGCCAGCTTCCCGGGACCGGCTCCGCACAGGCTGGAAGTAGTGTGCTTGAGGCTGTTGTCAGCCCTCTGCTTATAACCCCAGGGCAACCAGCATGTACAGCCAAGGAAAGCTCTGGATTCAGGGACCTTCCCAGCAGACTCCCCAGCTCCCTAGTGGTCATTCTGTTGTCTTGGGGGATACCAAGAGGGGGATCCCCTCTCCACCCTGGCCAATCAGGTGGAACCTGACAGGCTGCCCACTAGGCTAACCAGCCCTGCGCCGTGAACCGCACCTCTAGGCTGGGGCAGAGCCTGTACTCCCAAGCCCAGGTGCTCCAGGACCAGTGGCTCACGGTCACCTTGGAGTTAGGGGCACACTGAGGCTGCTGTGTTGCTGCAGGCTAATGAGTCTGGGGGGACTTGCAGCCTGGAGGGCAGCCTACCCGAGAGCCCCACCCCGGCTGAGGTTTGCTGCTGCACCGTCACTCCTCTGGGGAGCGGGGTCCTGAAGAACAGAGAAAAGCGCACCCGAGCTTGCCCCCTGGGGCCCGCAGTCTCACGGGGGGAGTGACCTGCATGCGGACCGCTGCTATGCAGGGCCGGGTGCCGTCCTGGAGGGGCGGACCCAGCACTGTGGACTCGGAGGAGGTGCGTGCAGCTCTGCAGAGGGCACTCAGGACTGGACCACGCAGTGGGGAGGTCAAGGAGGCCACTTCAGGCCATGGAACAGTACGTGCAAAGGGTCAGAGACGGGAGAATGTGAGACGCCGGGGCCAGGGAAGACGTACTGAGAGGGCAGCAAGTGCCGTCTCAGGTCGTGGGTCCTCCTGCAGGCCCTCCCTGGGGCGGGGTTTCCACCCCAGCAGAAAGCGCCCTGCGGGATGGGAGTGCCCGAGCCTCCTCTTTGCTTTGCCAGCCTCCCTGGCCGTCCCTCTCTGATGCATCAGCTGGGTCTTCTAGCCCTGGTCACCTGGCTGGCCTTTGGACTCCCCACCTTGCCCTGTACCCTGGGGCTTTTGAACCCTCCAAGACCTCTTCTGCCCACCGAGTCTCTGGCCTGTGCCGACCACAGCTGGCACAATCACGGCCTCACCAGCTGACCAGGCTCTTCCACTCAGGATGCCAAGTAGAGCCATTGGGGACATCTGGGTGAGCAGACTTAGGGTCGCCTTAGCCAGGTTTGGCCAGAAGCAAGGGTGCTCTCTCTTTTTTTTTTATAAATTTATTTATTTTTATTTTTGGCTGCATTGGGTCTTTGTTGCTTCACAGGGGCTTTCTCTAGTTGTGGTGAGCGGGGGCTACTCTTCATTGCGGTGCCCAGGCTTCTCATTGCGGTGGTTTCTCTTGTTGCGGAGCACGGGCTCTAGGCGCGTGGCCTTCAGTAGTTGTGGCTCTCAGGCTCAGTAGTTGTGGCTCGCGGGCTTAGTCACTCTGTGGCATGTGGGATCTTCCCAGACCAGGGCTCGAACCTGTGTCCCCTGATTGGCAGGCGGATTCTTTTTTTTTTTTTTTTTTGCGGTACACGGGCCTCTCACTGTTGTGGCCTCTCCCGTTGCGGAGCACAGGCTCTGGACACGCAGGCTCAGCGGCCATGGCTCGCGGGCCCAGCCGCTCCGCGGCATGTGGGATCTTCCCAGACCGGGGCACGAACCCATGTCCCCTGCATCAGCAGGCGGACTCTCAACCACTGCCACCAGGGAAGCCCGGCAGGTGGATGCTTAACTGCTGCGCCACCAGGGGAGCCCAAGGGTGCTCTCTTTCTCAACGTCTTCCACGCTCACTTGCTCCCCAGTGCCGCTGTGTCTTCTTCAGGCACTGACAAGTGTCACCCCAAGTGGCCCCGGGTCCAGCCCCTGCCCCTCAGCCTCACCGAGACCACCTGAGGGGTGGCCCTCCTCCCTCCTGCGCCAGGCACAGGGCCGGCAGTCCCGTGTGTGTCGTGTGGGCCCCACCACTGCAGGCACAGCCCCCAGGGATGACCAGGCTTTGGCCTTGGGGGCTGTATGAGAGCAGGAGAGAGACGGAAAAGCCGAGATGGTGGGGAGTAATTAGGAAGGAACACATGGTTCTTTTGAATGAAGGGCATCGTCGTTTTCTGTCCATTCCTGGGGCTGGACATGCCTCATCCCTGCCTTTCCCCACAGCGCACCCACTGTATCCTAGGTGCACGGCCACTTCCACCCCAGAGTCAGAGCCTCCCCGGGTCAGGATGCGCTGCTCAGGCTTCGGCATCTCCTCCTCCTCGCCAGCTCCTGTTGCCCCGATTAGCCAGGGGTGCTAAGCTGCCCTCCAGAAGGGCTGGGCGCCCCGCCCGCCGCCCGGCCTCCGGCTTGGCCGCAGCCCACGTGCATGGGCGCCAGTCGTTGGGGGGTGGGGGGCGGTGAGCTCGCTGATGAGCGCGTTCTCCGGCTGCCTCCAGGTCCTGTGGGAGTAGCGGACAGCTGCTCTTCAGAGAGGCTGCCTGAGAATTTGGGGCTTTTCCTCAAGAGGCCTGTTTAAGTGCCAGTCTACCCAGTCCCCAGGGGGGCAGGTTGGCGTTACGAGAGTCACACGTGCTATGGTCTCGGCTCCTGAAGCCTCGAGCTGGACCAGCCCTGGCTCCAGCAGAGGGTGAGATGCTCCCCAACCCGCCCCACCTGGAAGAAGAGCCCTCATCTCTATCCGTACCGGCTTTCCCGTTGAGCCTAGAATTCCGTGCCCTCGTCTGTGCCTCAATGACTGACCCGGTCTCACCTCCTCTCCGCCAGCAGCTCAGGGCAAGGATACCTGCTCTTTCCCAGTGCCGGAGCTGAGTCCCCAAAGCCTCCCCTGGACGTCCCCTCTGTAGCAGTCAGAGAGACACCCAGCCCCCTCGTTAGCACCCAGTCCCACTCCTGGTTTATTCTCTCGCTCCCCTGGAACCTCACCTCAGACACCACAGGCATCTTCTTCCCCGTCCTCCTCTGTCCGGAAGCTGTGGTATCAGCTCCAATTTCCTCCCAGTACCCGCCGGCCGGCCTCCCCCAGAGGACATTGAGAATCCTCACCCGTAGTCTGCACGTTTGTTTTCAGCTGCAGAATGGGATTCCCCCATTCAAATGCAGCCTTGCACAGAACCATGATTTCTGAAATTATGGAATGGGAGCAGCTCGGAAAAGGGTCTAGATGCAAATTCTCTATGGCTGTGGGGTCAGTGACGCTATTTCTCATCCAGATCTGGTCACAGGAGGTTGGTGGTCTTGGTCTTTGGCCCCCAACACCTTCCCTCCCCTCTCCAGCCTTGCTCTGCCTGTCACGCGGGTCACACGTCTGATCCCGGTTCCCAAAGGCAGGAAATGAGACCCTTCCTACCATCCTCAGGCAGGCCTGCAGAGCTGGCACACTTCCTGAGGTCTGAGCCGCCCCTGCCCAGGCACGTCCCAAGTCCACACGGGTTGTGAGTCCAGCTCATCCCCACTCAGCCGCCTCTGTCCTCACGTCAGCTGGCATGCCTGGTAAGGCAAGGGCGGCACGTAATGGCCACGGTGGCCTCTGTGTTTCAGGGTAAAATACGAAGCCCCTCAAGCAACAGATGGCCTGGCTGGAGCCCTGGATGCCCGGCAGCAGAGCACCGGAGCGGTAAGCAGAGGGGCCCTGCCGCCACCCTGGGGCCTGTCCGGAAGGAGGGCCGGGGGATGCTTGCCCAGCGATGCCCACGGTGGTTTATAATAGGCAGCCTGAGAGGGCAGACGGGAGCTGAGTCAGTATTCGGCCTCACTGCCCCTCCAGAGACCTGTTATCTGCAGGAGTGTGGACAGAGGCGGACGGGAGAACAGACCCTAAGACCACAGGGCGGCATCCAAGGGCGCCATTTTTGTTGCATTTAACTCCTGGACTGTGTGGAGTGACAGCCACGTGCCCACACCGAGCAGGCGCTGTGGGCGACCCCTCCCCCTCGCAAGGGTCCCAAGTACAGTTCTCGCACCTTTGAATTTGTTTCTGGGTGCCTGTAGGGAAGAGAGAATCTCTGTCCCAGTAAGTGGGCTGAGTAGCTCCCTGGGAGGTGGTTAGAAAGTGCAGGACCTGGGAGCTGGAGACGCAGGGGCAGTGAACAGCGTGGCAGAGGAGAGGGTTGGTGACAGCGTAGGGCTTCAGAGGCTGAGGTGGGACTGGGTGCTTGGAGCCCGACTGGGAGGACTGGGTTTATGCCACATGAGGTGGGAGCCCTGAGCAGTCTTGAGCAGAGGGGAACGTTCATCTGGCTTCCATTTTAGAAGGACCCAGCCTGGAAGCTGGGAGAGCGGTCAGGAGGCCGTGGAAGCTGCCCAGTCTTCTGGAGTGGGGCGCGGGGCAGGGGGTGCAGGAGGGATCCCCAGCGACTCCCCACAGGCGTCCCCAGCATCCTGGGAGTCATTCCCAAGTCAAGACAGGGCAAGACCTGGAACACTGTGGAGGTGGGACCAGCAAGGACTCAGATGCCTCCTGTGCGTTGTGGACCTGCTGCCACGCAGAGCGCGTTCCCGCCCCCGTCTCAGAGCCTCCCACCATTTTTCTTTGTAAGCAGTCATTTGTTGAGCCTGTGCCCTGTGCTAAGCACCCTGCGACCCCAGCTTACTGAGTGAGTCATCACACAAACCCTTAAGGTATCCCCTTTTACAGATGAGGGGTTAATTACAGAGGGTGGTTAAGTGAGACCACAGACGTCACATCCTTAGCACAGTGCCCGGCACGCAGTGAAGCTTTTAACCTTTACATCACTGCAGTGTGGTTTTTCCCAGTCACAGAGGAGAACACCACGGCTTAGAATTGAGGTCATTTGCCCATGATCTCACAGCTGTTGGTCTGTCCAGCTTGGAAGCCAGTGCTGGTAACAAGAACCCCAGACGGCCTGTGGAGCTCTAAGGAGCAGAGGTGCTCCCCTGCTGCTCAGCCTTCCTTTCCCAGGGGCCATCATTCTGGCTCCAGGACTCCATATGAATCAGGACACTCGGGAAGCCCTTCCCTCCCACGCCACCTGACCTCCCATGGGCGGAGGCTGACCGAATAGCCCGGCTGTGCTGACCGCTGCAGCCCAGGACGGGTGTCACTTGCCCAGGGGCACACAGCAACGGCAACGCAAGGGCATGAGGAGCAGTAGATGCAGGTCTCCTGACTGCTGCCCCACCTGGCAGGCGGCCACGGGGCAGAAACACGCACACACCACTGCCTGCAGAAAAGCAGGCGCTGGCTAAGTTCTGCTCGTTCATCTCTGACGACTTGGGAGATTTAAGTGACTTCCACCAAATCAGAGTGTGACTTCCTTAAAACCAGGTCATAAACATCTGCTCCGAGGTGCTTACGTCTGGCTGGGGGGTAAGGCTTTCTCCCTCTCGGTTGTCAGAACATGATCCCGGGCAGCAATGTACAGAATGGAATCAAGTGCCGACTCTGTGGGCAGCCAGTGGCTGCCCCCCGGGGTTAGTGAGTCCTGGGAGGTGGGGATGCTGGATGGCATGTGACAGGCCCCAGGCTGGGTCTGTCCAGGCGGAGAAGGCAGTCACAGGGTGATGGGCTGGGAGCCAGGACCCGAGGCTTCCTCCACTGTCGGTCTGCTCTGGGGCCCTAGGGATCTCCTCTTTGCCCATCAGTAAACATGAGGGGACCGGGTAGAGCAATGCTCCTAACCCTGGGTGCCCATCAGAATCCCCCGAGAACCAGTGCGGGGCTAATGGCTGCCTACTCCACCATCCAGGATTGCTCAGCTCCCCACCCCCAGGGACCCTTGGGGTGAAGAGTAGGGGAGCAGCTTTGCCCTGCCCGTCCAGGACTCCGGAGTCCCCCAGGGAGGCGCCCTCTGCTGCTTGCTGTCCCCTTTTACCGCCCACCAGCCCAGCACGAGCCTGGGTGCGTGCGCACGCACATGCGCGCACAGAGGCTCCTGAGACGGTAGCAGGCCCCTGCCGGAGGAGGCCCCCAGCGCACCGGTGGCCCTGGCCCTGGCCTTCCCGCCACCCTCAGCGTGACCCTCTCTCACCCACATGGGAGGCGGCAGTGAGAAGAGCCTCAGTGACTGGATGGTGAGACCAGGCACGGAGAGGAGGGGCCGGGCACACTCGCAGGGGGCCCCCCCAGGCGGTACTGTCCGTCAGAACCAGAGGAGAGCAGGGTGGGCAGCCAAGGGCCTGCCGGTGCCCACCCAGCATGGTCCGGCTCCCTCTGCTCTCGCTTCCACGGCCCCTCGGTGCTGCCTTGGAAGCAAGGCCCGGGCAGCCCCTGTGGCAGCCGGGAGGCGACCGGGGCTCTCCTGGGCTTGGGCCGAGTGCCTGCAGAGGGGGCTGAGGCGGGCAGCCCAGAGAAGTCACTGCTGCCGCTGCTGGGAAGTCAGCTCCTGCCTCTTCTCTGGGTGCTCCTGCTGCCCCCTGGGGCCCTCGGTGCTGAGGACGGGGCTTGGGGACTGACCTGGCTTTGGTTGGAGAAAGACCCGCTCTCCCTCTGTTTCCCAAAGTAGCTGAGTGGTAAGCGCGTCTCCCCGAGCACCTACGCTGTGCCGGGCGCTGTGCTGAGCTCTTTAGCTCCCTCGTCTCGTTTACTCCTCACAGCGATCTGGACCTGGACGGTAGGTACTGTCATCCTCTCTAACGATGAGCGAAGTGAGGGTCAGAGAAGCTGAGTCACCTGCGCCGAGTCGCAGGGGTCCGGCCAGCGTCTGGTCTCTCTGATCCCAGAGTCTGTGCCCCTGACCTCCAGCTGGATTCTCCCGCTGTAGACGCATTTCGCGTGGGAAGCCCCCAGGCCCCAGCCCTGCCCCAGTCCAGCCCTCAGCCCCCCGCCTCTGTGCAGGAGCCTGTGTGGTGGAGCCACAGTGCCGTGTCCCCGTGCATAGCCGCAGCCCCTTGGCGTGCACCGGCCTGGCCTCATCTGGTGGCCTCGGCCCCTCCCTCTGTCCCGGCCCACCTCTGCCCCCTTCCACCACGAACGCTGAGTCTGCGGAGGTGTAGGGGGACAGCCTGCAGTCGTGCCCCCTGCCTCAGCCTTGCTGGCTGGCCGCTCCCTGGGCTATGAATATTCTTGTGTCAGATGCCCCTGAGCACCTGTGCTTGGTCCCGGCCCTGGGCTTGCGCAGCAAGCCCGCACCCTTGGCCTGTAGGAGCCGGGGGTCCGTTCTCTCCTCGTGGCCCTGCTCCAGCTGTCAGGAGCCCTTCCCCATCCCCTGCTCAGCCTGCTGGCCCCGCCTCCCCCTTGCCCACAGCCTGGCACAACGGGCAGAACTTGGGGTCCCAGGCAGCTGGGCAGGAGCCATCCTGGAGGGACTGCCGGGGACGGGAGGTCCGACTGGCCCCCAGGGCAGGACTCCCAGGGCAGGTCCGACTGGCCCCATCGCATGAGGGAGGAGTCCCAGGGGTGGGCAACTGCCCCAGACCGCGGCCGGTGGGCCCCAGACCGGCGAGGCGCACTGCCCTCACCCGCTGCCCTTCCCTCCAGATCCCCGTCACCCAGGCCTGCCTCATGGAAGACATCGAGCAGTGGCTGTCCACGGACGTGGTAAGTCCGGCCCCCTCCTCGCCCACCTGACCCGGGGCTCCTGTTGTCTCATGAGGAGGTGACGGGGGGGCGGGGTCAGGATGAGCGACCGGTGAGGAGAGGGCGTTAGCGGGGCTGGTGTCCCCTCCCCTGCCGCTCCCCCGGCTCTTCCCTTTAGAGGAGGGCCCGGCCCCGCACCCCTCGCAGCCTCCGGGGTCTTCCCTCCCCTGAGCCTGCTGCCGATCGAGGTCCCACTGTGCACAGGACAGGTGGGCCGAGGGCAGCCGGGACCATGGGAGCACTGAGCTCGGCAGCCCCCTCGTGCAGGTCGGGAGGCTGATAGCTGCGAGGGGTGCCGCGCCCGCGGTGGGGGGCGGCAGTCTCCAGAGCCGCCCCCCAATTCTTGGCACCAAGGATCAAGGGCCTGGGCACTTCCAGGCCCAGAGGCCGCCTTCTGCAAGTGGCCAAGACCATGTTTCTGCCGGAGGTCAGGAGAAGGTCCATCCGTTTCATCTGGTGGGTGAAGGCTTATCCGCTCCCCAGCCCCCAGCGTGAGCATGTGTGGCCTCAGGCTTGGGTGTCAGCCTTTCCACCATGGGGCGAGTCTGCCCACCCCTCTAGACACTGGAAGGAAGGGACTAGCGATTGTCAGGGGCCCACCGGGCACCCTACCCTGCGCCTGGCCCTCTGCAAGTACTCCTCTGTTATAGCTTCCCGACAACCCTGTGAGTGCCACCAAGCAGAAAAGCGAGGCTCAGAGAAGTCCAGGGGCTCGGGCCAAGGCCTGGGGCTCAGGAAGGGGTGGGGCCGAGGTCTGGACCCCTCGGGGTCAGCAGCCTGCGCCCCAGCCCGCTCCGCAGTGCCGCAGCTAACCTCACCTTCTGCTTTCTCAGGGGAACCATGCGGAGGAGCCCAAGGGCGTCACCAGCGAAGGTAGTAGACCTTGGCCCTGCCCACCCCTGCCCCGCTCCAGCCTCCGAGCCCACCCGCAGCCTCCCTCTCGTTCCTCCAGAATTTGACAAGTTCCTGGAAGAACGAGCCAAAGTGGCTGACCGTTTGCCCAACGTCTCCAGCCCCTCCGCCGAGGGGCCCCCGGGTCCCCCGCCTGGCAGTGCCCCTCGAAAGAAGACCCAGGAGAAGGATGACGACGTGCTGTTTGCCTTATGAGTGTGGGGTCTGGCACCCTGCAGCCCGAGCCCCCGCTGCTCCCACACCCCGCGCGGGGACCTGTCTCTCCTTCAGCGTCACGGCTGCTCTGGGGGGGCTTGTTACGTATGCCCTTCTCTCCCCCTTGAGGTTGGGGCCGCGCTGCCTGGGGGTGTGGGGGGCAGCCGGATGAATTGGGGGAACAGGTCAGTTGCACTTCGGAACCCTGGACACCCCTGCCTCCCCTCCCACCCCAACTGACCACCGCGACTTGGCTGAGAACCCGGAGGCCCCGGGACAGACGAGGCCGGCTGCTTGGTTGCCCCAGCGTGAGTCCCCTTTGCCCCTCCCTGGACCCGTGCCCAGAGGAGCCCTCTTCCGAGCCCATACTGACAGTCGAGGCCTGGCCGTGGGCTGGAGACAGCAGAAGTTTCTGTCGCAGCCTCAGGTCCATTCCGCAGGCCCTGCCTTGGAGCCCAAAGGCTTTGGCCAGCTGTCGAGGGCAGGGCGTGTGGCCCTCTGCTGAGCGCACGCTGTCCAGATATGAAGCTGCACGTGGTGGGGGGAGACCTCGCCAGGCCCAGGCCGCCAGGGGAGGCTTCCAGGGATGCCTGGGGCCCCTGTGGCCCCCACGACCTCCACTTCCTCGCCCTCCGGCCTTCCTCTGTTCCTCCCACGCAGGGCTCCACCAGGCACTGGGCCTCCGCACCTGTTGGTTGATCCTCTTGTCCTGGGAGAGGTGCCTTTTGTATCCCCAATTAAAGGTAGAAAAGCATCCTGCTAGCAGTGTTCAGTCTCCAGGAGGAGGTGACTTCTTGGCCTCGCCAGAGGCAGGGACTCCTTTGGGCTGGGCTGGGCTGGGGGCCACCCGTGAGATGGGCATCTGCAGGCGAGGCAGGTGCAGCCGCAGGCCTGGGCACCCAGCCGCAGCTCACACCAGCACAGGCTCCAGCCACGCGTTACCTGCCAAGTGGCCCCATTGCTCTCCACGAGTGACGCGTCTGCATCCTCAGCGCCTCACACTGCCGTCCGCACTCAGGCTGGCTCCTGCCCAGCAGCAGTAGCACTGTGATCACAGAGACGGAGCAGGTGTGGGGATGGTGGGGCAGAGAGCCTGCAGGGAGGATACGGCCATCCCGTCTGAGGCCTGGGTGCCAGGCGCTGTACCAGGCTATACGTGGGCTCGTGGAATCGTCTCGACAACCTGGGGCGGAGCAGAGTTGCATCTTGTTTTACAGAGACTGAGTCTGTGACTCAGTGGGTCATGTGAGCCACCCCAGGTGCAGCTGTTTCTCAGGTGCTGGGCACTTCCTCACGCATCAGTGCGTCGTCCCCATTTTGCAGATGACAGCACTGAGGCTCAGCGTGGCTGCCTGGGCACACAGGTCAGGCGCGGGCGTCAGTTCTTATCTCCATGGCAGTTCAGCCACCCCAGGTCTCGGGGTACCACCTTTTCTGGTCTGGGATCTTCACACCAGGCTCTCCAGGAGCCACTGCTTGAGGCACATTGGTGCCCCCTGGCCCAGCACTCGGTGGTGGGAGGGAAGGGGGCTGGAACAGTTGATCTGCCTGAAAGGTCAGCCCATGAAGGACAGCAGAAGTCTGAATGCCTGGGTCCAGGGGACCTGGGCAGCTGGAGTGGGGCTCACCTGGGTCTCTGAGCAGCCCCCAGCTCCCATCAGCAGCGAGCGGGTGGGCTGTACATGCGTTCTGAGGCGTGGCCTAGAGCCGTGCACACAGGAGACCAGGCTCAGCCAGCCCTCCAGGTGGAGCTGGGGCAAGGGAAGCAGCTGGGAGGCGGGTACAACGGGACGGTCGGTCGGGGACGGGAGGCTTGTCCATCCCCTAAGCAGGGAGGAGGGGCCTTATCGTCTAGGCCGAGATTCAGAGCTTTGCAGAGGAGCTAGCCTGGAGGAAAGGCGGCTGAACGTGACATCTGACCCATTTCCCCAACCTAAACCACCTTTTTTTCCTCTCCCCACCACCCCTGCCCAAGGGGAGCAGCCATATCACTGTCCCTGGGTAGCCAGCCATCGGCCTGGCCGGACAGCTTTTCAGGAGATGGAGGTGCCCTGGGCCCTCACCCGTCAGTCCTAACAAGCTCAGCTGGTCCAAACTCAAGGTTACCGCCTACGTCCTGCGTAAGTTAGCTGTGTCCGCCCAGGTAAGGGGAAGGCAGTGGTTTTAACGAGGTATTAAGCATCTCCTGGACACGGTCCAGCTTTGCCTAGTTGCTCAGCAGTGACACCTGTGCCGAGGTGGTGGAGCCTTGCCAGCCCTGCCGAGGCTGCTGGGACTCAAAATTGGGAAGAAGCCCAACTTGGTGTACCGTGCTGTCACACGGCCACCAGCACCCCCGCCGTCTTCTGCTTTAGGTCACGCAGAGGCGGCTGGGTGCTGGGGACCGCGGCCCGACTCCCCAGTCTGCTTTATCTTGCTGGCCCGGCCGCCTCCTCCCGTCAGCACTCATGACAGCAGGTCGCTTCCAGAGGCCCCTTCCCCGGCCGCTTCTGGCCGCTTCTGGCCGACGGCCAGCCACCACACACCAGACCACCAGCGTCTGGAGCCGGAGCCGAAGTCTGTGCTTGACTCATAGCCTGAGAAGGTCCCTAAAGCACCTGGCTTTGGTGACCATCTTTTTCACAATGTGCACCTGTATCATGAGGCTGGCAGCACCTGGCGGTCAGACGAGAGGACTGTGGGGATACTCGGTGGGTTGCCCACCCCCACCGCTGGCTAGGCTGGACGGCCGCCACTCATGCTCACACACGCGCAGTGGGGCGCGCTGCGCCGCTGAGCTCAGACAGGTGTGCCACCTGCTCGCACGGCCATTCCAGCCATCTGTCCTGGGACCTGACCTGAGCCCCTGGGAGACTGGGGGCCTCTCCCCTTTCCCTGCAGCTCCCCAGCTCTCCCAGGTCCTCCCCTCCATCCCCACCACATGCCTGCTGTGGGCCCTACCTGGCCTGGGCCTTTCCATGCCTCACGACGGTCCTGCGGGGTTGATGGTTTTGACCACTGCTTACAAGCGGGAAACTGAGGCCGGGGCACGCCAGGACCAGTCACACCCTAAGTAAGGGAAGAGCGGGACCTGTTCCTCTTGGCGCCCTTGCCTCTCCCCTCTGCGTGCCCCTCCTCCAGGTGAGCGACGGCGAGCCAGGGAACCCTCAGTCGGTGGCTGCAGGGGCTCGTGGCCTGTGAATGGCTAAAGTTGCCCAGTGACCTGTTCTTTGCTGCGTGTGGGTAGGAGCGCCGGCTGCACGCCAGGCATGGTTCTAGGTGCTGGGAATACAGAGGTGAACGGGCCTGGTGAATGGGTCACGTGGAGGGAAGGGGGCAATATAGACAGGTGGAAGTTGCAAACGTGCCACCTTCTCTGAAATGAAGGAAAGGGAGACTAATGCCAAGTGACAGGGGCTAGGAGGCCGGGGAGGGCCTCTGACCAGGACCCAAGGCTAGTGAGGTGAGGCCTGCCCAAAGAGCCCTGCCATGAAGGTGTCCAGGCTTCCCCGGAGGGCGCAGCTCTGGACAGCCCCACCTTGAGGACCCCTCGAGAGAGAAGGCATCTGGGGCTGGGCTGGGCTGGGCGAGGGAGCCCCGGCAGGAGCCACTGGTGCTGGCCAGGCTGGGTTTCCTGGCACCAGGCGGTGTCTGAGGCCACAGGTCCTGGGCCAATCACAGCAGCGGGAAGTCATGCGGCCCCACGTAAAAGAGGACCAGCTGCAGGCGGGAGCCTCGGGCTGCGGCCCCCGCCTCAGGATTAACCAGGCACCAGTGGCTCCTGCAGGGCCCTCTGCCTCGGAAATGGCATCTGGCCAGGGGTGTAGGGAGGTTGAGTGGAGGCAGGCAGGTGGGTAGGGAGGGGCCACCTGGGAGGCAGTCCCTGGAGCCTGGAGGAAGCTCTGACCAGAGCTACCTAGAAGCCCCTTAGCAGGGCCTTCACCCTATTTGCACCCTCCCGGCTTCCGTGACCACCACCCCCCACCGCAGCCCAGACCCAACCCTGGGCCTGGACGCTGACCCCACCCCCCAATCCCAGTGTCAACATCCAGCCTCTCCAGTTGTCATACAACAGCAAATCATGATGCTACCCTTCTGAACTGTGTGACCTTAGGCAAATTACTTAACCTCTCTGTGCCTCAACTTTCTCACTTGTAAATAGGCTAATAGCAGTTGCTGCTTCATAGGGTTGTCATGAGGGTTAACTGAGAGGACCAGTACCACAACATCTGTCAAGGAAATGTTCCAAACATGTTGTCATGGATGGTACCCCCTCCATCCAGAACGGCCTCTGCATCTGACACCCAGCCAGGGGCACTGCCCCGCCAACTCCTGGGTAATTTCAGAGACCCCAGCTCAGCCTCTGGTATTGCTCTCCCAGCTCTCAAGGGTGCTCGCTGCCTCCCAGACAGCAGTTCCAACAACAGGGCCCTTGTGCCCCTCTCTTGGGTCTGAGCTGCTGCCCCTGAGTGGGACCGGAGTGTCTTGATCCCGGCAATGAGAGAGAGGCAGGGTCTGCCCGCTGGTCCTGGATCGGGCTCTGCACAGTGGGGAGCTTTGGGAAGCGCCCCCAACCCCTTCTCCAGGGGTGACCCTGGCTCAGGACAGTGTCCCACAGCGACCACGAGATGGCAGCAGCGCTGCATGTAGCAGGGCCAGTGGGGCCAGCACCACCGAGTTGACAAGCCGGGAGGGCCGGCAAAAGGGAGCTCTGAGTGCCTCCTGCGAAGCCCGGGGGGCACTCGTTCCTGTGGGCCTGCTCAGCGGACGCCGAGTTCAGACCCCTGTGTATGTCTAGTTCTACCTGTATAGGCAGAAAAGCACAAGTTTACACCAACAACTCCAATCACAACCCAATATCAGAGATTCCTTCTAGTTTTCCCCGTTCCCTATGACCCCCTTCGATAACAGTGAGAAGCCTGGTTCCTGCTGCCCTTTGTGCACAGACTTACTTGCTCAGTCCCATCAGTAGCCAGTCTCCCACTGTCCCCGCTGCCCCGGCCCTGTAGGTGTCCTCACCTTGTTTGGGTCCTGACATCCCTGGATGGACCACCAGAGCCCCTGCTCAGACTTTTCCTCGCCCAGTGCAGGCTCCAACACCCCACTAGGGGCCACTGCAGCCCAGCCCCGCCTCAAGGCAGCTGCCTGCCTTGCCTGGTCCCATCTGATGGCTTTAAACCAATTATTCAGGACAGGAGTGGAAGAGGAAGAGGAGATTTCACATTAAGAAGAATGATCAGACTCCAAAGTGATGTCTGAGTCCCGCTGTCTCCTCAAACCATCCAAATGTTTGTGCAAACCTAGTATTGACACCTCCAAACTACCCCTGCCTACCTCTTGCATCAGAAAACACCACAAAAGTCCTTGGCCAGTGTATTAGTGTGCTAGGGCTGCCATAGCAGAGTTCCACAGACTGAGGGCTTAAACAACAGAAGTATATTATCTCGTAATTCTGGGGCATGGAGGTTAAGGTGCTAGCAGGCTGTTTGCCCTGAGGCCTCTCTCCTTGGTTTGCAGATATCCGTTTTCTCCCTGTGTCTTCACATGGTCTTCCCTCTGTGTGTATCTGTGTCGTCATCTCCTCTTCTTACACAGTCATACTGGATTAGGGCCCATCCTAGTGACCTCACGTTACCTTAATTACCTCTTTAAAGACCCTATCTCCAAATACAGTCACATGCTGAGGTCTTAGGGGTTAGGACTTCAACAGCTGAAGTTGAGGGAGACACAGTTCAGTCCACAGTTGGTCAGATATACAAAGTCCTGGCCCCTCTGGCCATCCTCCCAGGGCATGACCACTCTGCTCTGGACCCCATCCTAGAACAGCATCACCTCTGACCTACACTGGCTCTGCCGAGGAGTGACCACATGTAACACCCACCTCCACACCCCTGTTAGGGATTTGAGGGTGGTTTGATCCATCCTTGGGCCAACCTGGCCTTGGGAGCCCAGGAAGGGCCAGCCACTGGGGCCAGGAGCAGAGCAGAACAGGAAGGAGGTGGAGGCGAGGAGGCCACAGGCACCCAGAGCCTGGGCTAGGGGCTGTCCTGGTCCCCACTGCCACCTACTATGTTTTAGAGCAGCTCCAAGGCAGTGAGCTGGCAGGGCTCTCTTCTGCCCGCCCTGGGCAGCAGGACCAAGCTAGGGAAGCAGCCTCACATGGCCCCATCTTCTCCCTTTGCCTCTGGCTCAGGAATCTTGTGGCCTCTCCCTGCCCCTGCCCTAGAGCAGCCTGCACCCCTCTTTTCCCCACAGTCCAGGCTGGGCCACTGTGGTATCACAGACAGGGAAACAGTGGCCCAGGGAGGGGAGGGGCCTCCCTGCCCCGGAAGAGGCAGCCCTCAGCCCAGCCTGAGAGCTCAGCGAGGCCAGGGTGGAGGCCTTATTTGTCCGGCAGAGACTGTGTGGCCCCAAGCCCTGGTGGGGGATCAGCAGACACAGCTTCTGGCCCATACCACCACTGATTTACAGTTTGACTTGAGACAAGCCCTTTCCTGCCTGGGCCTCAGTTTCCCCAACTATGAACCAAGGAGATTGATTAAATGACCCTGAGGCTTCCTCCCACTCTGCTCTTCTGCTCCCTCAACCCCCAAATTCCACAATCCTCCCTCTGGGAAAAAAATGGGAGGCTACAAATCCTCCTAACAGAAGTGGCAACACGGGGTCCCAGGGTCCTTCTCCCGCTGCAGGAGCCACAGGAGTGGGAAAATGCCTGCTGGCCAGGTCAGCAGACATGGAAGGCCCTGGGCCACCTCCTTGCTAGCACACCGGTTGCCCTCTGGGGAGCTTGGGCTGGACGTGCCCTTTAGTCTGCAGGAGCTTCCGGCCACCTGCAGGAAGGGGGCTGCCAGGGTGAAGCAAGGCAGGGTCCCTTCTCAGGCCTAGAGTGATGCAGAGACTTGCTCAAAGCCACACAGCAAATCTGTGGCAGAATCAGGACTAGAATCCAGGTCCCCCATGGAACCTGCCCAGCAGGGAGCAGGGAAAGGACGGTAGCTGGGAGTCCCTCCATGGAAACACCTCCTGGCCCCTTGTACGCACCCCTGGCTCCCCCAGAATGTTAATGCTCCCCAACTGGTCTGCAGGTTATAAAACTTCTCCCACCAAGGACCTCCTTTATCACGGTTTCCCCAGGACCTGAATTTGCACGTTTTTTGTTGGTCTTGGTGTTTTGCCTACAGAACACTTTGCAATGCAATGAGGAGTTAGCATACTTTACCTTTTGTGCGTCATAATCGGACTGCATCGCCTACCGAGGTAGTTTCTCATTCCAGCGAGACGCGCCCCAGCAGCTCGTTCGTGGGAACTAACTGTGCAGCCTGTTTGTCCAGCCCCACTGGGCCTGCCCGCTGTTTGAGGCAGTCCCACCACCTAAAGGGGCAGGGGATGAGGACAGCTGAGCTCACCATCGGCCAGGGCACCCGCCAAGCTCCCACAGGCCTCGGCCTTCACCTTCACCACACGTGGCCATTCTTTTTTTTTTTTAATTAATTTATTTATTTTTGCCTGTGTTGGGCCTTTGTTGCTGTGTGTGGGCTTTCTCTAGTTGTGATGAGCGGGGGCTACTCTTCGTTGCAGTGCGCGGGCTTCTCCTCGCCATGACTTCTCTTGCTGCGGAGCATGGGCTCTAGACGAGCGGGCTTCAGCAGTTGTGGCACGTGGGCTCAGTAGTTGTGGCTCACGGGCTCTAGAGCGCAGGCTCAGTAGTTGTGGCCCACGGGCTTAGTTGCTCCGTGGCATGTGGGATCTTCCCAGACCAGGACTCGAACCCGTGTCCCCTGCATTGGCAGGCGGATTCTCAACCACTGCGCACGTGGCCATTCTTGACCCCAGGCTTCTGCACTGGTCTCTCCCTTGTGGACACAGTCTGCTCCCACTTCCCACCTCAACTCTGTGTTACTGAGTCCCAGCTCATACTGCTCACCACACAACAGGCCAGTAACTCGAGAGATGAGTTGTTGGGGCAAAGAATAGTGACTTTATTCTGAAAGCCAGCAGAACAAGAAGATGCTGCCTAGTGTCCCAAAGAACCATCTTACCGGGGTTTGAATTCAGGCTTCTTTTATACTAAAAGGGGAGGGGGCGTGGCTGGTTGTTGTAAACTTCTTGGTGCCGGAAACCTTTATTCTTGCAGCTTATAGATCTGGTCGATGTTCCTATAAACCTCCAACAAGACAAATGTTATTCTCCGTTCTGCAACTTTTTAGCTCTATATGAATGGAAAAGTGTTATACCTGTAAAGGTCAGAGCCTTGAGAATAGGTTATCCCGTATATTTCCGGTTATAGACAACATTCTTTTAGTGATTAACTTGTAGCAAAAGCAGTAGAATACACAGGTTAAAGGAAACAGATCCAATATGGAGTCAGATTTGTTCTTCCCTCTGACACCTGCAAACCCAGACTCTCAAATTGTTTGAGTCCCATTTGCCCCACCCTCCCTGGCACTTGGAATCTTAGCTTTTAGACCCCAAGTTGCGGTGAGAAGACCCATCCCCTCTCTCCCTCACCCCTCCCCGGTTACTCTCCCACCGTGTTCTCTACCCATTGCCCACCCACTGAGGATCAAGAATGGGTACTGCTGAGCCTTCTCAGATGTTGCCATGGAGCTTAAGGGCCAGACAGGGGCAGTCAGAGACCTCCAGGTGCGAACACCCAATGCCTTCCATTCCCTCCTCCATCTCTCGGCGTCCCTTTCCCCCCATCTGTGCACCACCGATCCATCCACCATCCCGCCACTCATTCATCCAACACAAATGCCAGTACAGCCTCCTTCCTTCCATCGCCGGTCTATCCAGACTGCATAGACACCTGCCACACAGGGGACATCAAGAGCCACCAATGAGGGCCACAGAAGCAGGGACATCACACAGAAAGGACCACGGCAGCGCCACCTGATAAGAGATGAGGCCCTTTCTGTGTTTCTTGTCCCCACCATAGCCCACCAGAGAAGAAAGGGACCCAAAGGACAGGGGGAAGGGGGGTAAAGGAGCAGGCCACCCCACCCCCTCCAAGTCTCTCCAGTAAGGCCCTGGGAACTGAGGAGGTGGGTGTTCAATCAGATGTGAGATTTAACTTTGGACTTTTTCATGCTTGAAAGTAACAAGAAAGTTAACAAAACCGCCAGAGGTGTCAAAAAGGCTGCAAAAAGGCTGCAAATGGGAGACTGGGCTCCATCAAAGGCAGGCGTAGGAGAAAATGAACAGAAGTCATGGTCAGGTTTGTGAACTGTGACTTGGGATCTGCAAGCTTGGAGAGGGAGCTGGGGAGAGCGGAATTGCTCTGTGTGTCGGTGGGAGATGAATCCTACAGTTCCAATGCCCCCTGGTAGAGGGGAGGGGAGCCCAGAGACAAGCGAAGGGGAGGAGGAGAGAGGAGCCGAGGTGACCAGGCAAAGGGTTGGGGGAAGATCTGGAGAAGAACTACTGGACTGGGGGAGGGGAGGGAACAGAGTATCCCCAAAAGGTCTGGAAGAATAGACTTATCTAAGATGCCCTGTGAAGTGTCCTCTGTGTGGGACCTGATATCACCCCTCTCTATGACCCCAAGATCTATGTTCCACTCACCAGTATTTGTCAAGAGGAGGGTTTTATGGAAATGGAGAAGGGGTGAAGTTTCATGTCTGAGTCAGCACAGTACTGAGCAGAAATCGCTCAGGAAGAAGCAAGAATGGCAGGGGAAGTGGTGAAAACATAAGTGTCCAGGAATCTCTGAAACTGTGGAGGATTTTGGACTTTTACTGGACATAAAGTTAGAAGATTAAAGCATCAACTCTGCCTTCCCCCCAGTGATTTCCTCACACACAATCAGAATAAATCTCAAAAGGCGAATCTGACCATGTTTTATAACACCTGCACCCCCAAGCCCCAACACACACACCTAAAACCCTTCACTTGTTCTTGAGTTAAAGGCCCACTTCCTGGCCCGTCCCGCAAGGCCTCTGGGGTCTGGGCCCTGCCACCCTCTCCAGACTCTCTGCACTCTAGACATACAGGCTGGCTTTCTCACCTCAGAAGTTTCATACCCTACTGACCACAGGGCCTTTGTACATGCTGTTCTCTCTAGCACTGCCCCACCCCAACCCCAACCCCCAGTTAACTCACTCACCCTTCAGGGCTCAGCTCAGACAAGCCACTCCTGAGCTCCTGACCAAGTCATCCATCCGTCTTGGAATTTACCACCATGATTACAGTGGCAAAGAGGAATGGAACAACCACAACATGGCTCAGAGTCCACACCTTAGAACGATCATGATTCATGCCCTGGCACTGGGCACACGTTCCCTGAGTACATCTGAATCCCCAACAAAGTGAAGGTCTGTCATCGAGGGGGCAGGGGGATGGCTGTTAAGTAGACAACCAACAGTGTCTGCACCCTCTTGCAGGGGTGGAGGGGGGCTATCATGTATTCTGGAAAGTGATGGAATGGGCAGAAGCACGAATGAGCTCACCATGTCTCAGGTCTGGACTCACACTGGCCTGATGAGGTTGTGGGCTGTGTGAGGTATGATGGAGCCTCATTACTGGACAGCTTTTTTTTAATCCAGGTAAACTGCATGTCCCCTGGGACACACAAAAAGCCCACACAGCAAAACCTCCCACCTCAGCAACAAGTGAGGCTTTTTGTCTCATCCTCCGACAGAATCCTGGTGAAGACCGGTGCAGGGTCATGGACTGGCGCCATTCAGCTAATCCCTGCATCTGACACCAGTCGGCTTGCTCACCTCCAGCGATGGGGTGCCCACCGACTCCCACAGAGGCCCATCCCACCTGACCAGACCCCCACCACCGACCCATCGTTAAGCCATAAAAGCTAATTGGCGTATTGTTTAATGGGAACAGAGTTTCAGTCGGGGATGATGAAAAAGTTCTGGAGGTGGATGGTGGTGACGGTTGCCCAAGAATGTGAATGTACTTAGTGCCACTGAAAGGTACACTTAAAAATGGTCAAAATGGCCTTTCTGCCCGTGGACGCCACTGAGTAAGCATCGTTGACGTCTCCCCCCTGCCTCCACTACCGTCATGTCTAAGTCAGGGTCACCCAAAGAGCCCAAACAGCTGAGGAATCTCTTCATCGGAGGTCTGAGCTTTGAAACAACCGATGACAGTCTGAGGAGCCATTGTGAGCAGTGAGGAGTGCTCACAGACTGTGTGGTGATGAGGGATCCAGACACCAGGCGCTCCAGAGGCTTCGGGGTTGCCACATAAGCCACTGTGGAGGAGGTGGATGCAGCCACGAATGCAAGGCCACACACGGTGGATGGAAGAGTTGTGGAACCAGAGAGGGCCGTCTCAATAGAAGATTCTCAAAGACCTGGTGCCCACTCAACTGTGAAAAAGATTTTTATTGGTGGCATTAAAGAAGATGCTGAGGAACATCACCTAAGAGATTATTTTGAACAGTGTGGGAAAATTGAACGGACTGAAATCATGACTGATCGAGGCAGTGGCAAAAACAGAGGCTTTGCCTTCGTAACCTTTGATGACCGTGACTCTGTAGACAAGATTGTCATTCAGAAATACCACACTGTGTATGGCCACAACTGTGAAGTAAGGAAAGCCCTATCTAAGCAAGAGATGGCTAGTGCCTCATCCAGCCAAAGAGGTCGAAGTGGTTCTGGAAACTTTGGTGGTGGTCGTGGAGGAAACTTCAGGGGTCGAGGTGCCTTTGGTGGCAGCCGTGGTGGCGGGGGATGTGGTGGCAGTGGAAATGGCTATAATGGATTTGGTAACGATGGAAGCCATTTTGGAGATGGTGGAAGCTACAATGATTCTGGCAGCTACAACAATCAATCTTCAAATTTTGGACCCATGAAAGGAGGAGACTTTGGAGGCAGAAGTTCTGGCCCCTATGGTGGTGGAGGCCAATACTTTGCCAAACCCCGAAACCAAGGTGGCTATGGTGGTTCCACCAGCAGCAGTAGCTACGGCAGTGGCAGAAGGTTTTGATGACTGCCAGGAAACAAAGCTTAGCAGGAGAGGGGAGCCAGAGGAGTGACAGGGAAGCTACGGGTTACAGCAGATCTGTGAGCTCAGCCAAGCACAGCGCTGGCAGGGCCTAGCTGCTACAAAGAAGACACGTTTTAGACAATACTCCTGTGTATGGGCAAAAAAACTCGAGGACTGTATTTGTGACTAATTGTATAAAAGTTTATTTTAGTTTCTCTTCTGTGGAAAGTGGAAAGCATTCCAACAAAGGGTTTTAATGTCAAATTTTTATTTTTTTGCACCCATGCTGTTGATTGCTAAATATAATAGTCTGATCGTGACGCTGAATAAATGTGTCTTTTTTTTAAATGTGCTGTGTAAAGTTAGGCTACTCTGAAGCCATTTTGGTAAACTACCCCAACAGTGTGAAGTTAGTATTCCTTCAGAGTGATGCCAGGTTCCATTCAAAATATATTTACAACCTGCTCTGGTGGAGAAGCTATTGTCTTCTGAAACCTTGGCGTAGTTGAACTGACAGTTACTGCGTTGTGACCTGGAGTTCACCGTGCAGAGGGTCACCCAAGCCAAGTCATGGAGTTTTTTGATTATTAATATGATTGTTGGCACACCCTATGCAATATATCTAAATTGGATTATGGTACCAGATATAGATGGGAATGAAGCTTGTGTATCATCCATTATCATGTGTAATAAATAAACAATTGAATACCCTCTTGAAAAAAAAAAGGTTAAAATGGTAAATATTATGTTATGTAGTTTTACCATAATTTAAAAAAAAAAAAAAGTGCTCTGGGCTTCAAAACTTACAAGCTTGTGTCGCTTTGAGTACTTTTATTTATTTTTTATTTATTTTTATTAATTTTATTGGAGTATAAGTGCTTTACAGTGTTGTGTTAGTTTCTACTGTACAGCAAGGTGAATCAGCTATACGTATACATATATCCCCTCTTTTTTGGATTTCCTTCCCATTTAGGTCACCACAGAGCACTGAGTGAAGTTCCCTGTGCTAAACAGTAGGTTCTCATTAGTTATCTGTTTTATACTCAGTATCGACAGTGTATAGATGTCAATCCCAATCTCCCAGTTCGTCCCACCCACCCACCCCTTCCCCCTTGGTATCCATACGTTTGTTCTCTACATCTGTGTCTCTATTTCTGCTTTGCAAATAAGATCATCTATACCATTTTTTGAGTACTTTAAAAGTAACCATTTAAAGATTACTCTAAAAACATATATAATTAAGAGTTAAGGGACTTCCCTGGTGGTCCAGTGGTTAAGAATCCACCTTCCAGCGCAGGGGACTCAGGTTCGATCCCTGGTCAGGGAACTAAGATCCCACATGCCGCGGGGCAACTAAGCCCACGTGCCACAACGAGAGGGAAGCCCGTGCGCCGAGACGAAGATCCCACGTGCTGTGACTAAGACCCAGTGCAGCCAAGTAAATAATTTTTTTAAAAACAAACAAAAAAATAGTTAAGGCAAACTCTTAGTGCGCCCCATGCTGTTTGATCCTGATTTGCTTTCATTCAGGCCTCGGAAATCTGGGCTCAGTATTTCCACCTTCAAGTCCTGCCGCTGCCCCCCGCAGGGATTACAGTCACCGTGACCCTCCCCTGCTATGAGCCTACTATGTACTAGGCTCTGAGGCTCTGAGGATGCGTCACGGAATAAGTCAGAGCCCTCGTCCTCCCTGACACACAGGGAACAATCAGAATTTTTCTTTACTTTTTGTTAGTAAAAACCTACAGGGCTCCAGTCTCCGTGAAACCTGCAGGGCTGGCCCACAATGATTCATCCTTGAAGACCTCACCTGGGTAGAATGATGACAGTGGCACAGGATGACACTGGTCCCTGAGCACTCAGCACACGGAATGTTTGTTTGGTGCAATGTGTGGCCTCCTGGGAATGTCGGGTGACACATGACAGCGTGGGGATGTGTGGAAGGACAGGAGGCAGGAATTGCCATCTCTGAAATCTCATCCCAGATCAACCCCACCTGACCCGCCCAGGAATCACAGACCCACCAAACCATCAGAGAACCGGATGGAGAACAGGAGGGAGTGGAAGACCCAGGTAACCCACAGGGCTCACACTGGCAGCTCGCGGGCCATGTCAAGTCTCGTAAGGGGATTTTTTTTTCGATTGAGTTTATTGTCAATGTCCAAAAAAAAAAATAAAAAAAATAACCTGTGAAATTTCTCATCTCTTTTTAAAATAAATAAATAAAAGAGGGTGTCTTTCATGGCAAGAGCTGGCTGGAGCTGAGTTCCAACTGCTCCCTTTGGACGGGACCCATGGGCCCCTACCCCTTAACTTCCCTTACTCACATTGCCTGCCGGGCCCCCTGGAGGCCTCTGAGGTCAGGATTTCTGATCTAATCCAACATCTCCATCTCACAGAGGAGTCTGATGAAGCCCAGAGGGAGAGTGACTTTCCCAGTAAGTAACTCATCTGGGACGAGAAAAATCTAGAATCGCAGGGGGCCCAGCCAGCATCCACCGCAATCCTCCAAAGAGCCTCCGGAGTGGCTCTGCTGATGGGCAGCAAAGTGGACTTGCCTGTGTGGTGAGGCGAGCAGGTGGCTCATTGGGAAACCTGAGGAGACGGCCAGTCAGGCACCCCGTCCAGCTGCAGACATGCCCCACTCCAAGGGGACACAGACGAACGAGGCGCGGTCCTCACCCCTCGCCACAATTCCTGTGTCCCCTGGTCTAACCTTGACTCCCTGTTGCCTCACCAGCTCTGGGAGCCCTGGTTCTTCATCTGTAAAGTGGGGGTCCTCATCGCGGCAGGCAGAATTGAGGTCCCCTCCCCCGCGTGTGTAGGAAACAGCAGGTGCGCAAGTTGAAAGGCACTTGGGGAGGAATGTGGGAAGGAAGTGGGCTGACGAGGACAGAGAGGAAGGAGAGATGAGGCAGCCGCCACAAGAAGACGGACCTGGGAAAGAGCAGCGATGGTTACGGGGGCGCCAGTCAGGATGCGCCGGGTGATGCTGAGGTGAGAAACGATCCCTCCTCTCAGCCACTCCACTCTTTTACTCATTTTTTCCCCAGTTTTCTTGACATATAATTGACATAGAAGTTTGTATTAGTTTCAGGTGTACAATGAATGCCCACCCTCCCAGGGGCTCTGGGGGAAGATCATGGCTCCAGGCTTAGAGCAGCAACCTCCTCAGACGTCTTTCACATGGTCCACAGCGTGGACTGCGCCCCAGTGTCCCCAAGCCCTGAGTCCTGTGCCTTGCAGAGAATCCTGTGACATTCCAGATTCAGGCCATGCCTTTCCTCCTGTGTGGGGCTCGCTCAAGTTCCAGGTCTTCCCCACCTCTACCTCCCTCCTGCTCACTCACTTCAGGGAGAGGAGAAGGCGGCAGGGGGCAGGACCAGGGCACTCATTTCTCAATCATCATAATTATAAAAACATATCCACATGCAACTAGAGAGTGTCATACTAAGCGAAGTAAGTCAGAAAGAGAAAGACAAATACCATACGATACCACTTATATGTGGAATCTAAAATATGACACAAATGAACCTACCTATGAAACAGAGACAGAATCACCAACGTAGAGAACAGACTGGTGGTTGCCAAGGGGGAGGGGGTTGGGGGAGGGCTGGAGTGGAAGGCTGGGGTTAGCAGATGTAAGCTTTTACATATAGGATGGATACACAGCAAGGTCCTACTGTATAGCACAGGGAACTATATTCAGTATCCTACGATAGGGACTTCCCTGGTGGTCCAGTGGTCAAGAATCCGCCTTCCAATGTGGGGGACACGGGTTCAATCTCTCATCGGGGAACTAAGATCCCACATGCCACAGGGCAAATGAGCCTGCATGCTACACCTACTGAGCCTGCACACCACAACTACAGAGCCCACGCACTCTGGAGCCCATGAGCCACAACTAGAGAGAAACCCGCACAATGCGACAAAGAGCCCGCATGCCACAACTAAGACCCGACACAGCCAAAAATAAATAAATATATTTTTAAAATCATATGATAAACCATAATGGAAAAGAATATTTTTAAAAAAGATGTATATATGTATGTATAACTGAATCACTTTGCTGTACAGCAGAAATTAACACATTGTAAATCAACTGTACTTCAATTTTTAAAATATTAAAACAGAAAAAAAAGAATAGCTTAGAGGAAAGAAGTGATTGAGAAAAAAATAGTTGACAAATCACATGGAAAAGCTTCTTTTAAAAACTCTGTTTTTTATATGTCGCTTTTTATTCAAAAGAAAATATCAGTTACAAATTAAAAAAAAACATATCCACGGAAATAATTACTTTTTATCAAACAATTATAACAAGCCAGGCACAATGCTAAATATTTGACATGGATAATTTGATTTCACACAAGCTAGGAGGTAGATACTATAATTATCCCCATTTTACAGATAAGAAAACCCAGGCACAGAGACAGTAATAGACTTGACCAGGTCACATGGCTTATTACTAACGGGATTCAAAGCCAGGTCTAGATGTGTTTAACCACCAGGCTTTATAAAGAAGGAATAGCATCGTTTATAAGTCTGTTTCCCTTTGTTTAGTGAGCATCTCCCACTTGACACAAAGGCACTTTTCCTAAAAGTCCTACATAATCAGTCATAGGCCTAATAAAGGCAAATTAAAAATCTGGTAATAAAAAGCATCTAAACTCTGCCGCCAGCTAACTGGATCTCAGTTTCCTTATTTACCTTATGCGGAGGTTTAACATAACCACATAGTATTCTTGCCAAAAATGTTTCACCAGAATCTAATCAGGAGAAAAAAGACAAATCTAGAACATGGGTCATTTTCTTTTTTTCCTTTTTTTCCTTTCTTTTTTTTTTTTTTTGATCTTTATTGGAGTATAATCCCTTTACAATACCGTGTTAGTTTCTGTTGCACAACAAAGGGAATCAGCCATATGCACACACATGTCCCCGTATCCCCTCCCTGTTGAGCCTCCCTCCCAACCTCCCTATCCCACCCCTCTAGGTCATCACAAAGCACCGAGCCATCTCCCTGTGCTGTGCTGCTTCTTCCCACCAGCCAACTACTTTACATTCAGTAGTGTATATATGTCGATGCTACTCTCACTTTGCCCCAGCTTCAACCTCCCACCTCCTGTCTTCAAGTCCATTCTCTATGTCTACCTCTTTATTCCTGCCCTGCAACTAGGTTCATCAGTACCATTTTTTTGTTTGTTTAGATTCCATATATATGCGTTAGCATACGGTATTTGTTTTTCTCTTTCTGACTTACTTCACTAAATATGACAGACTCTAGGTCCATCCACCTCACTACAAATAACTCAATTTCGTTTCTTTTTATGGCTGAGTAATATTCCATTGTATATATGTGCCACATCTTCTTTATCCATTCATCTGTCGATGGACATTTAGGTTGCTTCCATCTCCTGGCTATTGTAAATAGTACCACAATGAACATTGTGGTACTTGACTTTTTCTGAATTATGGTTTTCTCAGGGTATATGCCCAGCAGTGGGATTGCTGGGTCATATGGTAGTTCTATTTTTAGTTTTCTAAGGAACCTCCATACTGTTTTCCATAGTGGCTGTATCAATTTACATTCCCACCGACAGTGTAGGAGGGTTCCCTTTTCACCACACCCTTTCCAGCATTTATTGTTTCTAGCTTTTTTGATAATGGCCATTCTGACCAGCGTGAGGTGTTACCTCATTGTAGTTTTGATTTGCATTTCTCTAATAATTAGTGATGTTGAGCATCTTTGCATGTGCTTCTTGGCCATCTGTATGTCTTCTTTGGTGAAATGTCTATTTAGGTCTTCCACCCATTTTTTAACTGGATTGTTTGTTTTTTGGACATTGAGCTCCATGAGCTCTTTGTATGTTTTGGAGATTAATCCTTTGTCTGTTGTTTCACTCACATATATTTTTTCCCAGTCTGAGGGTTGTCTTTTTGTCCTGTTTATGGTTTCCTTCCCTGTGCAAAAGCTTTTAAGTTTAGTTAAGTCCCATTTGTTTATTTTTGTTTTTATTTCTGTTACTCTAGGAGGTGGGTCAAAAAAGATCTTCCTGTGGTTTATGTCAAAGAGTGTTTTTCCTATGTTTTCCTCTAAAAGTTTTATAGTGTCTGGTCTTACATTTAAGTCTTTTATCCATTTGGAGTTTATTTTTGTGTATGGTGTTAGGGAGTGTTCTAATTTCATTCTTTTACATGTTGCCAGTTTTCCCGGCACCACTTAGTGAAGAGGCTGTCTTTTCTCCATTGTATGTTCTTACCTCCTTTGTTGTAAATTAGGTACCCATATGTGCATGGGTTTATCTCTGGGCATTCTATCCTGTACCATTGATCTATATTTCTGTTTTTGTGCCAGTACCATACTGTCTTGATTACTGTAGCTTTGTGATATAGTTTGAAGTCAGGAAGCCTGATTCCTCCAACTCCGTTTTTCTTTCTCAAGATGCTTTGGCTATTCGGGGACTTTTGTGTTTCCATACAAATTGTAAGACTTTTTGTTCTAATTCTGTGAAGAATGCCATGCGTAATTTGATAGGGATTGCATTGAATCTGTAGCTTGCTTTTGGTAGTATAGTCATTTTCACAATATTGATTCTTCCAGTCCAAGAACATGGTATATTTCTCCATCTGTTTATGTCATCTTTGATTTCTTTCATCAGTGTTCTATAGTTTTCTGAATACAATTTCACCTCCTTAGGCAGGTTTATTCCTAGGTATTTTATTCTTTTTGTTGCAATGGTAAATGGGAGTATTGTTTTCCTTTTTTAATATTTATTTATTTATTTGGCTATGCCAGGTCTTAGTTGTGGCTCACGGGATCTTCATTGCAGCATGTGGGATCTAGTTCCCTGACCAGGGTTCAAACCTGGGCCCCCTGCAATGGGAGCATGGAGTCAGCCACTGGACCATCAGGAAAGTCCTGAACATGGGACATTTTCAAGGCAACTGACATAAATTTTCAAAACAATTCTTCACAAGTTAATGTCAAAAGATACTGTTAAGGGCTTCCCCGGTGGTGCAGTGGTTGAGAGTCCGCCTGCCGATGCAGGGGACACAGGTTCGTGCCCCGGTCCGGGAAGATCCCACATGCCGCGGAGAGGCTAGGCCCGTGAGCCATGGCCGCTGAGCCTGCACGTCCGGAGCCTGTGCTCCGCAACGGGAGAGGCCACAACAGTGAGAGGCCCGCATACCACAAAAGAAAAAAAAAAAGATACTGTTAAAAGATACTAAAAAGACATGACAAGCAAAAGGAAGGTGTGAAACTTGACTGGGTTATGGGGGAGGAAGGTGTCTTTTAAAGAGCTGTTTTGGGGATCCCCTGGGGAAATGGAATGTGGACAGATGGTGAAGGACATCATGGAGTCAGCGGTCACCTTCTTTAGTGTGATGATGATAGCATGAGCCCTTTCTCTCACAGGTGAAGGGTTATGATGTCTGCAATTTACTTCTAAACAGTGCTGAAAAAAAGAATGCAGGCATACCTCTTTTTACTGTGATTGCAGATACTGCATTTTTTTTTTTTACAAATTGAAGGTTTGTGACAACCCTGTGTTGTCAGATGATAGCATTTTGTAGCAGAAAATATTTTTATTTTTTAACTTTTTAAGTTGAAGTATAGTTGATTTACAATGTTGCGTTAATTTCTGCTTACAGCAAAGGGATTCAGATATATGTAGATATATAGATATATATTCTTTTTTAAAATACTCTTTTCCATTATGGTTTGTCATAGGACATTGAATACAGTAGGACTTTGTTGTTTATCCATCCTATCTATAAAAGCTTACATCTGCTAACCCCAACTTCCCACTCCATTCCTCTTCCAACCCCCTCCCCCTTGGCAACCACCTGTCTGTTCTCTATATCTGTGAGTCTGTTTTCTGTTTCATAGATAAGTTCATTTGTGTCATATTTTAGATTCCACATATAAGTGATATCATATGGTATTTGTCTTTCTCTATCTGACTTACTTCACTTAGCATGATAAGGAAAGTATTTTTAAATTAAGGTATATACATTGTTTTTTTAGATATAATGCTATTGCGCACTTAGATTACAGTATAGTACAACTTTGATATGCACCGGGAAAATCAAAAAATTTGTGCGACTCTCTTTATTGCAATCTTGGCTTTATGGCAGTGATCTGGATCCGAACCTGCAAATATCTCCAAGGTCTGCCTATAAAAAAGAAAAGGAGGGAGAGAAACAAAAGCAGCGAAGTGTCATCAGTGTGTGACCTCAGGGACGGGTGTGCTGGTGCTCACCATGCTGTCCCATTCAGCTTTTTGGAAGGTCTGAGATGCTTTCACAATAAAAAGGGAGAAAGGGAGAAGAGGACAGGAAGGCAGAGTTGGTAAGTCTGGTCTCTCAGGGTCCCTCCAGGTTTTGGAGTCGGGGACCCCATGTTAGTTTGCTAGGGATACCAGGACCAAGTGCCACAGACCGGGTGGCAACACACATTCATTCTCCCAGTTCCGAAGGCTGGAGGTGCAACAGTCAGCAGGGCTGGTTTCTTCTGAGGCCTCTCTCCATGGCTCGCAGATGACCCTTCCTCTGGGCATGCGCCCCGGGGCTCTGTGTATCTCTCCTCCTAGAAGGACACCAGTCACATTGGATTAGGGCCACCCTAAGGGCCTCCTGTTAACTTCATCTCCAAACACAGTCACATTCATACGTTGAAGTTAGGGCTTCAACGTATAAATTCTGGGGGGACACAATTCTGCCTAGAACATTCCCTAAGTGCTACTGAGTCCAAGCTCGTACCGCTCACTGCACGACAGGCCAATAAATCAAGAGGCATGGGCTTCCCTGGTGGCACAGTGGTTGAGAGTCCGCCTGCCGATGCAGGGGACACGGGTTCGTGCCCCAGTCCGGGAAGATCCCACATGCCGCGGAGCGGCTGGGCCCGTGGGCCATGGCCGCTGAGCCTGCGCATCCAGAGCCTGTGCTCCGCAACGGGAGAGGCCACAACAGTGAGAGGCCCGCGTACCGAAAAAAAAAAAAAAAGGCAAGTTGTTGGGGCAAGGAATAGTGACTTTATTCGGAAAGCCAGCTGACCGAGAAGATGGTGGACTAGTGTCCCAAAGAACGATCTTACCCAACATAGAATTCAGGCTTCTTTTGTTCTAAAGCAGTGGGGGCGGGTGTTTGGTTGTTGTAGACTTCGTGTTGTCAGAATCCTTTGTTCTTGCAGCTGTCCAGGTAGGTCAGGTCATGATGTTCCTGGAACCCTCCAACAAGACAAATGTTATTCTCTGTTCTGCAACTTTTTTTTTTTTTTGCGGTACGCGGGCCTCTCACTGTTGTGGCCTCTCCCGTTGCGGAGCACAGGGTCCGGACGCACAGGCTCAGCGGCTATGGCTCACGGGCCCAGCCACTCCGCGGCATGTGGGATCTTCCCGGATCGGGGCATGAACCCGTGACCCCTGCATCGGCAGGCGGACTCTCAACCACTGCGCCACCAGGGAAACCCTGTTCTGCAAATTTTCTCTCTATATGCATGGAAAAGTGTTAGCCCTTTAAAGGTCAGAGCCCTCAGAATGGGCTATCCTGTGTATTTCAGGCTACAGGCAACATTCTTAACTTGCAGCAAAAGCAATAGAATACAAAGGTTCAAGTAAAAGAAACAGAACCAATGTGGAGTTAGGTTCCTTCTTTCCTATTGCATAAGCTACCTTGAACTTCACCCCATACTCCACAGGGGCACATATCAGCCAATTCTGCTTCCCCTTCTCGCAGAGGCTGAGGCTGAGCTCTGGGCGGGAGGAGGGAGGGAGGAGAGCTCTTCCCCCCCTTGAACACACCACCAAGCTTCTCCTCCATTCCTTATTGCCTCCTCCACCACCCCACTGCATCCCTGCACAACACATGCACACACAGCACAGGCACACACAGCACAGGCACACACCGCACAGGCACACACAGCACAGGCACACACAACACAGGCACACACAGCACATGCACACACAGCACATGCACACACAGCACAGGCACACACAGCACATGCACACACAGCACATGCACACACAACACAGGCACACACAGCACATGCACACACAGCACAGGCACACACAACACAGGCACACACAACACAGGCACACACAGCACAGGCACACACAGCACATGCACACACAGCACATGCACACACAGCACAGGCACACACAGCACAGGCACACACAGCACATGCACACACAGCACAGGCACACACAACACAGGCACATACAACACAGGCACACACAGCACATGCACACACAGCACAGGCACACACAGCACATGCACACACAGCACAGGCACACACCGCACAGGCACACACTTACACATACCTACAGCCAGCTGCCCAGCCAACTGCTCAGGGCAAAGTCACACACTGATGTACTGGGGGTGAGGGCTGCCAAGTGACCTGTGAGAAGGCTCCTCCCTACCCTGGGTGCAGCATCACAGGCCTCTTCCTGGAGCCCCAGAATCCCTTCTCCTTTCCTGAGGGGGTGGGCCCCGGACCCCTCGCTGCCTTTGCTCACAGGACCCCGAGGTGGTCCTTCCCCCAGGCTGTCACTCAAACAAATGAAAACAACCCCCCCCCCCCGCTTCAATAATAAAAGTCATATTTACTATAGAAAATGTGGGAAATATTCAAAGTTTTAAAAAGCAATAACTTACTTTTACCTATAATTAGGTAAAAGACTCTAGAGGCCTTAAAAAATATGTATATGCTTTGACCCAGTAATTCTGCTCTCAGGTTTCTATGGAAACCCATAGTCAAAAATGCAGGAAACACTTTTTCAAAAAACTTTCTTTTACTGAAGTACAGTTGATGTACAATGTTGTGTTACTTTCAGGTATACAGCAAAGTGATTCAGTTATACATATATACATATATATTCTTTCTCAGGTTCTTTTCCATTATAGGTTATTACAAAATGTTGAATATAGTTCCCTGTGCTAGACAGTAGGTCCTTGTTGTTTATCTACTTTATATAAGGAAACACTTTTTGCCTGAAGATGTTCCTTTTGTTGTTATTCACAATGATGTGTAACCCAGTGTGTGCCTCCCTGGTGCCCCAACTTCTTGAATTATGTAGAAACACCCTGTTTTTTAATTTTCAAATACAAAGTCCCCAGCCCCCCCCCACAAGGCATCTCTTGTTGGGGGAGCTCACAGTCCCCCAGGCCACCCCCCTTTGCCCGCATTTCTTGCTTCTGAAGCCTCCATCTCTTCTCAGGGAACCCATTTTTTCATTTCTGCAAAGATCGCTGCCTGAGACTTTTGTGAACTGCAGATTTTGACTGAGGGTCTGGGGTGGTGGAGGAGAATTCCAGGGCACGCAGCAAAGGCAGCACCTTAAAGTTGAATATTTGCTACCTTTGTCCACAAGCCCAGTGGCCATTCACCACTTTCTCACCCTAAGCCTCAGTGTAGCAGCTGGGCTGTATTCTGACTTCCGTGGGCTGACTTTCCAGCTTCAGCTGAAGGACCCTGTCTCAGAAGCCCCTCCCCCTTGACCCTTCCTCCACCCTTTCTCCACCCTTTCTCCTTCTGTTTCACCTTCTCCTTTCAGACCTTGTGGGGTGGGTGTGAGGCAGCAAAGTGTGTTCCAAAATCAAAAAGGCAAATCTCTGATGTGAATTATGCCCCTCCCCTGCTATATGAAATCCACTGAGGTTATTTTAGTTTGTTTGTTTTAAATACTCATCTTCCCCTTTTGATAGAAAAAAAGGAAAAGAAAAGAAAAAACAACCCAAAGGTTAAACATAGGGGCTGGCCACTTAGGTATATTATATGTTGAATGAATATATATGTCCACTTAGTGGATTTTTGTGCAGCCTTTGAAATGATGCTTACAAGGGGCTTGTGATATTTGAGGAAAATGGTTAAGTAAAAGGGGAAAAAAGGCACAAAATAGACATGATCACAACATATAGAATTTGCAAAGAAAAAGGCTGTAAAGAAAGACACCTATTTCTTAAGCTGTGCTCACTGTTTCTTACATATCATATTGTATACTTACTCCTTTGTGAGTATGACACACTTTTTCATTTTTTCAATTAAAAAAATGCTAGCATATTAACACTGATTGTCTGCAAGTGTGAGATTACAGATTTCACTGCTGCAAATAGCCATGCAGTACTTTCATAACTGGTGGGTAAATCAGATTATTTTAAAAATTTATCTAAGCTTCAAGGATGATAATAGACCATGGACTGTCATTAAGTGAAGGGAGCTTATCTTGTCCCTCAGGTATTTTTGTTGTTGTTAATTTCTTTTTCTTTAATTAATTAATTAATTTTTGGCTGCATTGGGTCTTCGTTGCCGCACGCGGGCTTTCTCTGGTTGCGGTGAGCGGGGGCTACTCTTCGTTGAGGTGCACATACTTCTCATTGCTGTGGCTTCTCTTGTTGCAGAGCGTGGGCTCTAGGCACGTGGGCTTCAGTAGTTGTGGCTCGCGGGTTCTAGAGCACAGGCTCAGTAGTTGTGGTGCACGGGCTTAGTTGCTCCGCGGCATGTGGGATCTTCCCCGACCAGGAATCAAACCCGTGTCCCCTGCATTGGCAGGTGAATTCTTAACCACTGGCCACCAGGTAAGTCCCTGTCCCTCAGTTTTTAGATGGGGAAACTGAAGTCTCAGAGAGACAACCAAGTATTTATTGAATCAGGCAGAAGGAAATCGCTGATCACTCGGCTGGGCCAACCACCTTCGAGGCGCTGCAGCAGTTCCCACACTGCTGAGGCAGTGAGTGGCGGTGTCACTCGCTCCAGGTCATTTGTTAAGGTACCCTGTGAACGTCTGCCATGAGCTCATGTAAGCCTCCCAACAGCCCTGCACGGTTGGCCCTGGTGTTAAACGGCTGTTGGCTCTCAGAAAAGTGAGGAGTTGGGGAGGACTCGGCGGTCAAGGCCGGCACGCTGTCCCCTTCCTGAGGACTGCTTGGGCGCCAGCGCACGTGGCCGGGCTCCGCCTGCCCTGCTGAGTAATCATTTCCCAGGCACGTACAGCTGAGTCACGGTCCCCTGCGGCTTTTCGCTGAGTCACGGTCCCGAGATCTGTTTTCGCTGAGTCACGGTTCCAGCTGCTCCCGGTTTAATTTCTCTGGGCAAAATCTCCGCTGCCGGGCGGGGGGGGGAGGCGGTGACTCCCTGGATACTGCACGTCCCCTCGGACAGCGGAGTCCAGCAAGGCGAGCCCTCCTCCCCTCCTCCCTTCCCCTCCTCCCAGCCTGCTGTCCTCGCCTCATCCCTGTTTTAGGGAACTAACATTTCTTGGCGGCCAGGCGCAGTGCTGGAGGCTTCACACTGCAGATTGCAGAGCCCAGTGGGGTGGGCGTGATGATCCTCTTCAGGAGATGGGGATCTAGTCAAAGGCAGGGTCGTCTGGGAAACAGCCAGTCCGGAGCATCCCCAAACGACACAGTCATGAAACAGAGGCTGCAGAGGGCAAAGAAGCAGGACGACTAAATGCAATGCAGCATCTGGGTTAGAACCTGGACTGAGGGAAAGGGCTATAAAGGACCTTTGAGGGCAATTCGTGAGATTTGCATATAGGGTTTATATAATGATTTGTATAAAAGTCAAATTTCCTGATGTTTATACTTGTACTGCAGGTTACGAGAGACAGTCTTCCAGATATAATACATACTAAATGAGCCAGGAAAAATTTATTTAAAATATATATTATATGGGGACTTCCCTGGCAGTCCAATGGTTAAGACTCTGCAGTCCCAACGCAGGGGACATGGGTTCCATCCCTGGTCAAGGAACTAAGATGCTGCACACCATGTATTGTGGCCAAATAAAATTTAAAAAATTTAATTAAAAAAATAACGAATAAATAAATATATATTATATGAAAAAGAGTATGTATATATATAAAAAATCAAGAGAGAGACAGGATGAATGATAAAACAAATGTGACCAAATGCTAACCCAACAACTGGTGAATCTAGGTGAAAACACAGGAATTCTCTGTATTATTCCTGCAACTTCTGCATATTTGAAATTATTTCAAAGATTACTTTTTGAGAAAAAAATAAAGATGAGGAATCTGATATTCAAAACTCCCAACTGAGAGCAAGGTTTGTCAGATGTTAGTGACCCCACCCTACTCAGAACCATCCAGAGACTTCTAGATAGGAAGAAGGCTCTGGGGGATCCTGAAAGGGGAACTGGATGCCCCTTTCTGACCAAACAACACCTAACACTCATTACAGGCTTCCTGTGCCAGGCCCGGCTCTGAGCTTCCCACAGATATTAAACTGATTTAATCCTCACCACATCCCCTTGAGCTGATGCAATTATGTCTCCTCGTTTTGTCAGACAACGAAATAAAAGCTTAGTGGGGTTGAAGTATACACATGAGGTAAGTCATGAATCCCAGATTTGACGGCAGTCCTTTTGCTTAGGGTTCATTGTTTTGACCAGTCTACACTACCTACAAGTGCTGTGATCAGATTGAACCAGGTCCAACCAGGTCTTGGAGCCATAGTCAGGCTCCATGTTGGCCCAGCTCTCCAGCCGTCTAAGCTCCCAAACACTGGACTGCTGCCTGGTCTCGCCACAGGTCTTCAGCCCCTGGACCTGTGCTAATGGAGGCTAGGCAGTGTTCGAGAAAGGTACTGGTCCTTCTCCACCCCTCACTGCCTTAGGCCCAGCTCAGTGTTGTAGAACTTCAGCATGCTTTAGAGCCAGACACACCTGGCCTCAAGTCCTAGGTGAGCTGTGTGACCATCAGCAGGAGATTTAACCCTGCTAAGCTTCATTCATTTAATACATACCGATTTCTTGCCTTGTGCCAGGCTCTGGGCATAGAAGTGACACGGTCCTCACTGTCTTCAAGGAGCTCACGGTCAGGATGGGGGCAACTGGGACACAGGGACCTCAGTGGGGGGACCCCATAAGGCGAAGGGGAGAACGTCAGCAAAGTCTGGGCTGAGTTACAGGTTTATTGAGATGTAACTGACATACAATAAACTCTACGTATTTAAAGTATGCAAACTGATGAATTTTGACATATGTATACCACGAAACCATCTCCACAATCAAGATAATGAGCTTGTTCATCATTCCCAAAAGTTTCCTCATGGTCCTTCGTAATCCCTGCCTCCAATGAGATAACCACTGATCTGATTATATTAGTTTGCATTTCCTGAAACTTTATATAGTTCTATATGCATTTCCTATATAATTTATATGAATGGAATTATACAGTAAGTACTCTTTTGCAGGGGGCCTGGCTTCTTTTACTCAGCGTAATCATTTTGACACTCATTCACGTTGTGTGGGTCAATGGTTCATTCCATTTCATTGCTGAGTAACCAGAGTATGTTCATAGCACAATTCGTTTATCCATTCACCTGTTGATGGGTTGTTTCCAGTTTGAGACTTTTGCAAATAAAGCCACTGTGATCATTCATGTACAAGTGTGAACATATGCTTTCATTTCTTGTAGGCAAATAGGTACCTAGGAGTAGAATCACTGGGGTGTACGGTAGGTGTATGTTTAGCCTCTTAAGAAATTGCCAGACCGTTTTCCAAAGTGGCTGTACTGTAGGGGAGGAAAAAACCTTTTTCCTCTACCCTCCTAGATTCCCAGCTGGGGGCCCTGAAAATTAAGCCGATGAAAGATAAATTAGGGACTTCCCTGGTGGCGCAGTGGTTAAGACTCTGAGCTGCTAATGCAGGGGGCCCGGGTTCAATCGTTGGTCAGGGGACTAGATCCCACATGCATGCCACAGCTAAGAGTTCGCATGCTACAACTAAGGAGTCACGTGCTGCAACTAAGGAGCTGACGAGCCGCGACTAAGACCTGGTGCAACCAAATTAATTAATTAATTTTTAAAAAGATAAATTAATAAGAGAGAAGCAGAGTGTATTAACACACACAGCGTACATCCACATGGGAGGAACACAGTGCTGAGTAACTCAAAAGAGTGGTCAGAACTGGGGCTTATGTAGCATCTTAGAATAAATGTGTAGACAGGTGACAAGAAAAAGGAAAAAGAGTTTAGGCTTTGGGGGGCAGCAAGCTGGGGGAGGGTAAATATATGGGGGAAACTAATGGAAGATAAGGGTTAATTTGGCAAGGTGTGTTATGCCGATTCCTCTGAGTGCCATCCCTGGGCTAAGAGTCTGGAGTTGTCTAAGCCTGCTTTGAAGCAAGTAAGGGGGAAAGCAGAGAATGGTTTCCTGGCATTTGCTCTTTCTCAGTTGTCTTCAGCTCAAAATAACCCTCATACCAAACTGGTAGTTTGGGGGGTGTCACACTTGGCCTCCTGCGAGTACCATTTTATTTTCCCACCAGCAGTAAATGAGTGTTCTCGTTGCTCTGCATTCTCAGCAGCAGGAAGAACCAGCTTTTAATGTTAGCCATTAGGATAGGTGTGTAGTGATGTCTCATACCAGTTTTAATTTGCATTTCCCTAACGACCTATGAACTTGAATATCTTTTCATGTGTTTAGTTAGCATTCACATATCTTCTCTGGTAAATTGTCTGTTCAGACTTTTTACCTGTTTTTAAAAATTCACTTATTTGCCTTCTTATTATTGAATCATATTGGTTCTTTACATATTCTACAGACAAGTCCTTTGGTGGATATATTTTTGCAAACATTTTCTTCTAGTCTCTGACGCCTCTTTTCTTGGTCACAGTGTCTTTGAAGGGGCAAAAGTCTTAACTTTTAATGAAGTCCCATTGGTTGTTTTTTTTCTTTAATATTTTGTGCTTTTTTTTTGTTTTTTTTTTTTTTGGTTGTATTTGAGAAATCTTTGCCAAATCTAAGGTCAGTAAGATTTTCCTTTATGATTTATTCTATATGTTTTATAGGTTTAGCTATTTCATGGAGGCCTATAATCTGTTTCTGGGCTGAGTCTTGAAAGGTGACCAGCCCAGCAAAGGGACAGGAGAGAGCATTCTAGGCAAGAGGGACCAGAGGCGTGCGAGCCTCGGTAGTTCAGGGGGAGGTAGGCATTCCTGAGACAGGCACACAGGGTGTGACGGAGCAAGAAGGGTGAGATGCCTCCCACTGGAGACGTGGCCGAGGGCTCAGAGTGCCAGGCTAAAGAGTTTGCACTTTATCTCAGGGGCCATGTGGAGCTAGCCATGCGTATTGACCAGAGGAATGCTGCCAACACTTCAGTTGCCTTATCAGCAAAATCAGGGGCAGGAGAAGGAGTACAGGAGATAAGGAATGAAAAGGTGTTCCGTCAGGGCCAGGGCCCCCCCCCTTCTCCTGCATTTTTGTGGATGAGGACATCCAGCCCTCCCAGGAAGGTCATGATAAGCAACCCCTATCAAATGCTAACATTGGGGCTTCCCTGGTGGTGCAGAGGTTGAGAGTCCGCCTACTGATGCAGGGGACGCGGGTTCGTGCTCCGGTCTGGGAAGATCCCACGTGCCGTGGAGCGGCTGGGCCCGTGAGCCGTGGCCGCTGAGCCTGCGCGTCCGGAGCCTGTGCTCCGCAACGGGAGAGGCCACAACAGGGAGAGGCCCGCGTACCGCAAAAAAAAAAAAAAAAAAAAAAAATTGCTAACATTTCCTGGTGACCGTCTTACTGCTTTGGGGAGCTCTTTTTTTTCCTCTCTCTTTTTTACTTTATTTTTATTTGTGTTAAGGTACAGTTAATTTACAACGTTGTGTTAGTTTCAAGTGGACAAAGTGATTCAGTTATACACATATAACATGAGGAGCTCTTTTATTAGGAACGTTCATCTTTTGTCTGTTACACGTGGAGCAAACGTTTTCTCCCATTCTCCTGGTGGGGTTTCAACCTTCCTTATGAGGTCTCTCACAACCCTGAAAGATTCAGCGTTTTACAGTCCAGACTGAGAATGGTTTTCACGACTTGGGCTCGTCTGCCTTGCGGAGAGGAAGGCTGTGGTCCATTTAGGCTGCACATCACTACTGCGCTCCCCATGCCACCCCCCGCCCCACACCCGCTGGGTCAAGGTCTGTGTGGGGCATGGGTGCGGTCAGGACACCCTGAGTGACCCTGTTTACCCAGGCGGGGGTCCACCGATTCCCCTGGAATACCGGTCCAGCTGAAGCTAGAGGCCGCCCACCCTCCAACCCCGTGTTCCCCCAGCCTCAGCGGGGGCCTTGCCTCTGTTTTTCACTTTGGAGCCTCGGGAGCTGCAGCCCTGGCCCCTCCCTGCGGTCCAAACCACTTCTGTTTTCCAGGCAGGCGGGCGGGGCGGCGCCTTCGGAATGCTGAGTCTCCGTTTCCACGTTGCCCTCTCACCAGCTGCGTTTCTGCTGTGTCATGGTTGGGAGGGGGGACTGGCGGAGACAGGAAAGGCAGATTTTGCTGAGTCACCAGCTGCTTCCTCAGCCTCCAACGGGGTGCTTGGTGAAAGGGCAGCTTTCACAGCTGGCAGGAGGAAGTGAAACTTCTAGAAGAGGGTAGAAGCTTCCCACTCAAGTGTTTGCACAGCGTTGGCAAAGCCCTGTCCCATACATCTCAAAATGGATTTGTCCAAGACTGAGCTGCTGAGGTTCCCCCACTGCGGAAAACTGACAATTCCATCCTCCCACTTGGCTGAACCAAAATCTTTGGAGTTATCCTTGACTTCTCCCCTTTCTCACATCCCATTTCCTGTTCCTCGGACATTCTTGGTAGTGCTGCCTTTAAAATATGAATGTCCTGGGCCACTTCTCTCCCCGCCCTTTCCAAGCCACCATCATCTCTCCCTGGATTTGTGCAGTAGGTAGCCTTCTGCCCATGTCCTGTGTCACCCATAGCAACCAGTGATTGATCCCAGGAAACCCCAAGTGAGACCCCAGCACTCCTCCTCTCCAAGCCCTGCAGTCTCCCCTACTCGCAGAAGGTCCTTACAACGGCCTGCAGGCCCTACAGGCTCTGTTCGCATCTCTCGTGCTTCCATCTTCTGCCCTGTCCCCTCCCACTCTCTGCTGCAGCCACACTGGCCTCCATGCTGCTGCCTGTCCCTGCCGGGTCTGTGCCACCAGGGGCCTCGGCTGTGCCTTTTCCCTGCGGCCCCAAAACAACATCCCACCCCCGACATCTCCCAGCCTGTATGGCCCGCCCTGACCGGACTCTGATTTAGCATCACGATCGCGGAGTCCTTCTCACACTTCACGTCTCTCTGACTTCTCCTGCCAGGTCTCTTCCACCTCCAGCCTGGGAAAGTTCTCTACTGTGACTAGACTGGGCCCACCCAGAGACTCGAGGGTGATCTCCCTGCTTTGAGGTCTGTAACCTGAATTACATCTGCAAAGTACGCCCCTATTCGATGGTAATAGGACATATTCACAGGTTGCAGGGATTAGGCAAGGACATCTTCGTGGGACCATGATTCTGCCCACCACAGATAAACACCCACCTCCTGGGTTTGGGGAGGATGAAACGTGACCACGCCTGGGAGAATGCTTGGCTCAGAGCAGACCCCAGTGTTTCTTTCCGATTTCCACTCACATTTGTCTCTGGTGCCCCCTGCCCCCTTTCTGGATCATTTCCCCAGGCCCAGACTTCATTAGGACCCTGAGCACCCACATTCTGTCACGGTGGGCTTCTAGCCTCTTCAGCTTCGTACCTCCAGCACACATACAAAACTGGCCCGTTTCAGCTGCTCAAGCATTTGACTCTGAAAGGAAATCCCAGAGAGAGGGTGGTGGGTTCTCTGATGCAATAAAGCTGTAACGCTGGGAAATGGCAGGAAGGGTCTCTCCATCCCTGTCCTGCTTCCCGAAGCTGTCGTGGCAGATACCACAAACACAGTGGTTTGAAACAACACAGATTGATTCTCTGGAGTTCCGGAGGTCAGAAGTCCTGAAATGGGTGGGCAGGGCTGCATTCCTTCTGGAGTTCTAGGGGAGAATCTACTTCCTCGCCTTTTCTAGCTTTTGGAGGGTGCCTGCTTTCCTTGGCTCGTGGCCCCTAACTCCATCTTCAAAGTTAGCAGCACAGCATCTTCCAATCTCTCTGTGTCCTGCTTCCCTTATCACATCACCTTCCGTACCTGTAACCCTCCAGCCTCCCTCTTATAAGGACTTTTCTGATCACATTAGGCCCATGAGGATAATATAGGATAGTCTCTCCAGTTTAAGATCCTTAATTTAATCCCATCTGCAAAAACCGTTTTGCCATGTAAGGTAACATATGCGGGGGTTCTGGGATTAGGATGTGAACCTCAGCCTACCACAGGAGGAGAAAGAATACCATTCACATCGTTCCAGTTGCTTGAGGACAGGGAAGGGGGTAAGTCAGGAAGCTGAATCAGCACGGAGAAGGGCCACAAGCTCAACACTGGGACAGACGAGACACTAGATCAACTCTTACCCGGCCTCCTTTGCCCTGGGGTCGTCTGGGACGGAGGGGTGGTCTCTTCTTACCAAGTCAGGGGCTCCCAGGGAAGAAGCTGGAATGAGTAGCAAACCCGGACTGGCAGCCAGGAACTCTGGGTCACTGAAGGCTCTGTGTCCTACGGGGCACAGCCTGGGGACGTCACTCCCCTCTTGGGCCCTCTGCTCCCCCACGTTAAGTACGAAGATGTCAGATCACACGAGCTTTACCTTCTGGGGTTTCTGAACGGACAGGCTGATGGGAAGCATTCAGACCTTCACACGCTTATCCTCTAAACTCCTGGAGGACAGACTAGCCCCCCTGTAAGAAGGCATGTGGTGTGGGGGTCAGGAGTATGGGCTGTGGCTTCAAAGTGCCATGGTTTGAATCCTGGCTCTGTTATCACTAGCTGTGTGACTTGGGAAAACTACTTAACCTCTCTGTGCCTTAATATTTACATGGACAAAACGCAGATGAAAATGACAGAGCTGTTGCCAGGATTAAATGCAATCTTGCACGTAAAGGTTCTACACACAGTAAGTGTTCAATGAAGTTTGGCTCAGATCACAATTCGTAATTGTAGCCTGATTCCAGCCCTTTCTGGCAGCCTAGCAATATTATCATGTTTACCAGAAAGAGATCTTGTGGCAACTATTTAGTTATTCATTCATTCATTCGATGTTGTCTGCTACTTGCCAGGCATGGTTCCGGTCTCTGGAGATTTCACAAAACAAAGCAAAGCCCCTGCCCTCCTGGAGCTTACATTCTAATGGGGGCATCTGTTTCTAATAGTTGTTCTTTCTAGAAAGTTCTTGGCAACTCTTTTTTGAAATCTTTTAGCAGCTCCAGTTCTAGGTCTGACGTCTGTGAATCTTGTGAACCAGTAAATGCCACCCTCTGTAGCATGAGCCTTTCAAGGACAACCTCGGAGATGACTTCTGGGCTGTAGTGGGATAACCATGTTCCTTCGGGTGGTCTCCCCCTCCGCTGTATTCTGGGAGATGACACTGCACCTTAAATTTTGAAATCTTTGTGCCACACTGCTTGGGTTCAAACCCTTAAGCTCTCTGCCTCAGCTTCCTCATTTGTAAAACGGGGACAATAACAGTACCAACCTCATGGAGGTGTTATGAGGATTTAATCAGTTAATACATGCATTCAGTACAGCGTCTGGCGCACAGTAAGTGCTCAGTGAACATTAGCTGTTCGTATTGCTATCACTGTTCATTGAAGCAGAAGGTGGGTATATAATTTATACCAAGAGCTGAACTCCTTGGCGTATAGCCCTTCTATCTAGGAGGCTCAGAAACCCCCAGGTCACTGGATTGATTTGGTGACTGAAATTCAGGTCAGTGACCCTGGAAGAGTGTGGATCATGGGCCAGAGCTCTGACTCTGGACTGGATGGACACACTGACCTCCCATACCTGCCTGGTTCTTCCAGACTTCCTCCAAACATTGGAGACTCCTATAGGGGTACAGCTGGGAAGGAATGCCTCAGCCACCGTAGTTCCCCAGTTGGGGAATCCGTGCTTGACGGGCGGTCCTCAAGCCTGTACTCACATTCCTTCAGAAATGGGGCACTTGCTACCCTGTTTACAAACAACATCCTTGTAATGAGCCAAAATTACCTTTTTTGTTTGTTTTGTTTAATCTAGAATCCAGTATTGCAGCATTGGGAAGGGGCTTTAGGAATCATCCTCGCTGTTTGTTTTGTCATCTGGGCTCACCCAGTGACATACTTATCCCCAGTCCTAAGGAATCAATCTCCTGCATAATTAATTCCATAGTTGATCAGAGAGCCAGCTCCGTTCCAGGCCTGGTGCAGGCACTGAGGGTGAGACGAATCAGACCTGATGAGTCCTGGAAGAGCGCCCTACACAGGTAAGCAGGGAGGTGGTCCGGATGACCAGCATTGCTGTCCGGTTGGGTACCAAGTGCTAAGAAGGCCTGGAGGAGGCAGGCAGCGACCTGGACTCACCCTGGGGCTTGGGTCCCGTCTTCCTGCTTTATGTGTGACCTTGGGCATGTCACTTCATTCCCCAGCCTCAGTTTCACTGTCTGTAAAATGGTAGTGATCTACCCCACAGGGTAACTGGAGGGATGAACCATGAAAACAGCAGTCTCTAGCACGTAGTAGGTTCTCAAGAAAAAATAAAAGGACCTAAGTGGACATTTAAAGGGTGTATGAGGAGGCAGGCTGCCAGCTGAGGGACCTGGGAGGAGGTGATACTTAGGGAGCAGGCTGGGGAGGGGAAGCGGGGAACTGCAGGCAGGCTCTGGGGTCGGAGAGTCCCTGACGTTGCCACCCCCCCCCACACACCTCCTGCTCTGAGAAGCGCGGCCTCCCAGCCCTCTGGAACCATTCAGACCCCTGGAGCGTTCAAGTCCCATCACTGGGTGGGAGGCTCTGGAAGTGGCAGGATCACACAGCTGCTCAGATTTCCAGAAGTTGTTGGTTTTTTTTTTTTTTTTTCTTTTCACGTCCTGTTTTAAATAGCTTTGTTTTCCAAGGGTCATATGACCGCGCCTACTCCACCCCCGCAGGCCAGGGGCGGGCGGGGCGCCGGCCCTCGCGGGTGTTGCAATGTCGGGCCAGTAAGTGTGGATCGGCTGTCTGGCGGCGGCCACGTGACCCGCCCCGGGGATAAATAGACGGCACGGTCTGGGCTTTGCACAGTCGCTCTCCCGCCTCCAAGAGCCCGTCCCGAGACGTCGGAGCCAGCACCGGACCCCGCACCAGCACCACCGCAGGATGGAGCGCCCGCAGCCCGACAGGCAAGCGCGGGGCGAGGGACCGGCCTCTCCCGGGAGGGGCGACCCCTGCCCCTGCCCCTGCCCTCCTGCCGAGCTGCCGAGACTCAGCCGGGAAGCAGGAAGCGACCTCGCTGGGCGGCCGGTCTCTTGGGTTCTGGTACAAGGAGGAGCGGGGTTCCAGTCCCGCCCGGTGGGGTAGTCGGAGCGATGAAAGATGAATTACATGCCTGGCTCCGGGTGGGTGACCCGATGGGAGTGTTGCCGTGGGATCCAACTTTGTTTTTGGCTTTGGACTTGTGTGTGCTTGGAGGTGGCCGTGTGCTGAATCCGAGATCCTGGGGGCTGTCCAAGGCTGGCTGTGAGTGCCTGCTTTTCTCACTAGAGCCCCCTCTTGGCCGCATCCACCTCTCACTACCTGTTGAATGCAGGAGCAGGACATCACCGTGGCTTCTGTGTCCCCATTTACCGATGAGAATGGCACAGCTGGGGGAGGCAGCAAGGCCAAGGTTCCCTGGCTAGCTGGGATGTGAACCTTGGTTTGTCCCCCTCCAAGTCTGGCTCCTTTCCTTCTCCCAAGAATTTGATCAGCACATACAGAAGAGGGGATGATGTTTCTGGAAGAGGTGTGGGAGAGAAAGGAGAAATGACCCTTTTCTCGGGAGGCGGTTGCAGACATACGGCAGAAATACTCGCCGAAAGGGACTTTTTCTTGAGTAGAGCTGAATTTACTTAGCCTTTTTAACTCAAACACTTCTGTGATGAGCAAAATATTATAAGGGGTCATGAGATTTGTATCTGAGCTCAACAAAGTTAATGAATTAAATCTTGGGTCTAAAAGCCAATCAAAGCACTTACAAAGTTGAATGTGAATCCTGTCAACTGCTGCTTCTCCCTGGGTTGTGCTGCTGCCTCCTCTCCTCCACTGAGAATAACTGGTACCAGGACTTCCCTCTTGGTTTGGGGGGGACCGTGTTACATAGTATCTTAATGACTGAAAAGTGTGGACGGGGCTGCATCTTAAGGCAGTTGGAAACATGGCTGTTTATTAAGTGGGAGGCTGGATTTCTGCAGAGAAGCCTGATAAAAGCTGAAATCTCTTTAAGTCTTGCCGACAGGCGGGGGTACCCTCAGAAGCTCAACGTTGGGAAGAACTCTGCTCAGAGCCCCCCACCTTGTTCACGTTCCTCCCTTTCTCTGTAGTATGCCCCAGGATTTGTCAGAGGCCCTGAAGGAGGCCACCAAGGAGGTGCACACCCTGGCGGAGAACGCCCAGTTCATGAAGAATTTTCAGAAGGGCGAGGTGACCCGAGAAGGCTTTAAGGTATGTGGCCTGGTGGTACCAGCCCTGGCAGAGGGAATGTTGGGTGTGGGTGCTCCCAAGGCTCAGGGCAGTGGTTTAAGTGGGGGTGGGGACCAGGGATGCTGAGGGGCCAGATGGGCATGTTCAAGGGAATCTTTTTACAGATCGTGACTTTGAGGCTCAGAGAGGGGAGGTGACTTACCCAAGGTCACACAGCAGATTCACAGCCTGCTGTGTGGTGTTGTGGAGGGGCTGGGGCAGTACTACCATCAGCTGACCACCTAGGCTCTGCTTGGCATTTTACTTAATTTCTAATTAGTGCCTCAGTCTTGATAAGGAAGATGAGGAAAGGAAGGCTCAGAGAGACTAAGTAATTACCAGAAGGTCACACAGCCAGTAGGTAAATGGGAAAGGCCAAAAGGGAACCAAGGCTGGTTTCATTTCAGAGCTTATGCTTCTGATCTAGTTCTCATCTGCCTCTGAAGGCAAGGGGGAATGTGGGTTCGAGCCCGAGCACATCCATTTCCTAATAGTAAGACTAAGGACACCTCATCTATCCACCCTAAGGTACCTTTTTCTCATCAATGAAATGAGATTTTTCAACAGCAGGGTTTTCTTTTCTTCATTTTTTTTGTCTGTGCTGCATGGCATGCGGGATCTTAGTTCCCCGACCAGGGATCGAACCCATGCCCCCTGCAGTGGAAGCTCAGAGTCCTAACCGCTGGATTGCCAGGGAATTCCCTGCAGGGTTTTCTTAAGTGCCCATTGTATGTGAGGCACAGGTTTTGCTATTTCCCAGTACAACTGTGAAATTCATAAAAATAGAAGGAAAGCATGTGGCAAAGAACCAGGCAGGTGCTGGGTGTGAGGAAAGGCTCGTTCCGGTTGAGCTGTGGGGCTGGGGAGCTGTAGCCCTCCACTCCTGACACCCCTGCCTTTTGCTTTCGGGAGCCTCTCCCACTTCCAACATGAGAGGTGCTTCAGTGAAGGGAGATTTAAGGTGCAGCTCTAAGGGGTTGGGGCCCTGGCCTATGCCCTTGCTCCCTTGTCCTCTCCCGCCCAAAAAAAAAAAAAAAAGCTGACCTACAGTTGCTGAAATGAGGCTGGGGCAGAGGCAGTGGGGACATGGCTGCTGGAGTACCCCATCCCCAGGCACTGTAGACTTTGGGTCTTTCTTCTCAGCCGCTGAGTTCAAAGGCAGCACAAAGGTCCGCGAGAGGACCCAGTGCTCACTCGGATCATGCTGATGGAGGTAGCATTTTTTTATCACCGTGGCCTCTGACTCAAGGGCTAAGTGCCCGGCTGCACCTAGCGCTTTACCTGTGTCATCCTGCTGGACCTGCACACCAGCCCATTACTGTGTGGTTGGATTACTCCTCTTTGCAGGGAAGGGAACCAAGGCTTGACTCGTGCAGAGCCACTCAGACCTCACATCGCCCAGAGAGGGCGAGTGGCTTATCCATGGTCACACAGCTGAGGACTGGCTGAGCCGGGTTAGAACCAGGCCGGTCAGAGTCGAAGGCCCAGGCTGTTCTGTACCAGGCTGCTTGGCTTTCTGCCCCGGTGAGAAATGGCGCTGCCGTGAACGTTTATGGCTCAGAAATCATCTGGAAACCTCCACCAGAGCATTTATCCTTTGTCCTCTTTCAAACTCAAACTAGAGAGTTAATGTGTAACGGGAGTTCCCCGAACCGAGGAGCACTGGCCCTGTCCCCCAGCTCAGCTTCCAGAGGGGTCCTTTGGGGAGGAGAACCATGCCCTGTAGATGGTCATCGAGAGGTCAAAGGCCGGAGGTGCCTGGCATCTCCTATAAGTACTTTCATTCACGTACGTTTTCCAGAGCCAGGATGGCCCCCCTAGCCATGCCTGGGCTTGGCTCCATTTCCATTTCTTACTAGCTGTGTGACCTCCATGTCACATACTCTCTCTGGGCCTTAGTTTCCTTTTCTGTAAAATGGGCATAGCTATGCCTTTGTTGGATTTTTCCAAGGATGAAGTGAGGCTGCGTGTTTTATGCAGTGTGATAAAAGGGTTTTAGGCCCAGACAGCGCATGATCGAATTTCTCTCTTGTGACACTCCCTCTGGCTGCTGTGTGGAGGAGATCGGAGGGGCTGGCAGGAGGTGGGGGCCCGGCCCGGGGAGGTGACGAGGGTCCCTCTGAAGGCAGTAGTGTGAAGGGGCTGGATGGGGAGCTCTTATACCGACCTGCTCGCTCTGGTTTCAGCTGGTAATGGCATCTCTGTACCACATCTATGTGGCCCTGGAGGAGGAGATCGAACGCAACAAGGAGAACCCGGTCTATACTCCCCTCTACTTCCCGGAAGAGCTGCACCGAAGGGGGGCCCTCGAGCAGGACATGGCCTTTTGGTACGGGTCCCGCTGGCAGGAGGCCATCCCCTACACGCAGGCCACCAGGCGCTACGTGCAGCGACTCCAAGAGGTGGGGCGCGCCGAGCCTGAGCTGCTGGTGGCCCACACCTACACCCGCTACCTGGGTGACCTGTCCGGGGGCCAGGTCCTCAAGAAGATCGCTCAGAAGGCCCTGGACCTGCCCAGCTCCGGAGAGGGCCTGGCCTTCTTCACTTTCCCCAACATCGCCAGTGCCACCAAGTTCAAGCAGCTGTACCGCTCCCGTATGAACACTCTGGAGATGACCCCCGAGGTCAAGAAGAGGGTCCTCGATGAGGCCAAGGCTGCCTTCCTTCTCAACATCCAGGTGAGGGTCTGGCTGCCCTGCGTGGCCGCCGCGTCCCCCAGCTGCCCCTCCAGGGACATTTCACGCAGAGCAGGGGAGGTGGGGGCCGAGGGTCACGGTTAGGGACAGGGGCTCGGGGGCCAGGGTTCCAGTTCTGCCACTTACTGGTTGGGTGATGTTGGACAAATCCCTTAATCGCTTTGTACTTCGGTTTCCTTGTCTGTAAAATGGGGAAATGACATTATCTCGTAAGAGTTGTGAGGTTTAAGCAAATTTAAATCCATCAGGTCCTAATAGCACGCCTGGCATGGCATCACCTGTCTAATATTAGCTATGGTTGGTTATTGTGGGATGCGAGCGTCACCATTGTGGCACTCTGTGGCAATCCTCTGTGACAACATACAAGTTGCCTGTGCATTTGTGTGTAGCCAGGTTGGCACTGCAGGGGTTATGGGTGCTGTAGATGTGGCCTCCGCCTTCTGGGCCTCAGCCCAGCCAGGAAGGCTGGGTGTGTCTTTCTGTAAGTGTCTCAAATCTAGGGGAAGGTGAGCTTCAAGCGAGGCCTTTCCTTGAAGGATGACTTCTTGGGCAGGGGTGGGGGTGGGTGTGTTCCCAGGGCGAGTGAGGTTTCTTCTAATCCGGATGTTTGAGAATCCCATCGCTCTCCCCCCACCTGGAGGCCCCATGGGGACTGGGGCTCCCAGCTTATGCTCTCCCTGGCTCTTTATTCCCAGCCTGGGACCCCAGAAGAGCCTGGTCTGAGCACTCCTTAATGGAGCAATGCCCCTTCCTTGCATTCCCCTAAAAAACGACATCATCACCCACAAAACCTGGTCAGTCCTCCAAGAAAATCTGTCTTTCAGAGAGGTGGGATAGAAAGAACGGGAGCTTTGGAGCCAGAGCCCCATGGGAGAGTTGGCTTGTGCTGCCTGACCTCTGGGATAGCCTCGCCCCAGGCACTGAATCTCTGGGAGCTGCAGTTTTCTCATCTGTAAACCCTGGCTCATGAATACCATGGAGCACACTTAGCAGGGGCGAATCTCACCAAGAGAATGGAGTGCCTGCTAGGGTACCGCTCATGACATCAGTTGCAGAGGGATGCAACATAAGGGCGTGAGTGGCCACGGTGAACTCTGAATTCACGGTGGCTGTTACTGGGGAGTATTTGGGGAGGAGCAGGCAGGCGGGTCAGATGACTTGTGACATCTTATCTCTTAAGCGGGGTGGAAGGTCCATGGATGTCCAGTATCTTTTCCCGTGATTTTGTCCTGACGTTTCACAACCACACACCTCAAACCTCCCTTCAGCTGGCCGGTCCCCACCTCTCACAGAGACATGTGTCTTTTGTCTTGCAGCTGTTTGAGGAGTTGCAGGAACTGCTGACTCAGGACGCCAAGGACCAGAGCCCCTCGCAGGCACCAGGCCTTCGCAGGCGGGCTGGCAGCAGGGCGCAAGGTGAGGGCTTCCAGGGGGCGGCATTTGGAGGGAGTGTGGCGCAGCTCTCTGGCTCCGGCACCTGTTGACTCTTCTGTCTCCTCAATGTTTTAAATGTGAAGTTGGGCGTGGGCAGAGGGCGTGGGGCCAGCCTTCAGCGGGTGACTGCAGCCACGTGGGTGACCCCTCCACGCCTCGGTCTCCCCAGTTCTAGAATCAGGGAGGTTGGGCTCGTTCTAGGTCACTGGCTCGAAAGGAAGACTTGCACACCAAGGACCCTCAGAAGTCACGGCAAAGCCCTCTCCCCTCTTAATTGAGGTTCCTTTGGGGACCTTTTAATGGTTCCCACGCAGAGACGCCCTGACATGGGGCAGGGAGCCCAGGACAGCTGCTAGCTCTTCCCCTGCCATGGACGCAGGGAAGACACGTAACCTCGGGGTCGTGTCTCGTGTCAGTCCCTCCCTCACACTTCTCAGACAGCTCTCGACGGGGTGGCTGTGCTGAGAGAACATCTGGGAAACTTCCAAAAGCACCGGAGTGCTCCACCCAATGTCCCCTGACACCCCGGTGGGTGGCAGTGTGACTTTGGGAGTTGGGGGAGGGGAGAGGTGAGGCTCAGCCACTTGCTTGGCAGGTCACCTCAGGACTTTGCTCCCAGGGCCGCCTTCGCCCGCCTGCCCTGCGGCTTTCTCATGTGTGCTAGGCCCACGTCGACCCCTCTGTTGGCGGGATTGAGCCCGGGAACGTTGGAATGTGGCCAGTCCTGGTGGGATTGGCTACCTGGTGGGGGTGAGGGGACTTGGCCCTAACGCACTGGTTCTCAAAGTGTGGTCCCCTGGGTATCCCTGGAGGGTACTTCCTCACAATGTAGCTGAAAATGGAAGACTGGAGAGCTTGGAGAAGTAGTAAGCTCCCTGTCTTCGGAGGTATGTCAGCAGTGGCCGGAGGGCTACTGGTTTGCGTTGAGCGGGACTGTACTAGACCCTGCTGAGGCCCCTCTGCTTTGTCTTTCTGTGATGTCAGACGGGCCCACCTCTGTCCTCCTGGTGTTGACACTGTCCCCTTTCTCTTTCAGACTCTGCTCCCACGGAGGCGTCCAGGGGGAAGCCCCAGCTCAGCATCCTCTCCCAGGTGCCGCTCATGCGATGGGTCCTCATGTTCAGCTTTCTGTTGGCAACGGTTGCCGTGGGGCTTTACACCTTGTGAATGTAAGCATGCTGGCTCCTGGCCGTGAACTCTTTTTGGAGAGGGACAGCCTCTTGGCCGACTTCCCTCCCTTGGGCATGGGGGGTGGGAGCAGCTGTTGGGGTCCCTGCCGTCTCCCTGCGTCCCTCTGTCTCTGGAAGAAAGGAGTCTGCGGCATCTCTCCCAACCAAAAGCACGTCCAGCCAATGACCTGAACTTTAGAGTGGGACGAGGGGTCCTGCCCAGCCTTGAGGGCACCCTCCCCACCCCGTTCCTGCAGTAGAGCCCAAAAGATGTAGCCAGAAGTGACCGCTGTCGTGAACCTCCAAATGCCCTGGGTCCCCGGTCTCCCTGTTGACATGCTGTGACCGCCTGCCCCCTGGGCCGTGGCAGTTTTTGTATAAATATGCAAAGATGTTGTGTCTCGTGTTTCCGTCTTGTTTTCGTCGGAGCCACTTTTCGTTCCTGACTCGGCCTGAGCTGCGGTATTTTGTTGTGTTCTGTTTTGTTTTTATAACAGGGTTGGGGTGGGAGGGAGGGGTTTAACAGCACTGTGGCCTTGGTCGCTAACTTTTATGTGAAATAATAAACTACATGGCTTAATAGTAACCTGAAGTGTTTTTCTTGGGTTCTGTTACCTTTGGGGAGCTGACTTGTCCTCACTTGTTTCTTGAAAGCCTGGTGGGGAGAAGGGGTGAAGGTGGGGATGACAGGAGCTGGTTTGGGATGTTGTGCTCTGCTCTGAGGATGGGGGGGTGGTAAACCTTTAAGCAGTCGGTGGGCAGATCTTTGTGGTGAACGCTGCTTGATGCAAGACTCAGCCTTACTGAGGATGGGATTCCCTGTTAGGCTGAAATGAGCAGATTCGGGGGTAAAATTTGTGTCCTGTACGGTGAACCCTAGGGACTGGAGTACGATCCCTGGTTCAAATCCCTGCTACTCCATTTTGTAGCTCTGCCTTTGGGGTTAGTTATTAACCTTTTTGGGGGCCCAGTTCTGTCACTTTTAACATGAATACAGTGAGACCCAGCTCATCTGTTTTGAGAAGCAAATGAGATGCATGTAAAATACCAACAGTGTATAATACTATTATGAAACAAGGGAGATCAGTGTTTTGTGATTCCTGCTAATCATCTCACCCATGATATCATCTCATTTGATCCTCAGAGAAAAGCTGTGAGGAGAGTTAACGCTCTCTGAGGGTCAGGAAGGATTTAAACCGGGTCCGGCCAGTTCTAAACCCAAGTCTTTTCCACTCTCCGAAGTCCCGAAAGCCACTGAAATGGTAGAAATGCAGCCTCCCAGTCTGGGAGAGTGAAAGCCCTTGGCTGGAGGTGTATTTAGCAAAGCAGGGGACAAGGCTTTTCCTTATACGACTCCTATGTGACTGAGGATTGGGTGCCAGGAGACCTCTCCCTAGTTCTGGCTTTGTCACCAAGTCTGGAACCTTGGTTAAGTCACTTCAAGTCTCCTTGAAACTAACAGTACACCTGCCTCCTACAGCTATTAGGAGAGTCCAGTGGCTTCCAAACCCCAGTCTGTGGATGGTGGCATCACAACACCCGCATATCCTGGGCCCCACCCGGAGAGGTTCTGATTCTGGAGATCTGGGACAGGACTTCGGAATCGCTGTTTACGAAAAGCTTTGGCGCAGTGGTTAAGAATCTGCCTGCCAATGCAGGGGACATGGGTTCGAGCCCTGATCGGGGAAGACCCCACATGCTGTGGAGCAATTAAGTCCGTGCGCCACAACTACCGAGCCTGCGCTCTAGAGCCCGCGAGCCACCACTACTGAAGCCCACGTGCCTAGAGCCCGTGCTCCACAACAAAGAGTAGCCCCTTCAATGAGAAGCCAGCTCACGGCAACGAAGAGTAGCCCCCGCTCGCCGCAACTAGAGAAAGACCGCACACAGCACCGAAGGCCCAACGCAGCCAAAAATAAATAAATAAATGTATTTTTTTAAAAAAGCTTCCTGGGAGATTCCAAGGTGCAACCAGGTCCAGGAGCCACTGTTCATGAGATATGTATGCCAAGGGTAGGCACTCAAAATAGCGACTTAGCTCTTCCCACCCTGGGCCCTGTTGCCAGTTTTTTTGTGACAAGGGCATTGATACCGTTTGTAGTGACGAAGGAAGGAAGAGAGGGAGAGGAGAGAGAACCATCTTAAATTCTACTAACAGGAAAATGGCTGAATAATTTGTATTCTCTTCACACGGTGGAAAATAAAAGAACTGTTAAATAGAATGAGTTAACGCTATGTCTCCATGCAGAGGGACTTCCCTGAAGGTTCAGATTCGTTTGATCTAATTTTGAAACCCTATACACAGACTCATATTTTAAACACTCCCCGTAAGTATGTGCCAATGTAGCCTATGGAATAAAAAGTTCTTTCCAACAGTTCAGGTTGTGGGACTTCCTGGTGGCACAGTGGTTAAGACTCTGCGCTCCCAGTGCAGGGGGCCCGGATTCAATCCCTGGTCAGTGAACTAGATCCCACACGTATGCAGCAACTGAGTTTGCATGCCACAACTAAGGAGCCCACGTGCTGCAGCTAAGGAGCCAGGCTGCCGCAACTAAGACCCAGTGCAACCAAATAAATAATAAACATTAGAAAAAATAGTTCATGTTGCCAGTGAGAATGGAAAAGAAGGGAGGGGAGATTATGCAGTGCTTATTGCCGCTTGAGAATCCGTCAAGTTTTGCCAGATCTTCCCGTTTTTAAAGTTAGGCTGGGAATCTGGTCATGAATTTTCACAAATTTTCAGCATTGCCAGATAATGAAAACTCTTATACAACTAAAAAAAAAAAAAATCACCAATCGGGTCTAAGGAAACATCCCTCGAGTCCCAAGTTTGAGTTTCGTCCTAGAGGCGCTAACGAGACCAGAGGTGGCTTCTTGATGATTAATCCCCCACTTTTGGAAGCGTGTTTAGGGTGAGAGCTGGGAGCGCAAGCAGGCAGCGCCCCCTCCAGCCGCTAGGGGGAAGCAGCCTCACACCCGGCAAGGGGTACTTCTCAGGGACTCTGAAAGGGGTCGTTTCCTCCAGAGACTTTGAAAAAGGTTTAAGACGAGTACACAGAAAAGCCCTCGCACGCCCGCGCCGGCCCTCGGCCCGCCCCTCCGCCATCTTTGCGCCCCGCCCCGCCGCTACTTCCGGGTCAGTTTCGCGCCAAATTGTCCAGAACACAAAATGGAGCCCGGAAGGAGGCCAGGAGGCCTGACGTCATGCGCCCTGCCGCCAATCCTTTCCGGCGGCCCGCTCGTGGGGGGCGGGACTCGCGGGCGCAGCACGGTCCAATCGCTGGCCGCGGGGTCCCGGCGAACCAATGAGGGCGCAGCGGCCGCGGTGTCCAAACGCTGCGTCTGGTTTTTCCCGCGAAAGGCGGCGGCGGACTGTCGGGGCTCTTGTCTCTTTGGTTCCAGGGAGCGCGGGAAGGGAGAGGTGAGGCCACTGGGGCTGGGGAGTGGGCACCGCGGAGCCGGGCCCAGGGTTCGACAGGCATCTGCATTTGGGGCGCAGTAGGTCTGGGCAGGGGTTTCTCCTGGGAGAACTGGGGTAGGGGTCCGGGAGGCGGTACCGGGCTCACGCCCGTCCCGCATTCGCAGCCTAGGACCCAGGTGTCGGAGGGGACGCCGCGCGGCCTCATAACCCCCCCCCCACGAATCTGCTCCAGCTCCTTGTCCCCGCGTCAGGTGCAGTCATGTCGGGCTTCGACGACCCCGGCATTTTCTACAGCGACAGCTTCGGGGGCGACAACGCGGCCGATGAGGGGCAGGCCCGCAAGTCGCAGCTGCAGAGGCGCTTCAAGGAGTTCCTGCGGCAGTACCGAGTGGGCACGGACCGCACGGGCTTCACCTTCAAGTACAGGTGCGGGCCGGAGCGGTGCAGGAGGGGAGGTGCGGTCCCAGCGGTGTTTCGTCCACTCACTTGGGCCCCGCACCCCCGTGGCGTATGGTTTTGTACGTTTCACATCTAAAGTTAACGATTGAGTGACTCACCTGGGTTCTTCGTCCAGGATTTGTTCCTGTTCATTTATTTGTTACTGTCCTTTCGTGTAATGTCTGCGATATCGTGTAAACCAAGTTCTCAGTGGGTGCAAAAGGTGAAGATGGTAGTTATGTTTTACTTCACTCATTCATTCATTCTTCATTCCACTCAGTCACCTCCTATTGACTGAGCACCTGCTGCATGCCAGGCACTGTTCCAGGTGCTGGGCTGCAGCACTGAATGAGCTGGGCAAGGCCCCTGTTCCTAGTCATTGTACATTGGTGCCGTCGCACCAGATTCTCATAGGCTGTTAAAATGCAGAGAACGTGAGTTTGCAGGTCCAGGCTCGGGCCTGATTGATTATTAACTGAGTGACTTCCAAGTGACGGTCTCTCTGGGCCTCAGTTTCTTCATCAGTAAAACGGCACAGCCACTCCTGCCTCCATTTATTCATGCATCAGCCGACAGTGACCATCTATGTGCTGGACTCTGAGATGCAAAGATGAAAAGATTCATACTACTTGCTCTCAAGGAGCTTCTAAGTCAGTGGGAATGAGGCATAGGGAGCTACAAATAAATTACAAAGTGATAATTACCGCAAAGGAGGAATGTACAAGGGGAGTTAGGGAGGCTTCCAGGGGAGCCGAGGTGACCTTGAGCTGAGAGGAGAGTGTCAAGCATGGAAGGCATTTCAGATAGGAGCAGTTGCACGCAGGGGCAGGGTATGGGGTGGCGTGTTACAGCAAGGGGCTCTCGGGGCCAGGCTGGCTGTTATATGCGGCTCCGGACATGAGGTAGACAGGGGTGAGGCCGAGGAGGTCAGTGGCCCCCGAATGTGTTTTTGGGATAATAGTCCCATAGGATGCTCTGTGAAAAGATTCTGGTGGTTGACAAGACAGGCATGGTCTCTGCTGCCTTCAATCTCCAGGTTCTAGCCGTGTGCCTTGTTAGTATCTGAGAGAGGATTAAAGGCTCCGAGGAGTCCACTGAAAGGACTGGTTTGCAGTGAGAGTCCTCCAGACACCTGTGCACAGAACCCTGTCTGTGAGCGCTGAACTGCCCTTTGATTACTGCTTGGACCCCTTCCGTGGAGCTTTCTCTGGAGGATGCCTTTCAGCAGTGGGGGGACCTCTGCAGGGTTAAATAACAGAACCGCCTGGAACTAGATGTGTTTGGGAAGCGGGGTGGCGGGGCAAGTGGTGTGGGAGACTCAGGGTGTGGGCGCACCTCAGCCAGCGTTGTCTCCTCTTCTCCTTCCCCACCCCCACCCCAGGGATGAACTCAAGCGACATTATAACCTGGGGGAGTACTGGATCGAGGTGGAGATGGAGGACCTTGCCAGCTTCGACGAGGACCTGGCCGACTACTTGTACAAGCAGCCGGCTGAGCATTTGCAGCTGGTGAGTGGGACCTCCCCGCCCCCCGCCCCGAACCCCCAGGGCTGGCCCTGCTCTGGTCACTCACAGCCTGCCCCCCTCCTCCTCTCCAGCTGGAGGAGGCTGCCAAGGAGGTGGCCGATGAGGTGACCCGGCCCCGGCCTGCTGGCGACGAGGTGCTCCAGGACATCCAAGTCATGCTCAAGTCGGATGCCAGCCCGTCCAGCATCCGTAGCCTGAAGGTGGGTCCACTCAGGCCAGTTGAAGGGTGGCGGTGGCGGCTGCATGTGAGGAGGGGCTTTGGAGAGAGACCTGGGTGCCAGCTGTGTGACCCTGAGCAACTCACTCGACCTTTCTGAGCCTCTTTGCGCCCCTGAAAACTTAGCTCATTGGGCAAATGTTTGCTGAGTTCTTCCTGTGGGCAAGGCGTGAGTTGGGTCCTGGAGAAACAGTGGTGAACTCAGGACAAGCTGCTGTCCCCGGGGAGACTGGATAAGCCGGTGAACATCACCCATGGTCACTGTAGATGACCGTAAGAGCAATGGGAGAAACCAGGAGGGTGATGAGAAAACGTGGGGGCCCCTCTGGAAAACATCAAGAAGGCTGCTTTGAGGAGGGCACGTCTGAGTGGAGATCTGAGGGTGAGAACAGGCAGCACGCAAACAGCTGGGAGAGAATGTTCGGGGGGGCAGGGAGGGCACAGCTGGTACAAAGCCTGCGAGGCAAGGGGGGCAGGGTGTGTGCCAGGCCGAGGGAAGGACAGCCAGCATGGCTGGAGAGTGATGAGGCCGAGGGAGAGTTTGGCAGAGCCAGTCTGCCATCCAGTCTTTTTTGGTTTTATTCAACGAGCGCTTATCGAGTGACTGCCCCTCGCCGGGTGCTAGGGGACCGACCCTCACTGTAGACAGACAGGACTTGGTTCCATGGAGCTTACAGTGGGAGAAGCAGACAAGGAGCAGTGAGCTGATTTCAGGTCTGTGATACGAGTCATGAAGCAAAGGAAACAGGCAATGTGACAGTGGCCAGGGGTCCGGGAGGTGGTCGGAGAAGGCCCCTCTGAGGAAGTGATGTTGGCGCGAAAACCTGAGGGATACGCAGCCCTGTGACAGCCTGAGGGAGGAGCGTTCCAGGCTCCTGGAGAAGCAGGTGCGAAGGTACTGGGGTGGGGACAGCAGCAGGTTTCAAGGGACAGAAAGAAGCCAGTGTGGCTGGACCTCAGGGAGTGAGGGTGGGAGGAGAGGAAGGGAGGGAGTGGGTAGAGAGGCCAGATGGCCAGGGCCTTGGCTGCTGTGGAAAGCAGCTTGAGTTGAAGGTTAGGTAGGAGGACGGGCCGATTCTATCTTCAAAGGTTCCCTTGGGCTGCCGTGTGAAAGAATTGATACAACAGGCAGGGGTGGGACAGGAGAGCTTCCTGAGGAGGAAGTGAGAGCCTGACGTTGGTTCTTCTGTCACGAGGCTGTCGTGAGAAGCAAATGAAAGGATGCGTGTAGCTGTGCCTTTGAACTGTGGGCCCAGGTAGTGTCACCTCTGTGTTACCAGAAGGCCACGCCCTGGTCTTTGCTGGAATCCCCGTGTCCTGCAGCTTGGCTGGGGTCCCTGCCAAATCCTCCTTGATTAGCACAATGGCAGTTCTGTTCCAGAAGCAGGGCTGGGCTGTGGGCTCTCGAGGCTGTGGAGCGTGTTGGCTTCGTCTGTGTGCCCAGCACCGGGGAGGGGACCTGGGACCGTGTGTGGAACTCACCCAAGCATCACGCATTTGCCTGTCTGCGGAGGCGGTATTGGACTTGTTTTGCGAGGCAGCTGTTTCCTCAGAGAAGCAAAGCTCAGCACCACATGGGACAAGCTTCCTATTCTCAGACCCACTGGAAAACCCAGTGACTGGCCTGCCTCGGGTGACGGGTGTCCAGTGGTAGAGGAGGGGTCCTCTCTAGAAGGATCGCTTGTCGGGGTGGCTTATGGGCTGAGGCAGCCTCAGTCTTTTCCAACCCTGGGGTCCTGGAGGGCTAGGCTTCCTGCAGCTTGTAGATAGTTTTCCAGAAGACAAGCTCTGCGGGGGGCGGGGGGGTGGTTCAGCCCGTCTGGGGTCCCCGGGCCGTGGCAGCAACACATGCCTCTGGTCTCACTTCTTGGGGGGGCAGCCTCCTTCCCGAACCTTTCCCCTCCCCTCCCCACCTTCTGGGCTTTGAAGGGCCTCAGCACGAACCTGTAGCCTGCCTGTCTGTCCCAGAAAAGCTTCTGGGAGGGGGAAGAAGAGATGATGTTGAAAGGAGCTTTTCTTATTTTTTGCTTTTTATTATAAAAAAAATATCACACAGACAAAAGTAGTGAGAATAGTGTAATGAACCCCATCTACCTTTGCTTGGATTTAATGGCTGTTAACATTTTGCCTTATTTGCTTTTTTCTTTTTTCTGCTAAAGTATTTTATTTTATTTATTTTTTAAATAAATTTATTTATGTACTTATTTATGTTTGGCTGTGCTGGGTCTTCGTCACTGTGTGCGGGCTTTCTCTAGTTGTGGTGAGCGGGGGCTGCTACTCGTTGCCGTGCGCGGGCTGCTTGTTGCAGAGCATGGGCTCTAGGCGCGTGGGCTTCAGTAGTTGTGGCACGTGGGCTCAGTAGTTGTGGCACGTGGGCTTCAGTAGTTGTGGCGCCACAGGACTTAGTTGCTCCACGGCATGTGGGATCTTCCCGGACCAGAGCTCAAACCCGCATCCCCTGCGTTGGCAGGCGGATTCCTAACCACTGCGCCACCAGAGAAGCCCCCTGCTAAAGTATTTTAAAGTAAGTTACAGACATGGTCCTGTATCCCTGAATACTTCAGTACACATTAGAAAAAGATTCTCTTACGTGATCTCAGGTGTTCCCGGCTCCCTTTAACCAGTCACCCTCCCCGTGGCTCTGTTGCAGTCGGACACGATGTCACACCTGGTGAAGATCCCCGGCATCATCATTGCCGCTTCTGGGGTCCGTGCTAAGGCCACCCGCATCTCCGTCCAGTGCCGCAGCTGCCGCAACACCCTCACCAACGTCGCCATGCGCCCCGGCCTGGAGGGCTATGCCCTGCCCAGGAAGTGCAACACGTGAGTGGGCTCTGCATGGCCCTGTGGCACGGTGGGGGTGACAGGGTGACATCTCAGCGGAGATGTGAAGGAGGAGGACCCGGCCTGCACCACCTGCAGCAGGGAGGGGCTGGGGCAGTGGTGTGCCCTGTGGGCCTGGGGCAGACCTGATGCCCTGGGGCGGTGGCGTCCCTCTGCAGTGGTGAGTTCTGTCCCTCCAGGGCGCCCAGACAACCTGTGCCGGGAGCCAGGGTTGGGAGTCCACCGGGAGTCTTCTACAGCAAACCTTGGCTCGCTGGGGCAGGTCTGGAGGGAAGGCCCAGGAACATGCCAGGCTCCTTCGTTTACACGTTGCCTGTGGCTGCATTTGCGCTTCGGAGGCAGAGTGTGTGGCCTCGTGGCCCACAAAACTGAAAATGTTTGTCTCTGGCTCCTTACAGAAAACCATTGCTGACCCCTGATCGCAAGGGCCCCTAGCCTCTCTGGCTGCTGGTTCCCCTCAGCTTCCTGACCTCAGGCCTCAGCCACCTTTCTTTTCTCTATACTTAACCGCCTTGCCTGTCTCGGGCTTTGAATACCGTTTGTGTGCAGGTCTCCCCACTCCTAGCCCTGTGGGTATCCCCCGCTGAGCTGCCCTCCTTTAGGGCCTTCTCCCAGGGTCCCGGAGACCCCTAGCTTGTTGCTGGCCTTGGGGCTCTGGGGGCAGCTCTGGTGACCCTTCTCCTCCCCACCGACAGGGATCAGGCCGGGCGCCCCAAGTGCCCGCTGGATCCATACTTCATCATGCCGGACAAGTGCAAGTGCGTGGACTTCCAGACCCTGAAGCTGCAGGAGCTGCCGGATGCGGTGCCCCACGGCGAGATGCCCAGACACATGCAGCTCTACTGCGACAGGTGAGCGGGCTCCCTGGCCGTGCCCCTGAGTTGGGTGCCGCGAGTGGCTGGCTGAGCGCAGTGGGGTGCGGGGGAGGGTGGCTGGTTACAGGACACTTGCTCCGTGCCTGGTGCCGCCCCCATGCTCCCTCTCATCTCGTCTCCCCATAATCTGCAGGGGCGGGTCCACCCCTCTTTGCAGACGAGGATGTGTGACCGGCTCAGTGAGTGGAGGGGCTGGGCTGCCAGCCCGCGTTCTTCCTGCAGAGTCTCCGCAGCCCTCTTAGAACTGGGAGGCCCAGAGCTGGACAGCCAGTAGCTGGGGGAGCCTCTTTCCAGCCTGACGCCCACCCCAGGCTTTCTGTTAAGATTCTTCCTTGGATGTTGCTGGGTGATTGGAAAGGGGGAGAGGGTACTGGGCCAGCCCGGTCCCCTCCTGGTGACCTGGGAGGAAGGTGTGGAGTTGTGGACTGGGCTTCTTCAGCTGGGCTCCTGCACCCCGACATCACGTGCAGATGGTCTGTGCTGCACGTTTCTCGGAGGAGGGGCTCCGTAGGTCATTAGCTTCCTTAGTGGCTGTGGAAGGTGTAGAGGTCAGGCTCTTGGGCAAGTTACATGGGCTCCTTACCAGGAGAACGGGGACAGTGACAGGCCTTAACCTCATCAGGCTGCTGGGAGATTTAAATTGGAAAATGCATGTTGAGTGTGTAGCACGGTTCCTTTTTCTTTCTTTTTTTTTTTTTTTGGTCGAGATATAGTTGTTTTACAATGTTGTGTTAGTTTCTACTGTGTAGAGAAGTGGAGTTCCCTGTGCTGTACAGCAGGTTCTCATTCGTTACCTGTTTTATACATATTAGTGTGTATATGTCAATCCCAATCTCCCAATTCATCCCACCCCCCTTTTCCCCCACTTGGTGTCCATACATTTGTTCTCTACACTGTGTCTCTAGCACAATTCCTTAATACAGATTAAATATTCGGTATTTATTAGATTATTCAAATGGTCTATGATTAGATTATTCAAAGCTCAGGAAGTGGGGTCTGGGAAGAGGGGAGTCATAGAACGTTAACAAAGACAGTGAGGGTCCTTTAGAGGATATGACTCTAGTGGATAAAGCACTTTTGGGCCTCGTACCTCACTTGATCCCACAGTAACCCAGCAGGTCAGATCACTTTATCATCCCCTCCCAGGCTCAGAGAGGTGACACAGCTTCTAAGCAGCAGAGTACGGATACACGCCCCAGTGTCCTTTCTGTGCTGCACAGGCTGGAGGGGCTCAGAGACTTCCTGTTTCTCTCTCTTTTCTTCTCTACATATATATATATATATATATACACACACACACATATATATATTTTAAAGTATTTATTTACTTATTTAGCTGTGCTGGGTCTCAGTTGCGGCAACGCGGGATCTTTGTTGTGACATGTGGTATCTTTTGTTGCGGCGCTCAGGCTTCTGTCTGGTTGTGGCGCGCAGGCTTAGTTGCCCCGCGGCACGTGGGATCTTAGTTCCCCGACCAGGGATCGAACCCGTGTCCCCTGCGTTGGAAGGCGGATTCTTAACCACCGGAGCACCAGGAAAGTCCCTCAACACCTTTTTTTTTTTAAAGAGGAAATTAAAATCCAGAGGCAGAATGACTTGGCTGAGCTCGTGGAGCCGTGAAAGAGGCAGTAGCGGCGCGCGGCCCTTGCAGGGAGGCTGGGAGGGCGTGAGGAGGGGGGCTTCCCCCGAGATGGCCGAGGGGGGGGTCCTGCAGTGCGTCTGACAGCAGATGAGATGGAGGCGGGGCACCTGAGGGGCTGGGGTGGGTGCCCCCCAACTCCAACCAGCATAATGGATGAGCTCCTGAGGCCCGTGGAGAGGTCAGGCCAAGGCCTGTCTTCCTTCCAGCAGCTGGGCCGTCCAAGCATGGGCTGGGTTGTGGTGAGAGGGAGAGGGCCCTGGGCGGTGCGGGGGCTGGAGCCCACGGTGCTGGGGCCTTGTGTAGAGATGGCGAGGTGGATGGACGGCGAGTGTGACGGGGTCGGGGGAGCCAGGGGCTCCCTGCCCCCACCAGCCTCTCACTTTCTTCCTCCCCATCCTCTTCTCAGGTACCTGTGTGACAAGGTCGTCCCTGGGAACAGGGTCACCATCATGGGCATCTACTCCATCAAGAAGTTTGGCCTGACCACCAGCAGGGGCCGCGACAGGGTGGGCGTGGGCATCCGGAGCGCCTACATTCGGGTCCTGGGCATCCAGGTGGACACAGATGGCTCCAGTGAGTGTGCTTTGGGCTGAACCCCCGTCGTCCCTCCCCTGGGCTGTCGGTGGGCCTCGTCCTGGTCTCCCCGTGTCCACCTTTGCCCCTGCGCTCTGTCCCGCACGGCAGCCGGGTGAGCGGTGCTGTTCTCACCAGAGACGCCGTGTCACCCCCGTCGGCAAGATGGAAGATGTCCCTGAGGGCCCTTTCACCTGGCCCTCTTCAGGTCACCCCCCCGCCCTCCACACTCTTCCGCTTGCTCGCTGGACCCTGGAACACACAGGCCCACGCCTGGTGCGGAGACCTGGGGTTCTGTCTTTGCTCAGACTGACGCTTGTGCTGCCTGGCTCTGAGGGCCCTGCTCTGGGAGGCCCTGGGCCGGCCCAGGGCGGTGGGCTGTAGGCAGCACGTTCTCCCTCGGGGCGCTCACGCAGGCCCCTGCTCTGCCCGCCCAGGCCGCAGCTTTGCTGGGGCCGTGACCCCGCAGGAGGAGGAGGAGTTCCGGCGCCTGGCCGCCCTCCCCAGCGTCTACGAGGTCGTCTCCAAGAGCATCGCCCCCTCCATCTTTGGGGGCACAGACATGAAGAAGGCCATTGCCTGCCTGCTCTTCGGGGGTTCCCGAAAGAGGTGGGTATCCAGGCCCCGGGGAGGGGAATTAGTGACTTGCCCGCAGGAGGGCAGCTGCCAGGTGGTCAGGACATGAATGCCCTTTTCATTTATTTGCCCAGGACCCTCAGCCCCGCCTGCCCCTCTCAGGCACCCTCCCCGCCTCCCAGGCTGGCTGCCAGCCGGCTGGGGGCTGGCCCACACCCTTCCTCCAGAGCAGTTGCCCGGCCCTGGCTAGGCCGGGGCCTTGGCGGTGTGAGGGGCCTGGCCAGTGCCGGGGAGAGCTCGGGCTTGGAGTCTGAGACCGGGGTGACATCTCTCAGGGCTGCTTATTTACCTTGCGACCTTGGGCAAGAGACACCACTTCTCTGAACCCAAGTCTCCACATGAATAAGACGGGTGAAAGCCTCTTACTCAGGGGACGTCCCGTCCTTTTAAAATAAAATAGTAGAGGTAGAGGAAGTAATAATATTAGCAGCTACCAGTTACTGAGTTCTCACCACGTGCCAGACATTCTTCTGAGTGCTTTTATGTGTTTCCAACCCAGTCAGTCCCCAGATTAGCCCTGTGAGAAAGCTACGATCGAGCCCATTTCACAGACGAGGAAGTGGAGGCATAGAGAGCTAAAGGGACTTGCTCACAGGCACGTGCGCTGGGGCCAGGAGCCTGCCCTCGCGGTGTCCCCTCCACAGTACCGCGTGCGGCCCGCTGGTGGCTCCCTCTCTTTCCTTCTTTCCAGCTGGGTTGGGGGGTGTTTATCAGATGCTGACTGTGTGTGCCCAAGCCCAGCTCTAAGTGCCGTTTCCTCTGAACCTCCCCTCCCTTGGAAGCAAGTTACCACGGATGAGGCTAGGGGACACAGCTCGCTATGAACGTGGCTCTCAGGCCAGAGCCCCTGCCTCCCCGCCTGCTCTGAGGCTCATGACAGGTCGGGGGCCGCCAGCCAGACCACTGTGACCACCCAGCCCTGGGTTTCTCGCCTTGCTCACCTGGCCCGCCTGCCCACCTTCCCCCAGGCTCCCCGACGGCCTCACTCGCCGAGGAGACATCAACCTGCTGATGCTGGGGGACCCGGGGACGGCCAAGTCCCAGCTGCTAAAGTTTGTGGAGAAGTGCTCTCCCATCGGGGTGAGTGCCCAGGGTGACCTCTGTCCGCCTTAGCTGCGCTGCGGAGAGGAAGGCTGCGGGCGGGGCCGCAGAGGATAGAGGAGGAAGGGGGCTGACAGCATGTGTAGGTTTGGGGCAGCAGGCGGAGTGCTGGACTCGATGGGGTTTGTTTGGTCTCAGCCTGGCTGGTAATTGGCTGTGGGCCTTGAGCAAGTCACCCAATCTCTCTGAGTCTCAGTTTATCCATCCGCTAAGTCTTAACATCGATAGCAATAGATGACAAGGGACTCAGGGTGGGGATGCCTTTCCTGGGAGTCAGGAGTCGACCCAGCCCCGAGGCCCCCTGGAACAGTGTCACTGCTCTCCTCTCGGCCTCAGTTTGCTCCTCCGTGAGCTGGGCCCCCAGGGGCTGCTTCATGGGACAGTCTTGGGGTTCAGGTGAGTGATGGATGTGAACGCTCCCCTGTGGGAGAGCCGCCAGGCTGGGGCTGGGGTGGTCCCCCCATCAGAGGAGGAACACTGAGATTGTCTGTGCTCTGCAGCCAGCTGTGATGTGTGACCTTGGTTGAGCCCTAGCTCCTGGGGCCCCTTGACTTACTGGGTCAGCATGGAGCCATGATGGGCCCTGACCCTCCCGCCTCCCTCCCCCAGGTGTACACGTCCGGGAAAGGCAGCAGCGCGGCTGGCCTGACAGCCTCGGTGATGAGGGACCCCTCGTCCCGGAACTTCATCATGGAGGGGGGAGCCATGGTCCTGGCCGATGGTGGGGTCGTCTGTATCGATGAGTTTGACAAGGTGAGCCTGGCAGGGTGTGGTGGTGGCTCAGTGGTGGTGGTGCCTGCTGGCCGCGGGCTGGGGGTGTGGCCTTCTGTGCTTGGACGGCAGAAACCACCTGTGATGTGGAGACCTCCCGGTACTATCGGGAAGTAGCTGCACCTCTCCAAGCCTCAGTTTCCGCACCTGAGAGTGGGGAGAGGAGAGCCAAGCCCACACACTGTCTCCGTGACTAGAGGTGACCCGGTTCCTGCCATCGGCCTGGCACAGGGTCGGGACTTGGGAATGGTAGCTCCTGTAGGGTTTCCTGCTGCCACCGTGCCCCGGCCCCTCACCTGGGTCTGGTGGACGTTTCTATCTCCTACACAGATGCGAGAAGACGACCGCGTGGCCATCCACGAGGCCATGGAACAGCAGACCATCTCCATCGCCAAGGTGAGCATCCTCCCTGGTCCAGCCCGGCAGAGCTGTTCCGGGGTGCTGGGAGGGGCCGGGTTCTGGCCCCGTCCTCAGGCTGCCCTGAGCGGCCCGACCTCTGTTGGCCGCAGCAGTGGTCCTGGAATCCTGTGTGTGTGCGTGTGTGCGTGCAGGCATGGGTGTGCGCACCTGAGAGGGTTGTGACCCCGCGTTCCCATCTCCCTGTCCTCTGCTTCCCCCCACGCTTCCCTGTCAGGCCGGCATCACCACCACCCTCAACTCCCGCTGCTCAGTCCTGGCTGCTGCCAACTCAGTGTTTGGCCGCTGGGACGAGACGAAGGGGGAGGACAACATCGACTTCATGCCCACCATCCTGTCCCGTTTCGACATGATCTTCATCGTCAAGGACGAGCACAACGAGGAGAGGGATATGGTGCGTGGGGGGCTGGACTCCAGCCAGGCCCACGGTTCTAGGGGTTGGGGGGCGAGGGTGGGCAGACAAGGGGCTTGACCCGAAGTCTTGGCCCCCAGATCGGCCCGTGAGTGGGCCACCAAGGAGGCGGGGTTGTGGATTCCAGGAGCGCTGCACTGGGCGTCCCGGGTCCTACCTCTCCTGTGCTCGAGGTGCCGTGAGATTTGGGGTCAGTCATTCCCTGGGTGTCGGTCCCTTCTGTGTGAAATGAGGGGGTTGGCCTTTGGATGCAAGTACTAGAACCCCAGTTTTGGTCAGTCAGCTTCTGAAACGAACTCCAGCGCTTATGTAATGGACAAGCCTGGAGGTGCGAGGCTCGGCTGGGTCAGGTCTCTGGGTCGTCTGGGCGCCGCTGTCTCTGCCTCTCGGCCTGGCCTCCCTTAGTGGAGGCTTGTTCTCAGGCAGCTGCACCTCGTGGTGGCAGAGAGGGGCCTGGCAGCTCTGGGATGTCGTCTTACCAGCTGACAACCCGCAGGAAAAGCGAGGGCCTCCTCCTCTCCACCACTTCTAGCCCTGGCAGCTCTTCCCTCCCTGCCTGCTCCACCTCTGTGTTGGGACCTGGCTTGGGAAGGCTTGTGGGCTGACCCCGTGTCCCCTCTGCCTCCCAGATGCTGGCCAAACACGTCATCACTCTGCACGTGAGCGCGCTGACACAGACCCAGGCCGTGGAGGGCGAGATCGACCTGACCAAGCTAAAGAAGTTCATCGCCTACTGCCGCGCGTGAGTCCTGGATGCAGGCCCCGCAGGGGTGGGGCTGCCCGGCTCCCCTGGAGTGGGAGAGGGCCCCATTCAGGATGCCTGAGATCAGGCCCTGAGGATTTTAGCTCTGCTCCTTCCTGACCCCGCACAGTTGCTCAGTGGCTCTTGGCCTCAGTTTCTCCATCTCCGAAGCGAAGGTGGAGAATTTAGATTGTCTCTGGACTTCTCTGGCGGTCCAGTGGTTAAGACTCCACGCTCCCGATGCAGGGGGCATGGGTTCAATCCCTGGTCGGGGAACTAAGATATTGCATGCTGCACGGTGAGGCCAAAAAAATAAAAAGAATTTAGATGGTCTTGAAGACCCCCTTGACTCTGGTGTGCAGGGAGGCTTGTGGACATGGGCTCTGGGTAACTCCTGCCCCCACTGTGTGACCTTGGTCAAGTCAGTTGAGCCTCGCTTTCCCGGGGTGGTTGTGTCCTAGGGTTTTTGTAAGGATCACACAAAATGATGAGTGAGTGGCACAGCCCTGCACCAGGTAAATACTCAGTAAATGGCAGCTGCAACCTTAAATATTGTCGTTCTCACAGATGACAATGACAATAGTCATACACATAGTAATTAGTCTGTGCCAGATGTTATCCTGAGAGTTTTATGTATAAGTGAACACCATCCCTCTTCCCAGACCTATGAGGTTGGTGTATTATTCCATTTTACAGATGGGGAAGCTGAGGCAGAGAAAGCTTAAGTAACTTGTCCAGGGTCACAGACAGGAGGTAGTGGAGCCAAGACTTGAACCCAGGTACCTGGCTCCAAAGGCTGTGCTTTTAGCCCCTGTACCAAGATTCTGGACACACACCTCAGCTGTCTCTTATTGGAACTAAAACCCAAGGGTGGAGGGATCTTTGAGTGCCTTTCTAATGGGAAGTGAAGTGCTGCATTCAGGTGGGTCCCTACTCACCGCTTCCTCCTGGGTGATGGGTGGTGCGGTGCCCATTGGTACCTGGGTCTTTGTCATGCCTGAGCTCTTCATGGCCCTGTCCTCAGAGGCTTGGGCCCTTGGGTGTGAGTCTCAGAGCCCCAGATTCTAGTCCTCCCTTGACGCCAGGTCCCACGTGGCTTATGGGGAGTTTTCTCCCTCCCTCTGGCCTTGCTCACCTCATCCGCAGCATGAGGGTTGGATTAGGTGAGCTAAGGCTTGCCTTAAATCAGTGACAGTTCAGTTGGCTGGGGGGGGCTGCGGGGTGGTGGGGGTAGATCCTGAGCAGACACCCCTGCTGCTCCCCTCCCCCACCCCCAGCCTGGCGTGCTCCCTGCCCTGGACAGCGGTCTCTGGGAGCCTCTTGTGGGTGTCATTGTGCATCTTGTCCCTGAATGTGTTGGGGGGAGGACCGCTGAGAGGCCACCGTCTGGTGGGCCTGGAAAGCATATGTCTGCAAGCCAGCAGAGGGCCGGGGATGGGGTGAGTACCCCAAGATTTCTTCCTGGCCTCATGGCAGCCACTCCCCATCCTGCAGGAAGTGCGGCCCTCGGCTGTCGGCAGAGGCTGCAGAGAAGCTGAAGAACCGGTACATCATCATGCGGAGCGGGGCCCGTCAGCACGAAAGGGACAGTGACCGCCGCTCGAGCATCCCCATCACCGTGCGGTGAGCAGGCGGGCAGGCCAGGGCCGGGCTGGGCAGATGCCTCGGTTTACAAGGCACGATGTGCCCAGCAAGTCTGGGGCTGGGCTGTTGCTGACTACGTGGTGCAGGCCATGGTCAGGGCTGCGGAGCAGGGAGCACTCCTTTGGGAGTGAAAACAGTGGCCTCCCTGATCATCTGTATCTCTTGTTTTGTTTACTGTTGAGAAAATCTGGAACCCTTTCTTCTGAATTCGGTCTAGCTTCCCTCATCGCTGGGAAGCCTGAGGGTGAAGGAGGGTCCAGGCTGGGACCTGGGGTCCAGGGAGACCTGGTCCTAGCCTCCAGCCCACTGTGTGACTGCAGGGAAATTGCTTTCCTTTTCTGGATCACAGTTTTCTCAGCTGTTAGTTCTTGTCACTCTTGTGAGTTTATGCAGTAGAGTGACTAAGAGCTTGAACCTACCTCGTTTGAATCTTGCTTCCAGCACTGATTAGTTAGAAGTGGATTTGGCTGTATGTAATAGAAAACCCACGTGAAGTAGCTTAAGTAAATTGGGAGTTTATTTCTCTCTTCTGTAAAAACATTTGAGGGTAGGTAGTCCTACCTATGTGATGGCTCCTCAGTCATCAGCAACCTGGGCTCCTTCAGGTTCACCCTTATCCTCATCGTCCAGGATGGCTGCTGGAACTCCAGCCATCACCTCCACATTCCAGGTGGCTGGAGAGGAAGAAAAAGAAAGGTCCATCTTTTAAGGACACTTCCTGAAGTTCCCATAAAATATTTGGACTTACAGCTTACTGGCCACATCTTAGTCACACAGACACATCTAGACGCAAGAGAGTCTGGGAAATGTCTTTTAGGTGGGCGCCACTTGCTAGAATAGAAGTCGGGGTTCTGTTACTGAGGGAGATGGATCACGGGGACAGCCAGCAGTCACCCCTGTACTCTTAGTGCCTGGGGCAGGCACCTCCTGGAGGTCAGGGTGGGATGAGGAGAGAAGATGGGCTGAGTCTGCCCTGGCGTCCCGTCGCTCCCACACAGGCAGCTGGAGGCCGTCGTGCGCATTGCTGAGGCCCTCAGCAAGATGAAGCTGCAGCCCTTCGCCACGGAGGCGGATGTGGAGGAGGCTCTGAGGCTCTTCCAGGTGTCCACGCTGGATGCCGCCTTGTCCGGCACCCTGTCAGGTGAGCAGACGCAGGGACCCAGGCTCGGGTGGCTTGTGGGCTCCGTGGGCAGGGCTCATGCTGGACACCTGCTGTGCTTGTTGCTTCTCTGCGTTGCTTCTCCATGCTTCCTCCTGGGAATAAGCCCGTCTCCTGTCCCCAGCCCCCACCAGCCAGTTTCCCCCAAGATGGGAAGAACAGCCTCTCTCCAGACTCTGGAGCACAATTCTTTTGACCCAGTTCAGTATTATAATTCACAGTTTTATCATCCGTGAAGAATGGTAGTTGGCACCTGTTTTGTTTTTTTTTTTTGACTGCACCACGCAGCATATGGAATTTCCCTGACCAGGGATCGAACCTGTACCCCCTGCAGTGGAAACATGGAGACTTAACCACTGGACCTCCAGGGAAGTCTGCATGAACCCCTGTTTTTGAGCCGTAACCATTTGAGTGCTTCCAGAGCTCTTCCTCCGTTTCACTTACAGCTGCCCCCAGAAGCCAGGCTGGGCACTTAGCCCTTCACCTCTTAGAGATGGGAAAACTGACACCCAAAGAGGCCTTTTCACAGTGCCCAAGGTCACCGTTCGCCCAGCTAGAATGCAGGTCTCTTGACCCCGAGGCCAGCGGGGTTCAGGCTGCCGTTAAGTCCTGCTGCCTGCTTCGGGCTCAGCCTCTGAGCACCTCTGGAGCGCTGATTCTGTGCCAGGCTCCCCTGGGACGAATTCATTCCTTCCCCAGCAGGTACTTAGTGCTTAGAATTTGCCGGGCTGTTCTAGGTGCTGGGAGTCTAGGAGTGAGCAGATCTCTAAGTCCGCGCCTTGTGAGGCCCCCCTTCTCCACGGGGGAGACGCAGCAAAGAGGCAAACAGATCAAGCTCAGGGGGTAAAGAGCACGGAGGGGAGAAGCCCAGCAGGTCAGGAATGTTGGGGACCATCCTCGGGTGGTCCGGGTGGGCTCTGAGGAGGTGGCAGGAAGCAGGGACTGGCACGTAGAGCGAGGACTGAGTGGCAAGACCCCAAGGGCAGCAGGCTCGGCATGTTCAAGGGCCCGTGTGGCTGGAGCCAGGGAGGTGGGTGGTGTCTGATCGCCCCGCCGTCCCCTCGGTGAAGATGACTCAGCCTCTGCCCTGGAGGGCCTTCCTGGTAGCGAAACTGGAGCTGGGCTTCGCAGGCTGGGTAGGAGTTTACCTTGCAGACTCATTTCAACTTGGAGCCTTGACGTCCCTCTCAGTGGCTCCCCCACCACGGTCCCAACCCTCTCTGTAGCTGAAACACCAAGGCCTTTGCAGGCCTGGGTCAGCAGGGGAGATCCATCCTGGGGCAATAGCTGGAAATTACGAGCCTGCTTGCTGGGGTGCCTCACAGATGTGGTCTCCGGGGCAGCCTGCGCGCCCTTCTGGGTCACTGCTGGGTCCCCTCCCCTGAGATAGATTTCCTCCAGGAAGTCTTCCTGCTGCTGCCTATCCAGCTGCCTGGGGGCCAGGTGCTGTCGTCAGCTCGTGGCCCTCCTCAGAGCCCTCTAGTGGCTGTTCTGCTCACCAGAATCAAAGAAAAACCTGTGCTGTGGCCTCCAGGGCCCACAGGATGTGCCCCCACTCTGGCCATGTCCCTGGCCCCTTGACCGGGTTTTGATCGAGATGGGCATATTTCCCACCTCCAGGCCTTTGCACCTGCTGTCCCCTCTGCTTGCAGTATCCTTCCCACACGTCAGCCCCATCCCCGACCCTGGGTCTCTGTCAGTCATCTCGGTCAGGCCCTGGTTGTCCCCGGGCACGCTCTTCCTCTTCCTCTCATTTTCTCTTCCGGGCCTGGCTCACTCTTACCCGCTGTGGGCAGACTGTGGTCCCCACCCACCGGTCTCCCTCCTCACACCCACAGGGGTGGAGGGCTTCACCAGCCAGGAGGACCAGGAGCTGCTGAGCCGCATCGAGAAGCAGCTCAAGCGCCGCTTCGCCATTGGATCCCAGGTGTCGGAGCACAGCATCGTCCAGGACTTCACCAAGCAGGTGGGCCTTCCCGGCGTCCCGGTGGGAGTCCTGCGGGCTCCCTGTGGCCTGGTTCCCAGCCACCTAACACTGCGTCCTGTTGCTCAGCAGACAGGCCCAGGATGGGGAAGGGGCAGCTGTTCCTCGGCCCGGGCCCGTCCCCAGTGTGCCTCCCCTTGTGACTTTCTCTGTCACGTTGTGGGGAGAGGAGAGGTGGCTGAGGTCCTGCTGGAGTCTGCCAGGCTTCCCCAGCCCTCCATCTCTCCCTTCGCCTCATTGCCTGGCCTTTGTGTGTGGGGGAAAGGGAGGGGCAGAGCCAGGAGGATGAGCCACCCAGCTCGCCGGGGACAGTGCTCTTGACCCCATAGAGAAGGGATGGGTCTTCTAGAAGCTGTGCGCAACTTGTCACCGTCTTTGAAATCGCAGGGACAATCCCAGGTTCTGGGCTCTGCTCCCCTCATGTGCGTCATCTCCTCTTGATCCTCAGAGCGGTTTTATGCAGTAGGTGATACCACGCCGGCTTGAGAGATGAGCAGACGGAGGCTTACAGGGGTTTAGGGGCGTCAGGAGCTTGGGTTCTAGAGTCACGTGGGCTCAGCTGAAGTCTCAGCTCTACTACTTAATTGCTGTGTGACTTGGAGTGAGTGACTTAGCTTCTCCGTGCCTCAGTTTCCTCTTCTGTATAAAGGTGATGATCACAGTACCAGCTGCGTGAGGATGTTATGGGATAGAACGAGTTCAAGTATGTGAAGACTTAGAACAGGGCCTGGCACGTGGTAGTCGCTCAGGAAGTGTGAGCTTGTCTTAGGATGCAGAGAGGTAGGATGTGAAGGCTGGAGAGTCCCCGATGAGCACGGGACACCTGGGCTTCCGGAGGGAGGGGTGTCTGGGGTTCCGTGGGAGGCACGCCCCTCATCCGACCCCGTGTCCTGCAGAAATACCCGGAGCACGCCATCCACAAGGTCCTGCAGCTCATGCTGCGGCGGGGCGAGATCCAGCATCGCATGCAGCGTAAGGTCCTCTACCGCCTCAAGTGAGCTGCGCCTCCCGCCGCAGGAATGCTGTTGTCACCCCACCTCCACTTCCTTGAGCCCCCCACGCGCTCTGGACAGAGGGACCCCAGCTGCCCTGCCTCGCTGCGTCTGGCTTCTGCCTCAGCGTGCAGATCCAGGAAAGGTGCTTTTGGAGTTTATTGAAATAATAAAACCGTGTTGTGTTTGGATGTCTGTGGGCTTCTGCACTGGGTGGCCTGTCACCCCCATCCTGCCCTCATGCGGGGCAAGGACAGGCTTTGGAATCTGACAGACCTGGGTTTCTGACCTGCATCTGCCCCTTGGGCTCCTGGGCAGGGCATTCACCTCTGTGCTCAGGTTCTGCAGCTGCTCGGTGGGGAGGGTCCAGCCCGCATCTCGCCAGCACTGGTGAGAGTTCAGCAAGATCCAGTGTGCGGAGGTGCTTGGGAAAGTCCGTAGCTGTTCCCCAGCAGCCAGTGTGTGGGTGACAGCCGTGGGTTTGCATCAGACTGGATTCACCGAAACTTGCCATGCCTCAGTTTCCTAATCTGTAAATGGGGGTGACACAGGGTTGAGCTTAGGAGAAGAGAGCTACTGGTAGTGAGTGTCCAGGAAGGACCAGCATTGTGGGGAGACTGATGGCATTTGGATTCAGGGAGGTGGATTCTCACTGAGCCTTAGAGCAAAGTAGGTAAGAGGGGTGCTGGAATTCAGTAGACTGGATCTCTCCTGGCGGGCCACTTGCAAGCTGTGTGGCCTTGGGTGAGGCTCCTGACTTCTCTGGGCCTGAGTTTGGTTTTTTGTTTTTTGGCTAGCCACGCGGCTTGCAGCATATCAGTTCCCTGACCGGGGATTGAGCCCGGGCCACAGCAGCGAAAGCCTGGAATCCTAACCACTAGGCCAACAGGGAACTCCCAAGTTTGTTTGTTCTCTTTGATATGCCGTAATTAATTTTGCCATTTCTTTCTTTCTTTTTTTGGTCTAGTTAGCATCTGCCACCATACATAGTTACACACTGTTTTGTTGTTGTCATGAGATCTTTTAAGATCTATTCTCTTGGCAACTTTCAAATACCCAGTATATATTATTAACTAATAGTCCCCGTGCTGTACATTACATCTCCATGGCACATCTTATACCTGGAAGTTTGTACCTTTAAACCCCTTCCCTTGTGTGTTGTACCTTCCGGCCCCCTCCTCTTCCCGATTCTGGCAACCGTCAACCTGTTCTCTATTTCTGAGCTTGGCTTTGTTGTTGTTGTTTTAGATTCCACATTATAAGTGAGATCATGCAGTACTGCTCTTTCTGCGTCCTGCTTAGTGTGCCTAATACAACGCCCTCAGGGTCCATCCATGGCACAAATTGCAGGATTTCCTTATTTTTTTTTTTAAGGCTGAATCATATTCTGTTGTGTACATGCACCACATTTTCTTTATCTTTCCATCTACTGATGGACACTAGGTTGTTTCCGTACCTTGGCTATTGTAGATAATGCTGCAATGAAAATGGGAGTGCAGATACGTTTTTGCGTTAGTGTGTGTTTTCTTCAGATAAATATCCAAAAGTAGATTGCTGGATCATACGGTAGTTCTATTTTTAATTCTCTGAGGAACCTCCATACTCTTCCCTAGTGCCTGTACCAATTTACCTTCATACCAACAGTGCACAAGGGGAAGCTCCCTTTTCTCCACACCCTCACCAACACTTACTGTCTTTGCTAATAGCCATTCTAACAGGTGTAAGGTGATAACCTCATGGTTCTGATTTCCTTTTTCCTGACAATTACTGATGTTGAGCATCTTTTCATGGACCTGTTGGCCATCTGTATGTCTTATTGGAAAAATGTTTATTCAGATCTACCCATTTTTAAAAATATTTATTTATTTAATTTTGGCTGTGTTGGGTCTTTGTTGCTGCGTGCGGGCTTTCTTTAGTTGCTGCGAGCGGGGGCTACTCTTCGTTGCAGGTGCACGTGCTTCTCATTGCGGTGGCTTCTCTTGTTGTGGAGCACGGGCTCTAGGTGCATGGGCTTCAGTTGTTGTGGTGCTCGGGCTCAGTAGTTGTGGCTCGTGGGCTCTAGAGCACAGGGTCAGTAGTTGTGGTACGTGGGCTCAGTAGTTGTGGCACATGGGCTTAGTTGCTCCGCTGCGTGTGGCATCTTCCCAGACCAGGGCTCCAACCTGTGTCCTCTGCATTGGCAGGCGGATTCTTAACCACTGAGCCACCAGGGAAGCCCAGTGCCAGTTTTTTGGTCATTATTTTGCCTAATACTGAAATACTAATATGAGTATATTTTGTTTTTAAAAAGGTAGAATTCACAAAATTAACAACATATCAGTGAAATAAAATATTTGATATTTAAAATACATTTGGAAATAGAAAACCTCAAGCAAAGCACGAATGTACCAGTATATGTTAAATATCTTATTCTAATAAATTATTAAAGTGTTTAAAAATAACTACCATATAAAAATGAAGACAGTCATGAGAAACCCAAAGTAAGACGATTTGATTTTCCTAAAGACTTGAACTGGTGCCCCAGTGTGGTCATTGCTGAATCACAGTGTATTTTTGTGCCACAATTTCCAGCTGCTTCAAGCTCTCAGACGGCACCGTTGCGGGAAACGGAGAGATGAGAAGGGCTAAATCAGCTTTCCTCTGACTCACTCGTGTTCAAAGCCCATTTCTGCTTTGATAATTGGAGGAGAACCTTTCACACAGCGCTTTGTTGTCTTGTCTGGATGCCGACCTTCCTGAGAGCATCAGAGCATTTCCGGTTCCTCTTTACCTTTTTTCATCTTGTTCAGCCGGAGACACTTGAGTGTTTGCTACATTCATTGCAGGACCCATCCTTCTGTTCCTCTGTTTGAGGAGTGTGGGAGCCTTAACCCTGCAGCCGGGTTGGGTTTGCATTTCTTGGGGATGGAGAGGGAACTTTCTCCCAGGAATATGCTCACTGGAGGTCTCAGCCAGTGAGGGTTGGTGCCCAAAGCCATGGAGACTGCAAAGCAGTGATTTTCCAGCTACATCACCCCACATTTGTAAGCTGGGATGCACTTGTCCCCCCAACAGTCATGGCTGTTGTTACTGTTACAGATGGGGAAACTGAGGCTCGGAGAGGTTGGGTCACAGCGAGTGAGGGCGGGGTCAGGATTCAGACCCGGCTGTGCTCTGAACCTGCCCACCACGCAGCCTCCTGGACCACAGCCTGGCGGAGGTGCCGGTCCAGGGGCAAGACCTCCCGGGCATAGTCACTGTCCCCTGGGGCAGATGGCCCGACTATGGCAGGCGGAGGGCTGAGGGACCGGATGGGGTGCGACTAGCTTGGCTGTGGCTGGTAGGGGCGGGAGTGGGGCTCATGCTGAGAACTTGGACAGCTACAGGTCGTGGAGCCCCGAGCCTTCCAGGCAGAGGGGCTGTGAAGGTGGAATACTTGGGCATTTGGGGAAGCCGACGGAGCCTCCACAGAGACTGGAGGGAGGAGCAGGAAGGCTGTGTGGATGCATCCAGGGTGGGAGCAATGCGGGACTGGGCCCAGGGTCTTGGTGAAGTCTGAGCAGAAGGGTCCTGGCCCAGGTTGGGTCCGTCCCAGGCAGCTCCCTCTCCTGAGACCTCACTGCTCTCAGATCTCTCCCTCCCCTCGCCCAAGGAGAGCTCTCCTGCAGACTCCTCCACCGGGCAAGTCCTGTAATCTCTCACCTCCCTTTTCTCATCTGTAAGAAGGAGGTGACAAGTAGTCTTTCCCTCCTGGGGTGGCTATGAGGACGCATGAGGTGACCGATATTCCATCGGGCCTGTGCCTGGTACAGAGGAGGGGATCCCAGGAACGGCTGGGCATCTGTGGTTTTCTCTGCCTCTGGCTTCTGCATTCTGACTCCACCTTTTCCTACCCAGATGGCTGAGCGCCTCTCCTGGCACCCTTGTCCCCCACCCATCCCCGGTTTCTGTGGGTCTTTGAACTTCTGTTTCCACTAAGAGAACCACCCTGTACCCCATCTCCAGTCCAAAATTCAGGAGAAAAAGCATGAGTGAGGAGAGAGCTGATGAGGATCTGTGACTGAGGCCCTCTGCCCGTGGTCTGGAGACTTAACACCGCTGCAGTTGCCCTTAGTCAGATACGGCTTAATTTATTCCCACAGTGGGAACCCTCAACGTGATCTTCCCCTGTCAGTTCACACGCACTGGATCAGACGTCTTACGGTGCAGATGTGCTCAAGACCCATATTATAAAGGAAAGTGTAGTGAAGATTATGTGAGTTTGGCTTTTTTTGCATTGGAAATAAACAGAGTCCCCACTTGAAATGTGTGATTTTGGAGAAGTGCTTGTGAGTAGCAGCCTAACGCATTCTCTACTCTTTAAGAAATAAAACCACAAAAAATACTGGATTTAAAAAAAATACTAGAGACAAGCATTCCATCTATCAGCTCATGAAAGGAGTTTTTGTATTTTGGGATGCCATAACAAATTTATGTATTTAAACATAAAAGTATGTATGTCAGTTTTGTATTTGACAATAAATGATGTAAATGGAACCTTCATGTCTGGAGGAGCCAAAGTAGACTTTTTTTTTTTTGGCTGTGCCGTGCAGCATGTGGGATCTTAGTTCCCCAACCAGGGATTGAACCCATGCCCCCTGCATTGGGATGTGCGGAGTCTTAAACCAGTGGACTGCCAGGGAAGTCCTGATGTTTGTTTTAATCATTATGGTCTGGCCAGGGAGTACATTAAAAGGATTTCTAATACAACTTTTGATAGGATATAGATCAAAAAGAACAATGTTTCTCCTACACTGTGAGGCAATAAGGCATAGTGGTTAAGAGCATGGACCTGGAGCCGGGTGGCCTGGGCTCAAATTACAGCTCTGCTGCTTTCTAGCTCGTGACCTTGAGCCACTTAACTGCACTTCTCTGAGCCTTGATTTCCCCACCTGTCAAATGGGGGTGATACTGTCTCTTCAGGAGAGATGTGAGGATTCCATAGGTTAGTGTTTATAAAGCACACTGGACTGTGCCTGGTACACAGGAAGTGTTCTGGGTATGTGCTAATATTAAACTTATAAAAAGCATAAACATTTCAAAGTGGGTTCCAAGTTCATGGCACATGTTACTGTTTGTGAATCAAAAAAAAAAAAGCTGGAGAATGTGGCAGGCCCTGGGGACAGTGGATCGGCCACCTCAGTGAGCATTTAGAACATTCGAGCACGATGTTGAATAAGCAAGTTATCATTTGGAAACTTTGCAAGAGGCAGTTATGATTCCCACCCCCATGTTCTGGGTCTCGAGAGCTGTTTTAGTGGGAAGTGGAATTGGCTGGGAGCAGTCGACTGGTAACCAGCACCTTCCACCCAAACTCAGCCAAAGGCCAGTTCCGGCGAGCCTGTAACTTGTCCTTGGGGTTTGGGGGGCGGGGTGGGGGGGAGTGGAGCGGTTTGCTAGGGCTGCCATAACAGTATAGCACAGACTGGGCGCCGTAAACAGCAGACATTGATTTTCTCACAGTTCTGGAGCCGGAAGTCCAAGATCCAGGGGTTGGAGAGTTTGGTTTCTTCCGAGGCCCCTTTCCGTGGCTTGTGTGTGGCTGCCTTCCTGTCGTTGCCTCACATGGTCCGTCTAGGCCGGAGGGGTTGCTGGGAGCAGGCTTCACCTGGGGACCAGGGTCTTCTGGTGCTTTCCTTTACCCTGGCCTGCTCCCTGGCAGTTCATGTGTAGGTTGAGTCTAGTTCCCCAGCACAATGCTTGTTGAATGAATGAACGAATGCAACGACCCACAGTTATTGAGCACCGCTGTGTGCTAGGCACTCCTTGTATATTCTATGATCTGATCCTCCCTGAGACCCCATGAATTCGTGGTTTATTACCCTCATATTATAGATGAGGAAACCGAGCACAGAGGCGTTAAGTAAGTCTCCCAAGGTCACACAGCTGAAGAGTGGTAGCAGTGGCATCACACTGAGGACTCTCATGTACAGATGAGCTGCCTGATACATGTATCAGACAAAGACAAGTCTGATGTTGTGTCCATAGTGTCGGAAGACCCCTGAGACTTTGCCAGGGTCTCTTCTCAAGCAGTCCCCTGCAGCTCCAGAGAGGACTTTATGTGACTTTCAGCCTTGTTCTGCGGCACAGATGGGGTGGGAGGCCTGGGGCTAGGATGGACCTCGGAAGCTGGAAGGGCCGGAGCTGCTGCTCACTGGAAGGCCCAAATGCTCAGCTTGCTCTCCGGGTTAATGCCTTCCTGGGTCAGTTCGGGGAGCAGGGTGGGTGGGCGGGGGCTGATGATGCCACCACCGCTGCAGTGGGGAGGGTGCTCACAGCCGGACCTCCCCCTCCCAGAGAGCCCTGGGGGCAGGGAGGTCCTGCTGGGGCTGGGCCAGGTTGCCAGTGAAATCTTTGCCTGAGGAAGCAGATCAGTAATCAGGGGGGTCAGGTGATATCAGGAGGGTGAACCCCAACTCAGGCAGAACCCTGGCAGAGGCAGAGAGAGGGAGGAGTCCACATCTCAAATTGGTCAGAAAGCTTTTTCCTTCTCCGTTGGCACAGACTGCTCCAGCCCAAACCCTGCCCAGATACTGAGGGCTGCCGTGGGGATTAAATGGGTTAAAACATGGAAAACACTTAGAAGCTCCTGGCACAGAGTAAAAGCTTATCAAATGTGGGAATTCCCTGGTGGTCTGGTGGTTAGGACTCTGCACTTCTACTGCAGGGGGCATGGGTTTGATCCCTTGTTGGGGAATTAAGATCCTGCAAGCCGCGGCCAAAAAAAAAGCCTCATAGATAGGACTTGCCTGGTGGCGCAGTGGTTAAGAATCCGCCTGCCAGTGCAGGGGACATGGGTTCAAGCCCTGGTCTGGGAAGATCCCAGATGCCGCGGAGCAACTAAGCCTGTGGGCCATAACTACTGAGCCCGCGCTCTGGAGCCCGTGAGCCACAGCTACTGAAGCCCGAGCACCTAGAGCCCGTACTCCCAACAAGAGAAGCCACCGCAATGAGAAGCCCACGCACCGCAACGAAGAGTAGCCCCTGCTCACCACAACTAGAGAAAGCCCACGTGCAGCAACAAAGACCCAATGCAGCCAAAAGTAAATAAATAAATTTATTTATTTATTTATTTATTAAAAAGAAACGTTTGTAGACACACAGGAACCGACATGCATTGGCACGTGCTAAAAGATTGGCAGTGTTGTGGGATAGTAAGCGCTCTGTCTCTGTAGGCAGTCAAGGACCCATTGCAGGGCTTGGTCTTCCAGGTCTGGGGGTCTAGAATTCTCCCTGGTGACTAATCAGTACTTTGTGCCAGGGACTCACACCCGTTAATTACTTGTTACTGTGTTTGCGTTCTGTTTCGTGCCGGGTTTGCCTTAGGGACTCAGTAAATAGCCGTTGTGTGAGTGAGCAGCACATCCTCAATTTACAGATGGGGAATCGAGGCTCGGATTTTAAGGAAAAGAATGTCTCAGCCCGTAAGTGGAGGGTCCAGGTTACCAACCTAGGGTGGTCTTATTAGTGCCTTCAAGGGCTTCTTGTCTCTCCCACTGTTTCTCCTCACCCCCTCCCACCCTCTCACTTTGTTCTTCCTTATGGAACCAGCTCAGCCTGTGGGCTTTTTTTTTTTTTAAATATTTATTTATTTGGCTGTGCCAGGGTCTTAGCTGCGGCATGCAGGGTCTAGCTCCCTGACCAGGGATCGAACCCAGGCCCCCTGCAATGGGAGCGTGGAGTCTTAACCACTGGACCACCAGGGAAGTCCCTCAGCCTGTGTTTCTTTTTTCTTTTTAAAGATTTTTAAAATATTTATTTATTTGGTTGCACCGGGTCTTAGTTGTGGCACGTGGGCTCCTTAGTTGCGGCAGGTGGGCTCCTTTAGTTGCAGCTTGCCAGCTCCTTAGTGGAGGCATGCATGTGGGATCTAATTCCCCGACCAGGGATTGAACCTGGGCCCCCTGCTTTGGGAGCGTGGAGTCTTAACCACTGCGCCACGAGGGAAGTTCCTCAGCCTGTTTTTCTGAGCTACTTGACCTGCCTTATTCTGGATGCAGACTTAAGGCTCCACGCCTGATAGCAGTGCTGTCTATCACCATCTCTGAGAATTTGTCCGTTTCTTCTAGGTTGTCCATTTTATGGGCATATAGTTGCTTGTAGTGTATCGCCCTCTCTGGATCTGTTTCCTTGTCTGTAACGTGGGTAGGGCATTTCTGGTGTTAGCACCAAAAGTCCTACATCCCAGAACTCCCTCCATCCTGGGCAAACCAGGACAGTCGGTCACCCTGCAATGGGGGAAAAAAAAACTACCCCGAAGAGTTGTAATCAGAGTTGAACGGCACGTGTAAAAGCACTCAGCTCGGTACCCGTCACGGGGCCAGTGCTCAATCAATGGGAGGTGCAGGTACTGAGCCTTCCCGAGTGCGAGGTGGAGGCCGAAAGGCCTGAGCCTGGATCCTAATGCCGCCACAACCTGGCTGTGTGCCCTGAGTTTAGTTTATCTCCCTGGGCCTCCGTTTCCCCAGATTTTTATTTTTATTTATTTATTTATTTTTGCGGTACGCGGGCCTCTCACTGTTGTGACCTCTCCCGTTGCGGAGCACAGGCTCCGGACGCACAGGCTCAGCGGCCATGGCTCACGGGCCCAGCCGCTCCACGGCATGTGGGATCCTCCCGGCCGGGGCACGAACCCGTGACCCCTGCATCGGCAGGTGGACTCTCAACCACTGCGCCACCAGGGAAGCCCGCTGTTTCCCCAGATTTTAGAAGAGGTTAATAGTCATGCAGACTGAGTAAGTGTGAGGAGTTTGAAGTGAAACAATGCAGGCAGAGCACTTCGTTCGAGAGTGCGGGCATCACCTTTGGCTCAGCAGGTGGTGCCTGTGGTTAATAATGTGCTTACTAAGTCATTGACAAGAGCTGCAGAACTTTTGCCAAGTGCTGTATATTGGGCTGGGGCCCCAAAGCAGCCAGTGGGCCTCTTACCTTGTCTCTAGCGTTGGTCCTTTTTTAAAAAATAACCCCAAACAAAGGGAGATTTTTGATAAAAGTGAAGCCTCCCGTTCTCCCAGGGGTGTAAGGAGGACAGTGTCCAGGAGGGGGCGCCAGAGCACCAGCCACAGCAGCAGTGTCTGTTTCCCTCCCTCCCTGCCCACCTGCTGTCACCAGCGGCTTCCCAGGGACCTCCTGTTCCTCCCTGGGAATCAGGAAACGCCCTGGCTGGGACTCAGCCTGGAGAATCCTCTAGGCTCTGGGTATTCACCACTGCTTTGTTTAGACAAAGGCTTCGTGGTGTCCCAGACCCTGGGAGGACACCTGACATACTTTATCTAATTTAATCTTAAAATGTTCCAGGGGAAGAAGGTATCCTTGTCTCCGATTCCAGACCAGGAAACGGAGGCACCGTGACATTAAGTCACAGCAGTGGGTGCAGCCAGGGTTCAAACCCAGGGGCATCTCACCCCCATGTCTTTGCCAGCTGCCTCTGAGAACCCTAGTCTTAGAAGGATCTTACACTCTTAGAGGCTTATAAAGCCTAGACCTATACAAGTTTTTATTCAAGTCAAATACATACTTGTTTAATTATTTTTCCACTTAGGTAATACCTGGTTGAAAAAACAAAAGGAAGAATCAGTCCCCCTTCTCTGCAGGCTGGCCCCAGCCATCCACTTTCCCTCCCTGGTGGTGACCACTGTTACAGTTTCTTGGGTCTCTTCCCAGATGTTAGAATTCGGTGGACTTCTGGGTGACCTGGTCTCCTGGGCCCCAGCTGCTTTTAGCCCCCTGCCGTCAGGCTCCCACTGGTGTCTCTGTCACAGCCCAGGTGATCTAAAGGGTCTTTCTTGGCTCTTGGAATCCCCCCCGACACCCGGCTTCAAGTCCACCCATCCCTTTAGAAGGGGCAGTGGTACTTAGAAGAGTGTCCCCACCAGTACAAAGGAGGTTGGTCCTGCATTCTCTCTCTGCCCCTCCTCCTCCAGGGGTCCTCATCCCAGAAAGGCCCCCCTGTTCCTGGTGTGGACCCACTTTCTATTTGCCCCCTTTGGAGGGAAGAGCGGAAGTGCCCAGAGTCACATGGTAGGCATTGGGCACCGAGGCTAGACCCCTGTCCCCATGGGGTACCCTGCAAGATGGGGGCTTAGGGTGGTGGGTCCACGCAGGGCAGGCCTTGCCGTGTCCTTTCTCCACCTGGGATCTGGGTTGGAAGGCTGGCCTTACTCAGCTGTTATTTCCTCTTTCAGAAGCCCTCCTCCCCGGGGCCAGGTCAGGGACCCCCTCTGAGCATCCCTCTCCTCTGTCAGAGCTCTAGTCTCACTGGATTGTGATTTTCTTCTGTTTATCTGTTTCCGCATTAGAAGGTGTGCTCGGGGAAGACAGGGCCCTACCAAATTTCGTGTTTCTTCCCATTGCTTAGCACAGAGCAGACACTCCATAGATGACTCAGTTAACCCAATACTTTCCACCCAGACCCACAGTTCCGCCTGCTTCTGGGCCCACCGAAGATTACACATCCTAGCCCCTTGAGTTTGCTATGTGACGTGCTCTGGCCAATGAAATCAGAGCCAAAGTAGCATGTCACTTCTGGGTGGAGACCTTTCAGAACTAGTGCATGGTTCTTCCTGCTGCCCTCCCCCTGAGCAGTGATGGGAAATTCCAGGTGGGTTCCTCAGCGGGGACAGCAGGGAACAGAGATCCCTGTTCCCACCCTTCTATTGGATATGTTGCACAAGTGAGAAATAAACCTTTTTTTTTTTTTTTTTTTTTGCGGTACGCGGGCCTCTCACTGCTGTGGCCTCTCCCGTTGCGGAGCACAGGCTCTGGACGCGCAGGCTCAGCGGCCATGGCTCACGGGCCCAGCCGCTCCGCGGCATGTGGGATCTTCCCGGACCGGGGCACGAACCCGCGTCCCCTGCATCGGCAGGCGGACTCTCAACCACTGCGCCACCAGGGAAGCCCTATGACGGTATTTTTTTTTTAATTACTTTATTGAGGTATAGTTGATTTACAATGGTGTGTTAATTTCTGCTGTACAGCAAAGTGATTCAGTTATACACACACATACACTATTCTTTTTCATATTCTTTTCCATTATCGTTTATTACAGGATATTGAATATAGTTCCCCGTGTTATACAGTAGGACCTTGTTTATTTTTGCCCTTTATACCTCCCTGGAGAGTTGTGATAATCAAAAGAGATGTATGTAACAGGGAATAGATTATTATCTTATCACTCACCCTCACACCCTCTCATGCTTTATGCCTGGTGATGTGTCTGATCTCTCGTGGGTTAGTGCCTTCCCATTGAAAGAATATGGCATTCACTCATTCATGCATTTGTGTTGTGGAGATATTAATAGTACCTCCAATATAAGATTGTGATGAGGATTAAGTACATTAATGTGTATAAGGTTCCTAGAGTGGTTGGCACATGGTGAATACTCTATAAATGTTTCCATTGTTATTATCAGTCTTTTCTAGTTCATTCAAGAAAATTTACTGAGCATCCACTGTGTTTCCTGGGACTAGAGAGAACAAAGCTTGTTCCTGCCTACCTTGGGGGAGTAAGGCCAGAAAAGAATGTTGCTGCCAGTGTGAAGGCGCCGAGCCTGTCAGCAAGCACAGAGCGCTAGGGGATCTTGCAATAGGAAGGGACTCCGTGCAGGCCTGGTGTGTGGGTACTGGGGTGGCCTTGTGCTTTGAGATGGAGCCACGGGGGCTGGCTGGGGCTGGGGGTGGCCGGCAGCGCTTACGGAAGCCCCCAGCCTGGGAGCCAGAGTGCTGCTCTGCCGGTTCTATTCACGGTCCCAACACGCACCTTGCCCCTCAGCGGCAGCAGGGCTGGGGTGGCTGGAGTAGAGGGAAGGAGGTTGGGAGCAGGCTGGGCTGTGTGAACACACAGATGGTGGGTCAGGAAGGAAGGCCAGGGAACCAGCACTAAGGAGGGAGGCAGAGCGAGAGAGGATGGAGGGGAAGGTGAGGGCTGCTGGGGGCAGGTGCCTTGGGGGCAGGTGCCTTGGGGGTAGGTGCCTTGGGGGCAGGTGGTGGAAGCCTAGGCCAAACCCCTATGCTGCCTCCATCTGATCATGAGCCCCTTTGCGTGGAGGGGAACCCTGACCATTGGGGCCCAAGAGCACCTGGGCAATATCAGATCACCACCGCTGTGTTACAGCTGGAGAGACTGAGGCCAGAGAGGTTGTGTAACTTCCTCACAGACACACAGCCAGTTAAGGGCTTACCCAGAGTCAGAACCCAGACCTCTTGATTCTTAGTCCAGTGCTCCTCACATGATACCACGCTGCCTTTTGGGGCCTCGGGGCCTCCTGTTTTATTGGAAAACCCTAATCTGAGGGGGGCCACGTTGCTGCCATTGCTGATGTGTGTAACCCTGCACTCTGTCCTGTTCTCCCTCCTCCATCTTCTCCCCTCAGGGGAAAGGGCACAAGCAAGTGCAGATTCCGTTCAGCTGTTCCACCCTCGGCCCAGGGCTGGTGCAGAGGAGCTGGGAGCAGCCTCCCTTACCCCACCGACCCACCTTCTTCTCAGAGGCAGGCTGGGCCTGGGGGGCAGGGACCTGTGGTGGGGCTTCTCCCTCAAGCTCTGTGGTGGGTGCCCTCTCAGATGGCCTGGGTGACCCCACCTCCTGGTACGTGCACTCTTGTGTCATCCTCCCCCCTTGAGTGTGGGCTGATCTAGAGACTTGAGTCTAAAAATGGAATGAGTAAGTCCCCTACATACTAACCTTCAAGTTGCGATCTTTCAAAGATGCGAACATGCGTTTGCATGTCCAGTCACGTTTAGTTCGCGTGTCTGGCGTACATTGTCACGTGCGTGCATCCTCTACAAGAGGCTGTGCTTCTGTGTACTTTCCTGTACAGTACTGTATAGAGTACAGTAGTACAGTATCTTTACTTCAAGCCCAGGATGTCTGGAAGCAGGCGAAAAGCAGCAGTGATGTAGCTGGCGCAGTACAGTACTACCCAGACATCCCTGGATCGATTTTTCAAGAGGGTAGATAGAATTGAATCCAGCAAGGAACCAGAACCTGTGCCATCCACGTCAGGCGTGAGTGGAACTGCAGCTCGCCCTCCGTCTCCTATTGCTGACAGTCCTTCAGCTCTACCATCTCCCCTCCCCTCCCTCCAACAGTCAGTCACTCTTCTTGCCTGTTCACTGGATGCCAGCCCCTGTATGCCAGCTGTTATAATGCACTACTGTACTTTTCAAGGGACTGTACTGTAAGATTCAAAATGTTTTCTTTATTTTTTCTTTGTTTTCTCTGTATTATTTGTGTGAAAATTATTATAAACCTATTACAGTACAGGACTATATAGCCGATTGTGTTAGTTGTGTACCTAGGCTAACTTTGTTGGACTTATAAACGTGCTGTCAGAATGGAACTTGTTTGTATGTAGGGGACTTACAGTATGGATATCACTTCTGAGATTTTGTTACTAAAGACGGTGGCTTGTGTCGGGAGTGCCCCCCCCTTCTCTCTCGCTTGCTGGCGGCCAGCTGCCATGTCATGAGCTGCCTGGTAGTGCCAACAGCCAGACAGCACCTGAGGCCGACCAACAGCTGTGGGAGTGAGCTTGCAAGTGGCCCCTCCCCAGATGAGCCTTCAGATGAGACCACAGCCCTGGCTGACACCCTGACTGCAACCTCAATGGGAGACTCTGAGCCAGAGACCCCAGTTGAGCTCTGCCCAGATTTCTGATCCTAGAAACTATAATAAATGTATGTTGTTTTGCTCTACTACGTTTTGGGGAAATTTGATGTACAGTCACGGACAGCTTAATACAACCCATCACCACCACCTCCTGGAGCCACCCCCCCGCTTCTCCCTGGTCCTCCTCCCTCCCTCCCACTCCCCTGAGACCTAAGGGAGAGTTCAGTCTCAAGTTCTAGTCCTCCACATTTTATTGCCTGACTTTGACCTGACCTTGGGGAAGTCATTTCACCCTCTCTGGGTTTATTTTCCTCTTGGTTAAAGCCACTTACTGACTAGTAATAACTTCCCCAGGTGCTCAGGTCTGTGCAGTGGACAGGGCCTTTCCCACCTACTCTCTCACCTTGACCTTCACAACTGCTTGGAGATGTATTTGGGACAGGTCTCCACATCCCCAAATGACAGAAGAACAGACTGAGCCCCATGGTGAGAGATGGTTTGCTGGAGGACACACAGTGAGGAAACAGCAGGACCCAGGCGAGGTCCCTGACTCCAGCTCAGGGCCGTGTGGGAAGTGGTGACAGCATTTCCTCGGGTGATAGTGACGATGGTGAGAGTCAGTCTTTGCCTGTGACATGTGTCACACTGGCCACACCCTCCACGTAGCATGCCTTCTGTGCTGCAGAAGCTGCAAAACTCCACGACTACATTTTCCAGGCTCTCCTGCAGGTAGCAATCCAGTTGTAACATAAATCCTGCCATAAAGAACACTTGCATGGACTAGAATTTGGAACTGAGTTTTGTGTGGAAAGAGAGCACGGAGCACCCGTTTCCCTGCATGGATCGAAGTCGAGCAGGCATGGTTCTGGAGCTGGCAGCCAAGTGGTGACTTCCACAGCTTCCTGATGGAAGCAGGGGCTGCAGCCCCATTGGTGGCCCAGTTCTGCAGTGTGTTTTGGGCAGTTGTTCCTGGATGCTCGGCCACTTAATATGCTTTAAAACAAAATCTCTTTTTGATTAGACTAGCTAGAATAAAATCTGTTGTCACTGAAGCCTGGGAAATAGTCACATCTTCTCCAGTGTATGGGACAAGGTCACTGGAAGTCCCAGCTCAGCAACCTCCCCCACCTCCTGGGAAAGCAAGAGCTTCCTTTTCCTGGTAGCCACATATCAGTCCCACGGGAGCTCTCTGATTGGCTCTGCTGGGCCAGTCCTTCTCTCTTGGACCAATCATAGTTGTCAGAGAGATGGGGTCAACGACTGATTGGTTAGACCTGGCTCATTTCCTGCCATTGTGGCCAGAGGACAGGGCTGGTCCCCAGAAGGGGATGAGAAAGCTTGGGCACTCATAAAGTGTTAACTAACAAGTCTGTTTAACACTACCTGCCAAAGGGAAGCACTATTAGTGAATCCCACGAGGGCCATTGCTGTAAGTAAGCCCAGAGGGCAGGAGATTATTACAGGAGTCCCAGAGTCCCTGCTCATGGGTGATCATGCCTGCTCCCCCCACCCTGCCACGCTGGAGGGATGCAGAAATACCCCCATCTTTACCCCTGACAGTGCTTTGGGTAGGGAGGGGGAAACTGAGGCTCAGAAGAAATGGTGTGCCTGGGAGGCAAGGAGACAGGGAAGGAGATGGGAGTTTGGATCCGGGCCTCCCAATTCCTATCCATTGCGGGGTGACTCTGGCCGGGGCCTCTGTCTCAGCCCAGGTGCCCTCATGTGCAGCATGAGGATGACGATGGCTTCAGTGGGACAGCGTGTGTGTGCAAGTGCCTACCCCAGGGCCTGGCCATAGCAGGCTCTTCCCCGTGACACTGACAGTGACAGCTGTGCTTGATTCCTTCTGTGGAACAACTTTCCTGTTGCCATGGTGACTACACTCTCACGATTGGGGCTTATTTTAGAACTTGGTCCACACAGTGGTGGCGATGTTCCCGGGCCCTCCTGCTGCAGCCTGTGTCCCGTGGGCCTGTCCTCTGATGCCTGGGCCAGGAGGGGCAGGTGGAGGAAAGGGGAGCCCCTCTGGGCTTCTGCCTCAGCCCTCGCTGCTCCCTCCCATCAGCCTCTCGACTAGGCCTCTCCAGCCTCTACTGGAGGCTGAGGCCCGGGTTCTAGGCCTGCTTCTGCTGCGGGCCTGCCGGTGACCTCTGGGGCCTCTGTCTCCTTGAGAGTGAAAAGGAAATGATGTTTTTGCTGGGCTTCCCCAGACAGAAGGAAAATGTCTAGTGCTGTGTGATCCAGGTGTTGACTGGACCCCCGCCCTTCCTGCCTCCCCTTCCTCAGGGCCCCGTGGCTCTGCTTTCTCTGACTGAACCCAGCTTCCGGAGCTTCCCATGGCGTCACTGAGCTCCCTCTGCTACGTGTGACTTCACCCCAGATGTGGAAGTCAGCCCTTTCCTGAGTTTCTACAACACCCCTGTCTCCAGTGTGAGGCAGCAGACTTCATGGAAGGCCGGGGGGAGGGCAGTGATGGTGGGGAGGTTTGCACTGAACCCAAACCCATGGCTTCCCGTTTTCCCTGAGCAGCCCCGTGTTCTTACTGTTCCTTTGCCACTGCCCACCCAACCAGGCCCACCCACAGGAAGTCCTGGCCTTATACTATCTCCTAGGCATGGTCCAGAGAGGGAGCAATTTGCCCAAGGACACACAGCAAGTTAGTGGTAATTCCCCACCTGTCCTTTTCCCACTCTCCTATCTTCCTACTTAGGGGCAGGGCTGGGGCCAGTGGGAGTGATGTCGGGTGACCTCGGCCTGCAGCAGCTTGAAGCAGGGTTTTGGTTCCCCTGCCAGAGATTGAGGTCGGGTCGCGGCGGTGAGAGCACCAAATGCTAGCCACTCGACCAGTGGCCAGTGACAAGGCCCTGGCCCTTCGGCTTTGCAGAAAAGAATTCCCACAAAGATGGAAAGTAGTGAAACAAGTAAAGTGTTTTATTAGGAGAAAAAAAAAAGAGTAGAGTACGTGGGGATAGTCATATGGGTGGGCTCAGAGAGAGAGTCGCGCCCTTGTGGTAGTTTGAATCACTTTTAAGGGGCGTTTCTTCCGGGTTTCCTTTGGCCAATCATCTTGCTTTGCCTGGTTCTGAGTCCGTATGTACGTGGGTGAATCTCTTAGCCAAGATGGATTCTAGTGAAGAGGCCTATGGTGGTTGACATCACTTACTATGGGGTGGCACCACCTCCCTTTTTGACTTCCAAGGAGCCTTTCTGCGCATGTGTAGTCGGGGAGGTCTCCTTGACTTCGAGAATGAGGCATACGTAGTCTTTTAGCTCTTATCTGGGCCGGGCCCAGCCTCCTCCATCATCCTGCTTTTATGGAGTTCCTGTCCGCAGGGGAGAAACTGTTCAGCCTGGTGCCCATCTATCTCCTGCCTCAAGAGGAGTGAGCATAAGACTACACCCAGCTCAGCTCAGGAAGGGGCCCTGCACCCCTGAGCCCTCAGTTTGGGGCTCATTACAGCAGATGCACACATTGCTGGCTGCCTATCCAGCACCCCACAGGCCCTGTGCGAATCTCCGTGTGTTCGTGTCTGTTTAGTCCTCACAACAGCCCTACCAAGTAGATGCTACCACCGTCCTCAGTTTACAGCTGAGACATCAAGGCAGAGAGGGTGAGTCACCTGCTAGGAAGTGGAGGGGGTGGGGTTTGAACAAGTGATGAACATCCTGGCAGTGGGCCATGTGAGCAGAGGTGAAGGGGGATGCAGGAGAGCAGCAGAGGAGGGGAGGGATCAATTAGGGATTGGGAGTAACATGTACACGCTACTATATATAAAATAAACAACAAGGACCTACTGTATAGCACAGGGAACTCTACTCAATATTTTGTAATAGCCTATATGGGAAAAAGAATGTATATATATAACTGAATCACTTTGCTGCATACCTGAAACTAACACAACATTGTAAATCAACTATACTTCAATTTAAAAAATTAATTTGAAAAAAAGAGCAGGGGAGGGGCTGGGCGAGATGGTTCCTGAGGCCCCTGTGGCTTTAGAGGCTCATCAGGGATGGCTCCCTGGAAGAGGTGCCCTCAAACTGAAACTCTCAGATTGGGAAAGCTCAGTGGGGGAGAGAAGCAGGGGTGTCCCCAGGCCAGGGAAGCGGTAGGTACAGAGGCCTGGATGTGGGAACATGGCATGCGTGTGAGGGTTGGGCGGGGACCAATGGGCCAGGGCTAGAACTGCCTACAGGAGACCCGAAACCGCCGGTAGGGTCCCTTTTTTTTGTTCAGAGGGCCCTTCCTATCAGGCAGCCAGCTTATCACAACTGCGTGTTGACTAGCTTCCTCCCTCTGCCCTTCCAGCCTCCTCACTCCCGTCCAGTCCCTCTTGAATCTGATGGAATCCAAAGCTCACCAAGCTGCTCCCGCTCAGGAGTCCTCCATGGCTCCCCATTGGCTGAGCATGAAGTCCAAGCTCCTCCTCCTGGTGTTGTTTCAAGGCCTTCCTGTCCCACCCTCTCTAGCGCCACCTACTACCATGTGTCTTAGGCTCCAGCCCCAGCAGACAGTTTACCATACCCTAGACACATGTCGTGTGTGTGTGTGTGTGTGTGTGTGTGTGTGTGTGTGTGTGTGTGTGCGCGCGCGCGCGCGCACGTGCGCGGGGGGGGCGTTTGATGCCCACTGTACCTTTGCTCTTGTGCGGGCTATACTGTCTGCCCCTCCAGAGCCACCCTTGTCTTTCCCTACTTGCTTCTTGTCCTGGGAGGCTGGTCTACAGAGACGGTGTGGCGGTTTCCGGTGGCCGCTGTAACAAATGACCACAAACAGTGGCGTAAAACAACACAAATTTAGGGCTTCCCTGGTGGCGCGGTGGTTAAGAATCCACCTGCCATGTCAGGGGACACAGGTTTGAGCCCTGGTCCGGGAAGATCCCACATGCCACGGAGCAACTAAGCCCGTGCGCCACAACTACTGAGCCTGCGCTCTAGAGCCTGCGAGCCACAACTACTGAGCCGTGCTGCAGCTACTGAAGCCTGTGTGCCTAGAGCCCGTGCACAAGAGAAGCCACTGCAATGAGAAGCCTGTGCACCTCAACGAAGAGTAGCCCCCTCTCACCGCAACTAGAGAAAGCCCGCGTGCAGCAACGAAGACCCAACACAGCCATAAAAATAAATAAATATATATATAAAAACAAAAAACTCAAATTTATTGTCTTACAGTTCTGGAGATCAGAAGTCCTAAATCAGCCCCACATAGCTAGGCAAAGTGTCGGCAGGACTGGTTTCTTCTTGAGGCTCTAGGAGAACCTGTTTCCTTGTCTTCTGGCTCCTGGAGGCTGCCTGCATTCCTTGGCTCACGGCCCCGTTTCTCCATCTTCAAAGCCAACAGTGGAGCCTCTTCCAGCCTCTCTGTCTCTCTGTGACCCTCGAGCTCTATCATCATATCTTCTTTCTCTGACTCTGAGCCTCCTGCCCCCCTCTTTAAGCACCCTTGTGATTACATAGAGCTCACCTGGATGATTCAGGATAATCTCCTCACCTCAAGGTCCTTAACTGGATCACACCTGCCAAGTCCCTTTTGCCATGTAAGGTTCCAGGGATGCATCTGTGGACACCTTTGGGAAACATCATTCTGCTCACCATGGAAGCATCAACAGGCTCCCTGGCCTTTGCTTTCCTGTTGGGTTTGAGCAGTGTGCATCATGGGTACGCTGGAGGTGGACGTGGAGGGGAGTGAGGTTGGGGACTGTGTTCTGGGCTCCCTCCCGCAGGGCTGTTATGTCGGCTGAATCCCTGCTGAGGCCACAGCTCCTGCCTTGGCCGGGCAGAGCTGCGCCCTTCTCCTGCCAGCCGTGGATGTGGCTTCTGATCTCAGGGCCCTGGCCTTCCTCAACCTTGCTCACACCTTCACAGGTCACCCTGGTTAAAGTTCCCCTGGTGGCGTGCGCGGGGCTGGCAGGGGGGTGTGGCAAGCACGGCACCTGGGGTGCAGATTTAAGGAAGCTCCCACTTTCAGGGCTGAGCCGGTGCCCCACCCTCCTCACCCCACCCGGCCCTGTGCCCATGTCACCTTTCCTGCCCAGACCCTGCTGTTCCTTCAGCCTGGATTCCTCTCTCCTGCCCGCCTCTTCCAACGTAGGAGGCCACCTTCTCCTTCCCTTCCAGTCCTGTGGCTGCCCGCACAGCGATGGCGCAGAGGGGTCCCCCTGTCCATCCAGGAGGCCGAGTCCTCGCTGCTCCCCCTCCGGATGGTGAGCTCAAGGGTGGCTGCTGCTCTATCTCAGGCCAGTGTCCTCGAGCCCAGTGCAGGCCCCTGGGGAGAAGAGCACGATGCAGATACAGAGGTGAAGCTGCCGGGGCGCCTGGGTTGGGATCCCTGCTCTGCTGTTACTAGATCTGTGATCTTGGGCTAGTTACTGAGCCTCTCTATGCCTCAGTGTCCACATCTGTAAAGTGGGGACAGGGATGCCTCATAGAATGGCTTTGATGTTGAAATGAAATGATGTTATAAGAGAAGAGCTTGGTGACTGGCAGACAGTGAAGGCTCAGGCCTCGTCAGCATTGGATCTGTGGTCATTGCTAGGGACTCAGGGAATGTTGGCTGGATTTAATAGGACTGGGAGGCAGGTGAGAGGAAGAGGGAGAGAGAGAGACAGAGAAGGAGTTTGGGAAGAGCTTTATGGGAGGGAGAGGACTCAGAGAGGGGGCATGAGGCTGGGGAGTGAAGGCTGCCAGGTGGCCTGAGGGGGAGGCAGAGAGAGCAGAGGGCATCAGCCAGGGTCCGCCTGGCTCAGATGAAAACTGCTCTGTCACGAGGTGCCACCTGCCAGCCAGCTACTCTCAAAATAGCTGTTTCTGCTGGGGCTGGGGCTGGGGGAGGGGCAGGGCTGGGAACCCATCTGGACACATCCTGGGGACCTGGGCTCTTGTGGTCCTGAGCCTGGCAGGGAGCCCCTGTGACCTATGCCTTGAGTGGCTGGGATGGGGGCTTGGGAGTCCCTTATGCAGGGTCTGTGTGTGTGTGTGTGTGTGTGTGTGTGTGTGTGTGTGTGTGTGTGTGTGTGGTGGGCTGGGATGGGAAAAGTGCCTTCCTGGCTTGGGTCTGGGAGGTGTGCTGGGGACAGGCAGGGAATGGCCATAATAATAATGATAATCACCACAGTGATCATCTTCATCACCATCATCCAGAACGAGGCAGGCACAGCAAAGTTGCCCAGCCATGTCCATCCTCCTTCTTCCTTTCGAAAGAAGGCCAGGTGTGTTGGGGGCTGGGAACACACCCACCTCCCAGACTCCTTTGCAGCTCGGTTGACCATGTGACCTACCTCTGGCCCATGAGTTGCAAATGGGAGTCAGCTAGGAGGGCCCTGGGAAAGCTGCTGTTTTCCTGTTTGGTCTGCACCTCGTGGCTCTGCGTGTCCCTGTGCCGGGCTCCTTCCCTCCTGCTGCGAGTGGGTCTCTTCTCCAACTGGTAGAGGAAGACAAGGCAGGAGAAAGCCCAGGCTATTTGGAAAACAGGAGCTGGACTGTCATGGAAAGAATATAGATGCTGGGTCACACTGGTCTGAGTTTGCCCTCCAGGTCTGCCATGTCCTAGCTGTGTGGCCTTCCTGAGCCTCAGTTGTCTCACCTGGGAAATGGCAGTCAGAGTGTCTCACAGTTCTAATGGTCCTTCTGGGCCATAAAGGAAAATGTAGTACGGTGTTAGATGCATTTGACTGTGTTCTGGAAAAGTTTTGGGCGTTTAGCCCCTGAATTCAGTTCAGCAGACATACTTTTGCGGTACGCGGGCCTCTCACTGCTGTGGCCTCTCCCATTGCGGAGCACAGGCTCTGGATGCGCAGGCTCAGCGGCCATGGCTCACGGGCCCAGCCGCTCCGCGGCATGTGGGATCTTCCCGGACCGGGGCACGGACCCGCGTTCCCCGCATCGGCAGGCGGACTCTCAACCACTGCGCCATCAGGGAAGCCCCAGCAGACATTCTTAGTGATACCTGATACTCGGAAACTTGGAGCGACCACACAGATGTGGTTCCTCATCACGTCGTATTGCGATGTTTTGATCTGTGCCTGTCACCAGCCCCAGACCCTGTGTTCTTGCAGGCCTGCGATGATGTTTCTGGTTTACCTTGGTGTGCTCAACGCCTGGCCTGGAGCCTTGCACATAGCAGGCATCACCTAGATATTTACTGAACAGACGAATTTGTCTGTATCCAGTCAGCAAACACCCCACGGTGACCTCTCGTGCCCGGCTCTGTACTAAGCACTGGAACAAATAAAACCAAGGACCCACCAGGGGTCACTGATGGACAGGGGCCAGTGTGTTCTGCTTTGGTGGGCAGGTCTAACAGGGAGCGACATCTGGAGGAAGGGGAGCAAAGCCTTGCTTGGGGAATGCCAGGCTGCCGTGAGGAGAGAGTGGGCCGCTGTGACCAGTTCTTGGCTGGAACATGCTAGCTCCTGGATTCACCACTGAGAAAGTCAGGTGCCCAGGTGTGAGAGCAAAAGAAGCCCTCTCTCCTGCGCCCCGTGCTGGCTCCCACGCCGCCCATACATAAGACCTCGTCCAGCCATTGTTGCATCTCCAGCTCCTGGAGCTGCCAGACAGCCTGGAAGTCAATGGAGGAGTGAATGAATGAGGAGCGCTTTTTTCGGGAGTGGGAAGGAAACAGGAACAGGGCGGGAAAGGCAGCCGCGTGGCCTGTGGAGCCCTCCGCCTCTCTGCCTCGCTCCAGCCCACCCGGAGTCAGGGGCCTCTGGAGCCTGGCGTCTGTGGCCAGTAGGCAATCCAGGGCCATGACCCAGCAGGTTGAATTAAACCACAAAAAGCAACCGCACTCCCCCTGGTTTCCCTCCAGTAGGGAACCATCCCCTCGTCCCCCGTGTGCTGCGGGTGAATTTCTCGGTCTCCAACAAAGCCCTCAGTGTCTCGGGTCTGCTGAGGTTTGCTCTGAACTGTGAGACTGGAGTGGCGGTGGCGAGGCGTGGCACGAGATTGCCAGGGCTGGACGGCCGTTCACTCTCTGCCTGGCCTGGGAAGGTTTCTGACTCTCTCCGTACCTCAGTTTCCTCTTTTTGAAAATGGGGATTATCAAAGTCCCTGCCTGGTATGGTGGTTGTGCGGATTTAATGAGGTGAGACGGAGGGAGAACCTGGCCTACAGGACAGGCTAAGTCAGGCTTAGCTTTGCGCTTACCCTTCTCTGCTCTCTCCTGGGTCCTGGCACCTTTGTCCCCTTCTGGACTGTGGCGAGAGCTTCCTCCCTGGCCCCTTTGCAAAATCCTCCCCCACCACGTCTGTCTCCTCTTATAGCAATCAGTCATCTTCCTGGGCCCCTTGTACACTCATGCCTCTCCTTTGCCTAAGACCCTTCCAGACATCACATTCATTTATTCACTCACTCAACACGTATTTGAAGTTCTCCCACGCATCAGACGCCATGCCAGGCACTGAAGACAGGGCAGTGGTCTAGTGTAAGATAAGACAATGGTGAAATGGGTAGACTAATGAGAAAGTGTTAAGTCCTGTGTATCAGTCACTTACTCTCATGCTAATGCCACCTAACTAACAATCTCCAAACTCAGTGGCTTAAAGCAACAGTCACTTATTCTCACTCACAAGTCTGCGGATCTGCTGGGGCTCAGTGGATTTCCCCCGGGCTCAGTGGGGCCTGGCTTCAGGGCTGCTCCATAGGTCTCTCTCGTCCCTGACTTCCTGGGGATGGCAGAAGGGTGAGGGGGCAGAGAGCAACCTGGAAGGCCTCTTAAGGCTCAGAAGTAGGACACTTCTGCCCACATTCCACTGGCCAAAGCAAGTGTCATGTGCAAGTCCATCATCAGTGTGCTGGGAAAAGATACCCTGCCTCTGGGGTGGGGAGATCCTGCAAAGCCACAGGACACACAGGGTGGATGCAGGGAGAAGAATTGGAAGCAGCGAGGGAAACTGTCCCAGGCTCTGCAAGAGGCAGAGAGGGAGCTGGGACAGATAAAGTGGCCTGAGGCGGCCACTTCTGATGGCTGGTCACGGTCAGGCTCTCTGAGCAGCCCAGGCTCGTGCCTAGACTGGAGGAGGAGGAGAGCCCGTGTGCAGACAGGGAAGAGCATTCCAGGAGGAGGGAACACCGAGCGCGAAACGCCAGGAGTGAGAATGAACTGCTGCGTCGTTGGCACCGACAAGTGGCAGGAGAAGGAGGGGATATATGTATACATGTGGCTGATTCACTTCGTTGTACAGCAGAAACTAACAGAACATTGTAAAGCAACTATACCTCAATTAAAAAAAAAAAGGCAGGTGGGACGGGAGCGCCCTCTCTGTCATCCTCGTCACCCTTGGTACAGGGCCAGGCTCCTCTGCCTGCCCATCAAGGCCTCCACACGCTGGTCCATGCTGAACACCCCCGCCTTGGCCCCCTGGGCACCTCCCGGGCGCTCTCAGCCCCAGTCACACCGACGTAGGCAGTTCTCCCAGGGCCCGTGCTCCGTCCTATCGCTGGGCCTTTGGCTGGGCTGTGTCTTCTGCCTGGAGCATCCTTTGTCTTCCCCTGGAGAAATGCTACTCATCCTAAGATTAAACTTAGAAATCACTCCCTTTAGGAGGCCTTCCCCGATGCCTGAGACGGGGTGAGGCTTCCCTTCCAAGGGTTCCCATAGCACCTGGCCTATCTCCAACACACTCCCTGGAGACCCAGCCGGTGAATCCAGCGCCAGCATAGGACTTGGCAAGAAGGGGTTTCCTAAACATTTGTGGAATGAATAAATGAGGAATGCATTCATCCCTCTCTCAATCCTACATCTATGGTTAAAACTGGCCCAGGCCCAAAGCCCGAACCACGGCGCTTCTATTCTTCAGAACGCACTTCCATTGCCGTGTCTGATTCGTTCGCTGACTGGGCAAGTATTTACAGAGCACCAGCTCTGTGTCCGGCACAGACCCTTGGGATTCAGATGTGAACAACACAAAGCCCAGCTCTCATGGAGCCGCCTACAAATGGTCAGCTAGACACACGATGAGATGTCAGGTGCAGTCAGAGACGACGAAGGAAATAAAACAGGGTGATGGGATAGAGTCGGGGGAAGGAATGTCAGTTTCTAGTATTTGTTATTTTCTTTTATCTATTTACTTTTTTAAAGCCTTTACTGAATTTGCTACAACATAGCTTCTGTTTCATGCCTCAGCCCCTTGGCCGCTAGGCAGGTGGGATCCCAGGTCTCCGGCCAGGGACCAAACCCGCACCCCCTGCACTGGAAGGCGAAGTCCCAACCACTGGACCGCCAGGGTACTCCCCTAGTATTTGTTATTTAAATTTTTTTTGGCTGCGCCGCACAGCTTGTGGAATCTTAGTTCCCTGACCAGGGATTGAACATGGGCCACAGCAGTAAAAGCATGGAGTCCTAACTACTGGACCACCAGGGAATTCCCTTTAAAAACTTTGATTATGGGAAATTTCAAACATAGAGAAAGTTACAGAGAATCGATCGATGACCCCCATCACCTAGCACAGCGGCCTCGCCTCATTCGTCTGGCACCCCCTCCTCCGCCCCCAAAGCTGATTATTTTAAGCAAAGGGGGTGCTTGCATCAGGTAAGATGGTCAGGGGAAGCCTCTCAGAGGAGGGGACGTTAAGCAAAGTCCGGCGTGGAGTGTGAGTGGCCATCTGGGGGAGGAACGTTCCGGGCCGGACGGTGAGCAAAGGGCCAAGTTCCTGGGAAGGACGAGGCCTGGAGGGTTTGAGGAATAAGGAAGAGCTGGTGGCCTGACGTGCTGCTGAAGGTCTGCTGCCCGGGGCTGCCCTCGCTGCATGTGGGGAGGAAGAGGACCGGGACCCAGAAACAGAAGCATCCCCCTGTCACCGGAGGGACGCTGGGGTGAGGCAGAGGCCCGGCTGGAGTCTCAGATCTGCATGTCCTTGGGTCACTGGGAGCCTTGCATGCATCGCTTCATGCGTCTGAACCATGGTTTCCTCCTCCGTAGGGAGGAGATGCAACTCCCGCACCTCCCCGGCTCACCTTCTTCCTTCCCCCCTTCTCCCACCCGCCCCCTTCACACTTCTAAGGGGCTTCTGATCAGTTCTGCGCTGCCCGGACATCTGGCGTTGACAATTCCAGTGAAGGAGCAGGACACGGGGCTGTCCTGCCCCAGCTGCCTGCCTGGCTTCCAGCCTGTGTGCACCCCCGTGTGGCTGCAGGAGCTCGGCGGGCCCCGCCCAAGCCCCTCTCCCCCATCTCGCACCGGGACCAGAGGCCAGGCCCGGGTCCCAGCGAAGCCAGGCTGGTGAGGGCTGAGGGTGGGGCAGAAATAATAGGTTGCTGTCAGTTCCCCTTCCGCCCCTCTGCCCAGTGACTTCTGGGCTGGACAGGCCTACTCTGGCCCCAGGTCTGGGGGTTTGGGCCGAGCGGGCACGGGGGGAGCTGTGTGGCCTCACCTTGGTCGGCCTTTCCCATCCACGGACTGGGAATAATGGAATCCGCCTCCTAGGACGTTGTGAGAATTACAGGAGGGATTTCGGAAGGAGCGCGGCCCACGGTTGAATTCTGGATCAACTTGCTTGCTTTCCGGTTGACCTTATTCCACCTCTCTGGGGCTCAGTTTCCTCGCCTGCAAAACTGGGGGAAGGAAGGCTGCCTGGTGGGGTCGTTGGGATGAAGCGAAGGCCAGGAGGCCCTCCTGGAACGTCACCCCCCTGTCGCTTCCTTCTGGGACCGACCTCAAGGGAGGAAGGAAGGGCTCCTGTCTCTCTCTCCGAGTGGGTGAGGACCCCACCAGCCTTGCCCTCTGACTTGGCCCAGTCCCAGTTTCCAAGTTGCCCCCCCTCGGGATCAGCCCTCCCCTGCCACTGGAGGACCACGCCGGAGCCACGGTTGCTGCCCACATGCTCCTCGGGGGCAGAAGACCTGTCTCCATGCCTTGTTATGGGCACTTGGGTGTTTGTTACTTCCAGCATTTTCAGAAGCAGGTCCTAGTCTTACACTCCATTTATAAGAGGAGAGAGCCAAGGGTCTAAACAAAAACCCAGGTCTGCCGGGTTCCACAGCCAGGCACTTTCTGTTCCCTTTTCCACGTGGGCTGTACACGCGTGGAGGGTTGGTTGCGCCTCCATCCGCCCAGCCCGCAGGCAAAAACGGGCCAGAAAACAGAACGGATGCGCAAGTGGTGAGTGTGCAGGTGAGTGAATGAATGAATGACTTACAAGCGAGGGAGTGAATGAATGTGTTTGTGGAGGCCCATCGTCCTCTCTTTCCAGAACCCCAGACGTGTTCACCTCCGCCCATCATGGCCCTGGACCCCTCCTCGGCCCATCATGCAGCCATCTCGGGCCCCCAATAGACAGATCCCCGCCTCACCTGCAGCCCACCTGCATCTTCAGTGTGCTCTAAGGTGGTTGCCTTGGCAACCATAAGTTTCCAATTGAAGCAAAAACTTCCTACCACAGTTTGCGATGGAGAATGACAGGGAAAGAGCCAGCCCAGAAGGTTGCCATGGCAACCGGAATATTTAAGTGGACCTCCTGGGTTTCAGTGTGGGGAGATTACCACCCTTAGCCAGTCATACAGACTCAGCCCCCTTGCCAGGCAGTTCTGCCAGTGCCACGCTGTGCATTTGTGGGGAGGGAAGCCTGCCTCGAAGGGCCAAGACGATTGCTCTGCTGTCTCTGGTTTCCTCCGACAGGGGATAAGCCCCATGTGGCTTTGCACAGGGCAGCCTCCAGGTGGATGGAGCTCCCAAAGGGTGGCTTTTGGGTCATCTTTGTGTTGAGATGCGCTTTTCGTCACCGTCTTACTGCCCCCGCCCTCGCTTGTTAACTGGTCTGTCCTTTGTCCCCTGGCAAAGCAGATGGGGGCTCTCAGCACAGATGAACGTGACCCTGGCTTTGTCAGCAGCAGCTGCTGAGTGGGTTAAAAGAATGAGCACCTCTCTCGGGAGAAGGAGGGAGAAACTGAGACCAGCGGGTGACCAGGAGAGAGGCTACCATCCGATCTGTGAATAGACAAGGCCACTTAGAGGCCATCAGGCCCTTTGGCCTCCTCGGGGGGCTGTCTGAACCCCACCAGGATCCGCTTTCGGGGCACCTCGTCCTGCAGGGCAGCTGGGGTGGGTCTGGCTTGGGAGGGATTGGGTCCCACAGCCCGGGCAGCCTCAGTCCCTGGCCTCTGCCCTTGCCCTTCCCTCCGCTCCAATCCTGTCCTCCACCCTCGCGTGAAACCCGCTTGGACTCAGATCAGGGTTGAACCCAGGGCCTGCCTTACCCGGTGGGCTGCATGTATGACCCCGCCTTGCTCCCCCCATGGTCCCCTTAACTATGGACGTCCCAGCGACTCTGCCCTGCTCCCCGATTCCCCAGATACCCTCAGCTTGGTCCTCCAGGCCTTTGCACCTGCCGAGCCCCTGCCCAGATCACGATCCCTCTATACACCTCACTCTCCTTCACCCCTCACACGCTGGCCGGGATCACGCCCCTTTGTCCACTTTCTCCGTTGCTGGTGTCACACTCTGAGTCAGGTCTGTCTCCATGCGACGGGAACTTTGTCTCACTCATGTACCCCATCCCTCCTAGGCGCATCGGGCCATACCAGTGAACACATGCTGGAGGAGAGGCCGGTGGCTGCCTCAGGCGCCCCCTGGAGAAGCGAGACTAGGGATCACACTTGCCCCCACGTGGGAAGGTGCCTGGCATGGGGCTGGGCTTCCATGATGACAACCGTTGCTCTTAACTTTCTGCGTTACATGTGAAGTGACAAGGAAGCCTCCAGGAGCAGAAGCCCAGCTCTTCATCGACTTTCGAGCTCCTGGTTTGCCCTATGTGTGTGTTTCTGCTCCAGAGCCACCGTCACCCGCTCTCCGGGCCGTGACCCTGGTGCCGGCGTGGCCAGCTCTTGTGCAAGCAGAACGGTTGTTAAATAGTTCTGCCACGTGTGGATTTTCTCTCCTTCAGAAATATTTCTGTGTGATTTCTCCTCTTTTTTTTTTTTTTTTGCGGTACGCGGGCCTCTCACTGTTGTGGCCTCTCCCGTTGCGGAGCACAGGCTCTGGACGCGCAGGCTCAGCGGCCATGGCTCACGGGCCCAGCCGCTCCGCGGCATGTGGGATCTTCCCGGACCGGGGCACGAACCCGTGTCCCCTGCATCGGCAGGCGGACTCTCAACCACTGTGCCACCAGGGAAGCCCGATTTCTCCTCTTTTCACCTCCTCTTCCACCTCTCCCCCCTCCCTCTGCTCCACCCTGGGGGATGTTCTTCAGGACCTTGCTTCACTCCAGGACGGGGGCCTCCTGCGGGTAAATATTTACATTTACACCTCGAGGGTGTCCTGGGGATTGTCGCAGCCCTCCGTTAAACAAACAGCTGACACCAAAGGAAAATGGTCCCTTCTCCTGCCCAACCCTGCAACCTCAGCTTGGAGGGGACAGCAGGAGAGGAGGTGCCTTAGTAGATGCCTGCGCAAGAGCATGCTGTCTACAAGCACGCTTTCCCATCTTAAGGCATTGGTGTTGTGACTCCCGCTGAACTCAGAGAAGTCGAGCAACTTGGCCAGAGCAGCACAGCCAGTCACGACAGAGACAGTGCCTGCCTGCAGGTCCGCAAGCCCGAGGAACTGTGCACAGTTCATGAGCATGTGTTGCGTGCATAAGGAGACGTCCATCGGTGGCTCTGGGTTCTTTTATCAGCCTGGGCAGTCTGCCCACCCTTCTCTTGTTCCCAGGGTGGGGGAGTGGTGGCCACCCTCTCCTGGTGACAGCTCATTTCCGGGCTTCAGTGGGGGAGAAAGAGGACAATGCCAGGGCAATCCAGCAGATTTGGGGGGCTGGGGCTTGGTGGTACCTCTTGAACCAGGATTCTGGTTTAATAGGAAAGTTTATCTGGTGGCAACCCAAGCACTCTGCTAAGGGAAACTGTGGCATTGGTGGCAGGTGGCCAGGAAAGGCCCTAGTAGCTCTTACTCTAAGCAAAGTGTGTCAACCCTCCTGTTTCTTTGTGACCCAAATCCTACTGTACATGCACCGGAGAGACGGACTCCTTTGACCAATACTTACATGAAAGGGAAGTTCAGACGATCCTTTTGAAGCACGAAAAATTGGAGCCAGGCAGCCAAAGGTTGAGCTCTTGTTGTGCCCTTGTCTTGTTCTGTGACCTGGGAGCAGGCAAACGCTTGCCTTTTCTGAGCCTCAGTTTCCTCATCTGTACAATGGGGGTGATGATAATGTAAACCAAGAGCAATTGTGTTCCATATGGTCCAGTCTTGGCTTGGTGACACAGTGGCAGGCAATGGCAGGAGTCCTGAGGCTATGGGAGGACAGGAAGGAAGGGAGGGGGAGGGAGGGAGGAGGATGACGGCAGGGCAGGCAAGAAGGCTGAGAAGCGTCCTTACATGGTGTCTACCCCTGCAGATGCACTGAGAGGGAAGGAAGGGAGGGTGCTAGCCGGGCCTTTGTGTTTTGAAGGCAGTATAAGCCCTTTTGCTCTCCAGGGCTGACAGAGAGGTTGTCACATGGGATGGTTGCCCTGAAGACCTTGTTGTCTGAAGCTCTAGAGGCTGAGCAAGGTTGTCCAGTGGGGGTGTGGGCCCAACTCCAGGACTAGAGGGGCAGAGGGGCTGTGGGTCCTTTCAGGCCTTGGGCCTTAAGCCTGGTACAACCGAGGGTTAGGGGCTTGGATGGGGATGGCCGGGCTTGGGGATGTCTAGGCCTGAGCTGGTCCTCCTATGGCCACACCTAGTGGCAGGGATTGAAGGTGTTTGTGGAGGGACCCACTCTCCTGCACAAGTAAGTCTGCTTGGGCTGCCATAACAGAGCACCCCAGACTGGGAGGCTTAAACAGCAGAAATGTATGTCCTCACAGTTCTGGAGGCTAGAAGTCCATGATCAAGACGCCAGCGGAGTTGGTTTCTTCTGAGACCTTTCCTCTTAGCTTGTAGACAGCCGCCTTCTCACTGTGTCCTCACCTGGCCTTTCCTCTGCACCTGTGCATATCTGTGTCCAAATCTCCTCTTCTTATACGGACACCAGTCACACTGGATTAGGGCCCACCCTAAAGACCTCCTTTTCTTTTTTTTTAAGACTTATTTTTATTTATCTGTTTATTTATCTATCTATTTATTTATTTATTTTGGCTGCCCCGGGTCTTAGTTGTGGCACACGGGATCTTCATTGTGGCATGTGGATCTTTAGCTGTGGCATACGGACTCTTAGTTGCAGCATGCATGAGGGATATAGTTCCCTGACCAGGGATCGAACCTGGGCCCTTTGCACTGGGAGCGTGGAGTCTTACCCACTGGACCACCAGGGAAGTCCTTTTCACTTTAATTACCTCTTTAAAGACCTATCTCCAAATGCAATCACATTCCGAGGTCCTGGGGTTTAGGACTTCAACCCATGAATTTTGGGGGAACACAATTCAGTCACAATAGCTGTGTAGTGGCAACCACCACAGCTGAGGCCAGTGCCACCTCTGTTTTTCAGGGACCAGGTAACCTTGGGGTTCTGTGGCATCGACGGGAAGGGGAAGGAACAGAAAATGCCCCCCCCTAAGGATTTCCTGCCAATCTTGGGGGCAGGTCAAGCTGGATTTAATTCCATTTGCTTATTATTATAAGAATTTAAATTTGCTCTTTGAATAGATACCATGGGCACATGGAACAGAAGGTATTATGGGTATTCGGAGAAAAATCCTCCCCCTCCCCCTCCACCTCGTGCCCCAGGCCACTGGGTTGCCCTCCCCAGATACACTGTCTACTGTGACCAGTTCCTGGGGTCTCTTTGCAGAGCTTCTGTCTTAGACCAGAGCTTCTCAACTCCAGCTGCACACTAGAATCTCCTGGGGAGTTTAAGGGTCCTGGTGGCCAGGCCCCACCCCCACGTCAATGAGACAAGTGCTCCCTAGCTACGTGGGCACCTGCGTCTCAGTCCAGGGAGAGAAAGAGGGAGGAAAGGAGGATGGTGGGCTGCCTGAGTACCGGACCCTTGCAGGCATGCTCTAGTTTCCTTCTGGTGACATCCCTGCCAGGTAGTATCATTGTCATCCCTGTTTTACAGGCGAGGAAGGTGATACTAGGAGCGGCCATACGATCCACCCAGGTCCCCCAGCCAGCGATGGGGGAGGGGGATCCAGGCTCAGGGGCGTGGGGCTGACGTCTTCCTTCTTGGGGCCGCACTGATGGAAGGATAATAATAATGCTGCCCCTCAAGGATGTTGTGAGACTGAGCTGTGTTAATGGAGAGAAAAGTGCTCAGGAATCAGCCAGGCTCTTACCCACATGCAAGCTCTCAAAGTGCTGAGAAGGGACCGGGGAGCATCGTCGCCCCGTTTATCTTTCCTCTAATCAAGTATCCCATCTGCCTCCAGCTTTTGTTTTGCGCCTCCTCCCTTTCTCCCTCACCTGATGAACATTTTCTTTCTGCTTTCCCAGACTTTTATTCTGGAAAGCTCTGCCCCCACCCTCTGCCCCTGCCCCCAGCTCCTCCCTCATTCTGCTTTTATCCTCTGTCAGATCTTGTTCTTTAGTCTGCTGCTCTGTCCCTGTCTGGGGGGCTCAGGGGCCGACCCACTGATTAGAGTGACCAAGGTCCCTGAAAGGACCAATAGAGTAGATATCACAAGCTCTCAGCCCTGAACAGCAGGTGGAGAGGAGACAGATGGTCCGGCTCAGCCCCCAGCCCCAGCCCCAGCCTTTGCTGGGCATCATTTATCCCATCTACCCATCTATCCATCCACTCATCCATCCGTCTGCCCATCCGTCTGTTCGTCCATCCATCCACCCATCCATCCATCCACCCATCCACCCATCTATCCATCCTCAGTTGCCGTCTGTGCCAGGCTCTGGAGATACAGCCATGAACAAGAGAAACACAGCCCCTCTCCTCATCCATCTGGAAGGCATCCATTAAATAATTGAATTAAACAAAATGCTGTAGGACGACACTGTGCTCTGGAGAAGGCAGCCTTTTGTAGTAATGCTCATGGTCAAGAATCAGACAGACTTGGACTTCCCTGGCAATCCAGTGGTTAAGACTCCGTGCTTCCAGAGCAGTGGGCACAGGTTCGATCCCTGGTGGAGGAAGATCCCACGTAACCAAAAAAAAAAGACAGACTCTGTTTTAACACAGTAAGATACACGCAATGGAGCAGCTTTGGGGGAAACCACCCTGGGAGCTGACCTCGATGCTGATCCCCTCCCCTCCCTGACCTGCAAGGCCTGAAATTTCCCAACCCTCCCCTCCCCCATCCACACAGCAGCAGAAGAAATGGAGGGACAGACAGAACCCCAAAGAGGGGCTCCAAGGAGGATGCTGGATGGTTACCACAGGAGGGAAGACCCGGGGTCTAACTCTGAGACCCTCCCTGCCCCTTGGATGGGGATGGGCTGAGGAGACCAGAGCGGTGCCCCAGCATGTGGGTGAGACTCTATCACTGGGGCCTGCAGGACGGGTGGACGTACTTTGAGCCTCTGGCTGCGGTTAGACCTTTACCTTCCCTTCCTTGCACAGTGATGAAAATGCTATTTGAGACCACACTGGTTGCACTCCTGGAGAGTTGGTCCCTGCTGGATGTAGCTGTACACATATTCACTTGTTAGAGGCTCACGGTGGCCTGGGAGGTTTGTGCTACCATCATCCTCTACACAGACAAGGCCCAGGCATAGAGTGGTGAAGTAACTTCTTAAAGTCACACAGCTGTGGCAGAACCGAATGAGGCGTTTTCGCTGGGCTTACACAGGAGGGACCGGTGGACAGTGTCGTCCAGGGGTGGCTAAATTGCACCCTCCCATGGGACTGCCCTGGGGACTGCCCATCCTGCCAGCTCAGCTCTTAGAAGGAGGTGCCTGGGCCCACAGTGAACCACTAGGAAGAGTAATGGCTCTGAGCACAGTCTCTAGGGAGGGCGGAGGTGGAGGCTGCTCGCCTCTTTAGTGGGAAAAGAGAATAGTGGCTGAGAGCTGAACCTTGGGGCCAGTCTCCAGGTTCGACCCTTAAGTCTGCCTTTTTATAAGCTGTGTGACCTTGGGCAAGTTACTTGACCTCTCTGTGCTTTTTTTTAAGGTATAAAAATTATATTTATTTCAACCAAGGAAATCACGAGTTATGAATTTTAAAAGTTGACCAACATCTCTGTGCATCATTTTTCTCATCCATAAAATCAAGGTTGCTGTGAAGATAAAGGGATAATGCATAGCCTTGTTGTTATTCATGTTTTTAGCTGGGAGGCTGTGAGCAGGTTCCTCGGTCCCTCCAAGCCTCAGTTTGGTCTCACATGTGATGGGAATAAACCCAACATGGACCTCACATGTGAAAAAGGCTCAACAAGGTGGGGAGCCCCAAGCATCCCGAGGGATGGGTGCTCCCAGACAAAGGCGCAGGTTCTGGGAGTGTTTGGGGGCTGAGCCAGCAGGATGCGCCCGTGGGCCGCATGAGGTGGCTGAGGGAGGGGACAGGCTTTCTCCCACTGCAGTGTCCTCTGTGCTGGCCTGGTCTGAGTGGCCGGGTGCCCACGGGCTCCTTCTTTTCTAATCCTATGTTTATTTCTGTGTTTACATTTATATATGATTTTTAGTCAGGCTTCTTGCAGTGTTCTCTACTGAAGTCGATCATTTTTAGTGCACAGTTCTACACATTTTGACAAATGCACTCAATTGGTTAACCATCGCAATCAAGACAGAACAGTTCCATCACCCCCCAATTTCTCTCTTCTCAGCCTCTAAGCATCTCCACGTGCCCCACTTAAGAAGCAGGTTTGCACACCCTCGGTAGAGGGAGGACAGAGTCGCTTTGCAAGTCTGAGCTGTGGACCAGGCTGGCTGTGCTATCTGCCCCTGTGGCTGAGAGCGCTGGGTGAGGAGGAATGTGCAGGCCAGGGAGAGGTTGTGCCGGAACCAGGAAGTGAATATTCCAAGGCTGGCAGCAGTTGAGTGATGCTTCCGCTGCCTGGGGCCGATGCGGGGCCTGCAGCCTCCACGGGGACCACGGGCTGGGCTGGCACCCGTGTGTTCCTGGCCCTGGTCTCGCTGCCTCTCTGAACACAGCCTTCAGGCATCTAGGGATACTGTGCAGAGCCAGGGACGGCTTTGTGGCGCTGGGCAACTGTGCCAGCTCAGGAAGTCAGCGTCTGCCCGACACGGGGGCCCCAGGAGGCGCCCAGGAGCAGCAGGCGGGGCGGCGGCTCCATCACTTTGTGTGCTGTGAAGGGTCCTACCAGGCGGACCTGGTTCCCCTGTCATGGGGCCTGACCACTGCCACTAGAGTCACGTCTTTGCATCAGGCATGTCCAGGGTGAAGGCATTTAGTAAACTGGCTACACATATGACAAGCACATGCTGAATTTGGGGGCCGGAACTCTCAGGGCTCAAATCCTCACTTCACCACTGACAGGCTTTGTGGCTTTGGGAAAATTCTTTAACTTCTCTGGGCCTCAGTTTTCTCATCTATAAAATAAGGATACTAATACCTATCTTACAGAGTTGTGAGAGTTAAGTGAGAAAACAGACACAAAACACTTAGAAGAGTGCCTGTTACATGGTAAGTGTTAGCCGCTATTATTGTTATTTTTATTATTATATTAAGTGGAGAGAAACACAGGTTCCGGTTCCAGCTGTGCCACTAACTGGCTGTGTGATCCTGGGCAATTCATGTCCCCTCTCTGAGCCTTCGTTCCTACAGATATGATTATTAGACAATAGCAACAATAGTAATAGTAATCGAGATATTTATAGAGTTCTCTGCTCTAGACCCATGCTACATACTTTATATTCTTTGTCTTATTTGATACTCACAACCGGTCTGTATGCTAAGGTTTTTTTAATTAAAAAAATTTTATTTTATTGAAGTATAGTTGATTTACAATGTTGTGTTAATTTCTGCTGTACAGCAAAGTGATTCAGTTATACATATATATATACATTCTTTTTCATATTATTTTCCATTATGGTTTATCACAGGATATTGAATATAGTTCTCTGTGCAATATAGTAGGACCTTGCTGTTTATCCATTAAATATATAGTAGTTTGCATCTGCTAATTCCAAACTCCCAGTCCGTCCCTCCCCCACCCCCCCACCCCCCCACCCCCTTGGCAACCACAAATCTGTTCTCTATGTCTGTGAGTCTGTTTCTGTTTTGTAAATAAGTTCATTTGTGTCATATATTAGATTCCACATATAAGTGATACCATATGGTGTTTGTCTTTCTCTTTCCAACTTACTTCACTTAGTATGATAATCTCTGGGTCCATCCATGCTGCTGCAAGCAGCATTATTTCATTCTTTTTTATGGCTGAGTAGTGTTCCATTGTCTGTATGTGCCACATTTTCTTTATCCATTTATCTGTCAATGGACATTTAGGTTGTTTCCATGTCTTGGCTATTGTTAAGAATTGGCCCCCTTCAGGGGCAGGTCATGTGTGTACTTCCCCTCCCAGGGGCACCTGCCTTTTAAGCAAGGAGTCTGGAGAGGGCAATGCTTAACTCAAAGGAATAACTCACTAGTGACCAGGTCACTTCCCTCTTAAAAGGACTGTGGCAGCTCCTCATGGCCTTCGGGATGAAGATCAAACTCTTGGGGTGAAGAACAGAGGGAAAGGGGCAAGTGGATGAAAACCACAGGGATAGTGGCAACTGGTGAGGGGGTGATGTCTCCTGTGCTTAGACCCTCGGCTGTGGAACTGGAAGGGGGCACAGCTGGAGGACGGAGGGACACAAATGGTGTGAGCCTCCACTCTGGAGTCAGATGATCTAAGTCCTGTTTCCACCACCTACCAGGTGTGTGACCGTGGTCAAGTTCAGGGTGGTGTGAGGGATAGGAGAAGCAGTGCCTGTGAAGTGCTCGGCCATGTGCCTGGCACATAAAAGGGGTTTAGTCTGTTTGTGGCCCTCCCTCCCTTTTCCCAGATCATGTTTCACATGCTAGGATGGAAAACATCTGGATTGGAATCATGGTTCCACCATATTATTTATGGGGTATTGGGCAAATCCCATGCTGTACCTCCAATGATTGAATAAAAAAAGCCAATTATACTCTTGACACCCAATGATTATTATAAGCTATATCTTGATTCCAAAGATGTCAAAATGTGAAAATATGGTGTATCATAGAATTGCTAAACTTTCCTATCTTGAACTTTTCCATCCTGAGAAATTGGTTTTCAGCCTTATGCTTTGTTGCCTCATGGTCTCAAAATGGCTGCCAAGCATCATGTCCTCACACCATCATCCCCATGAGGATGGATGAAAAGGGCCAGCTCAGCAGTGGGTGGGTAGGGTGTGTGGGGGACACAAGACTTTTTCTAGAAGTTTTCTAGAAGTCTGCTCAGCAGACCTGCCCTTACATACCATCGGCCAGAAGTGCGTCACATAGCTACTGCTACTGCAAAGCAAGCCGGAAAAGGGTCTGGCAAAGGGGAATGGAGTAGATGTAAATGGCTTAGCATAATCATTTTTAGCCTTTGTATTGGGCATTGTGATGCTCCACCCTGAATGGGAGTTTCGTTAGTAAGGCTAAAGTGAGTCGGTGGTTGGGTAGGCAAATCCCAGACTCAGCCACAGGTGGGACATTACAAAGTCAGCTGACAGCACTTCCCACCAAGCTCTTTGCTCTCTTTATTTTTCCAGCATCCTTAATACATGGTCATCCAGCCTCAACTCAAGCCCCTCTAACAGGGGACTCAACTTCACGAGCCAGCTTTCAACCTTTCTAACTGCTGAATTGTTGAAATGCTCCTGCTTACCCTGAGCCCAACATGCCTCCTTTCATTAGTCCTGCCTTTGCCCCTTGGGTTCCCCTAGGTCCGGTCAGTTTCCTCTTCCCAGTGAGTGCCTTGCAGGTCTTGAAGACAGAGCTCACCCGTCCCCACTGCCCGCTTGAGTCCCCATGCACCTGCAGCATCTTCAACCCTATTCATTTCTTTTTTATATACTTCCTGATACACTTTTTTATATACTTCATCTTTCTTAACAGCTTAACAGCTTTCATCTTTTGTCATGGGGCTTCCAATTAAGCAAATCATTTCAGCTGTTTTTCCTGAGAGCTCGCTTTAGTCAGGCATTGTCCTCAATCCTAGGGAAATAGAATTGAGCAAGACAGACCTTCCTCTGTCTGAGCCCACTGAGAAACCACTTGTACCTGGACCCTCTTCCAGGAAGCCTTCCCTGATTTCTGGATTAGCATAGGGGTCCCTCCTCTGGGCTCATGTAGCCTCCAGGCTACTCCGCCATGATATTTAGCACACTCTGGACCTCCGTTGTCTCCTGCCCTGGACCATGAGCCCCAAGAGGAAGGGACTGTGTGTTGGTCACTGCAGCTATGCCCAGCTTGGAGCTGGAGTGTGGTAGATGCTTGGTGCATGGCTGTTTCCTCCATGAATGAGCAGTTGCAAAGGTGGTTCTCAGAAGACCCAGAAGGAAGGGAACTTTTTTGCCATTTCTGGAGGTGAGGACAGTGCTCATGACATTATCCCCTGCTTGGGGTGGCCTCCATTCTCTCTGGCCTTATGTCTCCTCCTCGCTCTGCATCTCGAGCTGCAGGGGCAGGAGTCTGGTGTGCCTCTGGCCCCCAGAGCATCATGGCAGAGGACAAGCAGCTGACTTTGCGTTGACTTGGAATCCTGGCTCAGCCACTAACTGGCTGGGTGTTCTTGGGCAAGTGACTTAACCTCTCTGAATCTGAGTTTCCCTATTTATAAAATGGAAACCACTGTTTTTTCATTGGGTTATTGAGAGAAGTGAAGGAGTTCACACCTGCCAAGAATCTGGCACATAGTAGGTGTGCCACAAAGTTTAGTGCTTGCCTTCCACCAAACGGGACTCTGCCAGCCTTTCGCCTTTGCTTTGGGGCTGGAGGACAGTGGTGGAGGATGAGGGTGGGAGATATCAGGCAGCTTGGATACCCAGTGGCTTTGAAGAAGGTTGGGCTTGGCATTCCCATGCAGCAAGTCCCAGGGGACTGGGAGAAATCTGGGAAGTGACCTGCATGGAGACCCAGGACAACTGTCCCAGACCACAGGCTTGATTTCCCAGGCCAGCGGGGCAAGTGCAGATTAATCAGCATCTCAAACCGCACCCGTGACCAACGATGAAGCTGACGTCCAGAGAGGTCAGGTGACTTGTCCAGTGTCACATAGCAGCTGGTCCCAGATCTCCAGATTCATGGCCCAGTTTCTCCCCTCCTCCTTCTTCCCAAGAATGTCTCCTTAATGGTCTCTCCTTGGAGATGACTAGAACATGAGTTGCCTCTTTTATTCTTTTTTTGTGAATTTTTAAAAATTGAAATATAGTTGATTTACAATGTTGTGTTAATTCCTGCCATACAGCAAAATGACGCAGTTATACATGTATATATATACTTTTTTATATTCTTTTCCATTATGGTTTATCCCATGATATTGAATATAGTTCCCTGTGCTATGCAGTCTGACTCTGTTGTTTATCCATTCTATATACACGAATTTGCATCTGCTAACCCCAAAATCCAAGTCCATCCCTCCCCCTAACCCTTGGTAGCAACAAATCTGTTCTCTATGTCTGTGAATCTGTTTCTGTTTCATGGATAGGTTCATTTGTGCCATATTTTAGATTCCACATATAAGTGATATCATATGATATTTGTCTTTCTCTGCCTGACTTACTTCACTTAGTATGACAATTTCTAGGTCCATCCATGTTGCTGCAAATGGCATTATTTCATGCTTTTTTATGGCTGAGTAATATTCCCTTGTATATATGTACCACATCTTCTTTATCCATTTATCTGTCAGCGGACGTTTAGGTTGCTTCCATGTCTTGGCTATTGTGAATAGTGCTGCTATGAACATAGGGATGTATGTGTCTTTTTGAATTAGAGTTTGGACACGAGTTGCTTCTTTATCCCCCCACTGACACAGAGCTGCCTCCTCCAGCCAGTCCCCTCAGCTGCATTGGAGGAAGCCTGGAGAGGGTAAGAAGTTCTATGGGGTGTCCTTTATCCTTGCAGGCGCCATGCCCGCTCCCTCCATGCCTTTGCACTTGCAGCCTCCGCTGAGCTGCCAGGCGCATTGGCGGCTCCCACACACTGTCCCAGGGGCTCCCGGAGCGCAGCTGCTGAGCTGCCCCTTTGCCAGACTGCGAGCTCCTTGAGGGCAAGCACATCATTGTCATTAACACCATCTTGAGAATGGCCGCCCCCGTGCTGGTCACTGTATTCAGTGCTATAAAGCAGTGTGATGACTGTGCCCATTTCACATCGGAGGCAGAGAGTTGTGGCTTAGGTAACCCGCCTAGGGCCACCCAGCTAGATGAGCTGAGAAGGAAAACTTAGTCCAGTGCCTGGTGCCCTGGGCTAAGCACCCAATGCTAACACTGCTGGTGTTCTAATGATTTGCCAGACACCATCTGCAACACTTAATATATCTTAACTTGTTTCCTTGGCACAGCGACCCCAGGAGACAAGCACTGCTACTGCTCCCATCTCCCAGATGAGAAGACGGAGGCAGAGGGAGATTCCGTTTCTCACCTGAGGCCACACAAATAATAAGTGACAGAGGTAGGATTTCAACCCAGCGGGGCGGGCCCCCGAGACCCCTTTCTTACCCAGGATGCACCTGGTGAGCATCCCGCAGTGACGCTGAGGCTGACAGTGGACGAGCAGGTAGGGTCGGGGGATGAGTGGGATGTCTGCCTCAGGGGTCACAGCGAAAGGGAGGCGGTGTAAAGGGCAGGGAGGGACAGAGCCCCACCCTCAGCAGGCGGCAATATTTTCCCCTCATTTGGTCCTGCCTGGGCTCCTGAAAGTAAAGGTATGGGGCAAGAGAGAAGCAGAAGACTTTAGCTTTCTACCCAGCACAGGCCCAGCTCCAGACTTGTCTTCTCTCTGAGGTTTTCAAGAACAAGAGTGATGGAGGATGTGGCAAAGGGCGGGACCGTTCTGCCTGCCTTCCCCACTCCTGCCCCATTCTCCTCCTGACTTCTCACCTCTGCCCAGTGGTGTCCGGGAAGTGAAAGGGAAGGCACAGATTTGGGAAGCAGGAACCAGGTCTCCATCGCCTCTCCCTCGCCCTGGCTGAGGAAGGAGAGCAGAGTGGTTAGAACGGTGGGCTCTGGAGTCTGACTCACTTTCAATGCCAGCCCCGCCCCTTGAGCAAGTGTGCCTCCCGGGGATGAGGACCCGGACAGGGGGAATTAGAGCTGTCTGGGTAAAGACGGAGGGAAGGGTGTGAGGCTGGGGAGACTGGTGGGAGGTGGTGCTGAATGGGGGGCAGGAGCAGGTCTTGAAAATTTGGGCGCCAAGGCCAGGGCATCTGACCTTGTCTTGTGGGCGGTGGGAGCCACTGCAAGATTCTCTGCAGGGGAGAGGCTGGTCAGATTAGCATCCAATGCCCACAGACTCTGCTGTGTAATATCGAGTGTCTCCTCTCCTCTATCAAGCAAGGAAGCTGGGCTTGTTGGTCCTAAGGTCCTATGAGGTTCCTGTGTCTGGTTAGTAGGCAGAGCCTGGGCATGGGATCAGCAGAAAGCCAGTCACCTCAGAAGAGTCCTCATGGGCACGGGAAGACCCTGGTCCCCAAATCACTCCCAATGCAAGCGCCACAGGGCAAGAGATTCCTCCATCGGTGCTAGGATGGTCCGGACCTCATCTTGACCTGCCTCCTTCATTCCCAGTCACACTTTGGCCTCTGTGGTCCTGCAGCCATCCTGCAGTCCCAGGATTCTTCTTAGGGAGGAAACAGTCTTTGCTGAGTCCTTGCTGAATGCATGGAGTGGGAGGCCTGGGCGTGTAGCAGGGCAGAGGGAAGGGAGTAAAACCACTCTGCAGGAGACCAGTGGATCTGCTGTTGGGGCAGGAGTCGGGTGGGGTGGAGGGACAGAGGGAGAAGAGACGAGAGAGACAGGACATTTTTTAAAACTTTATGAAAATATTTAGTTGACCTGAATTACTCTTTTTTTCCATTTCAAAAATAATCTTAGTAATTCTGTGGACATACTTAATTCAAAATAAGGGGAAAACCATACATATATCACAAAGATAAAGAACACTAATCAAGGGGACTTCCCTGGTGGTCCAGTGGTTAAGACTCCAGGCTTCCACTGCAGGGGGCGCAGGTTCGATCCCCGGTCAGGGAACTAAGATCCTGCGTGCCATGCGGCACGGCCAAAAAAACCAAAAAACAAAACAAACAAACAAAAATTCCCACAAAAACAAACAAAAATACACTAAGCAAGCCATATTCATTAGCATGAAGCGGTTAAGTGCTTATTATATAGAATGGTTCCAAACCCTTGAAAATATCCAAGGGACTTGACAATGCAGCCTGATTCTGTGGACAGGTGGAAAGAAGCAGTGTGTTTAGCTTTTCTATCGTATTAACACATAAGCCCCCGTAAACCACTGTGAAATCCCAGGGCACTCTACACTCTCCTCAACCTCCTTAGATTTCAAACTTGCCAATAGGTATCACATTACTGTTAATATTATTGGAGCAGGAGTGTTTTCTTTGACTACCCACGGTGCATTTCACAGGCATCTCAGAAAGATGCATTTAAAATTCTGTGTTATTATGTGACATTTTATTATGGACATCACCAAACAGGATAATAAGTTCCATGAACCCAACACCCAGCTCTGCCACTCTGGTTTCATGTCTTCCCCCGCTCCATTTTTTCTCCCAAGAATTACGTCGTTTCTCCCATACATAGGATGATGTTTGAACGTGGAAAGGCATCTCCCTGGAACATTCAGTGTGGGTGGATGGAGTCAGGCCTGAACGAAGCAGCCAGGTCTCAGGTGTAGGTTGACGCTCTCACCAGGCACCCAGGAGGCAGGGTGAGAATGTGAGCCCCTCGGGGACCTGCTGGAATATTGGGGAGCCCTGGCACCTCCTCTGCGTGTGGAACTGGGAGTGGATGGGGTGGGGGAGGTCAAGGCTATTGTATGACATTTAGCTGGTGACCTCTAGAATTCCAAACCCCTGGGCTGTCAGAGCCGGAACGCCCCTTAGCCACCACCCAGCGTGTCCCCTTACTGGACAGAGGAGGAAGCCAAGGCCCAGGAGGGGAACAATCTTGCTCGAAGCCACATGTCAAATCAGTCAGGGCCGGGCAAGAACCCAGGGGCCTGGCTGTTTCCTACCAGGTGTCCATGCAGCCTTTATGGAGCCCCTGCTGTATACATGGTGCTTTCAGGGGCCCTGTGCATCCCAGGGCTTTGCTGAACGCTGCATAGGGGCGGGAGCACGGGCACCCTGAGAAGGGTGGGGGGCTCCTTGGTGCAGCGTTCCCAGCTGCCTCTCCCCCTGGGAGTGGCCTGGGGACCCCGAGATGTCCTCCCCAGCCCAGGCATCCATGGGAGCACCTGCAGTCCAGCTGAGAGATTCTCAGGGAGGGTTTTCCGTGGACCTGCGGACGCTGGTCAGCCCAGCCCTTCCTGCTCATACAAACACACAACCTGTGTTGCTTTCTCCTTAAATCCTCTCTTCCCTCCTCTCTCCTCTCCTTTTTATCAACCATGGCTCATCTCCCCAGCCCATCTCTCCCCACTTCCCTCCTCCCCCTCTCATAAATTCTCTCCCCTGGGGCTATTTGCCAAGGGGGTTGAATAAACAGGAAGGGAGAGGGAAAAAAATCACAGCCGAGTCTCTAGACAGGCTCTGGGAAGCTTTCTGACTCTGGAGACCATCACAAAAGAACTGTGTGGCCTCAGCTGAGGAATCAGAGCCCGTGTCTGGAGGGCCTGGAGGGCTGTGGGGCAGGAACTAGTGAGCAGTGGTGGGCAGTGCCATGTGGGGTCCGCATCAGGCTGGCGATCAACCTCAGGACCCTCAGTGTGAGTCCAGGAGAGAGTCCGTGCTGGGAGTCGGCTTCTGCTGTGCGACCCTGGGCAAATCGCATCCCCTTTCTGAGCCTCAGTCTCCCCATCTGTAAAAGGAGGGGCTGGATTAGATGGCTGGGAGGGGGTCCTTCCCGCCCTGATACTATAAAGTTCTGAGGCTCCATCTTTCATACAACGTGGGGGGCTCTGGAGGGCTGGACCTCTCTGAGCTGCCGTGATGGTGGAGATCATGAAGACCCCAGCTTCCCTCCCACTCCCCGAGGGCCTCAGCCAGAGCCCCCAGCTGCCCCCTGCCATCCCCGGGGGGATGAGCGTAGGAGGAGGTGGCCCCAGCTGAAACCTCCACCCCATGGCCTACTCGGACCCTCCAGGTGAGCAGGGACACTGAGACCTAAGGCTGGGAACAGAAGTTTGGGCTTCTGGTTGGCAACAGGAGCTGACAACATCACCCCTCCTTCCAGACAGGCCAGGGATTTTGGGAAAACAGCCACAAATAGGTGGCTGGTGGAGGGAGAGGAAGGGTGAGGAGACAGAAAGGAAGGAAAGAGAGAAGGCAGTGAGGTGAAAAGCCTGGAGTGTGTGTGTGCGTGTGTGTGCGTGCGTGCGTGCGCGTGCGTGGGCGTGCATGCGTGTGTGTGTGTGCGCGCGCACTGCTCTAAGCGTCAGTATCTCAGCATCAGAGCCTGGGCGTACACATACGTTGTGCATCTGGCTGTGATTTCGTCTGTGTGTCCCTTGGGGAGATGCTGTGTGTCTCTGCGTGTGGCTATTGGGGGGCAGCTCGATGCCTTGGCAGTGCACCTCCCAAGGTCTTTGCAGCCATCAGAGCTCTGTGAGCTCAGTGACACAGCGCTGGCCTGGAAGTTAGGAGACCCGCGTTCCAGCCTGGGACCTGCCGGTCTTGCGGGGCTGCCGTGGGTGAGCCCCCTGCCCGTCTCTGGCTTGAGAAGCCTCAGTGGCAAATAAGAACAGCCACCCACTCTTCTGGACCACTTACTGTGTGGTAGGCCCTGTGCTGAGCACGTTACAGGTCAGAGTCGTCACGAAGGTTCTGTTATCATCTCCATGTTACGGACGGGGAAACTGACACACCTAGGAAGTGGGAGAACAGAGATTCCAGCCCAGGCAGCCTGGCTCGGAGGGCGAGCTCTTAACCATGGCGTGCCCAGTGATCCTGCAAGGGGTGAGGGTGGGGGACGAGTTTGATCATGTAGAGATGTGATTCAGACTCTCAGAGGTTCCAGAGCAGCCCTGTGGCCCTCGCTCTCCCGTCGCTGAGAATTGCGGCTCCCCTGGGCCAGGGTGACTAGCTGGGGTGTGACTCCTCTCCCATGGGTATCGGACAGGCCTGGGTTGATCTCTAAGGGTTCTTGGTGTTCCAGGAAGCCAAAACTTGGTATCTGAAACATACAGTCCAGAGCAATAAATGTCACAGGAGGAAGGATGTGACCAGGCTGCAGAGGGACGAGACCAAGACATTCCAGGACATTCCAAATCTCCCCGGCTCCCACCCTCCATCCCGGGCCTGGAGACCCGATTTACCCCAGAGCCATCAGATATGCTGTCCTTTGATCCCAGAGGCCACCAGCTGCTAACACAGCTCTGGTTGGTGGTGGGATGTCTACTCCCCGCAAAGCTGGAGGGTTGTTGATGATCTGAGGGAGTGTCTGCATTGCTTTTCAGGCTAGGGAACACGTCTTCTTTCTGTCCTTTTCTCCTGTGTCCCTGGACAGCCTGATTCAGCCAAAGGAGGGGGAGGGGGAGGAGTTGGGGACAACTGGGGCCGGGAGGGAGAAGTCCAGCTTGGTGACATTAATGGGGAGACATTAATCAATTACTAGACTCGCCTGGCTTTTCTGTTTCTAGACACGGGCATGGTCATAAAACTGAGCAAACCCAGGCCTCGTGCCGGTCCGTGGCGGCCCCAGCCTTGCCTGCTGCATGAGGTCAGGGGTGTAGACCGAGCGGAGGGGGTGGGCCACTTTCATGAAGCGTGTTGTCAGGCTGCTGACCCCTGGGAGACAGCACAGCGCCTGGAAGGGCTTGCTGGGTGCTGACTGCTTTGGAGGAAGGGGCTGTCAGCCAGTGCACCAGGTGCTGAGGGTAGAGAAGAGGCTGAAGGGGTCCCAACCTGGGAGGAGATTGTGCCTGAGAGGCGACAATAGCAAACAGGCAGAGGATTGAGACAAAGAGGCCAGGGCAGAGGTGGCCTAGGGGAATTCAGAGCCCAGGGGCGGCTGGGGAGGATTTGGGAAGCCCATCCCCGCCATGGCAGCCAGAGGGAGCATTTTAAAGCAGAAATCAGACTGAGCCGCTTCCTGGCTTAAACTTTCTCACTGGCGCCCCTTAAAATGGAACCCAAGCTCATCATGCCATCCTACAACCTGGCTCTACCCTCTCTCCACCCTCTAAGCACGCTGAGCTATTTCCCACCTCAGGTCGGTTCGCCGTCTGGAAATCTCCCCACCCTGCACTGTGCCCTCGTTCAGGGCTCTGCTTAAATGTCACCTCCTCAGAAGGGCCTTCTTGATGACTCGACCAAAAGGGGTTCCTTTGACATTCTCTATGTCAGCACTCCATCGCTCAATGTATAAAACTCATCACCATTTATAAGCAGTGCAATCATCTATTTAATTATTTTTGTTTCTCTTCCAACTGAGGCAGGAGATAGATGGGCTTCAGGCCAGACATTTACAACTGGCCTCCTGTTTACATTTCATAGGGCAGGAAAAGTGGGCTTCAGGCCGGACACTTACAACTAGCCTCCTGTTTGCATTTCCTGAGACAGGAGATAGGTGGGTTCCAGGTTAGGCATTTAAGATCAGCCTCCTGTTTGCCCTCCGAAATGGAAGTAACAACGGGAACAGGGTTAATAGCCAGGCTTTGTCTCTTGGGGACGCCTTAAGACACAGTCTTGGCAGGAACAAAGAGGGGCAAAACCTTGTCTGAGTAAAGGATCAAGAGATCAGGTATCCCGCCCCGCCCCCGCCCCCGCCCCCGCCGGAGGCAAGGGAGACACTACACATGCGCAGAAAGGCTCCTTGGGGGTCCAAAGTCAGGGGACAATGCCAGGCCATAATGAGCCTTGCTTCTCCCAGACGCCTTTGCGTGGAGATCCATCTTGGCTGAGAGGTGCGTTTGCACCTGGGGGGAGGGTCCTGAAACGAATTAGCCAGGGAGGAAAAACAAGACGGTTGGCCAGAAGGAAGACAAACACCTGGAAGAACTCCCTACCTAAATGACTTTACTGCCTCTACTGCACTCCTCCTCCCTGGGGGGACGCCCACACCCCTTCTCTACGGTGTGCAGCTCTGCCTTGCCTGTCTTAACTGAACTGTCCCCTGTGAGCTCTCCCACATGTTGTGCTGTGTCTCTAATAATACACTTCGCACCTGATTTTATAGGTTTTGCCCCCGTGAGAGATGCATTTTTCACCGGGGGTAAGTGCCAGGGAAAAACAGCTTCTAGCCTCCAGCCCTTGCTGGTCTGGCGGGTCGTGTTCCTGGTTTTCATCCAGGCTCCCCAGGATCCATTACTAGGCAGGGAATTAAGATCTTGCTTCGTGCCACTGTTCACGGCTACCTCTCCAAGATCACCACTATACTGTCCCCTAAATCAGGAGCCACGTGAGTGCTTGACAAACATTTGTGGTTAGTCAGCAAGACTGTATGAAGGAGGGATAATAGCTCCCCTGGCTTTGGAAGGTTAAGTAGGAACTGGGGAGGTGAAGACAGGGCGTGTTTAGCTGTAATAACAGAAAGCTCAGCTATCAGTAGCTTATGTCACAGGACATCTATTGCTTACTTAGCAAAATGTCTGGATGTAGGTTGTCCTAAGGTTGATTCTGCAGCTTAACAGTGTCACCTGGCACCTAGTTCTTTCCATCTGTCTTAGTCATTCAGGTTGCTATCAAAGTCCCGTAGACCAGGTGGCTTATAAACGACAGTCTGGAGGCTGGAAGTCCAAGATCAGGGTGCCAGTATGATCAGGTTCTGGATGGCAGTCTGCCAACGTCTCCTTGTATCCTCACATGGCAGAAAGAGGGCACACGATCCCTTGGGTCCCTTTTGTAAGGGCACTAATTGCATTCATGGGGGCTCCATCCTCATGACCTAATTACCTCCCAAAGTCCCCACCTCCTAATTCCATCACATCCGGGGTTAGGATTTCAACATCTGCAATTTGTGGGGACATAAACATTCAGTCTATTGCATCGTCTTCCACCCTAGCACCCTCAGTTCGTAGGTACTTGTCCTTAGGCTTGACCTCTCGTGGTCTCAAGATGACTGCCACAACTCCGGGCATCACATCCTCTTACAACAGTGTCCAAAATAGGAACAGAGGGAAAGGAGCAAAGAAACCTTTCTTCATGTGGCTTTCTTTTCCATCAAGAGGAAAATCTTTACCTTGAAGCATCCTGCCACTCACCACACCCTCCAGAGATTCCTTTTTATATTATTATGACTCTGAATGGGACCACATGCCCACTCAAGACCAATGAGTGGTAAAGGACAGAGACTGCCATGATAGCCTTAAGCCAACTGGGGTTCATCTCCTAATCATCTCTTAGGTTGTGTGCAATTCAACCCTGTTAGTGGGGAAGAGGGCAGACCATGGCAGTACCTGCTTTGTTTTCTCTCGGGAACCTCCCAGTGCCCTGTGGGGAGGTGGGCCTACCTATCCTAGTCCCTAGGGCTTCTCATTTTCTTGGTCATTTGGAAAATCAAGGCTCAGAAATGTGCTCAACATCACACGGAAAACTAGAAGGAAATACAATTTAGCCTCCATCTCTCATCCCAGAACCTGGGGTACACCCAGGGTGCCTGTGCTGCCCCTTTCAGTACCTTCCCCACCACCCTCAGTGCTGTTGCTTGTCTAATTAGCATCCTTCCCACTAGACTGTAAGCTTCCCAAGTGCAGGGACCTTGGGTCTGCCCATCCCCCAGTCCCTGGCACCTAGAACAGAGCCTGTTGAATGGATGAATGAGTGGGTCTTCTGTGTATAGAATAGAGGGCATCCTTGCCCATGGTTTAACAGTTCTGGCAGCAAGCACTTAGTGTGGAGCCTTTGGGCCCTTAACTGGTGCAGGTTAATGGCACTGATGATGAATTTTACTCGTGTAAATCTGCCCCATGGAAGAGAATAAGCAAAAATGGAAGGTACGGACAGTCCTCATGGTGGGTAGAAGTTCCCAAGAAGTCCTCAGCTCTCAATCAGAGCTATTTGAAAACAGAATTAGCTGTCTCTTGAGGTGGTCAACTCTGTTTTTGGAGGTGATAAGCATCTCTTGGGTTGCATGCAAGGCACAGTAAGGTAGAATTAAAGACCACGGAGGATTATGCTTCTAAGATATGTTGGCCTAAGAGCATGTCATAACAGCATCCACAGAATTCTCGTGACAGCCCTGCTTTGATGTTACAGCAGGGGAAACTGAAAAACAGAGACGTGAAGTAACTTGCCCTGCATCACACAGCTAATCTGTGGAAGCGACAGGATGAGAATGTGGGCATTTAAGTGTTCTAGCCCCCTTCTCCTAACCACCATAGATCTAAGGCTCTATGATTCTAAGAATTTCTCTAAGATTCTGTGACTCAGAACCAACTCTGAGATTCTGAGTCTCCATTCTCTGCGATTCTGAGCACCTATGGTGCTGCCCTGTTTTTCAGGGATCCAGCGTACTCCTCATGTGAACTTGATTTAATTAAAAAATGATTGGCCTGTTTTGATTTCTTTGTTACTTTATATGGAAAAAAAAAACCCAAAAAACACCAAAACCCCAGCAGCTGCTGGTCCTGTCCCCCGGCCTGCAGGTCCAACCATCTATCCTGGAACCGCTGTCAGCGATCTGCTGGGTATCATAACTGAGATGCAGGGGAGCCGTCAGCATCCTAGGATCTGACCAGACTCCAGCCAGTGCCGCCCTAGGTGGGGGCTGGCGGGGGGGCTCCCTCGTGGCCACTGGGCCAGACGGGGACCGATGTGAGGGTGCTGCTCTGCGGGTGAGCAAGGGGGTGGGAGAGGAGAGGCCTGGAATGAGCAGGGGGAGACGGTGTGTGTGCTGGCAGGCAGCAGCCTCTTCCCTGGGTCCATTCCTGCAGACCCCACAGGAGGCGCCGAGACGTGAAGCAGCAGCAGGCCCCTGGTGAAGCATCCCTTCACACGCCTCCCCGGCAGCAGATGGAGGAGAACAGACTGATGGGGAGCCTTCCACGCACCAGCACTGGGCGAGGTCCTCTGCATCTATCAATTACTCTCATCAGCTGCCCTGTTTCTAGGGCAGCAGTGCCCCACACATGAGCCCCACACGAGCAGGAGAAAAGCAGGGGAGTGGAGTGCCGCCCCAGCCGGGAGCGTCTGAGCGCAGAGGCAGAATCATACTGTCAGAACACGCACCATCGGAGTTTGGCAGCAAGAGATACCAATGACCAAAAAACATTAGCCAGGGCTTCCCTGGTGGCGCAGTGGTTGAGAGTCCGCCTGCCGATGCAGGGGACACGGGTTCGTGTCCCGGTCCGGGAAGATCCCACATGCCGCGGAGCGGCTGGGCCTGTGAGCCATGGCCGCTGAGCCTGCGCGTCCGGAGCCTGCGCTCCGCAACGGGAGAGGCCACAACAGTGAGAGTCCCGCGTACCGCAAAAAAAAAAGAAGCATTACTGATGGACTTCCTTGGTGGCCCAATGGTTAAGAATACGCCTGCCAATGCCGGGGACACGGGTTCGAGTCCTGGGCCGGGAAGATCCCACATGCCGCGGAGTAACAAAGCTTGTGCGCCACAGCTCCTGAGCCTGCACTCTAAAGCCCACGAGCCACTACTACTGAGCCCGCGTGCCACATCTACTGAAGCCCGCGCGCCTAGAGCCTGTGTTCCACAACAAAGAGAAGCCACCGCCATGAGAAGCCCACACACCACAACAAAGAGTCCCCGGCTCACCACAACTAGAGAAAGCCCACGCGCAGCAACGAAGACCCAACACAGCCATAAATAAATAAATAAATAAATTTATATTAAAAAAAAAAATTACTGAACTCAGAGCAACGTGGTGATATGATATTATTATTATCTTTCTCCATTAATGAATACTTGAAGTGAACCTATTCTCCATAAAGTCCTTTAGAGAGAGTCCATAGAATCCTTTAAAATTACAAAGTTTCTAAACCTGGAAACTTTTGGTAACACTTCACTACAGCATTCATAGTTTCATTCATTCACTACGTATTGGCTCCTGTGCCAGTATTTATTATTCATGTAGCCAGCACGGGGGCTAGAGGTGAGTTGGTGAACAAATGGGCACAGTCGCTGCCCTCACAGAGCTTACATTCCAACGTGGAGACAGATGGTCATGATCCAGGTGGGTGTGTATCAAGCTCCCGCTGAGGACCAGGTGCTGTTCTAAGTGCTGTACTGCACAAGCCCATTTAACTCTCACAGCAGTGCCACGAGGAGGTGATGTTACTGGATCATTTTACAGACAAGGAGACGGAAGAAGCACAGAAAGATGAAGTAACTTGGCCCGGGCCACACAGCTCATGTGAGGGAAGACTTCTTTGTAAACCCACACAGTCTGATTCCAGAGTCCACGCTCTTGGCCATGGCTCTCTCCGGATGCAAGCAATGATACAAATAAAATGTGCAGTCACACACTGTGATAAGTGCTATGGAGGAAAAGCTCGGGGTGCTGGGGAGCAAAGAGAGAGGCTCAGCCCAGTCCGAGGGGCTGGGAAAGGCATCTTTGAAGACGTGCTATTTCAGTGGAGACTGAGGGAATGAGTAGACAGAAGCCAGGTGAAGACTTGAGGAAAGGGCATCGCAAGCAAAGGAAAGAGCCTGTGCAAAAGCCCTGAGGCAGCAGAGTTCAGCAGAGGGAGGACCGTTAAAGTCAGCGTAGCAAAAATAAAATAAGGGAATGTGCATGTGGTGGGAAGTAGTGCACGGGGGTGGGGGGTGGACACCAGGAGCGAGAAGATTTGAGGAAGGTGGGGCGGGAGCTGGCAGGCACCAGACTTTAGATTTTATGCATCCTGCAGCAGGCAGTGTTTATAGCAGGGCGGGGTCCAGGTGACACCCACTTGCCCCCGCCCCAGAGGGACACCAGCAGCTGTTGGCATGGTGGGATTTAGGGGGCTTGTAGGGTCTCAGCTGATCGAAACATCTCTTTATTCTATCCTTCATCGTAAAAATCCACCACTCCTGATTCTGCCCTCGGGTTTGTGAAAAGCAATTCCTGACTTCTAATCCCCTGTGGAAAGTCAGACATCTCTGGTAGGAATAAAGCCCGGAGCCTTTGTCAATTGCTACCTCAGTGACTGACTTCTCCATCAAAAACGAGCCCCTTCTCTGGCTCCAGGGAGAAGACTTTGCCAGGACACTGTGAGGGGGAGGCAGCCGAGTGATGGACCTCTGTGCTGTGGGACCCAGGCTGTGGCCCCCGGGTGGCCGAGCCCAGTGATGTTTCCAAATTGGGAGCTATATGCCCCATGTAGAAACATGAGGGCCAGGGAAGGCTTCCCAGCAGAGGTGATATTTGAACTGGACCCTGGGCTCGCCAGGTGAAGAGGGGGAAGGTCATTCCGGGTGGAAGGCGCAGCACAGGGGAGGGGAATATGCACGGGGGTTGTGGAGAGGCAAAAGGGAAGGGCAGGGAGCTTCGGCATTCCTCAGAGACCCTGACCCAGGTATGGTTCTGGGAAGGTGGGCTTCTGTTTTTTTTTTTTATATTTATTTATTTATTTGGTTGCTCCGAGTCTTAGTTGCAGCAGGCGGGCACCTTAGTTGTGGCACGCGAACTCTTAGTTGCGGCACGCGTGTGGGATCTAGTTCCCTCCCCAGGGATCGAACCCAGACTCCCTGCATTGGGAGCGCAGAATCTTTTTTATTTATTTATCTTATACTTATTTTTCTTTCTTTCTTTTATTTATTTCTTTTTTTCTGGCTGCGTCGGGTCTTAGTTGCGGCACGTGGGGTCTTCATTGTGGCGCGCAGGTTTCTCTCTAGTTGTGATGTGCAGGTTTTCTATCTCTAGTTGTGGCGCACGAGCTGTAGGGCGCGTGGGCTCTGTAGTTTGCGGCACGCGGGCTCTCTTGTTGAGGCGCACGAGCTCAGTAGTTGTGGCGCGTGGGCTTAGTTGCCCCGCGGCATGTGGGATCTTAGTTCCCCAACCAGGGCTCGAACCCGCATCCCCTGCATTGGAAGGCGGATTCTCTACCACTGCACCACCAGGGAAGTCCCAAGGTGGGCTTCTGAATCCAGGAGATGACTAGGATCATAATCTCCATTTAACAGATGGGGAAATTGAGCCCAGGGGTTATAACTAATTTCCCTAAGGGCATTCTAAGTGGCAGAGCTGGGACCCAAACTCCCTGACTCCAGGGACGGGGCTCAGAACATCCAAGATACATTGCTCCCCAAGTATGGAAAATACCTCAAGTATCTGGACAGGTGTTGACAAGGCCGTGGCAAAGCATTAGACTGGGAAATTGGAAGGTTCTAGTCTTGACAGCCACTCACTCTGAAGGTCTCTTCCCCCCTCTGACCTCACGTCCCTCATCTGCACAGAGACCAGCCCTTTCTCCACCGCCAGCTGTAGTGAGGGGCCAAGATGACAGAGGCCACAAACGTTTGGGATGGGGACCCTGGCAGCTCCTGGGAGGGCAGGCGCTGCCAGACGAGGTGGGCTGGAGGAGGCTGGGCGGAGGGCCCTGACGTGGATGGGGCTGCCGCTCTCCCCCCCTCCCCACTGCCGGGCCAGTGTAATCTGGGCTATCCATCACCCTCCCTGGGGTGGTGGCAGCCAGCTTGGCAGCCACACCATTGTCAGCTCGTCCATATTTCATCAGCCTGGAGAGAGAGGAGCGAGGGAACAAGCGCGGGGGAGACGGAGCCAAAGGGAACCTGCCCATAAACGAAGGCAGCATTCTCACGGCAGCCAGCCCCTCGGTAGAGGCTCCATCAACCGGCCCAGGCCACAGACCAGACGCCCTTAGTGGGGGGCTCTGGGGTGCGGTTCGGGCAGATGAAGCACAGTGGAAATAATGACGATGTGATGACGATACTGGGGATATGATGAAGATGACAGCATCGATGATGATAGCGTTGCTGGCGATGGGGATGATGAAGCTAATGACGGTGACGATCTGTCATCACTTTGCAGCCTCGTCTGGTGCCGGGCACTGTGTCAACACTTCGTGTACTGCATTTTCTTTTCTTTTTAAAAGATTTATTTTTATTTATTTATATTTATTTTGGCTGTGCCGGGTCTTAGCTGTGGCATGCGGGCTTCTTAGTGGTGGCATGGGGACTTCTTAGTTGTGGCATACAGACTCTTAGTGGTGGCATGCATGTGGGCTCTAGCTCCCCGACCAGGGTTCGAACCCAGTCCCCCTGCACTGGGAGTTCGGAGTCTTAACCCACTGGACCACCAGGGAAATCCCCCGTGTACTGCATTTTCTAATCCTCTAAATTATCCCACGAGGAGGGCCCTGCCATGAGCCTCATTTACAGATGAGGAACTTGGGGCTCAGAGTAGCCTGCTTGGGGCTCAGCTAAGATGTGGCCAATCTGAGGTTCGACTCTCATTCACCAGGTGCCCGGCATCCACGCTCCAGTCCCAACCGCTACACTTCCCTGTGTGGGTTCAGAATCGGTGGACTTGGGTTTGAATCCTGAGTTCACCACTTACCACTGGCTGAGCAACCTCGGGCTATGCATTCACCCTCTGAGCCTGTAAAGCCAGTGACTCGTGGAGCTGCTGTGAGCCTTGGGTCCATTACTGTGGCTCAGAGCCAGCTCCCCCCAAATCCTTCCGGTCGGCCCCAATGCCACTGCAAGGCCTAGCCTGACCACCTCTTTTAAACTGCGGCCGCCCCATTCCCCTTGCCCTGCGCTGCTTCGTCCCGCCTTCCGTGCCACGTGTCACCCACCTTCTCTTCTATTCCATTTAGCGCTCTCTGTGTGGCTGGCATGTGAGCCGGGAAGTAGGGATCCCTGCTCAACCGTACTGCACGTGCCTAGGACAGCACCAGGGTGGGCAGTTCGCACGTATTTTCTGAAGGAATGAATAAACGATGGGTGTTCTCTTTCCTTTCCTCAGGGGCCTCTTGGAGACCGGAGGACCCAGGGGATGAGATTTAGCTGGTAGGGTTGGGATGGGCTGGAGAAGCTGGGAGGGAGGTGTTTGCAAAAGGGACAGAAAACACACTGGCTTCTGGGTCAGGAGGTGCAGTGAGGCACGGGGAGGCTAGGATGGGCTCCTCCAGGGCAGGGGGTGTGGGAGGGGGAGGGATCTGTTTACCATTTCAGGTTCGTCTCCTAGCTGCCCTCCCCCCCACATTTGGCTGCAAGGGGTCCATCAGCCTCGTCTAGAGCTTGCCCCTAGCCCTCCTCTGCACCCCCAGTTCCCTCATCTCCCAGAGGCCACCAGATGGGTCCTGCTCCCACATCCTGGCCTCTCCCTGGCCTCATGCACAGCCCCGCTCAGGGTCGGGCACCCCCATGCTCCTCAGTAACGGTGCTTATTTCATAAAGGTCATTCCAACCCCGAGTCGTAAATGTCAGAACTTCATGGACTCTTGGAGATTCCGATTCTCTGTGGAGGGAACGAGTTCAGAAAGAAAAAGTGACCACTCGAGTCAAACAGTGAGGTCAGCCCAGTCCTGTGTCCCAGACTCAGTGGATGAGGAGTCCCAGTGTACCACCCACGCCGCTCCCTGCACCTTCCAGCTCCCGGCTTCTGTAAAATGCAGCCTGGCTCTCGAGCCCCCGAAAGAGCCAGGAGCCACCCATCCGGGTCCCCAGCCCGCACCCTGCCCTGCCCCAGAGTTCCCTGCCCAGCTGTGTGTGCTCCCTGCCCCAGCTGCTCTCCCTGCTCCAAGCACTGCTCGGAGCTACACTGTCCCTGGGCCTTTGCACACGTGATTCCTCGGCCCGGATGCCTGCGCTGCTCCAGCCAGTTGCACCCCGCGCCCCCATTCTTAGGACCCAGCACGAGTCCCCACCTCCTTCAGGAGGCCTTTTGTGTCTGCCCTGTGGTTGAGTCTGCCAGCTTTGACTCGCGGGGTGCCATGTATTGTATGTTTTTAGATCTCCTGTGAGTTTTAAGGGATTTGGAGGGGGTGTGGAAGGAGACAAGGCAATAGGAGGGCTTATAGCTTCCTGTTCCTCCAAAGCCCCACGACCTTGGATGAGCTACGTAACTCCTCTGAGCCTCAGTTTTGTCCTCGTCTACAAAATGAGGCTAGTGAAGGATCCCCTTCTCAGCTAACTCAGGGGCTGATGTGAAAGGGCTGAAGGATGCGCCCGTGAGGCCCGCCCTCATTCTTGGGGTCGGGAGCTGTGACGGGCCCTGGTGAATTTCCATAAGCAAGACAAGCCCCTCTTGGTTGGGACCCAGGTCCTTTATCGTCTCTCCCTTGGGCCCTGATCCTGGGGCTGGGTGCCTGGGAGGATCCAGCATGTATGGGAGAATTCACCTCGGGTACGGGACCATCCCTGGGGCTGTCAGTCCCCCACAGACTGCCCTGTCCTTGAGGACAGGGACGGAGTCTTCGGTTTTCTCTCCCCAGCAGCCAGCATGGGACCTGGCTCAGAGTAGATGCTCTGTTCCTGATCCTAGAACTCAAGGGTGATGCCTTTCACCTTGGGAGTGTGCTCAGCCCAGGACAAGCCCTTAGAGATCATCTCATCAAAGAGCATCATTGTGCAGATGGGGAAACCCAGGCCCAGAGAGGGGTGGGGGCAGGCTGAGCTCAAGCAGTGACACCTACTTTGGGGACAGATAGATCTGGCTTGGGATCCAGTTCTTCAACTTCCTGGCAGTGGGATCTTGGGCAAGCCATTTGTCTCTCTGAGCCTCAGTTTCCCCATCTATAAATGGCGCTAATAACGAAGTTGGTCATGGGGATCAAGTGAGATTGTGTCTGTGAAAGTGTATGGACAGCTCCTCCCCGTGCTAGGTCTCCAATAAACGTATGTTTTCTTGCCCACCGTCCTGCAGGTTAGCGGCAGATCTGGGGGAGAAGGATTTGAGGGGATGGAGAACCATATCACTGTCCCCTCCTCAGCTCCTCTCCACCCTCTTTGATGAGAAGAAGCTGGCTGGTCTCCCCTCTCAGCTGGCCCAGCCCAGGCAGCCAATACCTGATTCCACCCCATGTGCCTTATCTATGGAAAGGAGCTACTGAATCTCCTCGGGAGGTTGTAATCAATGCAGCTACAGGCATTTTCTGCCAAGATCCAGATCCGGTGTCCACACCTTCTCCATTACACGGGCACCAGTACCACCTCTCAAGTCACTTCCAGCCCAGAGACTCTGCTCTTTGAAGACCAGGTCCTTCCCCAATCCCCAGACAAAGGGCTCCCCTCCTCCCTTCTTCCCAGACAGGCCCCCCCTCCCCATGCCAGGCACCTTGGGGAGAAGGAAGAGACACATCCCAGTGACCACAGCTGGACCACTGGATCCTAGTTGATGGTGCTCCAGCAGTGGAAGCCACTTTATATGTGAGCTGCGATGGGGTACAGGGAAGACACTTGGCAGACAGACCCGAACGCGAACCCCAGCTCTGCCCCTCACCAGCTGCCTCCAGGCCAGCCTCTCTGCCTTCCCTTGAATGGGGACCAGAACCTCTGCTTTGCACATTTGCAGATGAAAGTGCCCAGTGCAGCGCCGTCTCCACTTTTGGCTACTCCCACGCTGACTTTGGCAGCCCCATCCTCCTTTGAGGAAGCGTCATTCTCTGGTCTAATCCTTTCTTGCTGCCACAGGCCTGCCTGTCATGACCACCTCCACCTGCCCTCCCCGTTCTGTGTCCAGGCCCTCCAGGGTTGGACTCTCCTTGCTGTTACCCCTTAGCATGGCATAGCCCGCTGGCAGCGCTCAGATCAACTTATTAAACTCACATAGCTGCCATATGGGGACAGTATTATTATCATCTCCATTTTGCAGATGGAAAAATCTGAGGCTTAGGGATGTTCAATAGCTTGCTGCAGGTCACACAATTAGTAAGACGTAGAGCTGGGATTCAAATCCAAGCACACTGGTTACCACACCCCCAGGCTCCCCAGCTTCTTACCACGCGTCCGTCCGTCTCTTATCACCTGCTTGTGCACCCTCTTTCCATCAAGCCATGGACCTGTCCACCCATCTGTCTACCCAATTACCAGCCATCCCTCCTTCCATCTGTGCTGCCGCAGCTGCCCATTACCCCGCCACCAGATCTTTGCACTGACCGCTGAGGCAAAAGCGGTGGCCACAGTCCTGCTCTCTTGCGCATCAGTCTCCGGTTAGAAAGACTGACAGGCGATGACAACCCATTGCAATGAATGTGGTGAAGGGCCTTGGGCCCTGCAGGAGCACAGTGGGAACGCCTGCTCCAGGCTGGGTGTCCAGAGAAGGTAACACCTGGTCTGAGCCCCAAGGGGAGGGATGCTGAGAGAGGAAGAGCATCCCTCTAAAGAGAACAGCAAGTGCAAATCTCAGTCTCCCGGGAGAGTGTGGCACTCAAGGGCGGCTGCACTTAACCCCTTCTGGCTGAAGGTAGGATTCCAGATGAGGCCGAGGCCAGGTGGTGCAGGGGTGTGAAATCGGGCCAGCGTGTGGTAGTGGTGATAGTGAAGGGTTTAAGTGGGGCAGTGATGCGGTAAAGGGCATCACGGGGTCCCAGAGCACTCTGGCCACCGCAGGGAGAAGAAGGTGAGACCAGAGGCAGAGAGAGGGGAGAAGGCTGTTGTAGTGGGGCAGCTCCCAGTAGGAAGAGCCCTGGACCAAGATGGTGGACAAGGAAGAGGAGAGAAGTGGGTGGGTCAGAGGCACGTTCAGGCTGTAGTCTTGATGGATCGGAGGTAGAGCAGGGGTGTCATCTCTCCAGAGATGACCCTCAGGGGCCACCCTCTGGCTCTTATATCCCCAGGCTTTTGTGTCGCCTACTTGGCCAGCTTGGAAGACCCCTACTTTGAAGGCCATGTGAAAAGTTTTAACTTAGCCAGCCGGCAACGGGGAGTCACTGCTGACTTACAAGCAGGAGAGTGGTGAGGTCAGATGAGGGTGTTAGAAATACTCCGGCCCCATGGATGGGCAGGGTTGGCTGGGGGTAGGTTGGGGATGTGAGACTATGGGTATCAGATCTCAACAGAGCCATCCCTTCTTCAGAGCATCCTTTCCTGATACACTCACCCATCCTAAGCCAAGTCTCTCTCTTGTAATTAATCACCCCACTCTGGACTTTTCCACAGGTTGCAGTTTTATATTTACACGTATGATTGATTAATTAATGTATATATCTCACTCTAAACTATATGCTTCTTGAATATGGGGACGTTATCCCTCTGTTGTCATTTTATCGCCAGCATCTAGCACTGTCCTTGGCACGTATTAGGTGCTTAATGAATGTGGAGTGAATAATGAGTGAGTGATCCTGGCTGGAGTTTGGGTAGCACTTGCATCCCTGGGTACAAGGTTAACTGGGAAGAAGTTCCAACTGACAGACCTTGGAGGCCAAGCTTAGCAGATCAAACCCCAGCTCCCCAACACCCACTTTGAGGAAGATGGACAGAAAAATAACTTTTAGGAATTCTAAAATACGAAATGGGTTCAAGAAGACATCCCTCAGGTATCCCAGAGGAAGGCTGGCAAGGCTCAGGGGCTGCCCGATTTTTGGAATTACTCATCCCGTGCCAGCATCCCTGTATTGGCACAGAGAATCGAGCTGCAGTCCTGGCTGTTTTGTTCATAGGGCCTGGATCCGAACCAGGTACTAAATAAAGGCTGGAACAAAATGTGCCACATTTTCAATCCTGAACGTATCTCAGAGTTGACAATAAAATACATGTTGTTAATTTTTCACTAAACTACAAAGTGAACAAGATTTTCTTCTGAACACCCGGTGAACCAGTTGAAACCAGAAGGCTGATGTAATGGAGAGAGAACTCCATCCAGAGCCGGTCTTGCCTCTATATGCCAACTTCTCTACCCCGCCGGCTCCGTGATCACCTCCAGTCACTTTGCTCTGGGAGCCTCAGCTTTTTCATCAGTAAAATGAGGGGAGTGTTCTCTCCCCACTCAACTCACAGGTGTGGTGGGAATGTTGGAGGTTAAAATACACTGAAAACTGAATGGCCTCGGATAAATAGGTGTAGCTTAAGTAGTCCAACTGAGGTGCCTTTCAAAAGCTAGGATATTGGAGCATCTATATGTCTTTCCAACATTTGTGGGTACATGTGAATATATGTTTTTGGTTTGCTGGCTTCATTCTCTGCACCTCCCAATTCACAGAGAAAATCTGGTGGGCTCAGCTCATCTTTCTGCCCATAGCCACATCGTAAGCCCCTGGCCAATGGGCTGGCTGCCTCCACATCAGGCTCCCGCCCCTTGTCCAATCAGCTGCAGCCCATGGCTCACGTGACATGCAGGCAGCCAGGCTTTCTAACATGCTTTTCAATAGCCCTGGGTAGGTGCTACTATGATGTCCATTTCATAGATGAGGAAACTGATGCACAGAGAGGTAACCCAACCAATGATGTAGAGCTAGTAAAATGCAGAATCATGATACACGCCTTCCACTGTCTTCCACTGTCTCTACCTCTAGGTCTTCCAGGAGTACCTGGCACGTAATAAGCACTCTGCCTGTGTTTGCCGAGTGAGAGTTGAGGAATAATGACACTTATTCTACAGGCTTATTATGAAAATCAAATAAGTTAAGATTAGTGAAAGCATCGGGCGCTGGCCCCAGGATTGAGCGCTGGTGATTAAATATTGGTTTAATTCACCCCTGGATCATCCACACATCCTCCCTTATGGCTTGGGGGCCATTGCTCCTGGCAAACATGGGAAGAAGGCAAACCCTCAGCCCTGCGTTCTGCAAGTGGCGTCGGTTTCGGAGCCTGGTGCCCTTTCTTGCCCTCTTTCCCTCTGCTCTTCCTGAGCACCTGCAAAACCTATTTGCCAGGGGAGTTGGTGGTCAAGGTAGGCCCCTCTCTGACCAGCCTCCCCAGGCCCGCCTCCCTCCTCTCCTAGGTGACCTTCCCCGCCCCCACCAACACACACTCCAGCCGCAAGGCTGGCTCCGGGCTTTTCCTCTCCTGTGGCCCTGCTCCTGGTAGGCTTCCTGTACAGCCTTCAAGGGTATTTTCTTTCCAGCAAGAAAGCACCTCTCCCCGTCACGGCTCCCCTGTTACTTTATCTGCAACTCTCCTAAAGCATTTCGCACGGGGGGGTGCCACCGATTGCCCTGTAAAGTTCATGCATCATAGGCTGGGCACGCGTGGCTGGACCGGTCCGCGCTGGCCCTGTCCCTTGGGCGCATCACCTCTCTTTCCTGAGTCCACGCTTCCTACGTGTGAAAACTGAATTAAACAATCCCCATTTCCCAGAGCTCCTGTGAGGGTTTAATCAAATGATTAAATTAGAACACATAATAAATATTAGTTCCTCTCTACATATTGTGCTACAGACTGTCAGATCCGAAGGGAGCTTGAAAGGAGTGTCAGATCCAGTGCTTTTCAAATTTCTTTTTGGCTGAGAGGAACCGCTGTTTCCCACAGAAAGTCAGGTGAAAGTTCAATATATAGAAACATCCACAGGGACTGCTCTGCTGGAGGCTGGGCCCAGAACTTCGCCCCCATGGCTCCTCCCCCGACCTCCCACTGCCCCCAGGGCCCTAGGCGCCTCCTGTGAGCCTCCAGGGCTCTCAGTGTTGATTGGAAGCCTCTTAGGTAGCCTCCCCCACCCAGAAGGTGCCTTTGGGGCATTTGTAATGCAGGATCAGGAGACGCAAAACAGGGGTGCTGAGAGTGGAGTGGGTTCCAGCTGTGGGTGGGAGTTTCTTTTTTGTGGTTGGGAGACTGCATATCCGCTTTACAGAATTTGAGAAAAACAAGTGAGGAAACTGCAGATTTTCCCCCCCAAATCAGTTGTATTGAGGTATAATTTACATACAGTAAAATTTACTTAAAAAAATTTTTTTAAATTTATTTTTGGCTCCGTTGGGTCTTCGTTGTTGCGCACGGGCTTTCTCTAGTTGCGGCGAGCGGGGGCTACTCTTCGTCGCAGTGCGTGGGGTTCTCATTGCGGTGGCTTCTCTTGTTGCGGAGCACGGGCTCTAGGCGTGCGGACTGAGTAGTTGTAGCGCACGGGCTTAGTTGCTCCACGGCATGTGGGATACTCCCGGACAGGGCTTGAACCCGTGTCCCCTGCGTTGGCAGGCAGATTCTTAACTACTGCGCCACCAGGGAAGTCCAAATTCACCTTTTAAAGTGTACACCTTAGTGAGTTTTAACAAACAGATACAGTCATGTAATCACCATCACAGTGAAGATATAGAGTATTTCCATTCCCTTAAAAATTCTCTCATGCCCTTGGCAGTCAGTCCCTCTTCCTACCCCCAGCCCCTGAAAACCACTGATTTGAATTAAAGATAATCCAACAGTTTCATTTCTGTCCCCATAGCTTTGCCTTTTCCAGAATGTCACATGCAGCTAATCAAACAGTGATTTGCCTTTTGTGTCTGGCTTCTTCCACTTACCATATAGTGTTCGAAAGTCATCCATGTGGTCCCATGTATCCATGTTTGTTCCTGTTGCTGGCTGAGTAATATTCCATTGTGTGGGCATACCACAATGTATCCATTTGCCAGTTGATGGACATTTGGGTTGTTTCCAGATTTTGGTCATTATGATTGAAGCTGCTATGAATATTCATATAAAAGTCTGTGTGGACATATAGTGTCATTTCTCTTGCATAAATATTTAAGAGTGTAATTGTTGGGTCACACTCAACTTACTATCTTACTCAAGATAGTAAGTTTATATTTTACTTCATAACAAGCTGCCAGACTGGAATTATTGTTTGGTTAGTGAACTGTGTTCCTTTGTCTGTGACCATGTGACTCACAGTTTTATAAGGGTTACTTTGTACTCTTGGTGAGTGAATTATAGCTTTCTATGTGGTCTCTCCCAAGGACATTTGCATTTTAATCAGAGTTCAACTGTTCCGTTCATGAATCAGTCCTTCATCACCTTAAGTCAAAGGATTAGCTTCTTCCTCCACGAGGAAATGTTTCCCCTGAACTAGCAGGTAGGAGGTGATGACCCTAGGCAAGGAGAGATGGGAATGCCATGTGGGGTACCAATGAACCACGTGTTTGCCTAGAACTGCAAGGTAGATGGATCTGCTAAGTACTCTGACACCCAGAATTCTTCAAGGGAGGGTGACCCGTGAGGAAGAAGTTCCGGAGAGAAGGCAGCTGCTGGGGTGGTCCTCCCCTCCTAACACCGTCCCTTGCTTTTTTTGCTCAAGTCCCTCTCAGATCCTACTTGTGCCACCAGGTGCAAAACAACCACCTTTTAGACAAAAGCTTGATGGAGGAGAGCTCTCTGGGGGACAGTCTCTCCTGTCTCAGGTTCTCCTCTTCCATTCAAACAGCGACAGAAGCAGAGCAGAAAGGGCTGCAAAGTGAATTCAGTTTTATTTCATGCATACCCTTGACTTTTCTGTCCATCCTTACATCCCCAAGCTACCAGCTCCTAGCTGATGAGTCACTGACCTGCTGACTCCTACTCTCAGCTTCCAACTCAGTCTCCACACAGCAGCCAGAGGAACCACTTTATTTGTAAAATTTCACCCTATCTATCTATCTATCTATCTATATCTCAAGAAACACACAGTTCAAAATTAAAATGGTACAAGTCTCCTTTTCATCTGTCTTCCCAGCCACCTGGCTTTCCTTTTCAGAGACAGCTAATATACCAGTTTTTAAAGAATTTTTCCAGAGGTGGATATGAATATGTGGATGTGTACCTATTTTTTCTCTTCCTGCTGGGTTTCGCACAGATGGCAGCCTATGATAAACACTGGTATGCTCTGGTCTTTCTCAGTTAACATAGCTTGGAGACTGTTTCCTCTCCGGACATGAAATGTCACCACCTCCTCTTCCTTGCTCTTTTTATTTATTTAATTTTATTTTTTAAATTAATTTTATTTTGGTTGCACTGGGTCTTAGTTGCAGCAGGTGGGCTCCTTAGTTGCGGCTCACCAGCTCGTTAGTTGTGGCACATGAACTCTTAGTTGTGGCATGAATGTGGGATCTAGTTCCCTGACCAGGGATCAAACCCGGGCTCCCTCCATTGGGAGCGTGGAGTCTTAAACACTGCGCCACCAGGGAAGTCCCCCTTGCTCTTTTTAAAAAGTGAGTTGTCCATTGTATGGAGTACCGTCATTTATTTACGTGGTCCGTTATGGATGGATGTTTAGATTGCCTCCAATCTTTTGAGAGACTTCTTTTTAAAGCACAGCAGTGATCGTGCTTTCCCATTTCCCTGAGGATAAAATACCAGGTAAATGTGGCCCCCGAGTCAGGCCTGGTCTGGCTCCCACCCCATCTTGGGGATCTTTCCTCCCACTCAGAGTTGCAGACCCCCAGGCCATCCTTCAGCTCTTCGGGCATGCCATACTCCCCCCACTGCAGGGTTCGTACGTGCCTGGAAGGTTCCCCCGCTTCACCTAGTTAACCCTCCTCATCCTTCAGATGTTAGCCTGAAAACTGCTTCCTCGGGGAAGCTTCCCATGATCCCCACGGCTGGCTGGGTCGTGTGGCCACAGGACCCTGTGATTCTGCTTCGAATCTCTTACCACCATTTATTACTATTCTGTTTCAAGTGACTATAGCTGATCCATGTCTGTAGCCCCCATGAGACTCGAAGTGCCAAGGTAGTAACCCTCCTGCTTTACTCATCCCCAGACCCCCAGTGTCCAGCATGGTTCCCCGGAACGTAAAGGCAGTAACTTACATTGACTGGGCACTCACTGTGTGTCAGGCGCTGTATAAGCACTTTACGTGTAGTAATTCTTTTAATCACCATGAAAACCTATGAGGTAGGTTGAATGATCAACTCCATTTTACAGAGGAGGAAACTGAGGCTCAGATGGGTGAAGCAAGTCACCTAAGATCACTACCTACTCTGACGCCACACGCCTCCCTGCCTCTGCATATATAGTTTAATAAGTATTTGCTGAATGAGCAATTAAAGAATGAGAGAATGAAAAACAAAATGAACTCCCATGTTGGGAGTTCATGGAAAAGCTGAGGTCCCTCTAGAGGGGAGCACCCGGACCAGGTCATTCACTGCGGCAGAGGTGGAACTGGGAGGGCCGTGCTGGTGCCTGAACGTGGGAGTGGATTCTCTAGGTGTTCCCCCGCCCCGCGCCTCCCAGCCATGTTCCTCCCGAGCCAGGAGCCCCGGCTCAGCCCAGACCTCACTGTCTGTTGCCTCCTTCCCCCTGAGGCTCTCCTTACACTCTCCCTAGAGCTTTCCAAAGCTTGCCCCTGGGCAGCTCTTCCCAGAGAACCAGCAGGCAGCTCCTAAACCCCCATGGCTTTCCACTCCCGCTCCGACACCCTTGAGCGCCAACCAGGCACAGCCGCCTCTTCATCCCCCTTTCACCCACACCTTTTCAGCTCTTCAAATGATTCTTGCCATCTCTTCAGCACCGAGGTCTCTGTGCGATTTGGGGAGTTCCCTCCTTGGATTTATTCTCCCAAAGAAGTTTTGTGTTCAGTACAAACATCTCTTAGCAACATCTTGTAACTCAGCTCCTCATAGAAGGTATTTCTCTAATGATCAAAGGTCTAGTTTTTTTTCTTTTTTGCGGTACGCAGGCCTCTCACTGTTGTGGCCTCTCCCGTTGCGGAGCACAGGCTCCGGACGCGCAGGCTCAGCGGCCATGGCTCACGGGCCCAGCCGCTCCGCGGCATGTGGGATCTTCCCGGACCGGGGCACGAACCCGTGTTCCCCGCATCGGCAGGCGGACTCTCAACCACTGCGCCACCAGGGAAGCCCCAAAAGTCTATTTTTATAGACTTTTTCCTTCTCAGGATTGCAAGAATAATATTTCTGCCTCATATAGGTACAGAGTGTTTTCATTCAATGATCCTCATGATAACCACAGGTGGTGGGTGTGACTTACCCCCATTTCACAGAGGAGGTACTGCAGAGAGAACTCTGGTTGTGTGGGCACTGCAATACGTCCAGACTCAAAGGTGAATCCTGATTGGTCTAAACTAAGCCTGATGATCTCATTCTCCTTTGCCACTGATTGGTGAAGGGGTGGGCACATGACCTAGTTCTGGCCAGTGAGATGTAAGGAAAATTTTCCTTCCTCCATAGAAGAGAGAGCTACCCAGAGAGAAAGCAGCCTCCCCCCCCCCTTTTTTGGGTAACTCCTTTTAGCTTTGGATACTATTTATGAGGACTTTATAGCCAGAGTTATGGCAACCATTTTGTGACACGAGGCAATAAGCTTGAGGGTAAAGAGTCAAAATCCTCAGAGTGGCAGAGTGGAGAGGCTGGATCCTTCTTGACATGGCTGAGCTAGTGGTCCCACCCCGGGGCTACCTCCCTCCGTGGTCTCATTAAGTCAACACTAACGTCCTTACAGTTGAGCTGCCATTGATCTGGTTTTCTGTAACTTGAAGCTGAAAGCATTCTTTACTGATAGTGAGGATGGTCTCACTGACCCCTCTGACATGCCTATGCTGCCTTAAGATGTGACACAGGAACTGCAGACACAGGTACGGGGTGGGGATGTGGGGCTTGGGGACGTTGGGGGGTGGGGGTGGGGAAGTGAGTAAGCCGAGCACGGACTCCAGGTTCTGCTCCACCACTAATCCTTGGAGTGGTCCAGGAGCCAGTCACTTCCCCTCTAGCTCTTCTGTTTTCTCCCTGGTAGAATCCCAGGTTCAGTTCCAACAGGGACATCTCCTAACAATGACTCACAAGCTCCTGGGGCCACGTGGACGGCCTTAGCTTTTACTGGTGACAGTGATGAGTGGAGAGGGTCCAAGCTCAGCTCGGTGGTGAGCGTTTGGAGGTGACTCAGTGAGGAATCAGAGGGCCTCGCAGTCTTTATTTATTCCTCTTCCCCATTTGTCAGCAATCTTTCATTGTGCCCCAGTTTCAGAGTGTATTTTTAGTGGAAATAAACTTGAACAGCTCAGGATGACACGATTACTTCAGGAGTTTCAGCATCGCTTGCTGGAGAGCAGGGCAGGTGGGGTTGGTGAGGCCCCCTGACTCAGTGGTTCAGGCAGGCGGGCTAACTGGGGAATCATTTAATTTGCCATAAAAACAAAGCAAAACAAAACAAAAATCTCTAGTGGCTGCGCGCCTGGTGTGAGGTGAGTGCATTCGGCCTGGGATCCAGAATCAGTGCCTTCGAGATAGTTAGCATCTAGCTAGGGAAGCAGGGCTGTTGTTGGAAACCCTGTCTGCCTTCTAAATTCAGGGCTGCATCTTGCTTATGTTTTGCTGAGACCTTTGATGTGTTTGGAAAAGCATGTTTGGGAGTGGGCAGCTGGGGGGCGTTTAAATCCTCTCCCTAAATAAGGGAGGAGAATTTAGAGTTTCCAGAGGCCGTGGAGAAGGCACTGTCATAGACACTGTTGGGGACCTGCCCAGACACCCTGGCAGGACTGGTTCACTGAAGCCTCTCCTGCTATGGATGTTGACGGTACCCTCCAACTGAGAACGCTCCCCCTACCGAGACCTGGGAGGTCACCCTACCCACCCTCGGCCATTGAATGACCAGTACAGAGTCTAAAAGGCCATGCTCTTTGGCTCAAGGAGGGATAAACCTGTAAGGCCTTTCACACTCCAGAGCTCCCCATGGTCCTGGGCCGAGGCTAAGCTTCCGTGGAACCCACACCTCTGCTTTGCCTCTTCTTCTGTCCTGTCCTGCTTCCCCCCTTCCCTTTTAGGTTCCTCCTGAGAGCACAGCCTCCAACAGATCATTCGCACAAGAATCCCTATCTCAGATGCTGCTTCTGTAGAACCAGACCTACCATCATGGAAATGGGGAGGAGAGAGGGGCCACTGGGCTGGATGAAGTCCCTTCATATGGGACAAAATGATGTGCTATTTGAACTGCTACTTATTATATGGACTGACTTGGGCAAGTTTTTTATTCTCTGAATGTGATATAACTTCTTAGCCCATCTCCTCCAATCTTAAGTACAGTCTCTCATACATAGAAATGCCTTGTGAGTATGGATTTGTGTGTGTGTGTGTGTGTGTGTGTTTGTGCACGCTCAAACATAGGTAAGGTATTGGGTTCCTCAGTTGGATTCACCCAAGACAGACACAGAGCATGCAGGACAGCAAGACAGTCCATAAATGGAATTAACTCAGGGGAATCAGGAGCTAGAGGTGGCCATGGGGATGTCAATCCTTTGAGAATTTGCATAAATGTTAGGGGTTGGTTTCTTGGGAAATAGAATGGGGATTGGAAGCATTCTTATCTAGATCTTAAGGGGCAGAAAGACCCCAGCTGGGGTGGAGGACACTAACAGATAAATACTCAACAGCAATGTGCCCCGTTGAAAGAACACATTTCCCAGAGTAGATGGGGTGGCCACTGAGATATAAATACAAATTTTTGAGTGGAACTGCTCAGAAGTCTCCTTAAGAAGAGCACCGCATAGACTCTTCTTGTCTTTTTCCTTTCTCCTCCTTCTTGCCTGGAATGTAGATGTGATGATTGGAGTTCCAGCAGCCACCTGGACCTTGAAGATGAAAGCCAGACAATGAGGATGGCAGAGCAGGAAAATCCAAGGACCCTGAGTCTCTAAAGACCTCATGGAAGCGCCATGCCAGCCTCTTTTGGTTTATGCTGAACTTGAAACTCTAATACTTGCAGCTGTATACAATTCTTCATGAAGACAGGCTTTCACGAGCAGAGCCTTTACCAGATACTCCGTTTTTCCAGGATTATCATTATTGCTTATTACCATGTTTTCCATGGAAACAGCTTTGGGAAGCAGCCTAGTGATGGGAAATGGCATGGGCTGGAGTCAGACGGAGCCGGTTTGGATCTCAGGTCTCCTGCTTCCCACTTGCATGACTTTGGACAAGTCAGTTTCCTTGATGGTCATTCATCCTCTGTAAAATGGGTATAATAGAGTTCTCATATGTCCTTAGATTCCTTTCCATTAAATGGAATTACAAATTTGGGGTGGGGATTATAGGGGCAGATAGATAGATAGATAGATGATAGATCTCACCTATCTTATGGTCTGGCACATAGTAGGTACTCAAAAAATGTTAGGTACTTGACTCCCCAAGCCCGTCCATCTATCTGCCTTAATGAAGTTTGAATGAAACAGACTGAGAATGTTAAATGAAAACCTGACCATTTTGATGGCTGTCTGGGGCTGGGAGTTGGGTTAAGCTAAGTGGTTTTTAAGACCCTTTGGCATCTCACGTGATGGGCACCAGAGCTGCAGGGGTAGAAGTGGGGGAAGAGGGCGGGGGACTGATTTTCCTCTGTTCATAATTGGCAATATACCTTCTCGGTTTGCTTGTTCGGCAACTGATGTTAAAAGAGCCACAATAACTGGAGAATTCTCCCTCTTCGCTCCAGATGGCTGGGCCATAAGCACATGCCCTTCAGCTGGAGAACCCCTGAGGGTGCTTATGTAAAGTGGGGAGTTACGGGCTTCCCTGGTGGCGCAGTGGTTGAGAGTCCGCCTGCCGATGCAGGGGACACGGGTTCGTGCCCCTGTCCGGGAAGATCCCACATGCCACGGAGCGGCTGGACCCCTGAGCCGTGGCCGCTGAGCCAGCGCGTCTGGAGCCTGTGCTCCGCAACGGGAGAGGCTACAAAAGTGAGAGGCCGCCGTACCGCAAAAAAAAAAAAAAGTGGGGAGTTACACTTCTCCAGCGACCAAGGGTGGGGAAGCCTAAAGTTATAGCCACCCTTGGATTTAGGCTGCGTTAGCCAAGGCTTGCGTGGGCTCCATGTTTTCTTCCATCTTGAGTTAGTAACAGCAGGGCAGGACCATGTCAAATCCTTATGGTATAATCACAGTAAAAACTTATATGGTGCTAGGCTCAGTTCTTTTTTTTTTTAAGTTTTAAAAAGTTATACTAATTTTTTTTATTGAAGTATAGTTGATATACAATGTTGTGTTAATTTCAGCCGTACAACAAAGTGATTCAGTTATACATATATATACATTCTTTTTTTAACATTCTTTACCATTATGGTTTATCATAGGATACTGAACATAGTTCCCTGTGCTATACAGTAGGACCTTGTGGCTTATCCATTCCATGTATAATAGCTTACATCTTCTCACCCCAACCTCCCACTCCAGCCCTCCCCTAACCCCCTAGGCTCAGGTTTTTTGTTGTTTTTTTTTAAATGTTTATTTATTTTGGCTGTCTTAGTTGCGGCATGCGGGATCTTCGTTGCGGCATGAGGACTTCTTAGTTGTGGCCTGTGGGATCTAGTTCCCCGACCAGGGATCGAACCCGGGCCCCCTGCATTGAGAACGTGGAGTCTTAGCCACTGGACCACCAGGGAAGTCCCTTGGCTCAGTTCTTGATGCTTTATAAAGATTAACTCCATTCTCCCGTTTTACTATTGGGTCAATCAACTAAGACAGAGTGGCAAGTGACTTGCCCAAGGTCACACAAGTGAGCCTGCAGCTGGCCCCCGGGCCGTGGCTCCCAGCCTCTGTGCCGTCCTCTCCCAGAGCTGGAAGGGGGGGCTGTGGAGAGCACCACATCCAGCCACCTCACTTTATGTTTGTGAAAACCTGGCTGAATGAACCTCCCTCCTCCAAGATGAAGCTGCAACTTGCTCAGTAATAAACTCAGCAAAAGGTCACGAATAGCAGATCACCCTTGACATTTCCTTAGGCATCCTCACATGGCAGCCCCACAGACTGTCTCTAATTGGACCGGTACGACCTGTTTTTCCTCCAGTTCTGACTCTGATCCCTGGCTCCTCACCTGTGTCCGGAAACAGGAGCTGCTGTGCGTGTAGGGCCCAGGGAACAGGAAAGGCCTGCGTCTTGAAAAACTGGATTCTGGCTCCAAGAGGGGAAGCACGACTGGAGTTGATGAGGAGAATGGTTGGGAAGTGCCCTGTCTCTGGGGGAGGGTTGCTTGGTTGGGGGAGGGGCGGTGCATTGGGGTGGGCAGTTCTTTGCTGTGTGGGTCTGTCCTGTGGTTGCTCCCACCCACTGAAAGCAAGTAGCACTTCCATCATACAACAAAAAACATCCCCATGCATTTCTGAATGTGCCCTGGGGTGGGGCTGGTGGCAGAGGACCAGCAACCAGGACTAATGCTCTTTGAATGACACGGGGTGGAATAACCATCATATTCTCCCTCTCTCTCTCTCTCATTGCCCATAGGGTTAAGTTCTGTAATTCCATCTGGCTTGGGGAGGCCTGCTGACACCCACACAAATAATAAAAAGGAACATTTATTTTACTTTCTCAAAGGTTAATTTGTCCTTATTGCTGGTGCAGTTTTTATAATATTTTGATGTTAAAAATTCTTCGTACTTCAGAACAACTGTTCAGAACGATGACGAACACGCTCGCCTACTTGACACAATTCCACAGGCGTTCTGTCTTGGTTTCTGGACCAGGCGTTATTCATCACACTGAAAATCATTTCTCCACAGGCATTTGGAGTGGGAACTAGTGCCCCCAAACAAAATAACTTCAGCAGTTAACTCAAAGGAGACAGCCTGCTGTAGGTGATGTAAATTGAATGCTGGGTTCAAGGGTCCTTATTACAGAGTAGTTCTCAAACTTGAGCGCTTGTCAGAGTCACCGAGAGGGCTTGTTACAATGCAGGTGGCTGGGCCCTCACCCAGTGTCTGACTCAAGAGGTCTGAGTGGCACCCATGAGTCTGCATTTCTAACAAGCTTCCAAGTCACACTGATGCGGCTGGTCTGGGGACCACATCATCTTCACGGATACCACACTACCCTAATTACAAAATCTCTTTCCTGTCAATCATTTAAAAACTAGGTACTTCATATGTGCATTCATTTCAACACATAGTTCATTCACTCGCTCGACAAGTAATTTGGAGCAGCTACTGAGCGCCAAGGTCTAGGCACTGGGGACTCATGGTGGAGGAAAGAAAACCCTTGACATCATCCAGGAAGTTAACGTCCTAGTATCACAGATTAAAAATATCATAGGGCTTCCCTGGTGGCACAGTGGTTGGGAGTCCGCCTGCCGATGCACGGGGCGCGGGTTCGTGCCCTGGTCCGGGAGGATCCCACAGGCCGCGGAGTGGCTGGACCCGTGAGCCATGGCCGATGAGCCTACGCGTCCGGAGCCTGTGCTCCGCAACGGGAGAGGCCACAGCAGTGAGAGGCCCGCGTACCGCAAAAAAAAAAAAAAAAAAAAGTAATTCCTATTTTTATTTGTGTCTTTCCCATCAAACTTAGGAGGATCTCAATCACATCTCATAGTTTCATTTCTCAAGACTCTGTTTCTTACTAGTTCTCACTCACATTCCCATGTGCTCCTGTACTTTTTCACCTGCCAAACCTTTCCATCCTTCTCCTGTCTTCCCCCTTCTCTTTGGCCTCTATAGTCCCTGTTTCTTTATTTCTGACTGTTCTTCAAATTATCACAAAAAGATGTAAAATAAGGTGCAAAAGACTGAACTTGCATTAGAAGGTGTATGTTAATTTTATCCTCATCTCTCCTGAAATCTGCCTACTAAAGTACTAAAGATAATTTTCTTTGTTCACTTAACCTCTCCCCTTCTGCCGCAGTCATACAAAACAGTTATCAGTATAGAACACTTCACTGGAGATTTGGTGGGAGAAGGGGAGCAGGGAGAAAGCTAGGGTTTCCATCACAAAAATGCAAATCACCTTAAAATGCACATTAAGCATCTGTGCTCTTAAGGGACCTTTCAGCCACCACCACTGGGGGTTTGCCCCCATTAGCCCATCTCAACCCATTTTAATGGCTTCTTTTATATCACTTGTCTACACTGATCTCCAGTGTCTCTCCTCTGCTCCTCCCAGGAGCAAACCGCAAATTCCACTCCTTGTCTTTGCAAAACAGTTCAGCCTGTGAGCAAAGGGGTTGAGAGCAGGGGCACCAGAGCCAGTCTGCCTGGTTCAGTCTTGCACCTGTTTGCTAGTTGTGTGACGTTGGGAGAGCTTCCTAACTTCTTACCCTTTAGTTTCTGCATCTGAAAAATGGAACTAACTCTCAGACCTTCCTCATAGGGTCGTTAGGAGGATTAACTGGGTAAATCGACTTGCAGTACTTGGGGAGGCACCTGGGGCATGGCAGGGGCTCATGAAGCCTCAGCTCTTATGACTTACTTCTTGGTTCTTGGGCTCACGTGTCACCTTCTAATGGAGACAGTGGTCAAAGTATTTTCCAAATAAAGGCTATTTCCTCCCCAAGAAGGATTTTGCCACCTGTTAATGCTGTTTCACCCTGTTGCTTCTGTAAAGGACTTTGGGTTAAAATTCTGCTCTGCCATTTTCTAGCTTTGCGACCTTAGGCAGATCCATCAACCCCTGGGAGTCTCAGTCTCCTCATCTTTAAAATGGGGATAACAAGGGTACTTATTTTCTGTGATTGTTAGGATTAAGGGAGGTTTATGTGCAGCCTCCACGATAAGAACGGTTTACAGAGTATCGGCTGGGTACTGGGCACTTTCCCATGTACAGGTATCCCTCACTTTTCGAAAGTTCACTTTACATCACTTCACTTTTATGAAAGACCTGTTTCGTTAACCAAAAGAAATCTGAAGAGGATTTTTAATTTTACAAAAAAAGGCGAAAAGTGAAAATGGTGTTCAGTGTTTGTTTTGCAGAGAGCTGTGAGAGAGGCACTGCAGGACGCCAGCAGCAAGAGTGGCCCCACCAAGCCCCTTCCTGGGAACTACACCCAGCATCTCAGCATCAAGCCACCATAGCTTTGAACTCTGTGAACGTCTGTGTTTTATCTCCATCTATTTTGTGCATCTGTTAGCAAGATGCATCCTCAAGTAATTGCTTCTTCACTTTACATCATTTTGGCTTATGGAAGTTTTCATAGGAACGCTCTACTTTCAGATAGCGGGGCACACCTGTAAATTCTCAGCACAGTGACCAGCACCCAGGACAGTTGACAAATGTTATATCAGCTCGCCCCAAAGAGCTCTGGAATGTGGCTCATTATGAAGGACAGGTGCTCCCAGGTAACATATGGTTGGAGTTGGGATCAAGGAACCAGGTGAGCTCAGGGGAGGGCAAGATCCCTGTGGGCTGGGAGGACTTCCTGAGGGAGGGGGATATAATCAGGGAGGATTTGAACAGGGAACATGGGGCAGGAACTTCAGACAAGAGGGGCACCTGAGCAAAGGTGTGATGCTGCTCCCCCAAACCACCCTTCAGATTCAGCTCAGTCCACAGGCAGGAAGCAGAGCAGCTGGACTGGGAGGGCCAGAGGGTTCTCGCAGGGGGCAGCTGAGTGACAAGAGCAGAACAGAGGGCTGTGGAAGGCTCCCTGCCAGGCGGAAGTGTTCAGACTTCAATGTCATTATTAATAATAATCACGAAGCAGTAAGAATGAGCATCAGATTTTGCACTCGGAGGTACCAAGCATTGCACCACAGGGGCTGGAGTCTCTTATTTCTCCCATTTTCCAGACGAATCAACTCAAGCTCAGAGAGCAAAGACCACACGTTGATCAGTGCCAAGGCCCGGACCGAGTCTCAGGTCCACGTGACCCCAAGGCCAGGTCCTTGGCTGCAGTGAGAGTCAGCATCAGCTGGGGGTACCCAGCAGCCCCTTTGACAGGGGTCACTCTTTATGGACAGTACTCTCCCAGGGTGGGAGTGAGGTGGGGACAGTCTTGTCCTCTTTCCCTTCCCCTCTTTTTCTTTCCCAACTCCCTCTGCACAAGGTCACGGTCAACTGAAAGATCCCTCAGGCTGTCCTCAGCCCCCGGTGGGCCTGTCATCCATGGAGTCAAGTTTAATAGCCTTTGTGGGTCCAAGTGTCCCAGCCCCTCCCCCGAGGTCTGGATGGGACCAAGCAAGGTGGAGATGGCGGCGGCAGGGGAGGGAGGAAGAGACTCCTCTCCAACGAGAGAGGGGACAGCACCACCCCAACCCAGCTTTGGCATGTTATGTGCCGGGAATGAGAAACCCAGTGTTGCTATGGAAACTGCCATCCCCTGCTCCTTCTGTCATTCTCTGTGAGCAGTTCCTGTGTGTAAGGTAGACGTGCAGGGGCACCTCTGCTGCACAGGGCATTGGAATGCAGGAGGACTGTCTCTAGGGGTGGGGATGCAGGAGTGGATGGGAGCTGGGAGAGGGGCCCCTGGTGGTCCTACTCCGAGGAGGGGCTTCAGGGCCTCCGGCTTGAGGGCAGTCTGAGGGGCCACCATGGTGCTCAGGTTGCTTCCCTGGAGCAAGCCTGGTAATGGTCATTCAGACTCAAAAGGCAAAGAAGAGTTTGCAAAGTACAGTCAGATGGGCTGTTTGGAAAGAGCTTGGGCCCTGCAGTTCCTGAGATTCAGGCCTGAATACCAGCATTGCTGGCTTCCCCAGGCTTCCATTTCTCCATATCTAGAAGTGCAACATCATAAGTGGTCACATGGGATTGTGACTGTGTCCCTGTCCCCTGTCTGGCGGCTACTTCAAAGACAACATCCAGTTAAAGGGGGTCCCTTCTTCGCCCTTCCCCATCTTACCTGATTCCACTCAGGTAGGCAGTATGAGCCCACTTTACAGATGAGAAGAAAGAAGGAGCTCACAGTCCAGAGTCGGGGCAGGGCTGGGGACTGAACCAGGAGACTTGCACTCTCCCCGCTTCCCAGCAGCCCCTCTCCCTCTTGGCACTGCTGTCTGGAGCCGGCCTTAATTGCCAGGCGTGTGACCCTCAGGACTCCCTCCCTCCGAGCCACGTGCTAAGCCCCAATGCCTCTTGATACTGTCATGGGCGGCCAGGCCTGGGGCAGGAACACCTCTCTTTTTGGCTTTTAATATTAAAATAGAATCAAGTGCTGTGCCTTCTCTGTGGGAAATGGAAAATGAGGCTGGGGAGAAAAACAACCCTTCAGGCCCCAACCTCAACACTCTCCCCAGTACCCCTCTCAGCTTCCAGAAAGGAAAAAGTTCCTTCCAGGTGATCTGTTAGCTCTTTCTGGGGCAGAAGAAGGTGGAAAACTAATTTTAACTTCTCAGGGATTTTTTTTTAGCCTTTTTTTTTTTTTTTTTTTTTTTTTTTTGCGGTACGCGGGCCTCTCACTGTTGTGACCTCTCCCGTTGTGGAGCACAGGCTCCGGACGTGCAGGCTCAGCAGCCATGGCTCACGGGCCCAGCCGCTCCGCGGCATGTGGGATCCTCCCGGACCGGGGCACGAACCCACGTCCCCTGTATCAGCAGTTGGACTCTCAACCACTGCGCCACCCGGGAAGCCCTTAGCTTTTATATTTTGCAGACAAAGGGTAGGGCATCAGGTGCCCCCTGCGTCCACTGAGCTGGGGGAAGAATTGAAGCAGGTGGTAATTTTGCCTTCACCAGCCAGGTCCTGCAAATCTCAGTGGGCAGAGATGCCAGAAAGGTCAAGGTCTGCTGCTCCCTCTCCCCCAAAATCTTCTGCTCCTCCCTCTCCCAAATCCAAGTAAAGTGTCACCCTGAGAGTTAGGAGACTGAAGCCAGATGTGTGAATCTGTGAAACCTGGATTTGCTGTGTGGCCTTGGGCAAGTCACTTTCCCTCTCTGGGCTTCAGTGACCTCATCGGTCACAGGGCGACAATAATTGCTGTCTTGCCCGCTTCCCAGGGTGGCTATGAAGGCTCAAAGCAATGCTGGGCTGATTTCTTGGCCCCAGTATTTAGAGGGACATAGCAAAACTGGCGAGGGTCCCACAAGGAGTCATCAGAATGGGGCAGGGATCCCCTAGTCCACCCACTGGAGTGGGAGAACCAAGAGATCAGGCTCTATCTTGTGCTCAGCCCAGCGCCTGGTACATGGAGGGTGGTTAATGCAAATTTATGAATGAGAAATCAACGAGAGTTCCCACTGGGAATGGGGCAAAGGTTAGCCTGGAGAAGAGGTGGATGGGAAATTGGCTAATTGATCTCCAAGCAGCAGAATGGCTGTGACAAGGCACAAAGAAGAGACGGTTAGAGACAGGCCCTGGGGACAATGGGCAGACTCTATAACCAGGGGACAGATTTCAATTCCACATGAGGGCCATGGGGTAGGGGTAGGGGAAGTGAGCCTGCATTAAGCATTTGCAGTGTGTCTGGGTTCTGAAGAGAAACAGCTGAGTTTTATGAAGTCCTTGCTGAGAGGCTGTAAAGGTTAGGGTCAGGACCCAGTGTCTGGAGCCAGACAGCCTGGGTTTGAATCTTGGCTTTGTCACTAACCAGCTGTGTGGTCCTGGGAGAGTTACTTCTCATCTCTGAGTCTCAGTTTCCTCATCTGTAAACTAGGGATAATAATGTTATCCAACTCAGGAGTAGCTGTAAGGATTACAGCGTATGTACACATAGACGTACGTACATCAACCCCAGAACAAAGCCTGGTGAATAGTAAGTGTTTAGTAATTGTTGTGTGAGTGTTGGCCAGTATCATTACTTTCCCTTGGTCCCAACCTACTTGGTTTCATTTAATCTTCACAATGATCCTATGAGAGGTGCTGTTATCATCCTCATTTTCCAGATGGAGAAACTGAGGTCCATGTAGATTCAGCAATGTGCCTGAGGTCATCTATCTTGAAAGTGATAGTACAAGAACTTGAGCCCAGCTCTGCCCGCTTGGAAGCCTGCACTCCTAATCACTGCAGTGCTCCTATCATCTCCCCGAGGGGGGAACCCCGCCATGCCCCCATTTCCAAGCCCAGGAGGCAGAGGCCCAGGAAGAGCAAGGTCACGACTCAAGGTCTCAGAGCCGACCAGAGGCAGAGCTCACGTTTGGCTCCAAATCCCACAGGCTTGCTTTCCACTGCGCGCACCTTCTAACCACGGGTGCCACTGAGCCCCCTGGGGAAGAGCAAATCCTTGCCTGTTGCCCAGCCAGCACAGGGAGGATGCCCTGGTATGAGCCCTCCCGGAGGGTGCTGGGATTCAAGACAGCACATCTGCTCTTTCGCAGGCCTCAGGGTGGATGATCACGTGAGATGACGGACGTCAAAGCTCTCCAGAAGGTGGCAATGCGACACACGTGAGAGAGGTGAGAAAGCATGCAGGCATTGCTCTTGCTGTCACTGCCAGCTCGGGCCAGAAAAGCCCAGAGTCCCGTTGATGGGGGAGCAGAGGGCATCCCACAAATGGTCCAGGTAATCCCCACCCCCAGGCTTGTCTCCCTCTGTCTCTGTCTGTGTTTCTGTCCCACCCCCATCCCTCTGTCTCCCATTCTCCTTCCCTCCCTCTCAAGAAAGTGAATCATGCCCACTCACCAGCAATGCTCAACCAAGATGAGTAATTAATCCTCCATCTTCCTTATCTGGTCCTCTCACATTTGGTTACTCTTGGCCGAAGCATATTCAAAGACATGTGATACCCAGAGTAAGTTCCAGAGTGTAGCCGAATTCCTCTGCATGAAAATGTGTAGCATTCGAAAGGTCATGTTATAAAAGCAATTACTGGATCAGTGCAGTGCCACGTCAGCTCGATTGCCTTGTCAACGTAAGAAACCGGGGCAAAAATAGATAATCTGAGTTATTTACTCGTCCGTGTCAAGCATAAGCTATTTATCTTTTCTGGAATTGAGTTAAAACTGCTCCCAAGGCATTTTAGACAATGATCCTCATATAAAGGATGGAATAAGAGATAATAATAGGAAGTTGTGCTGGCTTGAGGGTTTCTTAAATAGAGTGTTGCTGAACTGGAGGAGTCTGGAGATATCCGGCTTTCCTCCAGACAAATAATACATCTATTCATTCTTTCTTTTTCTTTCTTCCATTCATTTGGAATCGAGGGTTTACTCTATTCTAGGCCCTGAGAATACAAAGGAGACGGAGATAGACACTGACAAGCAATGGGGACACGTCCCTGTCCTTCTGGAACTCTGGGTCCAGGGGAGGACAAGACGGATAAACAGGCAGTTAGGATGGAGTGTGCAGAATGCTTTGATGGGGGCATGTGAGGACCACAGGGGCCTGTGGAGGGGCCCGTGTGCTGGCACTGGGCGAAGCACTGGGGTCGTGGACACTGCCCCAGACAGCCTTAGGGTCAAAGTGACTGACGGCACATGGGGTTCAGCTGACCAAACCCAGCCCTGTGGATGCAGCCCTTGGAATGGCCCGGAACCAGATGGGAAGGGAGACCATTTGGGGAGTGGATGGCAAAGCCACGGAGGTGGGCATGTGCAGAATGTTTAAGGAGCTGTAAGGATGCTGGGGTGACTCTAGTAGAAGTTCGTTTAGGGGAGCAGCCGGAGAAGGGGCTGCTGAGGATGTGAAGGGTGGGGAGCCTCGGGGGGCTCATGCAGCTCCCGGCTCAGCGCGGCAGTCTGCTGGGCTTTGCGTGGATCACTGCAGAGGCTGGTTCCAGCTTGGGAAACGTAAGCCTGACCAGGTGGGAGGCTCGCCCCTGCTCGCCATCTGTTGAAGAAGGGTCACATAAGTGCCACCTGGCTTCCTGGGGGAAGATAGCATCTGGGAGGCAGAGAGCCTTCCTCTGGGGGAAGATGCTTGATTGGGCCCAATCATGATTTATTCAGTAGCAACAGACACCTGCAGCCTGGGGCCAGTGCTGGCCTTGGTCGTTCTCCAGGACTCATTCTGGGTGCACATACCTGTCTCTTTGGATGACCATGGCATGGGGGTTGGGAGACAGAGGCCAGCCCAGAGGGAGCAGCCTCTCCTGTCTTTAGCTGGCTGGGGGTTGGGCGGGGGGAAGAGGATGTGTCCAGCTCACCTGATGGTGAGCACTGCCTGCTCCGAGGGTCCCCGTTCCAGTTCTGTCCGCTGGGAGTTCTTCTAGGCTCACCACGAGATTCACCGTTCCTAGTAATCCCAGTAACACCTCCTAGTAATCCCAGATGGAACTCACTGCCGTCAACACCGTGCAGACCCTTCTCATGTCATATGTGTATGCTCGTGTCCACATGTGTGTGCATACATGCACACGCTGTGTGCTTGAAAGCTGCAGGTGTGCCGTGTTTTCATAAGTCCAAACTAGCATTATGTTAACATAGACTGAGTAATGATAAATCGTCACTGATAAAAACTAGCTAGCATTTGCAGGCCAGTCTGTACTTTTCCAGAACGTGCTTGCATCTATATTTTCCTTGTTGGTCTCACCATAATCCTGAACAGGACTGGGTTTGGTCAGCTGAACCCCATGTGCCGTCAGTCACTTTGACCCTAAGCCTGTCTGGGGCAGTGTCCACGACCCCAGTGCTTGGCCCAGTGCCAGCACACGGGCCCCTCCACTGGCCCCTGTGGTCCTCACATGCCCCCATCAAAGCATTCTGCACGCTCCATCCTAACTGCCTGTTTACCCGTCTTGTCCTCCCCTGGACCCAGAGTTCCAGAAGGACAGGGACTTATCCCCATTGCCCGTCAGTAGAGAGGGCAGGTAGTAAGTGGCCCAGAGAAAGTTTACCCAGCTAGTTAGTGACTGAACAGGGAGAAGCTGAATCTGCTTGACCCCATGGTCACAGTGTAGCTTGAAGAGACAAAGGTGTCTCATCGTCTGCCCTTAGAGGCATGACGTGTACTTCTCCAGGCCATCCTAGCAGCTTTTAACACTGCTAATTTAATGATCATTTTAGAAAAATTGTTTTTATTCAACTAATGGTTTAATAGTAACCTGGAACCTCAGTAGCTGGTCAGTGTTAAGATTAGCCACCCAAAGTTGATATTAGCCAAAGTTTGAATTTTCACCGTGCACACCAAAACCTAATGCTGTTTCCCTACTATGTCCCACCCTCCTGGGATATGTGGCCATGAAGGCTGAGGCTGGTCACAGCCAGGCGTCTCCCCAGCCCACCTTTCCCTAATGAAGATAAATTTTTTTTTTTTAAAAAACAGATCCTAAGCTAAGCACTTTGCAGGCATGATCTCAATGAATCGTGACCACAAACCTATAAAGCAGGTAACAGTATTATTTCCATTTTGCAGATGAGGAAACTGAGGTTCAGAGAGGCCCAGCGATGTACTTCCAGTTACACAGGCCAGGAGTGCGGGTGCTGAGAGCCACACCCAGGCTTTCTCTCCCCTGAATCTGGGAGAGTAACGACTAGGCTCTATTGCCTTCCTCTCCTCCAGCGTCTCCGCCATGGCGGGGCTCCTCCAATGCCAGGACCCCAGGTGGGAGGATCATGGACTTGGGAAGTGGACTGGGAACCGGGGTGGGGGGCGAGCTCCGGCTTACAGCTGGGGCCACCCAAGGCCAGGGCAACCGGGCGATTAACCTACATTAGGCTCCCTCATCCCTGCTCCCTCCAGCTCCTGCTACAGTCCCTAATTATGAACTAACAGTGGTTCCCAAGTGGATGGAGGGAGGGAGGAACGGGTGGCGGACCAAGCTTCCAGATGGCCCTTCTGGCGAGCGTGGGCTTCATCTGGTCTTTATGTAAGAGTTGCTCTGCTTCCCAGATTGCCTTCAAGGCAGACGTTGAAACACTTGTTTTGTGTTTATGATACAGAGGAAGAAATTAAAAAGCCCCCAGGGGAAAACGAGGAAGAAAAAAACCAGGAGTGATTCTGGGGGCTTGTCAGGCAAGAGAGAGAGAGAAACCAGGTCTGGGAGCAGTTTCAAGATTACAGCAAGCAGGTGGCTTCCCTGGGCTTGGGCGGTGAGGTCAGGATTCCACGGTCACGAGTGGGGAGGAGGCTGAGCCTCCTTCTGGTGGCACAACAGGACCAGAAACTACCGATGACGGAGGGCCTGCTGTGTGCTGAGCACTGAACTAGCCTTGAGGTACTCTCTCGAATTCTCTCAGCATCCTCACTTTACAGATGGGGAAACCGAGGCTTGGGGAAGCTCAGTGACTTGGCCAGCATCAGGTTGTCTGACAGCCTGCTTGAAGCTCTCCCACCCAGAACCTCAAGCAGTTCACCCATTCAACCCCACCTCCTGTCGCAACCTCCGCAGACAGCCCAGCTTCGCTGCACAGCCTCTCCTCCCTAGACGTCCTGGCATCACAGCTTCCAAACCAGACGTCTTCCTGTGTCTGACCTTCTGTTGCCCTTAGAACTGTTCCTAGGCTCCCAGAATCTGCGGCAAGAGGCCTCAACGGCCATCACTCCAAGTCACCATTGGGCTTTTAGATTCTCTCTAAGGCATCGCCACCTCTGCCTGAACACGTGCCTGAACAGGGAGTGAGCCCACTGCCCGGCTGCGCGGAGTGGGAGGCTGGGCCTTTCTCCTGATGAGCTGCACCGAGGTTTCTCTTTTCTTGTCTACACCCTTCAGGGCAAGCACAGCTGGGCCCCTCGGTTGGCAAAAGCACCATGTGGGCGATTGCCAGGGTATACAATCACCATCTCTATTTACAGCAGAAGCTAAGGCCCGGAATGGTGGGGGAGGGAGGGTGTCCAAGGTCACACAGCGAGTTGGGGACTGAACTAGAACTAGAATCAGGCCCGATTCGTAGCCCAGTGGCCCCCTGCCTTAGCCCAGCCTCAGGTCTTACTCCTCCAGGCAGATTTACATGCTCCCAGGCAACTTGCGCAGACCTCCATGAAAGCTCTAGGGTCCCAACCTGTTTGGCGGTCTGTTTTCACAATGGACTTGGGAATTCAGAGACCAGGGGCTTCTTGCACAGGGCCTGACCCACAGAGGGCACCAGGAAATATTGGAGAAAAGCGGGGGGAGGGAGGGAGGATAGAAGAGGGGAAATGGGGGAGCCACAGGGGAAGGCAGGGGGCCGCCACTGTAAGGGTTCCCCCGAGACAGCCTGTCATCAGGGTGGAGTCAGAAAGGACCCTTTCCTGGCCACCTTTGAGCGGGAAGTTGTCTGACTGTGGCTTCGTAATAATCGTGGCAATACTCGGAGTCCACAGATATAGTCTGCTTTATATAATTCCAAGTGCTTCTTGCATTTGATTCTCTCGCCCAAGTAGGCAGGGGCTTGTAGTATCCCAATTTTGTAGAGGAGGGAACCGACGATCAACAAGGTCCCGCTGTTAACCAGAGACAACACACACCCTCCGGTGTGCAGCCCGGGGTTGCTTCTGCTAGGACATACGCTGCTCACCCTTCATTCATTCTTCACTTCACTTCTTCACGTACCCCTTCACGTGCTCCTGAGCTTCCTTGCTTTTCCATGGACGCACCGTGCGCGTGCCTGCCTCGGAGCATCTGTACTTGCCATTCCCTCTGCTCGGAACGCGCTTCCCACAGAGGTTCCCCTGGTTTTCCCCCCTTGCCTCATTCTGCAGAAATGCACCTCTCTGAGCACCTGTCCACAGTAGCTTCTTATCACCCTGTCACACACCCGGCCCGTGTCCATTTTCTGAAGAGCACTAATCACTATGTGACCTTTTATTATATCATGTATTTATTATAGTTACTACTTTATATCCTGTGTTATAACTATTATTATCCCCCTCTTCACTCGACAGCATCAGCGCCTTGATAGCGGTGTTTTGCCTGTCTGGTTTTCCATTCTATACCCAGCAGGTAGACCAGTGTCTTGACACACAGTAGAGGCTTAAATATATTTGTATTTACTGAATGGATGAGCACCTATTACATGCCAGACCCTGCTCTGCATATCGAGAATCCACCCACGATTAATGTCTCCCTGCTCTTAGGGAACTCACAGTAGAGAAACAAAAGTGGGTCCCCAGGGGCTCCCCTGGTGGCGCAGTGGTTGAGAGTCAGCCTGCCGATGCAGGGGACACGGGTTCGTGCCCCAGTCCGGGAAGATCCCACAGGCCGCGGAGCGGCTGGGCCCATGAGCCATGGCCGCTGAGCCTGCGCGTCCGGAGCCTGTGCTCTGCAACGGGAGAGGCCACAACAGTGAGAGGCCTGCGTACCGAGAAAAAAAAAAAAAAAAAAAAGTGGGTCCCCAGGATGGAATGGTGGGCCATTGTAGGCTCCCGAGTAATGGTTCTCTTAGTCATTGTGGCAGAGCCTACTGGATGACTCTCCAGTATCAGTTTTCTCTTTTTTCCTTAATAACAGAATCCCAAATTCAGCGGGACACAAGGTCATTCAGGGTAAAGGTCACCCTTCCCAGCCTCCCTTGCAAGCCTGGTGTAGCCATATGACTCAGTTCTGGCCAGTTTTCAGAAAATATCCTTAGAGAAAAAGGGGTATGCCCTTCTTCACCCCTTCCTCTGCTTATGAGATTGTGCAGTGATGGCTAGCCTTGAGTCACCATTTTGGACCTTGAGGATGAGGTCATATCCCAGCGATGGTGGAGTAGAAAGCTGGAAGCAACCTGGATCTCTGGCTCTGTAGAACAGCCCCCTCACCTCCAGAATTCATTTGCCTGAGCAAGAAATAAACTCTCTGGTTTAATTCTCTTTTATTTTGGATTTTCTGTAGTTTATAGTTAAATAATCCTAATCTTAATGATACAGCCTTGGATGGAAAGAGGGAAAAGTAGGATAAAATGTCTAGGAGACTTGCTTTTCCACACAGAGTAAGATGGGTCCATGGCCCATCAAAGAGGCAGACGTTGTAGCTGTAATGTGTCTGGATCTAGGCTGTGGAATGGGATAGAACCTATTGGTTTCGCAGGTAAATTGACTATGGTGCAGTCATTGGATCTCCACTCATTCCTTTACTTTTTCATTCATTTATTCAACCATCCCATCATTCTCTCATGAAGTTCATTCACTCATCTATTCGTCCAATAAAACATTCTACAAAGCAGGGACCCCCAGGCTGGGGTGTGAGTATGAACTGGGCAGGGAAACACTTTGTAATTGAAGCTTCTCCTGGGGGCTAGCGGCAGACCCATCTCTGAGCGCCAGGCCTCGGCCCCAGTTGATGGCATGTCTGAGAAGTGATCACATTCCGGATTGCAGGAGCGTGCAGTTCCTGGGAGAAGGGCACAGGGCCCTCCAGTTTCCCGGGTTGTCCCTCATTCTTCCTGTGGCCAGGCAGGGTGTTCTCCCACCTCCTCCCCTATAAGAGAGCAAGGAGAAGTTCTCTTCAAGCACAACTGCATACTCATTATGTCATGAAAGGTGACTGATGTTAGCAAGAGAAGGGTCACATGCCTTGTAGCCTCTGAAAAGTCCGTAAGACATAAAGCCTCTGCTTAGAACACAATGCTAAGAATATTCTAGAAGACAGCCAGAAAATCATAGGCCTTGTATATTTTCTCCGAAATTGAGCCAGGATCCCAGGGGAGGGTGGGGTTAAAAAAGATCACAGGACTTGCTGGGGCGGGGTGAGTAGGGAAAAGGAACTGAGAGGCAGAAGGGACACACAGGCGCTCTTCCGAGGCATCCTTGATATGAAACAAAGTGACTTGGTGGGAAAAATAAGGATTCACTGGATGTTCATAGTTGGCTCAGAATAAGTCAGTTTTCTTTCTGGTATTTGATGGGCCTGTACATCCTTGCAGCTACTGTGGTCAGAATTGAGGGTTAGAAGACAAAAAGCAAATGGATCCATTTCTGTTGTCTTTTGTTATATAACAGACCATCCCAAAAGTTGGGGCTTACAATAACAACGGTTTTATGATTTCTTATGCTCCTCTGGTAGGCCGGAAGGGCTATTTCACATGGACTAGACAAGAGAAGTACCGGGTACTGACCAAGAGAGGAAATAGACTGGACACACATGCAGCTGCATTCAGCTTGTGGCTGGAAGGTTCTAGAAGGGCATGTCACATGGCCTCTCATCCTCCACATGGCCTTTCTCACCACCTGGTCTCTCCTTCCCCTATGACAGCCTAGATTTCCTTACGACGTGGTGGCTGGATTCTGAGAGAGTGACAGCAGAAGCTGCCTGGCCTCTTGGGTCCCAGCCTGGAAGTGGCACGGTGTCACTTCTGCCACATTCTATTGGTCAAAGCAAGTCCACAGCCACACAGTGCCTCAGACTCCAGTGGGGAGGTGATAAACTCCACCTCTCCATGGGAAGAATCGTGAGTGGCCATATTTACAGACAAACTTCTGCGAGGAGTTGATAGGGATCGTGGAACCCAGATGGAAAATAAGATGTGAATTACACAAATCTGGATTATGCACGGCTTTAGAGAATCACATTTGGTGCGTAGAGCGAGACTCACCTTCCAACCTCATGGGCCTGGAGCTGGGGTTCTGCACAGCTGACTTGGCCTGTCTTCCACTACCCTGCTTTCCTCTTCTTCAAACAACCCATCGGTTGGAGACCACTAAAGGAAAGAGAAATACACCAAGGCCACGGTCATTAGCATCCCGGAACACTGGGTTCTATTTCTGGCAGATCCGAGGTAGTTGGCAAACCTCTACCCCCTGCCTCCCAGCTCAGCACTCAGAGGTAATGAGCCCACTGTATTACGTGGCATTAGCAGAAGTGCTGAGTACCAACCAGGAGAGGAAATAGACTCCCCGCTCTCCACGAGGATCCGCCTGCACCTGGGGCTGGGGGCTCAGCTCCGGGCTCAGGGGAAGGCAACTCGCATTGATTGAGTGCCTACTGTGTGCCAAGTGCTGCTCGGCATGTCTGGCCCCTGCTTTTCTCCTGAGCCTCATCTTGTGCTATTTTCCCTTTCCTGGCTTCCCTGCCCATCTGGGTGTGTTTCTGTTCTTCCAGTGGGCCACTCTTTCTCTTCCTTTGCGTGTCCTGTTCCCTCTGCTTGAAACACTCTTTCTCTGGTCAACTCCAATGCATTCTTCAAATCACAGGCTCTCTCCCTTCTCTGCTAGACTGTAGGCTCCCAGCCCAGTGTTCTCTAAGTGTTTGTTGAATGACTGAATGATGGGATGAATGAGTCTTCACAACAGCCCATTTGACAGATGAGGCAACCGAGGCAGTTGCCATCAAGCAGAGAACTAGTTCATCCAAGGCCAAGATAAGGTGAGAGGCGGGGCCAGGATTTGAATCCAAGATTGTTTGGTGGCCAAGCTTGTGCCCTTTCTACAACACCTGGCTCATAAGGGTGAATGAAGGGTGGACAATGGTGATGGAAAGGGTGCTGGTGGAAGAAGCAAGAGCGAAGGCACTTCTCCACCTCATCACTCCCCGGGAGTAATGCCAGAGATGGAGGGGGAACCTGGGGCCAGGCTGCAAGGTTGCACCGTGTTTGGCTGAGTCTCTGTGTCTGGCCTCCCTCAACCTCTCTTGAATTGAGGGCTTACAGGCACTTCTCTGTAGACAAGAGGTCCTAGGCCAGCGGCTCAGCTGGCTGTCTGAATCCAGAGGGCCATGCTAACTCCCAGGGTCCTCGGTGCCCCCCGGTTAACGGGGCCCAGGGCAGATTCCAGGTCAGAATCCGGATGCGTTACCCCAGAAGAGCGGTCAGAATGCCGCACTGGGGGGAACTTCCTGTGGCAGAGAGAGCACTGGCCTCGGAGTCCCAGACAGACTCAGGGTCCCAGCTGCACCAGTAAGAGCTGAATGACCTTGGCCCAGTTACTTCACCTCTCGGAGCCTCAGTCTCCTTGTCCAGAAAATGGGGATAACAAGGGTTGTTGAGGAAGTTAAAGGAGTTAATTGTGTAGCATGATTAGGACAGGGCCTGTCTCCCCAACTTGAGCTTGTGTAAGGGAAGCAGTTGATAAATATTAGGTTGGAAGGCCTATTGTTCTTCCATTGCCATTTAACCTCTTCTGCCTCAGCTTCTCTTCCGTGTCATGTTTTGTTCTGCATGTTTCTTGGGGCTGTGGGATGATCAGATGTGATAGAGGATGGAGAAGACATCTGTGGAGTCCCGGCCAAAGGACAAGGCTAAGGGAAGTTGGGCTGCCCTTCTGCCTCCATCTGGATCACACCAAGTCAAGGCCAAGGGGCCCAATAAACATCTGGAGAGAAGCAGAAGTTCCATGAGCTTGGGAGGTAATGACGATGATGATGATAGTTATGATGACAGAGATGATGATGGAGGTGATGATGATGGAGATGATGATGGAGGAGCTGATGGAGGTGATGATGATGGAGATGATGATGATGATGATGTTGGGTGGATGGGTGGATAGATGAGAGGGCTTGTTATAGCATGTTTAGGCCAAGCCTTAAGAAGGCAATAGGAGGGCTTCCCTGGTGGCGCAGTGGTTGAGAGTCCGCCTGCCGATGCAGGGGACACGGGTTCGTGTCCCGGTCTGGGAAGATCCCACATGCCGCGGAGCAGCTGGGCCAGTGAGCCATGGCCACTGAGCCTGCACGTCCGGAGCCTGTGCTCCGCAACGGGAGAGGCCACAGGAGAGACAGGCCCGCGTACCGCAAAAAAAAAAAAAAAAAAAAAGAAGGCAATAGGATACCATAAAAAGATCAAAGGACTAGTTATTCAAAGACCTAGATATTTTACAATCCAGGCTCTGCCTCTTACTAGTCAAATGAGTTTGGGCAAGTCACTGCACATCTCTGAGCTTCAGTTCTGTCAGCTGTAAAATGGGAACAAAAACCCTTCCCTGCTTACTTCACTGGGAGCATGCGTGGAGGTCATGGCCATGATCATTTTCATACACACAGCAGCTGTGTTTATTGCTGCTGCTGCGGCTGAGGGCAAATCCCACCCACAGGCAGCCACTGCCATGAAGCAGACTTAGTGCCAGTGCAAGATCCGTTACTTCCTTACCCAGGCGTCTTTAAGCCAGTTGAGTCCCACAGCCTCAGTTTCCTCATTTACCAACGAGGATCCTAGTGCCACCCCCACAGGGATCAACCCAGTGCCTGCGAGGAGTAGGGGCTGCATGAATAGTCCTTGCTATGATTAAAGCCTCTGGTTCACTCTTGTTGTTTCTTTTCTGGCCACACCCTCAGCTTGGCCTGGCCTGGTATAATGACCACACCCTCCTGGTCATCACTGGTCCCTGCAAAACTGTCACAAGGGGCTGCCCCGTATGGTTGTACAGGTTGCTCACTGCTCAAGGGCACTCAGGTAAGGAAATTCAGCTTGTGCTTTTCTCTTCCAAAGCGTAAGCCGCAGAGAGGAGCTGCCTCTGCCTAGAGGAGGTGCCTTTTTCTAATCCTCATAAAAACTGCGTATGCTAGAAGGCACCTGAGTCACCTTGTAGTGGGATTCATTCAGCTTAGAAATGTGGAATCAGATGCGGCTTCAGAGAGGATCTGACCCAATATTCCTGTTGCAAAGAAGAGAAAACTGACCACTATTCATTCAGTCATTTATTTATTGAAAGTTTACTGGGCACCTACTATGTGACAAGTAACATCTCAGCTCAGAAGGAGGCAGAAGTGATCAGATGAGGGGAAGGGCACAGGGTGTGGCTGCTTCAACTGTGCTCCTGTAGACCTTTGGCCCGGGGAGCACCCCCTATGTCCTTATCCCTCCCCCTCCAGGGGTGTTTGGAAGGGTCCTGGTGTAGTGCCAGTTTACTCCAACTAGCTGTTCTCTGCACTGGCTAGCACCTGACCTGTGCCCCTGATCCAGCCAGCCTCGTGCAGCTGGTGACCCACTGTCCTCGGCCGAAGGCTCAAGGCTGATTCTGATGCCCGGGCCTGCTGGGACCGGAGACCCAATTAGGGGCTGCGTGGCCCTGGATGGTACATTCAAGCAGGAAAGAGCCCTGTGCTAGGAGTCAGTTCCTGGGCTCTGGATCTAGCCTGTCATTAACATGTGTTGAACTTGGTGAAGCCACGAACCATCTCTGCAAAATAAGAAGGCTGAGCCGCATGACATATAAGGTTTTGCCAACTCTAATCTTCTGGTCAGTGGTTCTCAAACTTTGGCATTGGAATTACTGAAAGGGCTGGTTAAAACCCTCCCTAGACCTTCAGACTCAGAGGGTCTGGCGTGGGGTCTGTATTTCTCACAAGTCCTAGATGCTGTGATGCCACTGGTCCAGGGACCACACTTTGACAAACCGCTGCTCTAGCAACTCTGGCTGCACATTAGAATCACTTGGGGGAGCTTTAAACAGTGTGGATATCAGGCCCAACCCCAGAGCAATTAAATCAGCATCTCTGAGTGGGAGCCTGGGCTTTGTTATTATTTAAAAGCTCCCCCGGGTGACTACCAGGGATAGAAAACACTGCTCCAGAAAAGTGGCCAGAGATGTGACAGCACATTGATTGGGTAAATGCCTGATTTCCCTTTGGAGAAAGGTCTCTGAGATCCCAACTCAGCCCCTCATTAGCTGCCTGGCTTTGAACAGCCTCCCTGAGCCTCAGTTTCCCTTCCTGTAAGTGGTGCTGTTAGGACTAAACAGAACTGCCTCCCTGTGTCCGCCCTTCCCTTCCTCCTGTCTCCAAGGAGAGTTTGTGCATTATTCTGCTCTGAGGCTGTTCAGCTGAGCACAATTCAATAAGCATTTATTAAAAACTCAATGTGGGGCTTCCCTGGTGGCGCAGTGGTTGAGAGTCTGCCTGCCAATGCAGGGGACACGGGTTCGAGCCCTGGTCTGGGAAGATCCCACATGCCGCGGAGCAACTGGGCCCATGAGCCACAACTACTGAGCCTGCGCGTCTGGAGCCTGTGCTCCGCAACAGGAGAGGCTGCGACAGTGAGAGGCCCGCGCACTGCGATGAAGAGTGGCCCCTGCTTGCCGCAACCAGAGAAAGCCCTCGCACAGAAACGAAGATCCAATGCAGCCAAATAAATAAATTAATAAAATGAACTTATATTAAAAAAATTAAAAAAAAAAAAACAAAACTCAATGTGCAAGATGCTGTCCTTAATGATGTGGGAATTCAAAGATGAATCAGGCTCCGTCCCCTCTCTGAGGAGCTCACATGTAAGTGGGGATGATGAGGCATGTGTCCAAAACGTGAGACGGGATGTATCACAGGCCATAGACGAAGTAACAATGGTGAAGGCCACTGTATGCAAGGCCCCCCAGTGGGAGACCCTTTATGGGTTTTATAATCCTCCCAACAACCCATGAGGTAGCTACTAGTATAACACCCACTTTACAGATGAAGAAACTGAGGCTTAAGGGGCTGGTCAGTTACCCACAGTGCAAGAGCCAGCTTTTGTTGCCACGGGAGCCCAGACGAGGATGAGATCCACACGATTAGAAAGGCGAGGCGGCTTTGTGGGGAGAGGTGTGGACATGCTTTGAAGGATGTGTAGAAGTTCAAAGGGTAGATAGAGGAAAAGATTTCCCAGATAGAGGGATCAGCACATACAAAGGACCAGAGGAGGGAAATCCCAGCTTCTCTAGGGACCCAGAAGTGGTTTGATTGTCTGAAATGCAGGCTAATGGTGAGGCATGGTGGGAATCAGATCCTGGCTGGAGGCCTTGTGTGCTGGGCTAAGGAGTTTAGGTTTTATATCTTAAGCAATGGGGAGCCATTGAAAATTCTTGAGCAAGGGATGGCATTTTTAGAAAAAGATGAAAGTGGTCATGGGTTATGGCGGGGGGTTGCTGGTAACAGAGAGCCCAGTAAGGAAGAAGATGGCTACAACAAATGGTCCATGTGCAATGGTAAAACAAGTGGGGGGGCAGGGCAGGGAAGACTAGGAAAGTGAGCACACGCGGGAGGTGTACTGTTGCCATGTGAGGCTTCTTTGCGCATCGTTTCCTTATGTGCACCTGCTTACTGACTGAGCCACTCTGCATTGGGGGGCAGGGGCAGGTGGGTCTCCATATACAGCTCCCCTCAAGATGGGGACACGGTCAGTGGAGCATGACCCACTCAGGATAGAGAACTCAGCTGAAGCAGCAGGTAATGGGTTCCTGAGCCAGCTCAGAGCTGGCCGCCTGCCTTGTTTCCAGGGTGGGTGTGGAGTAACCGGCCCAGGGGCCCAAGTGCTACTGACCCCAGCTTTCCAGGTGAAGCATACCACCCTGCCTGCCTCCTGCTGCCAAGTTCACAGCCAGCTCAAGGCTCACAGCCTCTGTGCCTCAAGCTGAGCACAAACGCTCCTGGGCTGAAGCCAGTTCCTAGAAGCAAAGTCTGGACGAGGAAAAGATCACTGGGCTGGGATCCTGCCGCTTGCCGGCTGGCTGACCTTGGGCACTTCCCTTAAGCCTGTCTGAGGCCTAGATATTCCACGTCCTCCGGTTAGGGGACTAATCACAGTCAAGAAGTATAAGCACTGAGTCCTCTACCTAGTCCTTCCACCTCCATCTGCCCCACCTTCTCTGATTAACTTCTTAAGACCACGCAGGGACAAGCAGACCAAGCCATTTTCTATAATCGAAGTCCAAGACCATCTTAGCGCTTCTGTCACTCTGTGGACCTAGCATAGCACACCCATTTTATAGATGACATAACCAAGGCCCGGGAATTTCCATGACTGGCCCAAGGCCAGAGATTTGAGCGGACACAGAGGCAGACTGAACACCAATCCCTCATCCAACGGAGCTGGAGCCTCAGCTTGGTGCCCCCCCAGATCCCACTGACTATCATGAGGTGGGAGAATAGGTCTGGGGGCAGATTGGCAGACATCGTTCATGTTCAGGGTTCTGGAAGTGAGGGACAGTTCCCTGGCTTATCCAAATGATGGCTGAACAGAGAATTGCATCCCTTCAGTGTCCCTGTACCACATCACACAGTGAGAACATTCTCTTTTCAGCCTCCTGGTAACACTGAAGGAGAAAGTCTCTGTTGGGAGCTAAAAGGTCTGTAACACCTCTAAAGCTGGCCGACCCCCCTTTTTCACTGAGGGCACATCTCAAGCCTTGGCAGGGCAATTTCCTGCTGAATTTAATAACCTTGGTTTGTTTCCCTTGTGCTTATGTTTGCTCTTACCTTCTATTTATGGCAAGTGATACTGGTTTCCCATTTAAAGCAGTGATATAACAATTCTTCAAAAAACGTGTTTGGGGCAGAGTGGAGGAGTGGGTCTTGGAAAATACTAAGTAATAATGACTGATATCTGCCCTGGTTCAAGGTGGGGAGAAGGGAAGGGAGAGAGGTGCTGCCCAAGGGCACCCAGGACGCCCCCAGCAGGGCTCTCTCTACGATGCTCCCTCAGACCTGCATGCCGCACAGACCTCCACTCAGGAGCGCTTAGGCCAAGGTGACTCCGCGGCCCCTCCTGACCGCACGTGCGCGGCCCATGTGTCATCCCGCGGGGTCCTGCAGGCCCGGAGACCTCGGGAGGGAGGCAGAGGCTCAGGCGGGCAGAATGGGTGCCCGGGAGGGCCCCTGGGGATTTCGGCGAAGGAGGAGGGCGCGGGAGCCTTGCGAGCGGACTGCAGCCAGACCAGGCGAGAGGGGCCAGGTTCCCTCGCGGGTCACCTGCGGCCGGCGCGGTGCGCGTGTGAGTGCGTGCACAGACGTCAGCCTCCGAGGCCCGCGCCGCCTTCCGCTCCCCGCGCGCTCCCCGCGCCCCCGGCCGCCCCCACCAGAGCCCTGGCCCCACGAGCCCGGGCACGCGGAGCGGCAGACTGAGGTGCCAAGGCGGCCGCGGGCGGGGCTATGGGGCGGGGCCAGGCAGCGGGGCCCGTCGTCATTGGCCGAGCGCAGTACCGGGGGCGGGGCGCTGGGCGAAGGCGGGTGAGCGGGCTAGGGGAGGCAGAGGCGGGCGCCGGGTGGCGGGACAGGCTGCTTGCAGGCTGCGGAGGGGGCGAGTGCGAGCCGCGCGACGGGTCCACGGAGAACCGCTCGCAGGGGCGGCGAAAGGCGCCCAGGCCTGAGCTGGGCTTCTGCCGCTGGGACCGCCGTCAGGAGCCTGGTCTCCGATCACTTTTCGGAGGGACCACTGACCTTGCCCTGCGGGAGGAAGAGGGGCGTTCGCCTCCAGGAGAGGGAAGGAGGGAAGAGCCAGGGCCCCGCAGAAAGTTCACCTCCTCTGGGGGCCAGAGGGGGTGAAGTGGTAGGAGGAGCCTGTGTAAGGCTAACTTGGAGCTGCGAAACCCTAGGGCGGCGTTTAAGGCCCCCTCCCACACGCGCGCGGAGCCGAGCGCCCAGCTCCTCCTTCAGCTGCTGGCGTCGCCTTGCAGGGAGAAAGGAGCCGTTCCTCGGCGCCGGGGGAGCTGCACAGCTGCGGGCAGAGGAGGAGGCCGCGGCCGAGCCGGGCAGGCACCCCCCTACCCGAGCGATCCCCTTTGGGGCGGGCGGAGCAGGTGGCATAGGCGGTCGGATAGGTTCTCCCACCCGGGACACGCACATACGCACGCACCTACAGTCACCTCCAAAGGACCCTCCAGGAGTCTCTAAGGACCCGGAGTTGCTCTTTTTGCCCTCTCCCCCAAACCCGGAGCCCCAGGCAGGGACCCCGGGGTCGGACGTCCCCACGCCTCCGGGCACCTGGCTCAGCAGGAGTCCCCCGGGGCCGGGCAGGGCAGGGCCGGCGGCAGCGAGCCGGAGCCCGCCCAGCGCCCGGGCCCCGCCGAACCCTCGGAACCCACTCATGGGGCACCGGCTCCCCGTGTCCCCTCGCCCGGCCGCGCCCAGCCCGGCGCCCCGAGCCGCGCAGAGGAGGAGCCCGGCGGAGTGACCCGGGAGCCGCCAAAGACTCTGGAAGGCTCGGCGGCCGGAGAGCAAGGCGGTTCCCCGCACCTCCAGGCGCTTGCAGGCATCCCTCCGAGCCGCGCCAGAGGCCCGGCCCGCCATTCCCAGGTAGGAGGGAGACACCCCAACAGAACTGGGGAAGCGGGGAAGCCGGGAAGAAAGGTTTGAAGCTTGTCAGCGGAAGGCTAGGTGAAGCTTTACAGGACTAGGGAAAGTTAAACTGATGGAGCGCCTGTTATGATCATACGGCAACTTCACTTATCTAGAGAAAATGAAATTAGTTGAGCACCTACTATGTGTCAGGCTGGGTGCTTATTCCAGGAAAGAAAGACTTCCTGCGTTTCTCCTATGTGCCAGATTCGGTGCTAGAAGCCTTCCATTTAAGAGATCTGGAGTAACAGCCGGTTTGAATCTAAGGAAACAGAGGCTCAGAGAGGAAGAGGCACTTCCCTACCCCAAACACAGCCCCTCCCCTTCCTAAGCCAGCTGCAGCCTGCAAACCTGGCTGAGGGTGGGGCTGGGATGGGGCCAGTTGGTGGTGGCCTTGGTGAGGACCTCCTCTGAGGAGGGAAGATTAAGGAACGCCTTCCCTGTTCAGAGTTCCATGAGCTTTGGGGGGAGTTGGTGCAAGGAGTGAGTTTCCTGGGCGATCCGCTTCCCAAGAAGGGTTTCCTGTGATCAGCTGGCCAGAAGGCTCCCAGGTACCTCTGCGGGGCGCTCTCTCCTCCCCTTGCCCCTGGCCCTGGGAGGATGATGAAGGGTGTTGTCCAGGACCTCATGGGAGGTGGGAGGCTGGGCTGGGAAGGGGCAGCCAGCGCAGAAGCCCGTATTCAGGCTTCCCCTGGCATCAGAGAGACAAGACGGGGTCCCCCAAGGCATCTGCCTGCAGTCCCTCCCCACCTGACTGCTCCAGGCAGCCCCTTGACTGCCAAGAGGAAGTACCACAAAGAAAGGCGCCTGCTTGCTGGGTGCTAGGAGCTGTGTGGGCCTCTTGGCTTCTCACTGAGCTCTGAGGGCCACTGTGGGTTTGTTTCTACCATTTGAGAGATGACCAGCCCCGCTAGGCCCAGTCATTTGCCCAGGGTGGCTGGGCTGGTGAGAGGCAGAGCTGGTCTGCCTGCTTTCTACCACCCTGAGCTGTGTCAAGGATGGTGAGATTGGCTTTGAAAAGCCCCCAGGACTCCCCTCAGTGTGGGCATGGAGGCCAGTGAATGCATGTGTGTCCAGAGAGGCTGGGATGCGTGCTAATGGAGGAGGCTTGGGGTGTGTGGCAGGGGGGCAGGGAGGGCTCAGGGTACCACAAGGAGGATGGTGCGGCCAGACTCTTATACTGCTGTTCCTGCCCCTGTGACCCCTCCATCTTCCAGACAGGCCCTGGGAGAAGGGCTTGAGGAAGAAGAATGGGGTGAACGCACAGATGCATTTGCTGGGAGCTGGCTGGACAAGGTTTGGGGGAGTCCTGGGCAGGGTGCCTGACCCCAGCTGTCTGCAGCAAGAGAGAGAGGGAATTAGAATAGGCTTCTGGGGTCATTCCCCCCGCCTGACCCCAGCTGAGGCTTCAGTGAGTCGGACTTTGTTTTAAAAAAGATTGATTTTGTCCGGGGGGTGGGTTTTTATAGAGGTAAGAGCCCCAGTTTTGGAGCCAACAGCCTGATTCTAATCCTGGCCTGGCCAGTCATCTGTGTGAACTGGGGCAAGTGACTCAGCCTCTGCGACCTCCAGTGTCCCCATTGGTCCAGTGGGTTGATGGTGGTCCCCTCTCCATCGGAGTGTTGTGTAGTCATTGAAATAAGGCACGCAAAGCACCCAGCATGATGGAGGCCTGCCCAGCTGTGCTGACCATTCAGCGTGGCCCCGCCATCTCTGCTCCAGGCCCTTCTGCCTCCCTGGGATGAGTCACAGAACTTGCATTTGGGTGCCTGTGCTGCTAGTCACCCCCACTAACCACTCTCTGGGCCTCCGGGGGGGGGGAATCTACATTCTCAAAGGGCCCTTTGAACTCCTCACCATAGGGTCAGCCTGGCTGAGGATGGAGAGAAGGGAGCAGGCAGCGGTGGAGGAGAGAAGCTGTGCCTACAGCGCTGCCCATAGTACCTCCTCTGGGGGAGGAGAAGGGAAGGAAGATGCGGGGGTGGGAGGTGCTGTCACCTGACGGCCAGGTGTCTGGGTGTTTCACACAGCCCCACGTGGCTGGGGCCATGTGAAGACTCGCAGTCTTCTCTCAGAGAGGAAAGCCACAGATTATTATTATTTTTTTCTCCTTCTTTGCCCTCTCCTGACCCCACGCCTCCTCTCTTTGACTTCCTCAGGCCCATTCAGTCGCCGATGTTAGCACGTCTATACCAGGAGCTCTGGGCTAGAGGCTGAGGCAGGGGATACACTGTCCTTGGCCTCCTTCCCTCTCTGTGTAGACAGAGGTGACCACCAGCAGATCCAAGCTCCCCGCAGAGGGCCTTGCGGAGGGGGCTGTCCTGGTGTGGGACCTCTTTCCCCAGCAGCCCACGTCCGTTGAAGGTGCACGCAGCCTGGCTCTCCCAGCCCAGGAGGAGACTGAAAAAATTCAGTGCTGTTGGCTTGCAGCCCTCTCTCCCCTGCTGCCCACCCAGGGATGTGCTCAGGGCACCGAGACCCTCCTCAGTGCAGCCCCCGGGCCAGCTATACAGGGTGCGGGTGGAGGGCAAAGGCCCCAGAAGGAGGCTTTGAATGAGCTCCAAAGGTAGAGCCATTTGCTTCATTCATTCACAGATCATTTACTGAGCACCTGCTGTGTACATGGCACTGAAATCCTGTGGGATGAATTTGAAGTCGGCTTCAGGCATGAATTGCACGGGAGATGTAGAGGTCGTAGGCTTGGAGTCCCCATCCTGGCTTCCTTATTAACTAAATGGGCCAGTCTGTAGACTTTTAAGCATCAGGTCCTTATCTGTGAAACAGGGAAGGGAATACGTGCTTCACAGTGAGGTGGTGAGGACACTCCATGGCAGGGGGTAGACCGCCTGGGGTCGAATCCCTCCTTGTCTGGTTACTGGCTGGGTAACCATGAGCAAGGTACTAAACTTCTCTGTGTTTCAGTTTCCTCATCTGTAAATTGGGGTAACCATCTACCTTCTGGGGTTCCTGAGGGATGAAGCAGGTTAGTACACGTTCAGCACTTGGACCGCTCTGCATATATTAACTGCAAAATAAACGTCAGCTGTTATTATCGTTCTATACTTAGCACAGTGCTTGGCACACTGCAGGGCTTGGTTACTGGTGATTGTTGTCATGGCTCCAGGCCTGGGTCAGTGGTGGGCTGAGCCGGCTTATCGTGTGCGGCCCTTTGCAATTCATTCATTGAGATCATCTTGGTAGCTTGGCGTCGGCCATGGTGGGAGGATTCATGGAAATTGACAAATGCTACCCATCAGAGCTTTTATAAAGGTCTTTTTGAGAGCCGCTTTACTGCACGGCGGTTCTCAGTCAGGCAAGGAGAACTCCCTGAACAGGTCGTGTGCCAGAAAACACACACAAGAGGTGTCTCCACCTGAAGTCTCTTAGCGTCATGGCAGATGTAGACATTTACGATGTTGGAGAGTGCCGGGGGGTAAAGGAATGAGGCTCTCCAGGCTACTGACCTGGGGCATCACGGGGTGGGGACCAGTCACAGTTAGCACCACAGCCCTTTGTGCAGATTGCAAAAAGGTGCCTTCTCTGAGCAGAGGAACTCCAAATAAGACGGCCTCCCCCTTTCCCACCCAGCCGGGGGCCTTGTGCAGCGCCCCACCTGCACCACCCTGTACGGCAGCCTGCTGAGGGCAGAGGAGATCTGTATTTCAGCAGGCCTGCACCCATTTGTAGCTCGTCTTCTCTAGGTGGGTGGGTGGCTTCCTGCTGGGTTTGGCAGGAGGCAGAGAAGCCTTCAGAGAGGAGGTAGCATTTGAGCCAGACTCTGCTGAAGGGAAGAGGGTGCTCTTGGGGAGGGGCTGAGGGCTGGAGGCAGGTACCAGCAGAGCTCAAGCTCACCAGGGGTTCCGGGGGGGACGCTGGCAGCTGCTGAGATAGGAAGCGAGGGTGGCTGGACTGTGAATGGCCTTTGGGTGGGCCTGATGGAGCCCCTGGAGGTTACTTATCTTTAATTGGGGTTTGGAGCTTGGATCCATTTCGGCCTCTCCCACAAGCCCAAGAGGCTCCTGTAGAAAGTTCTGATGAGAAAAGTGACTTCCGGGGAAGTTAAGCTCCTTACCCAAGAGCAGTAGCGAGTTAGTGGTACAGCGAGGAGTCAAGCCGCAGCAGTCCCGTGCTGCCTAAATAAACAAACAAACAAACAAATAAATAAGGGGTGAATGAACGCAAGGGTGAGTGAATGAGTGAATGGGTGGATGAATGAAGGAGGAAAGAAAGAAATGAGATGGATGAGTAGGCAGAACTCCAAGGCCTTTAGAAAGACCCCAGTCCAGTGTTCCCATTGTACAGACAGAAAACTGAGACCAGACAGGTGGCCGGCAGGGGAGGCCAAGGCTTCCAGGAAGGGCTGCGAGGCCGGGCCTCGGGCCTCCTGATGCCGACTCCCGGCTCTCTGCCACAGCCCCGAGCCATGATGAAGACCTTGTCCAGCGGGAACTGCACACTCAGTGTGCCCGCCAAGAACTCGTACCGCATGGTGGTGCTGGGCGCCTCGCGGGTGGGCAAGAGCTCCATCGTCTCTCGTTTCCTCAACGGCCGCTTCGAGGACCAGTACACGCCCACCATCGAGGACTTCCACCGGAAGGTCTACAACATTCGCGGCGACATGTACCAGCTGGACATCCTGGACACGTCTGGCAACCACCCCTTCCCTGCCATGCGCAGGCTCTCCATCCTCACAGGTGGGTGCCAGGGGTGGGCGCAGGTGCTTGAGTATGTGAGCGTGTGTGCTCGGTACTTTACAGTTTGCAAGGCACTTGCCTATCTGAGATGAAGCTCACGACGAGCCCCCTTAGCACTGTGGGGGTCACAGAGGAGTTGCTGCTTCCCGAGCAAAGGATGGAGCCAGGTCCCCAGTTCCATTCTGTCTGACTCTGGATCGATTGCTCATGACTGCTGGCGCTGCCTTCCAGATCAGGAACTGGTAGACTCTGCACTGGGGCTTTACCTCCCCGGGGAACAGAGGAGCTGCTGCCTTCCTTCTGTGGGGGTGACCCAGCAGAGCTCCAGCGCCCGGGGTCAGTCTGTCGGGCTCTGATCTATGAACACGGCAGGGCTTTTCCACCTCTCAGAGAGGCAGGGGCCGGGCCCAGGCAGTGATCAGCCAGAGGGGCTGCGGATGCTGGGAACTCGGTAATAATCACAGTCACGGCCATGGCAATAGCTAACACTTAACAAGAGCTGTGTGCCTGGGCCTGTTTCTAGAGCTTGGCATGTATTTCTTTAATCCTCACAACTAACCTAGGAGACAGGTATTTGCCTCCATTTTACAAGTGGAGAAACTGAGGCCCAGAGAGGTTGAGTTACTCCAGGTGATAGCACAGCTGGTAAATGACAGTCTGGCTCTCATGCTTTACCACTGGGCTATCCTGTAGCCTCTTGGCCCGGCTGGGGGTGGTGGGGAGGGAGGAGATTGTGGGGGACTAAGGGGCCAGGTAGAGATGTGAGACTGGGCCATGATTTTCATCACTCAAGCAGTTTTGTGTGGTAGTTAAGAGGACAGGTCCAGAAACTGGTCTGCCTGGGTCCGAGTCCTGGTTCCACTGCTTCCTGGTTTTGTCCCTCTGAGCGAGTGACTTCATCTCTTTGTGCCTCAGTTTTCTCATCTGTAAGTTGGCATCACAGGAGCACCCATTCCAAAGGTCTTTGTGAGAATTTAAATGAGTTAATATAGGAAAAGTGCTTGGTGATTGGAAGGTAAGTGCTCAAGAATTATGGGTCTTAAACCTACATTTGCAGTATGCCTGCCATGGGCTGTGCAGGCCCATTTCCTAAACCCTGCACCTGCCACTGCTGGGCGGTGATGAAGGGAAGGAATCACTAAAACAAGCCCGCAAATCAAGATACTTCTACACCAAGAAACCCTAGCCATGCCCGCCCCTCTCCCCACGGCCCGGCCAAGACTCCTCCCTGAGTGCCCTGGACAGACAGCTTCCTCTTCCGGCGGTCCTCACTGACCAGCTGACCCAGATCACACTCAGACTGTCCCACCCCACATTTTGGAGAGGGAGTGTGTGGGCAGAAGGAGCCTGGGCTGACCTGGGTTCCAGTCCTGGCTCTACCACTTGACGGCTTAGATGTGTGACCATAAGTCTGGATCTCAGTCTTCCCAGCTGCACAATGGACATAACCTGCTTCCTCCCAGGGCGGCTGCGAGAACTGCAGGAAATTGCGTGGGGGGCATTTCCAGGACTCGATGGAGATTGCAAGGATGTCTGCTCTCCTGGCCATGGGGAGGGGACTGGGTGCCCACCCACAGAAATAAGGCTAACGGAGGGAGAGAGTAGATGTGGAGAGCGACCGCATGCGTATTTCCAAAGTTAATTTTTAATTACACAAATACACCCTCCTCTAAACATACAGATAAGGCTAAAAAGCCCCCTTGCCCCATGCCCCCAACCGCAGGCTCCTGCCCCCTCCCCCGAGGTAGCCACCCCATCAGTCTTCCAGGCCCCCCATGAACACTTTGACATTCACATTTGTGTCCCCATAACGGAGAGTATTTTCGTCTCATTTTTACGTGCACATATTCCAAGCACATCTGCCTGCTGCCTGCTTTTTTCACTCACCAGCCCGTGCCTCATTTTCCAACCTGGTGCTGGTACACAGCAAATTCTGAAAGCCATTAATTCTTTTTTTTTTTTTTTTAATAAGGAAGGATTCTTTTTTTTTTAATTTATTTATTTTTGACTGTGTTGGGTCTTCGTTTCTGTGCGAGGGCTTTCTCCAGTTGCAGCGAGCAGGGGCCACGCTTCATCACTGTGCGCGGGCCTCTCACTATTGCGGCCTCTCTTGTTGCAGAGCACAGGCTCCAGACGCGCAGGCTCAGTAGTTGTGGCTCACGGGCCCAGTTGCTCCGCGGCATGTGGGATCCTCCCAGACCAGGGCTCGAACCCGTGTCCCCTGTATTGGCAGGCAGACTCTCAACCACTGCGCCACCACGGAAGCCCCTGAAAGCCATTAATTCTGCCGCCAGCTCTCCTTCCAGCTGCCAGCCAGGCGTCTCTGAAGCTTGGCGTCACAGCCTTTCACCTGGATATGTCAAGACTGCAGAGCCCTCAGGGGCCCGGGATTCGCCTTAACGGGATGGGTTTGGCAGCCTAAGCAGAAACGGTTGCCAGGCCAGCTGCCTTGCAAGTGCCTTTCTAAACTGCCCACACCGTCCTCCATCCCGTCCCACCCCGTCCACACAACCAGCTTTATGAACACCCACTGTGCGCCGTGACGACATCTCCCTCTGCTCCAGAGAGCATCATTGGTCCTGAACGTGGCGTGTGCTATTCTGAGGGGGACAAATGGCGTGCCCCGGGGGTCCAGAGCAAGGAGGCAGCAGTGCTCCCAGAAGCTGGTATCACTTGATTCTCCTCTCGAGAACCTGGGCCAGTCCCGGGCACCTTTGAGCCTCGGTTTCTTATAAAATAGGGCTCTTAACATCTCCCCACAGGTTCTCGAGAGTTTAAGTCAAAGTGCAAAAGGTACTTTGAGTGCGAGACTGTGATCACTGTAGTGAGATGTGGAAATTGGGGTGGAGGTACCAGCCCTCTCTCAACCTCCCCCCCTCGCCTGCCACCTCCCCATCATCCCTGTTTCAAAGACCTGCGCTGAGGGATGCAGCGAGTTGTAGCAGGGGTAGCGTGGGCCTGGGAGGCTAGTGTTCACTTGTTCATCCATGATTTATTCAAGAATCAGAGGACACCTGTGTGCGCCAGGACCAGCCAGGTGAGGACAGAATCGGGTCCACATCTCGGCCTGGCCACACCTGAGCTGTGTGATCTCGGGCTGGTTGTGCACCCTTTCTGAACCCCAGTTGGCTCACCTATCACATGAAAGTAATGAAATCTCCCTCACAGATGTTCCGTGAGGAGTCAAGGGGGAACCCATGCGACTCTCGCAGGTACTTGTTCTCGGGTCTTTTGAGACCCGAGATCACTGAGCACGTGTCACTCTCCATTCATTATCTCATCAAACCTTCAAAAGCATCCTGCATGGGACAGATGGGGAAACTGAGGTTTAGAGAGGTGGTGTGACCCGCTGAAGGCCGTGTGGCCAGTGAGTGGAGGGGGCAAGAGGTGAACCGAGGCCTGCCTGATGCCAACACTCTGCGTTCCAACTATGCATCCCAGGCCCTGGGGGTGTGCGCTGAACAGCAAGACCCCTGCTCTTGTGGAAACTGTATTTCCTTTTTTTCTTGCGGTACGCAGGCCTCTCACTGTTGTGGCCTCTCCCGTTGCGGAGCACAGGCTCCGGACGCGCAGGCTCAGCGGCCATGGCTCACGGGCCCAGCCGCTCCGCGGCATGTGGGATCTTCCTGGACTGGGGCACGAACCCGTGTGCCCTGCATCGGCAGGCGGACTCTCAACCCCTGCGCCACCAGGGAAGCCCCTGTATTTCTTATTATTCTAACACAGTCCACACAAACTCACAAATCACTCACCCTGTCTCCAGCCCTGCCGGGAAATGTAGGGCTGATTCATTGTGTTTGAACCAGGCTGTGCCACGTATTAGCTCTGTGACAAGGGATTTAACCTTCTGGGCCTCAGTCTTCTGCTCTGGAAAATGGGGGGAATAATAGCAGTTCCCGGCTAGAGTCACTGTGAAGGTCAAGTCAAGGAGCGGGGAGGGGCGAGGGGGTGTGGTGCGGTCAGGAGGCGCCTGTGAACTCACCGCCTGGGGTTCCTCTCCCCACAGGCGACGTTTTCATCCTGGTGTTCAGTCTGGATAATCGGGAATCCTTTGACGAGGTCAAGCGCCTCCAGAAGCAGATCCTGGAGGTCAAGTCCTGCCTGAAGAACAAGACCAAGGAAGTGGCAGAGCTGCCCATGGTCATCTGCGGCAACAAGAACGACCACGGCGAGCTGTGCCGCCAGGTGCCCACCACCGAGGCCGAGCTGCTGGTGTCGGGCGACGGGAACTGTGCCTACTTCGAGGTGTCGGCCAAGAAGAACACCAACGTGGACGAGATGTTCTACGTGCTCTTCAGCATGGCCAAGCTGCCGCACGAGATGAGCCCCGCCCTGCACCGCAAGATCTCCGTGCAGTACGGGGACGCCTTCCACCCCAGGCCCTTCTGCATGCGCCGAGTCAAGGACATGGACGCCTACGGCATGGTCTCGCCCTTTGCCCGCCGCCCCAGCGTCAACAGTGACCTCAAATACATCAAGGCCAAGGTCCTCCGGGAGGGCCAGGCCCGCGAGCGGGACAAATGCACCATCCAGTGAGCAGGAGGGACGCTGGGGTGGGGCTTGGGCGGTGCCTTACGGTGGTGGGGGGCGTGGGCCCGGGTGCCCGCTGCCCGCATCTCCCCCCATGAGACCCCAACAGCAGTCACGTTCTAAGACCTTTGGCGCCAGACTGGAGGACCCCAGCCTCCAGCCTCTGTGCAGTCTCCTGCCTTCAACCACTTCCCTCTGATTCCTCCTTTCCACCACTCGCTCTTGGTTTCAGCTTCTCCGTGGGTTGGGAGGGGAATCCCTGCAGGACAAGAGGCAAGGTTCGATGACATCTGAACTTAAGCCAGGACCCAAGTCAGAGCTTGCTTGAGGGGCCAGAGGGGCCAGGACCCCTGCATCCGATGGAGACTCCTGGAACATCCCAGAAAAAAAATGATACCCAGAGCCAGCTGGGAGAGGGCTCCGCTGTCCTGGTGGAAGACCCAGCTTGGTTTAAGAGACAGCTGGGAATCTCCTCCCACCCCATCCTGAAACGCTTACCCTCTGGCTCAGCTGGTTCTATCCCCTGCCCCCCAACTTGGCCCTCAGCTGCCCCCGACATTGAGCCAGGGGTGTCTGTGTGTTCGAAGGAGGCGTGGCTACGTCGCCTGGCCCATGGCCATCTCTTGGACCGCCTTCCTCAGCCTCTTCTCCCAGGTTCCTCTCGTCTGCTAGTTGTGCTTTGTTGTTGCAGCTGTTACGTCGTGTTCCCAGTAGGAATGGAAATCGCTGTACTGTAAAAGCCTAGTGACCCCTCGTTAGCAAGGCCCCCCACCAGTTCAGATCCACTGCCTCCACTGGGGACGCCTTCGTCCCCCATTCCAGATGGGGTTTCTGTGGCCTGTCTGCAGCTGGACGCTGCCCGCTACTGAGCACCACCGTTCACACTCACACAGGCGGGGCGGGCCTGCGGGGGCAGCTTCTCCTCTTGCCTCCATTTCCCAGAGGGGATGGCTGAGACTCACAGGGCAAAGTGACATGCCCCAGCTCCGCCTCCCGGCTAGTTCCGGACGCAGCTCCCCCTGGGACCGGGCTGTCCTCTACTGTGCTGGTTCCTCAAGCATTTATTGAGCGCCTGCTGGGTGCTGGGTCCACCCTGTGCTAGGAAACAAAGAGGATGAGCAATGCACTTTACGGCCCCGAGGCCAAGCCTCCCCGGCTCTGGCCACTTTCCCATCCCCCGCCTGGCCGCTGCCCACCCTGCTGCCCTACTGTCTCTGTACACGCAGCTGTTGGCAGGCGTGGAAGAGCAGCTGGGAGCCAGAGCTGAGCCTGGGAGAGGCAGGTAGGAAGAACTCCCAGTGGGCCTTTTCCTGGTGGCTGTGATGGGGTTGTGCTGGGTACCAGGCGTGGTGGGATTTGAACCCGTGGACCAAAGGCTCTTAAAAAATACATTTTATACTTTAAACCTCCTTGAAACTATTGAAGTTCAGGGCCACAAGGAACCTTAGTGATCATCTAGTGAATCTGAGGCCCAGAGAGGGTAAGTAACTTGCTCCAGGTCACACAGCAAGCCTACGAGTGGCAGAAGCAGGGTTAGCTCTGGCATTCAGCACGCACCATGGTGTGCCCCTCTCTTGATGCTGCCTCAGCCCCTGGGGCCTTCAGGGATTTGAGGTGTTGTCTCCCTGACCCTGTCCCCAAATCTGCCTTTGAGGGCTCCTGTAGATTCTGTGTACATTGTGCCCACGTATATACATGTACATACACATGAACACACAGACATAAACGTGCCCTGGCCTCAGCTCTGCACACCCCCCACCCCACCCTGGCCCCTGCTGCTCAAGGCAGCCGCTCTGACCCTGCTTCTGTGCCCACACCTGGCCCCAGCTTGAACCCTCTAAGCAGACCGGGTACCTTGGCCAGGACAGGTGTGTGGCCTGGTCTCAGTCACACCTCTGCTTCCCCCTATCTCTGTGTACACTCTCAATTAAAGTGGGTTTGTTTCTAAGCCGTGTCCTTGACCGTGTGTATTTTCTGTGTTTCCAAGGAGAGGTGTGGCTCTCCCTCCAACCAAAGCTGACCTTTCCCTCCCCAAATTGCACCTGCCTGGTACCCTTTCCCTGTGTGTCAGCACTGAGTCAGCCTTCAAGGTTAAGTACATGGAGGGCGGGGTGGGGGGGAATAAAACCCCACAATAAGGGGGAATCAAACCCCTGGCCCTCCCGGGCCCTCTGAGGGGTGTATGCTGAGTTGTTCATGTCCCTCTGGAGGAGTGGCCAGGTCAGACAGGAGAGGCCTCCCCATGGACCATTAGCCCTTTGGGGTCACCATATGACCAAGTTCTGGGTGGCTTCCAGAACCACCCAGAGAACATTTGGCAATATCTAGAAACAGTTTTGATTGTCAAAACTGGGGAGGGGGGTGGCATGCTATTAGCACCTGGTGGGTAGAGACCAGGGACGGTGCTGAACACCTCACCATAAAGTGTTACCCCGCCCTGAATGTCAGCAATGGGCAGCCTCCTCGCTTGGACTGTCAACCCTTGAGATCAGGACACGGCCCGTGTCTATGTATGGTTGATACAACTTACAACTTACAACTTTCTGGATGGTAAACACTGGACAAGCACAGTGTGCCCTTGTGTGAAATGAGACAGGACATGGGAGGGGAATGGCAGGTGGAGGTGGGGGGAGAAGGTCTTGTCCCCATGCAACCCCGAACATGGCGCCTTGGACCGAGGTTCTCCCTCGGCAGAGGGAAGGGAAGGGAATCAGCCACACACCTGCTGCGTGACCGACACCCCTACTCTCACTCCATCTTCACCTCTTCCAGCCCCGTAAGAAACATGCTCCTCGTATTAGCCCCTTCTTGTGGTGGGGAATTAAGCTCAGAGAACTCAATTTCTTCTCCAAGAAGGCACAGCTGGTGAAGGGGCAGATCGGGGACTTGAAACCAGAGGCCGTCTGGGCTCCGTGTGAGTGAGGAAAGGATTTTGTGTCTGGGAGATGGAGACAGGTCTGTGCTTTTGAGCAGTTCAGCAAATACCACTGAGCAGGGAGGTTCAGAGAGAAGGCGGACAAGGTCTCTGCCTGCCAAGGGCTCACGGTCCAGAGGGAGAGACCCCTGTGCGGACATTCACAAAGCAGGGTGAGCCCGGCTATGGTGGAGGAAAACCAGGTGAGCCTGGGAGAGTTCCCGACCTCTGCCTAACTGGGAGCCCAGCTTCCCACCCATCCTTTGCCCATGACAGACAGAGAAGGTCAAAGTGGGAGACGAGTCACCCTGGTGCTCTCCCAGTCCTGGTTTCTGTAAATGTGAGATGTGGAGGTGAACAGTCCCTTCTGCATTGCAGGTCAGAACTGCACCCTAAGAAGGGCTACACAGAGAGGTAGCGGGGCGCACCTTCCATGCAAGCCTTCCACGGTGCATCGGAGCCGGGGCACCTCTGCCATGCCCTCCCTCCATGTGGGACTGTGAACGAGTCCTGTCTTCTCCCAGGCTTCAGTTTCTTCATCTCTAAGTGGGAGGTGGGGAGGACAGCTGGACCAGACAGCACACGAACAGCCCCTTACAGCCTTATGTTCTCTGCGAAAAGGAATTAATATTCCTACTACATAACCCACAACATTCTGATCGTTACTAAACAGAACACGTTTGCTCCAGCCCCGGCCCCAGCCCCACTCCTTGCACCCCACAGATTCACCCTGGAATAGGGTTAACAAGCAGAAATCTGGGGCAGAGGAGGAAGATGCCCCTGACAAGTAGCCCTGGTACGGAGGGTGGAATAAGGTTGCAGGAAAATTCCCCTCACGGGGAGACCATTCAGAGATAAGCCCAGGACAGCCAGCTTAATTCCCAGCCTAGGAAGGGAGCGTTGGGAATCTGATTTCAGAGAATTCTGAGCTATGAACTCTAAGTACTTGTTCTGTTCCACCTCCCTGAACCTGTCACTTATTCCAAAGAAAAACTTCAGCCTGCATCCAGGCTTGGTGGGGGCTGATGGGAGGCCAGCTGGGGCTCTGCTGGGCTCCGCCTGTTCCTGCAGCCTCTTGTTGTATCCTGGAGGCAAAGCTATGAGGAAGGATTATGAATCCCCATATGAGGGAACTGAGGCTCAGACAGGTAAAGGCACATGCCCCAGATTGTACAGCTGGTAAGTGGCAGAGCTGAGCTAGAATTCACCACTGATTGCAAAGCACGTTTTCTCCCCAGAGCTTTCATAACTGAGCCAGCTAGGAGCTTCTCTCTGGAGGGAGAAGCCAGGAGTTTGGGGTGTGATGTCTGAACATGGTTCAGAGAACTTGGGCGGGTGTCATTCACAGGGAGTGAGATGCCCTGCCACTCATTGCCAAGGGTGCAGCCACTGTAGCTGGAGGAGAACTTGACTTCTCTCTCATGGAGAAGCCCAAGGTGAGTGCGCTAGGCCAGAGTACAGCTCTGTTCCACCTGATCATTCAGGCATCCAGGTCTCAGGCTCCTCTATCTCTAGGACCATGACACATCTGCAAGGTCAAAGCCACTGCCACATTCAGGTTCAGCCAGAAAGTGAAGGGAAGAGAGTGCAGACACTGCACATCTGCTCTTTTCAGGGCCCTGGACACATCCCTTCCGCTCACTTTCCACTGGCAAGACTCAGTCATGTGACCAAACCTACCTATGAGAAGGGCTGGGAAACACAGTTCCTTGCTAGGTGGCCCCGTACCCAATGGTGACTCGTGGAAGAAGAGGAGGAGTGATTGGCTGGCCAGCTAACTGTCCCCACGAAGCCACCCTCAAGCAGCAGATCTGGACCTCAGGACTCGCATTCAACCCGACTTCCAACAAGCTCCACTCAGTAGACGCCATCAGAAGGCAGCTCTGACCTCCCACTGTTTCTTCCAAGTGGCTCTGGGTTTTGCTTTCCCCATCCCTCCACGAGACCTGGGACTGTCCCATGACTTTTCTCATCTATACCAGAGGCACCTCGGATGGCAATATAGCCTCAGTTAAAAATCTCTGGCCATGTGATGACTGACATTTCTGTCTTCATTCGAAGGAAAGTCCTTCCCCCAGCTGAGTTCTGCTGTGCGCAAAAAGCTAGAATTTGGGGAAGAGAAGGGTGGGCATGTCCTCCTCTTTTTTCACTCTCCATCTTCCCTTTTAGCTAATTCCAGTTTCTCTCTCCTCCGTTCTTGGGAGGTGGGTCAGGGAGGAGGCTGGGGGAGAGGAGGTCAGTGGGACAGGAACGTTCCTACTTGTGGGGACTATGGTATTGTGGTAAGACTGTGTCATGCCCACCAGGCTGCCACAGGATCTTTGCACTTGCAGTTATCTCCACCTGGAATGTGCTTCCTCTACAATCCCCACTGGCTCACTTGGTCCCTTCATTCATTATCGTTGCTCAGAGAAGCTTCTCCTGACTTCCTGCCCTAAGATCCCCTCCTAATCCATCACTGTTCGCCCTCTTTTTCTGCTTCATCTTTCCTGATAACATTGATCATCGCCTGACTCTTTATAATGCGTATGTTTATTGTACGTCTCTTCCGCTAGAGTGGGAACTACACAAGACTAATGCACAGGTCCTCCCAGAGTAACACAGTGCCTGGCACACAGTAGGTCTTCAATAGATATATCAGGAACCAATGGAGGAATGAAGAGAGAGGGCTGATCAGCTACACATTTGGAAGCCCACTCTGGCTTCAGGGAATGTGTTGGAGGGGCGTGAGAGGGGATGGTGAAGAGAGGGTGGATTCGAGGTAGTAGAACTGAAGACGTGGGCTCCCAAGCCAGCTGTGGGGTGTTGCATTGGGTGGAGAGCCGAAGGCGGGTCTCAGGATTGGCATTTGGGCAGCTGGATGGTAAGTGGTACCAGTCTCCAAAGTGGGGACGCCATCAGGACAGGGTGCAGGTTGGAAGGCCGTGAGCATGGGCACAGGATGGATAGGATGGGTTGAGTTTGAGTGGTGGGGAGTTTGAGGCACCCGAAGGAACTTCAAGTGCAAGGGACCAGCAGGAACCTGGAGGGGAGGGTCTGAATCTTAGGAGAGAAGTCCGACCTTGAGTGGTGGACCTGAGGGTCACGCCAGCCTTGGGAAAGTGTGGACTAGACAGACCAGGCAGTATAAAGAGGACCCAGAGGAACACCAGGGTTTAGGAAAAGACAGAGTGGAGGAAGGCAGAGGGAGAGAGGAGAGGTAGGTGGAAAACCAGAGTGTGGGCCTTGGCAGCCGGGGACCAGGAAGGTTCGAAAAGGGATAGATGGGTGCCGGTGTCAAAGCTGCCACGAAGGGGCTGAAGGGCATCCACAAGACACTGGAAGAAGCCCAACTAAAGGACAGACAGCGTGTGAATGGAGGGGGTGGCGAGCCAATAGTGAGGGTACCTTTTTCTCTTTCTTTTAAATTTTTTCATAAGCATGGCTGGAAAGTGGAAGAGAAACCAGAAGGAGACAAGGGGTTCCAGAGGGACCGTTGTTAGTATTATTACCATTTTTGAAGATGGAGAGGCTGGAACTTGATGAAATGCTCTTGAGAAAGATCCAGAAGAGAAGGAGAATGACAGCACAGAAGAGGAGGAAGTGTTGATTGCTGGAGAGGGGTCTCTGGACACATGGGGAGGGCGGCGATCCAGGACACAGGTGGAGGCGGTGGCTTCAATCAAGAGAGAGGATGACCGCGGAGGAGGGGGCAGGGAGGAGAGCCGAGCCCGCGATGGATGGAGTGAGCTGCCTGAAAACCTTTTCTTGCTTTCCAGAGCGATCGGCATCCTGATGGGCTACCTGATGGGGATGGAGGCTGGCCCCCAAGAGAGAACACTCTCAGCTCTCTAACATTTTTATAAGAAATTAAACCTCAAGAAGAAAAGCCCGAATCAATTTTATCCAAAATGAGTAAGAAGCAGAGAGGATGGCTGCAGTCCAGGAGCGTGGGGCGTGGAATTCACAGAGACAGCTAAAATGAAAAAACCCATTTGACAATGAATATTCACTCCACAAACACGGAGCTCTCTGTGTCCCCAGACCAGCCCTAGGAGCTGGGGGCAGATGAAGACGGCTCTCAGGGAATCTTGGGGGATGGGAAGGACACACAGGGAAGGGGGCGTACTGCAATTCGGGGAAGTAATTGCTGGTGACAGAAGGAAAGGTTTCTCAAAGGAGGTAACAATTATAGCTGCCTCTTAGGGATTTATAGAATTTTCCAGGGAAGAACTTCCTGGAGGTGGAGAATCATATTATTCTACTTAATATAAGTGTAATTATATTTAATATCAAAGTTCTTAGCTCAGCGCCTGCCATATCATCAGCCCTCGATACAGATGAGCCATTAAAATATTATTCCTAATAATTTTCATCCTTTTATAAGTTTAACTCCACCCAACTCCCCCCCCCCAATTTTTTTTTTTTTTTTTGATGCTTATAATTACTGTGGGCCCTTGACATTCACAAGAGATAAGACAAGAGATCTTTAAGAATCCCACACTGGGAAATACTGTCTCCAGCATAAACTGTCCTTCTAAAGAGGGGCAAAGTGTCGTTGGAATGTGACACTGCTGTCTTGGACGTTTAGTCCTGTAAAGTCAGGACTGGGGCCATTTCTGCAGTTATTGACATGCGTTCCATCGCTCATCAGCCTGCCTTGAGTCCTCATTCAGTTGAGCTGTTCCTGGAGTCGGCTCAGCAGCTCCCTAGAGCTGGGCGGGGAATCACTTCTGGTTTCCACTGAGAGCATCTATTGTGGGTTCATTTGGAGCCGCAGATCTAAGCCAGGGCTGAGTTCCCCTCTCTTCTCTTTAATCCACTCCCTGCTTCCATTTTTTTCAGACTAAAAGCCAATCATGTTTCAGACGTCTTCATCCTTCTTTCCATGATTAGCACTAGCAATTGGAATTCTTTTGAGACCGTTTTCCTGAAAGGAACAGTGTTTATCACCAGGTGGCCAGGCTAGGCTCACTCATTAGCTCAGTTCCCTGCTGACACTTTTTTGCCCCATCAAAAATATAAACTGTTAAAATTTTAAAAATCATTGCAAGCCATGGACCTTTGGATCACTTGAAATGAGACCAGATTGCATGCTAAACCCTTGAATGTCAAGGACATCTTGGGCTTTCTGATTCCCCTCCCCCTCCCAAATGCAGCCTTTAAATCCCCTAATGTTCCACACCACCTAACACACATGCACACACACACATGAACATGCGGACACGTGCCGCCATGCACACACAGGCATACAGGTTCACACATATACGCATGACCACACACGCGCACACAGCACATATAGCACATGCTTGCACACAGCAGCTCACATGCATGCTTGCATACTCAAGCACTTGTAATCACACTCACACAGGAACACACATTCAGGCTCGTGGCACCCTGGCATGCACACGTCTCCCACCACACATATATGCACATATACAAATACACACCATGCACACACAGGAACACACATGCATTCACAACCACGCACACACACACAGAGACATACTAATGCTCGCATGCATGCGTCCACACAACCTGCCTGCATGGATGTCCCCTTACACACACACATGCATGCATGCACAGAATGCATGTATGCAAGGCACACTCTTGCACGCCCATAACACATGCACACACATGAATGCACGCACAGACACAGCAGGCACAGGCTTGCCCAGCACTCTGCCAAGAACAAGTGAGGAGGCGGAAGAGGAGAAGGTAGGCACATCATTCTTCTCCTTCTAGTTCAGATGACTTCTTTTCCTTGGCACCAACTTTTGTTTCGACATCTTTGTTATTTTTTTAGATCACAAAGACACGGGACTGGAACCAAATCCCCAAGTTTTACTGATAGGAGATGCGATTTCTAGCAACGAATCTGCTGGACCAAAATGACATACCCAAAGAAGAACTTAGAGGCATCTCAGTGTATTTGTTGTATCTGCAGCACCCCAGTGCCCCTGCCCGCCTGCAAGGAGGTCACACAGCTGAGGGAAATACACTGGACTAGAAGCCTTGCTCTTGCTTCTAGGAGCTCTGCCACTCTTTTGCTGTGTATATTTGAGCAGTTCTCTCCCCATCTCTTGTCCTTCCAGCTCTGACGTTTGAAGATTCAGGTATCTCCGTATAACAGGCAGAGGAATGTCCCCAGGGTCACGTACAAAGAACGCAAGTCTTGTAGCTTTCGTCCCAAGGTCATTACTAGGAGGCTTCTCACATTTGAATGTGCCTACGAATCGCCTGGGGATCTTGTTAAAATGCAGACTCTGAGTCAGTCGGTCTGGGGCGGCCCTGAGAGTCTTTCTAACAAGCTCCTTGGTGACACCAACACAGCTGGACCCCGATCACGCCTTTACTAGAAAGGTCTTATGCTCTCCCACATTTTTTTTAAAGGTAAAATGAGGTTGAGTTTTGTGCCCCTCTCACTATACCCCAAGCCCCTGGCTGGGACAGGGATGATGTCATCTTCTCACATCTTCTCCCCCCAGCCTTTGGCTCTGGGTCTTCCCAGTACCACCCACCTCCCTTTCCCAAGCCAGGCCCTCAAATTGCACCCCCATCTTTGGAGATGCGGGTTGTCAGAGGGATGGAGAAAGTCTGCATTCCACCAGCCTCGGAGCTCCTTACCACCTGGGAGGCAAGTCCCTTCTCTTGGAGCCTCAGTTTCTCCACCTGGAGAAGAGGGGGTTGGACTTGATCTCAGCCCTGGCCACACTTTAGCTCCGGCAGAGCTTTTCCCAAGTACCCTGGCCTGGGTGCCACTCTCCAAGATTTTATTTAATTGGACGGCGGTGAGGCCCAGGCGTGGGTGTTTCTAAACAGCTGCACAGGTGATTGTAACGGATGCCAGGGTTGAGAACCACCGAGCCGGTGCTCATTAAGGGTCAACCCAGCGCTGACTGTCAGCGTGTGGTCCAGCGGCCAGGTCTGCACACCAACCCCACACCGTCAGATGCAGGGCTCAGGAACAGCGCTGGGAAGCCTTAGAAGGATTTTGGCCCAGCTTTAGAGAAGGTCACTCCCCTCCCATGGGAAAGAGTTCTTGAAGTGACGCTCAGGATGACGACCCCACCAGCAAGTTGAACTTGCTTTTCTGCTGACGGGCACATGATGTATTTAATTAAAGACTCAACCCCACACGTCAATCACCTGCAGACCTCCCCCACCAACGCACCTTCCCACGGGAGGACTGGAAACAGCATTTCTGTGTACACGTGGTGGGGAGGAGAGCTGGTCCAAGGCTGCTGCTGACACCAGGAGTTAACCTGACATCCTGGCCAAACAGGGGGCCCAATTAGCTAGACCCCCTTGACTTCCTCACAGCAGAGTCCCAAAAGGAGCCATGAAAAGGTTTCCTTGAAGCCAGCTGGTGGTATGGCTGTAGAGTCCCATGGTTTCCATGGCGACCTGTCTCTTCCTAAGGCTGACAATGGGCTCTATCATCAACAGGATTATTTCGGTATTGGAGAAGCCCAGTCCAGCGTGGGTCAGTCGGGCCCCTCTAATTCAGCTCCGTGATGCCTGCTGGTGGCTCAGGGCACATCCTGGTGGCAAGGGACAGAGATGCCAGATGGGCAGCAGCCCTGTCCCCATCACGCCCTCGGAGGATGGGAAAGCAATCGTTAGGATAAGGACAGTCAGTGGGGACCTCTCCATGGTCACTAGCAGGGTAGGGTGGTGGCCCAGCACTGGACACTGGAGCCAGACCACCTGGGGTTCACATCCTGGCTCTACCACCTAGTGGCTGGGTCACTGTGTGCAAGTTACTTGATAGCTCTGTGCCTCAGTCTCCCCATCTGTGAAGTGGGGATAATAATACCATCTTCCGAGACTCTACTGAGGATTGAGTTAATTAAGAGAAGTCCTTATAACAGTGTCTGGCACCTCGTAGCCTCTGGGTTTCCTCTCATTATTTATAGCCCCATCGTCCTAGGTAGTGAGACAGTCTCCAGGTTAGAAGGGCTCTGCCAGGGCCCCAGTCCCCCAACTGGCCAGGGCTTGACCTGGGAGAATTTTTTTTTTTAAATAAATTTATCCATTTATATATTTATTTATTTATCCTTGGCTGTTTCGGGTCACCGCTGCTTGTGTGGCCCCTCCTGCTGCGCAGCATGGGCTCCAGGCACGTGGGCTTCAGCAGTTGTGGCTCGTGGGCTCTAGAGCGTAGGCTCAGCAGTTGTGGCGCACAGGCCCAGCTACACCGCGACATGTGGGATCTTCCCAAGCCAGGGCTCAAACCCGCGTCCCCTGCATCGGCAGACGGACTCTCAACCACTGAGCCACCAGGGAAGCCCCAGACCTGGGAGACTTTTAATTATCCTGATGTCCAGTGCACCCCCAGGTGTACACTGGAATCTCTGAGGGTGGGACTCAGGCATCAGTTTTTTGGAAAACTCTACAGGGAGTGATAATAGCCAAAGATAAGAAAGTGTAGAAACTTGGAAGCATTTGCTCACATAAGTTTCCCCAGTAAAGTTCATGAAATCAGAGTAGAATCTGGGGACGGGGGAGCAGATGAAGACTAATATTGGCACGGTCCTAGGCCCCTTCTGCTCATTTATTCATTCCACAAAGACTTAAGCTCCTTCAACCTGCTCGTGGCACGCACACAGCCTGGAGAGGCAGGGACCCTGCCTTACTGACTCGTGGGGAGGCAGACACGCATCCAGTTATCATATCTGAGAGCCCAAGTGGCCGTGAGGGCCGTGAAGAGTGAGTGGCCTAAGTGGTCAGGGAAGGCTTTCTGTGTGACTTGAAATCTGAAGAACACAGAGAAGTTAGAAAGCGGAAGGGGACGCACCCGAAGTGGAAAAATCCTACACGGGCCATAAATCCCTGGGCCTACCCAGCATGACACCTTCAAGAAAGCAAAAGACGGGTGGCGCGGTTAGAACTGTGAGAGGGAAGGAAAGCGAGGGTGAGGGAAGCACTGCAGCTGAGCAGGTCCTGGCCCCGCAGGGGTGTGGCGTGGGGATGGTACAGGCCGGCTGGGCCGTGCTCCTTTACCCAGGCAATGCAGCCACTGATAGGTTTTAAGCAAGGGATGGCATGATCGGATTTGCAATTTAAAAGATCCTTCTGGCTGCTGCTGGGAGAACAGACTGTCAACCTCACAACAGGGCTGTCAGCAAGGTCTATTAGGCAAGTGAGGAACCTGAGGCCCAGGAGTCTGAGTCACTTGTCAGGGTCATGCAGCTAGCAAGTGACAGAGGCAGGACTGCAGCCCAGGTCTTCACACCCATGTCTGGGTTCTTGCCACTCCTCACCCCATCACGGCTCCCCCTCTGGATCCTATACAGCCCTCTCGTCCCCACTCTCTCATTATAAATTCCAGACTCCCTATGAGGCCAGCCTGTTAATCCACGTTGGATGACATTCTTTCCCAAAGCCGCTGTAAAGGTGCATATTCATTCTTCAGGGAGCGATCTGACTTTGGGAAGCAGCCAAAGGCTGTGGCAGCCAAACTTGGCAGGATAAAGTGGTGATTGTATTGGTCACCTATCGCTGTGTAACAAATTACCCGAAAACCGAGCAGCTTAAAACAGCAAACAAAACAAAACAAAACAAAAACCAGCAATAAACATGTAATATATCTCACAGTGTCTGTGGGTCAGGGATGTGGGAGCAGCTCAGCTGAGTGGTTCTGGCTCAGCGTCTCGCATGAGGTCAGAGTCAAGATGTCAGGCAGGGCTGCAGTCATCCCAGGGCTGGACCGGGGCTGGAGGAATCACTTCCGAGGTGGCGCCCTCACATGGCGGGTGCCGATGCTGGCTGTTGGCTGGAGGCCTCAGGCCTCTCCACGTGGGCTTCTTCATGGCTGCTTGAGTGTCCTCACAACATGGCGGCTGGCTTCCAGTGCAAGTAATCCAAGCAAGAGCAAGGAGGAAGCTGCGATATTTTTTATGGCAGTCTCAGAAGTCACACATCATTTCTGCAGTGCCCTGTTGGTTACTCAGTGTGGGAGGAAAGTGTATAACAGTTTGAAGACCAGGAGACCTTCTTGGAGGCTGCTACCATGGGGACCCTCTTGAGGATGTGGTTTGGGTTCTAAAACTACAGAGACAGAGATGGGTTTCTTGGGCTTCAGCAGAAACTATTTCACCTCCTCCTAGAGGACTTGGGGAATCACGCAGAAAATGTGAGCAGTCCCCTTTGATGGAACCCAGATCTGCCAGCACCGATTAGGCACCCACTCCGCGCCAACCCACATCCGTTACCTCATCTCACCTTCACGATGCTGCTTGCAGCGGGCAGTTTGGTTTCCCCTATTTCACAAACGAGGGATCTGAGGCCCAACCCAGAAACTGATCAGGGATCAGGCGTCATCTCAGGAGCACAGCGGCCAGGACCACCCATGCTTGGAACTCATGCTCGGAAAGTAGAGAGAAAGAGATTCCCAGGCACCAGACTATGGGGGGAGGATGCAGGGGAAGCCCGCTGCTGTTTTCTTTCCTAACCCTGGGATTGGGTGGTACACCTTCAGGCTGCTGGGCAGAGACCCGTGCACAGTGCTGTGGGGACCATTAGCTGGGGTCCTGAAGGGTGCAGAGGGCGCATTAATGGGCTCATGGGGAGCATTTAATAGAGACTCTTGTGAGGTGTAGACAGGGTTAAGGGAAATCGACTAGGGATGGAGAAGCACCCAGGAACCTGGCAACAGGAGGGAGCCATTATCACCCCCAGGACTGGAGGGGCCAGGAAGGGACAGTTCCCAAATCAGAGGGAGCTGTCATTATCATTGTCATTGCAGGAGAGGACAGACTCACAGGATCTGTGGCCTGGGGCCTATGGCTGGGCCATTTATACCCACCCACTGGAAAATGATGGAGATGAGACCCCTCCCCAAACCTGAAGTAAGTGCAGAACAAAAACCCAAAACAACACCGCTCTAAGACCACTGCCTGTAATTGGTGTCAATGGGTTACGGAGTTATTGCGAATCTGCTTGCGAATTCGCTGTTCGCTTTGGATACTTTGAAACACAGAATCTAATAAAGAACGCGCACGCAGAGCTAGTCAACGTCAGATGGGTGACTAGAAGCCCCTCACTCTGCTGCACCGTGACCCATCCTGGCAAGGAACACTCAAGAATGGGGTCTTCATTATACAGATGTCCAGTAAGCACATGAGAAGAGTCACAACATCACTGATCACCAGGAAAATGCAAATCAAAACCACAGTGAGAGGCCACCTCACACCCATTAGGACGGCTAAGTGTCCAAAAAACTACAAGCATTGGCGAGGCTGTGGGGAGACTGAAACCCTGTCGGTGGGAGTGTAAACTGGTGCAGCCACCATGGAAAACTGTATGGTGGTTCCTCAAAAAGTTAAATTAGAATTACCATGTGATCCAGCTATTCCATTTCTGGGAATATACCCCAAAGAATGGAAAGTAGGGTCTTGAACAGATACTTGTACATCCATGTTCATGGCAGCATTATTCACAATAGCCAAAAAGTGGAAGCAATGCAAGGGTCCACTGATGGATGAATGGATAAGAAAAATGTGCTCTCCATACAGTGGAATATTATTCAGCCTAAAAAAGGAAGGAAATTCTGACAATGCTACCACATGGGTGACCCTTGAAGACGTTATGCTGCGTGAAATAAGCCAGACACACACACACACACAAAATGCCGTATCATTCCACACATACAAGGTATCTAAAGTAGTCAGATTCATAGAGACAGAAGGTACGGTGGTGGTTGCCAGGGACTAAGGGGAGGGGAAAAGGGGAACTCTTGTCTCATGGGCACAGAATGTAGTTTTACAAGGTGAGAAGTATCCTAGAGGTGGATGGTGGTGACGGTTGCACATATGAATGTACCTAATGCCACTGAACCGTGTATTTAAAAATAGTTAAAATGATTAATTTTATGTTATGTGTATTTTACCGCAATAAAAAAATTGAGGAAAAACCCTCCCCATCACAAAAGAAAAGAATGGGTCTCTTGTTCCCTGGGACTCCAACCTCAAGACAGCCCCTGGCCATCAGGTCCTGATTCTCCAGGGAGACAGGGGTGAAAACACCCGGGGGGCTTCCCTGGTGACGCAGTGGTTAAGAATCCGCCTGCCAATGCAAGGGACACGGATTCAAGCCCTGGCCCGGTAAGATCCCACATGCCGCGGAGCAACTAAGTCCGGGTGCCACAACTACTGAGCCTGCACTCTAGAGCCCGCGAGCCACAACTACTGAAGCCCGCGTGCCCAGAGCCCGTGCTCTGCAACAAGAGAGGCCACGACAACGAGAAGCCCACGCACCGCAACGAAGAGTAGCCCCTGCTCCAGGGAACTCGGGTTTATACTGAGCTGTTGGGACTTGGTGGAGTTGGGAATACAACGGTGACCGCCCCGCCCCGCCCCGCCCCAGCAAACCCCCAAATGAAAGACAGCCCTCACAGAGCTCATAATCGAGTGAGACAACTGGACATCAATTAACTAATCACAGAGGGAAAGGGAAAAATGCAACTCTGGGAAGGGCTATTGAAGGACAGGAGGGCGGGGGGAAGGCTAAGTGCGGGATACATGGGGAGGGAAGGGTTGAACTCAGCTTACAAGGAGGCAACCTGGGAAGAATAAAATAAGAATACCCGCCCCTCCAAGGACTTCAGTTTACTTTTTCAGGGGAGGAAGGGGCTAGGGAAATTAATGGAAAGCGGAAAGGTCAGGAAAGAATGAGGTGGCAGATACAGCTGGGCCTTGAGTGTGGCCAGAATCACAGATGGGGGGCCCCGTCATCCTGAGGTCCGCTCCTGGGAGGCACTCGCAGCCCAGCCAGCCGCCCAGGGCGAGGTTCCAGCCGATGAGCCATCTTAGAGCCTCGGCCCCTCCGCGGGGCGGGGCAGGGGTCGTGTGGGAAACGCGCTGCTCCGCTATCCATCAGGCCTGGAGCCCGGCCCCGCCCCGCTCGGCGGCTCCGGCCCCTCAGCCTGCGGCGCTGAGGACCGATGCCTGCTGTCCTGCTGGCGCGCTCCCAGGGCCAGCCCTCTGCGAAATGGGGTCAAGGTCTGGGAGTCTCTTGGCCACACGCTGAAACCAGTCCCCAGCCCCTGTGAGCCGCCAGCAGCCCCGCAGACAGTGGCAAGTGACCCCTCTTCTCAGGTCCCTCCGCCCGCCCCCTATGGTATTTGCCTGGACGACAGAGCAGATCAGACCTCTCCCCGGATGCAAACCAGTCAAAGGCTCCCCACCTCACTCGGCAAAACCCCAAACTCCTTCGTGGGGCCTCATCCCCTGCCGCGTTCCCATTCAGGCCTTCTGCTGCGCCCCGCCCAGGTATGCGCCAACCTCAGGGCCTTTGTACCTGCTTTGTCCACTGACTCTTCCAGACACACGTTGTTTCATCTGTCACACCACCCAGGTCTCTGCTTAAATCTCATCTATTCACAGAGGCCTTCCATGACTACTCTGTCCAAAATGGCCTCCTTGCTACTCTTTAAAACCACTGTCTGCTTTTTTTCCTTCATACTACAAATTGTATGTATATAGTTTATTTTACTAATTATCTGTGTCTCCCCTCGAATGCAGATTCCGTGGGATCGGAAAATTGGTTTTGTTCCCTGCTACACTCCCAGTGCCTACAGAATGCTCCGGCATAAGTAGGTCTACTGTATAGAAGATCACATAATTGCAGGTTTCTGAGCGGCCACTTAGGAAAAAACCTCTTCTGTAAATGCTAGTTGGTGTGTCTATTCTGCTAGGGCTGCAGAAATGAAAAACAGTACCTTCCTCCTTGAAATTTAGAATGTCACACTCGGGATAGGAAAAGAGTCTGACATGAGTAAACCACCATCAATAACACCAAAAAAAGCCCTCTTCATCTCAAATTCAAAAAGCACCTGTCATTTCTAGTTAGCGGGGCTGGATAATTTCTGAAATTGATGGACGTTTATAGCATGCACAAGAAGAGCATCTTTGCAACAGCAGAACCTTTTATCTGGCTTACAGGCAGCTAAAAACATCCCCAGCCCAGGCTTGTTAGCTCTTTACTGAGGCTAATTTTCACAAACATTATTTTGAACGAAGGCCAGAGTGGGAAAAGCGTGCCTCAGGGTTCAGGCACATCTTGTAGCCGGGTGTTCCGGGGAAACTTGTTTCTCCTCTTCACGCCTCAGTTTCCTTTTTAAAATTTTTTTCCTATTTCTTTTCTTCCTTCCTTCCTTTCTTTCGACTGTGTTGGGTCTTCGTTGCAGTGCACGGGCTTCTCATTGCAGTGGCTTCTCTTGTTGTGGAGCACGGGCTCTAGGCACACGGGCTTCAGTAGTTGCATTGGGTTCGGTAGTTGTGGCCTTGCGGGCTCTAGAGCGCAGGCTTAGTAGTTGTGGTACATGGGCTGAGTGGCTCCGTGGCATGTGGGATCTTCCTGGGCCAGGGCTCGAACCCGTGTCCCCTGCATTGGCAGGCGGATTCCCAACCACTGTGCCACCAGGGAAGCCCCAAGCCTCAGTTTCTTTATCTTCGATGCCGGTTTGTGTGAACAAAGGGGGCTGGACCAGATGACCTCTTATTGCTTTAAGCCTCTTAGGCTGAACCCAGAATTTCAAGAGCACGTCCTCATCCATGTGCTAAGTCCAAGTGGCTTGCCGCCCTTGGGGGCAGGGTACTCAGAGGAGTAATCCCAAAGAATGCCCCCTCTTCCCAGCCAGCGAGGCAAGGCTGGGCCTGGGGGCCTCCTCCCCGCCCCTCAAGCCCAGGATCCCTAACCAGCTCTAAATCACCTCCCCTCCCTCTACCTTTCCCTCTCTGACCCCATCCACTTCCTCCCACATGCTCAGCTCACGACACTCACCCCCATGCCTTCTTCTCAAACATGCCAAGAGGTTACAGCCTCGGGGCTTTGTACTCGCTGTGCCCTCTGCCTGGAATGCACTTGTCCCAGGTGTCCCTGTGGCTCCCACCCGACCTCCTTCAGGGTCCTGCTCAAATGTCTCCTCGGGAAGAGGCCTGTTCTGCCCCTCTACCTAACGAGCACCCCGGACACCTCACATCTCCATCCTCTGCTGTGTTTTCCTTCACAGCACTGGTTGCTACCTGCCAAATGGAGTCTGACTGCCCCCCCCGCCCCGAACACCTGCTTCCTCAGGTGTCGTCTCATTCATGGCTGTACCCCCAGCACCGAAAACATGGCACATAGTAGGTGCTCAAAAGGTAATTGTTGGAGGAGTGAGTGAACAGACGAAGATGCAGAGCAGGAGAAGGGAAGTCTCCTCCACCTCCGCCCTCCCAGCCCCCGGTCCTGCCCAGTAGACCCCTCGGCCTTCAGGGGGGTCTGAGACACCCACCCTGGCCACAGGATGCTCAAGCTGGTGGCATTCTCAGAGACCCAGTTGAACCAAGGGGAGCCTGAAGCCTGGAGTGAAGAAGGGGGTTCACTCCCTCAGCCCCATGATGTCACAGAGCAAGTCGTCTTGAGCACTTTTCCTGATATCAAGAACCTAGGTGGGGGGGGGGCACCTTCCCTGATGGCGCAGTGGTTAAGAATCCGCCTGCCGATGCAGGGGACACGGGTTCGAGCCCTGGTCTGGGAAGATCCCACATGCCGCGGAGCAGCTGGGCCTGTGCTCCACAACTACTGAGCCTGCGCTCTAGAGCCCGCGGGCCACAACAACTGAAGCCCGCGCGCCTAGAACCCGTGCTCCACAACAAGAGAAGCCACCACAATAAGAAGCCCGCACACCGCAACGAAGAGTAGCCCCTGCTCGCCGCAACTAGAGAAAAGCCTGCGCACAGCAACGAAGACCCAACGCAGCCAAAAATAATAAATAAATAAAATAAAATAAAATAAAAAGAACCTGGGGCATCTTCACCTGCACAGGCCACCCCAACCACAGGGGCTGGGCCTCCAGCCACCCGCCGCTCAACTGTGACAAGATGCCAAAGGATGCTCCTTCCTGTCTCAGACCAGGAGCCCCCTCCACCTCCAAAGGGGAGCAGGGATGGGCAGGAGTTGACAGTGTTGAGAATCTGCTGGGGGCTGGGTATTTTTTCATAGATGCATCTTCTCCTGTCACCTGCACCACAACCCAGTGGGGTAGGAGCAACTGTCCCCATTTTATGGATGAGCAAATTGAGGCCCGGAGAAGTGAAGAAGTGTGCCCAGGTCACACTAAGCCAGGAATTGGCACCGCAGAGCGCTGATCTGTCTGTGAGAAGTTAGAGTCTGTTAAAAGCCATTTAGGGCTAGGGCTGCAGCCCCCGGAGCTCCCTGCCCCAGAGGGAAAGCCGTCAGTCAGCGGGGAGCTCATCCCCTCCTCCCGCCCACTCCACCTGCCAGTGTCACATGTCGCCGGAGGGCACGGAGCTCGCGGGGGCGCCTCCCCTGGGAGGCCATGCAGGGAGCCCTGGGAGCTGCACCTTGTGGGTGGCTGGGTTCGGGGGGGTTGTGCACATGCTCAGGTGCACGCACGTGCTCTCTTGCTCTCTTGCTTTTTCTCTGAAGCTTCCCTGGAGGCAGGTCAGCCTGCTGGGTCAGCACGCCCCAGACTGGGGTGCACAGGGAGAAGCCACCAGTGTCAGAAATGGCAGGAAACCGTGGAGCCCAGCCAGGCCAGTCCCTCCACCCTTGTCAATCTAATCTAGAGCCCTGTATGTCAGACTCGGGACAGGCACGGTATGAGGTCGGGCCCTTCCAAGAACATACATTGAATATATCCGTTCAATGCAAGGGCTCCAGGGTCAAACACCTGGATTAGAATCTGGGCTCTTTCCCAGCTGGTTGACCACAGAGAATTCTCTTGCCCTCTCTGAGCCTCCATTTTCTCATCTGCTTTAAGACAATTTTTACTGAGCTCTTGCTTAGTGACAGACAAAGGCAATGGAGCCAGGATTTGACCCCAGACACAGGATATGCTTCTACGAATGTTGCATGAATGGGCGGATGGACCAATAGGCAGGCTGACAAGTTGGTAGGCAGAGCAGTGGGAAGTGCGGTGAGGAGATGATGGGTGGAGGAAGGTGGGTGAATGGGTGGATTGGTGGGGAAGTTAGGAAGAGGATAGATAGGTGGATAGATGGATAGGTAGACCAATCGACAGAAAGAGAGATAGATTTTTGGGTAAACAATAGGTGGATGAGAGAGAGTATAAGATAGGTGGATGGACGGGTGGACACGTCGGATGCGTGAGAGGTGGACCAATAGCGATCAGACAGAGACTGGTGGCTCTTCAGACCCGTGGATGGATGGATGGACATGTGGGTGAGGTAATTGGTTAGATGAGTGGAAAGATGAATGCATGGACCAATGGGAAGGAAGATAGAGAGGTGGATGGACAGAAGACCAGAGAGTGGATAGATGGTGGATTTCCTCCCCCTTGAACTGAAGCTGAGGAGCTGGTAGTGGCCACTACAGAACTACCATGGATACCCTTCTGTCACTCCCATCACTTGCTCCACTGGCCTCTTCTGTGTCACTTGAACCTGACAGGCAGCCCCACTCGCTCTGCCTGGAGCCACATGGTCACCCGCTCACATCCTGTTGGACCGTTTATGCCGCACCTTTGCGGCCCCCGCAGCAGCCCTGTCCCCGCGGCACTGATTACTTTCTGACACGCTTTCCCAGGCACTCATTTTGCTATTAACTGTCTTCCTCGGGACCAGAATGTCACTTTGGGGCAGGGGCTGTGTGTTGGGTCCCTGGCACATGGCGTACGGTGGGTGGTATTATTTGCAGTTATCCAGTGCTGTCATCGTGCTGGGAACAGGCAATAGTGCTGGGCACAAGGCTCGTTGCTTAGTGGGCACAGGGCACGCATGAGGGAGACAAGGTCATTATCTCCTAGTTTACGGAGGAGAGTGCGGAGGCTCAGAGAGGAAGGTGTTGGCTCAAAGTTTCAAAGCAAGGCTGGGACCAGAAGGTCATCCCGTGAGAGTCATGGAGTCTGCGGAGTCCCAGCACTGCCATCATGGGACCTTGACCTTGGGCAAGTCCCTTCCTCTCTCTGAGCCTCAGTTTCTCCATCTGTAAAATGGGACAGTAGCAGCCTCGTTTTTGCAGGGCTGTTGTGGGGACTGAGAATGCTATTGGGTGTGAATGCTTTATGTGGAGAACTGTGCTAATGTCTCTGGGTGTTATGGGGCCACCGTGCCCCCACGTGCCCGGGTAGGGAGATCCATGGTTCCCAGACAAGCCCAGGGCCCCAGGCTCGGTTTAGAGGATCCAGGGTAATGCTGGCTCAGGATCAGGGATCAAGTCCCTCCTTTCCAGGCCGCTGTTCCTCCAGCTCCACCGGACACTGCCTCCAGTGATGTCTCACAGCTGTGGGGATGGGGCTGGCTGGGAGGAGCGAGGCGGGCAGGGAGAGGAAGGCCTCAGAGCTTTCCCAGGCTGAAGGCCACCAAGGAGCTGCTCTCGAATTCCTCCAGCACAGCTGGGCCGCAGCGGACATGGCTTTCCCAGACCCCGCTGGCCCCTATCTACTGGGGATAAACATGCCCCCCTTCACCCCCACTCTGGAGGGGGAGGGGAGGCTCTGTGAAGAGGTGGACTCCCTGGGAGTTGCCACTCTCTGGGGCAATTCCAGGCCTCAGTTTCCTCACCTGGAAAATGGGTTTGGATTAGATGATTCCACCCAGGCTGCAGCAACCCCAGGACTTGCCCAGGGGACAGCTCCCTCCACCCCACCCTACCCCCATGCAAAGGGGGCAAGTTGTTTCCTAACTCTGGCCGCAGGCTCCACATCTGTAAAATGGGCTGGTTGAGCTCAAAGATCTTGGAAGTCAGTTCCCCCTCTGCTATTCTGTTATAACTGAAAGAGGAACAAGGGTTACAACTGGGAAGGAAAGAGCACTTAGTGAGCTCCAACTCTATGCCAGGTGCTTCTTGGACATTATCTCATCTGTCTGTGTATTAGTTTTCTATGGCTGCTGTAACAAATTACCACAAACTTGGTAGCTTGAAACAACACGCTAACATTAATTACCTTACAGTTCTGGAGGTCAGAAGTCCAAAATCAGTCTCACTGGGCAAAAGGTGTCAACAGGGCTGGTTCCTTCTGGAATCTGGGGGAGAATCCTCTTCCTTGCCTTTTCTAGAATGGATGCTGACTTAATTTCCACATCACATGGCCTTTCTGCCCTCTGCTTCTGCTGTCCTGTCTCCTTCTTCCCACTCTGACATTCCTGGATAATCCAGGATAATGCCCACATCTCAAGATCCTTCCTTGAATCACATCTGCAAAGTTTCCTTCACCAAGTAAGGGAACAAAAGTGTTTTGGGGATTAGGATGTAGATATCTTTGGAGGGTCATTATTCCACTTACTACACCTGTCACCATAATCTGTCGTGGGCCTCAGTTTCAAATCCCAGCTTCTGCCACTTTGTAGCTGTGTGACCTTGGGCAAGGACTCAACCTCTCCAGCCCTGTTTTCTCACCTGTAAAATAGAGATAATGGCAGAGGATTGTTAGAGGTAACGCAGGGAAAGCTCTGAACACAGCCCTACTATGGTGTTGAGTGATGTGTATAGTAACCGCAGTAGGGATAATAATAATAATGGCAGCTCTTGCTTGTTAAGGACTAACTTTGGGCCCCGTGCTGAGCTCAGTATTGAGTTTATGTAGGTGAGCTGAACAGACAAGATCCTGGCCCTCGTGGAACTTATAATAGAGCTAAGAAGACAGACAGAACAAATAATGACAAATAATTAGGTAATTACCAGAGAGGTCCAGAGAGGCCCAAGGTCACACAGCTGGGAAGAGGAGAAATGGGTGGTATTCACACCCAAGTCTGTCTGATTCCCAAGCCCTTATTTTTCCATGACACTCCCAGTCCCCCAAGGCTGGTTGAGGCCAACACAGGACCAGAAACAGAAAGGGACTTGACAAATGCAGACCTAGATCTCTGGGCATCCTGCCCAAGGTTCTTCCCAGGGGAGATTCTGAGACGTAAAGTAGTAATGACTGGTGACAGACAGTGCTGCGCCAGAAGGCGGGAAGGACACTCTATGCGCCCCGGTCTCATTCAGTCTCCGTGATGCCCCAGGAGAAAAGACTTGTTATCCTGCTTCCCTAATGAAGAAACTGACGTCTCAAAGTCATGTGGCGTGCCCAGGGTCACCGGGCAAGCTAATTGCCCAGCAGAGCCCAGGACACTCACTAGAGAAGGGTCTAGCGTGGAACCTCCCAGTTCGTTTGCCTGGCCTTAAAACCGGTCCCTGACCCTGGCATACCCTGCCTCCTCCATCCAGCTGGCGGGTCTGCAGTGGGAGTGTATGGTCCTGTGATCTTAATCCTGGGGTGGAATTCCGCCTGAAGACAGTCTTCAGGGAGATGTGTGGCCCGCTGGCGCCACCTAGTGGTCGTATGGAGATATGCCATGTCCCCCGGGGGATCATCAAGAACCTGCAGAGGCACTGGGAGAGATGAACACAACTTCCTCATCCTCCATCCAGCTGGATCCTTTAGCAAATCGACAAGGCTGGCCTAAAAAAGTGATCAAAATGACCATGATCATCTTGCAGCTGAGGAAACTGAGGCCCAGACAGGGGAGCTACACACCTAGCCAGTCGAACTACATAGCCAGGCAGTCAGGGGCAGACCCAGGTGTCAGGAGGCAGGGCTCGCCCTGTGCCTGTCCAGCTTCTGGGAGACCAGAACGAATTAACTCTTCGTGGTGCCTCTGTGGGGAGGACCAAAGCAAAGAGGGCCTTCCCCGGGTTTCCACCAAAAGCTAGAGGCCAAGTTGGGACTCCAGGCAGCCTGTCCCCCTACCCCGCTCCATGCCAGGCTTATGTATGGGTAGGCCATGGAGGACCAGAGAGGGAGGGTGCGTGTGCTCCTCCACATCTGGGCTTGCAGGGCGGACAGCCCAGGGCTGGAGGAGGTGTTGCTGGTCGGAGCTGATTATAGGCTGAGTCCTGAGGGTGGGAGAAAGCAGGCTGGAAAGAGAAACAGACTGTCCAGGCTGAAGGGGTATTGAAGGCTCCTCCCATAGAGATGTAGGACACACAAGGCTGGAGAAATCCCATGATTCTTAGAGAACCGTAGTCCTTGCTCTCAAGAGCTTGATCTTGCCTTGATTTATTCGACCAACAATCACCGACCACCTACTCCGTGCCTGCCTCCTGAGGGGTGCTGGGGACCCACAAACCAACACCACCTGGCTCCTGCTCTGCAGGATCCCACAGCCCAGTGGGGAAGACAAATAGATAACAGACCATGAGAACAAGACGAATCGGTGAGGCCCCACCTTGGCCTCCGCAGCCGGACAGATCTAGCTGCTGATACTAACAAAAATAGTGGCCAGCACTTATTGATTGCCTACTGTGTGCCAGGCCCTGGTGTAAGCACTTTCCATATATTAGCTAATTTGGTGAAATCCGGACTCTCTCATACTTGCTGTGTGACTGTAGGCAAATTACTTGACCTCTCTGATCCTTGGGATTTTCATTGCAAAATGGGAGCCATAATATCTACCTTGCAAGAGTCTTGTGGGGTTTAAATGAGATGATGAGTGAGTGAGTGTGTGTGTGTGTGAGTGTGTGTGAGTGTGTGTGTGGTGCCTGGAATACAGCAGGTACTCCATAAATGGTTGTCACCATCAAAATAAGTGCCATAATGGAGGGACGCTGGAGGAGTCACACAACCTCATGCTTCTGCTAAGTGTCATCTTAGGGTTGGGGATAGTTGTGTCTGAGGTCAGGAGAGGATGGAAGGGAGCAGGTACGAGCAGACCCCTGCAAAAGGAGGGGAGACTTGGCCAGGGCCTGGGAAAGGTGGGGGTCCTGCCTTCTCCTCCTCCTCGTGTCCCCCTTCCCCTCTGGGGCTCCCTTGCTCCCCTCCATTCCCACACCCTCTACCCTCAGCCAGGCCTCACTCTCTCCTGCCTGGACCCACATTTCTACTGATTTCTCTGCCCGTCCCTCTTCCCGGCAGCCAGAGGGAGCTTCTAGAACACAAATCTGTCTGTCCCTGTCTCTCTCCAGCAAACTGATCCGCTCCCTACAGGAAAGCCTATTCAAATGTGAGGGTCAAGGCCTCCCTCGCTCCTGGCACTGGCCTGTTTCCACAGTGACCAAGTTTCAGCGGCCTGAAGCTACACAGAGCTACCACCGCTCCCTAACAGATGCTATGGGCTCCCTCCTGGTGGTGTCCTCTGCCTACAGTGTGCTCCCCTCTGCTTTTTGCCCCCCACCCTCATCTTTCCAGACTTGTGTGCCACTCCTGGGGGGAGCCTTCCCATGCGCCCCTCCCCCATAGTTTCAGAGACACCCCACCACCATACATACACACACACACACACACACACACACCAGCTTTGCTCCCTACCCCAGGCCACAGGGTGTTCCCTGCTTTGCCATATTAGTCCATCTCCTTTACTAGATGATTACATTATTTTTTATTGAAGTTAATAAAATAAATAGTTAATTTACAATGTTGTATTAGTTTCTGATGTACAGAAAAGTGATTCAGAATACAGTACATGTATTCTTTTTCCATATTCTTTACCATTACAGTTTATTACAAGATACTGAATACAGTTCCCTGTGCTATGCAGGAGGACCTTGCTGTTATCTATTCTATATATAGTAGTTTGTGTCTGCTAATCCCAACCTCCTAATTTATCTCTCCCCACCTTTCCCCTTTGGTAACCATAAATTTGTTTTCCATGTCATGGGTCTGTTTCTATTTTGTAAATAAGTTCATTTGTATCATATTTTAGATTCCACATGTAAGCGATATCATATGACATTTGACTTTCTCTTTCTGACCTACTTCACTTGGTATGATAATCTCTAGGTCCGGGACTTCCCTGGTGGGTCCAATGGTTAAGACTTTGCCTTCCAGTGCAGGCGGGGGGGCGGTGGGTGAAATCCCTGGTTGGGGAGTTAAGATCCCACATGCCTCGTGGCCAAAAAACCACAACATAAAACAGAAGCAATATTGTAACAAATTCAATAAAGACTTTGAAAATAGTCCACATCAAAACAAATCTAAAAAAACAATCTCTAGGTCCATCCATGTTGCTGCAAATGGCATCTTCCATTCTTTTTTTTCTTTTGAATTTTATTTTATTTATTTTTTTATACAGCAGGTTCTTATTAGTCATCCATTTTACACACATCAGTGTATACATGTCAATCCCAATCAATTCATCATACCACCACCACCACCCTCCCGCTGCTTTCCCACCTTGGTGTCCACACGTTTCTTCTCTACATCTGTGTCCCAATTTCTGCCCTGCAAACCGGTTCATCTGTACCATTTTTCTAGGTTCCACATGTCTGCGTTAATATACGATATTTATTTTTATCTCTCTGACTTACTTCACGCTGTATGACAGTCTCTAGAAACATCCACGTCGCAACAAATAACCCAATTTCATTCCTTTTTATGACCGAGTAATATTCCATTGTAAATATGTGCCACTACTTCTTTATCCATTCATCTGTTGATGGGCATTTAGGTTGCTTCCATGTCCTGGTTATTGTAAATAGTGATGCAATGAACATTGGGGGTGCATGTGTCTTTTTGAATTATGGTTTTCTCTGGGTATATGCCCAGTAGTGGGATTGCTGGATCATATGGTAATCCTATTTTTAGTTTTTTAAGGAACCTCTATACTGTTCTCCATAGTGGCTGTAGCAACATACATTCCCACCAACAGTGCAAGAGGGTCCCCTTTTCTCCACACCCTCTCCAGCATTTGTTGTTTGTAGATTTTCTGATGATGCCCATTCTAACTGGTGTGAGGTGATACCTCATTGTAGTTTTGATTTGCATTTCTCTAATAATTAGTGATGTTGAGCAGCTTTTCATGTGCTTCTTGGCCATCTGTACGTCTTCTTTGGAGAAAATGTCTATTTAGGTCCTCTGCCCATTTTTGGATTGGGTTCTTTGTTTTTTTAATATTGAGCTGCATGAGCTGTTTATATATTTTGGAGATTAATCCTTTGTCCGTTGATTCGTTTGCAAATATTTTCTCCCACTCTGAAGGTTGTCTTTTCGTCTTTTTTATGGTTTCCTTTGCTGTGCAAAAGCTTTGAAGTTTCATTAGGTCCCATTTGTTTATTTTTGTTTTTATTTCCATTACTCTACGAGGTGGATCAAAAAAGATCTTGCTGTGATTTATGTCAAAGAGTGTTCTTCCTATGTTTTCCTCTAAGAGTTTTATAGCGTCCGGTCTTACATTTAGGTCTTTAATCCATTTTGAGTTTATTTTTGTGTATGGTGTTAGGGAGTGTTCTAAATTCATTCTTTTACATGTAGCTGTCCAGTTTTCCCAGCACCACTTATTGAAGAGACTGTCTTTTCTCCATTGTATATCCTTGCCTCCTTTGTCATAGTTGACCATAGGTGCGTGGGTTTATCTCTGGGCTTTCTATCTTGTTCTATTGATCTATGTTTCTGTTTTTGTGCCAGTACCATATTGTCTTGATTACTGTAGCTTTGCAGTATAGTCTGAAGTCAGGGAGTCTGATTTCTCCAGCTCCGTTTTTTTTTCCCTCAAGACTGCTTTGGCTAGTCGGGGTCTTTTGTGTCTCCATACAAATTTTAAGATTTTTTGTTCTAGTTCTGTAAAAAATGCCATTGGTAATTTGATAGGGATTGCATTGAATCTGTAGACTGCTTTGGGTAGTACAGTCATTTTCACAATATTGATTCTTCCAATCCAAGAACATGGTATATCTCTCTATCTGTTGATATCATCTTTAATTTCTTTCATCAGTGTCTTATGGTTTTCTGCATACAGGTCTTTTGCCTCCCTAGGTAGGTTTATTCCTAGGTATTTTATTCGTTTTGTTGCAGTGGTAAATTGGAGTGTTTCCTTAATTTATCTTTCAGATTTTTCATCATTAGTGTATAGGAATGCAAGAGATTTCTGTGCATTAATTTTGTATCTTGCAACTTTACCAAATTCATTGATTAGCTCTAGTAGTTTTCTGGTGGCATCTTTAGGATTCTCTATGTATAGTATGTCATCTGCAAACAGTGACAGTTTTACTTCTTCTTTTCCAATTTGTAATCCTTTTATTTCTTTTTCTTCTGTGATTGCCGTGGCTAGGACTTCCAAACCTATGTTGAGTAATAGTGGTGAGAGTGGACATCCTTGTCTCGTTCCTGATCTTAGAGGAAATGCTTTCAGTTTTTCACCTTTGAGAATGATGTTTGCTGTGTGTTTGTCGTATATGGCCTTTATTATGTTGAGGTAGGTTCCCTCTATGCCCACTTTCTGGAGAGTTTTTATCATAAATGGGTGTTGAATTTTGTCAAAAGCTTTTTCTGCATCTATTGAGATGATCATATGGTTTTTCTTCTTCAATTTGTTAATATGGTGTATCACATTGATTGATTTGCGTATATTGAAGAATCCTTGCATCCCTGGGATAAATCTGACTTGATCATGGTGTATGATCCTTTTAATGTGTTGTTGGATTCTGTTTGCTAGTATTTTGTTGAGGATTTTTGCATCTATAGTCATCAGTGATATTGGTCTGTAATTTTCTTTTTTTGTAGTATCTTTGTCTGGTTTTGGTATCAGGGTGATGGTGGCCTCATAGAATGAGTTTGGGAGTGTTCCTTCCTCTGCAATTTTTTGGAAGGCTTGAGAAGGATGGGTGTTAGCTCTTCTCTAAATGTTTGATAGAATTCACCTGTGAAGTCATCTGGTCCTGGACTTTTGTTTGTTGGAAGATTTTTAATCACAGTTTCAATTTCATTACTTGTGATTGGTCTGTTCATATTTTCTATTTCTTCCTGGTTCAGTCTTGGAAGGTTACACCTTTCTAAAAATTTGTCCAATTCTTCCAGGTTGTCCATTTTATTGGCATAGAGTTGCTTGTAGTAGTCTCTTAGGATGCTTTGTATTTCTGCGGTGTCTGTTATAACTTCTCCTTTTTCATTTCTAATTTTATTGATTTGAGTCCTCTCGCTCTTTTTCTTGATGAGTCTGGCTAATGGTTTATCAATTTTGCTTATCTTCTCAAAGAACCAGGTTTTAGTTTTATTGATCTTTGCTATTGTTTTCTTTGTTTCTATTTCATTTATTTCTGCTCTGATCTTTATAATTTCTTTCCTTCTGCTAACTTTGAGTTTTGTTTGTTCTTCATTCTCTAGTTCCTTTAGGTGTAACGTTAGATTGCTTATTTGATATTTTTCTTGTTTCTTGAGGTGGGCTTGTATAGCTATAAACTTTCCTCTTAGAACTGCTTTTGTTGCATACCATAGGTTTTGGATCATCGTGTTTTCATTGTCATTTGTCTCTAGGTATTTTTTGATTTCCTCTTTGATTTCTTCAATGTTCTCTTGGTTATTTAATAACATATTGTTTAGCTTCCATATGTCTGTGTTTTTTGTGTTTTTTCCCCTGTAATTCATTTCTAATCTCATAGCGTTGTGGTCAGAAAAGATGCTTGATATGATTTCAATTTTCTTAAATTTACTGAGGCTTGATTTGTGACCCAAAGTGTGATCTATCCTGGAGAATGTTCTGTGCACACTTGAGAAGAAAGTGTAATCTGCTGTTTATGGATGGAATGTCCTATAAATATCAATTAAATCTATCTGGTCTCTTGTGTCATTTAAAGCTTGTGTTTCCTTATTTATTTTCATTTTGGATGATCTGTCCATTGGTGTAAGTGAGATATTAAATTCCCCCACTATTTTTGTGTTACTGTTGATTTCCTCTTTATAGCTGTTAGCAGTTGCCTTATGTATTGAGGTGCTCCTATGTTGGGTGCATATATATTTATAATTGTTATATCTTCTTCTTGGATTGATCCCTTGATCATTATGTAGTTCCTTCCTTGTCTCTTGTAACATTCTTTATTTTAAAGTCTATTTTATCCGATATGAGTATTTCTACTCCAGCTTTCTTTTGATTTCCATTTGCGTGGAATATCTTTTTCCATCCCCTCATTTTTAGTGTGTATGTGTCCTCAGGTCTGAAGTGGGTCTCTTGTAGACAGCATATATATGGGTCTTGTTTTTGTATCCATTCAGCAAGCCTCTGTCTTTTGGTTGGAGCATTTAATCCATTTAAGGTAATTATCAATATATATGTTCCCATGACCATTTTCTTAATTGTTTTGGGTTTGTTTTTGTAGGTCCTTTTCTTCTCTTGTGTTTCCCACTTAGAGAACTTCCTTTAGCATTTGCTGTAGAGCTGGTTTGGTGGTGCTGAATTCTCTTAGCTTTTGCTTGTCTGTAAAGCTTTTGATTTCTCCATTGAATCTGAATGAGATCCTTGCTGGGTAGAGTAATCTTGGTTGTAGGTTCTTCCCTTTCATCACTTTAAGTATATCATGCCACTCCCTTCTAGTTTGTAGAGTTTCTGCTGAGAAATCAGCTGTTAACCTTATGGGAGTTCCCTTGTATGTTATTTATCATTTTTCCCTTGCTGCTTTCAATAATTTTTCTTTGTCTTTAATTTTTGCCAATTTGATTACTGTGTGTCTCGGCGTGTTTCTTCTTGGGTTTATCCTGTATGGGACTTGCTGCGCCTCCTGGACTTGGGTGGCTATTTCCTTTCCCATGTTAGGGAAGTTTTCGACTATAATCTCTTCTAATATTTTCTCAGGTCCTCTCTCTCTCTCTCTTCTCCTTCTGGGACCCCTATAATGTGAATGTTGTTGCGTTTAATATCGTCCCAAAGGTCTCTTAGGCTGTCTTCATTTCTTTTCATTCTCTTTTCTTTATTCCATTCCACAGCAGTGAATTCCACCATTCTGTCTTCCAGGTCACTTATCCGTTCTTCTGCCTCAGTTATTCTGCTATTGATTCCTTCTAGTGTAGTTTTCATTTCACTTATTGTATTGTTCATCTCTGTTTGTTTGTTCTTTAATTCTTCTAGGTCTTTGTTAAACATTTCTTGCATCTTCTCGATCTTTTCCTCCATTCTTTTTCCGAGGTCCTGGATCATCTTCACTATCATTATTCTGAATTATTTTTCTGGAAGGCTGCCTATCTCCACTTCATTTAGTTGTTTTTCTGGGGTTTTATCTTGTTCCTTGATCTGGTACATAGCCCTCTGCCTTTTCATCTTGTCTATGTTTCTGTGAATGTAGTTTTTGTTCCATAGGCTGCAGGATTGTAGTTCTTCTTGCTTCTGCTGTCTGCCCTCTGGTGGATGAGGCTATCTAAGAGGCTTGTGCAAGTTTCCTGATGGGAGGGACTGGTGGTGGGTAGAGCTGGCTGTTGCTCTGGTGGGCAGAGCTCAGTGAAACTTTAATGTGCTTGTCTGCTGATGGGTGAGGCTGGGTTCCCTCCCTGTTGGTTGTTGGCCCGAGGCAACCCAACACTGGAGCCTACCTGGGCTCTTTGGTGGGGCTAATGGCAGACTCTGGGAGGGCTCAAGCCAAGGAGTACTTCCCAGAACTTCTGCTGCCAGTGTCCTTGTCCCCACAGTGAGCCACAGCCACCCCCCGCCTCTGCAGGACACCCTCCAACACTAGCAGGTAGGTCTGGTTCAGTCTCCTATGGGGTCACTGCTCCTTCCCGCTGGGTCCCAATGCTCACACACCTCTTTGTGTGTGCCCTCCAAGAGTGGAGTCTCTGTTTCCCCCAGTCCTGTCGAAGTCCTGCAATCAAATCCCACTAGCCTTCAAAGTCTGATTCTCTAGGAATTCCTCCTCCCATTGCCAGACCCCTAGGTTGGGAAGCCTGACGTGGGGCTCAGAACCTTCACTCCAGCGGATGGACTTCTGTGGTATGTGTTCTCCAGTCTGTGAGTCACCCACCAGCAGTTATGGGATTTGGTTTTACTGTGATTGCGCCCCTCCTACCGTCTCATTGTGGCTTCTCCTTTGTCTTTGGATGTGGGGTATCTTTATCGGTGAGTTCCAGTGTCTTCCTGTCGATGATTGTCCAGCAGCTAGTTGTGATTCTGGTGTTCTCACAAAAGGGAGTGAGAGCACGTCCTTCTACTCCGCTATCTTGGTTCAGGGCCTCTTCCATTCTTTTTTATGGCTGAGTAATATTCCATTGTATATATGTACCACATCTTCTTTATCCATTCATCTGTTGATGGACATTTAGGTTGTTTCCATGTCTTGGCTATTGTAAATAGTGCTGCAGTGAACATAGGGGTGCATGTATCTTTTCAAATTAGAGTTTTTTTCAGATATATGCCCAGGAGTAGGATTGCTGGATCATATGGTAACTCTATTTTTAGTTTTATAAGTACCCTTCATACTGTTTTCCATAGTGGTTGCATCAATTTACATTCCTACCAACAGTGTAGGAGGATCCCCTTTTTTCCACACCCTCTCCAGCATTTATTATTTGTAAACTTTTTAATGATGGCCATTCTGATGGATGTGAAGTGATACCTCATTGTAGTTTTGATTTGCATTTCTCTAATAATTAGGGATGTTGAACATCTTTTCATGTTCTTATTGGCCATCTGTATGTCTTCTTTGGAGAAATTAGATGATTACATTTAATGAGGGAGAAACAGTCAACTTAGAAGCATCTCCATCAACATCAGGCATTGTGGTTTCTCATGACACTCATGTTCCCAAGCTCTTAGTGCCAGGCACTCTGTGCTAAGAGCTTCACTCCCAGGAAAGCCCCATAGGAACTGTTTACTATCCCCTTTTACAGATGGGGAAAATGAGGCCAAAGAGGGAAGCAAACGAGCATCAGAGTTGAGCTGCCACATAGCCCATCTCATGGCACACATGCGCTGTTCCCTCTGCCTAGAACGCCCTTCCCCACCCTTCCTGTATTTGTTGTATAAATAGGAGGATAGATGGACGTGAATGATAATAACAACTCCCTGTCCCCAAGCCCTTTCTCTGTGCCAGGCACTGTGCTAGGTGCTTTACATGTATTGATGGTCACAAGAACCTTATGGATGAAGAACCAGGTACAGAGAGGTTAAGTAACTCACCCAACATCACACCAGCAGATCTCCAACTTGCTCCCTGGCAGCTGGGGCCACAGGATTCCCTGCTACCCCACACTGCCTGGGTGACTGCTGGCCCATCCTACTCCCTCCCCCCCTACCCCTTGCCAACTCACTGGGGCCCAGGAAGGGGTCCTTCATGCAGGCCACGTGCAGACCGTGTGACCCTGGAGCTGAGTGGACACGGGCAGCAGAGCTGGAAATGGCAGAGCTCGTGGTCCGGAGCTGGCTCCTCCTCTTACACAGCAGGTGGGAGTCCTGTCCTGTCCCCTACCTACGGATGCCAGCTGGACGGGACAGGAGGGGAGGACAGTTTCTGTTGAGTCATTCCCAGTGGAACCGAGTCACGGTGTGGGTGCTGTAGGGGTCAGAGAGCTCAGGTTCTGGTAAACTTGTTATTATCGTGCTCCTTAGCAAATCTGCTAAGGTTACACCTCCTGGGGTGCTGGCGGGGCACATGGGGGACCTTGGAGGCTCCACTGTATGGATCCTAAACAATATGGTGGCGCAGAGCTGAAATTAACAATGGGAAACCACCAGCTCCTCTTTCCCTCTAAGGAAAGGGGGCTAACAGGGTCTGTGGGCTTCTGGGGAGCACAGAGCGCTCATGCCCATATTTCATAAGAAGGGAACCGGGCTGCACAGAGCCGGCCCCTTGTGAGAAGGGTGAGGTACAAGGGGCCTGGGGGCAGGCAGCCTGGGTCCAGATCAAGTTCTACCCTTTACACTCACTATGTGATCCGGGCAAGTCGCTTAACCTCTCTGTGCCTCCAAAAAACTCATCTGAAGAAACTGAGATAATGACAGCACCTGCTCCCCAAGAATGAATGGACCTGGCACGGGGCACCAGGACTTCAGCTTACCCCTTATAGTCTCATCAATGACCTTACAAGGTAGGCGTTGTGACGGCCATTTACAGATGAAGGAACTGAGGTTAAGACTCTCAGGGGCCACGCAGAGCTAGTGAGAGGCAGAAACAGTCAGGGTTCAAACCTGAACAATGTCCTTGTCTCAGCGTCAGCTTGTTCCTGTTTATTTCTGAGCCCTCTGAGCCTCCCACTATGTGTGGCACCTGTTAGATGCAGTCGTTGTTGTCAAGCAAATAGATAGAATGGGTTGGGGAGGGGTAGTGAGCTCCCCGTCACTCCAGAGGTATGCAAGCACAGCCTGGGCATGGTAGGGGTCCTCAAGCGTTGGATTTGGCATTGAACTCAGTGCTATTCAAGGCCCTTCCCTGCCTCCCTACATCATAGGGCTCATCACTCTCTTCCCCCGGGACACAGGGATTATTTGGCTTGTTTTACAGTGGGGAAAACTGAGGCCCAGAGCCAGGATTTGCCCAAGGTCACTCATCCAGCTCCAGGTGAATCTGGGCTGGGGCCTCAGTCAAGGTAGATGGTCAGCTGAACCCACCTCACACCACTCCAGGCACAGGGAGTCAGAAAGGTGGGCTCCTGCCTCTGAGCGACTAGAGAAAGGGGGCTGGGTGAAAAGGAGGACGCAGGCCCTCGGACAGGCAGGGCAAATCCTGGAGCCAAAGGCAGGTGCTCAGGGGTGTGCGGGGCCAGGGAGCAGGCGAAGGCCACCGGAAATGGCAACCTCAGACTCCTTTTGGTCCCTCGTTGGACAAAATGAACAAATGAGAACCCAGAGAGAGATTCTTTTGTCCCGGGACTGTGATATCATGCAGTGCACAGGACTGCTGAGAAAGGAAGAGGAGGGGGAGTTGGGGCGTGGGCCTGGCAAAGCCTGATACTCCAGCAAAGGTGGAGGACGATTCACACCAGGTGGGAGTTTTCTGGCCCTACTCAGCCCCCTTCCGGCTCCTGCCTCACACCAAAGTCAGAAATAGCTGTTATTTTCTAAGCATTCGGGATGCACAAAGCCCTGTTCACTCATTATGCTCTGCATTTATCCTAACACAGCCCTGTGAGGTAAGCACTGGGAACACCATCACCTTCATTTCTTCAGAAGAGGAAACTGCAGCCAGAGAGGTTAAGAAATGCCCGAGGCCACACAGCCAGCGAGAGGCAGAGCTAGGAGTGAAGCCCTGCTGGCTACTGGGTCCCAGGCCTTTGCCCCCTGTCACCCAGGCTCTGATGGCCTCGTTCTGGGGATAGAGGATGCCCTTCCTTCTCTCCAAGGTCATCTCATCAGAACTTCAGGGTGAGAGTATCTCAACCTCAGCATTCACCTTCTGGAAGATGACTCGTGCTCTGGCCAAGAAGCTGCAGTCCTCGCCCAGGACGAGGGGCAGGCAGCAAAGCGGCCAACAGGGTCAGCTGTAAGCCTGGGCCACCCACGTTGACCACCCATCCAACGGGAATCTCCTTTTCTTTTTTTTAAAACCAGCTTTTGGGAGCTAGAACTCACATTCCATCTACTTCACACCATCAAAGTGCACAGCGGAACGGTTTTAGTCTATCACAGGGAAACCATCACCACAATCGCTTTCAGAACATTTTCATCACCCCCAAACGAAATCCTGTATCTCGGGGCAGTCACTTCCCGTTCCCCGCCCTCACTGCCCATCCCAGGCAACCACTAATCTACTGTCTCTGCATCTGCCTCTTCTGGACGTTTCTAGAGATGGAGTCCCAAGAATTGTGTCTTTCACAGGCACCTCTTCTGGAAGCCTCATAATCACCTCTTGCAGGAAGACTGTGTTCTCTCCATTTTATAGGTGAGGGAACCGTGGCTCAGAGCGATCAAGTAACTTGCCCAAGGTCACCCAGCTCGGGAATGGTGGGCGGATTTGCACCATGTCTGTCTGGCTCCAGAAACCCCAGGCCACCCTCTTAGGCCTCAAGCCCAGAGTTGCCCGACAGCTTCAGGGGCCTGAGGTTAGGGGTTTGGGGGCAGGAGGAAAGCGGAAAGGCTAGGGGTGTTTGTGGGTATGGAAGCCAGGGCTGGAGGGGCAGAGAGCCTCGGGGAGGCACTGGGTCCCACCACCAGACAGCAGGACGCCAGGGAGGAAAGGAAACTTGCAGGATAGGCCGTGGAGGCAGGAAGGGAGTGGGGTGGCCAAATTCCCCCTGGGGCGGCAGTCTGCCTGCCTCCCCCCCAGCCCCGCCCTTCCCGATGATTGGTCCAGTCACAGCCTCCCCGTGACTCCACTGCCACCTCCTCCCGCTCTGGAAATAGCTCTCTGCCCCCTTGCTCCCAGACCCAGGCCCAGTAGGATGACTCAGCATGAGCCCCAGAGCTGGCTGTCATTCTGCCCACTCCTCCGCCCCCCAGCCCGTCCCTCTCTGGCTGGAGCTCCCAGGAAGTAACTACCACCAGACCCGCGGTGACTGTGCCAGGATGGCCTCGGCCCGCACGCCCTCTGGGCCAGGCTCTTCTTCCCTCACGCCCTTCTAGTTAGGGGGGCTCTGCTCACCTTTTACTGGAAACCCCCCTTGGGGTGCATGTAAGAACTTCAGGTCCTCTTGCAACGCTCTCTGTGTTTTTTAAGTTATTTCTGTATCTTGACCCCCCAAAAAATAAATTTTAGAATATGCTCTTTCAGGCTGCTCTCAGCTTTGGACCACCAATCTGACCCATCCTACCAGCCCCCGTGGGAATCACCAACTTAATAAGTTTACCCGTTCATGGATGGGGAAACTAAGGTTCAGAGAGGGAAAGGGGCTTCCCCAAGGCCACTTGGCTGGGAAGGGGCAGGCTTGGAGTATGAATGTGTATCCCAGTCCCCTGGAAATGGCATTCTGAGGGTTTGCTTGTGGGCCCAGCCGGCCAGTGTGAGGTGGGGGACCCTTGATCCTTGGTGGCTTGAGAGTTAAATGATACGGCTTCCCTGGTGGCGCAGTGGTTGGGAGTCCGCCTGCCGATGCAGGGGACACGGGTTCCTGCCCCGGTCTGGGAAGATCCCACATGCCGCGGAGCGGCTGGGCCCGTGAGCCATGGCCGCTGAGCCTGCGCGTCCGGAACCTGTGCTCCACAACGGGAGAGGCCACAACAGTGAGAGGCCCGCGTACCGCAAAAAAAAAAAAGTTAAATGACAGCAGCAGCTGTTTATTACACCAGAGTACCAAACTTGTTTTCAGTTTCATCCACTGGTTCATTTAGAGCCGGACAGCCTGGGTTGGAATACCAGCTGCAGCAAACTTAGTGCTCTGTGACTTTGAGCCAATCATTTAACGTCTCTGAGCCTCCCTCTCTCATCTATAAAATGGACATGATAATAATAGCCCCTGCCTCATAGGGCCGTAGCGAAGGTTAGATGAGTGAATACGCCCACAGCGCTTAGAAAGTGCCCAGCTCACGCTGAGTGCTTGATAAATGCAAGCTGTTTTGTTACTATTCCTGGCGGATGCATTATGTGGGTCGGACCCAGTGCCCCTCCCCTCCCCCCAGCCTCAAGGAACTCACTGGGAAGCGTAAGAAACTGTCTAGAAAATAGGGCTGCTACGGTCCAGAGAGGTAGGGGCTGGGGTGAAGATTGGGGCTGGGGTTGCAGGACCCAAAAAGGGGGCCTGGCCCAGCCTGGGGGTCCCTAGGGAGCTCCACGATGCTGTGGAAGGTGCCAGCTGGGAGTCGGAGGTCGGAATTCCAGCCCCAGCTCTGCTGCCCACCTGCTCTGTGACCTTGGGCAGGTCACTTGCTGACTCTGGGCTGCAGGCTTTTGCCCTGCATGGCGGAGGTGCCAGGTCTCCGGGGACCTGGGCAGCCAGACGTCCGGGAGGACAGCCATGGCTCTCTGGGCTATTTTTACTTGGACTGAGGGCAGTCACACACTCTTCTTGGAATCAGAAGCTGAGAGATGCCAGACGGAGCCCCAAGGTCATGCAGCACGACCCCTCCTGTGTCTGAGGCTGGGCCAGCTCACTCAGCAGCCTCTGGGCCCAATCTGGTCCCATCTATAAAACCCCAGGCGGGGCATCCCTCTCTCTCTGGTCCCCCAGAACACTGCACCCCAGTTATTACAACCTGACCTCATGCACCGCCACGCTTGGACACATTGTTATTTTTATTTTAAGCCGTTTAGAAAGCCACAGAAAAGTTATGAGATTGGAGATGGGGAGAAAAGCTGGGAGTGGAGATGAGTGACAGAGACGCAGAGACACAGAGATGGGGAGAGAGAACAGAGAGATGGAGATAGAAACGGACAGGCAGAGACAAAGATAGAAATGGAAAGAGAGGTATAAGTCAAACACAAGGAGACAAAAGTAGAAAAGTATTTAAAGAAAGAGAGGAAAGACCCGGGGGCGGGGCAGGGCGGGGGTGGGGGGCGAGGAGAGGGAAAGCAGTGGGGAAACAGCGCTGGAGAGGAGACACAGAGACGAGGAGGGGCCAGGTACAGGGTCGGCCAAGCTTTCTCTTCTCTGGGCCTCAGTGGTCTCACCTGTAAAACCACATGTGAGCTAAGTGACCCCCAAGGGCTCCCTGAACTCTGATGTTCAGACCCTGCGGTGTGAGGCATCTTGAGAATGGGCTGGAGTGATGGGTCCCACCAACCTCCTAACTCTTCAGAGTTGGGTCATGCTTTGATATTCACTCCCCACTGTCAGCTCTATATAACTAACCCCATCTGGCATGTGGGAAGCTGAGGATCAGAGAGGGGCAAACATTTTTCTAAGGCCACACAGCCGACTGTGATGGGAAGGGACCTGGGCTGCTGAATGTGGTGGGGAGGCCTTTCCACCCGCCTTCCGACTCCTTGTGTCTGTGGACCCATATCCCAGTATCCCCGGTGGCTGTCACATCGCCTCCCCTGCTTCATCCCCTCCCTGGCCCTCGGTGCTCAGTGGACAAGGGCAGAGGTGACCCAGCCACATACACACTTTTTCCATGCTGCCTGTGGACACTCTCTGAACAAAGGGCAAGAAGGGAACATGTGTTCCTCACCCAGGCTCCCTTCTCCCCATTCCTCAGTGAGCTACTGCAGCCTGGGACTCCTTCACTAAGGAAAGAGATAAAATTCAGGGAGAAGAAGTAAAGCAGAGCCTGGGTTCCTGCTGTTGGAGCGTGGAACAGTGCGCCCTCACTGAGTGTGCCGACATCCCAGCCCTCACGGCCAGCACTGTGGGTTCCCTACCCAACAGCCCTCTCCTCAACGCCATCCCACCAGCTGCCTCCCTTTCCTTAAGAGTCTCACATTGGTTTGGGGGTTCCACACCCCCCCGCAATGATGCTCAGGGAAGGTGACTCCAGACGGCCCCAGAGGCGAGTTACAGTTGCTCTCAGCCCGTCATGGTGGTCTTGCCTGTGATTGGCTTAAGCATGGACATGTGGTTGTTTCCTGGGAAAGGGAGGCTGAGAGGGAATTGGTCAGAGTGGAGGGAGAGGGACTTCTAGGAAGTTCTTCTTTGTTTTCGAAAGGGGACATGAAGCAGAGACTTGCCTTTTCCTGCCTTTGGATGTTGAATGAGGATGTGATGCCTGGAGCTGTGGCAGCCATCTTATGACCTTGAAAGGAAGGTGAATTGTAGAGAAGAAGACCTCACGCTGCATAAGTGACCCCAAGCTGGAGCCCCCTTGCTCAGCCCTGTCAAGCCCAAGGGCCATGAGAGGCAATAATGAAATACTGAACTGTTGTATTTTAAACCATTATATTTTAGGGTGATTTATTAGACAGCAATAGAAATCAGAACAGTAAGCATTTCATAGATATTTGGTGAATTAATGTATTGCGTACATGATTAGGTGGATTTTTTTTTTCCTAAGAGAAGCTGCAACGTAAAAGAATCCAAGAGCTGCCATTGAGTAGCAGTGACCTCAGGTGCCCTGGAGTAGGTCACCTTTCCTCCAGAGAGTTCCTCAATGGCTTTTCGTAGACACTGCCACGTACGGTGAGAGGTGAGATACAAGTGACCCAGATCTGGCCAACCCGTAGCCTTTGGAACATCACCCACGACTTAGGAACCTGGCCAGCCCAGCCTGCAGACACTTAGTGGGGATTTGGTCACTTGTCTTCAACTGGCAGGTCATTGAGTCTCGCCTGCAGAATATCACAGAATGTCATCGGCTCTGCCTCAAGGTGCCCACAGCATGGAGGGCGGGCGGGACTCCAGGACACAGGTCACTGGAAGAGGGAGTGTTGGCCTGTCCAGAAGGTGTATCAAGATCACAACCACGTGGCTAGTGACAAGGGCAGCACCAGAGGCTGCCACCGTGGGACAGATCAGAGCCTCTGGGCCTCTTCCCATCACATTTGCAAGGACTGGCTCCCCTTGGACTGAGTTAGCCCTGGACTCTTGGTCAATTCAGGGAGAAGAAAGGAGGCCCCGAATGAGAAGTTGGACTTCCTGCTAATTTGAAAGTGGAGGCTCAAGCTGGTTTTACTTTGAAAAATGTGGGAGTTGGGGTTCTAGTTACCCCTAAGGGGATGACGCATGTCATGCTGCTTAAATAAATCTGGAGATCCCCCGAGGCAGGGAGCGGTCAAGAGGGAACACCCTGTTATACGTACAGTAGAAATTAACACAACATTGTAAATCAACTATACGTCAATAAAATACATTTTTAAAAAGCCATCAAAACTCAACATTATGGTGGGAAAAAAAAAAAAAAAAGAGTGAATACCCTGGGTGCAATCCCAACTCTACTACTTCTCAGTCGGTGATCCTAGGCAAGTTGTCTTAGTTTCCCCATCTGTAAAATAGGGATGGTGGTTGTACTAGTAAGGGTCCGCCAGAGAAACAGAACCAACAGGAAGTATAGAGAGAGAGATTTATTTTAAGGAATTGGCTCACACGATTCTGGGGGCTGGCTAATCTAAGATCTATAGGGCAGGCCGGGAGCTTAGACAACCCCTTCCCCATTGCCTGCACACTCCACCATCTAGCACTTAAACCTCTTCTTGACACCCAGGCATCTTAGCCTGGCACAGACGACCCCCACTCCCAGAATTATCTAAAACCACCACTCGTTTCTCCTTCACACGATGGGCTCCAGCTCCATCGGAAATGGGATGGAGCTGGGACCTGGGACCTGGTCCCTCCCAGCTCTACACCATCACACCTGTTCTTCCCTCTTGCCTGATTCCCTACCGTAAGGATGATAAACTTCTGCCCATCCTTAAGACCCAGCGTGCCTGATCCCCTCTAGGCGATACTGATTTTGTCTCTCCTCTCTGCTTCTCACTGTACCCTGTAGACACCTCCGTGCCCCTCTCTCTCTTTCCCTCCTCCCCGCCTCCACTCCCACCAGATTGCAAATGAAACTGGAGATTTTGTTTTATTCCTTTTTACTTTTTTTTTTTTTTTGCGGTACGCAGGCCTCTCACTGCTGTGGCCTCTCCCGTTGCGGAGCACAGGCTCCAGATGCGCAGGCTCAGCGGCCATGGCTCACGGGCCCAGCCGCTCCATGGCACGTGGGATCTTCCCGGACCGGGGCACAAACCTACGTCCCCTGCATCGGCAGGCGGACTCCCAACCGCTGCGCCACCAGGGAAGCCCCCTTTTTACTTTTACTTCCTTATTACTTTTTGTTGTTGAACGGTCTAATTTTATTTATTTATTTGGCCTCACCTGGAGGCTTGTGGGATCTTAGCTCACCAGCCCGGGATTGAACCCAAGCCCTCAGCAGTGAGAGCACAGAGTCCTAACTACTGGACCACCTGGGAATTCCCTGCACGGTCTAATGTAAACATGACATTGCTCCGAGACTGAGCCACATGAGCCTCCAAGTTTATTAGGGTTGCACCCAGTTAGTGGTACATTCATTTGTGCCCAGATATAGGTTTCTCTTTGGTGTCGTGACCTTTACCTGTGTAAATGCGCGATCATGTCGATGAGCATCTAGTTTAGAACCGATCCATGCACTTTCCGAAGTTTAACTATTATCTAACTGTGACGTGACTTTGACGAATATTCTCCCCTCCACTTACTGCCCCAGCCTCCTACGCTCCTGTTCTGAATACCCGAACAGCTGGCCCCATAGCAGAGACCCAGTGATTATCAATACCACCAGGTGATACCCCCTCTTTATAACAAACATTTGCTAACATCCCCTTTGCTATCCTAAAATGAAGCTCATTCATAATACAACTTACTATTGATACATCCATAATGTAAAAAATTCAGTATCATATCCTAACTATAATACGTATAAAGATAAAAAGAAAGTTTTTTATGATAAAATAAAATGTTTTTTAATATTTAAATGCTTGGGCATAAGGGCACCAGAGGACACACGGACAAGTTTGATGTTTGCACTTATTCATAGAACTGCCACCTTTGCAATACTTACCAGCGCAGGTATGTTGGGTGGCTGACTGCATAGTCAGGACAGGCTGGATTATGCTGCAATGACAAACACTTCAGGCATCTCCCAAATCCTCAAGGTGACTTCTCACTCACACTTCACGTTCAGTGCTCTTCCCTGATACCCAGCTGGACCACAGAGACTCCGTCCAGACCTGCACATTCATGGCCTCTGTGACTGCGGAGAGATGTGGCAAACACTCATTGGCTCTTAAAACCTCCACTGGAAATAACGCATATCCCCTCACATTTCATTGGCTACACAAGACTTATGTGTACCTAATTTGAAACATCCTACCTTGTTCCTGAAAGGAGGGGCACTCAGAGTACTTACATCCATAGTGATGGTCACAGCCACAGAATCCCGTGGCGGCACTGCTGCGAGGGGTGCCACTTACTGAAATGGTGAACAAGACTTGGAAAGTTCCCGATTAAAAAAACCTTTTTTTTTCAATTTACAGCATAGTTGTATTCTTGGAACATTTAATGTATTTTTAAACAGTTCAAAGATAATGTATGTATAAGTAAAATTTATAAGTTCTAGAGTTCGGGTCAAGAACGTGGAATAAATCTTCCTTGTGCGTTTTATCCTGCACATTCTAGAACACCCAGCATCCCTGCATCTCCCCTCCCCCCACTAAATGTCAGTATCCTCTTCACTGCCAAAAACACTCCCACAGGGCTTCCCTGGTGGCGCAGTGGTTGAGAGTCCGCCTGCCGATGCAGGGGACACGAGTTCATGCCCCGGTCCGGGAGGATCCCATATGCCGCGGAGCGGCTGGGCCCGTGAGCCATGGCCGCTGAGCCTGCGCGTCCGGAGCCTGTGCTCCGCAACGGGAGAGGCCACAACAGTGAGAGGCCCGCGTACTACAAAGAAAAAACAAACAAACAAACAAAAAAAACCACTCCCACAAATACCCAAAATGCCCCTATAGGGGACAATATGTGCCCCACTGAGAGCCACTGATTTAGGTTACTGGTTGGGACAAACCTTTTCCAACAGAATAGCCTTATTTGGCTTATTTCTAGTGAAATATCATCAGAATCTAAATATACACCTTGGCTGAAAGTACCACTGCTCTAGCTAAGGCAGGGATGCCCGTTCTGCCCCACACCTGCCATAAACACCCCCTCCCACATCTGTCAGAAGACCCTGAGTCCCCAGTGCTCAAAACCTGGGGCTTCAAATAGCCCAGTTTCATAATTCACTAGGCCCACAAACTCACCTCGTCCCTGGGGTGAGTGGGGGCCATCCTGCCCTTTGAGTGTATCGGAAAATTCACAGGAAAACTTTGGATGCGGTGGTTGAAGTCTACATTCACCACGATGGAGGGAAAGGTCACCGGCCAGAATGTGAAACATTCTGTACCTCGGACAAGATCTTCATCCTCCTTGAGAAAACAATATCTTTTGATAAGTGCAAGTATTTCCAGCAAAGATCCTGTTCTAAATGTGATGACAGAGGTTCAGTATTTTGTTTCTACTTCTGTGGAAAATGCCAGCACAGAAAGAGTTTTTATATCCGTGGGGAATGTGTATATATATATATATATATATATATATATATATATATATATATATATATATATACCTATGTGGTTGGACCAAAGCAACAGAATTGATGCAGGTCAACAGAGGTGAAGTTTTTGTGGCTCTGTTTTTAAAAGTTGTACCTTTCACTTGCTAGGGGATGAAGAATGAAGTGTGTTTGGGGGTGGGGAGGGAGAAAGAGAGAGAGAGGGAGTGCACACAAAGAAAAATAAAATGTAAGCTATAATTTAAATTATGGATAAAATGACAAATGTTTGTGTGATGTCTGGTAAGCTTTATGAAGCCTGGCCTCTCACTTTTTTTTAAATTTTTTGTCTTGTTTATGGCTTCCCTTGCTGTGCAAAAGCTTTTAAGTTTAAGTTGGACCCATTTGTTTATTTTTGTTTTAATTTTCATTACTCTAGGAGGTGGGTCAAAAGAGATGTTGCGAGAGAAAAACGACTTAAATATTCATCAGTAAGGGAATGACTAAATCACAGTGTTACTTCCATACAAAAGAAAAAGAAATAGTTATTAAAAAAGAATGTGTTGGGAGAAGGGGGCGTGATAAATTAGGAATTTGGGATTAACATATACACACTACTATAAATAAAACAGATAAACAAGGACCTACTGTATAGCACAGGGAACTACACTCAGTATCTTGTAATAACCTATAATGGAAAAGAATCTGAAAAAGAATATATATGTATACACACACAATATATATATAGATATAGATATAGATATAACTGAATCACTTTGCTGTACATCTGAAACTAACACACCATTGTAAATCAACTATATTTCGATAAAAATTTTAAAAAATGATGTTGCTGTCTCATTTTTTTAAACATCTTTATTGGAGTATAATTGCATTACAATGGTGTGTTCGTTTCTGCTTTATAACAAAGTGAATCAGCTACACATATACATATATTGTCGTCACCTGATACCTCCAGCTCTGTTCAGTTGAAGTGTGCTAAATTGAGCTCAGATGAGTCATCATGTACACAGCTCTTCACAGTTTATCACTTAGAATTTCCCAGCTCTTACCCAAGCACTGATTTCTTTTATGTCCTCTCCAACTTCTCAGCCTGGCTCCACCCCAAAAGCCACAGTCCCAGGCAGAGACATTAGAGCTGGCTTTTAGGGTCTAAAGAGGTCACCTTGGCTGTCCTGGGGGTGTGAGTCCCGTGGATCTCAGAGCAGCAGGTAAAAGGGACTAAAGGTCGAGATCAGACCTCACAATGGAGGCGTTAGACAGATGTTCACACCCTCAGACTCACACATATAGCTGCACACACTCTCGGCACCCCCACAGAGACGACACACACACACAGATACATAGACCTCAACCTCAGGAACCAGATATTCAGAACCAGGCTCCACTGATGCCTCCTGATCCTAATGTTTACAATGTTTTACAGTTTACAACATGCCATCATGTCCGGGAGAGAAGTAGGGCGGCCTCACTCCCATCTTCAGCTCACACCGTTTGAGCTGGCATGATAGAGCGGGCATTGTGCGAAGGGGTAGGTATGCAAAGATAAGCAAAACTGAGGGGACCCCTACCCTCTCTGTCCAATAAGGGAGAGACAAAAAGCCAAAGGAAACAAAACAAGGGAAAAAAACCAAAGTCATAATTATAAATTGTGGTAAAGATGTCCACTTCTGGAAGTATGGAAGCCTAGATAGTGTGAAATACAATCCTAATACCTCAATGATTCTGGATAAAAAAATACTTGAAAAACTGGAAGAAATGTATAACTGTGCAAGCAAGAAGATAAGGAAAATTCTGAATGATAAATAGCCATGAGGCGGACAATAGGAAAGAGTCATGGAGGACAGTTTGAGCCCATGTAAAAAACATCTCATGGGGATTCCAGAAGGACATAACAGATAATAGATATGCAAGAAAGGCGACACTTGAAGAGATATTTTATATATAAAAATCCTATTGGGACTTCCCTGGTGGTGCAGTGGTTGGGAATCTGCCTGCCAACGCAGGAGCCACGGGTTCGAGCCCTGGTCTGGGAAGATCCCACATGCCGCGGAGCAACTAAGCCCGTGCGCCACAACTACTGAACCCATGTGCCACAACTACTGAAACCCGTGCGCCTAGAGCCCGTGCTCCACAACAAGAGAAGCCACTGCAATGAGAAGCCCGAGCACCACAACGAAGAGTAGTCCCTGCTCGCCGCAACTAGAGAAAGCCCGTGTGCAGCAACGAAGACCCAACGCAGCCAAAATATAAATAATAAATAAATAAATAAATTATTTTTTTAAAAAAGAATGCACTTAAAACAAAATCCTATTGGCTGTGTTTCTCTGGAGAATTCTGACTAATAAGCCATCTCGGAGACTAGTCCCTGTGACTGGACCACACCCCCATCTCCTCAGATTCCTCAGGGTTCAGCCTTCTCACCTCCGTACTCCCGGAGCCCTAAGCCCATGAGCTCCCCAAAGATGGAGGCAGGCCTGTGGGCTTCACCAGGGCACCCCAGAGTGAGCCCAGGGCCTGGTATGTTTCAGCCCTCAGTAGGTATTTGTCTAATGAATACATTTCCCTGCTACCTTCAAGACCTAGCACAGATTCTTTTTTTTTTTGGCCATGCTGTGGGGCATGTGGGATCCCAGTTCCCCCGTCCAGGGACCAAACCTGCGTCCCCTGTGGTGGAAGCGCGGATTCCAGATTCTTTCCTTCTCACTCTCACTCCACAGAAGCTTCACGAAGGAGGAGATCATGTTTACCTTATTTGAAGCTGGGACCCCTAGTCCCAACCTGGGACCTGGCACATAATATTTGCTCAAGAAATATTTGTTAGATCAATGCAGAATATATGCCATTGCAGGATCACATTTAAAAAATTTAGCCTATATATTCCTCTGGGATTTCCTTTCCTCCTTTGCTCTTTCCTTTTAAGACTGCAAGGTATTTCTGTGCCAAAGCCTCAAGAAAGGATGTAACAGCTGAAAGCAAGAAAAACGTATCCCTCGCCTGGATTTGCAGATTCAAAAGCTCAGACCTGAGAGGACCAGAAAGAACACACAGAAGGACAAAAGATTTGGAGGAAATCATGAGGCATCCCTGCTGCCTAGGCTGGAAAATCATTTTCTGAACCATCAGAAGGAAAGGAGTTGAAAAGGAAATAAGATTGCAGTTGGTGGCGGTTCCCAGAGAAAGTGGTTCTGTCTCTGCTGGGGGGCCACTGCTAGCTCAGAGAGCGCCCTTGTGTGAATGAGGAAAAGGCACCCTTTCCAGGTGCACAGCTTGGCAACTGGATCACAGACTGGATCTAGCCTTATGAGCCCCTCCCGCACCCCAGCCAGGCACCCATGTGCAGTGCACATCCCATATAACCGTACAGGGCAGCCAGGCACAAGCTCTGCTAATCCCTACCAGAAGCAGAGAAAAGCTCAAACAGGCCTGTGGGGTCTGAACAGAGGAAACCTGTGCTTCGTGTCCCAGGCAGAGCCGAAGGGGGCTGGGGCGGGTTCCTGGAGAGAAGTGGCGTCAGGCAGAAGGAGCTTTGGGCAGCCTCAGAATTTCCGTAGGTGCCTGATGGGGGCAATAACTGAAGACCAGGTGGGGTGCAGCATCCCTGAGGATACTACTGGGGACAGATGACAGCAATGACCAGATTGCCCCCTCCCTGCCTATACACACTACAACCTGGCACGTGTAAGCTTCTTGGAATTAATTAGTCGAAACCCCAGGGACATTTGGATTGGGGGAGAAACCTCAAAGAGACTGAGGTTAAGTAGCTGCCGCCCAGCCACAATGAGGATTCCAAATAAAAATTCATTTGAGTTGTAGAAAAAAAGAAGTTACCCTTTTTGCACGTCAAAGATATAAACAGATCTTTTTATCTGCTGTGCTCCGCAAATATTTGTTGAACGAATACTTAATGTGTGTGACAAAGGCCTGGTACTTCTCTGAGACCCTGAGTTTTATTCTGCCCTGATTTAATTATCAGAGCACATCATCTCCCTGACTAGATTATCATTTGCTTGAGGGCAGGGACCAGATTATTCCACTTTAGATCCTGCACACGTATCCTGTACAGAAGTGTTGCTTGCCTGGGCATTCAATGGCGTTACTATATAAATGCATGGAATTTTTCTCCAGACTCCAGATCAAAAAGCTCCCCTCCTCCTGTTTTCCCCTCCCCTCCTCTCTCAACTTCTCAGACAGCGTAAGAATTCCCAAAGCCTGGAGCAGAGCGGGAGGAGGGGGACTTTAACTCTGTCCTCGGACGCTGCAGCACAGCCTGATAAATGAGCCCGTTAGGATTTGAGACGTGTCTGTTTCTGAAGGTGGGTTCTGGCCTGTTCAGTGGCCACGAACCTTGGTGTAGTCTGAGGTTTGGGGCAGGGAGGTCGGGCTCATCACAGGGATCTGGCCGCTTGAGGGCAGGGGGCACTAGTTTGCCTGTCCTGGGAGCCCCTGGAGATGTATGGCGCCGAGGACTTGGGCATCTTGGGTGCTCTTCAAGTCCCTCTCGGCTTGGGTACCCACAATGACCCAGACTACCAGACCCCAGTCTGTAGCCTCTGCTCCAGTCGGCTTCCTGGCTGGCGCGGTCGCATACCAAGGTTTTATTCTGGGTCCCTGGAGCGAAATTTACACATTCTGCCCATGCAGTTGGCCTTTGTAGACAGGGATTGTGTCTCTTGGCCTGTGTCGGTAAGTTATTTCCCATGCGTCTGTCCTTTCTCTGTGGCCAGAAGGTCAGCGCCTGCCAGCGGCTGGCTGCCTAGCTGTCTCCCCAGCTGGAGTCCCTGCCAGCTTCCAGGCCACACATTAAACCCAGCCCTGCCACTTACTAACTAGTAGCCTTGAGTTTATTACCTAAATTGTGGTAACCACAGTGACCACCTTCCCCTGATTCTGCCTCTTCTGCTCTGCGTTCACGCAGCCCCGGGCTCCCGGCACTGATCGACTGCTTGCTGCCCCCACCAGACGAGGCTCTACCCTCCATCTCCCAGTGCCCAGCACTGTCCCTGCCACGGAGTGGTGGCTCTGCCTCCTGCCCATCCTCTCCCTCCCTCCCTCCCTCCTCCCCATAAGGCTCCCGGCACACACAATCCCATCATGGCCTTTTCTCCCTCTGAACCCCCCCCTTCACTTGCTCCAGGGGATGAAAAACACCAGGCAGAGTCTATGGCATGCGAGTCTTTTATTAAGCCAGGTGAGTCACTCCATCACCTGAGAAGGTACACTCATGTTCCAGATACCACGCGCCCCAGGGGCTGGGTGTGGCTGTCCAGTCCAGCCCGGACCTTCCCGGTGCAAGGGGACATTCTACTTTCTTCAAGGGGTGAGGTAATGGATCAGAGAATTATGGCTGGAGTTTAGGTGGACGGTTTGGATTGGGGATTTAAGGTGAGCTTGGAAGGAATTGGGTTGGGATTTAGGTGAAAGGAGAGTTGAGTGGGACCCAAACTCTGCCGGCCACCGTGAGGAGAGCCAAGCTTCTCCTGGTTACCAAGCTGACGACCCTCCACAGGAAGCCCGGTCCCCAGGCACGTGAAACCACCTGAACAAACCCTCATCCCCCTCCCTGCCCCCAGCCCCTCCGCATCTCCCACCGCCTCTCACAAACAAAGCAGGCACTCACTCAGAAGCAGGCACTACAGCTACACAAGATTAAGTCCCCTCCCTCCCTGCCCAGGTGGGTGGGGAGAGGGGCATGGGGGGTGGGGCTTAGCCATGGAAGCCCAGCTCCTTGTACTTGGCGGCGATGTCCTTCCGGAACAGTTCCAGGGCCTTGTTCATGGCTCCCTGGGCATCGGCACCGAACTCCGCAGGATGCCTGCTGTGCAGAACATGGATGATGGCTTCCGAGATGAACTGCAAGGACAGGGGCAGAGGGGGGTACTGGTCACAGGCAGGACAAGCCAGGGGCCAGATGGGAATCAGCCCGAACCCATCTTCTCTTTATTCTAGGGTCGTTTATTGAGCACTTACTATCTATCAGGCATGCTGCTGAACGGCCTCCATGGATTAACTCCTTTAATCCCCACAACCCCGTGAGACAGGTACAGATGGGGAAACGGAGGCCCATCTTGGTACAGATGAGGAAAGGTCAGGCCATGGAACCACGGTCAAGGGGCTAGGTGGGCTGGCTCACCAGCTACCCTCAGCTGTGCTCAGCTCGAGGACCCAACCTTGGAGAGGAAGGGAAATACTCCTGCTCCATGGTTTTATCCAGGATTTGGCACTCCGAAAATCTAGAAAGAAACTATTTCCATTTGTGTGTATTTAATTTTTGCGTTTAATGGCTTAGGACGGTGATTGCTTTAAACAGCCTTTTTGGGGTTTGGGCAGGGGGTCAGAACATCATATTTTCTGTGCCAAGCACAGAGCTGGTACTCAGAAGTATAGGTGGGAGAGAAGGGAAGAGGAAAGGGTTCAGGCCTACGACTCAGCCCCAGGACCAACTGTATCTTACACCAGCCTCACCTTCACTCTTTGCTTTCCCATCCACAATGTCATTACCCGGAAAATGGACACAGGCCATCTCTACAGCACGGGGCTGCTTTAGGGACTGAAAGATCTTGTGTCTGTAAGAAGCTACTGTGCTTTTTCAACGGTTCAGAAAGATTTGATGCCACTCACTACCGGGGCCTGTGGTCAAAGGGTGTCATTTTACAGAGGCCCAGACTGAGGTCACGTAGCAAGTGGACCCAGGGGATCATGGACAAATGACAGCCAGAGCCAGGGACAGAGACAGAGAGGGCACCGCGGTTGGGTTTGCCCATTTTCTCCGGCGTCCGGGGTGCAAGTGGCCAAAAGCAGGGTGGGGTTGGGTGAGTGGGGGGGAGCGTGTACTGCGGGCAGCCTCAGAAGCACAAATGTCAACATCTAGTAAGCCCTGCTTAGCTCAGAAACAGGGACAGCTCCACAAACACCTGCTGCTGGGCATCGATGTGGACATGTGTTTAATTCCCTTTTAATGTCATAAACACAACAAGAGGAAGTGGGGGGAGGGACTGACGTCAGCAAGCCCTGCCCATGGAGAACTCAGAGACCCAAGTTCCAGGCCCAGCTCCCTGACCTCCATGTGTGACCTCACCTGTAACATAGGGGCTCGTGACCCCATTAGGTCCCCCCACTCAGTTTTCCTGAGTCAGTGGCAGAGCCACAAATACTTAGAAAATCGTGGGCTGGGGCAGCTGGCAGATTGAGTAAAGATAGTTGCTTTTAGCACCCAGCGCCCTCTGTGCCCCTTCACTCACAGGTGAGAAGGAGAAATTTCTTATGAAGAACACAGACGAAGGTTCCATAGTGAGGGAAAGAGTAGACATGGGGCTCTGTCTTGATTCTTTTGCAGGGATTATGCAGTAAATTAAACCTGTTTTAAGTAGACCTGGGTTCTAGTCTGCTAGCTGGTAGTGCTACCTTGGCTTTATCATTTTCCCTCTCTGAGCCGGTCTGCTCATCCCTAGAGAGGGGATCCATCATTCGAATCGTGTTGTGAACACCTCCACGTGCCACTGGGGCTCAGACAGAGGAGGAGCCAGGGTCTGACCTTGAGGAGCTCGTGTCCCAGCCGGGAGACAGCTGGGTAAAGAGACAAATTACAGTACAGCCGGGCAGGCGCCATGGCAGCGGTGAGGATAAATGCCTTCGCAGCGGAGGGCTGGCAGATGGAGCAGCTGACTGCCTCAGGGGCCAGAACAGAGGCGGTGGCTTCTGAGCTGGGCCTCGGAGGATGAACAGGGATTTGCCAAGAGAAGACGGGGAGGGCAGGGACCACCGCTCGTGCAGAATCTCAGAGGCAGGACCTGCTCCTCATGTCTGGAGTGCTGAGATGGGCAGGCAGGATTGTTTGTGTGTGACTTGGGGGAGCAGGTAGGGGTGCAGGGTGGTGAGGCTGAAGAGGATGGTGGTGGTGGTTGTTCGTGGGAGATGCTGTGCCACAAGGGATTAAGAGCTTGGGTTCTAGAGTACCGTAGATCAGATTGTACCTCCTGGCTTATAAGCTGGGTGACCTGGGGCAAGCTACTTAACCTCTCTGAGCCTTCAGTTTCCAAATCAGTAAAATGGGGATGAGAAGAGTACCTACCTGGGGAAGAGAATGCTAACTGCCTGCCCAATGTCTATTTTCTCCTTCTTCCTTGTAAGAGAACACTAGTTGTATTTGGAGTGGTAATAGGCTACATTTCCCAGCTTGCCATGCGTATAGATGTGGTCTTGTAACTAACTTCTGGCCAATGAAATGTAAAAAACATTGTTGGATGAGATTTCCGGGGCTCCTTAAAAGAGAGACTTCCTCTCTTCCTCTTGCTCTGTTTGGAATATGGGCTAGACGGCTGGAGCTCCAGCAGCTATCTTGGACCACAAGTCAATTTTGAGGGTGGACACCACATGCCAAGGATGGCAACACAGAAAGAACCTGCATCCCTGGTGACTGTGGGACTCCCATACCAGCTCTGCGCTCCCTACCTCTGAACTTCTTTTATGTGAGAGGGAAAGAAAACACTGAATGCAATTCCTAAGTTCATGGGGAAATCGTGAGAATTCCGTGCAGTGATCCAGGCAAATAGCTTATCATGGCCCATCCTAACTGGGAGCTATCATAATTATCCTTACCTTCTCTGCTGCACCAACCTGCCTGCTGCTCCCATCCCCAGAGGTGATATCCACAGGATCCTTTATCCCCCAGAACCCTACTGCTCCCTCTTGCCACATCCCCTCCTCCCACTGGGTCTAGACATAGGACTCGAAGCTCAGGCTCTCCCCAGCCCACCCAACTTCTCAGCCCATCACAGGACGTTCAAACCAACTACTTATGCCTCTGACACCTGAGGCTTTCTCTCTTCATCTGTAAAGATGCAGGAACTAATAATTCCCACCCGGAATTGAGCCCACGTTGCTGAACTCCTGCCAACGAGACATGTATGTCTCCGACTCCCAGTGTCACAGGGGTTAGGAGCCGGGGTTCTGGAGGAATAGAGACCTAGTCTGAATCCTGGTTCTGCCACTTGCTGCTTCTGTGACCAGGGACAAGCTACTTAACCTTTCTGTGCCTCAGTTTCCTCATCTGTTGAGTGGGTGTGATAATGGTACCTACCTGTGGAGAGAATGCAAGTTGTGCATCCCACATCCACTTCCTCCTTGGTAACAAGATACTAATTTGAGGGAGAAATATGTTGACTCTCAATGACCCAGGAGGAAGGTAAAGTGGGTGGCAGCCCACTTTACAGATGAGGAAACGGGGGAACAAAGAGGAACGACATAGGTCACCCAGCAAGTTACTGGCTGAGCTGGGACTTGAACCCAAATCTCATGCCCTTGAGGCCTCTCCTTCCATCCTCCCAGCCGCCCCCATCCCCGCCACCCACCTCCAGGTACTTGATGGGAATCTTGTGCTTGGTGGCATGCGACTGGGCCAGGGGCTTCAGCTCCGCGTCATGATGCCCCTTCTTCTTGAGGATGGCCCCCAGGGCGGTGAGCACGGTGTTGCCATGCTTCTTCAGCTCCTCTGAGGCCTTCATGTCAGCCTCTGTCTTCAGGTGCTTGAACTTGTCAAATTTCTCCAGGGTCTCGGGATGACCCTTAAAGAGCCTGTGGGCACACGGAGGGCTGGAGTCAGATGCAGGGGTCTGGAGGTGGCCAGACCTGAGTTCAAGCCCACGCTCTCCCAGTTCCCAGCTATGTGACCTTGGGTAACTCACTTCACCTCTCTGTGCCTCAGTCTCATCCAAGGAATGGAGATAACAAGTCCCTCCCTATAGAAGCGTGAGGATTAAATGAGATAGTACATGCTGAGGGCCACACAAGAAGTGTATAAATGCTTCCTATTATTAAATATTTTTATCATCATCTTCTCCTTCTTCATTGTTACAGTGAAAGGCAGGAAAGAAAGACATCTCTGCGTTGCACCCGGCTTCACCCCCATTTCCTCTAAGCTGTTGGGAGCATAGATGACTAAATGGCGTCACAGTGGAGCAGGGAAAAGGGGGAGCACTGGGGCCAAAGGACCTGGATTTGCTGAGCACCCACTGTGTGCCAGGCCCGTGCTAGGCTCTGCACCTGCGCTTCCCCTTAGGGACATACTATTCCCACTTTACAGATGAGAGAACAGAGGCTAAGAAGTGTGAAGTCCTAGCTCAATATTACACGGCCGGGGTGCCGAAGAGCCAGACTGCAATCAGGTCTGAGTGACTCAAAAAGTAGCCCATGCAGGGGACCATCTCTGCAGCTTCCTGCCTGGGGATCGCCCTTTGATTTCTTAAATACTTCTGGCTCCAGGAGACTCACTACTACCTGTGAGAGCCGTTCCAGTCTGAGCTCCGAAAACTTAGAAGGCTCTCGCTTATTTTGCTCTGACTCCTTGCACCTCCCTGGCCCCTCACAGTACCGATGGTGAGGGTCCCTGGTGGGAGCTACTGCTAAAGACCAGGTCCCCGCTCCCGCCAGGGTCCCAGTGAGCTGGCCACAGTGATCTGAGCAGCACCTGTCACCTTGGACCTCAGTCTTTCCTGCTGAGGAAAGGTGGAGGTTAGTTAAAGGGAGTCATACCTGCCACCTGGGCAGGAGTGATTTTCCCCATTTCACTCGTGGGCAAACGGAAGACCACAGAGGTAGGTGAGTTGCCCAGGGTCACGTGTCTGGTCAGTGGCAGAGCCCAGACACAAACCTGTATGAATGGTTCCATAACTCACGCTCTCTCCTTTGTGTCGCACCCTGAAACCTCTGCAGGAGTGACCCTGTCTGCCCTGACTCCCCCTTCTCCTGTCTAATGGCTTCAGTTCTTTTAAAGGTTCCTCTTTTGTAGCTTCCTGGTTTTGCGACACGCTTAAACCTAACTGTGAACACACTCCAGTGTGCACAAGTATCTCATGGCACACACCCATACTCACAGGCGCGTGCACACACACGCACATGCATGCACGACGTAGCACGGACGGGAAGCGCTCCCTTTCCCAGGGGGCCTATCCCTCCCGCTTCCCCAGAACACCCAGGGCTGTCCACAGCCATGCCCAATGTCACCACCTCATCTAGGGCCCCGGCCAAACCTTGTACATCACTGACAGCTCATCCCTGGCACCTTTCACGCAAGGGTCCCTGGGCTCCTGACTATTATTATCTGGTGACAATGATCCTTGAACTCCTGCCTGACAGATGCAAGACCCAGAACCCACAGGCGAAGGCCTGAGGTCGGGACACTGGAGGAAGACTGTCTGGGGCAGAAGAGGGCCAAGGACCTGGGACCCAAGGCGGCCAGGGATCTCAAACATTTTGGGAGTTCCCTGGATGTCTGGGAGAAAGACTTCGGCACTGAGAATTATGGAAGCTGAGCTCTGGCCCCAGCTCTGCCTCCGATGTGCTGTGTGACCTTGAAGAAGTCTCTCGGTTTCTCTGGGTCTTGGCGTAACTATCCGTAAACCAAAAGGGTTGGTCTAGCTGATTTCTCAGCCTCCAAGTTCTAAGGCTTGACCTCCACCTCACTCTCCACTCTCAGCACCTGCCAGCCAGAGAGAGAGCCGGGTTTGCTTTAAACAGGGCAGAAAAATTGGGCTCAGGAGCGCCCACCGATCATCCTGGCATCACACAGCCGCCTCCCTCCCTTGGCCCCAAGTCCTGCAGCTGGGAGCCGCCAGGGCAGCCACAGGAGGCCATACCTGCACGTCTGTGACAGCAATTGCCCGGAAAATGAGCAGATGGCAGGCCCTCGCCCTGTAGACATGGGTGGAGGGCTTTTCTCCAGCGTTTCAGAAGGGCCCACTGGCCTTGTGTTTTCATCCTCGATCCTATCATCAACCTGCCTAGTTTATCACAGGCCTGCTGGCAAGTCAGAGGGAAAGGAGGCCATCTCCCAGCTGTTCTCTGAGCTGAGGCCCAATCAGACACCCACACGGAAGACCTAGGACTCTCCCAGGCCTGCACAAATCCTTCTCTGCTCTAGAACCCAAGAACCAGATGAGGATGGGAATTCATCTCCAGTGTGTCAAGACTGTGGGACGATGTAGCGTAGGGGTTGAGCGCAGGCGCACTGATCCAAGTGGCCTGGATTTGAATTCCAGCTGTGGGACTTTGGGCAAGTTACTTAACCTCTTTGTTCAATGTAGTGATCATAATAATATCTACCTCATAAGGTTGTTGTGCGGCTTAAGTGAGTAAATATACGTGAAACACTTAACACAGGGCCTAGCAATCACTGCGTACTGTACATCTATATAAACATTTGCTGTCCTCTTTACCATCTCTAGCACCATGGTCACCATCACCATCCTTTCCTCCATCATCATCACCATCGTTAGGATTGGGAATTTTGGGTCCTGTCTGTAGCTGCCATTGGGTGGCTGGGACTCTTGGGCCGTGTCTCCTCCCAGCGACATGAGACGTATTGGCCACCAGCAGTGGCTTTCAAACTTTCCATGGCCTCAAAATCCTTTGTTCAAATGCAAAAATAAGTAAAGCAGAAAAGATTTGGGGAACGGAAGGAAAGGCAGGGGCCTGAAGCCCTCTCAGCAGCCTCCACCCTCCCGAAGCCCCCCTTTCCTGGAGCCAGACTCTCCGACTGACCTGCCAGCTATTATGTTCTAGAACATAATGGTCACATACTTGCAGTGAAGCCCTCCGTGTTTTATTAACACACTCAGCTGAACAGAATTTGCCCTCTTTTATAATCAGAGGAGTGGGAGAAATGACCTTTTCTAGATGAGTAAGAAAGCCCAGGTTCAGCATCTGGAACAGATCCAAAAGGTCAGATCTTAAAGGGGCACTTTCAGCCCTAGGAGTTAGCAGCCCCTTCTCCTTGTCTCCATATCCCAAACACTAAGAGAGCAGAACCAGTCGGCGTGGTTTCTGCATGTCCTACAGCCTAAGACGTGACAGGCTGTTGGGCTCTCTGGGGCCTGCCAGGGGCCAGCAGTCTCCAGCATCATGTCTCGTCCCTGACACCTGGCCCCAGGCAGTTCTCTCTGATCCACCCTGGGAAAGGAGGAGATGTTTCCCCATGACTCAATACCCCAAGTCTCCTTCAAGACATCCAAGTCACTGACTTAGGGCTGACAGCCCCCAGATCACCTGGGAAAGACTCCTGCTCGGCAAAATGGTCTCCCACCCCAGCTACCCGGCCTCCTCTCCAAAAGTAAGGTGGGATCATGGACTCAGAGAATGCCAGGGCATGAGAGCAGGCAGGGATCTCAGAGACAGCGGCAGGCAATCCCTCCTCTCAGCAAATAGGGAAATGGGACCCAGAGAGGACTAGAGACTTGTCCAAGGTCACACAGCAAATGGATGGCTGAGGAGTTGATGTCAACTTTGGGGGAGACTTTTGTCCAATCAGGCAGGACCTGTTGCAGCCCAAGGAGCCAACTGACAGAGACACAAGAGGAGAAAGACATAAAGGAACACCCCAAGATGCCAGTTAGATTCAACAGAGGACTTCACTGTCCTCTCTCAAGTGTTTCTGGCATGGACCATTAAGGGCTCGAACTCCAGATAACAGGGCGTATAGGACTGGGCATTCCCCCCAGATTTGGGAGCTGGAGATGGGTGAAACCTGAGGGAGGCTGAAAGGGCATCTAAGTGGGAGAGGATAACCTACTCTGGCTCATACACAAGGAGAAATTCATCTGTAAATTAAAGTGTGAAAGACAATCCGTTCACTGGTGGTGACTGGGGCCCACCTTCTCCCACATGCAGAAATATTGAGGTACATACATCCCATTAGGCTTTTGACCTGTGCTGCCCAGAGCATGAGAGAGGGCCAGGAGGAGGGGAGAGCCCGTCACCATCTGGGGAGGAAGGCAACTGGGACATGAGATTCTATATACAAGCCACAAGCCATTTTCTACTTAAAAATCTCAGAAGTTTGTGTGTGGGGGGGTGTTTGTTTATTCAGGAAGCCCTTGCTACAGAAGGCGAGATGTGCTTGGAGGCTATCCTGAGCCCTCAAATTCAAGACATACTCAACATCAAAAGTCACTAACGGGTCTCTGTCTTCTGTTTACTAATTATAATTCTTTAAAGGGCCCAAGTCTAAGCTTCGTCTATAATAGTTATTAACATCTTCTGGGACTCACTCTATGCCAGGAATTAGGCTGGAACCCCTACAGGCATCATCTTATTTAATTCTTATTTCCACTCTATAACGTATATATTAGGATTTCCACCCATTTTATTTATTTATTTATTTATTTTCCGGTACGCGGGCCTCTCACTGTTGTGGCCTCTCCCGCTGCGGAGCACAGGCTCCGGACGCGCAGGCTCAGCGGCCATGGCTCACGGGCGCAGCCGCTCCGCGGCATGTGGGATCTTCCCGGACCGGGGCACGAACCCGTGTCCCCTGCATCGGCAGGCGGACTCTCAACCACTGCGCCACCAGGGAAGCCTCCACCCATTTTATAGGAGAAGAAATTGAGGCTCAGAGAAGTTGTGTACCTTCTTAAAGGTCACACAGCTTCTCGGTGGCAGAGCCAGCTCTAGAACTACATACCTCATGTTGAAAGCCATGTCTTAGCCTTGACATTTTATAGACTTTAATGGACTTGTGACTCTGGGGTCATCCTTCCCTTCCCAGGTCCTTTTTGTCCTCATCCACTAGGTGAGGTGAGACAGATCTCTCAGATTTTTCTTGTTAATTCTGTCTATAATTCTAGGATACCACTTAGTGGGCTCTAGGCATCCAGGATTTGATTGTCAAGCTCCTTCCAGCTGCTGGCATAGGTGTGAGATGGATCCCCTTTCCTTTCCTGACTCCAATCTCTGACACATAAAAGCAAAGGAGAACCAAATAAGAATTTTAACAAAGTCAACTAACGCAGCCAGCTGGTCAACCCCGGGCTACCGTTCCACCTTGCAGGCGAACATTCTTGATCTTTGGGAAGGAAGTAGGTGATAGGGGCAATGGGGTTTCTTCCTTTTACCTGATGAGGACGTCCTGCCCATGGCCTGCGAGATCAGCCTCCACCTTCCCCCAGACGTTCAGTACCAGCTGCCATTCTCCGTCGCTGAGCCCCATGGCACAGTCTGAAGAAGAGAAGAAGAGCAAGGCTAGGCTGACTGTGTATCCTGGCTCCGACCGCTGGGGTCTGAGGCTGCCTGGCCCTAAAGGGATTTTATACCTTCCCGGATGCTTGACAGAGATCATTTGACACCTCGCTCACTCTCTCCCCCCCCACCTCCTTGCACCCCCCCTTTCATGCAGGGGTCTAATCTTTTCATTTCTCTAGCCCTCACATGGAAGCTATTTTGAGGCAGGTGCCGTTGGGGGTGGTAGGACAACTCAGGCCTCAGGTTGGGGGGGGGGAGGAGCTGTGTGTGTGGAAAGAGTGGGGAGGAGGTTGGGTCACTCTCTGGACTCTCGGAGGCCAACAGAAAGGGCATGACCAAGGCTGATGCCAATGGCCTGAAACCCAACTCCCCCTGCTGTCCGCCATCCCAAGAAGCCCTGTCGTGTTTATTAGCCAGGGCAGCCGTCACCCGGGCTGGCCCCGGGACTGTCCTGGCCCTTAGCAGTCACTTTGTCCACCTTCTGCCCACTTTGCCAGAACGCCCTCACCCACCAGGGTGGTGGGAAGGGGCTAGATGGTTTCCTTGCTTGTAGCTGGGTGGACCCAGGCAGATCTATAACCTCTTGGAGTCTGCATTTTCCCACTCCACCCAGAAAACTCCTGGCTTCACGGTCTTGCTCACATATTTCTCTCTGAAAAGTTTCTCTGGGGCTTCCCTGGTGGCGCAGTGGTTGGGGGTCCACCTGCCAATGCAGGGGACACGGGTTCGTGCCCCGGTCTGGGAAGATCCACATGCCGCGGAGCATCCGGGCCCGTGAGCCATGGCTGCTGAGCCTGCGCGTCCGGAGCCTGTGCTCCGCAACGGGAGAGGCCACAACAATGAGAGGCCCGCGTACAGCAAAAAAAAAAAGAAAAAAAAAAGTTTCTCTGGATACACCCCTCAAGGTCCACTTCACTGCTTGCCTTTCCACTGCTCTGTGTGTGCTCCTGCTGTACTCCTCACCCCGTTGCATCATATTTCTTTGTTTCCATGCTGGCCCCTCCATTAGTACCAAAGCAGCCAATACTCACAGAGACTTTGCTGGGTGCCAGGCCCTATTCCAAGCACTTTACATTCGGTAACTCGTTTAGGTCCCCAACAGCCCTATATGATAAATACGGACATTACCACCATCTCATGGAGGCAAGTTCGGGAAATCTGCCATGGCCGCACAGCTAGTTGTTGGAAGAGTTGGTATTTGAACCCAGGAGTTCAGGCCCCCAAATCCATGCTCCTGAACACCCTACTTTGATTTCCACATGGGCAGGGGCTTTGTTTTATTCATCTGTGTATTTCTTGGACCCTGCACAGCGCTGTGTGCCACATTTGAACTGAATAAATGTTCATTGAATAAAAAGATGGCTGGCCTTGCAAGGAAGGCAAGGGGAGGATGATCAGCCTTTATTTTATATCTATCCATCATCCATCCATCCATCCATCGTCCATTCATCCACCCACCCATCATCCATCACTCATCCATCCACCGACCCAACCATCATCTGTCCAACCATCCATCCATCCATCCATCCATCCATCGTCCATTCATCCACCCACACATCATCCGTCACTCATCCATCCACCTACCCAACCATCATCTGTCCATCCATCCATCCATCCATCGTCCATTCATCCACCCACCCATCATCCATCACTCATCCATCCACCGACCCAACCATCATCTGTCCATCCATCCATCCATCATCATTCCTCCATCCATCCAACACACAGTTATAGAGTACCTACTGTGTGTCAGAAACTGTGCTACATGCTGAGGACACAAAACCAGATAAAACACATCCTGATGTTCAAGAAACTCAGTCTCCTAGGGGAGATAAGTAAGAGGAACAAAATTACAGTACAGTTTATTTAGTGCTATGATCAAGGTTTACACAGAACGTTACAGCTTACAAAGTGCCTCGTTGGGCAGGATTATATCTAATCTTCCCGATGACCCTGCGAGGAAGCAAACATCACCCCATTTTACAGCTGTGGACCACGAGGCTCAGAAAGGATAAGCAGGTGTCCTGGCCATCCTGGGTCTGTACTGGACGTGTCAGTTATGGCTGCCCCACGTATGCAGCCCTTTCTAAAGATAACTGCCCTGCCCCAGCGCCCGCAGTCATGTCCGCTCTCCAAGCCTGTTGCTAGGCACAGCGGATTGGACCAGGACTGGGACCTAACCCGAGGCAGCCAATGGCAGGGCTCTGCCAATGTCTATTAACTACAGCGTCAGATCCCTGGCGAGAATGGGCTAGGTGGTAGGAAATGCAGGGTCAAAGAGGGTTTCGTGGCCAACACTGGGAAAGACCCCCAAACTTGGGTAAGACCCCTGTGCAGCCTTGGGTCTCCATTCTGACCGCTGAAAAGCTCACTCCAACTGCAGTTTGAGGATTACCGTCAGCTGCCACTCCTGTGTGACCCCTTGTGTATCCTTGAGTGGGACCAATTTATTTACTGAGCTGATTCCTAACAACCAAAAGGGCCAGAGGCACACAGGCCCCTTCCTGACAACGTGCCACACTGAGGCCCCGTGTTAACCCAGGACACCGAGCTGGTGAGCCTCCAGGAGCCGTGAAGCCTTCACAGTGGAAGGTTCAGCAGCAAGTTGAGTAGCTAAAATGCCATAGGGGTTTTCTGGGGGGCTAGTATTCGTTCACTTGTTCATTCACCGGCCTGGTATAGAGGGCCTACTCTGTGCCAGGCCCAGGATCAAAGGAAAAGGCAATTCTGAGAGATACTGCCGAGGGCTGAGCTCCTACTTCTGGCCCCTTGCTGGAGGGTGAGCCCAGCAGCGTGGGAGGGGAGGGCAGAAGGAAGAGAGGCAGCACATTGCCCCTGGCCTGGGCCGGCCACTTGGGGCCCATCGTGACACCCCTAAGAGAATCAGCATCGCTAGCTTCTGATTTACGTCCTCAGCCCTGGCAGTGCCGTTTTCAAACACCCTCTGGCCGGTGCTCTTGTGAGAACCTCGGAGCATCCCCCAGGGGCTGGCAGGGAAGGGTCGATCATTATCCCACCTGGCTATACAGAAACGAAGGCCTGGAGAGGTTATGCACCCACCCGAGGCTGGTGAACGGCAGAGCTGGAATCCACAGCCCTCGTCCCGTCTCCAGCCTCCCGAGTTGTCTGGAAACTGCCTGAGTACTTAAAATCTCATCAACTCTCCCAGCGCTAAAGTGTTTAATATGAAGCTGTCACCTCCTTGGCAGGCGCCCCCATTAACTGGCAAGTTCATGGAAAACTGTGGCTTTGAAGTTGATGAACCTTTTCAAGTTTTAACCTTTTAAGTTAATAGGAAGGAACCAACATTTGTTTGTACTTACACATCTCTACAACAGAACTGGCGGTACCTAGGAGTTTGCTATGGCTACCTGGAGTCGCCAGCTTTGTTTAGGAGCTATAATTATCCCTGTGACAGCCTTCAAACAGCCGGGCCAGGGAAACTGGAAAGTCACAGGATAGGAAAGCCAGGCTGTCTCTGGGTACAAAACTTTCTGCAGCCTTACGCACTCCCGTCACGTACATGTGCACAGGCGTGCACACACACAGGTGGGGTAGTCTGACACCCAGTGGGGCAGGACTGGATCGCACCAAGTGAGACCTGCCCCCTCCTCTTTTTCCCTTTCATATCACAGAATCCTATGAATGGGAAAATCTGAGCCTTGCAGACTCATCCTCAAGTCTTCAAATTCTGGACACTTGAGATTCCAGAGTTACAATTCTACAGGGCCGAAGTCTTCAACTTTCACCACTCTGAACACTTAGATTCTAGGTTCCAGAGTCAGAAAGCTAGAGAAAGAGAAATCTAGAATGATAGGGCCACGGGATCTTGGAGCTAACAGAGGCCTTCAACAGTGTCCTGTCCAAGTTCCCACTAAATGCAGGAATTCTCCCTACAGATCATCATCTAGCATCTGCTTGAATACTCCTAAGAGCAGTGAGCTCACTACCTAAAGCTTTAAAGAGGCTTCTTTTTTTTTTTTTTTTTTTTGCTGTGCGCGGGCCTCTCACTGCTGTGGCTCTCCCTTGCGGAGCACAGGCTCCGGACACGCAGGCCCAGCGGCCATGGCTCAGGGGCGCAGCCACTCCACGGCACGTGGGATCTTCCTGGACCGGGGCGCAAACCCGCGTCCCCTGCATCGGCAGGCGAACTCTCAACCACTGCGCCACCAGGGAAGCCCTAAAGAGGTTTCTTTACATCAGACCGAAATATGCCTTCCTGTCACGCTCAGTCCCTTGTCCTGGCTCTGGTGCTCCTTCGGGATGGGGAGGAACAGTCGAGGGAAGCGTCAGGCTCACCTCAGACTTTTCCTGTCCAGACCACACATCCCAGGGCTTTCACTGAGCACCCTTGGTTGGCAAGGTCAGCCACGAGCCTGTTTGGTGGGAAAAGGCCCCTTCTGCATCTTCAGTATCTGGCGACTCTCACCTCTCGTCACTCACATACACAGAGAGAACTCTCTAGCAAGGGGCTTCCAGTGCCCCTCTGCACAGGTTTGAGTCCCCAGGTGACTGAGCACCAGGCCCTCTCTTTCAAAGGTCACAAGTCCAGTCTGGGTGACCTGGGAATTTGTGAGCCCTTATGCAGCCAACAGCTCCCTCCAGTGCATGGGGGGTTGGGGGGTGTTACACTTTAAGGCTCCACCATAAGGACCAAAAATGGAAAGAAAGAGCATTTTGGGTCTTCAAAGCTGCAGGTCCCCTCAGCCTTGGCCACCCTCCTTCCTCCTCCTCCCAGGAGCTGCCCCTTTGGAGGTCAGCCTGGGCAGTGCCTCCCTCCCCCACACCACCACCCCCACCCGCCCCCCTACCCCCCCCCCCACCTCGGCTTGCTCTTTCCTGGAAGAGTCTGCCTCCTGGACCAGTGCCAGGCCTGACTCAGAGCAGGGCTGCGGCCTGGAGCCTGCAGGACCTGCTGAGGTCATCGACGGAGCAGTAGGACCCCCAAGCTGGTCCCCAGACTCTACTTGGGCTCACTGCCCGCTCCCCCCAGCCCCCAGCAGCCATCGTACTGACCATGTCTCCCCTTCTGCCCAGCTGTCCTCCTAGAGCCTCCAGCCAAGCAGTGGGCTGGGGGCGGGGAGAGGTGTCACAGCAGCTGGGAAGCCTCACGGGGAGCTAAAAATACAGTTTATACGGCAAGGCTCCTCCTCTCCCTGGAGGCCCAGAGGGGCTTATTGGACGAGGGCTCTCAGGGACACCAGGATCCCAATATTCTGGTCAACAGGTGTGGCCCAGGGGCACCAGCCTCCCTTCCCTTCCCCGCTCCCCAGCCTCTGAGGCATGGAGTCACTTCTCCAGCCCCACCTTCCACCTGTCACCTGGGCAAGCCAACCCCACCTCCACAGCCCCCCTCCCTCATCAGTCCTCCCTCCCTCCCTCCCTGGCCCATCTCATGGAAACAGCTGCGCCTCCAGGAATCCGCCCCCATCACCGCATGCCACCCCTTTCCCAGCAGGTGTGCCCTCCCCCCACCCACCCACCTTGGCGCCAACATGGATGTAGCCTTCTCCCCTCTCTCTCTGCTTTGGGGTGCGGCTCCCCATTTCTACCCTGTGAGCTTCCTCAGAGGCAGGAATGTGAAAGCCACGGACACACAGCCCTTACTGCCCCTCACAGCAGCCCTTTTCAACAGACACTTTTAAAAACTTTGAAGTATAGTTGATTTACAATGTTTCAGGGTAGACACGGGTTTTTTTTGAATTTTATTTTATTTATTTTTTTATACAGCAGGTTCTTATTAGGTATCTATTTTATACATATTAGTGTATATATGTCAATCCCAATCTCAGGGTAGACACTTTTATAAACACCACTTTTCACAAGAGGAAACTAAGTCACAGAGAGGTTTAGTTGTCCAAGGTCACACAGCTGGGAAACGGCCAAGCACGAAATTCGAAACCAGGCAGTCCGGTTTCAGAGTATGTGCTTCACAGGTAGGACCTGGTCTAACTTTAGATCCTCCCTCTTCCCCTTTCACCTTTTTTGCCAGCCTCTAGCAAAGGGCCAGATCGATAAGTTCTCTGAATTGTTTATTCTATTGAACTGAGTCCATCCAGGCTCCTGGCTTCCTGGAGGTGAAGGCAAAGACAGCGTGCTGGGAGGCTGACAATTGGGGTGCCCTGCTGCCATCTAGTGGCGGCGAGGAGAAAAGCCTCCACCCCTGGCTCCGCCCCTCCCACTGCGTTCCTTTGTTTACCCAGCCAGCAGGCCAGCAGCCGGGACGGGGGCTTTTTCCATCTTTATATTCCTGGCACCGACTAGAGACGGCTTTCCAAATTATTAAAAGATGAACAAGCACGGTCCTTTCTCGCAAGGGACTCAAAGTTGAGTGGAGGAAACATTCCAGGGGGATTCGGAACATAACCGAGATTTGAGCAAAGAACTATAGGTGAGTGAAAAGGTAGCCCCAGGTCCACATGGAGAAGACCTGTTGGCAGAGGTGACGACCGGGCTTGATCTTAACGTATGAGGGAACTCCTACAGGGTCTCCTAAGCAGAAGTAACAAACCGCGTGTGCAAAAGCCTAAGGGATGTGTGGGGAAAGGAGTGCTGAGGGGGGTGAGACCTCCTGAGGGTCCTCCTGCACCAGAACCAGGATGGGGGACTTAAATCTGACAGTTCCGTTCCACAAACACGTGCTCACCTGGAGCCAAGCTCTGTGCTGCACCCCAGGGAGAGCAGGGTGAACATCACAGCGTCCTTGAGCTTTAGGGGTGATGAGAGGGAGGGATGTGTAAACAGATGATGACAGTACTTTGTGATAAGAGCAGGAACAGAGGCAGTTCAGCATAAGTGTAAAGGCTTTGGAATCAGACACCTGGATTCGAGGCTTGGCTCCATCAGGTGTTACTTTTGTGATTCAGGGAAAGTATCATCACTTTCCAGGGCTTTTGTTTTTATATCTGTAAAATGGGAGCTTTGAAAATAATTACCTATCTCAAATGTCACCATGAGGATTAAAAGAAGAGTGCATGTACAGGACTCAGGGCGGTGCTTGGCACACAGTAAGTGCTCAATAATTGCTCCCTGCAATATAAGGTGCAAAAGAATCATAAAGGAGGAAATGATTAATTTCACCAAGAAACGTGTAGCAGAGAAGGTGATGTCTAGGTAGGAATTTGAAGGATCAATAGGGGTTGTCTAGGAGCAAAGTGAGGAAAGGGTATTCCAAGCACAAGGACCAAAACATTCAAGGGCATGGAAGTTGGTGTGTTAGGACTAAGTTTGGTTGTGGGTGGCAGAAAATCCAAAATAGCATGGCTTTAACAAGAGAATATTCATCCGTCTTTCATATGGAAGTCCACAGGTAGTGGTCCAGGGCTGGTAGGGCACACAACATGTCAGGAACCCAGCCTCAGTCTACTTTAGTGCTCTGCCATACCACATACATGGTCTCCACCTGCCCCGATCCAAAATGGCTGCTTGAGTCCAGCCATCACATCATGATTCCAACCAGCAGGAAGTCAAAAAAGGTAAAGAAGTTTGTGCCCCCTACCTTTAGGGACACTTTCTGGAAGTTGTGATCAATACCTCCTCTCCCTGCATATCACATGGCCACACTTCTCTGCAAGGGAGCCTGGGAAATGTAGTGTTTATTTCGATATGGCCATATCCCCAGATAAAAACTGGAACTTCTTTTACTTAGAAAGAAGGGGGAAATGTAAATTGGTTGAATACAAGAAATTTCTGCCACAGGAGTTGTAAAGAGCATGTAAATATAAAGTACAAATATTTTAGTGTTTCTGTGGTGGAAAAAGTGAGGGAGAGAGTGATAGAGGATGCAGCCAGAGAATTAAACAGAGGCCAACTCCAGATGGCCTCGGGAGCCACAAGAGTTAAGAGTTTTCCCCCCCAGGACAGAGCCAGGAAGGGTTTTGAGCAGGGAGGGCCATGGTCTGATTTGCTGTCCTAGAAACACACTAGTTGCAGATGGGAATAATGTAATGGGGGGGGGCTCATTGTGGAGGCAGGGGACACTTCTCCCCAACATTTTATTCTGAAATTTCTCATACATGTGGCAAATTTGAAAGAATTTTAGAGTGAACGTCATATACCTACCACCAAAATTCTACCACAGACATTTCATAGCTTGTGTTCTCGCGTATCTATACATCCCTCCACGTATCCGATCTTTCTTTATTTTGTGGCCTTTCAAAGTAAATTGCAGGCAACCGTTCATCCACTTCCGCCTAAATACTTCAGCATGCATGTCGTTAAAGAGACTTCAATGTTCGTTTACATTTTTTTCTTTTGACCTAAAATTTATATCCAATGAGATGCATGCGTCTGAAGTGGACTTTTGCTGAGTTTTGGTAAATTCGTACACCTGTGTAACCCAAACCCCTATCAGGATACAGAACATTATCATCCCGCCCAAAAGTTCCCACACGCCGCTTCCCGGTCAATCCCCGCCCCCACTACCTCCCAGAGGCAACAGCTGTCCTGATGATTTGGTTTTTATAAACCACAAATTGGTTTGGGGAAGGGAGATCTTTAAGAGCCTGCTGTGGATCCCACATCTGGACTGAGGGAGAGGCAGGGCGGAGGGGGGAGGAGGAGGGGACAGGCTCTGTAGGGGAGGCTGGGGCGAGGGGGTGAGCTGGAAGCCCAGCGCAGCGCCGGCAGCGGGTGTTGTTTCTGGCTAACTGGGCAGATGGTGGCGCTATTTACTAAGGCGGGCGGGGTACCCGGGAGAAGGGGATAGAGAGTGAGTCTCCCTTGGGACAGTAGCATCTGGAGCGTCTGTGAGACATCTGTCTAGCAGGCGTAGGGATACACATGCGTCCCCGAGGCTTGTACTGTCGAGGTGGCATCGGAGAAGTGGTAGCCATGATTCTCCAGCGTGTGCATCCTTCCCCTGCCCAGGCCCCCGCGCACACAAGGCTCCCGCTACCGGGAAAGGCAGAGGGGCCCCTTCTCCGCCGGTCCCGGAGGCCACACCCGTGCTTTCCTCAAAGCAGCCGAGGGAGGGCCGTGGAGAAGGCACGGAGGTGATTACTTCCGGTTGGCAGGACCCAGATAGGAGCCCCCACTCCCGAGGAGGGGAGGGGAGGGGGCAGCCAGGGAGGGCAGGGCCCACCTGGGCGGTCCCGTCCTTACCCCTCCTTCCTCCCTCTCTCCCCAGCATCCTGCCGCCTGGTACCTGTTCCTCTCTAGCGACTGCGGCCCACCTAATTCCAAATTCCTCTTCCCTCCCCTTAAAAACTATCAAAGCCCAGGTCTCAGCGATTCAGATCTCCTCCAGGGAGGAGGCCACCTGGTCTGCTTCCCTGGAGACAGTAGTGGAAGCAGAGAAAGTGAAACATGGACCCACACTCCCTGACTGCAGTTGGGTCCCCCAAATCTATCTAAAATCAAATGCAACTCACCCCAGCAAAGAGTAATTTCTTTCTTAAAAACCCCCTTGGGCGGGCTTCCCTTGTGGCCCAGTGGTTAAGAATCCGCCCGCCAATGCAGGGGACACGGGTTTGTGCCCTGGCCTGGGAAGATCCCACATGCTGTGGAGCAACTAAGCCCGTGCGCCACAACTACTGAGCTGCGCTCTAGAGCCCGCGTGCCACAACTATTGAGCCCGCGTGCCACAACCACTGAAGCCCGAGCCCCTAGAGCCTGTTCTCCGCAACAAAAGAAGCCACCGCAACGAGAAGCTCGCGCACTGCAACGAAAAGTAGCCCCGCTCACCACAACTAGAGAAAGCCCGTACACAGCAACGAAGACCCAACACAGCCAAGGATAAATAAATAAATTAAAAAATAAAAGAATTGGGAAGGGGAAGAGGAGATGGAGAAGGAAACTTCCAAGGACGATGGGGGCTCTGAGAGATTATAGGGAGGGGAGTGACAGGGTCGGGTCTGCATATAGAGGATGGATGAGAAAGGAGCCGTGTGGGACGTGAGGATAAATATTAAGGAATCCTTATAGGCCTGGGTGAGTGCTGAACCACAGATATGGAGGCGTTTGTGTGTTACAGCGCTAGCTGCTGTAACATGCAGCCCCCAAATCTCAGTGGCTTATTATTGTAGATCTTCATAGTGGCTTCATGGGTTTTGTTCCCGTTTGCCTCACTATCCAGTGCAAGTTAGGGGGCGGACTCTGCTCCACACAGTGATTCAGGGCCACAGGCTCCAACCCCAAGGACTTCAAAGACCTCGGATGCCTCCATATCCAGCAGCCAAACAACAAGACAGTGTGTGAGAGTTTTCGAGAACACGCCTAAGAGCGAGGCTCATCATTTCCAGCCATATTCCATCAGCCAGGTCACAGCCAAGTGGTGGGAATGCAATCCTGTGTGCCCGGGAGGAAGCGAAGCGGGCTTGGTGGACACACGGCATTGTGTCTGCCACAGTCATGGCCTGAGATAATAAAATGTTTTCATAATCTAGTGGGAAGATGAGGAAGAAGAGCTGGGAATGAAACGTTCCTATAAATCATGTCTTAATAGCTCACAGAGTAGCTGCTCTGGATTTGTTAGGGCCGTTCGGGTCATCACACTCCAGATGAGTTTTATCACCACTGATAAAACAGTGGGGAGGGAATTCCCTGGCCGTCCAATGGTTAAGACTCGGCGCTCTCACTGCCGGGGCCGCGTTCAATCCCTGGTCAGGGAACTGAGATCCCACAAGCTGTGTAGCGAGGCCAGGGGCAGGTGAAAGGGGCTAGCACCCTCTGTGACGATGAGAAGGGCATTTTCGAAAAGGGGGCATCTGAATAGGGAGCTGAAAGATGGTCAGAGAGAGTTGGGGAAGCAGGAATGCGTATGAAATCTTCAGGAAACCCTGAGAAGACCAGTTTAGCAGGGTCAGAAGTTTCATGAAGGGGGTTGGTCACGGATGAGGTTGGAATGTGGGCTTGGAGCGGATCAGGAATGACTGTGAACTTGAAGAATTTTGGCGGCTCTTCAGCAGGCCCTGAGGTTGTGGCTTGGGGTGGGTTGGGAGAGGGGGGTCTGAGCCTCGGATGAATCAGCAGGGTCAGTTAAAATTAGTCACCTTGGCCCAGCAGAGAGAAGCCAAGGCCAACGGTTGTGCTGGCTCGTGTGGCAGCCAGGGTTTGCTTCTCTGGGGAGTCTTTGAGTTGGGGGAGTTCAGAGCTGGAGCAGGTGCTCTGGGCTGTCCCAGAACCATCTGGGCTGTTGGGGCAGCAGCTCTGGGTTTCTGACCTTGACCGCAGGAGGGGGTGGGGGCAGTTTGGCCCAATTCCCTGGTTGGCCTCTCTTGGACCACCTTGGCCTGGAGTGGTCTTCCCTTCACTTTGCCAACCCCTCCTTCACGGAGGCCTTCCTCACCAGTAAGACCGGGTTCTAGACTCCCTTGCTTGGCCTAGGTAGCAATATTCACAATGGTAATTGTAAACTGGATAATGGTTGTAAAATTTTTAAATAATGTATTATTCAGCCAGTTGTCTCCAAGGACCCATCTCCCCTCTCCTCCCATATACCCAGGTACCATCTTGGAGAGGAGAAAGTGTGGTGGTAGTTAAGGGGGTGTGTGTGTGTGTGTGTGTGTGTGTGTGTGTGTGTAACCAGAGATACAAGCCGGAGGAAAGATTGAGATCCCATTAATTGGCTCATCTAAGTTGCAGCCCCCCTGACACACACAGAGCAGGGGTGCTTACAGACAAGAGGCAATGTACTACAGAGGTCAAGGATATGGATTCTGGAGCCAGACTACTGGGTTTGAATTCCGGCTTCACTGCTTGTTTGCTGTGTGACTTCAGGCAAGTTACTTAGCCTCTCTGTGCTTCAGTTTCTTCACCTGCTAAATGGCCATCATAACAGTACCTGCCTCATAGGATGAAATTTAAACCAGGTAAAGTACCTAAAACTATACCTGGCACAGAATTGAGTAAACATTCCATACACATGTGGGCTATGGGTCCTAGTAATAAAGAACCCACCTTTCTTCAAACATCTGAGTTGAAATGGTTAGACCTGTGACCATGTTACATAATTAATGAATCAAGGTTCCTCTCCCTGATGGACTGGGGGGCCCCTGAGAGCATGTCTTGTATTTCCATTGTCTGGTATAAGGCCAAGTTCAGGCTGATAGTAACCGCTGTACCACCTCCACTCCTATCACCACACCACAAACATGCACTGCTGGCCTGCCAGGGCCCAGCACGGCTCCAAATCCTTTTTACGCAGAGACTCATTTAGCCCTCAGGACCACCATAAGTAGGAGGAGCTTGATAAATATTTGTTGAATAAAGAGGGACCTCCCTGGTGGCACAGTGGTTAAGAATTCGCCTGCCAATGCAGGGGACATGGGTTCGAGCCCTGGTCCGGGAAGATCCCACATGCCGCAGAGCAATTAAGCCCGTGCACAACTACTGAGCCTGCGCTCTAGAGCCCGCGAGCCACAGCTCCTGAAGCCCACGCGCCTAGAGCCTGTGCTCTGCGACAAAGAAGCCACCGCAATGAGAAGCCCCCGCAGCACAATGAAGAGTAGGCCCCGCTCACCGCAACTAGAGAAAGCCCGTGCACAGCAACAAAGACCCAATGCAGCCAAAAATAAATAAATAAAATAAATTTATTAAAAAAAAAAAGAAATGCCTACCACCCAGGATCAGGTAGACAATGAATGGAAAAATGCTTTGCAAACTGTAAAGTACGCAACTTGTGAGGATGTAAACACTTAGGACCTCTTCCCCGAGGGACTAGAACCCCATTTTACTTTTGGCTTCACTGGAATGCCTTGGGAACATATCCTGTGTTCTAGAACTTTCCCTCCACTTGCCCCTCTATCAAAATGTAGTTGTCATGGGTATCATTTTCCCTTATGACCTGTCTTAATGGTTACTGGTGGAATTCAACCCCTCCTACCTCCCCACCAAGAGATTTTATTTCAACAAAGGCAAGCACAAGCTTGTTATCTAACCCCAAAGAAAGACTCCTTACTTCCATTCTACCCTAGACTGGACTCTGTGACATCCTTTTTTGTTTGTTTGTTTGTTTTTGTGGTTCGCGGGCCTCTCGCTGTTGTGGGAGCACAGGCTCTGGACATGCAGGCTCAGCGGCCGTGGCTCATGGGCCCAGCCGCTCCGCGGCATGTGGGATCTTCCCGGACCGGGGCATGAACCCGTGTCCCCTGCATCGGCAGGCAGACTCCCAACCACTGCACCACCAGGGAAGCCCCTCTGTGTTGGTCTTGTATCATGTCTCATGGACTCATCTGCCCCCACCTGTGCAAAGCCCGCCCTTCTCAACATGGCACTTCCTCCAGGAAGGCCTCCTTTCAGAGCCCCAGCATCAGGTAGACACCTCCCTCCAGGCCCCCATCCTGTTCTTACTAGTAGAATACTAAATATGCCCTTATTATAGCTCCAGGGGAAGAAAGATTTTATCTATTCGTTCATTCATTTGCTCAACAATATTTGTGGAGTATCTCTTCTTTATCAGGTACTGTAGCATTTCAAGGGTGTAGAGAATTACCCTGGTTTCTGAAGAAGAAGAGGGGAGTATTAGCTGCAGGGAAGAAGGTGAGCAAAGGCGTAGCAGTGTCAAAACCTGGACTGAGTTAAGGAAGCAGGGAGTGGCTGGATCATAGGGTGCAGGGTGGTGAGGAACGAGAGGTGAGGCTGCACGCGTGGGCAGGATCCAGTTGTAGAAAACTCTGACATCGTGGCCAAGTCCTAACCATCCTGTAAGGCCTGACTGAAAGGCCACCTCCTCCAGGAAGCCCTCTGTTGTTGACCTGTATTGTTTTTGTCTTCCTAGCACTCCCGCTCCCCCGCCCCTTTTCCTATTGGGAACTCATTGCATTTGACTGACTACAGCAGCTGGTTCAGAGGTGGGTATGAGATCCAAGCTAGACAAATCAGATTCTTCTCTGGGACATTTCTGCCAGACCTCTTGGACGGATTTGCCAGGTAAGGAAGATGTGAACCTGGGGCAGCAGGTGGCCTCTGGCCTGAAAGGTAACAAGAGGTATAGTGAGGTAGAGCCCTGAGATATTTTTCTGAGCTACTGGGTCCGTCTATGCCTGAAGCCAGTTGTATCCTGGACCTCCCAGTTACATGTATTCAATCATTTGTTCATTCAACAAATAGTTGCTGAATGCATACTCTGTTAGTCAGGGTTCTCCAGAGAGACAGAACCAATAGGATATATATATCTGTATCCTATATATAGTATATATATAATCAATAGGTTATATATATATGTATGTATATGAAGAAATTTATTACAAGGAATCAGCTCATGCAGTTATGGGCTGTGAAGTCCCATGATCTACATTTGGCGAGCGGCAGACCCAGGAGAAGCAAGGGTGAGGCTCCATTTGGAGACTGAAATGGAGCCTCAAGGCCTGAAAACCAGGAGAACTGATGATGTAAGTCTCCGTCCAATGGCAAAACCAAAGTCCCAGCTCAAACAGGCAGGCAGAGAGCAAATTCTCCCTTCCTCCACCTTTTTGTTCTATTCAGGCTTCAATATATTGGATAAGGTCCACCCACATTGCCATTGCGGAGGGGAATCTGCTTTACTCAAGACTACGAATTCAAATGCTAATCTCATCTGGAAACATTCCCATAGACACACCCAGAAATAATGTCTAACCAAATATCTGGGCACCCTGTGGCCCTGTCAAGTTGACAAACAGAGTTAGCCATCACACCCACCGTGTGCAAGGCACAGTTCTAGGTAGTGAAAGTACAGCAGCTTAAAAAAAGACAAGGGACTGACCTGGTGGTCCAGTGGTTAAGACTCCATGCTTCCACTGCAGAGGGCGGCGGTTCTATCCCTGCTCTAATATCCTGCATGCCGCGTGGTGCAGCCAAAGAAAACAAGACAGAAAACGACAAAAATCCTACCTAGTGGAGCTCACATGGTAGTGGGGGTAGAAAGATTTATAAATAAAATAAATATAATAAGATAAAATAAACCGTTAAAATGACATGTTGAGTGATAAAAAATGCTATGGAGAAAAATAAAGCAACAAAGCAGAGAAGAGTCATAAAGAGTGTTGGGTAGTGAGCACGGAAACATTTTAAAATTTAGTTTAAAAATGTAAGTAAAAATTTAATTTAAACTTTCTAAAGAGGTAAAGGAGAGAACCAGGGAGATATCTTGAGGAAAATCATTCCAACTGAGGGAACAGGAAGTGCAAAGGCCCTGAGGTAGGAGCACGTTTTCGTGTTTTTTTTTTTTTATGTTTATTTATTTATTTGGCTGCGCCGGGTCTTAGTTGCGGCATGCTGGATCTTCCTTGTGGCATGTGGGATCTCTAGCTGTGGCATGTGAACTCTTAGTTGCAGCATGTAGGATCTAGTTCCCCCCTCGAGGATCGAACCCAGGCCCCCTGCCTTGGGAGCAGTCTTAGCCACTGGACCACCAGGGAAGTCCCAGGACCATGTTTTCTTATTCCATTAGCAAACGCTCCCTCTCCTAGTTCCCACTGCCTGTGGCCTGTACCTCTCACCATCTCACCCAGTTGCCTTTATTTTAATTCATGTGTTATTCAGAAATACCTACTATTTGCCAAACAGAAATGCTCTCACCGTGGTGTTGATATGATCTCTCGTTTATGGATGAAGTCAGGAAAGTTCAGAAAAGACAAGTCATTCTTTCCAGGGCCACCGTCCCATGAAAAGGCAGAGCTGGGATTCAAACCCAGGCTTGCTCTCACCTCTAAACCCCGCGTTTGTAGTCCTGCCTCCCAAGGTCGGTGGCTGAAGACACTGGGTACATACTTGGAAAGAATGTTAACTTCTTTGAAACTCATCTATAATTCAAGCAGCTGCCTCTGAGGACTATATATCTATAACCAAGCAGCTGCAATACCTTGAATAATAAAGCTTCGACCAGATATTCCATCAACCACTCTGTGAATATCAGCCTGTTTCATTTCATAAACCCCTGGTAATGCAAGGCTTGCTGTGTCCATTTTCAGGTGGAGAAAGTGAGGCTCCAACCACCCTGCGGAAACTCACAGGCCAGCCTGGTGGGTCTTTGGCTTGGTTTCTGGTTCCCACGTGTCCCTAATCCCCTCCCCTGAGGTCTGCAGAGCCCTTTGCCCTGGGCTAGGCTTTGCTGTCAGCACCCCTTCTGTGACCTGGGCAGACTGCCACGCCCTGGGCTGAGACCCCTGCACCAGAGGTCCCACTGCAGAGCCACTGCAAATCCTAGAAAAGATGTTGGCCCCGTGGGACTTCATTCCGGCTCCCTACTCCAGCTGGAAGCTTTGAGCTCTTTGGAGGTGTCCTTGCCAGGGCTGACATCCCACCCACCCTGCTCTGCACCCTGTGGTTCCTGGGGGACAATCCTTCTCCTTGGTTTGAATTTCCACCCTCCACTCCTCCTGGCTGGGAGCTCCCAGCAGCCTGGGCAGCTGGGATTCTATGTACAGAAGGTTCATCAAGATGGTGTTTGAGGGGACTTCCCTGGTGGCTCAGTGGTTAAGAATCCACCTGCCAATGCAGGGGACACGGGTTCAAGCCCTGGTCCAGGAAGATCCCACATGCCATGGAGCAACTAAGCATGTGTGCCACAACTACTGAGCCTACGTGCCACAACTACTGAAGCCTGCACACTCTAGGGCCCACGTGCCCCAACAAGAGAAGCCACTGCAACGAGAAGCCCGTGCAACACAACGAAGAGTTGCCCCCACTCTCTGCAACTAGAGAAAGCCTGTGCGCAGCAACGAAGATCCAACACAGCTTAAAAAAAAAAGAAAAATGGTGTTTGAGGGAGTTCCCTGGCGGTCTAGTGGTTAGGACTCAGCACTTTCACTGCCAAGAGCCCGGGTTCGATCCCTGGTCAGGGAACTAAGATCCCACAAGCTGTGTGGCGTGGCCAAAAAATAAAATTTTAATTAAAAAAATATATAGGGGCTTCCCTGGTGGCGCAGTGGTTGAGAGTCCGCCTGCCTATGCAAAGGATGCAGGTTCGTGCCCCAGTCTGGGAGGATCCCACATGCCGCGGAGCCGCTGGGCCCGTGAGCCATGGCCGCTGAGCCTGTGCGTCCGGAGTCTGTGCTCCGCAACGGGAGAGGCCACAACAGTGAGAGGCCCGCGTACCGCAAAAAAAAAACAAAAAAAGTCCTGGCATTAAATAAATAAATAAATACATAATAATAATTTTAAAAAGATGTTTGAACTGCAGTAATTTGGTGGAGGTTTTAATTTAATTTATTTATTTATTTTTGGCTGTGTTGGGTCTTCGTTTCTGTGCGAGGGTTTTCTCTAGTTGCGGCGAGCGGGGGCCACTCTTCATCGCGGTGCGCGGGCCTCTCACTGTCGCGGCCTCTCCCGTTGTGGAGCACAGGCTCTGGACGCGCAGGCTCAGCGGCCATGGCTCACGGGGCCAGCCACTCCACGACATGTGGGATCCTCCCAGACCAGGGCTCGAACCCGTGTCCCCAGCATCGGCAGGCGGACTCTCAACCACTGCGCCACCAGGGAAGCCTGGTGCAGGTTTTTTGTTTCTCAACTCGACTGTGAGCTTCTCAGGGTAGGGGTCAAATTCCAGTCTCTTCTTTATTTTCTTAAGCCCTGGGAGACTTCCTGGCCCAATCATTCTCTTGGAGATGGTATATTAGTTTCTTAGGGCTGCTGTAACCAATGGCCACAGTGTGGTGGCTAAGAACAACAGAAACTTATTCTCTCACCGTTCTGGAGGTCACAGGTCCAAAAGCAAGGTGTCGGCAGGGTCGGTTCCTTCTGGAGGTGCTGAGGGAGAGTCTGTTCCATGTCTCTCTCCCAGCCTCGGGTGGTTGCTGGCAATCCTTGCTTTGCGGCTGCATCACTCCAATCTCTGCCTCCATCTTCACACGGCCCTCCCGCTGTGTGTCTGTCTTCTCTTTGGTCTCTTTGAAGGATGCTGTCGTTGGATGTAAGGCCCACCCTAAATCCCGCTTGATCTCATCTCGAGATCCTTAATTACATTGGCAAAGACTCTATTTCCAAATAAGGTCTCAATAACAGGTACTGGGGGTTAGGACTTGGACATATCTTTGTGGGGTCACTAGTTGACCCACTGCTGATGGAGAAACACAGGCCCAGAGGAGAAGGGATTTTCTCAGGGTCCCAAGGGCAGCCGAGGGCCTTCCTGCTCTCCCGATGCTGGGCCAGAGCTCTGTCACCACCCGTGCTGGCCTGGGTCCCCGAGACTCTCTGGGAAAGTCTTCAGTGAAAAACCATCTGGAGACTGACTCTCTGGGCTTCGGGGGAGCCTGCCCTTTCCTGCACCGAGTGGCTGAGAATGTGGTCAGGGAGGGAGTTTCCTTCCCCCATTGGCTCTGTGCCTGGGGCCTTGGCTGGTGTGCAGGCCCCGCTCTGGTGGCGTCCCTGTCCCGCCTGCTCTCGGAGACACTGCTCCTGTCCCCTTCTCTCGCAGGCCACTGGCAGCCCTGGACACTGTGGGGAGGGGAGAGGGATGCAGCCCCCCGACCTTGGGGTCACTTTCTTTCCAGGAGATGGCTCCCACCCTCTTCAGAGAGAGATGAGAACATTGCATAGAATTCAAACCAATAAATGACTCTAAACCCCTGGTTCTTAGAGGCTGTAGAACATCGAGATTGGGATTCTGGACTCAGAACCCAGACCACCCAGCCCAGGCTCAAGGCCCTGCTCTGCCATTTGCTGAACATGTGGCCTTGGGCACATTATTTATTCCTCCCAGCCTCGGTTCTCTCATTGGTAGGACAGGGGCAACGGCAGACTGACCTCCCGGAGTCATTAAGAGGATGAACGTGGGTTTCCCTGGTGGCGCAGTGGTTGAGAGTCCGCCTGCCGATGCAGGGGACACGGGTTCGTGCCCCGGTCCGGGAAGATCCCACATGCCGCGGAGCGGCTGGGCCCGTGAGCCATGGCCGCTGAGCCTGCGCGTCTGGAGCCTGTGCTCCGCAATGGGAGAGGCCACAACAGTGAGAGGCCCGCATACCGCAAAAAAAAAAAAAAAAGAATGAACGTAACCACATTAGGCCCTTATCCCAAAGCCCATAGTGAGATCGGGAGAGATGACTGTTGTCATCCTGTGTGATCTGGGGTGCCGTTGGAACTCGGACTACACATGCAGTCAAATGTCAGCTGTGATCTAATTCATATGACTTCTAGCCCTCAGCTCTTCCTTGCTAGACGACTCTCTCTTCTTCCCAAGGCTTTGCTTTTCTGGGCAAATCACAACTCAAGTCCACACCAGTAGGGAATGGCCATGGGTCATGTTAAGCCATTTCTGGTTTTCAGAAATTCCCGGAGAGAAAGGTGGAGGGAATCATCCCTAGTCTGACGTCATATGCATTCAGCGCTGAGCAGGATGGTGACCTTAATTTCTTGCCTTAATAAAATAACCTAAGGGTCTTCCCTGGTGGTCCATTGGTTAAGACTCTGCACTTCCAGTGCAGGAGACGTAGGCTCGATCCCTGGTTGGGGAACTAAGATCCCACATGCCACGTGGTATGGCCAAAAATAAAAAAATAAAATAAAATAACCTAAGAGCAGGCCCTGATGCCTGCCATGGAGACAAATCCTGTTGATAGAGCCCTTCTTCTGTTGCATGCTCACCGCCCCATGGCAGCCTGAGCACAGGTCAGCAGGTCAGACCCAGGGGCCTGGATGCTGGCAGGGGGTCTGGGGGTCTTGCGTCCCCATGAGCAATATGTCACAGTGCCCATCGTGGCAGGACGGAGCGAGGGGCCTTCTCCCTCTCTCCCAGAAGACTTCTTGGTCTCTGCAAATCCGTCTAACCCCTAGCCAGCAACCCTTGTGTCCTGCACAGGATGGGATGTGAATCTGTGTTGTTCTGTGTCAAGCCAAACACTTGCCTTCTTTCTATGGCATTTTAGAATCTAGAATGAGAATCTAGAACCTTAGACATCAGCGGTATGGGGCATCCCGGCTGCCCAGCTATGGGCCTCACCCTGCCAATGCTTCCTCGCAGCCACGTTAGAGAATCCAGATCTGTAGATGGAAAGAGCTGGTGGCATCACCCTTCCTGGCAAGGTCACGGGGACCTGGAGGAGACTGTCTTGACAAATAAAACCCCGTTTGCTATGTTTGTTCAGCCACAATTCCACACCAGCCAGTCCTTTCTCTGTGACCTCTCCCCAGCTCCATCTTCCTCCCTCGCCAGGTCCCGTGAATGTGCCCTCGTGCCTCAAAATATGCTCCCCCCAAGGACTGAGTCTAGCGCTGGGTCCCGCCTGCTTTGCTCATGGAGAACGGGCCATGAGCCGCTGGGGACCTCCATCCTCCCTGGAGCTCCTGTGGGTAACATCCTCCATTTCACTAGATCGGAACCACACGGACCGTGAGCTGTGGAATTTAGGTCACTTTGGATCAACAAAGGTTCACTGTGCTAAGTAAGAGCTAATTGCCAAGGAGAAAAGATGACACAGAGGCAGGCCCTGCCCTGGTGTCACCAAGAAATGGGCATAAAAACGGGAGAACTCAGTCTCATTTCCTCCGAAGCTCAATCCCGCGTGAAAGCACATCCTCCCCTTCGGCGAGGTGGGGGCCTCACGTGAGGGTGAGGGCAAGACCAAATATACTTCCTGTGGGTGTCCTTCTTGAGGTCAAGGGCAGTCTGAAAAGAAATCCGCAGGACTGGGGAGAGAATAGGGCTTGGACCCAAACCAAGTCAAGGACGCAGAGTAATCGAGGCTCCTCAGTTCCTAGACTCTCAGAATCACAGAATGTTAGATTCTAAGGATGACAGCATCATAGCCAGAAAAGGATCCTGGCTCACGCAGTGGGATTCCCCATTTTTACAGATGCGGTGGGGATGTGGCAATTCCAGGGGGGGCCATCACATTCCATACTCATTCCCGAAGCCTAAGGGTCCGCCCTAAGTGTGGGAGACCCTCCCTTTGTTGATGAGGTCACGGGGATCCCCTGAGAGCTAAAACTCCACTGCCCAGCTTTGCCTGTGAAGTGGCATTTCCACGGCCGCTGCACCAAGGGAACAGAACTGGGTCCACTGATCCGCGGGCGGACTGAGGTGGCCTGTGGACTTTCATCCCTGACCGCAGCAACGCTTCCTGGAGCCACCCCCAGCAGTTCCTTGGAGACATCAAGACCTTCGGGTGAGACAACCCACCCCAGCCGAACAAGAGGGTAAGTTCTGGTGCCAGAAGGGCTGACTCTCTGCTAGGGTTGTGAGAAGATGCTCCGTGGGCATCTTTCCCAAATCCCAAGTCTGGAGACGGTAGCAGACATCCTGAAGTGGATTCTTCTGTTGGCATAGAGTCAGCCAGGGTCCTGCAGACCCACAGGATACCCAGAGCCCATCCCCCCCTACACCCCTACCTTGGAGGATCTGCTGCTTGGGAAACAGGCTGCTTTGCACAACGCTATCCAGGTGGTCTGTGGGCCAAATCGGCAGCAGCCCGCTCTTAGACCCCTGACCCCCTCGCAGAGGACAGCCATCAGTTGACTTGTCCGGAAGACCGCCTCCCCGGGCTGTAGGGACCTGATTTCTTCCTCTCTTCAACCTCAGGGCTCTGGTGAGGACTTTTGGAGACAGCACATTGCTTTTGCTATGGGAGAGGGAATGTGACCTGGGCTGGGGAACCTGAGAACCATATTCCTCTGGCCACAGGGACCAGTAGGACATGGGACACAAATTAACCCAGAGAGCTCTTCCCAAGGAATCTTCTTCCTGGATCTGGTGGGGAAAACGCTCTTACATCTATAATCTAGGAACCAGAAATACGTGAATAGGAATAGGCCTGAGGCTGTGTCCTCTCTGTTATGGAAAAAGCCCACCTATAATGGGACAGAATGAGGCTGGTTCCCGGAGAGAAGCCCAGAGTTTGGGGAAAGGAGAGAGAGCGAGAATGTACAAGGGCGCTACGATGGGTTCTTGGTCTCAGGGCCTGCAGTTCCTGGAGCTGCCTGACACCGTGTAGCTTTTCCTTTGATTCCACGAGCTACATCAGCAGCTGTAAAACATACTCTCTCTGACCCAGTTCACACTGCAATCCAGAACACACACACACACACACACACACGCGTGTGTGTGTTATGATTATATGTATATCATTTTCATGAAACAATATGTAAGCCCTTATTATGTATGATACATTCTGATACTTTCCATTCTATGCCATGTCATTTTCTTTTATTACTAGTTGAGACCCGCTAAATCGATTTCATGACACACTAAAGGGTTGTGACCTGCAGTACAAAAACAACCGAGCTGGAGCGAAAGCTTTCCAATAAATCCCTGTTTTTGCCAACACTAGTTCAAGTTGGTTTTGTCACTTGCAACCCAAGTAAATACTGACTAACTTCAACGCTGGCGGGTCCTTCGCTCCCGTTCCAGCCCCACCCACCCCTCCCCCTGGCCAGGCTTCCACAAGGAGCTCAGTTTGCCAACTCACTTACTCATTCATCTATGGAATGAATCCACCCTAGCACTTAGCAGTGGCGTCAGACCTCGGGTGAGGCACTCCACCCCATTGGCCTCAGGCTGGGCACCTATAAATTAGGCTTGTGTCCTCTGCCTCTTAGAAGGACGGTGTGGATCCAATGAGACCCTGCGTGAAACCCTCCCAGACGGGGCTCTGAGTGTGAAGGATGCTCTGCACGTAGCCGTTCCCATCCTCCAACCCCACCATCACAAGAATCTTCATTTTTAATTTGAGAACGAGGGGGAAATCCCTTCAAGAATCTCTCAAATCTTCACAAAAGGAGAGTCCCGTGTATATGAAAATGGTGACGATGGTGAGAGTAACTGTTTAGAATCCTCCCATCGTCAAGATAAACGCGTTCGATCCTTCCGAGAACCCTAGGAAGCAGGTGAAATGGTGCTGGAGAATTATTTGGACAGGAAGCAAGGGCCTGGAACCCGGGGATCCTGGGGCCAGGTTCAGTGCCCTTCTCTCCCCTGTGACTACTGCTTTCCTGTCCCTCTGTGAATTGGGCTCGGCTTCCGGGCAAAACTATGGGGGCAGGGATGGTACTTTTGCTACATTTGGCAAAGTGCTCTCAGGCAGCGTTTGCTCAAACTATCCTAAATGCCGTAGGCAGGGAGAAGGGCAGCGATTCCTGCAGTCCAAGGATTTCAGGGGCAGAGTGTTTCTGGAGCCCGGTTTCCATCCCTCATGACTGTCACTGCCCCAGCCAGGGGCAATGGAGCTGCCAGAGGATCCCAGGATGCCTTTCGGGGCCACAAACACGGAGTCATGGTTTGGGATTATTATAACCTTGGGCCTAAGTGCCCTGCTCTGAGCTGCCCAGCTGGATTCAGTTTGCTGCCGGTCCACAGCAGCTGGGAGGGAGCCCCTGTGGGCAGCTTGGGCCCTCGCCTAACATGGGACATTGGAGAGCAAAGTGCGTCATGTCCTTTGGGAGATCCACATAAAATCTACCATCTTCACCATTAGTCAGTGTACAGTACAGAGACAGTAAGTACATTTACATTGTTGTGCACCGTCCATCCACAGAACCCTTTCCATTTGGCAAAAATGAAACTCTGTCCCCCATTAAACAACAACGTTCCTTTCCCATCTCCCCACCATTCCCTGATAACCAGCATTCTACTTCTGTCTCTATTTGAGTTTCATTACTATAGGGACCTCATCTAAGGAATCGTGCAGTATTTGTCCTTTTGTGACTCGCTTATTTCACTGAGCATAATGTTTCCAAGGTTCATCCATGTTGTAGCATGTGTCAGAATTCCCTTCCTTTTCTTTCTTTCTTTTTTTTTTTTTGCGGCACGCGGGCCTCTCACTGTTGTGGCCTCTCCCGTTGCGGAGCACAGGCTCCGGACGCGCAGGCTCAGCAGCCATGGCTCACGGGCCCAGCCGCTCCGCGGCATGTGGGATCTTCCCGGACCGGGGCACGGACCCGTGTCCCCTGCATCGGCAGGCGGACTCTCAACCACTGCGCCACCAGGGAAGCCCCGAATTCCTTTCCTTTTTAAAGGCTAAATAATATTCGAATGTATGTGTATACTACATTTTGTTATCCCTGTGTTGTCGAACCCAAGTTCGTGTGCCTGACACACAATGAGGTCAAAAAACTGAAACGTCGGAGTTTGGAGCTGAGAAAGGTTTACTGCAGGGGCCGAGCAAGGAGAACTGGGTGGCTCATGTGCAAAAATCCAAACTCCCCAATGGTTTTTTGGGGGAAGAGTTTTTAAAGGCGAAATTGCGGGGGAGGGCTGCAGGGTGTGTGACCTTCCTCTCATTGGTTGGTGGGTAGGTGACACGATGGTGCTCCAGGAATCTCAGGCATCAGCCTTCTGGTTCCCTCCACTCTGGGGTCTACGTGCTTGTGCAGACCCGAAGTCACCATCTTCCCCCTGGGTGGGAGCCCCATGTCCAGCGGAAGAACTCAGAGATTTGTATCAGATTGTTAAGTAAATCCCTCGAGGCGGAGCTGGAACCCTGCTTTATCGCTGCACCATTGTTTCTTTTCTTTCTTTCTTTCTTTTTTTTTTGCTGTAAGCGGGCCTCTCACAATTGTGGCCTCTCCCGTTGCGGAGCACAGGCTCCGGACGCGCAGGCTCAGCGGCCATGGTTCACGGGCCCAGCCGCTCCGCGGCATGTGGGATCTTCCCGGACCGGGGCACGAACCCGTGTTCCCTGCATCGGCAGGCGGACTCCCAACCACTGCGCCAGCAGGGAAGCCCTGCACCATTGTTTCTTGACTGCCTTTCCTTTGTTTCTGCCTTCCCTCCCTTCCCTAATTAGTAACTGTTTGAATCTGCACTTTGGCACTCGGGGAATGTCAAGGAGGCTGAAACCTTCTTCCTGCAAACAAGAAATGGGGGACACAGAAAAGCTTTTGTACCCAGAAGGGCCACGTAGGGTCCTGTTTGGTTTCAATCCCCCCTTTTCTTTGATACTCCTCAGTCTTGAGGAGAACAGGTGTGGAACAAGAAAGGGAGTAATGTTTTGGATGGAGAGGTTGAACTCGGCAGAGGAACTCGGTTTTAGGGGGACTTGGTTTCACATGGATACTTGAGTCGCTTCCATCTCTTGACTTCTGTGAATAACGCTGCTAGGAATATTGTACAAATATCTCTGAGTTACTGCTTTCCATTCTTTTGGGTGTATTCCCAGAAATGGAATTGATGGGTCAAATAATAATTCTATTTTAAATGTTTCCTGGGGACTCATTGTTTTCCACAGCAGCTGTGCCATTTTACATTCCCATCAGCAATGCACACGTGTTCCAATTTCTCCACATCCTAGCCAACACGTATTTTCTGTATTTTAAAAATAATAGCTCTTCTAATGGGTGTGAGGTGTTGGGGGGTTTCATATGGTGAGAGGGAGCCCAGCCCTCCCTCTGCTCATCCCCGGGACCCGAGACCCTAGTGGCCGCAGCAGGCGTGGGGCAGGTTGCCACCTTGCAGGACCTGTACGAGTCCACATACCATTTCTCCCAAAAACCACAACGCACGAGCCTGTTACCTGAAAACTGGGTTCACCTCTCGGTGCATGTCAAGCCAATAGACACAACCCAACCAAAGGTCAGAAGGAAGGATTGTTTACTTGCAGCAAGTAAGGAAAACACCAGGGATCTTTCCCAAACACTGTCTCCTCTGAACAGCAAAATTGGGAAAGTTTGAAGCTAAGGGTCTACACATATTCATGAAGGGGCTTGAGCAGAGGAGAATTCAGCATAGAATTGGGGCAAAGGTCGACAGAACCCAAGCTTTAGTGGATTGAAGTTAGGAGGGTCAATGTCATCATTCCATCCTCCACCTGGGCAGACCTGCAGACCTCAAAGATATATTATTATGTATATCCCTTGAGGAGGAACTAGGACTCAGTTTTACTGCTGAACTATATTGTTTCTTGACGGCTTTCCTTTGTCCCTGCATTCCCTCAATTCCCATAAGATCACTGATTCCTGAGACCTGTTTAAGGGCAAGCATTGCAACCAGGCTTACATCATAAAACGGCTTAGGCCAAAATGGCTTCTCTTATGTCAAGAAAGCTATTCCTGGTTCTCTTCTCCGGGGACCCCCTGACCTATCTGCTTACAATTTCATGACTTCAGCCTCTACTCTTCTAGAAGATTTAGCTTGGTATCTCTTCCCCTGCCCCCCCCATCTCCCCAGCAAAATCTTCCACCAGTTCACCCAGTTCACCTAGTAATTGTTAAACTGGAAGCTAAAAATGTGAGCTTGTCTTTAAAAAAGCGACACAGCTTCATTGATATAAATTCACTCATAAGTTGTACAAGTCAGTGGTGCTTCGCATAGTCGCAGAGTTGTGCAATCATCACACTACCTAATTCCAGAACATCTTTGTCACCCCCGAAAGAAACCCCATACCCGTGAGTAGTCTCTCCCCATTCCTCCCTCCCCCCAGCCTCTGGCAACCACCAATCCACTTTCTGTCTCTACACGTTTGCCTCTTCTAGACACTTCATGTAAATGGAATCACACAAATGTGAGGAAAGGATGAGATGTAGTGAACACCTGTTGCTTTTGCCCACCCAGCATCCTCTCTTCTACCCCATGTGGTTCTACCTGACCTTCGCGCCCACCACCCACCCTGTTATGGCCTGAGTGTCTGGCCCCCCAAATTCACATGTTGGGATCCTGCACCCAATGTGAGGTTATTGGGGGGGTGGTACCTTTAGGAGGTGATTAGGTCATGAGGATGGAGCCTTCGGGAATGGGATTAGTGCCCTTATAAAGGAGACCCCACAGAGCTCCCTGGCCCCTTCCTCCGCGTGAAGGCACAGTGAGAAGTCAGTTGTCACCAGAACCCAACCACCCTGCCCGCCTGACCTCAGACTTCCAGCCTCCAGAGCTATGAGCAATAAATGTTGTTTACCAGCCACTCAGTCTGTGGTATTTTGTTACAGCAGCCCAAAGGGACTAAGAGACACCCCAAAACACAAGGATGGGCGTGTGACCTCGGCTAGCCAATCAGATTCTCTGGCAGGGATGCAAAACTGGAGTAGCCGGGAGGGACAGGCGGCTGAGAGTCATGGGACAGGTGGCTGAGTCATCTGATGGGAGCAGCCTTGCGCATCGGCCCTAACCTCCTGACGAGTCGCCAGGCTGCCTGCTTCCTGATCTCTCCCAGCCCTGCTGGCCCAGAGTCGCCAGGCTGCCTGCTTCCTGGTCTCTCCCAGCCCTGCTGGTCCAGTCGTACCTTTGCGGCTGGAGCTGCCCCAGAGTCTTTCCAAAAGATTCTTAAGTTTAAATGAGCCCTACTATGCGCATTCAATTCAACGGAGCGATTTCGATTCAAATGAGCGATTATGCAACAGTCTAAAGCAATTATTCCCAGTGTCCCCTTAAGAGTTAGTAAATAAAGGGGGTGAGTCAAGCCTTAAAATAAGTAAATAAATAAGCAAGGCCGAGAATCCACCTCTATTGCTTGCAGTTCGAAGGACTTGATGAACTCACACCTCCAGGTAGGTGTCTGATAATCAGCTGTAATTCTTCAGCAAGAACGTTAGGGGCCAGGGGAAGGTGACAAGGAGGTTCTGACGTCCTGCAATCAGGCTGATTAAACAGATTGGTTTAACCCTATCGTTCTCATTTAGGTCACGAGAGTGAAAATGCTGTTTATTTGCTAGCTTGCTTGTTAACAGTAGAAATTCTCTAAGACTTTGACAAGTGTTAACTACGATAGTTTTGAAATACCCCTCAAATATCCCTTTATTTGTAAATTGTCCCCCCTCCCCCAATACCGACCCTGTTCACCAGTGGCTAAGTCAAGGCGCTTAGGAATAAGAACAGAGGACAAGTCCTCAGGGAGGACTTGGAAGGGGTGGACATGGTTTAGGGAGCAGCTTTCCAGGATTGGGAGGGAAACAGGCAGAGCAAGACGTCACCTGCAGCTTCTCTCCATTATGATCAGACTCTGTGGCCGAGGGGTGTAAAACCTTCCAGCGGGCGCAGCAGGCAGCTGAGAGCAGCAAGGAGGAGGAGAGAACTCCTGACAGGTTGCTTAGGTGGAGAGAGAGACTGAATCACCTCTTCCCTCCCCTGCCAGCCCACCGCAGCGCCCAGGGCCTGAGCGAGGCCTGGCAGATGGACTGCGGGCTGAGGACGAGGGCGGGCTGGATGCCGGTGGCGGAAAGGGGGACCCCTGCAGTCCCTCAGAGCCGGGCTGGCATCACGGAGCCCGCAGAGAGACGCCAGGGGACCTTTCCCCAGCAGGAGGCAGTGAGGGTCCAGCGGGAGGGTGAGGCAAAGGAAGCCTCTGCGCAGGCCAGCCAGACCCCACAGGGGCAACACAGGCCTCCCCAGGCAGATGTCACCTTGGGGCACGGCAAACTTTTATGGAGGAGAGAGAAAAAACCCTGGTTAGAAGGAAACAGCAGCCCCCAAATGGAGTCCCTTATGCTAAACCCACAGTAGCAAAGCAAGACTTGGTACCTACTCTAACTGCAGCTTCAACCCTCCCAGGAACGGAACCTGTCATCAGTCAGCCTAGTGGTCAGCCTGGTGGGGGGATTCCATTCCCCTGAGGAGGTCACCTTGCCTGAAACAACGCATTCTTTGCTAATAAGTTCCTTTTTCCACACTGTTCTGCCTGTAAAAACCTTTCCTTTTCTACAGCTCGGCAGAGCTCCTTTCTGTTTGCTGGAAGGGACACTGCCCAATTCACGAATCAATGAATAAAGACAATTTGATCCTGAAATTTACTCAGTTGGATTTCTTTCTTTTCTTTTTTTTTTTTTGCGGTCCGCGGGCCTCTCACCGCCGTGGCCTCTCCCGTTGCGGAGCACAGGCTCCGGACGCGCAGGCGCAGCGGCCATGGCTCACGGGCGCAGCCGCTCCGCGGCACGTGGGATCCTCCCGGACCGGGGCACGAACCCGCGTCCCCGGCATCGGCACGCGTACTCCCAACCACCGCGCCACCAGGGAAGCCCTGGATTTTTGTCTTTTAACCCCCCGATAAGAAATTGGGGCCTGAATTTGCCCAAACGCTCACCCGCCAATGCCTGACTTTGAAACCATTTCCCATAGGGTTAAAAAAAACCATCCTGAAACTGTGCCCCTCAGGGTTAAAAGAAACTGGTGACTAACAGAAATTCTTGACCTTGTTATAAAGAACAGCAGGTAAGAACAGCTTGTTAAAAACTCCTCCACTTGTAACCTGCCTGCACGGAGCAGCCTGGCTGTAATTATTTGACTCCGTAACCCCCACTTTAGATAGATAACTCTGCCGTGTGCTGTGGGTCACTATAGTAACAGGGCGATGGGCTTAAGTTGTTTTCCAGGAACTTGAATTCGATCGACCCCTGTCCGGTTCAAGCCAGCTAAGAATGGTTGGGACCACCGACCCTAAAACTGGACCTGTGCAGGTGTGCAAGCAACAACATTCTGGCATCAGAGGGCCGAAAACTGCACCCTCAGACGATGCTAAGAGCCCCCATTTTGGAACATGCATCCCATGAAGAAGCATGTGACTCAGACACACGTGCACAGAACCCCAGTCACCTCCACTTCTCCCCACCTCCAATCAGCCTGACCCATGCCTAGGAGCATCCTGCTTCTTTATCCCATAAACATCTCGAGCCCCTCGCATTCAGGGAGGCAGAGCTGAGATTCGCTCTGTCTCCTCGGTTGGCTGCCTGGTGAATAAACTCTTTTTCTCTGTTGCAAACCTCGCCATGGTCAGGCAAACGAACCTGGTTTGGTTAACAACTTTATCCAAAACAGCATTTTTTACATTGCAAGAGACGGAGTTTCCCTGAGGCCAGTTTGTTTCTTCTCAGCAGGTTGGGGACCCTTGAGGAAGGTTAGGTGAGTTTCGGAAGTGAAGCAACTCCACTTCGCGGTCATCTGGGTTACAGGGCGCACTTTTTGTCTCACCGCAGAAGCAGGTCTCCTGCAGGTGACAGATGACTTGCTCACCCAGCATCTCTTGGGGCTATGGTTTCATAAGAGTCTCTATAGTAAATACCCCTCAGGCCAATGGCTGGCCGGTCCCTGAGGCTCCCAGCACTGAGGAGAGGCCAGGATATCTGATGTGTTGCCTGGGAAATCAGCATGGAGGCCCAGATGGCCAGGCGGCCTGGGGTTAGCCAGCCCCACCTCCAGGACATTTTCTGGTCAGTGTCCCCAGGTATAGGAGGCCAGGGCGCCAGGGCTGCAAAGGCCCCTACGGGTCCCACCTCAGGGCCCTCCAGCCTCTCACTCCTGCTCACAGGGCCAGGGAAGGCAGTCAGCCCCGACCCCAAAGACCAAGCCTGGCTGGGTGGGTACTCCTCCTGTAAAGCAAAGCCCCAAGTGTGGCCTCAGGGGGGCTGGGGAGAGGGCCTAGCACCTCTGTTCATATAAATGTGGACAAACCATGCGGCCCCTGGTTCCAGCTTGCGCACGCACGCGCGCGCGCACACACACACACACACACACACACACACACACACGCTCAAATCTCAGCCCATGACTGCATGAGAGGCTATTCCCCCAGACACAGGATGTAGAACTGGGGTTGCCATTTCTTAGTTGTGTGACCATGGGGAAAGCCACCCACTCTCTTGAGGTCTCAGTTTCCTCATCTGAAAAATGGGAGAGTCAGGACCACAGTCCTGTGTCTCAAATCAATGGGGCCAGCTGTGTTTCAGAGTTTCCAATCTGGGGGATTTTAGGAAAGGTCCAGATATTATATATTATGTAACATCCCCAGAAGCCCTCTTGTAGTGTAAACCGTAAAGCTGGGCTTTTGTTGTTCTTGTTGGTAATGCAAGTGCCTGACTTAGGCTTTTTTTTTTTTTTTTTTTTTTTGCGGTACGCGGGCCTCTCACCGCCATGGCCTCTCCCGTCGCGGAGCACAGGCTCCGGACGCGCAGGCCCAGCGCCCATGGCTCACGGGCCCAGCCGCTCCGCGGCACGCGGGATCCTCCTGGACCGGAGCACGAACCCGTGTCCCCTGCATCAGCAGGCGGACCCCCAACCACTGCACCACCAGGGAAGCCCCTGACTTAAGCTTTGATTGCTGAGGCATCCTCGACGAAGATGGTGATCTTGAATAAACACATTGCCAGCCCCAGGGTTAAATAAAAAGCCAGCCACCTCCCCTGCTGAGGCTCCTCGGTTTTAGAGATCTTGGTTGATTTTAATCACTGATGATTTGGGTCCCTTGTTCCCAAGCTTTAAATTTCCCCCGTATGTTTTAAATTCACTGATAAAGAGTGAGCCCTGGAACACTTAGGGTCCCCACTCTCCACCCCAGTATAAGCAGAACCCCAGGCCCTGCTACTCTCTCTCCCTCTCTCTCTCTTTCCTCCCTTCCCCACCTTGACCCCCTCCCCTACCCATGTGACCCAGATGTGTCATATCATTTCCAGGTCCTGTAAGTAATAACCTTTTATTTAATTAATTAATTTATTAAAAATTTTTCTTTTATGTAATTTCCAGGTTCTGTAAGTCATAAACCCTTATTTACTTTTAAGTTTTCTGATGATTATTGCTGAAGGGTGTCTTGCAATCATGAGAACGTTGGGGGCCAGTCCAACCACAACATTGGTTATTAGAAACTGAGAGCAGCCCGGAACACCCTCCTTGGTCAAACACTAGGCATATTTCTTCGGGGAAACTTGAATATTCAAATGAAGGGGGAGGCATCAAAACTAGATACTTGCACCAGTGCAGGTCAGGTTTTACCACCAAATGAATTATGAAAAAATGTTTCCATTTTCAGAGCCTTTATGAATTTCATTCACAGTTACAGAAAAGAGGTCTTAGGCTTTAAGGTCGCCCACCTCGGAGGGCGGATGACAGCACTCGCGGCAGTGAAGCTGAGCAGGGCCCTGGGGGGCTCCCGGGCACGGAAGCCTTTCTTGTTTCTTGTTTGTAGGGAATAGACCCTAACTTCCGTGACCTTCCCTGAGTCCCAAAGGGCAGATTCAAACAGCCGCTAATCAGGGAAGGGAGGGGATGCAGAGACAAGGAAGGGGCAGCTAAGAAACAATAGTGCAGCCTCGGGGCAGGGTCCTCAAGGGATACCTATAACAATACCTTTGAGCTCTTCTATACAACTAAAACCCCCAACAAATAGAAGATGTTCTCTTCATTCCAGAGAAGATCACAGTTGGATAACCTGGGAGCTCATCAGCAGACCATCTGAGGCCAGATTAAAGGAGTGAAGGCCCTGCGCATGCGCATGCGCACACCCTGCTCCTTATCAGCAGCCCTGCCCTTGAACCACTGCTATAAAACTCCTCCCCATTTGCGGTACGCGGGCCTCTCACTGTTGTGGCCTCTCCCATTGCGGAGCACAGGCTCCGGATGCGCAGGCTCAGGGGCCATGGCTCACGGGCCCAGCCGCTCCGCGGCATGTGGGATCCTCCCGGACCGGGGCACGAACCCGTGTCCCCTGCATCGGCAGGCGGACTCTCAACCACTGCGCCACCAGGGAAGCCCCCGGACACGCAGTTTTGAGGGGCATAAGTGTCCCCCTTTGCCTGGCAAAACAATAAAGTTATTCTTTTCTACTTCACCCAAAACTCTGTCTCTGAGGTTTGATTCAGCACCGGTGCCCAGAGGCTGAGTTTTCGGCATCAGCAGGGGCGTTGATGCCTTTGTTGGGCATTGCTTCCTCGCAGGACGTTCCCTCGCTTGCTCCGGGGCTCCTCAACATAGCTCTCCCTCACAAGGGCTAGTTTAATAAATACCCATTTAACAGATGGGGAATTGAGGCAAAGGGCAGTTGAGGCACTGGCCCACAGTGACAGCACTCCAGGTGGTCTGCTCGACTTGAGTCCTTGCAGGACGTAACCACCCTTGTTCTGCCCTTGGCACAGCTAGGACCAGGAGAGGAGAGACTCAGGCCTGACTTGGATTCAGCTGTCCACTTAGTTGCACATCTATTAGAGAAAGAAGCAGAAAGGAATGTAAGAGTTCAAGCCATTTCGCAATAAGCGCCAGGGTCTTCCCAAAAGAGCTGCCTTGGGCATTGGCATTTCTGTGCCTGACTCACTGAACTTGGACCCAGTTTTGCAATCAGAGCCTCGGGCCTTTCCCCTAGTGAGAAGAACCAGCTAGAGGCTCTGCACTTCGTCTTTGTCTTCCTGCAGCCCAGACGCTCACAGCCCCCTGCTGGACCAGAGGCCTCCGGAGAGGAGAGAGCAGAAGGCCCTCGGAACCTGAGGCCACAGTGAGAGCTTCACTGAGAACAGGTGGGACAGCACACCCAGGAGGAGGGCTGATTTGGGGCCTCTAGAGGACAATGTGCCCAAGGGGTTGGCCACCTGCACTTGGTTTGGGAAAAAGAGCTGTTGTCAGGAACCCCCCAGGGGTTCACATCCCCATCCAGCCAGTTCCTAATGTGAGACTGGGTCTGAAGTTCAGCTTCGTTACTTGATAAATCAGGATAGAAATCTCTCCTTCAGGAGTATTTGAAGTTTAAATAAAAGTATGATTAAGCGTATGGTTAGACCAACCAAGTTGCGTCTTCCCCTCCATTGGCTGGGGACTCCAGGATCCTAGACAGAGAGAGAGAGAGAGAGAGAGAGCCTGGACCCCAGAAAGGAGGAGACGGCATGGGCCAAGGCATTTCCCTAGACGTTCTCTGCAGGACTGGTTTAGGGCTGTCATCTTTGTAGAAAAAATGCTGAATGAGTTGTCTCAAAATTGCAACCTGCAGTGTTTCTTGGGTTGTAGGTTTTTTTAGTGTAGTTTGGGAGTAGGGGGTGTTGGTGATAAAGATTAAGAGGATTATCTAAAGCTGTGTTTCAGAGTAACCGACTTTTCTGACGCTGATGGGGTGCGTGAGGGACTTGGTTTGCAGGCAAAGGGGCAGAATACAGTGGAGCTGAAGTCTCCCAAAACTGCAAAGAGAAACTCATAAAAAAAAGCTCTCATATGAGAATAACATCTCTAATCCTCTCCCATCATTTCCAACCCTCTCCCAACATAACATCCTCTGACATCCACTGAGAGAAGGTCAGTAGCGAGGGGATGGAAACTGATGGGACCAAAGGGTTCCCCACTGTCACTATAGCCCTTCGTTCGATAAGACTAATATGAAAAATGAGGGAAGTTTTAGGGGGTGCTGGTAAAGAATGGGGCTCCCCCAGGGTTTCTCAGCCTCAGTACCACTGACATTTTGGGCTGGACCATTCTTTGCTGTGGGGGCCGTCCTGTGCATTGTAGGGTGTCGAGCATCGCTGGCCTCTACCCACTAGATGCCAGTAGCAGTGCCTCCACCGGACCCCTGAATGTCTACAGGCATCACCAATATCCCCCGGGGAGGAAACACACCCCTGATTGAGATCTACCATTCTAGACCTGGCTGGACTCACACTGGGCTCCCCCACTTACCAAGTGCATGTTTTGTAGTGTATTCCTATAATGAAATACTACATAACAATTTTTTTTTTTAATTTATTTTTGGCTGTGTTGGGTCTTCGTTGCTGCACGCGGGCTTCCTCTAGTTGCGGTGAGCGGGGGCAACTCTTCGTTGAGGTGCGCGGGCTTCTCATTGTGGTGGCCTCTCTTGTTGCGGAGCACGGGCTCTAGGCACATGGACTTCACTAGTTGTGGCACATGGGCTCAGTAGTTGTGGCTCGCAGGCTCGGTAGTTGTGGTGCAAGGGCTTAGTTGCTCTGCGGCACGTGGGATCTTCCGGGACCAGAGCTCGAACCCGTGTCCCTTGCATTGGCAGGCAGATTCTTAACCACTGCGCCACCAGAGAAGCCCATGGTAAACATTTTTAAAGCTACTGAACGTTTTTAAAACAACGACAACATGAAAGAATTTCACAGACATTGTGTGGAGCGAAAGAAACCGAACAAATGACTCAATTGACATGAAGTTCAAGACCAGGCAAACTAATCAATGGTTATGGAAATCAGGATAGTGGTTACCTACCCCCCCCCCCCCCCCCCCCCCCCCCCCCCCGCCCGCTACCCCGCCCCCGGGCCAGGTGCAGATTGACCACCAGGGGGTTAAGGGAATCTTCTGTTCTCTATCTTGGTCTGGGAGGTGATGACTCAGGTGTGTAATGTCAGAATGTATTGAGTTGACGACTTCCTTTTGAGTATTTAACCTATATAAGCTCCACCTCAACATAAGATGTAAAAACAGCAGTTTGCAAATATTTTGTACATTGTGTGTTTATTATTATCTTGATTCCGAACCATCTAAAATCCCTCCATCCTTGAATTTCATATGGTTTCGTGGCCCCTGCAGTAAACTTGGTTTCTGTTTCCAACCAGAAAATCCTTTGATGTGTGGCGACAGCTCTCATTCTCCCACAGGCAAAATGAACACGGATTTGATGCCGCAGAATCTGCTGGACACCCAGGCAGGGAAAGCATTCTGCAAGGCTGGTGTCGGTCTGCAAAGGTAAAACCCAGAGCGCTTTTTCCTTGGGGAAAGGGCTACTTCTGCAGAAATGTTTAGGCGTCCTCATGACACGTGACAAACGTGTTCCAAGGGCATCAGCCATAAAGTACGCCCTGCCCTCCAACTGGTCCCCGTTACGTATATATGTCTCCCAGGGGAAAAAATATTCCACCGGCTACATTAAATATTTTGGAGCACGAGTCAAGTTCTTGTCGGGTACATGACATTGGGTAATAGGACTCTGAGGCCAGAAATTGCCCTTTCGGGCCTCACCTCTCTGAGGTTCATGTATCACCAAAAAGACCCTTTAGTGTTACTGCATTCATGAATTGAAGCCCAAGTGTCCATTCATCAGCAGATATAGCATCACCAGCCCAATATGGACAATCAACAAATGTCTGCTGAGGGAATTCGGTGTCACAGAACTCGACTGCAATTTTCACTGTGTCAGGAGGCATCATTACCTAATGCGGGATGCATTTAGTTTAATTTAAAAACACAAGAAGGGAATTCCCTGGCGATCCAGCGGTTAGGACTCAGTGCTCTCACTGCTGGGGCCCTGAGTTTGATCCCTGGTCGGGGAACAAAGATCCCACAAAACACACACACACACACACACACACACACACACACACACACACGAAGCCAAGCTCCTGTTAGCTACCAACCATGTGAAAGACAAAACTTCACAGTGAATGCAAAGTGGCGTTATTGATCTTTTTTTTTTCCTTTGGAATTTTATTTTATTTATTTTTTTTACAGCAGGTTCTTATTAGTTATCTCTCTTGTACATAGTAGTGTACGTATGTCAATCCCAATCTCCCAGTTCATCCCACCACCACCACCCCGCTTTCCCCCCGCGCTGTCGATCTTTGCAGGTACAAATCTCTCTGTTGTGTCTCTTCGTCCCTGCAAACCTGAGGAAGGAGAGATCAGGGTGGGCTGCGTGGTGGCGTCTGTGAAGCTGGGGGTCTCTCAGCAGGGTTATCCTCCCTGCTGCCATCCGCCCCATCCCCACTGCAAGTCCCGGGGTGCTTTTTGCTCTGTCAACTGATTTATGGCTACTGGTTAACTGACAACTGGGCCTAAATTAATTACTTCATTAACACTAAAGGCTTCCTTGGTAGTATATTTGGTTTCTAACCTTTTCCATTGAGGAACTCTGTGTGTGTGTGTGTGTGTGTGTGTGTGTGTGTGTGTGTGTGAAGAGAGATTAAAAAGCAGGTGTATATATACCTCAGTGAGGAATTCCTCACATCAACTGTCCCTGATGAGAGGACAGGCTGGAGCTCTGAGTCCCCATTCAAAGCTGCATGTCAACCTCACACCTTCCTTTGGGTGAGAGCCCTGCCCCGCTCTGGGCTTCTGTTCCCTCCACAGAAAAGTAAAATAGGAAGCTTAGATCTTCCCTAGGGCTCCTTCCAGCTCTGACACCCTCCTGTGGGCCGGGAATCTGTGTCATCACCAGGCCTCCTCAGCTCGCCCTGAAGGCAATGCACCCGGGGCCCTGGGCACCAGGAAAGTTCCTGAAGGAGAGGGCTTTGTTCTCCCCCGAGACTGCTGTCCCATGAAAGCCACACTCAGCTGGGCTGGCAAAAATCCCTCAGGACTGCCTACTGTGAGAAGACGGGGGAGGGGGCTGGGTCCTTTTGTCCCTGATTTCTCCCGTGAAGAGCCAGTTCTGCTCGCGAGAGCAGGAAGAGCCGGCCAAGTGCCAAGGAGAACGTTCAGAGCTTTAGCAGTCATTTCTCTCAGCCCTCTCAGCGTGCAACTCCGGAGGCACAGCAGAGCACTGAATTCAAGTTCATCAAAGTGGAGACTTCCCCGGCGCTCCAGTGGTTAAGACTCTGCGCTTCCCCTGCAGGGGGCAAGGGTTAGATCCCTGGTCCGGGGAACTAAGATCCCACAAGCTGAAAAAAAACCAAGGTCACCAAAGTGGGGGATGCATTATACAATATGGTGCCTCTTCCCCCTCACTCACCTCTACGCGTACGGGACTCCCAACCTCCGGCCCAACAGCTGGACTCTGCTTCCTCCTGTTTTTCCCAGCCCTCTCCCTCCTGGCAATTCGTCCCAGGTTCCTTATCTTGACTTGGATCCTTGCATTTCCCACTGCCCCTCCTCATGACAGTTCCCATAGCCTCTTTGAACAAGGTTGAAAAAGTCCCTCAGCACTAATCCACCTCTTCCATCTCTTGGCCAGGGCTACGTTTCTCCCATTTCCCTCCAGATCCCCCTCTTATGTGCTCTCTTCAGGGAACCAGCAGCTCCCAGCAATGCTCTGGGACTTTTCACAGTTGAGTTAGAGGTAACAGAGATGCTAGGAAGATGCAGGGAGGATTGAAAGTCTGGAGGGGCAAGAACATCCAGAAACCACGTGGGCTTGACTATGAATTTGGCTTTCCCATCCGGGAGACTGAACATCTTTATTTCACTCATCCACAGGGACGAAGATGACATTCTTCCATATGAAGATGTAGAGTGGCAAGATGGTGACCTGTCAGATGAAGAAAGAATATTTTTGGAAGAGTTTCCCATCTTGAAAGGGGAGCTGGAAGTGGGCATCAGAAAGCTTCATACCCTTGCAGACCACGTCGACACAACCCACAGAACACTCACCAAGACCAGCATAGTGGCCAATTCCATCGCTGTGGTCTCAGAAGTCATGAGCATCCTGGGCTTGGTCCTCGCTCCGGCAGTAGCAGGAGGAAGCCTGGTACTCTCCGCTGCTGGTAGAGTTTTGGGGAAAGCAGGGGAGGTCACCAGCATCTTGACCAACGTTCTGGAACGCTTTCACAGTCAAGAAGCCCAAGCTTATGTCGGTAGCCTAGTGCCCACCCGTGCCCAAGAGGTCAGGGGAGCTGGGGCAGCCTATGTCTTGGCTGCCGGAAAGGTGGTCCAGGATTGTGAAAGCACCATCAAGGATATCCGGAAGAGCATCCGTGCCTTTCAGATAGCCAGGGCCAACCCGCGCCTGGCCGCTGCCGCCAAGAATCTCCTGACCACTGGCCAAGTCTCAGCCCGGAGGAGCAGGCAGGTGCAAAGGGCTTTTGAAGGTACCACGCTGGTGATGAAAACAAAGGCTCGCTTGCTGGGTACTGCAATGGCTGGCTTCTCCCTCAGCGTGGTCTTGGCCTCCCTCCTGAAGGACTGGAAACAGCTGAAGGAGGGAACAAAATCAGAGCTTGCGGAAGAGCTAAGGGCGCAGGCTTGGGAGCTGGAAAGGAAGCTGACAGAATTCACCCAGTGCTATGAGAGCCTGCAGCAGAAGGTGAGGCTGTGGTTTCCCTTGTGGGTGGGGCTGGAGGAGGGGGAAGCTTTAACTGGCGCTTATGGGCACCAGGGTTTATGGGAAGGGTGATGAGGAAGCCAGTGTGTGTGTGTGGAGTTTGCATGGATGTTCCCAAGGACGTGGGGTGTCTGGTGGCCCTGAAGGTCCAAACGGTATCATGTTCATCTTGGAGATAGTGGCACCAGTCCTGGAGAGACCTGGTCATGCCTTCTGTCTCTCCCTCGGTGCTCCTTGAGGTCCATGTGCTGGGCAGAGGGTCTTCCCAGTTGTACAGAACAGGACACTGAGCCACAGGGAGTGTTATGGACTGAAACGTGTCCCCCTAACATTTATATGTAGAAGCCCTAAGCCCCAAGGTGACTTTTTGGAGATGGGGGTTTGGGGAGGTGATTTGGGTTGAATGAGTTTGTAGGGGTGGGGCCATAATCCTAGGGGACTGGTGTCCTTGTAAGAGGAGGAGGAAATACAGAGGGCTCTCTCTTTCTCTGCCTGCACTGGCACAGAGGAAAGGCCCTGTGAGGACGAAGCAAGAAGGCAGCTGTCTGCAAGCCAGGGAGAGTCCTCACTGGGAGCTCGATCGGCCAGCACCTGGATCTGAGGCTTGCAGCCTCCAGAACTATGAGAAAATACATTTTTGCTGTTTCATCCCCCAGACTGTGGTGTTCATAAGCGAGCTTATGCAACTTGCCAAATGCTTGCAACTATGTGGAGGGAGAGTCAGGATGACAGCCCGGGAGCCTGACCTCTGAGCCCGGGCCTGGATCTCCACACCATGCTGCCTGGGAGCCTTCTGTAGCTTTCCTTTGATTGGTGTGTGTGTGTGTGTGTTTTCCAGAAACTCTCCCAAGAAAAAAAGCCTGTGAGCTCGTCTTTGGAAGGAACCATGGGGACTGTACCTCTGCCACCAGGGAAAGCAGGATCCCAGGGGACAGGAGAGGATGAAGACAATTGAGCCCAGGGGTCTCTGAGTGGAAGAAAAGGGGACCACGGCGGTGGTGGGGCCAGGTTGGCAGAGGCAATGCCTGGAGACTCAGCAGCTGACAGGTCTACAAGGGTGTTGAGGGCACTGTCAGTGGTGAGTGTCACACTGTAAGTTAAGGGAGGTCAACCTGTCCCATCCCTCCCTCCTTCATGTGTGTAACTCATTTCCTGGACCCCTTCACCGCCCCTGCTCCCTCCCTCGCATGCAGAGTCAGCCCATGTGAAACGTGTATTATTTGACCCCAGGCTCTGTATTAAGTGCTGACACCAGATGGAAGGGCTCTGGGAAAGAAGGGTATGCTGGGTTCTCTCTTTTGTATCAACTCAGCTTGTGTTGGCCCTCTGTCCTCCCCCTCCCCGACCTGGGCAGTAATCGCTGGAGAAGATCCTGGGTTTGCACATAAAAGGATGTCACCGCAACCTGCTCAGCCTGATTCCCATCAGGAAGGAGCCCCTCCATGCTCCCCACAACAGAAGTTCTTGGGCTCCTCAAGACACAGGAACCTGTAGGAACTCTCCTGGCTTCCCCGTTCACCCATCTTACACCTATTTTTTTCTTTTCTATGTTTCAGCTGCTATTTTAAAAGTAGTGTATGGACATTCAGTACAACTTTTTAAAATACAGGAAAGTAAAGAATAGGGGGAAAGGGGCTTCCCTGGTGGCGCAGTAGTTGAGAGTCCGCCTGCCGATGCAGGGGACACGAGTTCATGCCCCGGTCCGGGAGGATCCCATATGCCGCGGAGCGGCTGGGCCCGTGAGCCATGGCCGCTGAGCCTGCGCGTCCGGAGCCTGTGCTTCGCAAAGGGAGAGGCCACAGCAGTGAGAGGGTGCTGGTATTTTGGTGGAGAATTTTCTTTCTGTGCTTTTCTTGCTTTGGACATTACTGCCTGCTGGGGACCCTCTCTCAAGGCTACATTGTAGAGTAGATTTTTTTTCTGTAACTCACTGAGTTTTCTTTCTCTTGCATTCTCAACTCCCTCATTTGCCTACAGATCTATAACTTTCCATTTTGTTGTTTTCACTTAGCAATATTTTCTACCCTTCCATGTTTCACAGAGTTTTTATAGACATTACTTTTCCATGTTGCAAAATATTCTCTTGACTGTACCTACAACGCTTTAATTAGACATATATTAGTCATCATTTTGTTAAGTGGCCCAAACCAATTCAAACTGGCATATGAAAAAGAGAGGAATTTATTGGCTCACGTACTTAAAAAGCTTAAGGGAACAGTGGGCTTCAGGTGTGTGTGGATCCAGAGGCTAAAAATGATGTCATCAAGCATCTGTCTTTCCATTTCTCAGACAGACTTCCGCCACATTCAGGCACCGTGGCCTCAGCACCTCCAGGTGTGCCTGCTGCCAGCTGGGGGACTCCCACACGGAAAGGGGCGGGGCAAAAGTCCAGGGACCCACTCTGACTGGTCAGGACTGGGTCATGTGCCTTTGCTGGTGCTGGTTTCTAGGATGGGCTATGGGAACCCTCTTATGATCTAGGGGTTTTAAGTAGTCACCCCAGGCCGTGTGGTTCCTGCTTTTGTTGCTGTTATAATATTTTCATGAGCATAACAGTAAGTAAACAGCTTTCGCCCCATTTAATGTTGTTCTTTTAGTGTGCACGAGCATCCTTAAAGTTCCGAATAAACATTGTCAGTAATAATACCTGCACAGGGACTTCCCTGGTGGTCCAGTGGTTAAGAATCTGCCTTCCAACATAGGGGACGCAGGTTTGATCCCTGGTCAGGGAACTAAGATCCCACATGCCATGGGGCAACTAAGCCTACACGCTGCAACTACTGAGCCCGTGGGCTCTGGAGCCCACGTGCCGCAACTAGAGAAGCCTGCATGCCGCAACAAAGAGCCCACTCGCCACAATGAAAGATCCCGCATGCTGCAATGAAGATCCAATGCAGCCAAATAAATAAATATTCTTTTTAAATTAACAAATAAAAAAAATAATACCTGCACAAAATACGTAGTCACGAAGCTTGGGGTTTTGTTTGTTTTGTGGAAAGTTTTGAAGAAAAAAAGAAAAGAAGGAATCAGAATGGAAACTCAAGACTCATCTCTGACACTTATTTGCCTGGTCCCATTTCTGAGTTTTGGTTTCTTCAGCCACAAAATAAGTGTAGCCTGAATAAAATCCAGGACTCCTTCTGGGTGCAGACTTGCAGGCACCAGGCTCACAGCAATCTGGGAGAAAATACCCTTGACAGAAACTTGAAGAATCCTTACTAATGCTCTGAGCCAGCACCAGAGGGGGTGGGAGAGGCTCAGCTTTCCCTTGTCACCTGCTTCTCTGGTTCCCAGATTCTTCCACAGGGGCAGAAGCTTCTGGAAAAAAGACTTTCCTCTTGCTCCCTCTCTCTGGCCCATACTTCCTGCCTCACAGCCCAAGCAGCTCCTCTGCTCTCTTCCTCCCTGAAATGCTTTCAGCACCCAGCTGCTTCCCTATCAGGATCTACTTCCTGGAAGCACGCTCTTCTACATCACCTGGAATTCTGGTGAACAAACACCTTCCCCTCATTTCATCTCCCCACTAGTTAAGTCTTTGCCCTCCTGGCCAAGAGAAGCCCGTCAACTCCCCGTGTTACTCGGGGCAACCCCACACCCGCCACTGTCTTCCTCTCTCTTCTGGGTTAAGTGGGGTTCTTCATGAGTGCCCCCGAGGTGGAACAAGGCCCTCCATCACAGTCAGTCAGGAGTTCTGAGAAACCTAGTAGCTCTGAGGTGTAATCTACAGTTTAGGAAGAGGAGGAGGACACACGCAATCACATGCCCTGGTGAGAGGGAGCGATCAGCTACCAGACACCCTTGATACACTCCCCCTGCACCCCCCAGTGTCCTCTGGCTACCTCTTGTCTGTAGAAAAACTTTAGCTTCCTAAGCCTTCCCGAAGCTCCAGAGAAATTAATCAGAGAAGTGAGAAAATGTAGAAAGAAAGGAAAACAGTCAAGCAAGACAAAATAATAATAGTTTAGCCATTAAACAAAGTCAAGGACATTTCGTTCCTCCTCACGGGCTGTAGATAATACTCTGAGCCCTTGAGCTGTCTTGCAGATACTGAAGCCCCCACCAGGTGGGAGAAGTTAACTGCATGCTACCCGCAAGCATGCAGACCCCAGACCAGTTAGAACCAGATGGTGGATGATGTTGACTCCTGATTACCTCACCACCCACCAATCAGAAGAATGTCCACGTGCTGATCACACACTGCACCACCCACCTCCCTCACCTTGTCTTTAAAAACCTGTCCCTGAAACCCATCGGGGAGTTCGGGTCTTTTGAGCACTAGCGCCTAGACTCCTTGCCTGGTGCCTGCAATGAACGCTGCACTTTCCTTCACCACAACTCGGTGTCAGTAGGTTGGCTTTACCGTGCATGGGTGGGCAGACCCAAGTTTGGTTCCTTCCGTTACTTCCTAACCTTTTAAAAATTAAAAGAAATCAAAATCTTTTAAAGTCCAAAAGAATCAAAGACCAAAATCAAATTCTCTTCTAGAGTCCAATGCAGTTTTTAAAATCAAGAAATCATCCTCCCCAAAGTCTTATTTTGGCCAGTTTCAGCGAATGGCATTCTTTTATTTAAGTTCTTTAATTTAGGAGTAATTTCAAACATACAGAAGAGTTCAAGAATAGTAGAAAGAACTCCCATACGCATCCTTTCACCCAGATTCACAACCATGAACATTTTGTCCCTGTGCCAGTTATCAATGTGTTACTTCTCCGCTCCAAATCCACCCTTAAGTGCACTGCCTGGGACCCAGCACTGGACCCTCTTGACTGTTCTCCTCTGACAGCTAGCTCTGGGTTAAGCTTCGTCAGTAGAGGGCACACTGCAGGGGAAGGGGTGTGGCCTCTTTCCTTATCCCAGTGGAGCTCAGTCATCAGGTGGACAGCCAGTGAGCTCAACATCAGCCCCAGAGACAACTTCCTATGAGCTCCAAGGATGTCCCAGGTTCAAGATCAGCCCCAGAGGCAATTTCCTGTGAGTTCCCCAAATGCCACAGCCAGCTTCCCAGCTGAGGCTTTCCCTGAAGGTGGCTTCTGCCCAGTTGGATTCCCAGTGTGGTCAGCAACAGCCCCCTCTACCTTGTGAGTTTTTGTCTGCCCTCCAATGGGCAGGAATGAGGTGCCATTCCAGTTTCTCATGCATTTTTCTATTGGACTATTTGTTTTTTTTAAATGAACTTGTTGGAGTTCTTCAAACTTTCTGGATACGGGCCTTGGGATCATCAGGGGACCATGCAGAAATGAAAATGGAGGTGGAGGCTGGAAATAGGGCTCACGTCAAGTGGACCATAGGGGTCATAGTAAAAAGCCTGGACTTGGACTTGAAAGCCAGGGGCATCCTGAGAAGCATTTCTTGCCACTGAGTTTCTTGCCAAGTTTGATCTAGGACTGGCAATGGCAGAGCTTCCTGGGAGTTTGGTTAGAAATGCAGAATTTCAGGCATCTGAAACTGAATCAGCCATCGGACAAGATCCCTGGGGACTTGTGTGTACATTAAGTCTGAGAAGTGCTGCTCTATGAGGAAGCCGCAGCATCACTGCAGCTGAAAGGGAGGAAAGGGGCAGAGCTGTCCTCGGACATGGTTCTGGTCCAAGGTAAATACACTCTTTCCTCTGATCTGTTCACTATCTGAGCCCCTTTTCCTGCTGAGAAGGCCAAAATATGTATTCACCTCCCCCGACCTGGTGATAAGCAGCTATTTTTTTCCTGAGAGCTCTGTCCACTGCCCAGGCAACACTGCAGACGGTGGTCAGCTGTGGCTCAGACCCTTGGAAACACAGCTCAAAGCTGTCTCATCACATCTGCCTCACTTTCCAAAGTTAGAGATGTGTCTTGAAGTTGTGGGGACCCAGCATAGAAGCAAAACGTGGACCAACCTGCAACCACGTGCTGCGCTCACCGGGAGAGATGCCTGGGTGAGTACATTCTCCCCACTGATCCGGCCTTTCCTTGGCTGTGAGATGTGAGGAACGTAAACGCACTGACCTTACATGTTGTTTGGAGCAACATGGAAGAAAATGGATGTAAAGTCCCTTATTTTGTCCTTAATAATGTGCCAGTCAAAATACTTGTTTGTATGGTGACTGCCGTGAGTGGTGGAAGAAAAAGAGATTTGTATCCTCTCTCTTGCTTATCTGAAGTGTTGGCACCTCTTATAACGATCATGTAAAAGGTAAATAGGTTTTGAACACAAAGCTGAAAGATAAAACCGTTGTCAGTTTCCAGATGAATTCTAAGAAGTAAATCTAAGCTATCGTGGGTCAAAACATCTTTTCTTCTGTAATCCTGAGAACTAATAGCACGCCAAAAATTATCCTGGAAAAGGAAAATTACGAAATTATCACATGCACACCCACTTGCGGACCCTCTGAAGATTTCTCTCCTGGCAGCTTCTGTAGCTGCTGCTTGGTTGTTCTTGTGCTGAGGGTTATTATGGATGGAAATTTTTTTTTTTTTTTTTTTGCATTTTATCTTTAGATATTTGTTCTGTTCACGTTTCTCAGTTTTCTTCTCTGGGGATTCCAATGAGCGTACGTTGGAGTTTTGCCTTTAGTTCATGTATTTTTGCCAAACCTTTTTAGCATTTCATTTGCACTTCATTTTGCTTACTTTTCTCATCTCTGTCTTTGGTGTTGCTTAGTTGTTGTTTTTTTTTTAAGTAGTGTCTCTTCTTGTATGAATTCCAGTAAGCATTTGCTTCTGTGACAGATTTACTTTTCTCTTCTTTTCTTTCCTAAGCTCTACCAGTTTCCAGTGAATTCCTCCTGTTGTCTAGCTGTGATTCCCTTGAGCCCTCAGATCTCTGTTTTACAACCTTGCGTTGTAGAGGAAATTGCTTCACTAACTTTAAGAAAATTAATTGCAAAATAATTGTTCACGATTTTCATCAGCTTTTTGGCTTCACTTTTCTGGTGTGTGCTCTTGATCTGCTGTTTGTTTTTGTTGTTGTTACTATCTTCCTTTTTGTCTTGTAATTTTTTTATTGTGGTAAAATATATATCACATAAAATTGATCATTTCATCAGTGGCATTAAGCAACTTCATATTGCTGTGCAACCATCACCCACCACCCATCTTCAGAACATTTTCGTCTTCTCAAGCTGAAACTCTGTCCCCATTAAACGCTAGCTCCTCATTCTCCCTGCCCCTCAGCCCCTGGAAACCACCCTTCCACTTTATATCTTTATAAATTTGAATATATATATATTTTTTGGTCACACCACATGGCACGCAGAATTTTAGTTCCCCGACCAGGGATTGAACCCAGGCCCCCCGGCAGTGGAAGAGCAGAGTCCTAACCACTGGATCGCCAGGGAAGCCCCTAACTTTGACTGTTCTAGGAGCCTCAGATAAATGGAATCATACAATATTTGGCTTTTGTGACTGACTTATTTCACTTAGTTATGTTGAAATAACTTTCTAGGTTCAAGATACTCCTGCCTGGGGTGACTGTCAGTAAATTGAAACTTAGATAACTTTCCTGTTCCTGTAAACGGTCTGCTTGACCAGAAATGCAGTATATCCAGCCAGCCGAACCCCGAACACCAAGCCAACTCTGGGCCTTCTCACCCCAAACAAGGTCGACTATGTGGCCTCAGTCAATCAGATATTTTGGATTTTTCTTCCTTGTTCTTTATACTCTACCCTTATAGACACTTCTTGCCTTCCACTCCATTTTACACTTCTCCAAAAGGACGCTGTCTGCTTCATGAAGTGTTAAATAAAGTTTATTTGTATCACCTAAATTTTCTTCTTTACTCATTTTTTAAATAGTTAGTATGATGTCTTCAAGGTTCATCCATGTATTTTCCTTGTCAGAATTTAATTTCTTCTTAAGACTGAATCATATTTCATTGTATGGATGGACCACTTTTTATTCAGCCATTAACGGGCATTTGGGTTGTTTCCGCCTTTAGCTATTGTGAATAATGCTGACATGAACATGGATACACAAATATCTGTTCTAGACCATACTTTCAGTTCTTTTGGATATATAACCAGAAGTGGAATTCCTGGATCACGTGGTCATTATAATTTTATTATTTTTTGGTAACTGCTGTACCACTGGCAGTGGCTGCACCGTTTTATATTCCTGCCAGCGATGCACAAGGGTTCCAGTTTCTCCACGGTCTTGCCAACACTTGCTATTCTCTGGGATTTTTGTTTTTTTGTTTTTGTTTTTATGAGTCATCCTTTGGGTGTGAGGTGGTATCTCACTGTGGTTTGGATTTGCATCGCCCTTAATGATTAGTGATGCTGAGCGTCTTTTCATGTGCTTATTGGCCATTTGTGTATCTTCTTTGGAAAAATGTCTATTCAAGTGCTTTGCCATTTTTCAATTGGGTTGATTGTTTTTTGTTGTTCTTGGGTTAATATATACTTTTTTAATTAATTACTTTTATCTATTTATTTTTGGCTGCGTTGGGTCTTCACTGCTACACGCGGGCTTTCTCTAGTTGCGGTGAGTGGGGGCTACTCTTTGTTGCAGTGCGCAGGCTTCTCATTGCAGTGGCTTCTCTTGTTGCAGATCACAGGCTCTAGGCCTGCGGGCTTCAGTAGTTGTGGCACACGGGCTTAGTTGCTCTGCAGCATGTGGGATCTTCCCAGACCAGGGCTCGAACCCGTGTCCCCTGAATTGGCAGGCAGATTCTTAACCACACCATCACCAGGGAAGCCCTTGGGTTAATATTTTTTGTGTGGACCTTGTGTTCTTTGCTTTTTCTCTTGGGCCAGCTTTTTGTGGGAGATTCAAATAGGGAAGAAACCTGGTCTGTGTTCTAGACTAGCAGAACTGTGCTTTCTGATCTAGAACCTTCTACGCGAGTGTTCAGCCTTTATTTCTCCTCAGGCAATGGAATTGGTCAGTTTTCAGATTCTTCACCATGCAGGTTCTTTTCTCCTTTCTGTCTCGAGGACAATTACTTCCTACAAATATGACTTGTCTTACTACGTTTCCTCCTTTAGTCTTATCTTCAGTGCTTCTTGGAACCAATCCAGATTCAGTGAGAACTTTATTCTTACTATTTTTTAAAAAAAGGATTTTAGGGGATTCCCTGGCGGACCAGTGGTTAGGACTCAGGGCTTTCACTGCCATGGCCTGGGTTCAGTCCCTGGTCAGGGAACTAAGATCCTACAAGTGGCACAGCAAAAAAAGCGGGGTGGGGGGGGGATTTTAGTTTTGCACTGTGGGAATTCCCTCCTCTTGAAGAGACACATTTTTTCCTGAAATCTGAACTCATCGCCCGCTTTTTCTGAAATCTGCAATTATCAGCATCCTCTCCCCTTTTCTCCCCAAACCCTGGTCCTTCCCATTGCTTTTGGCATCCTTTTAATCTATTTTATCTAGTTTCCCTAATTTCTAATAGATGGTGCCTGTATCGTTTCTTTGTTGCTTTGGACAATTGCTAAGAGAAGAGACACTGATAACTTTACACCAGAAGTTCTTGCAAAACTTTCTGAGCGTCACCCTCCTGCCTCTTGGGCAACTTCCTTTCAGAGTCTTTAAAAGGTGCCTTTTGTTCCTCAGTTCCCTTCCCCAGGGTTCCATCCTCAGCACTCTTTCCTCTTCTAAGTTCACCGTCTTCCATGAGCTTCATGTGAACTCCCAGGCCTGAGTCACTAGGTCTCAGCTCTGTCTGAAGCCACGGCCTCTCTGAATGACTATGGGGTCTGTTTTCTCCTTTACGGGGTGAAGCTGCATCTCTTCTGGTCCAGCACCCCTTGTCATCTGTAGAGAGAGAAGTGCCCAGGAGCCCTCGGAAGCACCATGACTACAGCCCCGACTGGAATCCACCCAGGAAACCCTCCCCTTTCCTCGGCAAATTCTTTTGACCACAGTGCACTGTCTTGACCTACAGCTGGTGACACTGGGGATTGGGGAGTGACTCGGGCCCTTGTTGTGAGTGATCCCAGCTCCTAAAGTGAAGGTGAGGGTCTGATGTCCCATGCCTGCCCTATTTCCCATGAGACCTTCCTACAATTACAGACATCTCATCCTGGGTCCCTTAGCTACAGGGACCATATTTTATGAAGCCCAAATCAGAATGTCTATTCAGAGCAGAATGCAACATCTCTGTTGCCCCCTCTGGCTCCTGCGACTCTCAGCTGGCAGCCTGCTGTGGTCAGTTTGGAGGACATCACCTGGTTGTGCAGTCGGACCCCCCAGCAGTGCCTGAACTTGGCCTTGGTCCAGCCATACCTCCTTACTCAGTGGTCCTTGATGGAGGTATTAGCACAAGAGACAATGGCAGAGGGAAAGCAGAAATCACATCCTCTTCTCCTGGTTTGGACCTGAATCTGCAGAGCAGAGTCTCTAGCAAAATGGATTTAATTATGTGGTTTCAGTCCAAGAGAGCCTCTCCTTCACTCCAAGCCCAAGCCCGGGTTCCAGGAGTGCACTGGCCTCCAGCTGGTGAATGGGGAAGGGAGGGAGGAGAGATGAGGGCGCGAGGCAGAGACGCTCAGCCAGCAGCCACTCCTCGAGGATGGAGGAGGAAGCGGAGAGATAGGGTTCCCCGCGTTTGTGTGCGGGCCTGAGTGGCCACTGCCGGGGCCAGATGTGGCCCCTCGGTGTCAGGGAGTCTAAGCCAGAGGAGTATGATTGATGCCTTCTTTGGGAGAACTGAAGCAAAGCAAGCTTCTTCCCAGGTAGTGGGATATTCTGAGCTTTCCCAGCAGAAGATACGTTGTAGCTGCAGAAATGTGATGGAACAGGAAACAGGATGACTCCTGAAACTAGCTGGGAAAGTGGTGAAACACAGTCAGGGTTCTATTTCACCTCTACTCCTATGTATAAATCACAAACGTCTCAGAGGATATTTATTAAAACGGTAAGGAGGGCTTCCCTGGTGGCGCAGTGGTGGAGAGTCCGCCTGCCGATGCAGGGGACGCGGGTTCGTGCCCCGGTCCGGGAAGATCCCACGTGCCGCGGAGCGGCTGGGTCCGTGAGCCATGGCCGCTGAGCCTGCGCGTCCGGAGCCTGTGCTCCGCCACGGGAGAGGCCACAACAGTGAGAGGCCCGCGTACTGCAAAAAAAGAACAAAAACAAAAAACAAAAAAAGGTAAGGAAACGGCCCATCTCCTGGAGACCCAGCACCACCGCCTCAGTGCAATGGGTCTCCCACCCCCATCCTTTGACTTGATTCTGCCCTTGCTCTGCCTTAGTCCTATTCACTCCCCACTCCCCTCTTCCCCAAAATAAAATAGAGTTCTCTCTCCAAGATCTATTCTGAGCCAGGACAGGGGAGAGAGTCAATCATGATTCTAAACATAAAAAACATAGCATCATGAACTAGGAGCCCTTATTCTAATGTGTCCCCAGTAGCTGTCATTTATCAGGTACATGGAGATAAGAAAGCAGAGACATTTCTACCTTCCAGAAGCTGTTCTGCGCAGCCATGCTGAAATCTATTCACCATGCCTGCCTGTGAAGAATATAAAAAGAGAGTAAAGAAATAAAAAGCAGAATTCCTCAAGTAGGGTGACACGAATCAAAGTGGAACAATTATGACCATAAATAATAATAATTAATATTAATAGCATTAATAAGTAAAGAGTATCAAACTGGGTGAAAAGTAGATTGGAATAATTTTCTGCCTACAAGAGCTATCCTGAAATAAAATGCCACAAAAGGCCAAAATAACAGGTTAGAAAAACTTGTCACATAAAAATTTTTAAATAGATGACAATATTAATATTTAACAACAATTTATCCAACCTTTGTTTGTCTTACTAGGTGCTCAGCAGTGTTCCTTGCACTAAATGAATTTTATCCAAGTTGGAGATTTTATAATGCTAAAAGAGTGAGTCATAAAGATATCGCTTTTTTTTTTTTTTTTACCATATTGGTTTTTATTATGAAATCAGCACATGATTCTTGCAACAAATTTCAATAAGACAGATGAGTGAAAGGCAGGTGTGGGTCTTCCCTCCTGGCAACCTTCCCCAGGCTGAACCTGCTCAGCTGTATCTCCTTCCAGAATTTCCCCCTAGTCTTTTGCCACATGTTCAATACTTAAAAAAAAAAAAAAAAAATCGAGATCATATTCTTCAACATTTTTTCTTTTACTTAATATATCCTGTGTCTCTTTGCAAGTCAGTTCATATAGATTTGCCTTGTTCTTTTTCACGTCCATAAGCTTTTATTCTGGGGCTTCCCTGGTGGCGCAGTGGTTAAGAATCCACCTGTCAATGCCGGCGACATGGGTTCAAGCCCTCGTCCGGGAAGATCCCACATGCTGCGGAGCAACTAAGCCCGTGTGCCACAACTACTGAGCCTGTGCACTAGAGCCCTTGAGCCACAACTACTGAAGCTCATGCACTTAGAGCCCAGCTCTGCAACAAGAGAAGCCACAGCAATGAGAAGCCCGCACACCATAACGAAGAGTAGCGCCTGCTCACGGCAACTAGAGAAAGCCCGCACACTGCAACGAAGACCCAACACAGCCAAAAATAAATAAACAAATAAATAGACATACATAAGCATTTATTTAATACTGATGTCTTTTAATGTAAACAGTCCCCCTGCACGGATATTTCAGATTGCTTCCATTCTTTTCACCACTTCAAGGAACTGGTGAACATCTTTACATGTGTTTCTCTGTGTACATGTCATTGTAGGATGAATTTCTAGAGGGAGGGTATTGAGTTTCAGGCATAGGTACTTTTTATGTTGTGAGATACTCCACATCATCCTTCCAGAAGTTATATCGTTTTATATCCAACCAAGTGTCTGAGGGTGGACACGCCCCTCTTTCTTTCTCAGCAACATAGGATGCTTTCATTCTTTTTACTTTTGCCAAAATGATCAAAGAAGTGGTGTCTTGCTGAGGTCTAAATTTGCATTTATTGGCTACTAATGATGTTAAGCATCTTTTCATATATTTACTGGCCATTGTATTTCAACTTCTGTGAAACGCCTTTTCAAAGGACACGAGAGATACCTGTTTACAGAAAATGAGAACCAAGTGCAGTTTGAAATGTCAAGGGTTTGTTATTACTTCTCAAGTCTTCAAAAAAGAATAGGCGTGGAGGTGGGCTGGGAGAGCCATTTTTCAAGAGTGGGGAAGAGAAATGAAGTCACGTTTATGACTCACATTAACAACTTAAAAAAATCAAAAGCATCCCATGAAGATGTGGCAAATGTAAGGAAATCTGTACGTTTTTTAAGCTTTCAGAAAATAAGCAATTTTGATGCTACATAAATTGTCCCAGAAATAGAAAACACAATATGCTACTGAGTTTATTCTGTGAAGCAAATATAACACTAATAATAAACCTTGATTACAAGGAAAGACAACTATAGCTCTTTATCATTTGTGGCTCTAAGATGAATATACTGAACACACTAATAGAAAATATAAATCTACAACATACTGATGCAAAATTCTACAGTGACAAAGTTGGGGTTTCCGTGAAATATAAGGATAATTTGATATACGGAAATTTATGCACATAATATACTATATTCATGGGATAAATAAAAAAGGAAAATGATGACCATCTCATTAGAGTCGGAAAATTCAGCACCTAATCCTAATAAAATATTTAAATCTAGGAATAAAACATAACGCCTTTTCATGAAGAGAAGTGGTTTTTGTAAACTAGCTGCTGACAATACTGGAAGTCAATTTCATAAAATTAAATAATTTAAGAATTCAAGCTAATGCAATAAAGTATGGAACCAAAATAAGAAAAATAAGTACTGAAAAAACAGGAAAGAAAACCAGCATTAGGTATTCATGAAACATTCATTTCATAGCTATTACAATTAGGAAAAATTCAGCAAAACAAAAGGGAAGTATTAAAAATGAATAATATTTCTACTGAGTAAAAAAACAAGTTAGAAAACACAGCATTATATTATTCATAATCGCCTCAAAACAATTTAAGGTATCAAGGAAATAATGTTGGCACGAAATGCAAAGAGGTAACAAATTTTACTTAAAAGAAAAATGAAAACCAGAAGCCCTGGGAGGCCATACGGTGTTGCTAGATTAATCAGGATATATCTTCAGACCTTCTCAATGGTCCCCATCTGCAAATGCAACAGCAAGTAACTTCCTTCGTCAAGTTAACTAGAAAGATAAGTAGCCCCCAGTCCCTGCATGGGAGATCCTCTGCAGAGAACTGCACGAAGCCAGAGAACAGAGCGGGGCATGGAGCTGATCGCTGACCAGAGTGCAGGCAGCAACCAGAACAAGTTGGTGCCGTTATATGAAGGACTCATAAGGGCGACAGAAACATGAAGACCCCAACGTGCCACCTATAAGGGAGTGTTTCTATAAACACGAAGGTACATCCCCTCTTGATGAAATGGCATAGAGTCATCAAAAATAACCTTGGGCTTCCCTGGTGACGCAGTGGTTGAGAGTCCGCCTGCCGATGCAGGGGACACGGGTTCGTGCCCCGGTGCGTGAAGGTCCCACGTGCCGCGGAGCGGCTGGGCCCGTGAACCATGGCCGCTGAGCCTGCGCGTCCGGAGCCTGTGCTCCGCGACGGGAGAGGCCACAACAGTGAGAGGCCCGCGTACCGCAAAAAAAAAAAAAAAAAAAAAAAAAATCCTTATGACAACTGTGTAGCAATATGAAAAATACTTGTCTTATAATACTACATTTTAAAAGTAAGACACACTATGATAAGTATGTAATAAAAGCCATGCGAAAAAGAATATACATTGGAAAAACAACTGGAGGTAAGTGAATAAAATCGAGAGATATGTTGTGGTGGTATTGGGGGTGATATTTGTCAAATTTTAATGAAAATGTATTTAAAGTGATTTTTGAGCAACAAAAGAAGCTGCAACAGAAGAAAGAATCTTTAACCGAGGGTAACTGTGCAATGCTGCCTGTGCTGGGAAGGAAAAAATAATCTGCCGTCTACTCTTCTGCATTCTTGGCTGAAACCCCGGTAATAAAAGGCAGATTAACCAGAGAAAAACAGACAGAAGTTTATTAACACGTATACTTCATGCACATATGAGATACCCAGGGGAAAATGAGTAACTCCTCAAGGTGGCTTGGAATTCAGTCTTAAATTTTAATAGGGAAAGGGGATGGGGGAAGTGGACCTCCTAGGGGAGAGTAAATGATTTTTAGGAATGATGAATGGGTCCTTAGAAGAATAGGTGGGAGATGTGATAGTTTGTGACAAAGATTCTCTGGGTGTGGGATTGCCTTCTCTCCCCTCCTATGATGAGTCAATTTTCCCTGCTTGATGAAACTCCTGGGGAGCCGAATCTATGACAATGGAGTTTCTTTTGGAGGATCTGTCTTTAGGCAGATAAGGGGAGTTCAGAGAAAGCCCCTCTCTGTATGTATTTATTCATGTGCTGAGCTCAAAATAATCAATAATCAAGTAACCAAAGCAGCATGTTTTGGGGTGTCGTGTTCTGCTACCCTTCACCTGTCTGGTTAAAACAAACAATTAACCAACTAATGATCTCCTCATCTCTAGGAAGGCTTTCTAGAGACTGGGCAATCTGCCAGAATTACAGACGGTAGAGGGCTGGACGGAATGATTACTCACTTGCTTTCCGGTTTACAGTATTATAAATGACATGGCTCTGATCATCTTTATGCCTGTCGTTAGCTTATTGGATGATTACCAGAAGGCTTTTGTGAGTTAATATCAAAATTTCAAAAGTTCTTCACCAATCTACTTTGTCACCAGTAACCTAAGAGATGACCAGTTTTACTACGTCCTAGTTGGCATTGAATATTATCATAGTTTAATTGTTTGGATAAAGTCCTTAGACAAAAGTGATGTGACATTTTTGAGACGTTAAGATTTTTGAAGTATTCTAACCTTGCTTTTTTAACTTCCAAATATTATAATTAGAGAGTCCACTTTCCCAGGGCATTGTTAAAGCTTTTTGGACCGAGATGACTAAGAAGAAATACGCTGGCTACTCTCTGAGCCACAGGCTTGGGAGGAGATGATGGAAAAAACTGGTTTAGAAATGTAATCATAGGAAAGTGATGTTGAGGGGGGGAAGGTACCAGAACGTGAGTTTTGTGAGGGCAGGGATTGGGCTGATACACCAACCACCAAAATCCCAGCATCTAGAACAGTGCCTGGCACAGACTTTGCACTTGGTATTTGAAGGAAGGAAGGAGGAAGGAAGGAAATCTGATTGTTAATACCCACATTTTGTTGCTATGCTGTCACCATCTTCATAATATGAAACATAAAAATGTGTTCGAGCAAAGTTGGCTGAAGAATTGATCATGCAACCTCATTTGCCTCCATTTGCATTTGGAGATGTACCAAAAAGAAAAAAAGAAAAAAAAAAAGGATTCACACATTCTCCTAAAAAAAATCCCTTAGGAAAGTAAACAAAAAACCTTTGGTGGGCTTCCCTGGTGGCTCAGTGGTTGAGAGTCTGCCTGCCGATGCAGGGGACACGGGTTCGTGCCCCGGTCTGGGAAGATCCCACATGCCGCGGAGCGGCTGGGCCCGTGAGCCATGGGCGCTGGGCCTGCGCATCCGGAGCCTGTGCTCCACAACGGGAGAGGCCACAACAGTGAGAGGCCCGCGTACCGCAAAAAAAAAAAAAAAAAAAAAAACGTTGGTAAGGGACTTCCCTGGTGGAGCAGTGGTTAAGAATCCGTCTCCCAGTGCAGAGGACACGGGTTCGAGCTCTGGTCCAGGAAGATCCCACATGCCACAGAACAACTAAGCCCTCGCGCCACAACTACTGAGCCTGCGTGCCTAGAGCCCGTGCTCTGCAACAAGAGAAGCCACCGCAATGAGAAGCCCACATACCACAACGAAGAGTAGCCCCCGCTCACCACAACTAGAGAAATTCTGCACGCAGCAACGAAGACCCAATGCAGCCAAAACAAACAAACAAACAAACACACCCTTTGGTAAGCACATTAGCAGGTGTCCAAACACCTGGCCTGTTGGGTGATGGATTCCTAGTAGCGGAATTTGCTGCATTTTCCCTAGTCATCCAGAACACTCCTTCCCCAGCCTTCCTCCACCCTTGACCAAAGCCGTAAGAACATCTGGGTCTGGCCTTGAGATCCAAACTGCTGGGACTTACCTTTCCATGACCTTCAGACTCTCCAGTAGCACTCAGCTGAAGCGTTATTCTCATAATAGACTGCTGCCTAACACAGGCTGTACTTCTGGTGCTGAAGGGTCCATAAAGTTCTATAAAATGAGTTGCAGGGCTACTCCAAGCTCTTAAATTATACGATCTTCACAGTCACGCAAACTAGAGTTCTCCTGCCCTTTCAGGACGGGAACAATCTATTCTCTGTATCTGTGACCTTTGGCCTCCTTCCACTCTCTAGATTCTTCCCCCACGGCTCCCGTTAATCCTGAGATAGTGCAAAACAAAGTCCTTTCCACTTGCTGCTTCCTGATGAACCAGCTTTGACTAGAGTTAATTGGGTCACTTCCAATGTGCCTGTGCACATGTTTCTCTACCGTCCTTGAGTGAAGGAAGAGAGATTTTTCTTTTCTCAGAGGAATATTGTCCTCAACCAGCAAAGGAGGCAGACGACAGGCTTCTGGGAAGCTGTAGTCCTAGGTTCTTACCCTAATTCCATCACTATCTGGTTTATAATCTAGGGAAAGTCACCCCACCCTTGGGACTAGCTTTTTCCTCTGTGAAAGAGGAAAAAGATAACCAATTATCTTCTGTGTTGGGTTTTCAGAAAGCATCACGGACCAATGGCACCAGTCTTTCTCAAGGAGCCTGGATGCCGCATCACAATTTTTCTTGTGAAAATGGTCCAGACACCCTTACCAAGAGTGGCTGGGAAGTTTATGCTTCTTTGCCATCTATGTACAGATGAGCTCTAAGATGTAGGTTGGAAAGGGGCTGAACTCCTAGGCGTACAGAGATATCTCAAAGAAAATGCTAACTTAGCCTTTTTTTTTTAAATTGAAGCATAACTGATGTATAATATTATGTAAGTTTCAGGTGTACGATATGGTGGTTCACAATTTTTAAAGACTCTATTCCATTCAGAGTTATTATAACGTATTGGCTATAGTCCCTGTATTGTACAATATATCCTTGTAGGTTAATCATTTTATACATAGTAGTTTGTACCCTTAATCCTCTCCCCCTATCTTGCCCCTCCCCTTTCCCTTCCCCTCATTCATTCATTCATTCATTCAACAGGTTTTAATTAAGTGAGGCCTTGACAGGGGCCGAGGATTTAAGGACGCGTTCCCAAACTTGTCTTCATGTTGGCATCACTTGGCAAGCCTTCAAAAAATACTGATGAGTGGGTGGGTCCTACCCCCCAACGACAGGGATTTAACTGATCTGGGACATGATCCAGACTGGGGAGGTTTTCAAGGATCTGCAAGTAATTCCGTTGAGTTTGGGAACCGCTGTATTAAGGCATGGGGAGCTTCCTTCTGGCTCTACTGCATCAGTAGACTTTTACTCTGCGGGTACGTATCCTAGCTTCTTGATAACCAGGGGAAGTTTTGGGGGGTAAACTGTGAGACACAGGATTCATCTTCCAAAGGGTCTTGCCCACGTCTTCGCTTGCCTGTCACAGAGCACAAGCTTAGGGCATGTCCCACAGGGCACTGAGGAGATCGTGGGAAAAGATACAGTCTCTGCTCTAATGGCACTGGGGGCCCAGCAGGGGGATGGACCCCAGATAAGCCGTTAACAAGGAGGAGAGGTAAATGGTAGGACACGAGGAGGATGAAGGGGACGGGGTGTTGTGGGAGCCCCTCAGGGGGGCACCTTCTCCCAGGATGGGCGGGCTGTGGGAGAAGGGGAGGGAGCGCCTGATCGTGAGAAGCTGGTGCCTTGCAATGCTGTTCCCCCCACGTGCAATCCTGGGCCTGGGCCTTTGCCAGTCACCTCACTGAACCCTCTCTGCCCATTGCCTGCGTGCATTTCCAGCCAGAGGTGCCGTTCACTAAGTTATCTGATGTACACATGTTAATTGAGCACCTCTGTGCCAGGCATCATGCCAGGCCCAGCTGTGAACGAGGCAGACAAGGACAGGGTGCATTAAGGGAGAGAGCTACCTTGCCCAGCCCTATAACATCTGGGCGCTCAGGCAAACCTTTTGCGAGCTCCCAATGATGCTACAGGAATGAGTACACTACTTCCTCTCCTTTTTGCCCTAGTTGGTCAAGCTGTCTCCGTGGAACAATACCAGACTTTAACTAACTAAGAAAACTTGAGAAGCTTCTGCTTGCGAAGATGCTCCCAGCAATGATGACAGAGGCAGACCTGCCGTGGTTCCTGATCACCCCTGGGGACGCCAGAAACACCTGGGATGGAAGGAAAGTTTGTCAGAGACCAGGTTTTCTGAGTGTACAGACGGGGTTGGAGACCAAGAAGACCTAAGTACTCATGTGAATTTCAACTGACGTTGGGACATTCAGAACATATGTATTTTCCAAATTGTATATAACTATACAGTACATTTATGATTAAATTTTTTAAAAACCCTTTATTTTAAAATCAGCTATGCTCTGCGAGTCCTCCATGCCCCTCCTTGCCCTGCCCCCACCCCCTCTCTCATCACAGCCGCACCGCTGCTGAGCTCTGATCTACATTCCCAGCGCCCTGAGAGGAAACGTCGGTGATTTGAGAAAAGCTGTTACTGAGAGATAGTTATCCCTTTATTGCAGCAGAATTTATAATCTTGAAAAATTGGACATGGTTGAAATGTTCCAACACTAGGAGACCCGTTAAATAGAAAGTATTCATCCACTGGAGAGAACTCTATGTAGCGATCAAGGTGATGTTCAGGAGAGTCAATAATTGGATTAACATGGAAAATGTTTATTTTAGCAAGTTAGGTGAACAAAGCAGGATGAAAATTGTATATCCACTTTCTCACTTAGAACCTAACCAGGGGAAACACATCTCTCAAACCTGGCAGTAGAGAAAACAAAAGAAAACTCTGGCAGGAAGTGGAGCAAGGTCACACAGCAGCTATGGTTATTTAGAGGTAATTTTCGTTACTTTTCACGTTTCCTTTGAGGTAATTCCTATGATGTGAATTACTGTTTTATGAATTGGAAAGAATAGATAATATTTACATCAAAATTAAACAGTTTTTAAAAAAGAGGACCAACTCATGGTCTGCTGGTCTTAGCTTCTTCAATCAGTTGAATGAATACAGTCTCACCCTCACTAGTGACAGAAGTCACAGTGGGAGGAGAATGAGTGTGTTTTCATGGGAGGCCACGCCCATGATGCTAGCCAGGGCTGAAAACCATGACACCTAGTCTTTTGGGTTTCTGGACCCGATTCCATGGTGTGTGCGCGCGTGTGTATGTAGGATTCCCCACATCACCAAGCAATTCTGGACACCAACAGGGAGTGGGCCTGGGGTTGCAGAGCTGTCCTAGGGTCAGGAGTGCTGTTGGAATGGGGTGCTGGGCTCAGGGAGAATGGGGCAATGCAACAGTGAAAAGTGATCAAGAATCTGCTCAGTTGGGAGATTGGGACTGACATATATACACTACTATGTATAAAATAGAGAACTAATGAGAACCTACTGTAAGGCACAGGGAACTCTACTCAATGCTCTGTGGTGACCTAAAGGGGAAGGAAATCTAAAAAAGAGTGGCTGTATGTATAGGTATGACTGATTCACTTTACTGTACAGCAAGAAACTAGCACAACATTGTAGAGCAACTATACTCCAATAAAAATTAAAAGAAAAAAGAATCCACACACACTCAAGACAAACGTGCGGCACACCTTCTTTTGAGCAAGATTTTTTTCCCACTTATTTTCTTTCTTTTTTCTTTAGGATTTTAACATGGTTATCACCAACTGTTATCCAATTTACTGACTGAGGGAAATTAAGAGGTTTGGATAGAAAGATGATGTCAGCATATTGAATTTTAGGAGCCTTGGGACTGCAGCTGGACAAGACTAGACTTTGGAGAGCTTTATGGTCTCCGGCCACGGCCTTGCGTCATTATAGGTGGAAATTGGTGTCGAGTTTTCAGGGGAACAGGAGACCGATGACCTGGGGAACACCATGACTTGAGGGAGTAGAGGAAGAAGACCCTACAAAAGGGACAGAGCGTCAGCCAGAGACGGGATGCACTGCCAGCTCTTGGGTTTCTACAGGGGTTTCTACTGGAGAAGCACGAGAAACACCAGTGCTCAGACGTGAAGGGCGCAGACTTCGGAGGCTGGGACCCCAGTTCTGCCGCTTCCTACTCAAGGGACAGGTTATCTCCTCTCTCCACACCTCGGCTCCCTCATCTTTCACGTGGAATAACGATACTGGTGGGTCTGGGATTTGATCTCTCTCTGCAGAAGCTTATGGATTCTGCGTCAGACACAAAGGACTTTACTGCTCCCGGCCCGGCTGGCAACAAGAGCATCAGTGTGTGGGACGGGGTGGCTGCTGCTCCCCAGGCGGCTGAGGAGCCCTGAGCGAGGGGCAGCCACCTCTTCCAGAGCAGGTAGGAAGCAGACTCGTTCTTCGTCCCCGGGATACACCGCCCCCCCCCCCAATTCCTCAAGGTTACTCGCTATAAATGACACCCCAGAGAGGTCCTGGGAAAGCGAGGTCAGGGCTTCGCTTGCCTGGTACACCCAGCAAGAAGCACAGGCGCCGGGACCTGAGGAGGAGGACACCCAGCACCTGCCGCGGGGCTGCCGGGAAGATGAAGGTGATGTGAGCACACGTGGAAAGGGCTCTCGGCCTCCGCGATCATCAGCAGGGGTGGCCATACGGAGAAGGCGGGGTTGGGGGTGGCGGCTGTGTTATCACCTTACATCCAAGATTGAAAAAAGTCATTCAACAAATATTTATTGAATGCTTGTGTGTTGCTGACACCAGAGACACGGAGTTGAACAGAACGAAGCTACCGACCTCCGGGCGCTTCTGTTCTAGTCCAGGGGGACGCGCCGCGGATAAACTAGCGAGGGAGCTGGTGCACAGGCCGCAGACCCGGATGAGGACGGGGATTGACTCGGGGCCGCCTTGCACAGAAGCACGTCCTGATCCAACTGCTACTGTAGCGGGTGGCTGTCGAGAGCAGGCGGGGCGTGCGCTGCTGCGGAAGAGACGGAGGAGGGAGGCCAGGCCAGGAGAGCAGGGCAGACGCGGCAGCCTGTGTCGGGGGCAGCGGCGGAGGGTCTCGGGAGTGCCCGGCTGCGCGGGCGCTGGAGGTCAGGTCAGCGCCCCGGGGAAGGCGCCACCTGCTGGCGTCACGCGGGGGTGGCTTCAGGGTCCTGGAGGGAGAGGCCAGCCGGCCGCGGGTGAAGAGCAGGGAATTGGAGTCGGCGGCAGAAACTCACTCCAGAAGTTTGTCATGAAGGAGAGGGCTGGGATCGTGCAAAATCATTGCATGTTTCAGTGCCACAGGGACTAGAGGAGGGAAAAGGTTGACCTTGTGGGAGGGACGATGGAGCAAAGTCCCCGAGAAGGTGGGAAAGGACGGACGTGTGGGGACAGCGCCTGACCGAAGACGCCTCTCTCGGTAAAACAGGAAGGACGGGAAAGGATGGGTGTGCGGCCAAGTAGGTGTCTAGATCAAGGCGATCCCGTGGCCTCCATTTCCTCCCGGAAACGGGAAAGGAGACGATCTGAGTGATGTTAGGGAGTTGCAGATTTAGGAGGAATTTCAGAGATTTGGGACTTCCTGATAGAGAAACCAGTGCAGGAGGGGTGGCTGAGGAAGCCCAGGGAAGGAGGAAAAGGCCCAGGCCCCATACAGAAGGAAAAGGTGTGGGAGCCTGGGTGGTGGCCCGAGCCAGGGGAGAGGTGACAGAGGTGACAGGTGGCCAGACGGGAAGCGCCCCCTGGAGGGCAGTTTCTGAGGCAGGTGAGGGCGGCAGCGAGGACACCACGAGAGGATGGAAAAGGGAAGAAGTGAAGCGGAACATTTCAGAGGCAGAAGCAGGAAGACAGCTCCTGCCAAGACTGGAGGAGCCGGAGGGCAGGTCCCATGGCACCAGCCTGGGCCTGTGTTTCCCTCTCCCCTCATCTCATTCAGGGAGCGTCGTGTTTGCCGCCTTCTTTTTTCCATCTTACAAAAGTCAAATGCGAGTTCTATCTTTGGAGCATGGGGGAGGCAACAGAGGTCGCTGAGGATCAACACACGCAGGCCAGGGCGAAGAATGGTGTTTCTCCTTTTATTTAAAAACAGTGCTTCATTACCATTTGCAAAGGCAGAGGCAGTGCTCCTCCTTCGCTTAGAGTTTATAAAAGCCAGCAACATGATCAATAATTTATACACATGGATAGTAATACAAAAAAATAAGGAATAAAAGCTAAAGATCTAACTACTCCGACCTTCACAATTCCAGCTACTTGATAATAATAGGAGTAACCCAATGAATACTGTATGGTCTGAAAGCTACTATACAATATGATTCTTAACAAGAAGGGGAGGGAATTAGAGACTGTCACAAAGCCCTGGGTGCTTCTCTGGAGTTTGTAGGGAAACAGGACCCTGGGCAAGCAGCTCGGGTGTCCTAGGAAAAGATTTGGGGGTGGGGGAGTGGGGAGTGGGGAGAAAAGGCGAGGTGGTCGATTATACAAGCATCCCATGTGATGCCCCCATGCCCCATAGGTACCTGTTTTGCCATGGCAATGGGAGGGGGCCGGAGAAACTGCACGTTGCATGTAGGGATGGTTTCGTCCCTGCCACGGGGAGCGGGGACAAGAGGGGAGGTTCGGTGGCATTTTTAGCCTTGCAGAGATTTGGACTGAAAAGCTCAGAGACTCAGGTGGGTCAGCCTGTCTGGGACAAGCCACCCTGCCTGGCTCTCTCAGCACTGTGCAGCCCTAGCTTACGTGTGTCAGCCCCAGGTTTGCTCCAGCTATTCACAAGCAGAATTATAACACAAGAAAAAAAAAATTCATATCCCTTAGGGGGAAAAAAAAGGAGGATCAATTCATCACTCGATATATAATACAGCCAAAATGAGCTGCCAGGACAAGCACACACACACGCAATACTGTGAACAGAAAATACAAGAAAGGACAAAGCTGGGGTTCTGGGTGGGGTATCGACGTTGCTTAAAGCACTCATCAGTCCCCGGAAAAACCAAACCAAAAAACATTTTTAAAAAATTCAAAAACATATGCACCCCCTGGGAATCTGGCGTTGGTAACAGGGGCGGGTGGTAGGGGGGAGAGAAGAGCATCGCTGTTCCCTTTTTGCTGGCTGGTGTGAGCTGAGCCCTCGCCACACTGGCGGGCGCGTGTGTCACTCCCAGGCGGAGGGGCCCCGGCTGGCAATCCCCTTAAAGGCAAGGTTTGAGTTGTGGCCAATGAGCAGTTCTCTCCGTTACCAAGCCCTGCCAACCAGCACTACCATGGCTGAAGTGATCGACCGTTTTCCTGAGTAATCTGTAACTGGCTACAGTTCCGGGAACGTGGAGAACTCAGCTACTGCGGCCACCCGCCATATTTGAGGACTCCCCTCCGCCCTCCTTCCTAGTGCATCCGATTCGGGAATTTGAGAACCTGCTGCAGCCTGGTCTGTAAGCCTTATTTTAAAGATGGGGGCAAGGGACTCAACGGCACTCGCTAAACCAGAGGGCACATGCTGGCTTAGGACACCCAGAGTCTACTTGGGAAGGGCCCTGCTTCACGCTCTAGCTCCTGGATGGCTACTGCCTGGTTGATCAGTCAAGCGAGGATGAAGGAAGAACATAGCAAAGGGGAAAGGGAGGGAAGAGGCTTTCGGACAGTAACATTTCCAAAAAAATCGTGTTTTATGCAACAGAGAATCAGGTTTCACTGGTGGATACTACAAACGGTCAAACATTTTCAAGAGCATGACAAAATAAAGACACACAAATTTACGTTGGATGTTCACCTTGCCCACTATTTTTTTTTCCTATCTTAAAACAGTGCAAACAGGTAACTTATGCTTTTAAAACACCACTACCCCTTCCCCACCCCCCAAAGTCCCTTTCCTCCTCTTTTCTGGGGGAAACAAGTCTGCGATTCTGCAACTGTTTCTGCGCTAGGGGGTTGCAAGCAGCCGAGGAGCGGCTGGGCTTGGTGAAAGGGGGCGGTCCCAATGACCCCCCCCCTCCCCCGCCCTTACAGTGCCCTCTGGGCTGTCCCTTGCTTCCCGCCCTTGGCCTCATCCTCCCGCCAGAAGGAAGGGAGGCCATCCAGCCCTTCCTGCAGATCCTTGGGGTTGCTTCCATTCCGAGTTTACACCTCCTTCCTACCTGGAAGCTATGTGACTAGTTACAGGGTGGTAGTGATTCACCGACTTATCTGCTAGAGCTCTAGGAAAGTAGAAACTAAACTAAGAGCAGTTCAGCCCCTGAGGAGTCACACTTTTGAGAGAAAGCTGCTATCACTGATTTCTACTGAATAGAGCTCCGCTAGCTCCCCTTAAACTAAGAGCTGAGCTCCAGTCCCCTTCTTTTTCAAGGAAGAATAATATCGGCTCAGTTCCAACTGTGGCTGCTGAAGGAGGATGGTGACAGCGGGCTTTGTAAAAACTGAGAGCCTTAAAAGTGACGAATCACAACAGCTGAGCTCGGTCAGTGGGAGCTGAACTATGTAATATAAGGAATTCTGGAAAAGCTCTAAGGACAGCTCTCTGGGCTGAAAGAGGGATATTCAGATAAAGGTGGTCACTAGAGGGCTCCTGAAAGGAGCCCAGCTTCTAAGAGTAAGATGCTTAGTATAGAAGTCCACATCGTGACCTACAGTAAAGCTGTCGCAAGTGATTCAGCATGGATACGTTTTCCGGAATTATTCACCAGCATCCTCTAACAAACTTACAAGATGCCATACTCTCTTCTGACTCAGTTTCTTAGTCCAGTGGGAACTAGAGTCAGGAATAAACAAGCACTGACGCTTCGAGGAACCTGCCTCTGATGAAGTTGCCTGTATGCGATCTCAAAGTTCAAAAGCTGATGGGGAGCTGATGCTTCGAGAGCCCCAATGCTCAGCGATGACACTGAAAACCAAAGGCCCTTTAATAACAAGCAGAACTCTGTTTAGTCTTAGTAAAAGGAGCTGAAGGAAGCAGTATTAAAACCATCCCTGGAAATGCAGCAGAGGCCCACTGGAAAACACAGAGCTTGCCTATGGAGTCCTCAGCCAGAACCAGCTGAACTGAAATGCACAAACCTCAGGCTTCTGCCTCTTGTAAAAGGGCTGTGGAAGCTGCCTCCTCTGCCTTTCCCATCATCTTTCCCTCTTTCTGGAAAAAAAGAATAGAAAATTCTTGAACTCATTGCCCTATTTTCCTCCCCTGCTATGGATACAACCATTTAGAATTTGGCCTTGCCTCCACTGAGCAGTGGCTTGCCATTTCTGAGAATGGTCCCTATTTGAACAGGACACAAAATTTCTCTCAGTTTCTTCACTCAGTAAAAGCTCTCCCTCAAAACAAAAGCAAAAGAAAGAAAAAAATCCTCCCTGCCCCCATTCCCTAGACCTGTGAAAGCCCCACATCCCATTCCCACACCCCAAACTAAAATATTTATATACACACACAACAAAAATTGTCTCAACAGCAACAAACCAAACTTTGGCTTGGGGAGGGGAACCCTTAACAATGGCCAACGGACTGGGCAGTCTGGTGTCCCCTATTCTGTGCATTCCTCCCCAGAATCAGTAAGAATTGCATCGAGGCCTCTAGCTTCCTTGATGTCTCCCCTAGTTTCAGGGAAGCCTCCCTCCCAGTTATTAGGAGAGACAGGATTCTGAAGGGGGAGAAGATATGTATTATACACGACAGGCCAGTCCCCCCCCACAGATCCCTCTCCTTACAAAGAATGTTTGATGCTGTCATATGTCAGTCATTTTAATTCAGGGACATGAATCAGTATCAGTCAAGAACACGGGTGGAGGCAGGAGTAAAAAAAAACCAAACAAACCAAAACAAACCCATAACAAACCAGAAGCTCCATGTCTCTGAATTACTTACTCCCTTTAGCAGCTATCCCTCGGGTGAAAGGTCACCCTAGTACCAATGTGAATAGACCAGGGAGCCAAACGGACCGTGCTTTTCTATTTTCTAATGGCTTCATTTTGGAAATGCTGCAGGACCCCTGCCTTTGACAGCTAAGAGCTAGAAGAGAAACACTTTCTCCCCTGTCTGACGATAGATAAGTCGAAGCCAGGTAGTGACAGCAGTGACTCACTGTGGTGGCCACCACATGACTCCTGGCAACATATGAGATCCTGGCCATTTCAGACCCTCATTCCTGTACGGGAGGGGAGCAGCCTCGGGGGCTTGTTTCATGTCCTGTAGTGCTCATGAGTACCAAGTGGTCCAGGTGCTCAGCTGGGTGTCTTTGGAGGATAGTGAGAAGCTGGGTGGAGTGGCCACGAGGGCTCCAGACTGTGGACAGAAGTGACTCGTAAAGGCTCTGGAGGATGAAGAGTCCTATGGCTTTGGAGCTTGAACGAAGTGCCTTCGCCTGCCCTCACATGCCCTGCTCACAGAGACCTCCGGGGACGGCTGGTCTAGGGCTCGGTGCTTTATCTTTTGCCACCAGAGCCTTTATTACATGTTTTCTACTTTGTACTGACTTTTTGATGCGAGAGAAAGATCGGGAATATCAGGGCGCCTTAACCTGACATCGTCTGACACCCCTTTTCTTGCCCTCCCCCTCTTCACTGGCGCGTGACAATCTGTACTTCTAGCCCTCAAGCCCTGCCCAGATGCCTCGGGGACATCTGGCCACTGGCTATTTAGTCTTCTGTCCCTGGGTCCTAAATTCCTGAATCTCGAGGACATGGGAGCAGGGTGTTAATAAAAGGAGAGATGAGCTAAGCTGTGGTTCAGTGAAAGGAAAAGCAGCCCAGCAGGAATGCTAGGGTTTACAGGAAAGAAAAGAGTGATCTTTTTCATACTCCAGAGTTCATTCCGAGACTGGGTTCCTAATGAGGTGTTTATTATCCACAGTCTGAGCGCATGTCTGGAAATATTAATACTATAATTCCAAAAACGATGCCAACTGTCTCAGGCCTTGCGTGTAAGATGATTGTAAAGAGAATGAGGAGACAGGAGGGAAGAGGAGAGGAAAGTGTCTTAGTGATTCTCCTGCTTTGCCAGCACACATTCCTATAGTCTATTAGCATGTGGATTCCAGCCACAGCCAATCAGAATTGCCTGCCAAAGACCAGAAACTCAGAAGACTAGAAGGATATCCTGTTGCAGAGGGATCTCTTCCACTTCTGCTTGTCCCACAGCCACTCAGCACCAGGTACACTTTGGTAATTCTGTCTGCTGATTTCTGATCAGACGCATTTATCAGCTCCTAATGTCTCTCCTTCCTCATTGACTGCCTCTTCCGTGATTGACAGAATAAGCTAAGCACGGACATACAGACATGGAAATGCGTTATTTTTTTTTTTTTTTTTACCACAGTTAAAAAAAAAGAAAAAAAGAAAAAAATGCACAATCTTTGGAACAAAAGAATTAAAGGCAGAAATTTAAAGGAAAAATACATATTCAAAGAACATAGTGAGGTATAAAAAAGTATTCTCTCTTTTTTTGTGTTTTTTGTTTGTTTGTTTTTCCTCTTCATCTTGCTATAGAGTTCCTCTACTAGTAAATATTGCAATAGCCAGGCCTCATGAACTGGGGGGCTGTCCCACTTGCAGGGGTCTCACGTCACTTCAGTAAGGGGCAAATCGGCTGTAGCCACCTCGGTATAAACTCGCCTGTAGTAATTAAAGACACAAAAATATTAAAAGGTTGATGAGAGAGACATTACAAAAGAAGACACGTCCTGAGGAGGGATTTGGAGAAGCAGCTTCCTTGGAAGCTTCACATCAACTGGCCAGATGTTGTCTAGTGCATGAGGTCAGGAAACCAACTTCTGCCTCTAAGATGCTCAGACCACAGCCCAAACATTTACTGCTGACATTCTCAAGGGGAGAGTGTGCTGATGGTTCATTACTTACGTGAGTTAGCACAGAAGAGCACTTCAATGAAGTTTAAAACCAAGTCTGTAAATAGTTTGATTTTTTAAAAGCATGGGTCTTGTCTACCTTGACGATCTCATTACAAGCGTGACCTAAAGCAGACTGCTGATCTTACCTTCTTACCCATTACCTGACAATGGAGAACACGTTACTTCTGACCACTATCTCTGTCACATCGCATGTTTGAGATGGTGCTGGCTTTAAACCTGAGTTAATCTTTCAATGAATAAAGTCTATTTCCTCTGTAATTTATAAAAAATACCAACCAGGTTGTTTCTTGACATATCTTTTATATGTGTGTATATGTGTGTGTATATATATATATATATATATATATATATATATATATATATATATATAGTATGTAAAACTGGGGTTTTAAGTGGGCTTCTTTCCTTTCTTTAATCATAATCTAATGAATTATCTTTTTCAATCAAAAGTTCCCTAGGAACATATCGCTCCTTGGGTCATTCTTTTAGTACAGGACTTATATCACTTGGGCGCTAAGTAAAACCTCAGGAATTCCCATCACTTCCTTATATCATACGTCTCTACTTCAGTTCTTAACACCACCCCCCATACCCCCGCAGGACCCTACTACTTCCTTCCACAGATCTTCATCAGTAGAGATTTAGTGTGGGAAGTGGCAGGCTCTCTCACATCCTTTATGTCTTAACTGTGACCATTGTTCTGCCTCCCTCTCAGACATGGTCATCTGTGTTTCCGGGCCGTTGGCCAGTGACACCGTGGATGGTAGAGAACTCTGTCTGGCACAGGAGGTATCACTGCGGACTGGCCAGTCTTTGCTGAATCCAGTGGGTCCCGTCATTGGCCCCGGAGGTGTCCAGGCCAACACAAAAATACTGCAGGGGGGATTCGAGTTTGGTCAGGGGGATTATTCTATTTTTTTTTTTTTTATTTTAAAACTATGGAACGCTTCACGCATTTGCATGTCATCCCTGCACAGGGGCCATGCTAATCTCCTCTGTATCATTCCAATTTTAGTATATGGGCTGCCGAAGCGAGCACAGGGGGATTATTCTAGATGAGCTCTATGACTTTTGTATACTTCTAAGAAATATACCAAATTTTGCCACAAATGTTAGTAATAAAATATCTTTGTAAGGCATTTGCTTGGTGATTTTTAGTACTATCTGCTGGAAGGCTTAGGAATAGCAGGGACATCCTTTGGCATCTGCATTTGAAGCAGACAGGTTAAGTTCTTTGAAAAGTTTACTGTGAAAACTGGAGAGTCTTGTGCCCCAAGTCTTTGCGAACACCTATCGGTAAAACTCTGCCACAGGTGTGCGTCCAACATCTGAGCCATTATAAAACAGCAACCTGTTCCCTTCCTTCCTCCCGAACAATGTCGTTACTCAGGGCAGACTGTCACTGCTCATTCCTTTCTGCCGTCCTTAACCAGGCCAGGCGGCTCACACCAGCACACACACAGAAGTGATATGAAATTTCCAGACAGTCCTATTGGTTTTAATACTTTGGCAATGGAAGAAGGGCTGAATTATCACCTCCCTAGATCTTCTGTAGTCTGTAGGTAAAAGTCAGAAGAAGTAAAACGTTTGAAAAAATAAAAGGCACATCTACTTACCACAGCGCCAACTCCATAGCTAGCGGCAGGGGCGAGGGCATGGTAGGGGTCGGCCGTGTACACCCTGCCATAACTGGAAAAAGAAATCCAATCAGGGAGATAAAGGAAAGACAGTGATTAAAAAAAAAAATTAAGGGGTTTTACTGTGCTAAGGACTTGTAACTTGGTCTTGGAATGTTATTAGAAAACTGGCAGAATGGAAAAAATCTCTCCGTTCTACTCCTAAAGGCAGCAACTGAAAACGTCTGAATTACTTCTATAAAATGGAAAAGAAGGACACTGGAGATGAGGAAGAGGGAAATTGGGGTCAAAGCCAGAAACACACAGGAACAAGCGGGAGGGAGGGGAGGAGTGTGAGCCTGTGCGCCGTTGGGTTTTTGGCAGGATAGAGTCCAGGCCGAAGGCCTGTGGAAAACCCAGCTCAGCAGGCAGTCCCGGGGGCTAAGTGCCCTTTTGGAAACAGCGTGGGGAAGGAAAGGGGGTGGCTCGGGGCGGCCTGGCGCTCCCCGCCCCCGTCTCGGCACCTACCCGTCGCTATAAGCGGCGGCGGCGGCGGCGGCGGCGGTGGCAGCGGTTGCAGTAGCAGGCTGTGCGTATCTGTAGGCTGCGTATCCACCCTACAGGAGAGAGGAGAACCGACTTTACACATGCCTCTCCCCCGGGGGGGCAGGCGAGCACACACCCGCCCACACGCAGATGGACGCGGACGCAGACACAGACACAGACACGAACACAGACACATCCGTGGGGAGAGAATGTTTCAAACTGCATCAGTCTGCATGTTACTCCTTAGTGTACAATTAAGCTCCACCCAAGGCAGGGATTTGCTTTGCAATTTGTAATAGTAACAAAAATAAACTACACTGGAGAACCTCTTCTCAAATTTAAGAAATGAAGATATGATTTAAAACATTTTTTTATTGAAATATAGTTGATTTACAATGTTGTGTTAGTTTCAGGTGTACAGTAAAGTGATTCAGTTACACACACATATATATATTTATTTATTCTTTTTTAGATTCTTTTCCATTATAGATGATTACAAGATATTGAGTATAGTTCCCTGTGCTCTACAATAGAACCTTGTTGGTTATCTATTTTTATATATAATAGTGTGTCTATTGTAATTCCAAACTCCTAATTTATCCCCCCGCTGCCCACCCCCCTCCCCAAAATGAAGATATGATTTTGGGTCTGTCTTCGTTGGAACTTTCAACAGGGAAAATACCTACAGGAAGTTGGGAGAACTTTACCTGACAGGAAATGTAAATTTTAGATTAAAACATTAAATTTATATGTGTTAACTTCAGATTCTCTGATGCGTACTTGGATTGATCTATTGCTAAGAGACTACAGTATATAAAGAAAGGCCCCATACAGTGCTATGCTCCATGTGGCCTAGTGCGTTTGCCAAGAGGCTAAGATAATCAAGCGATATTTAGAAGGAAGAACCAGTGTAGATCAGGGGTTGGCAAACCTCCATCTGTGGACCAATGCAGTTGGTCTCCTGTTTTTGAAAGTAGTTGTGACAGAGACCATATGGCCTATGAAGCCGAAAATCTTTACCACTTGGCCCCCTACAGAAAAAGTTTGCCAAGTCCAATCTATACTTCAGACTCAGGCAAATCAGATTACAAAGGGCTGTGGACCCTTGGACTAGGTTCAAACAGATCAGGAAGCCCACCCGCCCAAGCATTTAACTGCATTTATTTTTCTTCCCTAAAAGGTTTTGGGACTTCTTACATCCTAATCTCACAGTAGGTTCTGGAGCTTTTCTTCCAAGGGTTCAAATATCCTCTCAGTCCTAGAGAGTTTCAACTCCCCTGTCCTGCTATTTCACCTCAGTTTAGGTGAACCAAATACTCAAAAGGTTTTCAATGTCAGGGTGAAATACTTCATGAAGGTTTTCAAAGATAATCACAACAACAAATGCCACACGAGACAGGCTATTTGAAAAAGTGGCAAGCTCTACCTTTCCTTCTTCTTCTTTACCTTTCTAGAATTCATCTATTTTTACCTAAACCTAATTCAGGTGTGTACTTTTATTACTGTCATTTCCCCATCAAATATAGGTAAATACAGCTATGTCCATTTGGACGGCACCTCAGCAGCGAGCACAGCATGTTTCGTTTCTGTAGATTACTGTGTCCTTTTCTCATGGACATCTGAAGCTTTCTGGCCTGTACTTTCTGCTTTCTATTCCTTCAATGTTCAGTTTTTGCTAAACCTACAGAAGAATTTCAAATTTACTTCTGTATCATTTCTTAGGATTGAAGACAACCATCTTCTAATGGGACCCTTGTCTTCTTAGCCATCTGACAGGGAAGCTTCTAGCTTGCTTTTGTTTCTGTTCAAATCTTACTCTGGAAATACCTGTGATTTCTTCTCAGAGGTTCCTACAGCTTTTTGCTTACTTCTTATATAATTTATGCTTTCTCTAACTGAAGACACTGCACCATGGGGGAAAGCTTACTCCTGCTCTTTAAATTTATGCTCCTTAAATTCATCAGAAGCAGCTTCAAATATACATGAAAAAAAAGTCTCTGATTGGCTTTCAGTGGTTTTGTACTATTCCTTCTTTGTTCTTCAAGTGAATGACTTGGAAAAGTAAGCATTGTTTTCTCAATTATAAATCTTTCCATAGATACTCCTATAAATAAGAAAGCTCTGATTAGTATTACCAAACACTGGCAATGAGATGCTAATGGATAGGGCCGTGGCAGGAAGTACCCTCGGGGGCTATCTGTGATCCACAGGCTTCCTCTGAATTCTAGCCAGGTCTATGGGAACAGGCAGGCCAGACTGATCTGGGCAAAGCCGTACATCCAGGCTGCAACATACACACTGCCATACATACACACGTAAGCATATACATTTATGTATAAACTAACTCAAGTGTCTCTTTACCTTTTAAACTTCTAAAGAAAAAATGAAACAGTAAAAGGATTGTTAAACAAAACAACACACTAATCATCATAGTTGAAATTTTAAGCTTTATATGAACCTTGAAGGCTCAATTTTTTGGTATCACTAGAGATGATTCCACTAGTTTAGAATTAAAGTTTGCTAGTGTGAAGTTTACAGAGGGGCCATGTTTAGTAAAACTTCTTTGTAAATGAGGATAATGTGGCAAACAAGCATCATGAGGTTTCTCTCTTTAGCATTCCTTCAAAATCCAAAATAATCTCTAAAAATTGAAAAAATTAAGGTAATAAAAGCAATTAAAGCCTAATTTATATCTTTCTGAGTAAAACATTTAAAAACTGAAGTTCTATGCCATGGGAAAGAGGTATGCATTCTCATAAAAGTACTAACTAGACTCTCAGTTAAGTCTCGGTGTGTCAGAGATGCTGGGGGTTGTATTAAATCATGAAATTTGAGCTGTATTGGACTAATCATGGGGAAAAAAGGAGATTCTGAATGAGGTTACTGATAGCCATTTCCCCTCAGCTTCCTCAACCTGCAAGAAGCCATCGGAACCTCAATGGTTTGGGGGTAATGTTATTATTAATCAAGACAATTTTAAATGGATCAGGCTGTGGAAGAGAAGGCTCCCTCCAAGCCAGAAGGAAACGAAGATAATCTATCTGCAGTCCTTTCCTTCTGTTATGAGTGAACTCTGACTCTGGAGCCTGAATTTGATGAGGTTCTCCGCTATTCAAATTCAGGAACACACGACAGGGATGCAAATATCTTACTGACAACAAAAGCCTCAAGGAGAATATCAACAGAATTTTAAGAAAAACTACATTAATTTTTTAGAAAAGCAGATAATATTTCCACATATCTACTCTTCTGATTACTTTATGATAATGGTGCTACAGAGAGGCCCTTTAAAGGGGAGGGGTCTGTGTTTAGGATGGGCAGGTAATATCGCAATAAACTGATTTGCTAATTCATTGATGACTACCCCAAAATTAGAAAAATTAAGTTGTATGTCATGGATTCCTCCTCTTAGCTGTATTCTTAGTCCAAAGTATTTCTGCTGGTGCTTTAAACCGGTTATTCAACAAAACATCTCACCATAATATAAGCCAATGAACATTCAGATATATTTATTTCTATTCTGGATTTTGGAATGCATAAAGAATCCAGGCTGAGAAACTGTTTTTCAACTTTCACTTCTATTAGCAAATCTGAAGTTGTTTATGGAACATGAGAACAAAGTGCAGTTTGAAACACCAAGGGTTTCATTGCTGTTTCTTAAGTTTTTCAAAAAGAACAAGGGTGGGGGAGGGGTAGGAGAGACAGGGTTCAGGCGTGGGGAGGGGTATGGCGCCACATTTATTAATCACATTAAGAACTAAGCATGCCAACATCTGGAGCTAGAACAACCAGCAAAATCACCACGTTCAGACTCAGATTGGCTAACTCTATCTATCCCAGCATTCTCTTGGGACAGCGGTTTGCCCTAGGCTCTACCACAAGCTCGGTGAAGTACACAGCCTCAATTACTAGAGCGTGCAGCCACAACGACCTGGTATTACGGAAACAGTCAGTCACCACTTGAGTTAACATTCCAGACCCTAACGACTGGCCCCTCCCCAGCCCAAAGAAGAGTCAATCTCGCCCACCCTAGCCCTGGCCCACACCACAATGTTAATAATTATAACAAGCAGTAACCCATCTGTTATATCAGAGAAGGGAACAGAGACTCCACTGAGAGATTTAGAGTGAGATGTTAACATTTCTTCAGCTGACTGCACAAACAAACAAACAAAAAAAGAGGAGAAATAATTCATTTGGAGATATGAAGTCATGAGATAGCTGATGTGTATTGCTTTTAACCATGCACCGATGCAAAACTGAAGCAACCATTAATAATAAAAATTAAAAAGGACATATGTATTTACACACAATCAGACCTGTTTGATCTGAAGCAGTTTGCAGATTCTATCTGTGTGTGATTTGAAATAAAACAAAAAATGGGGATTAGCATGGCCACAGCACACCCTAATGTCAGAGGGCACACACGGACAGCTTTTTGGAACCTGACAGCTGGATAAATTTGGCATGGCTAAGCCTGGTCCAAATATCCACAAGCCCCTTTAAAAATAATTACTTTCTTATTCCTTTGTAATTCATTCTGAATGATTCCTAGCGCTCCCAACTGGGACAGCCCAATGCTATATCACTCCCCAATTCAACCTTCCTGATTCAGTTCTGACCCGCAGTGCTCACCTGTATGCTTGCCCTCTGTCAACACCCATACATTCTGATCCAGTGCTCTTCCAAAGTATTTCCTGTGTGCTATCCTTTCTCATATCCATAACACATCCCTGCCTTCAACTTCCAGCTTTTTCAAAGGAAAATGCTGTTACCTTTAAGATCCTTTTGTTGTTGTTAAAGTCTCACTTTTGCATTACTCAATGTCACCTCCTAGGGATTTTCTACTCCACTCTGAACCAATTTTATTGTCTAGTGAACTTTACAGCATTGCCACGCTGACCACATGATTCTTCTGCACAGCTCTGTAGCTGTGTTTTAACTAGAACAAAATGGAAGGGTTCTACGTATCCTCCCTCTTACACCTGACCTTTCCCTGCCTATCCAAGTTTAATCCTCCCTTGTCTTGATTTTCACCTGGCCATTAATTTTATTATTACTTTTTTGTTTTAGGATTTACAGTAAAACAGGACTTTGGTGAGCATGTGATGTCAAGACACCTTCTTTCTACCTGGAAGACAATGACATTAATGTGACACTGAGGAGAAGAATGTGTACTTCAAGACCAGCAGACAAAATGAAAGCTTGTTCCCTACATGTGATGTATAGATTTATAGAGCAAGGGGAGTGAGGGGTGGGGGGGGTGGGCGGGGAGAATGGCAGGTGTGATGCTTCAAATCACTACAGCAGAGCAGAGATCCAGTCCAGCTAGCTTGGGTCTAAGGCTGTGCCTCTGGGAATCACTTTGTCTCTACACGATTCTAACTCCCTCCTTCCCCTCCCCTCCTCCCCTCCTCCCCTCTCCGGCTGAGATGCACTGCTCTAGACTGAACTTGTATGAGGAGGGCTCGTTAGGAGAACAGAGTTCTTCCGTGGCAATATGGCACCTTTCATTAAATGTGAGTAACGCAGATGTGAATACAAAACTCATAATAATGATAATATTGTTACTGCTTTTGATTGAGAGACCTACCTACTTGGAAGAGTAGATAGGAAAAATTTTTAAGGAAAATCTTTTAAATTTATCGTATTAAAATTGGGGTTAAGGAAAGAAATTTTTATGACCAACTTGGTATCTTCCACTTACTACTTTTATGATGGATGAGAGATGATGTTTAATTAACTAACCTTGTCGAACACTACTATTCCACGCCTCCCCGAATCAGTTCATTTCCCACAGCTTGCTGGGTAGCCACATAAATAAACTAACTGAATTGTGAAAAGCTGTCTATTGTTTTCTTTTTCCTAGCACCCAGCTCTCAGCAAATCTAACAGTGCATCCTTATCCAAATGCACTCACTAATCTAGTTTTAAGGTGAAAGGAAAAGAGGGCAAGGGAAATACATGTTTCAATTTTAAGTCTAGATTTTTAAGACAACTTCAAACTTACGTAGCAGCACAGCCCAATCACTACTATGATTTCGCGACAGGGTCCAATTCGGGATTCAGAGCCCTGTTTAGATGGATTCTACCTGCTCCCTTTTCTCATTTCTTTCACAGTAGTGAGAAAATGTCCCAAATTTCTAAGCTCTCCAAATATAGAAGACCAGTTTAAACACCATGGATAAATGTGATTGACAAACTAAAAGAGGTGGCAGTGACGGGACAGTGCGTATAACACACCTGGGGCGGACGTGTGGCAATGGGACAGGAGCACTGAATTTTGGAGGACGTGCCCTCTTGTAAGGAACTCGACTGGGTGCACTGCTGAGGTAGCAGGGCTTAGATCACACGCTCACAAGTCTTGCTTGTCCAAAAAAGCCTCTGTTCCCATCTCTAACGTGGAGCTGGAATGGTTAGTATAATTCAATTTTTTCACTGCAATCCACAATCTGATTGATTGGCAGGTCACACTGGCACTCCTACCTGAGGTATTTTAGCGCTAATGATTGGTTCCTGTAAGACTATTCTATAACAGAACACAGGAAGAGCAGTTCAAAAAACACAGCTGTGGAAGGAAAACAATCATACAAAAAAGCCCGCTAAGGGGCCCACCAGCCTTTTCTTTCCTTTGGATGCAAGCATGCTTTTCACAGGATGAGAATTAGGAGCAGTTTGTTATCCCATTAAAAAAGTGAATTAGGGTGAATGATGTCTTTTCTACTGATGAAAAAAAGACAGGGCGGGCAGACACATAATCTATCTGCTACACTCCCAAGTCAGCAAGGCAAATCTCTTTACAAATCATGGGCACAATTGCTAGATCAGTTCTCCTGAGAGGAATGTGTCACAAAAGACACAGGAGGAAGAAAATGGCTAGCAGGGATTACGGCCTAAGAGCAGAACAGGGAAAGAGATAATCAAAACAAAACAAACAACCTTCACGGTTAATAGCCTAAATTAATATAACTTAAATAAAACCAGTAACTTAAACTCTTTTCCCTCATGTTGTCTCTTCAAGCTTGGGTTCAGGGCACTTTTTATACTAGATAAACCCTCCTCTCTTTCTTTTCTGAGGAAACGAGAACTAAATGCATATTGATAGATTTCCACATAAGGGAAAATGTACAGAGAGAAAGAGAAACAAACTCAAGGTAAAATGATAGAGGTTTTTGTTGTTTGTTTGTGGAACATGGAATATGAAGTTTTAAAAGCGGTATTAAAAATGACACTAGGCCTCACTCAACAGTTCCCTCCTCACGTATTCTTGTTTTTCATTCTTGAGTTCGGGTATTATTTCAGCACTACTTTTTCCTCCAAGTAACTGCTTTAAGACAAGAACTAAAAATACCATTACTATTCAGTCTTTTCATCAACAAGGGGCCACTGGTCAAAAAAATGTTTCGGCAAGGTCACTGAACTACTTCTGTTCAGCTTGATAAGGTGATCCAGTCGGTAAGATTCAAGAGTATTTTCTCAACGACTACAGAAAAACCATCTCTCTCTTAATAAAATCATATACTGTAAACTAAGGAAGTGAGAGAACTGTAAACAAATATTTGGTTGGTTGACTTAATAAGGTAGAAGTAGGCCACACTTAAGAAATACCCAAATAAGGAAGATATTTGAGAAAAAAACCTGACTTCAGAAATAATTCAAGTGGAAGTGTACTCTAATAGACCAGATTTCAAGAAAACAACTTAAATAACATAAAGATGAGTGTCATGAGACTATGGATACTAATGTATATGGGAGAATGTACACGCTAAGAGCATATATAAATACGTATATTTAGAAAAGTGCACTTTGGTGTAAAAGTAGGATATAGTTTCCCAACCCTCAGGTTTCATGGTGAGCACAAGAAAAAAAGATCTTTCATTACTTCTTGAAAACCACTGGAGGAAAGTTGTGGATTTTAATTAAAGTACTAAGAGAGTTAATGAAATATGGATTATTTGGGTTTTATGTTTGGCTAAACAAATAATTTAGGTAATCTGGGTAAGTCACAATCTCTCTAAGAAATATATCTACAAAGTGAGAGCGCTGGACCAAATCATGGCTAAGGTTCCTTCAAGCATGTGTTAAATTAAAGTGTACTTTGGGGCTTCCCTGGTGGCGCAGTGGTTGAGAGTCCGCCTGCCGATGCAGGGGACACGGGTTCGTGCCCCGGTCCAGGAAGATCCCACGTGCCGCGGAGAGGCTGGGCCCATAAGCCATGGCCGCTGAGCCTGCGCATCCGGAGCCTGTGCTCCGCAGCGGGAGAGGCCACAACAGTGAGAGGCCCACGTACCGGAAAAAAAAAAAAAAAAAAAATTAAAGTGTTCTTTGAAGGCCTGCTCTAAACAGGCCAGGTGTGTACAACTCACCCACCGAATCTCAGAGGGCTGCTCTATCCTTTCTCTAGTTCCTGCAACACAGAGGGCCTCCAAGTGCATTCTGAAAGTTCATTAACGTTTTCAGATTGCTGAGAATCTCTGGCAGACTGTGGAAACAGTTCATTAAAAAGGTACCCTTATTGACTCTGGGGAGGTTAGGGTGGAGAAGGCATTTCCAGACAATTCTACCCTATGCCCAAGGAATCATTTCATGCTGACAAGTTTTTCTCAGGAAATTGTGTCTTAACAATGTGGGTGGTTAGACCAAGCTTGCATTCAGAAAAAGATCTTTGGAGAGAGGTCCTAATAAAAGACTTGCAAAACTCAAAAACTTGACTCTTTTTGTCAGTTAGATCACTTTGTCCATATTTTAAATAACATGTGACCACCAATCATGGAACTATATGGAACTATAGCTAGACTGTTTAAATAATGGATGGTAATAAAGATGTTAGCATGGCTGGTCGAATCAACAAATCTTGTACAATGGTCAAATGTTTGTAAAAGAGTCTAGGTTGCTAATGATGCCCCTTGTTTCCCTCTAGATGGCTGTTAAGAAAAAAGCCCCACTGGCTGTGGACCTTCTGATACAGAAAAGCCTTATGCACTGAGTATGTGGTTTTCTCTTATTCCTACCCACCCTTCACTGGCATCAGTTCCTTATTTCACTTTCACAAGACAATGCTCTCTCCAAGTATGTGAAACAGGAAAACACACATTTCAGAAAGCTTCCTGCCATCTACATAAATCAAAGCTCTAATGATCTAAAGAGGGATGTGAAATGAGAAGAAAAGCAGAAAAGGGAAAGAGTTGGTTTCAGGCTAAGCTAGTCCTGTTATTTATGTATGCACATGAGACGATAGTAAGAAAAGACTTTAAACCTGCTGATCATCTCGCAAGTATATTTGTGATACACAGAACATATGTGGGTGTAGGGAAGGGAAAAGAATATGTCCAGTAGACTGACTCTAGCAATGATCAGGAAACCCAAAGGCTTAGTTTTTGCACCCAGGGGCAAGCGCAGTGGCAGAGAAGCATGCTTGCATTCTTAAATATATAAATATATATATATATATATCCACAAGGAAAATGAAAATAAAAATTAAATTATATTAAAAAAAGAAAAAGAAAACCAAACCAAACCAAAGAAACAGAAAAAAAAGGCTGGCTCGTCAGGGGATGGGGTCGAGAAGGCCCCGGTGTGTGTACTTACATAGAGGTCAGCACCGTAAAATCCGTCCTGGTAAACCACACTGCAGAAAATCCACACAAAAACAAAAACAAAAAAACAAAAGAACAGAAACACATTCCGGTTATTGAGGACGGCAGCATGCACATGCGCTCTACACGGGCAGGTGATGTATGAATACGGACCCTGGGCTTGGGGCCGGGGTCAGTCAGCCAGGAGGAGCACAGGGGCACAAGCTCTCTCGGCAGCTCCGGGACAGGCATGGCAGGGGAGGAAGGAAACCCTGGAAGGAACCACCTGCCAATGTGGTAATTAAAGTAGGATGAAAAAAATAAAGTGTATTCCCAGAGGGCCTAATACAGCTATTGAAAATCTGCTGGATTGGAAACACCAACTTTTCATATCTGGAGTATTTTTTAAAAAATAAGTTTGTCCTAAGAGGAAGTTTTTCTTTAAAGAGCTCCAAAAGGGGTGTGTGTATGTGTATGTGTATGTGTGTGTGTGAGGGGGTGGGGGTGGGGGTGGGCAGGGGTTGTGTAGAGAGGGGTTAACATGAAAAAGAACCCAAAGAATTCCACTAGGGCAGGACCTGTATGCAAAGTATGTTTCAAAATTATGTTTAGTATTTTGTTATCAGTTTCATAGTAACATGTAATTTTTTTCCTGATATCCATACATCACCTGCTTTTTTACCCTGCACATTAGACATGCGATAAGATTTGGCTGATCACACAAGCATGCAAAGTATTATTATTCAGCATTTTAAGAACCAATGCAACACCTCAGAAAAACAAGTCAATCAATTCTGACCAAAGTAAACAGAGAAATGTAATTAAAAAAAAAAAAAACAAAACACAACCAAAAATACCCACAATGCATTGCTTTCACAAGCAGAGGTAATGAGCTAAAGGTTAAGGTGATTGGTCCAAGGTCCAAGAATTGAAAGGTGCAGTGGGGATCCCAGATAGTAACAATATAATCCAGAGTGGGAGGAGTAATTGGAAGACTTTAAGGGTTCTTTTTTGACCATAAGAATATTCATGGAATTCTGAAAAATTCAACTGATAACTGAGGTTCTGGGCATGACCTGTTTTATTTAAATGAATAAAATTGAGAAGGTAGCTGATTAGGAACAGAAGTGTTTACTCTCTGTTTAGAAAATGAATTTGTATTGAACAAACAAAATACATGACTCTTTTTTTAATCCTAAGCAACACTAAACTATTATAATTAAAATATAGATTTCAAACTTTTTGAGGTATTTTGTGCATATAACTTCCCCAAAACATTATTTTGGGACCAAAAGATATGGAATAGCAGTAGAGAAAAAAGACGACTTCCTTATTCATATTCGTTAAATCAAGATTTGGTTATGTAAAATTAGAAGATCTATTTATCATTTATTCACCTAAACAAGCTGGAAATTTTCACCACTACCTTCTCTGTTACAATAAACAAACTAGCAAGTGAGGTTATCAAATTATATTTTTAACTTGAATATGAAAATAACTTATTTTTTATATGTAGTTGGAAAGTTTCTGAATTCTACTCCCAGTGACATTTTGTTGTATTTACTGGATAGTATGATCACACTTTGCAATGCCCCATTATGCTGTGCCCTTGTATTATACAACAGGCAAATTAAACTCATCCGTGAGGTTCAGGTAGCTGAATTCTGTCCATTTTCACAGTCTCCAACTGCAGTTAAAGTATGATATTAGACAGTAATCTGTCTCTCAATTGCATTTTAGTAAAAAAGAGACTTGTTCATAATGCGAAGGCTGATAAAATGCAAAGCACTGATGCCAAGTGGTGATTAATTAGCCTTCAACTATTTCAGTAAGGGGATATAGGCAATGACTGAAAAATATTTCTTCTATAGAGAAGAGTGGTGGCATTAAAAAGGAATACGTTTTATGCTAAGCTGTATCACTCACTGGGAATATTCACCCAAATTCTACAAGAATTCCAATATTCCCTATATCAAATGCCACAAGGAGGCTAGAACACAATGATTAATGATAAAATTAGTTTACTAAGCTGAAAAGCAATTTTAGGCCATTCCTCATAAAATACTGGACTTATTCCTTGCCATCTTCCATGTAAACAGGTGGTTTAGTTAATAAAAAAGAAAACATGGGAAATTAGTGTTCAATGTAATGCACAGAAATTGATGTGATTAGACATAAAGATAAAATATCTTTGAGCAAATATATACCTGACACAGACTTGGTAGAGAACGGGTTCTCAAGTTTGGCCAATATACTGAAATGACCTATATTGAATAGGAATGAATTCAACCACTTTATAAAGTAACTCAGGAATATTACAAAATAAAGAAGTCCCATGTTTCTGGTGAGCAGTATCTCTTTGCAAACATGATGGTAAAATCTCTTGGATTGAAATGGAAGATGCTTCATAAAACAATTTTCCTAGTGTGTAGAACTTCCAAGGTTCAGTTTTATGTTTTACTTGACTATTTCTTGATGAAACAATACTGCATCTTTATTCACTTCTTTAAAAGGAGATGTCAGAGGTTGAAGGTCAAAGGTCAAGTTGAGAGGAAAAAAAGGATAAAATTAAAAGTAAGTAATGGCAGAAGATGGAGATGATGGAATGCATGGGATTTAAACATCTATAAACTGCAAACAAGTTTATTTCTAAAGTCGTTCCCTTCCAGTGGCTTCTGAAGCCTGCCCATTTCAACATGCATATTTGTCTTGTCTGATAAAAATGCTTTAATTCTGTGTAATTGAGGACCCCAAATGGCATGCCCCTTTGGTCTATGAATGAAAGCTAAATTAGTACACCTCACAGTCAATTTTGCTGTCAGAAAAGGACCTACAAAGGAGGCTCTTTCCCTTTACATTTTAACTATGTAGCAATGAATAGGCTCCTCTGCCACTGTTTATTCTTCATTAAGAATATGGAAAAAAAACCCGTCACAGGCAGAGAAAAGATGAAGAACACAAACGTCACATCTTTGAAGAAAGAAAGTCCTGATACAACTAACTTATAAAAGTCCACTCTTTACAAAAATATACATTTTAGGTTGACACTGAAAAACAACTGAAAACAAAACCTGCCATCTTCACTCCTTCTCCCCCATTCAATAACAAAGGATTTATTTGTTGCTATGGAATCATTCCACTGCATGAGACACCCTCCATACAAAAATCAAAGGGTGAAGGATGCTCAGCTCCATTAGTTGTTTTATTATCATTCGGAAGCCAACTGTAGTTTAATTCTTCCTACTTCTCCCTTTCTCCCTTGATTCAATTGGACTTGGTTCATCTTTGAATTAACCTCTTTTAATCCATTTCCTACAAAGAAAGCAAATCCATTGTGGGTAAGTAGCTCTGCTGCTCACCACCCAGGCGGTGAAACCACAAGGGAGGGCACATGTGAGAGCCTCAGCCCCAATAAGGGTGGTGGTGAGGGGCGTGAATCCAGCAGATGCAGTCTTGCACTACAATCTTGAGCTTCTAGTTTGGTTCTCTGCAGGAGTGTTAATCCAAATTCGTGCGATGCTGAGTGAACTCCATGCCAACACACTGCTAGTGAACACAAGACAGCTCTGGCTACTGTCTTAAGCCACTACTGTGAGGGCTTAAGGTGGCCAAAATGAAGATTTATATAATGAATTGATATTTTGTTACATTCTGACAATGGTATGGTTCTTTCCATCTAATCCGTTAATTTGCAAATATTCACAGAATCTCTACTATGTGGCACGGCAACATCCCAGAAGTTATACGAGGGCCATGGTTTTCTGTTTTTGTGCGGTTGCTTATTTTGGAATCTACTGCTTACCCTGGATAGGCGGGAATGGCTGTTGGAGGTACCGCTCGGACTGCACCGTATACTGTCCGCCCCCTGCCCCTCAGGTGGGCTCCTCTGAAAGCGGCCGCCGTGGTGGCTGCAGTTGGGTAAGGGAAGCCAGGAACTAAAGGGAGACCCAAAATACGACAGAAATGCCAACTTGCATTCAACAGCACGTGTACAATCACAGCTTGCTTTGCACCAATTACAGGAAAGACACCTCGACATTACATCTTTTCTCAAAAAGAAATGGAAATATACAATATGCCCAAACTAATTGACTCCATGCCTCATTCATCACAAATCTTGAGTGAGTTTTCTTTGTTTCTTCCCAATTTCAGCCTTACAATGCAAGCCGAGGAGAAACGGGTCAGGAAGCTCTGAGCACTACTGCCATAATGGAGACGACTTTTAATTTCTATGGGCAGTTTAAATTGATTGATATAAACTCTTTCACTGGCTAATTATTAACCTTGTTTCCAAATGTTATTACCTGCATATAATAATTATTCTTCATAAGAATATTCTTTTGTGTTTTGACATGCTGCCACACTCCAAGGCACACAGTAGTCTTCAGACATTTCATTAGTCAACCTTATTCTTTATCTAAAATATTTCAATTCAGAAATGTGAGGTGAGAGGGAAACTACCTCTCCCCTGCAGCCTTGTAATCCTTTAAAGAGGCAGACATTTTCTAAGGGCTTATTTTAAGTGTGCTGTCCTCTAGAAAGCACACAGAGACACTGATTCCATGTCCACTGAACTCTGTTTAATTATATCTCTTGCTAAATGGCTAAATGGCTCAGGTCAAAATGACTTTAGAGATATCAACAGAGCTGAGAATAAGCAATAATACTGGAGGGGCTTTTGAGTGATATTCGACTCAAGGGCCCAAAGCTGACTTGCAGATAACATGTACAACACATTCCACAAATAATTACTTCGTTTTCTTCATTACAAAGTGCAGACTAAAATTTTCTTTACATGTCCTCACCCCCTTCTAACTTTTCCAACTATTTATGCTTTTTGGCCATCTTAACATTTGGTCAAAAAGATTCTATCTAGCACAGGCTAATAAGCAGGACAGGGCACTGTGATAGTATTTATCTTTCTCGTGAATGCCTCCTTTTCAGTTATGTATTATATTTGGGGGAAAAAAAAGACCAACACATCACTGTTTACTCACAACAGTCAAAAGCCATGCCAGGTCAACATAGGCTACTTACTGATTAAAGGAATGTAAGTGTTGATGCCCCCTCTTCCTGACAGGGGCACTGCCGCGTCATTGCCTAGGGACACATCTGCTTGAAAGCTGGATGCTGAGTGCATTTAAGAAATGAAAAAGTGCAAAAAGATTACAAAGGAATAGGAAACTGAAAAACAATAGATTTTTAAAATACATATAAATAACACAAATGGAAAAATTAACTTAAATACTACCTGCATACAACTCGGGCCCATATACAGCTCCAACTACTGGGCTTAATTTCCAACCTGAAATGGAAGAGAGGACAGTAAACATTTAAAACTATATGAAGGAGCTTCCCTGGTGGCGCAGTGGTTGAGAGTCCGCCTGCCGATGCAGGGGACACGGGTTCGTGCCCCAGTCTGGGAAGATCTCACATGCCACGGAGCGGCTGGGCCCGTAAGCCATGGCCGCTGAGCCTGTGCGTCCGGAGTCTGTGCTCCGCAACGGGAGAGGCCACAACAGTGAGAGGCCCGCGTACCGCAAACAAACAAACAAACAAGCAAACAAAAAACTATATGAGGAATATTAAGGAAAAGGAGTGATGTGCAAGTTGGCTTCAGACACCTCTGGGTTCATTTTTGCCTGGTACCAGCTTCTCTTTAGAAAGCCAGTGGGGGTTTACATGAGAGGGTGATGACATTTCTGGACCTGATCATCTTTAAGCAGGACTAGCACGGTGAAAGGATAATGAAGATTTGGCAGGGGAGTGGTGGGGGTAAAGAGACGTGAGAAAAAAAGTGGGAGGTAAGAAGATGGAGAGGGAATGAGAGAAGGAAAAAGAAATATAAATAAATCCTGGGATTTGGTATACGGTCTCTCATAGAACGGCTTAATGACCTAATCTTTGTTTAGAAGGAAAAAGGCAGAATATATATCATTCTCTATCATACTGTGATGCGCTGTCTTCTATATCATCTTAACACTGTTTACTACTCTAATTGTTTGATAAGGGTATCCTTTGACTGAATTCAAATTTGACCTGGACCTCTGAATTCCATGTTCATTTATACCATGCTAATGGTATTCTGGGTAAATGGAAATCTTCCTTCATTGGGATTTCCCACTGGGATTTCACTGGAGTTAACCAAGGCACCAAGGAGAGACATGCAATGATAAAATTCAAGGTACATTCCCAACTTTGGTGCATGTCTTCTGAGATTTTAATTTGCAATAAGCATATTTATGTTAATCAGACCTTTAAGCTAATGGATACAAGACCGCTGCTGAACATTAACTTAAACATTTATAAATTTTAAGTATTTCCAAACAACATTAGGTTTGATATCAATTTCATTTCTACATTCCCTTTTTTAGATTTATAGGAATATGGCAAGTAGTAAAAAAAAAGAAAAATGCACTATTACCCACTGATAGTTAGAGTAGAATTCCATGTGAAAACTTTAATCAATAAATATTTGTTGAATTTTATACATAAATATGCCATTTTATTTTTCTAAAAGATTGGCTCTTTGGTTTAATTCTTTTATAACATTGTAACATTGTGCCACTGCTACTCTATAAATATGTGAATGGAAAGAAGAAAAGGCCAATTAACAGATTTCAATGGCTATAAGCAAAGACATTATTCAAGAGAAAATCCATTCATTCGGAATCAATCCAATCCCCCATTCATTATTTTATGTGCTTATAGACATGCCTGTTCATTATGCTGCATAAAAATTTCAAAATCTGGATTCAAATCCTACTGGAGTTGCAAAAGCACAAATGTTCTTCAACTAGACAAATCAAGTGACTCAAAGCCAACATGAACTAAAATGCTGAGAATTCACCAGAAGGCACCTAGCACACTCTTTTCAGAATCTCTAACACGGGAGCTGCATGTTTCTAAAGTCTGGCTCCAGTAGGCTTGAATAGTGATTTAGAATAATATTAAAAAATGAACTTTTCCTTTCCTATCAATGGCACTATTACTTAAGCACTCCCTTTAAATGCATACAATGGATGCACATCATAATAATGGTATATAAAGGTACACTGTCAACAATATCTTGAATACGTTTAGTTTTGTACACTTTACAAATGTATTTTTACATTGTATTATATGTGTTTATGTCATTTGACTTTCACAAAACCCAAAGAGAGCGGTAAGATAGGTACCACCTCTGGGACAATGAGTAAGGACTACACTTCCCTGGGCTTCATTTCCTAAATAATAAGCTAGGAGGGTTGGATTTTAATGACTTCTAAAGAAGAGCCTTGTGGTGCTAAAATTCTGTGACTGCTACTTGAAAGAGGTGACAACAGAATCAGATAGGTTAGGAAATTGGCCCACTGTCACAGAGGAAAATGAAGAGTCAAATCTAGAAGGAGAATTTCTGTCTTCTCAATTCTAGTCAGCAGCTCGTTCTGCTCCACCATTCTCACTGGATCGAAAGGAAATCTGACATACTCTCCTTCTGATTTAGTTTAAATTGGATTTTTATCAAAATTGCAGAAACTTCTGTTTCTGTGATAGCAGTGAAAAGAAGAAAACAAAAGGTAAAGTGGAAGGTGGTGGTATCCCAAGATATACCACTAGTAAAGTGAGTAAGGAAAATGCAAATTATGCTGATAAATGCAAATTATGCTGATTTCTATAATCTATTTGAAAAGCTGGGCTACACATATTTATTGAAGACCTCCTGGGATATACTCAACACTAATACACTTCTACTTGATTTAAGATACTACCAGCACATACCGTCATACTCTAGCAGTAGGTTCAAACTTTTATAAAGCAATAAAAGGGGAGAAACTCCCCTTTTTATTCTAGATAAAATCTTATGCACAACTCTAAAATATACAACAGAGAATGAGGTCCACCAAAGTAGAGCTGTAGGCCTCAAGACCCAGTCCATTCAGTTTTCTTTTTCCCCCCAAGATGGTCCTGTAGAACACAGCTTGCAAAACCACTGTTGTACAACAGATTAAAATTATATCCTACCTCACTTAGGGAGTATGAGTCTAGATTAAATTTGACAACTGAAGCAAAAGTTCTGTTTTTGTTAGACAAAATATTCACAGAAAAATTCCTTCTTCATGAGAAACATTTATAAAACTCACTGTATAACAGGTAGCCACGGAATAGAAAATATGCGCGCGTACCCCTGCCCAACACACACACCCCGTGGCTGCTGCCTCTAGACCATTCCTTTAAAAGGAGAACAAGGGGTCAAGAATTATTCCAATTATTATGTTCAGATAAGTAAGATCCAGGGGTATCCTGGACAAGCCTAACATATTACAAAGAACTACAGCAGCTACAAAAAGAGGGTGCCCACGGGGGGCCTAACTTGGGTTAATAGGTAACCTCAAATGATGTGTTCGCACTGTATAAAATGAACTTTACTGAGACTATAACACCTTAATAACTAAAAAAACTTAAAAAAAAGTAATTTATAAAAATTAACTCTCCTAGGTAAAGAAAATACTTCAACGTACACAAAACAAACTGAAGACTGAAATCAAGAAAAAGTCTTTGATGTTTGTGAGAATAAATGACATCTTTCCGAAGATGACTTGTAACCTCTTACCATTTGCATATGGTGTGACCATCTTCTTATTGGTCATTACACGTGCTGTAGCATTATTCACCTACAGATACAAAGTAGAAAGAAGGGGCAGGGAGGAAGTAAACCACATTAGGGAATATGGAGGTGCTCATTCAATAACAAAGTATTCAGTTTAAAATGTAAATTTCAGAGACAATTGATTTAAATAATTAATATAACAATATAAAATATTAATAATAGTATTTTAATTAAAGTGTTCATTAAATGAGGCTAACAAGAGTAAAATGCAGTTTCTTGGTCTCCAAATGGAAAACTAGGACAACTTTACCAGCCAGGCCTCCAAAGAAAAAGTACATCTGCAAGTTCTTTGGAGATCTTTTAAACAGAGAAGTCTCTGCATTGAGAAAATATGGAAAAAAGTAATTGGAAACAGCTCTGTGTGCACGTGAACTTTGAAGTTCATTAACAAAACAGAGGCTTGCTACGTTGGTCAGGAAATAAATTTATAGGAAGATAGGAAAAAAAATCTGAGTTTACCTGTTCTGATGTTCAGCTTTTTTTATATGCTTGTATGAGATTTTACTGTTTGAGGTCAGTAAACAAATATAGGAACTGAGATTCCCATGCTGACGGACTTCAGGACCATTTTGAATTTTCTAGATTATGTGGCCTATTCATTTAAGAGGAAAGTTTTCAAGAGGCCTTTAAATCAGGCACTTAAAAGAATTCAAAAAATAAAGCTTATGTTTCTTTTGTTTTATGGTACTCTCTACCCTCATTACAGAACGGCATAATTAAAGCATTCTCAGTGGTAAGATAAGTAGACGCTACAAAGATGGTGCTGATGAAGAAAAGATGAATGGAGCTTAGAAGCCAGGATACTGCAGCCCAGTGTCAGAACCAGCCTCAAAGCTGTTGCAGGGAGGGTAAAGCCTTACCATAGAACCTGGTTATATACTATGTTGTCAGGTATATAAAAACAGGCCAGTTTTTAAAAGAATTGTAAAACATACAAAATATAATATGTCTTATTTCGCTCTGGGAATTTATATTATGGTAAATTTGAATAGTGACAAAATTGTTACCAAAAAAAAAAAAAAAAAAAAACCACATCAATTTTAGGTAGAATTGGAACCAAAAATGTTTTAATAATATGTCTTTCAGGATTTGTATAGTGATGATCTTCCTATGTGAGGAAAAGAGCTGGAAACTCCATTTACTCTAGTTTGACCCACCAAATCATATCAACATTTCACATTTAAAAGAAAGAATGGGATACAACAATGATGAGACTGAGAGCATGCAGTTAAAAACACACACACACACAAATAAAGGAAAGAAAAAAACAATCAATTTTGGAAAGACAGGAGAAAGTGAAGAGCGAGGCTCTCACAGACAAGGATTAGAATGGGGCAAGAGCTTCCACTAGCTGCTAGAGCAGAAAGCACCCAAGCACTTAAAGGAAAAATGGCCAGAACCAATCAGAAACCACCAGTCAGCAAAAGAGACCAATAGCTGCACAGAACAGAGAAGGGGTGGGGAAGGACTAGGGCAAAGGGTAGGAAGACAGCTTGGGTAAGGAGAACAAAAAAGCAGGGAAGAGAAGAGAGAAAGTCAGGAAGGCTGTCACGGGCAGGAGAGAGAGCTGTCAAGAGCAAAGAAAGGACAGTCATAGCTACAAACAGAGGTCTGGGAAAGAGGAAAAGGAGGAAAGGAAGTGGGGGCAGGAAGTGCATTAATAAAACCAGCCAAACTGGAGTTCAGTAACTCTGAGTAAGATGTGCAAGGGGAAAAAATCACCATGACGTCAGTACTCAAACAGCTCAGACTGCTACAAAACAATGTGTACATCCAAAGTCCAGGCGGCATTACTCAATAGCATTGAAAATAAAAGGGGGAAAGGAAAAGGAAGAGGAGCAAGTCAAATCACATTTTGTAGTGTTAATGTGAGATGGCAGATGGACTTTTTCTTTCTTATTTGTTTGTAATTACATTTTAAAAAAGCTTCTTCTCTAGTGCTTTTGTTTCACTTACCGCCAACGGGCACCATCGCCAGCATTGTGTATAGTTACCATGGAAAGAGTGAGTCAAGTGAAGGGCCCTAAATGCTAAACCATTGGAAAGGGAGGGGGAAAAAAAAAAGCAAAATATGCAGACATCTTACTCAAGATGGTGGCTTTTATATTTCATACTTTTAAAAACTGGGAAAGGGGAAAGGAGCCAGTTAACCTTCACTGCGTTATGAAAAGGGCTGGTGAGCACCAGGTGGCCGACTCACTCACAGTACTAGCACATTCCACAGGCAGCCACCCAACCCTCCAGTAACTGTTGAAATTCTAGATAGTAAATATATTTGAAAACCACATTAGTTTTGGATTCTTTCCTCCCCGCCCCCAACCTCTGTGATCTTCTGTTCCTTACTTGTCACACGCATGTGGAGGCGAACTGGCCTCCCGAGAGAGAGAGGATACTGGCTGGCCCCTTGATTCATCATAGGACACATTTCTAAATTGGGTAGTTTGTAGACATTTTAAAAGTTACTTTTATTTTGGCCTGATTAGAGGAATTCAGAGTCTCGCAAACTGAAGCAAAGGAAAAAAATCAAGAGAGTAGAAGGATGAACATTTTGGAGGAAAAAAGTAAATGAAAAACAAATACACATACATTCGCACACAGGTAAATCAAAATTAAAACCCCAAAACAACCAAAAAATGGGAGGGGGGAGAAGGATAGAAGTGTTACTTTTACGCGTTTTAGTGCAAGAAGGTAAAGGACACAGAGACACAAAAACACAAACAAGACAGGGTTCCAAATGTGAAATAAGTGAGGCAATACATAAAAAGAGAAATAAAAATATAAACCAGAAATTGAATTATTGAAGACATGCACCTCGATTTTACGGCCCTCTACCACGGTGCCGTGTAATTTCTCCCTGGCCCTGTCTGCATCAGCACTATTCTCGAAAGTTACGAACCCGAATCCCTGCATGCAGCGGGAGAAGGGGGAAAAACATGCACATCGTTATATTGAAATACTGATCTCTTGGTAAATAGAAAAAAAATATCACAGTATGAAACTGACATCAGCAACAACTCAGCAATACTCTCCCAAAGTCACATTTTTGGTCCATGCATATTTTGTAAAGGGAAATTAAATCCAATAAAAGAATAAAGAACTGTAGTAGTAGTGATAATAATAATAATGTAATTAACAACAATAAAAACAATAATAAAATAAAACATAAAGCATGTGAGGCCAGACCAAAATTAAGGTATAGAGTTACTCGGGTCGCACTATTCAACTGAAAATCTGAACATTTTAAAAAATCCTACCTTTCTTATTTCATGCTGCTAACATACATATCCTTTTATATAATACTAAAAATAATTAAATCTATTATTCCCCAGTAACTTCTACATGGAACTTGATATTTAGGTGCAAACCTTGTATAATGAGTTTTTGACATGGTCTAATCGTTTTAGCCCCACTTTGCCTGTTGCTTATAGCACCATCAACTTCTCTGGGAACGGTATAATTTAAGATATAGTGTTCATGCTTGATTCTGTGGGTACTGGGTGTGGAAGAGGAGAGCACTCATGTTTGTCTAAGCAAACGAAAATACCACTAAGCAGTGGTCAATTATGACTTTTCTTCAATGCAAATTTTAAACAACCAGACTGACACTCAAGAGTAAAAATATGTTCAGCTGAATTTCAGAAAATTGCTTACCCAAATTTGCCTAAATTTTGTTGAAGCCTACATCTGCTACTAAATGTATTAGTTTTTTCTATATGCAGAGAGAAAAAGGAATAATCAAAAAGGCAACAGGAATGAGATCTATGTTAGTGACATCAGTTGCATACTATTTAATAGGAAACAAATACCATAAAACAGCAATACAGTTGCTACTCTGAGTTAGGATTAATTTATTTGTCCATTGTAGACGCTGAAAAACAAACCAACCAACCATGGAGTTTTAATTTATTAAATAGAAAAAGCAGGAGACCGGGAGTTAACCCACTCTACTCCTTGGTTCACATTAAATCTGAAAAGACTGCCTGGGTCATTATCATTCTATCAATTTCAACACCAGCAGGATTTACTATATACTATAGGACTATTTGACAAAGCATTATATCAGTTTCATTCTAGGTGCTCTGTCCTTATCTTTCCACTCTGCAACTATAAAATTTTCTCAAGCTATTTATATCTGTAGAGTGGTAACTTCTTAGAATTTTCTGAGACAGTCCTCATGTCTCAACAGCTTCACTGTCCCTCTAGCATTCTTTGAATATGCCATTGTAGGATAACCTGAACCTTTACTTTCACTGAAGTTCTGCTTTGCTGCTTATTAATACCATGAGTACTCCTATGTATACAAAACATATTTTTAACTGAGATGGTAAATAATGTGCATTGCTCAATAAGATTTTATAAAAGCAACTCCATCATTCTGAAGGATCTGATTTCTCAGCATTTAAATGACTACATGGCTGGGTGGCAATCCACGGAGGATTCCAATGGATTATCTCTACCTTCAATGTGGATATCTAGAAAGTGAAATGCTAAGCTGACAGAAATTTTTTAAAATATATGTAGCTTAGGACGGAATACTATGGGTAATTTTAATTCAAAATGTTCTTTAAAAATGTACATGTGTTGAAAATATCAATGCGAACACATTTTCAGAAACAAATTTTGATATCAACATGTTATAGCCACTTTGACAACTCAAGGTGTACAAGGGCAAGTTACTAATTAATTATTCCATTTGTCATCTACACTAGCATCTGATGAAGACAGGAAGCCAGCTATCCGATCCTGGAGAATCCTCCAATAGGAAAGTTAAACCTTTTAAAAAAGGTTACAGGGTTTCCCTGGTGGTACAGTGGTTGAGAGTCCGCCTGCCGATGCAGGGGACATGGGTTCGTGCCCCGGTCCGGGAAGATCCCACATGCCGCGGAGCGGCTAGGCCCGTGAGCCATGGCCGCTAAGCTCCGCAATGGGAGAGGCCACAACAGTGAGAGGCCCGCGTACCACTAAATAAATAAATAAATAAATAAATAAATAAATAAATAAATAAATAAAATAAAGGTTACAGATAGTGATGAGTTTTTATATCACATTTTGTAAGTTCTATAAGCTGTATTTCAACGGACTGTCACAGCCTTATACATTTTATGCCCTGGGTTAAATTAATAAATTATAAACTAGTGGTTGGACAGCAGATTATGTAGAGGCTAATATACAAGTTTTTAACTTTAGCATTATGACTACACACACCCACATACATACACACATACTTGTGTGTCTCTTAAATGCACCCATGGGGTAGAAAGGATAAACCTGTTCGTTTCCTTTTGAAAGTAAAGACATTGAGCCAATCTGAGGTTAAGTATTCAAGCATCAACAAGGCCCAGAGCACCAACAGGGTCTTCTTCCTTCCATGTAGCTTTTTCCTACAGCTAATGGTGAGAAAATTAGAAATTAAGCTTTGAAACCGAAATTCAGTATTCTATTTACTAAACTATATTAGTCCTACAATTCTTCTAATTTTCTCTTTCAAATCTAATTGCTAAATGTGTTCTATGACCCTTCTTTCTGTAATGTGTTGATGGACCATCTGTGACACAATGGCTGTGTGGTATCATAAGTGCTAGCATCTTACAGTCAGCATATGACGAAGTTTAACATTAAAGTCTGCTTGTGTAAGATTTTTTCAATATAACTTCAGTATTCTGGAACAAAATTTCACTTTTAAATGCTTTAAAAGTGTTTTATAAGGAAAGGTGTTTATAAACTAAAGGAAATGCTAATCAAGATATCAAAGACATAAAAATGAAGCAATCTTTTTTTTTTTTTTTTGCGGTACGTGGGCCTCTCACTGCCGTGGCCTCTCCCGCTGCGGAGCACAGGCTCCGGACACGCAGGCTCAGCGGCCATGGCTCACGGGCCCAGCTGCTCCGCGGCATGTGGGATCCTCCTGGACCAGGACACAAACCCATGTCCCCTGCATCGGCAGGCGGACTCTCAGCCACTGCGCCACCAGGGAAGCCCCAAAATGAAGCAGTCTTTGCAGGCATATTTACTAGCGTAAAGAGGAGGCAGAAGGCCTTGTTGATACTTTGGGACTCCTGATAAGAAACACAGAGGTAATAGGATTTCTTTCTTTCCTTCGAAGATAAATAGACCTTGTGTCAGGCAGAATAACAGCCCCCCCAAAGTTGTCCATGTCCTAATCCCCAGAACCTGTGAATATGTTACCTTACATGGCAAAAGGGATTTTGCAGATGTGATTAAATTAATGATCTTGCGATAGGGAGATTATCCTGGATTATCCAGATGAGCCCAATGTAATCGCAAAGGTGCTTAGAAGTGAAAGAGGGAAAGAGAGTCAGAATTGGAGAGTGTAGCGGCCTGAGAAAGGCTGGGCTGGCTGTTGCTGGCTCTGAAGATGGAAGGGGGGCTATAGGCCAAGGAATGTGGGCTGCCTCCCGAAGCTGGAAAAGGCATGCAATGGAGCATCCCTTAGAGCCACCTGAAGGAACACAGCCCTCCAACACTTTGATTTTAGCCTAGTGAGACCCACTTTGGACTTCTGACCTCCAGAACTGTAAGCTAATAAATCTGTGTGGTATTAAGCCACCAAGTTTGTGATAATTTGTTCAGAAGCACTAGGAAATGAGTATATATCTCTCAGAATTAAGGTCTGTGATTAGGAAGATGAGAAGCATAACCAGTATTTTTGGAGTACTGTCCTTAAATACTTTTCTCTTGAGTTGAAACTTCAAACAGGTGGTTTTCCATCAACTCAACTTCCTGCTTGCTTATCTGTCACATTTACAACTTGGTTTTAAGAATATTAACTCAAATAAGGCTTGAAAAAAATTTTAATGTACTGTTTCTTCAATAAAATTTAGCACTTTTGAAAATGTGCCAGAAATTGAGCCAAGGATATTCATAGACTTAAAAAGTTACTAATAGGAAAACTGTCTTCCACGAAATTATGTTTAATGTTCCCTTATTCTTGGAAATCTAATTCACATTAATTCTGGTCATTTGGATCTCTTGCCTTGAAAAAAATTTAATACAATTATGTCTAAACCTAACACATTTTCCTTAGAAGAGCTTCAAAATGATCATACAAGGTATCAAAAAGGGAAACATAATAACAGTCTGAATAGCTACAAAGTCAGACCCTTAACAGTACATATTTCAGGTATGTAAGAAGATAAAAGATAAACAAAAAGTAAACTTTCATTTTTAAATTAAAAAAATGATGTTGCAACATTTGTCTATACCAGCACTATCCAATATATCCAAAAATATAGCATGAGCCACATATATAATTTCAAATTTTCTATTAGCTACATTAAAAAAGTAAAAACAAGTGAAATTAATTTCAATAATGTATTTTATTTAACCCAGTATATATGACATATTATAATTTCAACATGGCATCATTATGAAACCATTATGAGTGAGATGTTTAATAGTCTTTTTGAGCTAAGTCTTTGAAATTGGTGTCTATTTTACACTTAAAGCACATTTCAATTTAGAGATGTGCCACATTTCAAATGGTCAACGTGGTTGCTGCACTGGGCAATGAAGGTCTACACCTTTACACTCTTACCTAAAGTTCTCAGCTCCCAAAGTTCTTCTATGTTAGCAATTTAAATACACCAGTGCTACATTCACAATTTACCAGCTATCTTAGTTGTCTTTTGGAAATTGAGGGATGCTGTGTTTATCAGGTACATGGTCATGGTTAAAACTTCTACAGAGTGTGACAAAAATTTTATTATCTGCCTTGACATCCATTTGTCATCAAGGGCACACAGGAGCCGAATAACTGTCACCTTTTTAGTCTGGCCTCAGACTGCAGTAAATAACAAGCAACAGGATGAGCATTGTAAAAATATTTTTAGATTTGTATAATCTTTGAATTTTTCCATCTCAGAAGAATGAGAAAGAAAATTTACCATGTAACTTTTAAGGGAGAAATCAAAACCAGAAGGTTCTCCTGGGTATGGCCAGAACACAGAAATTAAAAAATAAATAAAAGAAAGCTAAAACTAAAACCCATAAAATGGTAGCAAAAGAAAATAAACTAAGACTTTTGGAAATACATGCACTGTTAATTCAGTTTTAAGTATAATGAAAAACATTTCACCTCAGCATTACCCATCAAATTTTACTGAAAATCACAAAGGCCTATTCAGTGCAATTTCAAAGACAGTCTTTTGACTATATTTGGAAAGAAATAATTTCCCTTTGCATAAAATCAAAAGCCAGGGAAATAGGAGAGAAATTACAGCATATTTCTTGTGTCTGAGGAATGGGAATAGAGGTTTTATCTTCCCTAACTCCAGCCTAAACATAAGCTTAACCCAAACCCAGATTCCCATCACTCCAGAAATCCACCTGAGAGAAGTAATGCAAACACATTAACTAAAAATCTGCTAGAAATCTCAATAATTGTTGCTGTGCTCTATTCTGCAGTCCTCTAGAGGACTTAACAATTGACACTGTGTGAAGAAGAAGAGCTTCTATACATTCAATATTTATAAAACGCGTCCCTTCAAAAGTGACAAGTATACTCAAAGTATGTTGACAAAACTTTATGGAAAATATAAATGTTAGAATCTTTGTATTTCTTTTTAAAATAAGCTTGATAATTATCACAAACAAAATGTTATGGGACTGGGTGATAGTGAACAGGATGGTGGAAGGTCTGAATTTCAACAGTGAAATAAACTTTTGAAAACAAGTGCTCAGTTACTAAAAGCATCTAGCAGACAGTACAAGGTCAAGAGTATTGGCTGTTGAACTAGGTGACCACTGTTTAGTGCTCTGTTTAAGATTCTATGTGAGAATATGTGAGAAAAAAAGAAAAAAGGAAGGAAATACATGAGAATATTGTGACTATTCCATTTAATGAACTATGTATGCTTTCCCCCCTTACTTCTCATTAAACGTCATGTTTTCCTTTTATAATGGTTATTAAAAGGGTGCTTTTTAAAAATTGTTACTCAAAGGATCTATAAGGAGAATGACAATATAATTTATTGTTCAAACTAGGATACTTTGAGGGAGAAAGGGGACATTATTAATTGCTAAGACAACAAGTATAACTGGGACTATCCTAGATAAACCAGGATATATGGCCACTCTCCCTATACACTAACTTCTTATTGTTTGTATTACTACTTTGTCACGACTGGTGAAATTTGGAGAATCAATAATGCTATGCGTATCTGTTTAATCATTTTCTAGATTCTATATGAGTACATTAGTTAACTTTTTGGAAGGGGTATCATTTTTCATCACATATCTTAATTAAACATTTTCAAAAGGATAGTCTATCTTTGCTTCAGTTAATCACAGAAAACTAAATACAGCTGGCTTTATGTTTTTACAAAGGAGTAGGGAGTAAAAAGAACACTTTCAAAAATCAAATGAAATAATTTAAATAAATATGTATGTATGTATATGCATGTAAACAAAATAAATTCATTTCATAAAAACCAAATTCAGAATATGAAGGTCAAAGAAGAAAAAAGGAAAATAGTCAACAACAAAGAAACAACTACTTTCTGGAACACAGAAATTCTACTCTCCAGGCAAGGTGGAAAGGTAGACTACTAGCAGGCAGGGAAGGAATGGGCATGCAGCAAGACAGTGTTCACTCATGTTTTTAAGGGGGTATATTCTCAAACCCGGGGCCAACGATCTCATAAAAAATAAGACATGGTAATAAAGAGTTGCTTTTTGTTTCGCAGTCACTTGGTTAAATACTGTTTTACATGTAAGTATTACTTATCTCTAAAAACTTGTCAGTTTTTCCATTATTGCTTCAGAAAAAATTCAATAAAGCTAATTTCTGTACAGAAAAGCACTCTGTTAAAAGACTGAGCAATTCTTAGCTAACCAATAGGACCATATAAGTCTCCTTTTCTCTGGCTCCTTTCAAGACATGTTGTAATTTTATAGTCAACCCCAGACACAAAAGTAATGAGAAACTAAACTTAATTTACAAAAAGAAAAGTACTCATTAATTTATCTCAGGTGGATCCCAGAAGACGCATCTAGGTTTTGACTCCAAAATAAATCTCTATTAATGAGCCCATTCCAGCTAAGAACTTTAGGTAGCAGTTAAGAAGGGCAAAGGATGAAGACAGGTTTTTGTATCAGTTCTAGAAGGCAGGTCCAAGGCAATTCTGAATTCTGTGCTTTGTTTTAAAAACATTTTCCAATTAGTACACAGTCTGTCTACCCTTCAGCAGCCCAAAGAAAAAAGGGCAGTGAGGACACAGCATCAAGCTGAGAGAGGCAGCATATACTTTTAGATTCCCCAAAGAGAAAAGGAAGGCTTGTGTCATTTTAAAATGGAAATTACAGGGGAGCAGTAATTGAATCGGGTAAATTAAAAATTTTTTGGTAGTAGGCAAATCCTTGAAGTCAATGAAAGAAGCCTTAGAAAGATCAATTTCCTTTGCTTCACAAGAATTCAATCAAATTATTTTCTTGGTAAGGAGCAAAGTCCTCAATGCCTGATAGAATTTTATTGGGCTTCCGGTTGTTAGTCTAGCTAAGAATGTTTTAAGTGCAAACACTTAAAACCAAAAGCATTTAAACTATACTGGTTCATATAAACAGTGTGGTCAATAATCTTCATGTATTTATTTCACATTCATGTGCTTCTCATCTCTAAACCATTGTCATTTTTCTATCTTGTATCTAAAAAGTTCACAAAAAAATAACAGCAAACTATACAACAAAAGAATAGAAATCCACTGTGAGGAAATTACAAGTATAAACAGTTTTACTGGTTACAGTTTGAATAAATTTCACTTTAAAAATACTTACCAAGTTAAGTGCTGGAGAAAGTTCTGTATAGGCATAATTAATCTTTTTTTGTTTTAACTGAAAACTGAAAGCTTAGAGTATAATTACCTCTTTAATAATAAACAAATAATTATTATAGTCAGAATTAAACACTTTTAGTGTTGATGCATTCTATAAAGGAAGGGAATAATAATCAGAAGCATTAGGAAAGCACAAACATTTTTATTAGTACAGATGGGGGCAGGAAGTATATATAACTCTGTAGATATGTTATTAGTTCCCAAAGTATGGTGAATTTGGAGTAGGAAATTAAGAGAGGTAAATATTAGCTTACTTATTTACTTTATTTAGCTCTTCTCAAATTACATTCTTAAGAGATTTAATCATAGCTAAGGGCTATTTTCAAAGTTCAGTAGGGATGACCAAATGAAAATTAATTTCAAAAACTGGTCTAACCTAAAAATGCAAGTAGAACTGAACATAGCAAGGTAAATATTTACAAGCCTGCCCACAGCTGATTGTGTCTGTGGAGTGTATTCCATTTGTTGAGGAAGAAGAAAACTCTCACATAAAACATTCTGAAATTCAGTTCATCAAATATTTTTTCACAACACCATTTGTAAGACTTTACAATTCCTTCATTCCTAAAAGCACTGCTGCTTATTTTAGTGCATAAAAATTCTAAATCATACAGATTGGGAATTTAAAACAGTAAATTATTATGTTCATCCTCATGCAAAAAAACCCCAACTCACTGTATTTGTAATTGAAGTGACTCTCAGTCCTGAAGCTTGCCTATCTGGGTATAACTTAAAGGAGGAAATCCACAGTGAATACCTGAGTCACTACTCCCTGTTTTCAAGCTTTATCAGAATTTACTGAACAGAGAGAACAAGTCAACTGAACAACTGAAATATTAAATTTGTTCTAAGTATGTCATTTTGAAGTTCGATTTTTAGAAGCTGAACTGTTCTGGTAGAATTCAGACTAGAATTCTCACAAAATTTCACTTTTTTCCAGTCTTCTCTCTCGTCCTTTACAATAAGAAGCTTAGGCCAAATTTAAATCTGAGAAAGGACTGACATCTCCTACAGCCTTTCTTCCCTACGTCCACACTCTCCCCTCAAACCTCTCCTGTTTCTACACCATCACTCTCCCAATTTAAGAAAGATTTAGGAGAAATCTGGCCACGCAGTGGCTTATGTTTAGAGGTAACCTAATCAAGCTAGCTCACTGGGATACTTTTTGCAGGCTTGAAAAACAGCTTAAGTTTTCTGACTATTTACTATTTTAAATAAAATAAAACTAAAAGAAACCAAGCACACAACACTGAAATGGAGCTTACCTTAGAGCCACGTTCATTAAAGATTATTTCTACATCTAGGATTTTGCCAAACTGCTGCAGAGACAAAAATAAAAACATTTACTCATGTTCAGCTTTTTATCCATATACTTTACTTTTTTCTGAAAGAGGAAGAGGTGGTTTTTTTTCTTTAAACTACTTATTTAACATCCATGTTTCTATTTGTTGGTAGGTCCCAATATCAGTTGTTGATTTTTCCTCATCATTGAGCTGATAATTTTTCCTTTTTTAATTCACTCACTCACGCATTATTCACCTCTTTATAGTGGAAGCGGTTTTCAGAAGTTATTCACAGCGTCACTGTATTACATGCTTCTTCACATGGACAAGAACTGGGGGTTTTCCTAACTACATCTCTAACTTTTGAAATCGTAAGTAGAAAGATATACTACTGATGGCTGTTTTTCTTCCCTTTCTTGTTTTTTTGGGCCGCACCTGCCACGGCATGCAGGATTTTAGGTCCCTGACCAGGGATCGAACCCATGCCCCCTGCAGTGGAAGCTCCGAGTCTTAACTATTGGACTAACAAGTAAGGCCTTCCTTTTTTTTTCTTTTTAATAAATAAAAGTAAACCACATTTACTGAAAAAAAAAAAAAGAAAATATAGATAAACAAAAAGGAAAAGGGAAAACAAAAAATGAAGATCATCTGCAATCCCAACACCTTAACATTTTGGTACACAGCCTTCCCAGCTTTTCCTGAGGCGCGCGCGCGTGTGTGTGTGTGTGTGTGTTTACTTTTCTTAAACTTCATATACTATGAATAACTTTCCCAATCAATAAATATATATGTGTTATCTCCATAGGCTACATGCCATTTTCCAGCATACCAAACATTCATGGACACTATGGATGATTCTATCGATATTTATTTGCCACTTCAATATTTCTGCAATAAACATCATCTAGAATATTTAAAATAATAACTTCGTTTCGAAATTAGTTAAATATTTTAACATTTGGAAAATCAAACAAAGCTAAAAATACACCACCTAAATAACTCTATTGCTAGGTAGCTAAATAGCTGATTAGAGGGGCATACAAATAACACAGTAATTATCTGGAGGAGAGGTATATATAAGGTGATCAAACTACCTGTTTTAATCAATACCTGAATGAGCTGAATTGAAGGAATGTACAGTAAATCTCCAATATCGTTTTGGCTCACATTTCCCTTTGAGAACTAGACTCACAGACCCAATTATCTATTTCACTTGGATTTCAAACTAGACTTTGGGAAATGTGAAGAAACTAAAAAACGAAAAGAGCAAAACAGAGATCATGTTTTCTTATTGGGTTGAATCATTACTATCTTTATCAAAAAAACATGTATTAAGAGCCCAAGTTTTCTAGAATAAGACTTCTGGACTTGATTCCAGTTTCACCATTTAATAGAAAATCAGAAAAATCAAGGGAAGAGGAAAATGTCTTATTTTAGGAAGGAGGGCACTTTATTTTATTCTATGTCTATCCAAAAAACTGAAATTTGGGGCTTCCCTGGTGGCACAGTGGTTTAGAGTCCGCCTGCCGATGCAGGGGACACGGGTTCGTGCCCCGGTCTGGGAAGATCCCAGATACCGCGGAGTGGCTGGGCCCGTGAGCCATGGCCGCTAAGCCTGCGCATCCGGAGCCTGTGCTCTGCAATGGGAGAGGTCACAACAGTGAGAGGCCCGCGTACCATAAATAAATAAATAAATAAATAAATAAATAAATAAATAAATAAATAAATAAAAAAAAAAAAAAAAAAAAAACCGATCCAAATGATTTAAAAAAAAACAAAAAAACTGAAATTTGTATGGTATTTTAGAGTTTGTTTTCTTTTACATTTTCTAATTCATCTTTATAATAACCTTCCAGAGTAAGAACTGGTTAAGGAAAATGAGACTAAAAGAAGGTACTCATCAAGTTTGCAGAGGTAATAAAATGGAAATAAAATAGAACATGGAATCTCTGCTCTTTACCAATGCTACTGTCCTTCTAAAACACTGATAGGTACTAACTACGTGGAAGAAGACAGCAACCAGGTATCTCCTGCAATGCAATTTTTTTTTTTTTTTTGCACTTAGTGTCTTATGAGAAGGGCATTATACATTTCAAGAAATCACTGACAACTGGCCTAGGCAGATCTTTAGTGGACACTATTTTTCTGCCTCAACAGAGAAAACACTTCTGACAGATGAGGATGCATTCCATTTTCACAGACCTCCAGAGATTAAGGTTCCATATTATCTCTGATAATTCAGTAGAGAACCTAGTAACTCATACTCCTGGGAAGTTTCTTCTTAAACATAACCCAAATTCTTTTTTCTTTTTAAATTTACTTATTATTTTTGGCTGCGTTGGGTCTTCGTTGCTACGTGTGGGCTTTCTCTAGTTGAGGTGAGCGGGGGTTACTCATTGAGGCAGTGTGCAGGCTTCTCATTGCGGTGGCTTCTCTTGTTGTGGAGCATGGGCTCCAGGCATGCGGGCTTCAGTAGTTGTGGCATGTGGGCTCAGCAGTTGTGGCATGTGGGCTCAGCAGTTGTGGCATGTGGGCTCAGTAGTTGTGGCTTGCGGGCTCCAGAGCACAGGCTCAGCAGTTGTGGTGCACAGGCTCAGTTGCTCCACAGCATGTGGGATCTTTCCGGACCAGGGCTCGAACCTGTGTCCCCTGCACTGGCAGACGGACTCCCAGCCACTGTGCCACCAGGGAAGTGCTGTAACCTAAATTCTTTACGTTGCCCTTTATATTTTCTGTTGCTCTCTTTTCTGTAGAGCTGGAGAATAGCTGGCTACCATTTCATGCTGAAAAGCTCTTCCAGTGCTTCAAAAATACCATTAAATCTCAACCCTGGCCTTGCCTTTGGTGTAGAAAACACATCCAGGAAGTCAGCTGTAAGTGACAGAACTCTGCTCCAGGGTCTTGTCGCCATGAAGTGGCCACAACCGAGACTTAAAGAAGGGCATTTGCTTTTCTGACAAAGCATTAGGCTGCTATCCAAATAATTAAAACAAAAATCAATTATTTCTTACTCCCAGTTCAAGTTAAGTGTTTGATCAAATTAAAACAGGCAACAACACCTTAGCCCCAAAAAAGAATTAAGATTCTCAGCAGCCATTCATTTCTGAGTAACTTAAATATTTGCTATTATACTTCGTTTTCATGACAGCGATTCTGGGAGGAAGTAAACAGCTGGAAGAACACGCCAGGCAGCAAACTAACCCCCTATACCTGATTTTAGATCACAGATATGATTTTACTTAATTCATAACCCTTTGAAAGGCAGGGATTACTGTCTTGTCCTGATTTCAGTGCTTGGGTTTTCTGAACATCCTAAGAAACCCCTCAGTCCCAGGCAAACTGGGTTGTGGAGTCATCTTATGTATGTGAGAATTTGCAAGGATAATGTCTAGAATAGGCCAGGAGATGGGAAAGTTTCTAAAGGCTGATGAAAATAATGATTTACCTCAGGATCTTTCTCAACATACTTGTAATTTTATCCTAAAGTAGTAATGACTAATAATACATCTGGTGAGTTAAAGTATATTTTCATTGTAAAACCATAAAAGGACTTCAGAGACTTACCCCAAACATCTGCCGGAGGTCAGGATCCCGGAAGCGGAAAGGAATATTAGAGACATGCAGGCGTTTAGGGGTAGATTTACTCTCTGAATTTTCACTACTTTGCGTCTGTGACTGCTGGCCTTCTGTCTGTGCGCCCCCTTCTGTCTGCTAAGCAAAGAAATAAACAACATTAAGGGAAAAATAAATACAATTATTTCACAAGAATTACATAAAATAATTGAAGTCCTCCCCCACCCCAATCATTCTCAAACAGTGTGTCTTTAAGCAAAAATTACAGCTGTCCTTTCAAAGAGAAAAAAACCAAAGATGTTATCTGTGTTCAAAATGCTATAGTTTACCAAAAAATTTAGGTCTTTTGCATATTTATAGTACATTAGTAAAGTGGGAGATACTAGAAACACTAAGTGACTTGCTCAAGATCACATGGAGAGGAACTTCCCTGGTGGCCCAGTGGTAAAGAATCCACCTTACAATGCAGGGGAGGAAGGTTCGATCCCTGGTCAGGGAACTAAGATCCCACATACCATGGGGCAACTAAGCCCATGGGCCACAACTACTGAGCTCACGCACTAGAGCCCGCGTGCCTCGAACTACAGAGCCCATGGGCCACAACTACAGAGCCCTTGTGGCCTGGAGCCTACGTGCCTCAACTAGAGAGGAGAAAACCTGCACACCACCACTAGAGAGAAGCCCATGCACAACAATGAAGAGCCTGCGTGCCGCAACTAAGACCTGATGCAGCCAAAAAAATAAAATAAAATAAATTAAAAAAAAAAAAAGATCACACGGAGATACATTAGGAAAACAAGATATAAAAATAGTACATTGGGACTTCCCTGGTGGCACAGTGGTTAAGAATCCACCTGTCAATGCAGGGGACACGGGTTCGAGCCCTGGTCCGGGAAGATCCCACATGCCACGGAGCAACTAAGCCCGTGCGCCACAACTACTGAGCTTGCACTCTAGAGCCCGTGAGCCACAACTACTGAGCCTGCGTGCCACAACTACTGAAGCCCGCGTGCCTAGGGCCCGTGCTCCGCCATTGCAACGAGAAGCCCACGCACCGCAACAAAGAGTAGTCCCTGCTCACTGCAACTAGAGAAAGCCTGCGTGCAGCACCGAAGATCCAACACAGCCATAAATAAATAAACAAACAAATAAAAAGAATAATGAATTAAAAAAATAAAAATAGTACTTTGTTCTTAGATTCTTACAGAAGTTCCTTTTTTTTTTTTTTTTTTTTTTTTTTTGCGGTACACGGGCCTCTCACTGTTGAGACCTCTCCCGTTGTGGAGCACAGGCTCCAGATGCGCAGGCTCAGAGGCCATGGCTCACGGACCCAGCCGCTCCGCGGCATGTGGGATCTTCCCGGACCGGGGCACGAACCCGTGTCCCCTGCATCGGCAGGCGGACTCTTTACCACTGCGCCACCTGGGAAGCCCAAAGTTCCTATTTTTGAGATCTTTCCATTTTGAAAATATAGAGTCTGTGGTATAATACTTAGTTGTGGAGATACCAGTATTTCTGGTCCATCATTTCAGCAAATAAGGGAATATTTTTATATTTCATTCTATTAGTTCCAGGGTTTATGACTACTGGGTTACCAAAGTACTGTAACATTATTTATGAAGAGGAGACACCTAGTGACAAAGGGCCCTTTGCTCAAAAACTGAAGAAGCTTCTTACTCCGAAACCAATCTGTACTCTCCTCCCTAATTTATGCGATTCCTGCTACTTCAGCAAAGGGAACCTACCCTTCTGTAGCCCAGAGCAAAGTTGCATTTAGAAAAATCTGTTGGGAAAGGCTTGAAGGGACCCTGCCTAATCTACTACATACCCATAAATGCTAGATTTGTGTATATCCATAGTGAAAGAATATGGGTGAGTGTGGGTGTGCATTTTTAATCATGAATCTCTTCTGCAATGTCCTAGGCATGTGTTAATTTAATTCTTTTTCAGTTAAGTCCTCAAAAAATTGCTATGTTGAGAAATACTTTTGACAAATACCTAACAGGTGTGATACATTCTAGGCATTCAAAAAACATTTACTTTGAAGTATTAATTTGACAATTTAAGAACCTTATGTTTTTACTATTCCCTGTGAAGCGCATGCCAAACTGGATGGCTCAATGATATGATTAAACCAACACACTTAAAACAGGAGTGGAACTTGCTGTTCTTATTATCTCAGTTGAATGAGAACTGAGTCCCTCTAGCAGATTCTGGGTGACACGGAATGGGTCCCCCTACTCTGACCCAGCGTTCAGCTAAAAGAAACTGAACCAGAGACACCTTTGGCTCAGAGATGTTTGAACCATGTTGAAATGAAGTTTGAGACTTTAACATATAAAGGATAAACAGGAATGAACTCCAAATGTATACCAGCTTTTCAAGTGTCAATCTGAGGGATGGCCGCTTTTATCTCCTGCCATTCAGGCCTCGCAGGTGGCCTCACTGTGCCTCACATTCACATGGTACAAAAATAGCAGGAAAGGAAAGAGCTACAAAGCCATGTTCTGCGAAAGTGTAAGGTTTTCAATCCTCAGTCTGGGCACAATGCAGACTAAACAAAACACATTCCATTCAAAGATAAAACTCACTAAGTTACTAAAAAGCAGCATCACGGACACCAAAGCAACGAGCACAAGCACCAATTACAACTGCTGCTCATTCGAGCACCTTCCAACTTGCCTCTCACATCTCACAGCTGGATCACATAAAACTCTTTCTTCAATCAAACTTTAAAACCACCAGATCTGATCTGAAGGATGACAGTGTTATCACTCAGAGAAAAGTTAAAAAGACCGATTCTAGCTCCAAACCATAGTTTTATGTATAGCTTATACATGTAGACTATGTAGTCTGTAAAAGGGTATGTGAGGTGGCAGGATAAATGAAAACTAACCATTACTTCCAAGTATGTTGCCTGAGGTACTTAATTTCTGTTCTTGAGAATATTATTTTACAGTCCAGAAGACACAATTGATGAAAGAAGCCAAATTGGTTAATTTTCCAGCCTTGTGGTGAACACCTACATTATTTAAAAGTATGAAATCTTTAATTCTCCGGAGACTTAGCAAGTAGAAAAAGTGAACCATTATTTCCAAAATTCTTAAGCCTTCTGATTTTAAATACATTTATAAATTGAAGTTTAACATACATAGCTAACAAATGCATAAGTCATAAGAATACAGCTGCATGAATTTTCACAAAGAAAATACACTCACGTAACCATCAAATTAGATTAAGCCACAGAACTCCAGCATCACCTGTGGGCCCCACTCCAGTTTCTACTCCCCTGACAAAGGATCACCACCATCCTGACTTCTAACTCCATAGATTAGTTCTATCATTTTTGAACTTAAAAAAAGGAATCATACACTATGTACTTTTTTGTGTCTGGCTTCTTTTACACATCATAATAACACACACACTGTTGTACATTTTATAACCATACAGAATTTATTTGAGCTGCTTCCAGTTTTTGGCTATTAAGGATAATGTTCCTATAAATATTGTTACACATCTTTGGGCGCACAGGAGCAGGCATTTCTGTTGGGTGAATAGACATCTAGGATTGGATTTGTTGGATCAAGGATATGTCTAGGTTCAGCCTTCAAAGATACTATCAGTTTTGCAAAGTGGCTGTACTAACTTACACTCCATCAGCAGTGTGTGCAAGTTCCAGCTGTTTTTAGTATCGTCATTTTCATTTTAACTATTCGGGTGGGAGGTAGTGGCATCCTATCATGGCTTTAACTCGCTTTCCTCTCTTTCAACCCCAGACCCTTTCTTCTCTCCACTTCTTAGTTTGAATTTTGTTGAAAAATGGGAATTCCCTGTAAAACAGCAAGTATTACTTTTTAAAAAAAATTTTATTGGAGTATAGTTGCTTTAGAACGTTGTGTTAGTTTATACTGTACAGGAAAGTGAATCAGCTACATGTGTGTGTGTGTGTGTATATATATATATATATATATATATATATATATATATATATATATATACCCCCTCTTTTTTGGATTTCCTTCCCATTTAGGTCACCACGGAGCATTGAGTAGAGTGCATACACTCTTGAGTGCATACTGTAAAATAGACCCTTACCTACGCCTTTCAATAATAAATAATACTTAAATAGTGCTAACTGTTTGTCACACGCTGGCCTAAGTATTTTACATATGTTAATTGTGATTCTTTCAACAACCCTAACAGTAGCTTTTGCTTTTTTGTTTGTTTTTGTTTTTTTTAAAGACACAGAATGGATTCCCTCCTTTTGACCCCGTGTTCAGCTAGAAGAATCTGATTCAGAGGCACTTTTGGCTCAGAGATGTTAGCAACCATCTGAGGAGTCTGAGGAGTAGAAAGACTGACTAAGTAATGGAGCAGGGACTTGAAGACAGGCAGCCTGGCTCCAGAGTACATGTTCTTAAGCTCTATATAAGAATGTACTTTACATGTATTATTTTCTTCAATCCTCACAGTAATCTATGAGACAGGTACTATTATTGTCCTCCAATTGACAAAGGCAGAAACTAAGGCATGGAGAGGTTAAGTTCATTGCCCAAGGTCACATATTAAGTGGCAGAGTAGGAATTAAAAACCAGGTGGCCCAATGTCATATGCTAAACCACCCCCTTCCTAGCACTGCACTCATGCTCTCTTCTTTTTATCTCATTAGAATGAAGAACCCGTGTGGATCCCATGCTCCACTTTCTCAGGACCCCCGCCTGAAGGTGGAGGTAGGCATGAGGTAAGGGGCAGGGAAAGCTATACAAGAGGTGACATGTATTCTATGCCTCGAGGGAACAGGAGTAGGTCAGGCCATGAAGGGGAGGAAATGGAGAGGAAAGAAAACCAGCAAAGGCACACTGACATTCATGAAGGAAACAAAGCCAGAGAACTACTAAACTGATATTCAAAGAGACTGAAAAGCAGATTTCTGTACATAGTGGAAATAGGAATAGGGAATATACATTGCATGTAGTTAAATGAGATCTTATTTCCCATCTGTCATTCTCAACTTTAAGTTTACCTCACTATAGATTACTAATCGTTGAAACACACAAATCAGAGAGCAGAAGTAAACAGAAGTTTTTAAGGCTGTATCTTTGTGAAAAGTGGACAGTTAAACTGTTCTGAGAAAAATCTCAGTCAATACAGTGCTGGTTTGCTTTATTTTCTATTGTTAACTGCTGAGCAACTTTACTGACTATATAAATAACCTCCCAAGGTTCTGTGTTCTTCCCTTCTGTGGTCATTTTCTGACCTACGTGATTCACTGGGCAGGGGGTGAAACAGCAGAGGCTGGAGTCTGTGGGCTGTTTACAGTGAGGACTAGCAGTGGTCCTGCTCAATGCAATCATGTGACTAAAGCCTATACATCCACTCTTCAGACACCCTGGCCTCCCCAGTGAGGGCTACTTCACTGAGGTGAAACCCAGGGCACTTGACACTGAAGAGCAAATCAGATTTGTAAGTCTCAAAACCTCATTCTAGAAGTGAGGACTAAAAAAAAAAAATTCTAAGTGACCTTTAAAAATTCTTGTAACTGGAAAATGGATTTAGTTTTCTGACTCCCCTATGAAACAATGGAAATATTGTGACTATTTATACATTGTAAACAAATGTTCTCTTATGGTCTGAAAAAGAACCCTGGGCAATACAAGATGAAGTATTACTTTCTAAGTCTCTATCATAATAAGACTTAATACATAATCTGAGATACTAAGGAATCTCTTGATTAATTCAGGAATAATATTTTGATTTATGGATTATCCATTTTCTCCAGTATTTATTTTTCCTCTTGTTGTCTGTGTCTTCATTTCTTATTTTCACCTCTGTGAGGCTGAAGGAGAAGAAAAGGAAATTAAATTTAGCAAAGTTTTCTTGAGAATCTGATTCATGTCTGAAAACATCTACCCTCTCATTTTAATGACAGTTTGACTGGGTATAGAATTCCAGGTTGGGAAAAAAAAATCCTTCAGAATTTTAAAGGTAACTCTCAACTGTAGCCTACCTTCCAGTGTTGTTGAGAAATCTGAAGGCATTATGACTCCTGTCTCCTTGTATGTGACTTTTCCCCCACTCTCTCTGGTTTGTAGATTATCCAAATATGTCCAGTGCTCTAAAATTTCACAGTGACAGGCTTTAATGTGGGTTTGTTTTATACTGTTCTATTTTTCTGAGAATTCTGTGGTCTCTTTTAAGCTGGAAATTAATATCCTTCAGTCCTGGGACCTTTTTTGAATTATTTTGCTGATGACTCCTACCCTATACATTTTGTCTTTCTCTCTTCCTGAAACTTGTATTATTAGATATTGGATCTTTTGAACGGATCCTCTAACTTTCTTATCTCTTGTATTTTCCATCTCTCTGTCTTTTGGCTCTATTTTTGGGATATAAGTCCTTAATCCCTTATCTGAAAACTTTGGGACCAAATGTGTATCAGAATTCAGAACTTTTAGGATTTTTAGAAAGGCAGTAATGGTGTAAACCCGTATGTAACACTATCAATGAGATGTGGAGCAGTGATATTTCTGTAGCAAAATATAAGCATATTTACATAAATGTGATAAAGACTATACATATGTTGTGAGTTTTGCTGCAAACTTATGAAAAAATTATTGACTTTCAGAACTTTACAGATTTTGGAATTGTGGATAAGAGACTGGAGACCTCTTTTTCTTCCATCTCATCTTTCAACCTTCCAATGAAGTTTTTTCGTTTTGTTGACATGTTTTTAATTCCAAGGGCTCATTTTTCTTCTCTGAACCCCCCATTCCCCTCACCTTTTAAACCAGCAATTCAGGGACTTCCCTGGTGGCACAGTGGTTAAGAATCCGCCTGCCAGTGCAGGGGACACAGGTTCGATCCCTGGTCCGGGAAGATCTCACATGCCGCGGAGCAACTAAACCTGTGTGCCACAACTACTGAGCCTGCGCTCTAGAGCCCGCGAGCCACAACTACTGAGCCCGCGTGCCACAACTACTGAAGCCCGCGCGCCTAGAGCCTGTGCTCTGCAACAAGAGATGCCATCGCAATGAGAAGCCTGTGCACCGCAAGGAAGAGTAGCCCCCGCTCACCGCAACTAGAGAAAGCCCACGCACAGCAATGAAGACCCAACGTAGCCAAAAATAAAACAAACGAAAACTAGCATTTCATTCTTGTTTAGTGGATGCAATACCCTCTCTTATCTCTCTGAGGATATAAATTATTGTTTTGGTAATTTCTGAGGAGAAAGGGGTTCCTTTTCTTCCAAATTTCTCTTTTTGTTTGTTAGTTTTCATTCTCTACTTTCCATGTTGTAGGTTTTCCCCAGGTATCTAGTAATCCTTGGTTGTCTTGATCGTAATCAAGAATTGTGGTGGGGGAAGTAGCTAGAAGCTGACCGCAAGTTCTGAGCGGGTGGGGGAGGGGCTTGGTGGCTTTGTGATTCATTCTAGGTTCAGTTAGGTAAGCAATTTCTTGGGGAACCCCCTGACTCATGCATCTTTAAGTCCTTCCTCTTGAGTTAGGTTATCCAGAGAAGAGTTTGCCAAATCTAATTGGAGCCGTGTTTCTGAGAGAACTGTTTTTAAAAAACAATTTATTTTTTGGTTATATTATTATTTTTGCCATGCAGCATGTGGGATCTTAGTTTCCTGACCAGGGATAGAATCCATGCCCCCTGCAGTGTAAGGGCAGAGTCTTAACCACTGGACCACCAGGGAAGTCCCTGGAGTCATGTTTCTGAAATTCAAATTTTTGTGGTATAAACTGAATCATTTCTCAGCTTTCTCCCACTACTGGCTTAGGGATAAACTCATTTGGGTCTGCTAAGTTAGTTACTAATTGGCCATCTGCTTTCTAGCTTCCAAAATGATTAATTCTCCTGTTCTTATTTTTTATATTCCTAAAAACACACAGACACAACCACCATTTACTGTACTTTTAGAGGAAGCAAAATTAGATGGATGTATTCAAAAGTAACCTGAAACAAGTGTTTAATAAAATCTTATAATACTATATGCACATATTTTAATGAAGGCAGCAAAATAGGTCAACACAGCCTATATTTGTTTTGAGCTGACTTGTATAAAATATTTTGGGAAACAAGGCTCGCTTGCAATAATAACCTTAGTGTCTCAAGAAGGAAGAGCTTGCATTATAGCCCTTCTCCAACGCATACATGAAAGGCTGAGGTAGAACAAGCAGAGACCTCAGAAATGAGACATGCTAATCATCTTACAGCAAATCTATAAATACAAGATTTTTTCCTTTCTCTGTTCTTCAGAGCCTAGAACTACTTCAGATATAAGCTGAGGATGATTAAAATATTTTGGGATAAGGAGACATGACAACTAAGTGCAATGTGGGATCCTGGACTGGATTCAGAACAGAAAACTGGTGATTGAATAAGGTCTATATTTTACTTAATAATATTGTACCTACACTTCTTATTGCCGGGTTCTGAAAATTGTACTATACCTATGTAAGATGTTCACATCAGAAGAAGTTAGGTAAAGAACATGGAGAAACTTTCTGTACTCCTTTTGCAACTTTACTGTAAGTCTAAAACTATTTCAAAACAAAGAGTTCTAAGAAAAGAAAAAAGAATTTTGGGATGTCAGATTCTAAGCCCTACAGAATATTAGAACACAGAATGTTTAGTTGGTTTAAGACTATATGCAGGCACAATTGTAGACAAATACTGTTGTTCATGTTAAATATGTGGGTCAGACCACTTATAAAAGTCAGAAATGGGCTGAAAAGCCCATCTGTTTCAAACTGTTGGCATGATGAAGAAAAAAAAACCATTTTATCTAATAGTACTATTATCTATTCCCAAATTAGAAATAGTTTAATTTGTAAATCTTTTTTACTTGCAAAAGGCCAGTCACAAAGTTTCATCTCCTGTAGCATTTTCCCTTAAGAGCTCATCGTTTTACGAACAAAAATATAAATGATTCCTAGTTGGGTTCAATTTCTTTTGGATAGGGGATTGGCCTTCAGTCAAGGTGTAAGTGAATCCTCCTCATAGGATGAATTAGATATTCTCACGATTTTATAAAATCAGTCACATATAGTGGAAGGGACATGGTTGTAAAAGCTGCAAAGTTTAAGACCAAACTTATCAAAGATAATAGATATTTCTATTAATTGCTAAAAGTAGAGTTGCCACATGAACTGCCACACAATTCATACAGATTTGAAATTAAGCAATTATTAACAGAGTTCTTATCTGGGAAGGTTCATATTGGTTTTCTTAAAGGGATCACATTAGACTCAAGATGAAGTTGCTCAAGCAAATCCCCATGTCAGTAAACCAAAACTTCAGTTTCTATGCTCTGCTCTCCCAGAAAAGAAAGGTCTAGGTCAACCAATTAAGTTGTCTACTCAGCAGAAGTTACCTGACCCAAGACTCCAAGGCTCCAAGATTTTCCTTTGCTCCATATAAGGAAATGCTTTAACCAATCAGCAAATGCCCAGTATAACCTCCTTGTTCCTGTTCCCTCTGCCTATAAAATCTCATCCTGTACAGCTTTTCCGAGCTTCTTTCTTTCTTCCTTCCTTCCAACTGAAGTTTAGTTGATTTACAATATTGGGTTACTTTCTGGTATACAGCAAAGTGATTCAGTTATATATATATATACACATACTGTTGTCTATCTATTTTATATATAGTAGTTTGTATCTTCTAATCCCGAACTCCTAATTTATCCCCTCCCTTTTCCCCTTTGATAACCATAAATTTGTTTTCTATGTCTGAGTCTGTTTCTGTTTTGTAAATAAGTTCATCTGTATCATATTTTAGATTCCACATATAAGTGATATATGATATTTGTCTTTCTCTTTCTGACTTACTTCACTTAGTATGATAATCTCTAAGCCCATCCACGTTGCTGCAAATGGCATTATTTCATTCTTCTTTTTTATGGTTGAGTAGTATTCCGTTGTATACATATGCCACATCTTCTTTATCCATTCATCTGTTGATGGACATGTTGCTTCCATGTCTTGGCTATTGTAAATAGCGCTGCTATGAACATTGGGGTGCTGTGAACATTGAATTACAGTTTTCTCCAGACATATGCCCAGGAGTGGGACAGCTGGATCATATGGCAACTCTATTTTTAGTTTCTTAAGGAACCTCCATAGTGCTATCCATAGTGGCTGCACTGATGTACATTCCCACCAACAATGTAGGAGGTCCCCCATTTTCCACACCCTCTCCAGCATTTATTATTTGTAGACTTTTTAATGATGGCCATTCTGACTGGTGTGAGGTGATACCTCATTGCTTTTTTTGTGTTTTTTTTGCGTTACGTGGGCCTCTCGTTGTGGCCTCTCCCGTTGCGGAGCACAGGCTCTGGACACGCAGGCTCAGCGGCCACGGCTCACGGGCCCAGCCGCTCCGTGGCATGTGGGATCTTCCCGGACCAGGGCACGAACCCGTGTCCCCCGCATCGGCAGGCGGACTCTCAACCACTGCATCACCAAGGAAGCCCTTACCTCACTGCTTTTTTTAAAAAAATATTTATCTTATTTTCATGGCTGCGTCGGGTCTTAGTTGTGGCACGTGGGATCTCTGTTGCGGCACATGGGATCTTTCGTTGCAGAGTGCAGGCTCTTCGTTGTGGTGAGCGGGCTTCTTATAGTTGTGGTGTGCGCATTTTCTCTTCTCTAGTTGTGGCGCGTGGGCTCCAGAGTGCGTGTGCTCTGTAGTTTGCGGCACACGGGCTCTCTAGTTGAGGCACTCGAGTTCAGTAGTTGTGGCACGTGGGATTAGTTGCCCCGCGGAATGTAGGAGTTTAGTTCCCCGACCAGGGAATCGAACCCATGTCCCCTGCACTGGAAGGCAGACTCTTTACCACTGGACCACCAGGGAAGTCCCCTCATTGTTGTTTTGATTTGCATTTCTCTAATAATTAGTGAAGTTGAGCATCTTTTCATGTGCCTATTGACCACCTGTATGTCTTCTTTGGAGAAATGCCTATTTAGGTCTTCTGCCCATTTTTTGATTGGGTTGTTTATTTTGCTGTTGAGTTGTATGAGCTGTTTGTATATTTTGGAAATTAAACCCTTGTCAGTTGCATTGCTGCAAATATTCTCTCCGAGTCCATAGGCTGTCTTTTCATTTTGTTTATGGTTTCCTTTGCTGTAATAAAAGCTTATAAGCTTGATTAGGTCCCATTTGTTTACTTTTGCTTTTATTTCTATTGCCTTGGGAGACTGACCTAAGAAAAGATTACTATGATTTATGTCAGAGAATGTTTTGCCTATGTCCTCTTTTAGGAGTTTAATGATGTTATGTCTTATATTTAAGTCTTTAAGCCATTTTAAGTTTACTTTTGTGTGGGGTGTGAGGGAGTGTTCCATCTTCATTGATTTACATGTGGCTGTCCAGCTTTCCCAACACCACTTGCTGAAGAGACTGTCTTTTCTCCATTGTATGTTTTTGTCTTCTTTGTTTGAAGAGTAATTGACAGTAGGTGTGTGGATTTATTTTGGGCTCTCTATTCTGTGCCATTGATCCATATGTCTGCTTTTGTGCCAATACCAGACTGTTTTGATTACGTAGCTTTGTAGTATTGTCTGAAGTCTGAGAAGGTTATGCCTCCAGCTTTGTTCTTTTTCCTCAGGATTGCTTTGGCAATTCTGGGTCTTTTATGGTTCCATACAAATTTTAGGACTACTTGTTTTGGTTTTGTGAAAAATGTCATGAGTAATTTGATAGGGATTGCATTAAATCTGTAGATTGCTTTGGGTAGTATGGCCATTTTAACAATATTAATTCTTCCAATCCAAGAGCATGGGATATCTTTCCATTTCTTTGAATCATCTCCAATTTCCTTTATTAACATTTTATAGTTTTCAGCATATTCTTTCACCGCCTTGTCAGGTTTATTCCTAAGTATTTTATTTTATTTTTTGATGTGATTTTAAAGGGACTGTTTTCTTACGTTCCCCTTCTGATATTTCATTGTTAGTGTAAAGAAAGAAATGCAATGTTAATCGTGTATCCTGCTACCTTGCTGAATTGGTTTATCAGGTCTAATTAGTTTCTGTGTGGAGTCTTTAGGGTTTTCTATATCATGTCATCTGCATATAATGACAATTTTACTCAGAGCTCCTTTCTATGTGCTAGATTGGATGCCACCGAATTCATGAATCACTGAATAAAGCCAATAAGAGCTTTTAAATTTACTCAGTTGAATTTTGTTAACAGTTTAAAATCTGCACAAAAGTGAAGTGTCATTAATTTTTCTATATCACACTATTTCCATTTTGAATGATTCAAACTTGTATTAAATAAGACTGATGTATTTTATACCCGAGAAAATCTAATGGAAAGGTCATTGCCCAAAACAGCTTTAAGTACATCTAAAGGATACGTGTGTGTATACATGCTTCAAAAATCATAGAGCAATACTTCCCAAAGGGTAGAATGACAGTTCTGCAGGATGTTAACTGGTATTTTGTAGAAAATGAGTTTCATGGTCAAATAAATTTGGGAAATACTGGACTAAACAAAGTTAAAAGGTTTCCTGTGAATTCTGAAGACAGAAAACTCACCTTTCTCCCTAAACATGTATTATATATATATCATTCATTCATTCACTCATTCATTCATTTTTGTGGATCAAAATATAAAATTCACTTTGAAAAATACTGCTTTTATCAGGATGGCTCTTAGAGCACAAGCTCCCAAGGGTATGAGGGAAAAAAATGGCAAAAGAGAAAAGAGATATATAATTGGACAGCCTGTTAATTTGTATTATTTTAACTTAAGAACTGCCTATAACACCTTCTTTGAAATGTAATAGTTATATACCAATAGAATTATAGCTAATATTTATTGAATATTTGTTATGTGCCAGGCATTATACAAAGTACTTGCTGTATATTTTCTCATTTAATCCTAAAAACAACCCTATGAGTTAGGAACTAGTATCACCAGTTTTACAGGTGAGGAAAATGAGCATTAGTTATAATTCTCTCAGGGTTATACATTTAACAAATGGAAGGAGCTGGGAGCTAAACCTAACTCAATCTGGTTTCCTAGCTCAAGCGCCCTAACCACAATATTATATAAATAGAAACAGTTTTTAAAAAACAGCTTTAAAAAAAATTCAGTCTCTCCTGATAATATTTTAGAAAGTAAGTTGGGACACTTTTCATTATGTCACTTTACAGTGCCTTGAAAAATCCGGTACTACAATCCATGAAGATCCACCAACTAGACTTGTTAGCATCTAAAATTTAAAGCAATTTTATAAATGTTTATAATGGAGTATATACTGGGTTAAAACTGGTGGAATTAGATCTTATGAATTCCTTCTTAAAGAGTACTCCTAACATGATAGAATATCTTTCTAAAAAGTGAAATCTTGGCTTATATACTTAGTTACTGAAAATCAGGGTAATTTCACAGTGCTAAAATAACATACCAAGAATACCTATGCATATAAAATTATTTTTTCCAGTGCTAACACCAAACACAATTTTGGGGGCATAAAAAATTGAATTTACATTTATGTAGAATAATTCCTTACTTGAGCAAAAGTACGTTTAGATTTAGTTATTTTAAAGAGAAATGCTTAAGTATTTCTTCTGTGTATTTGAGTACTGGTACAAGTCAAATTCTGAGAATCTAGTCTTGTTTGGGCATTTAAATGTCAGCTAACATTTCCCCAATAAACTAGTAACTCAATTTTCTTCAGAAAATATCTAGTTCTGGGGCTTCCCTGGTGGCGCAGTGGTTGAGAGTCCACCTGCCGATGCAGGGGACACGGGTTCGTGCCCCGGTCCGGGAAGATCCCACATGCCGCGGAGCGGCTGGGCCAGTGAGCCATGGCCGCTGAGCCTGCGCGTCCGGAGCCTGTGCTCCGCAACGGGAGAGGCCACAACAGTGAGAGGCCCGCGTACTGCAAAAGAGAAAATATCTAGTTCTATTTTCTCAGTGGGTCAAAGTGTTATAAAAAAGAATTCTAAATGGCATCATTTGTATATGTAATATTACCATATATTACCCCAGGAAACAAAAACCAGTATCACAGTTAACAAAAACCACAGCAAGTCACTTTTTTAAAACCACGAGTCAGAATTATGTAAAAGTTATATATATAGAGAAACACCAGAGACAATAACCTCAATTTTTAAAAACTTTATACTTAACTGAATGATTCTTTAATATTTTAATGTACACTTCAGAATGAAAGAAATCTGTAAGTATGTTCTAGTTGAAGTTCTTGGGTTTAAAGTTGAAGAGTAAGTGGAAACTAAGACCATGTCTAGAGATGCCTTTTATTTTTTATAATTTACATGGGGAAGCAGAAAAAAAGCCCTTGACTTCAAGCAGATTTCCTGAGTCCCAGCTCTGTTTTGAGCTAGCTGTAACCTTGTTCAAGTCGCTTAAAACTGCTGACCTCTGCTGTAAAAGGAGGGCGTGAGGTGATTTCTAAAATCTATTTTGGCTTTAAAATTCAGTGATTCTAAACAGAGTTTACTGACTTCAAAAGATAGTACAAATATTTACGGAAAATGCACAACTCTTGTAGACAGGTTAAGAAAAACTGCACTACTAAGTTAATCATCAGTGCTTCTTTATTCTTACCCTAACATACAGGAGAGCAGCAAGGGCCAGTAGAGCAGAGTATGACCGTTCTCAAAACTTTTCAGCTTCAGTTTCTTTTTTTGAGGGGTGGGGTGGGGGTAGAATGGGTAATAATAATCAGTAATTAATAAGTAAATAAAAAAATGAAGGCATGCAAAAGAGAAGAAGCAACAATCATAACTTAACAATATTAACAATCTGCTGAAAGGGTGTCTTGAGTCTTACGTGAACCAAAGGGCAATTTTCTCTATTGAAAAATATGCATGCCTGGCTCTGAGTGTGGTTTTCTGCAGCAACTTTTGCATTTCAGACCAGGCTATAGTTTCCTCATCAGTCCAGCTGTGAACTTGCCAAGCTGCTCACAGGCAGCTTTTCCATCTCTTGGAAAACTGGATGACTGCATGAATGAATCCTCTGTTGTCCCAGGCCTCTAACTCTAGCCTGGAGATGGAAAATGCTAATGATCATACCTACGCTGCAGGCTGAAGGTAACACCGCCCAACAATACACAACATGAGAGGAGGATATGGGCCCCATTTTTACCATTATATTCCAGAAGTCCTGGTGTGGGCAAATGGACCCACTGTTAAGTGGTATAACTTCCTGGCTACATTTGATGGGTCACCAATCTACAAGGCATCTTCAGGTAAGGGTCAGTGGGTAATTCCAAGGGAGGACGGTTAGACTGATCTTCTGATGGTAGAGAAATGCAAGGAAATCTGGCTTCAACTCCAGAGAAAGGGTGTACAAAAAAGAGAAGAAACTGAGGATGATGAACAATATGGGGTCTGAGTCATCTTTACTTGGAGGTGTGCTCAAAGGCCCACCAGTGAGGAGGGCTATAAAATCTACAGCAGATTATGATATAGCACAGCAGACCACTCAACTATTCCCTCAATTTAGATGCACCAACAACTCTGTTCAAATACTTCAAAAGATGTTACTGACTAGCAACTTACTCTGCCTTTATAAGCTTCTTTTTTCATTCAAAAACCACTTAGTAAATGTCCATTGTGTATCATTGGGAGTAATAAGAGGAGGGCAAGTAATAGTTCCTGCCCTCAGGGAAAGTATGATCCAATAGGTTGGCAGAATATGTGCACAAATATAAATCTTGTATCTGAAGATCACTCACCAAAGCTTATCTACTTCAGATACTTCGGCTATTTACGCCTGCTGGCATTTGGAAAATATCTAAACATACAGGAACTGAGGTCCTTTCTTCTCTGCAGGCAGGCTCAGCGATAATCAAGCCTCTGCAGACCCAGCTGGGAGCCGCCTGACTGCTATCTCTCTTGCTAATGCACACTATGGGACCAAATGGCTGTCAAAACAGTCTCTCATCTTAAAGAGTACGAGAAGCATCTAGCCCAATGTTAAAATCAATTTCTAAAATATATTTTGAAAATAAAACTCCAGATTTCATTGCTTATTTCTCATTTTTATGTCAGAAATCCTTTCTTTTTGTTCTCCCCATCAACAAGATGGGACTATCCAACATAAACAAGATCTATTAAAATACAGCTGTAGCTCACAATAATAAAAAGCACAAATAAACGACATCAACCAGGACAGCTGATATAAAAAGACGGTAAAAGCGATTATCTCGATAACTATTTAAACAAGTAATCTCCAAAGCTTTTCTAATTTATTCTCACTACAATTCCGTCAGGTAGGAATTAGTACCTTCATTTGATAGGTGAGGAAACTGAAACTTGGGGGGTAAAATGATTTTATTCAAGATATAGTTATTGCAATAAGGATGAAAAATCTTTGACTCTGATCTCCTTATTTTACTCATCCAATCAGCTGTCAAATTCTGTTTATTCTATCTTCATAATTTCTCTTCAATTCACTTCCTCCTGTATATAATCACTGCAACCCCTCATCCAGAACCCCATTATCAACTCCAACCATAAGACCCTTTCCTAACCAGTCTTCCTGCTCCTCTACTATCTTGTACATGCAAGAGATTAATCTTCTGAAGCACAATTCTGCTCACTTCCATTTCCTGCTCAAATACCTTTAATAAAGTAATTTCTCAGCCAGGCATTCAAATGTTCTTACCCATTTGTACTCTTAAGGGACCTTTCTCCCACCTATTTCCCACTAGTCTCCACCAAGCACCCAAGCTTCAACCAAACAGAAACCCATGCTTTTATGCAAAGACATTTTGATCTTTCCCATCTCTCCAACTTTGCTTTGAGAAATGACTTTCCTAATTCTTCCCACCACCATCTAAACATGTCTGAATTCTAGTCACTCACAATACAAGGCCCAGATCAATGCCATCTTCACCAAGCAGCTCACTTCTCTCTCCTCAGACCTCCCATGGCACACCTGTATCTTCTTTCATTTTTTTTCCCAAGAAATATTTACTGAGTAACTATTAAGTGCCAGGTACTATGACAAGTCGGGGAATGCAAAAGAAGCTTACAGTTTAGTTAGGGAGACAGAAGTGAACAAAAAACATCATGCCTCGTAAGTTCCACAAAAGGTGGTCAGCTCAGAAGTCTACCTGAGCCTAAATGAAGGATACGTGAATTTGGCTTTGCCTAGGCAAGTAAAGCAGGGCTTCCCAGCAGAGCTAACACTTGGACTGAGCGGGAAAAGATGCGCAAGCATCTGCTCAGAGGACCAGTGCATATATTCACGATCACTTCCATTGAGTTGGAGATGGGGAGTCAGAGTGGCAGACTGGAGAGTAAAGACTTTGAATTCCCCAAGTAGAAAAACAATAACATACCACAAAGGGCTATTTTATGAGCCACAATAAAATAGTGTTTGTGGAATCAAGCTTTCAACTGAAAAGTGTTATACAAATTTAAGATATCATTTATTTATAAATAACAATGCTTCTTATCTACCTTTTGAATTTAATTGGCTACAGGAATTACCAGACTCTTTTTATGAAACATATAAGTACAAGGTAAAGGTTTAACAGAATAATTTATATGGTTGCCAGATCTAGGCAGGTTTTACAATATACTGCTCTACTTACTGCTCGATCGCTCTCTAAACACACACCACCTCCCCTGAGAAACACACACCCACACACAACTTTCAAAGGTAAAATGGCTTAAAAGCAGTAGATTCACACTCACAATTAAAATGGACACTTAAAAATATAAGAAGTATCGGGCTTCCCTGGTGGCGCAGTGGTTGAGAGTCCGCCTGCTGATGCAGGGGACACGGGTTCGTGCCCCGGTCCAGGAAGATCCCACATGCCGCAGAGCGGCTGGGCCCATGAGCCATGGCCGCTGAGCCTGTGCATCTGGAGCCTGTGCTCCGCAACGGGAGAGGCCACAACAGTGAGAGGCCCGCATACCGCAAAAAAAAAAAAAAAAAAAAAAAGTATCTTCAACCAGAGCTTCCTAATAATTTCCCATTTTATTGTTAGCAACTTCCTAAAATGACAGAACTTGTGTTCTGTTTGCAGGCACAACTCAAGGATTTTCCAGTTTCTCCTCAGCACCAATAAATTCACAATCTATTCATAAGGATTCCTAATCTTATTTCAATACATCTTTAGAAACTCAAATTGGTCAATATAATGCAAAATTATATACTGAATAGTTTCTAATATGGATGAAGAACAGAAGTCTTAACTGTATATATTTATATTAAGGAACAGAGCTCGCCGTTAATACTGTCATTAGAGACACATAATCCAGGAATCTGAAACAATGGGAAACGGTGGCAATACGGAAAAAAAGAGAAAGAGAAATAAATGGGCAGTGGTGAGGAGAGGTGCAGTACAAACGACCATGAAGTGATTCAAGGAAGGGACTTCTGGCTCTGATGGCATGAAGAGGTCAGTGAATCCTCTCCTCAAAACAATAAGAAAACTTGTCAGTCATTTCATGGTCCTGGAAATCAATCAGAGGCAGATAATAAATAGAGAAGTTTCTTGAAAAGTTGCTAGAGCTTTAGAGTAAAACATGAAGGAGTCTACAAACTTATTGCCTGGGCCTACTCCAACTCACTAACCCCACCCTCTAATCCTCAGCTCTTCTGGGAGAGCTCATCAGGATAGGGCTGGGCCACAAAACCCAGCAGCTTTGCTGCCAGAGGGGGCGGACTCCACTTGGGGTACTGGGGTGGGGGGCGCAGTAGAAAACCACAGACTTGTCCGCTAAAGTGGCACACTTGGTGGGAACCTAACAGGGGAAATATAGTTCTTCTAGCTTGAGGCTGTGGTCTGATTGGGGTGAGTGGTGGATCAGCTAGAAATCTGAAGCGAAGATCCTGGAAATGAGAGAATAGTAGAATAACTAGATATGATCTCCTCACATCCCTGGCTGACTGTGAACATATGCGGATGAGCAGGGGAGACATAAAAGGGCCCAACAGAAAGAAAAAGCCAAGGCATACTTGAGAACTGGATGTACTGTGAAATGCACTTCCCAACCCAAAACCAGATCAGCAGAGGGTGGAAGCTTTCCACACTCCAGGTACTTAATTAAGCACAACTTATGCCCAAATCACTGGCTGACCAATAGGCTATGGAGACACAGGGGTGACTCCCAGTCAGGCTAAAAAGTAAAAACGAGAATGAAAATCACTAAGCAGACACATCAGTGGCTGCACACCACAGAGGAGCCCACAGTTTAAGTACAGGCAAACTACTTAAAACTCACACATATATACTCACCTACACCTCTCAAAAACAAAAACAAAACCAAAAAACTTTAGAGTTGTTGAAATATATTACTAAAATGTCTAATTTACTAAAAAGTTACAAGACATGCAAAGAAACAGGAAAAGTGTGGCCCCAACTCAAGAAAACAAGCAGTAACTAGAAACAGGCTCTGAGGAGGACTGGATGTTAGAGTCTGCAGGTGACTTCAAAGTAACAATTACAAATGTATTCAAAGAATTAAAGGAAATACGATGACAAGTAAGGAATCTCAATAGAGATACAGAAATCCTAAATGAAAATTCCAGAGTTGAAAAGTACATTAACTAAAATAAGAATTCATTACATGGGCTTAATAGCCGATTTGATATGGCGGAAAAAAGAAAGAGTAAACTGAAACAGATCAACAGAAATTATCCAATCAAAAGAATGGAAAGAAGACTGAAGAAAAATGAGCAGAACCTTAGATTCTGTTTAGATTCAGCTTAAAAACAAACAAACAGAATCTGAACCTGTGGGGAACAAGCATCCCCATTACTTGTAGCAAAAGTCCCAGGAGGAGGAACAAAAGGAAAGAACAAATATTTGAAAAAATTACATTCAAAAACTTCCTAATTTTGATGGAAAACAATCTACAGACCTCAAAATCTCAATGCACTCCACGTATGATAAAACAAAGAGATTTATCCTAGACATATCAGCGTCAAACTGCTCAAAGCCAAAGACAAACAAAAAAATCTTGAAGACAGCAAGAGAAAAACAACTCATCACATACAGGGGAACAACAACAGGATTAACAACTGACTTCTCATCAGAGGCCAGAGGGCTGAGGAGTTGGGGCAAAAATGTCAACCAAGGATTCTACAGCTAGCCTTCAAAAATGAAGACAAAATAAAGGTATTCTAGGTAAACAAAAACAGAAAATTTGTTTCAAGCAGAACTAGTCTACAGAAATACTAAAAGATGTGCTACCAGCTGAAAGGAAATGACATTGGAAAATAACTCAAATCCATAGGAAGCTAAGAAAATCACTGGAAATGGTAAATTTCTTTAAAAATAGAAGATTTTTAAAGTAGTAACTGTAATACTATAGCACTTCATATATATATATGAAGTTGTCTCTCTCTCTTTCTCTCTCTCTCTCTCTCTCTCTATATATATATATGACAATAACAGCACAAAGGATGATGAGGGATAGAGCTATATTGGATCAAAGCTGCTATATTTTACCAGAATAACACACACACACACACACACACACACACAAATATACACACAGCCATCAGCAGGTTGTGATAACTCAAAGATGTAATCCTTGATCAAGAACTAAGAAAATACATAAATAACACAAATAAATAAATAATTTAAAAAATCACAAAAGGATTTAGAAGGTACAGAAAGAATTATTTAACATAAATCAGTAAAGAAGGAACAATAAAGGACATAAGACATATAAAAACAAATAGTAAAATGGCAGACATAAATCCACACACATTAACAACTACATTAAATGTAAAGAGACTAAATGCTCTGATAAAAAGGCAATAATTTTCAGACTGGAAAAAGAAGTAAGATCCAGATGTTATGTTTTTTACAAGAGACACATCTTAGATTCAAAGAGTTTGAAACAAAATGAAGGAAAAAGATGTCATGCAAATAGTAATCATGAGAAAGTTCAAGTAGTTATATTAATATCACACGAAATAGACTTAAGACAAGAAATATTAATAGAGACAAAGAGGGACATTTCATATTGATAAAAGGCCCAACTGGTTAGGAACATTCTGTAGGACAGACCACCTACTAAGCCATAAAACAAGTCTCACTAAGTTTAAAAAGACTCAAATCATACAAGAATATTCTCTGAGCACAAAGGGATTAAAGAAAAAAACTTGAGACATCCTCAAACATTGGGAAATTAAACAACACACGTCTATGTAAACCAAGATCAAAGAAGAAATCAAAGGAAACATTTAAAAATATCTTGAACTGAATGAAAATGAAAACACAATATATCACATTTTATGGGATGCAGCTAAAGGGAAACTTAAAGGGAAAGGTATAGCTTTAAACACATATTAGAAAGGATAAAATTCTAACATCAATGATCCAATTGCAAGTCAAGAAGCTAGGAAAATAAAGACCAAATCAAACCCAAAGCAAGTAGAAGGAAGGAAGTAGTAAAGATCAGAACGGAAATCAGCGACATATAAACACAACAGATTTTTGAAAAGCTCAATGAAATCAAAAGCTGGTTTTCTGGAACAAGCTGCAAAATCAATAAACCTTAGCTAGACTGACCAAGAAAAAAAGAAGACATAATTACCAAAATCAAGAATGAAAGAGGGGATATCACTACAGACGCTAAAGAAATTACAGAAAATGGGATTATTATTATGAGTAACTTTATACCAAAAGAATAATAATTAAGATGAAATAGAAAAATTCCTAGGAAAACACCAATTACCAAAATTGACTTAACAAGAAATAGAAAATAGAAGAAAGAAAAGACTGATAACTAGTAAAGAAATAGACTTAGTCATTAAAATACCTTGATAAAGCCTCTGATTTATGTATTTTATTCTTTCTTTTTCCTTCTTTAACAGCAGTTCTGTTAAGTCTGTGAGTTCATAATCATTTGAAGTGATCTGTATGATGTGATAACACACCTATTGTTAATTGATGACACTTCCTTTACTTGCTTACTAAGTAGTAAGAGATGAAGTCAAAGAGGTAGGCTGGGGCCAGGGATTAGTAAACCAAGTACAGAGTCTGGATTTTATTCTGTTAGGAAACCATTAGAGTCCAGCAGGAAATTAGCATTATTTTCATTAAAAAAAAAAAGTATCTTGGCTGCTATGTGATAAGTTAGGCAACAGTAATACAGAAAATAAGTGAAGAGGTTTGGACTAGAGTGGTGACGATGATGATAAACACCTCACGTGTATTCAACTCTTTTAAGTCTCCTAAAAGCCACTTGAAATAGGTGCTATTCATTTTACAGATGAGCAAGCCAAGGCAGAGAGATTAAATAACTGGCCAAAGGTCATACTGCTAAGTAGGAGTCACATTAGGACTCAGGCCCAAAAACTCTGGCAGAAGTGCTGAGCTCTTAATCATGCACACTTAAGACTATGGTCTTAGGATGAAGAGAAAGAGGCTGAAGTTAAGAAGATGTTCTAGAGTTATGGGGACCAAGACTTGCTAATGGACTGGATGTAGAGATGAAGGAAATGAGGAAATAACGACTCGTAGGTTTTGCCTGAGCAAATAGGTGAATTCAGTGGTATAATTATACAACAGAGAGAGCATATGAAATAGGAGGGAAAGGGGTCCTAGGACTCAGCCCTGGAGCACCACAACATTTAAAAGCTGAACAGAGAAAGAGGAACCAACAAAAGAGACCAAGAAAGAGCTTCTAGTGCTTAGGAGGGAAACAGGGAGCGTCATGAAAGCCAGCAACTAAGTATTTCAAGGAGGACGGGGGAGGCAATGTGTAGAATGCTGCTGACAGATTCTGTACGATGAGGACAGAGAAGGGACCATGAGATTCCGCAAAACGAAGGTTACCTGTGAAGCTGAAAAGAGCAGCATCCTGCTAAGTTAACTCCCATCACTGTACTTACCTTGTTGTACTGTCTGTCCCATCTCTAGACTGTAAGCTCCTGGGCAATGACCGTGAGTTTTATGCTAAATCCTTATCTTCTAATTACAATGCTTAGAGTAGAACTGAAATTACATAAGCGCTATGTAATGTAATGTAAATGCAAAACTATTTCAAAGGGTTTTCTGGTGTGATGATTAAAAAGAAGATTTCAATACGACCAACGACGACAACACGCCGCCTTCTGCTCGCCACCGCATCACTCACATACCGTCAGAGATCCGTTCTGTGTGCTGGGTGAGTTGCTGCTCTGCTCCCCGTGGGCTTGCGTGCTTCCATAGAGGGTCAGGTTATGCTCACTGGTCTGGCCGGCATAGTCCTGAGTGTGTGGCACTCCGTATTCTGTGGGAATCCCATTTTGCGGAGGTGGTGGAAATGGGATGGTAGTAAAAGGCTGAACCATTGCGTCAGGAGTTGTTGTTGGCTCCTGGTTACCCTAGAACAAATAGAGAAAGAGAAAATAAGGAGAAAAATTGACTTTAAATTCTCATCATATAATTATTTTTAAGGTGAGTGAACAAAATTCCCTGAATATTCTCTCACTGCTCAGGTAAAATGGAACACTTACTTACTGCCTCAGGATTAGGGGAAATACTGCTATATGTATACTTATAGGTGTATGTATGGAGACACACAAACACACCCAACTTCGGTCTATTTGTGGTTTCTAGACGGGTCCGTGACCATATTAAAGTTGACTAGTTGCCAAAGGCCAAAGATCTTCCTTTACACCAAAAAATTTTAAATGCCAGGAAAGTTCTCACAGAAGATAAATTACAAGAGTTGAAATTCATTTGGACCATTAGTATTTTCTTTAGAACACTCTCTATCCCTTTAGTGATTCTTACAGGAAAACAAATCAATTTCACTAAATTACAATTCATAGCAATAGGCAGAATGACAGTATAAATTAAATTCTCAAAACCAGACAATATAGACCTCTAGATTTTAAGAACACAGAGTTCAGCAGAAAGCATATTATTAAAAAAATTAACCTTTGGATTTCAAGGTAGAGATTTATTTAAGTCTTGGCTACTAGGTTAATAAAAAATAAACCAACAAAAAGCCCTTTCCTTAAATTAGAAATAGACAAAAAAATTCCCCAGACAAAAAAATTTGAGTTTCTCATAATTACTGGTAGCATTACAAGGCTAGCAGGATACCTCTCCACATGACATCCATTCCCAGATGTTTACCTGGGATCCAGCGTGATACATGCAATATCACTAAAGAACATACAGTAACTACAGGAAATTGTTAGAAGCCATTTTGGCTCCACAGCCCCTGTCTTACTTCTGTTCAGTCTAAGTTCAGATACAAAAGAGGAGTTTAAACCTTGTGTAAGAGATTTCATAAAGCCCTTTCTTCTCAACAACTGACCTCCTGACCTCCCATTCTATTCCAAAAAAGGCAGAGCCCTTATTTTACTAAAGATATACAAGTCTGCAAAGTCTGGAGCCACTGTTCTTCTGGAAGTAGTTGGCAGAGATGGTCAAATGCTTAAAAATGTTAGCACTTTGATAGGTTTCCCCTCCCCCTATATTTTATTTATTATTATTATTTTTTGTGGTACGCGGGCCTCTCACTGTTGTGGCCTCTCCCGTTGCGGAGCACAGGCTCCGGACGCGCAGGCTCAGCGGCCATGGCTCACAGGCCCAGCCGCTCCGCGGCATGTGGGATCTTCCCGGACCGGGGCACGAACCCGTGTCCCCTGCATCGGCAGGCGGACTCTCAACCACTGCGCCACCAGGGAAGCCCCCCCCCCTATATTTTAGATATCAAATCATTAGGGATCAAAGAAAATCCTCCGAGTCATGAACATCACTTCCTTCAAACCAGGAAGTAATTATTCTTCTTTCTTTCTCACTCCCGGTTATCCTTTCTCCCCCTCAATTTAAGAAGGGATTCTCTACCCACTGAGGGTTGCAGGAAACTGAACTTCCAGCAGCACTGTCTAAACATCATCCCAGGTTTTCAACATTAACTTAATGGCCATTAAACTCATACTGTCGCAAACAAAATGAATCCAAAACTGGAGAAAGATCTCACAATATTTTTAAAGGAAGGTTCAACCATCATTACGACAATCTGCATAAAATAAAACAACAAATGTACAAAGGCTGTTATAAATAGAGAAATATATAATCATAGATTGTAAAGCTGGATATTCTTAAGATGACCATGCATCCCAAACCCCACAAACACAATCAAAATCTCAGCAGGTATTTTTGCATAAATTGACAAGCTGTTATTAAAATTTATACAGAAATGCAAAGGACCTAGAATAGTCACAACAATTCTGAAAAAGAACACAAACTACCTGAGTTCAAGACTTATAAAGTGATGGTAATCAAAACAGTGTGGTACTGGCTTAAAGACAGACAATAGATAAATGAGATAAAAAAGAATCCAGAGACAGACATAAACATTTACAGCGCATATTTAGGCATCAAGTCAATTCAATGGGCGGAAGGAAAGACTTTTTAATAAGTGAAAAACTGAATGCCCAATGGAAAAAAATAAACCTCAACTCTCAACCTGCATATGCAAAAAAATATTAAAATATAACTACTAAAACTATGAAAATATAAGAAATATTAGGAATATTACTGCGGTGGGGAGGATTCTTAAGTAGAATAGGAAACCTACAAACCAGAAAAAAAAAAAAAGATTTGGTTACGGAAGTTAGGAAGGAAAGAAGAGAGGATGGGAAGGAGGGGAAGATTTTAAAGTCAAAAGAAAAACCAACTGGAGAAAACAGCTGCAAAGGTAAGACAGACACACTGGTTACCATCACTGAGTCCAGAGTAAGTTATTCACACTGATGAGAAACACACAAATCAACAAAAAAAGAGGCAGAGAATATAACTGAACAGTCCACAGAAGGTGAAATACAAATGGCTGTATGATAAAAGTGCTTAAGCGTGTTAACAAATTGAAATACACATTAACCATAAGTCCAATTTTTTGTAATCAAATCACAAAAATATTAAGAACTTTTACTGACATATAATTGACATATACATTTAGCTCTCCATATCTATGGGTTCTGCAGCATGGATTCAAATGACCACAGATTGAAAAATATTAGGAAAAAAAATTCCAGAAAGTAAAACTTGAATTTGCCATAGTCCGGCTATTAAATTGTATTTACAACTATTTACAGAGCATTTACATTGTCTTAGGTATTATAAGTAATCTAGACATGATTTAAAGTATATGGGAGGATGTGCACAGGTTATATGTAAATACTATGCCATTTATACAAAGGACTTGAGCATCCGTGGATTTTGGTATCTGCAGTGGGTCCTGGAACCAATCCCCTGTGGATACGGAGGGACAATTCTATAATAAACTGCAGCTATTTATTCATAGTGTACAATTTGGTAAGTTCTGAAATACATATGTACACTCATGAAATCATCAGCACAATCAAAACAGTGAACATATCTCTCCAAAATCCCCCAAAGTTTCCTCGTGCTCCTAATAAGTACATATTACTTTTGTAATAAAGCCTACAAAGTATTTTTTATATAAAAGAGAATGATGAAAAATGAAAAATGTAACCAGTAAGAGGAAGCGGAAGCTTCATATGCTGAAGCACTGAATTATTGTGCTGTTCTTAAGAAAATGGTAGTGACATTATCTAGAGACAAAAATTCTTGTCTTTCAAGTTATACAGCATCAAAATTCAGGCTGTCTCTGGTGTCTAAGAATCACGTCTACATGGTACTAAGGATTGCTTTACATAAAAATCCTTCCCTTTATTTAGTTCTTAAAAATTATGCTAGCAAGACCTTAAATTTTTACCTATAATTTTTCAGGGAAAAAATCATTCTTGTCACTCATCACTAAATAAGTTCTTTTCATGATCTCAAGGTCAGGGTATTGTAAATGATTTCTCCTTAGCTATTCTGGGTGTCCTAAGAAGGAAATAAAATAATTCTCTTCCTTCTCTTTCAAATTATTCAGTGCTACCTACCTACCTACCCACCCACCCACCCACATGAAGCACACTGCTTCAGAAGACCTCACGGGATTTGCTGGCCTCAGGACAAGATACGAAAGAGAAAATTCCATTTCAGGTGGGTTGGTGAATGAAGGTGAATAAGAGCACCAAAGGTGTCCATAGATCTACACTCCAACTCTAGGCATAAATATACTCTTAGAGACACAGGACGGGTCTACGAAATAACACACCAAAGCTAAAAGACACTGTTGCCCAGCTATGATGAACACAGCAAAGGGGATTTCTAATGCTCCGACTGTGCTCCTCTTTCTCTTCTCTTTCACCGCAGCCTCCATTCTCCACCTCAGCCCTGCTGGGGACGCTGCTCTGGCACACAAAGCACAATATTAACTCTCCCGCAGAGGCAGTCTTGATAAAGCTGGCTCAGTCAACTGAATAAACATGTGAATTAGCAGTGGGAGATGGGGGAAGGAAGGTCAAACCTTCTTCTAGGATCCACGTGTGGCCTTGGCACTATGTGTTTCAAAGAAATGCAAGACAGGCAGAGGCTGAGCTATTTCTCCCCCGCAAAAAGGAAAATGCAAACCTCTGTTAGGAGGTCAAGAAGAAATTCTTGGTAGTTTATTTTGTTACACACAGGAATTTTTTTTTAAATGTTAAAAAACACTATGTTTATATACTATAGGAATGAAATTCGGATAGGAGTGATTTTGCATTTAGCTCATACACTCTGCAATGTCTAAAAATTTCCCCAGGCATACATTATTATAATTTAAAAATGTTATATGGTTTTCAGACTTCTATTAAATTTCCAGGCTATATTCCAAAGTTATAAGTTCAAATCTACTGTATAGCACAGGGAACGCTACTCAATGCTCTGTGTGATCTAAACGGGAAGGAAATCCAAAAAGGAGGGGATATATGTATATGTATAGCTGATTCACTTTGCTGTACAGTAGAAACTAACACAACATTGTAAAGCAAGTATACTCCAATAAAAATTAATTAAAAAACAAACAAACAAACAAACAACAAAAAAACAAAGTTACAAGTTCAGGAGAGAAGCACTACAGCTCACGGACAAACTACGAGAGATAACAGTCCACATGATTATTTCTAGGCAAGGATTTACCTCTAAGTTTATATGAAAATGTTTTAATGTCACAGGCTAAGCAGTTTAAGTATATCTCATCTGAGAAAATGAATTAACTTTTTCTTGTAGCCCACAAAACTAGACACAATTTCTCTTTTTCCTAATTTAGTAAGTCTATTAACTTTAACTTTCTTGTCCACAAGATTAAAAAATAGACAATAGGGAGTACTATGCAAATAAAATTTCTACCTTGCCTAACAAGAATCTAATAAAGATTTATCTACAACTCCTTTCTTCCCTAGAAAATAAATTAAGATTGTATGTGAAAGATGAGAGGAAAAATAAACTACAGTTACCTTTTAGTTCTTATCAGTGTATCCGATTAAAATGAAAATGCTCTGAAAGAAGGACTATTTTTTATTCTGCCCTGTATCCCTCATGGTGCCCAGGGCAGTCCTATGCCACAGGTATCCCAGGGTTTGTAGACTTGTACACCTCCCTCACATCTCTGCTCAAATGTCAACTCCCCGACCACTCCATTTAAAACTTCACCCCCTATTTCTCCCTATCCCCTCATAACAACAATAATTTTTTTTTCAATAAAGCAGAACATGTAAGATGGTGTCCCCATTGTGTGGAAACCTAACTGTGAGGACAGAAAGAGCAGAATGCATCCAATCCTCCTACTATCCACATGAATTCACTACAGGGATTGGCAGGAAATTATAAACAAAGACATTCTTTGGTTAACTGCCTTTCCAGAAGCAACATAATTTACAACTATACTAAAAAGTCAGATTTTCCAAATTTCAGAAAAACCTACCTACATTTCTAACTCTCTGGTTGAAAAAGTAAGAAGACACAAATGAGTGAGAAGACTATTTTTCTAAAGTTATTATTATTATTTTTTTTGCAGTACACGGGCCTCTCACTGTTGTGGCCTCTCCCGGTGCGGAGCACAGGCTCCGGACGCGCAGGCTCAGCGGCCATGGCTCACGGGCCCAGCCGCTCCGCGGCATGTGGGATCTTCCTGGACCGGGGCACGAACCCGTGTCCCCTGCATCGGCAGGCGGACTCTCAACCACTGAGCCACCAGGGAAGCCCTAAAGTTATTTTTAAATGACTGGAAAAAAAAACCTCTGAAGAGAGCTACATGAAACAGACAAATCCGGGTTATATTTGATATTTCAGTAATCCTTCAACAAACCAATTCAATACTCTGCCATCTCACTGTCATTATATTATCTACACAAAAGTTTAAGGAGAGAAATTAAATATTGAGAGGACGAAAACAGTATTTTATTTCACACAGAATGCAGGCCACTGCAACTCAACGATTTTAGTGATGCCGTTTTTGAGTAAGGTTCAAGATGATAACCATGCAGGAAAGGACCGTGTAAATTATGAAGACATAATAATTTTTGAAAATGTATTATTTGCCAATGCAAACAAATTTGTTTATTCCACTACTTTCACATTACCTAAAATATTATCAAATCCATCTGAGACCCAACAAATTTCGTATTTCACAAAGGGCAATGCTGGAGTGTATGGTTAGAAGATCATTTGAATCCTAGCTCTGCCACTTACCATAGCTGTAAACATTTAAACATGTTACTACCTACTTTCTCTGTGCTCCAGTTTCTTAATCTGTAAACTAGCAATGTTAATGCCATTATACTGTTGTGAAGAACCAGTAACATTAAGCGATTAAAACCCTAGACTCTCAATAAAAGTTGTTCTCAACCACTACAAGCACCAGGTAGACTGCAGGGCCAACCTTCCACAACTTAGTAAAGTATTAAAATCCTACTGAATGTCACTGTAATGGACGTCACGTGAAATTAAAAAAACAACAACCCTTAATGACCATGTATTTGTGGGAACAATATTTAAGAAAACAAACTACAGGGACTCCCTGGTGGTCCAGTGGTTAAGACTCCGTGCTTCCAATGCAGGGCGTGCAGGTTCTATCCCTGGTCGGGGAACTAAGATCCCACATGCCACTCAGCATGGCCAAAAAAATAAAAAAGAAAAGAGAAAGAAAAACTACAGATATACAAAACTTATTACAGTGATAGAGAAACCAACTAGCAAAGAAGAAAAATCCACTGAAGAAGTTTCTAGAATGATCAACTAGCTGGAAGAGATATTTGAAATTCCATTTCAATTCTAAGACATGTACTAAATAACTACTGTGGGTACATAGCTGTTTTAGGCACTGAAGACATTATAACAGAAGTTAAAAATTTGCCTCTTAGGAGTTTACAATCACATTAGGGAGGCTACTGTAAACGTGTGCAAAATTTCAATACAATTCAGAACAATATGTATGTACCACATAGGTGACACAAACCGAGGTTCACTACTGCCTACTAAACACATTCTAAACTCCTCTAGACCCTCTCTCACCTGTATTAGCAGCTTATATTCAATGAATGCTTCTTAGGTGTCTGGCAATATTCTAAGCACTTTATATATATTAACTCATTTAATTCTCACAACCCTAAAAGGTAGGTATTTTACATTATTCTCCTTTTACTGATAAAGAAATTGACATTTTCAAAGGTTAATAAGTATCTTATCCAAAACCACTCAGCTAACCACTCAAATCCAAATCTAAGCCAATTCCACAGCTGATGTTGCTAGTCACTACTCCTTGTGGCAGCTCCAGTGGGGTCCTCAACCATTTTTCCCCAGTCATATCATACACAACTCCTAACTATAATTCTGTATTGCAATGAATTTAGAATATGCCCTAACTATGGTGCTTTCCCAAATCACAGCCAGGCTGCAACAGTAGGGATCCGTGTCCTTCCCCCATGCTATATCCTCTATCATGAATATTCATTATACTAAAAAACTCAGCAACTCAAGTAATCTCTTCTCCATGAAGCCATCCTTAGAGAAGAAGGATGGTAGAAAGCAGGAGTCAGCACACGTTTTCTATGAAGGACCAGACAGAAATGTTTTAGGCCTTCTGGACTGTATGGTCTCTGATGCAACTCCTCTGCTGTTAGTAGATAACAGCCGTAGGTAACACATAAACGAATGAGCGTGGCTGTGTTCCAGGAAAACCTCATTCACTGACACTGAAATATTATTCCTCTTTTGATTTTTTTCTTAACCATTTTAAAATGTGAGGATGTCATGAGCCTTACAAAAGCAGGCAGTGGGCCTGACTTGGCCTGCAGGCCATAGTTTGTTGACGCCAGGTATAAAAGAAAGAGATTACGCTTTAGACCCAAATAAACCTGGGATTGAACCCTGACTCTGGGACCTCTTAGTTGTGTGACTTTGGACAAGAAACTAAGCCTCAGTTTTGTCAACTATAAAATGGACATAACAGAATTTACTGTGAGGTTGAAGTGAAATTAAAAAATCAAAAGTACCTAACTAGTACAGTGTCTAATAATAGCGGACCTTCAGTTAGTGTTTGCATTTGCCCTTTCCAGTTTGAAATAATTCCTCCACTCCTATATTCTCATAGCATTTAGCATGCACTACTAACACGTACATGACATTTAAATTCAAAGCCTTATATTTAACATACCTAGATACGTGTCTCATCTCTCCTATTAGATTAAAAGCTTCATTATAATGAGTGGGGTCAGTTTTGTACAATGTAGAATCAAATATGGTGCCTAATAAATATTAAGTGTTACCATTTTTTAAATAAAGGAAGATTAAGATGGAAAGTCACATATATGCGCACTGCAGTGAACTGCTTTGTTTGGCTACAGTAGAGAGCGCCATGAGGGATAATACATAATGAAACAAATGTTATCTTGGGTTGACATCAAGTGGGAGAAGAGTGTTAGGGAAGGAAGACAGAACTCGTAGAATATTATTAGTAACGAAAGGAATCAACATTTATGTGCTTGTGCTTTAGATACGTGGTTGTGCAAATATAGTTAGGGATGATGTCCTTCTCCTTTAAATCACATGGAGTAACAGAGGTGATACGTTATCTATAGTCTTCTGGTGTTCAATGTGAAATACGCTAAATGTTTTAATTCTATATTCAAACGTACTATCACAGTAAATGGGTCCCGTCAAACAGGAGAAATGTATAACCGAAGGACCAAGATTCAACCCTTTTATCAGTCAATCTCCCACAGCAATCCCAAAACTTCAACAATCACCCACCTAGGAGAGTGACTTCCAACTATTTTTTAGGTCCAACCATGCCCTTTCTCCCAAGCTTTCATGGGAGGTAAAGTAAAAAGAAGAAAGAGTATGAGCCTGAAGAACAGACCTTGGTTCAAATCCCAACTATACCTCCTACCAGATATGGATGAATTACCTCAACCCTTTCTAGCCTGTTTCTTCATCTGCAAACCGGGTTTTCTATTTAGAGAGTTGTTGTGAAGATGGTTCACATGAGAACAAGTGAAACTCTTTATCTGGGGCCCAGCTTCCCAGCTGATTAGGTCCAGGTCTTCTGGGTGCCCATTTCCCACCCATCTCGGGTCCTTCCGCTCTCAGCATCCCACTAACATTACAAACTCTGTATGTCGAAAAACTGAATCTGTTACGTTCTTTTTCTTATTTCTGCTGATGAGTTAACCACCTTTCCAGTCAACTAGACTTACTTGGAACCTCTCCATTATCCTTTGTGATATTTTGCTCTGTGTACTGAGTATCCCAATACCCAAATCAGTTAGATACTGATGATTTTTTTTTTTTTTTGCGGTACGCGGGCCTCTCACCGCTGTGGCCTCTCCCGCTGCGGAGCGCAGACTCCGGACGCGCAGGCTCGGCGGCCATGGTTCACGGGCCCAGCCGCTCCGCGGCATGTGGGATCCTCCCGGACCGGGGCACGAACCCGTGTCCCCTGCATCGGCAGGCGGACTCTCAACCACTGCGCCACCAGGGAAGCCCGATACTGATGATTTTAACTACTATTTCTCGGCAGTGAAGAACCATCAAAATAGGGGAATAGCAGAAGCACAGCTCATATAATAACAGTATGTGGAATGTACTAGAGGGGGGGACAACCAGGAGGCTTTTGTAACATATTGGAGAAGACAGGTGGGCCTAGGCAAATGTAGTGGGGCAAAGGAAACTGAATCAAGAGATGCTGCGTGGTGGAATTACAAGCATTTGGCAACCAACCAGTCACAGGGAACGAGGAGGAATAGGATGATTTTTTTTTTTAAGATTTACAGCTGCAGACTCACTATTCAGGACCTATTAAGCCATTCATCTTTATCAATACTTCAAAGAGAAGTTTTTTTGATTATTTACAAGTCACACTGGGGTAAATGAGTCTGCTTTATTGTTTCTTAAGCATATTCTCTGTTTTTACTGAATTATTCTGAGTATTATTTGAATCGATTATTTACTCACATTTAAACATTTACAACATGCTAGTCTTTAACATGGCAGGGAGGGGAGGCAAAATGGCAAAAATAAGACTTTGCTTTTGTAGGACCAAATTTTAAAAGGCGAGAAAGGCACATCAACTAATAATTATATCAATGTTATTTGTGCTACAAATAAAGCTAAGCATAAAGTACTATAAGAAAGGCCCCAAATATAATTGCCTTCATTTTCCCAGGATAAAGTCTGTGTAATCTTAAGGACAGAAAGGTATTTTTGTTTGTTTGTAATCTTGAGTCTCACTTATATACCTAATCCGCTGTTGTGCTACAAACCACAGGCTGCAAATCCTATCTTAACAGAAAAGTTTCCCAATTCTCACATTATATCTATGCTCAGAATAGATCACCGATAGAAACAGATCAATATTAATTTTATTCAAACCATCACAAAAAGAATCATTTAGTTTTTTTAGATAGAGCATCTTCTCACAAGTTTATCATTGCCAATGTCACTAATCGTTTTCCTAATGCTATAGATAAATGGACATTAATTCTCTAGGTTTGTAACAGAGGAAAAATATTTTTGCCTCAAGTATTTTATAAATTATATTATTTTTATCCCCTGCGAATTGCTCAGATAGGCTCAGATTTCAAGCTCTACTTGCTTTTGTAAAAAACTTTACAAAAAGCTCTCAGTTGACAATACCTAAGAAAAGGCCTGTCATTCTTCTCAGTTTTTCTGCTAAAAGCAGTGACTTCTGCCCAGACGTCTGTGACCAAAGGGAAAAAAGAGCTATAAAACTATTAATGCAGAAAGATAAGAACAGAACATTGGATTTAAGATGATCTAGAATCAATTAAAATAATTTTAAACAACTCTGTAGAAGAATGATAGACCAAGAAGAAAACCTAGAGAAATAAAGTGCATGAATAAACGTGTACAAAGACAAAACAATGCCAGTTTACTAGGCATAAAGTGAAATTCATTCTAGATTCTTAATTTACCTACATGCTTAAATTTAACAGTGACAAAAGTTAGACTAAAGTAAATAATGTATTTTCTCTTTTACAGTGAATATAAATTATACCCAGAGCCATAAGATGTCAGATAATCTGTAGGTAAGTTAGAATTTGGGAGGGAAAACCTATACATGAAGCTTCCATGTAGCCTCCAGTTTTTATGTTCAGGTTGAATTCTAACAGTTCATTTTTCATTTGGTTGTCTGTAGCTTAGTAGATGGCCAGGATCCCAAGGAAACTCACAAAAACAGATTTAATGATTATATGATAATGACTATAGTAATAAAAGGTCAATCACCAACTGAAATATTCATTTTACAGGAAAGTATTTCTGATTCCAAAAAAGGAATCCAGGGACACATCTATTCCTGCTGCAGTCTCAACAATAAGATCACCAACCCCATGCGGTAGGGACCCAGCCCCTCACACCCACAAACCCATCTTTTACCTGGTTCCTTGAAAGCAGAGATTCCCATATTTTATTGTTCATAACAACCACTCTGGGGACATATTTTTAAAAAATCACTACCCTTTCCCCACAGATTATGTTTCAGTGCATTGGAGTAGGAGCCTGGTACTACTCACTACTCCAGTAGGTGGTTTGGGTACCACGCTGAGAAACACTGCTTTAGTGGCTTTGGCTGGCAGAATGGGAGAGAATTATGGTGGTGGCAGGTGCCTCCAGAAAATACCCAGAAGCATCTACACCTCTAGAAGAAGGGAAGAGACTAGGGAGAGAGTAAGCTATGAGAAGAAGGTAATAGTGGCCATAAATGTAGATTACCTGAAAGTAGAGAATTACCTTATATGGAACCCACAGATAAGAGAATAAACACCAGTTTTTGTTTGTTTTTTAACGTAAACCTACTGAAATGCAAGCCTAACAATGGGTCCTTCTTTTTAGAGTGGGTATAACTGAGGAACAAGGACACAAAGTTTTGAGAGTGCTACAGCCACATGAAAGGGAGATGGAGTGTAGGAGGGGACGGAGAGCAATTTTAAGCTCTTGCAAACAGATGATAAATAAAAATAAAACAGGAAATACAATATACTTTACCTTCATGCTTAGACTAAAAATCAATTACAGGATCTGGTACTAGTACAATACTAAGGAAGGTACACAGTCTTGGCCAACAAGAATATTGCAAACATACTACCAAATCACTTGTCTTAAACACACACACACACACACACACACACACACACACACACACACACACACACACACACACACACACACACACACACACACCCACCTCTTTCAAATTACTCGAGAGAAAAGCCAGCCTGACCTCTCCCCTGAGGCTGCGTTCTGCCATCTCAAAGCAATAAATATTTAAACAGAAAAAATAAATATTTCAGAACAAAGTCATTCAAACCCAATGTCTATTAGGTTAAAAATGACAAGCCCTGTAATAGTCTTAATGTCTCCAACCTCTTAAGAGCTCTTTCTTCCAATCTCCTTAAAGCAGTATTTAGAACCTCAAACATCCCATGAATCTTGTCTTCCACCGGCAACAAGAGACCACAAGAGATACTCCGGGTCAGCTACCTGCTTCCTTGGAAATGAAAGGTCCTTACACACAATTAATGGTTGGCTGTCTATTCTAGTCAATGTAATTGGTGATTTATACAATGCATGGATGATTATACTTTTTCTCAACCAAACTTTTCACTACAATTTAAATTAATTTACTCTTTATTGTGTCTTCATGGGCAATTAAGTTTGCATCTTCTCTAGATGTTAAACTGGAATATCCTTGAAAATAGCCACAACTCAGGTTCAGAATAAAACATTAGCAAGATTTTGTAGTGTGCCCTGAATAACAAAATAGTTAATCATTCTTTATAGATTTTTGCATTGGGTATTCTATTATAGTCTACTTTAAAATGAGAAATTCGGGGCTTCCCTGGTGGTGCAGTGGTTGAGAGTCTGCCTGCTGATGCAGGGGACACGGGTTCGTGCCCCGGTCCGGGAAGACCCCACATGCGGCGGAGCGGCTGTGCCCGTGAGCCATGGCCACTGAGCCTGCGCGTCCGCAGCCTGTGTTCCGCAACGGGAGAGGCCACAACCATGAGAGGCCCACGTACCACAAAAAAAAAAAAAAGAGCAATTCGTATGATATATATATATATAGTAACAGACAAAAATTTTCCCTATACCCTTCCCAGGACAAAATGGCATTTTGTCTGCAACCACAGTTAACATGATGGTTTACTTTTCCTCTATTCATTTCACAAGTAAAGCCCCTAAGTAGATCAGGGACTGAATCATATACTTCTTTATTGTAGCTTCCTCACCAAATGATAAGTGCATTGTAATCGATCTTTAGAAAATACATGCTAAATTGAATTAACCAGGTAGTTGAATATCTGCTTCTGAAGCAGTCGGCAAAAACGATAGGGACCTTTCTCTCAATAGCTTTAGGAACTCTGCTGAAAGCTCACTACAATATAACCAGTCATAGATATTTACTATTAAATAAATAAATAAATATATATATAAATTGAAAAGCTACATGTGAGAGTCCATGTTATGTACCGTGGGAAATGAAAAGGAAAATGAGAGTCTCTGCTCTCATCAACTCTCACCCAGGTTAACCCAAGAACCTTTCTTTTAATAGTTCTCCTTTCTTCTAACTTAACCTCAACCTAATGAATTTTCCAAGCAGCTCCCAGAATGAGCTTTCTAAAATAAAACCTAAATCAGATATTGCTAATTAATTCTCTTCTTAAAATCCTACATTCCTCAATGCCTACAGGTCAAGTCCAAATACCTCTGTATGGAAGTCATGCCCCTTGCATACTTCATCTATTTGACTTCAATTCTTGCCATCAAATATTTATTGAGTACTTACCATGCATTATTAGACACTTTGTTCTAGGTGCTGGGGAGATAACAGTGATTAAAAAGACAAAGTTCCTGCCCTTATGGAGTTTACATTCTAGTGGGGGGGGGGAATAATAAACAGGCAAGCAACACAAGAAACAGAAGGTGTGGTATGGAGAGAAACGAAGCAAAAGTGTGCAGGAAGTATCAGGTTGGGGGGATAGAGGACCCTCTAAACTACTGATTAGATTTTATCTTTCAATATTTGAAATTCATTTTTCCCCCAAATGCATTCTAAAAGATCTTTGACATTTATTTCCAGGGTGTTTTGGGTAATCTATTTTCCATTCTTAAAGTTAATTTTTATTTTTATGAAATTAGTACATGTACTAATAGCAAACCGAATGGGTACAGAAGAGTTTATGATAGAAAATGGCAGCCTCCTACCTCTCCTTCCTTTTATCAGCCCTCTTGGGAGTGGCCCTCTTTTAATGGTTTCTTAAAAGGCAGAGGCTCCAAGGCTGGAGGCTACCCTAGGGGTTACTGACTCCTTACCTCTCCAGACTTAGATGCCACGTCAATCTGCAGATCTGTGCACAGAACATAGGACTTGGCCTCCCCATGAGGCCACTGAAAGGATCAGGTGCGTTAACCGTTTGTATGGCAAACTTTGACCAAACGGAAGAGGAGCAGGAGATGAGAGGAAACCAGTAGATAAAAAACATCTCCACATTTCCTTCCAATGGACTGGGCAGAGGAGCGGCAGTCCATACAACCTCTCTGAAGACTTCTACTGAAACTAAGTCATCAGCAGTGTCTTTTACAAAGCTCTGGCCGACCTTTCTTCCTTGTTTTCACTCCCCCTTCCTCCCCCTGCTTTCCTGAGATCATACTCCCCAATAAAGTATTGTCTCTGGCTCTATTTTCTAGGGAACATGGGCTAAGGAAATCATCTGAGACTTATCTCTTGTATTTTCCATCTTTGCATCTTAAAGCTCTGCATCTTGGGAGATAGCTTTAACTCTACTTTCTTTCCTTCTATGGCATGTTTTCTTTTGACTATCACATTCTTAATCTCTCACGCTCTTTCTCATTCTCAAACTGTTCCCTTCTCATTACACCCAGAACAGGTTTTATGAATGCATTCCGTTCTTTAATCTGACTACATTAGTTAGAATACTTCTTTAAATCTTTCTCTGTTCCCTGGATTATCTGTTTCCCCTAGGGTCAGGTTTTCTTTTTGTTTCTTCTCTTTCGTGCTGAAAGTTCCTCTCATATGACTAAGGATCCTCATGCACTGGTGACCCAGGTATAAGGACTTGGTTAGCTGGTGTGGATTTCCTCTGCTATCATATAAGGAAATCTGTTCTCTTATTAGGTCTCTTCCTGGAATTAAAATTCCAACTGGGAACTCAGTATGAGATAAGGAAGAGCATGGCAGCGGGCGGCTTCGTTTTAGTGCACCTACTAGGAAAGTGTGGAATGACCTCCTCCTATCCTCCGAATATCAGATTAAAGGAAGGGGTGCCAATATCTAATACAAAAAGAATTAAATTTCCCCAAATATTCTGATCAACTTATTTGGAGTCAAACAATTTGGGGTTTTTGTTTTTCCTTTTTTTAATGCTGGAGAAAAGAGGCAGCATAGTAAATGATGGGGCTGGCTACTTCCACTGGAACATCTCCAAGAGATTTGTGTGTTCCCCAAATAGCTGCTTGCTCTAAAATCCTCCTTTCTTCTAACCAAATAAAGCACCATTTCCAAAATGACATTATATTTTAAGTATTACTTGATTTAAGTAATAAGCACTAGAATATATGTGACTACCCAATTTAACTCTTCTGGTTTTGCACTTGTCATGAATTAACAAGTTAAAGTTCATTAATTCAATCAAGAAGTATTATTACATACTAAATTGAACCAGATACAATAATAAACACTGGCAATATAGTCCCAATCCTGAAAGAAACTACAGTCTGATGGAAAAAACAGACAAATGTATTCACAATTACAGTAATACCTACTATGGACTAAGAGAACAATACATATACAACGCCAAGGAAGCACAAAAAAGGGACAACTCTATGAGACAGGGCAAGCTTTCTGAAGTAAGTGAAGTCTAAGCTAAATCTTTAAGGCAAGAAATTATTCCTGTGGGAGAAAGAGGTATTCTGGCCCAAAGTAATAATACGTGAAAAATAATATATGAAGAAATATATGAAAAGCAGTAAGGTACAAAATGTGGCATATTTGGGGCATTGCAAGTGGTTCAGATTTGGGGGTAGAGTGGAGGGAGAAAGCAAGTGAGGAAAGGAAAAGAATCTTCAAATTTTCTGGGAGGAAAAATGAGAGAGCAAGTCAGGGTTTCACCCTAACGGGGATCCAAGATGACCCATCAAAGCTGCTAGAAACTGTGTCCCTGTCATCAAGCTATATGGGAAAACCTTCCTTCTACTAAAAACCAGGGAGGACTGCATCCCTCTGAATCAGGGGTTGGCAAACTATGGCTTTGGTCCAAAGCTGGCCCACCACACGTTTTTGCACAACCCGAAAGCTAAGAGTAGTTTTTACATTTTCAACTAGTTGAAAAAATTTAAAAGAAGAATATTTTGTGACACATGGAAGTAATATGAAATTAAGATTTCAGTGTTTATAAAGTTTAACTAATGAAGCGAGAGAATGGCATGGACATATATACACTACCAAATGTAAAATAGATAGCTAGTGGGAAGCAGCTGCATAGCACAGGGAGATCAGCTCGGTGCTTTGTGACCACCTAGAGGGGTGGGATAGAGAGGGTGGGAGGGAGACGCAAGAGGGAGGAGACACGGGGATACATGTATATGTACAGCTGATTCACTTTGTTCTATAGCAGAAACTAAGACACCATTGTAAAGCAATTACACCCCAACAAAGATGTTAAAAAAAAATAAAGTTTAACTAGAACATAGCCACACCCATTCACTTACCTATCATCCATGACTACTTTCTTGTTATAACAGCAGAACTGAACAGTTGTAACATAAACAGCGTGGCTTGCAAAGCCAAAACTATTTACTCTCTAGCCATTAATGGAAAAAGTTTATGGATTTCTGCTCTAAGTTAGGAGTCTTTCAAAGTCTCATCTCCTTCAATTAAGTCTCAGCTTATCTGTTCAGAAGTTCTTATAAGAAATCTCATACAATATTAGATAAAAGACTAGTTACATTATTTGTGGATATAAAAGTATTATTTTTAATTTCATAAAGTAATGATTGATTTCCATTTCCATATTTTCTTCTTAACAATTCCTTTATATACGAAATATCAAATTTTGCTTGCAGAACTTTATCCTACAGTTCTAAATGAATTAAATATCTCCAGTTATATGATTTCAAGTTGTAATTTTTAAAACTGCATTTCCTTCTGTTAACAGCAGTCTAGCTATACTTATTTCCTGGACCATTAATTAAATAAGAAATGTTATTCTAATATTCTGAAACTGGTAGCCCTTTGAAAAAATTCAAGAGGAACGATGAAAAGCATAATATGCCAAAGTAAGCTAATCTAAGACTATTTCTAAGGCATTTGATTTATAATATGGATTGTTAAATCGGAATATTTTTCAAGGGTTTAATTTATTTTTTGGTTGTGTTTTACTTCTATTCTCAATAGAAAAATAAGATCATGATTCACTGTTGCTACTGATTTAAAAGACTCTATTATAAAATTCCCAATTTTGGCTCTTCAACACTCTTTTTTTAAAAATTTTTTCTTGCGGTACGCGGGCCTCTCACTGCTGTGGCCTCTCCTGATGCGGAGCACAGGCTCCGGTCGTGCAGGCCCAGCGGCCATGGCTCACGGGCCCGGCCGTTCTGCAGCATGTGGGATCCTCCTGGACCGGGGCACGAACCCGCGTCCCCTGCATCGGCAGGCAGACTCTCAACCACTGCGCCACCAGGGAAGCCCTCAACACTCTTTTTTGATACAATTTCAACATCTCAAGAGAGGTGATCAAATTTACTTTTGCTGATCTTTAATATATCATCTGTTGGTCCAATTGGCATCTTCAAAACAGTATTTCTAAAAAATAAGTTTAAAAAGTGAAAATTTCAGTGTTAGTACCCTTTGAGGGATCTGGGCAAGACCTAGAAAAGTTAGAAGGCAAGTAGATTCTTGCCAATCAGCTCACAGCATGCTTTAGAATGGAGAAGAAAAACAATATTCTACTTAAGAGTTGAGGGTAATATACTCTTATATTGAAGTTATAAATTGCTGACAAGGGCTTCCCTAGTGGCGTAGTGGTTAAGAATCCGCCTGACAACGCAGGAGACGTGGGTTCGAGCCCTGGTCCGGGAAGATCCCACATGCTGTGAAGCAACTAAGCCCATGCGCCATAACTACTGAAGCCCACACGCCTGAGAGTCCGTGCTCTGCAACGAGAAGCCACCGCAGTGAGAAGCCTGCGTACCACAACAGAGTAGCCCCCGCTCGCCACAACTAGAGAAAGCACACGCACAGCAACGAAGACCCAACGCAGCCAAAAATAAATAAATAAATTTTAAAATAAATAAATAAATTGCTGACAACACTGCATGGTCAATAGGCTATGAAAACTGAGTAAACGCAACATGCTATCAAAAACCAAAACTCATAACAAAGATATGATACCTAATAATACTCATAACTACTTAATAATTGGATATAAATGATAAATCATTCATATAAATTGTCATAATTAGTCCAGAACAGTAAAGACTATAGAAACCATATGGTTTCATATTTATGAGGAATGATTCAAGGAGGTAGGTAAGATGAGTACTGAGAACAGAAGATTGAAGGGAACACTTAGCAGTTATTTTCAAATACTTGGGTTTTATGAAGAAGAGAGATTAACCACTCCATGTGACTCTGGATGACAAAAGTAGAAACAATGAGAAGACAATAATGAAAACAGATTTTAGCTCACCATAAGGAAAACATTTCTACTTTGTAACAGCCAACAATGGAACTCTTTACCTATGAGGCTTGTAGTATAATGGAAGAGTATGCAAATTTGGAATTAAATGGATCTCATATTTGGAATCTATCCCTGTCCGTTCCCAGAACTACAAGGTTGCTTGACCTCTTGAATGTCAAAGTCTATCGAACGGGTGGGGCGGGGGGCCGGGAAACACCACCTACCTAAAAAAGAGACTGACAAGTGACATATGATATGAATACAACTGTTTGTATGTAAATGTGATTTGTATATAAAATTGGTACAAAGTGGTATGCAAGAACAAAAGGTTATTTCAATAACAGTAACTATTAGTGGTGGTTAGGAACAGGGAAGCTGGAGCCAAACTCCTTGGGTTTAAATCCTGATGCTGTCAACTTGGCCAAGTTATTTAACCTCTCTGTATCCCTGTGTCCTAAGTTCTACAATACGAACGTTAACAGTACTTATAAGGCTGCTGAAAGGAATTACATAAGGCACTGATGACAGTGCCTAATGCATAATATATACTCTATAATGTTATCTAATCTATTACTATTATGTAATATTAGAAAAATAAATTCATTTTATTCTATAGTGAATTCCTTGTTATTGCAAGTATTCATCAAAGCCTTGAACAAGTCAGAGATGGAAATCCCACAAGTGAATAAGAGAGTCTCAACTAAATTCATTCATTCACACAGTCAGCAAGTATTAAATGAATATGTAATGCCTACAAGGGGCACTAGAGCACAGTGGTTAAGAGTACAGATTCCCAAGCCAGTCTGTGGATATGAATCCCCACAACATCTCTTAGTAGCTTATAAATTGGGGCAAGTTATGTAAGCGTAATATGCCTCAGTTTCTTCTTCTGTCCTATGGGGATAATTATAGGGTTGATGAGAGGATTCAATGAGTTAATGTAGGTAAAGTGCTTAGCACAGTACCTGACAGTAATACATCATATATAAAGATTAGCTGATTAGCTATTATTTTGACTACATGCCAGGCACAGTTTTAGACACCGGGAATACAAGAGACTGCTGACAAGGTCCCTGACTCACAGAACTTACATTCTTTGTAGGGGTGGGGTAGCACTGATAATAAACAAGCAAATAAAGAGTAATGACAAACACTAATATCAGTGATAAGTGAAGAAAAAGCAGGTTAAGGGAATAGGGAACAATTGGGGAATTCAAGTTGAGATAGGAAGGTCAAAGAAGAACTCTTGAGAAGCCTGGGGGATGAGCATTTCCATCTAAAAGAAAAACAGAAGGAAAGGTTCTGAGCAGGAAGATGCAAGGTGTGTTAAAAGGAATAGCAAAGAGGCCAGTGCCACTGGAGCAGAATATGGGAAGAGAAGGGCAGCAGGAGATAAGGCTGGAGAGACAGGCCTCAGAGACCAGAGTGAGGACACTGGGGTCTGAAGGGAAACAAATGGAAGGTTTAAAGCACAGGGGCGACAAAATCAGACGTGCACTGCACTCTGGCAATGACCTCTAATGAATTACTTGACTCCAAGATTTCCTGAACTTAATCATTCTACTAGTAATAGAGGGACATTTGCATATCTGGGAAATGGAAACATACATCATGATGGCAGACTGAAACATTTCTGCTTGGAAGCTGAGCATCCAAACCCAATAGTGAAATTACTACATTGGAAACAACAGAGCGTTTACTGCAGGGGAGCATTCCATTTGTGTTTGTTAGATTTCACATATGAAGTATTGTTTAGAAACGTTTAAGAAAGATTTGACAGTGGTTTTGGAATGTTGGGGAAAAAAGTGAGGAATTATGATTCCAGAAGGGAATGCTTCAGATATCAACAATGCCAGATTCCAGAGAGGAACTGTACACCAAAAGGATGCTGTATCATCACCATGACAAGCACATACAGATAGATGCCCAAGAAACAAACCAAGGTAAGGTATTACGTGAAGTTAAAATGTGAGTAGTCCACGAACCAGAAGTCAAAAGAGAAATGAGATTGTTCCCATATGGCGATCTTTTGGATGTGAGTGTGAAAATTTTCAGGGCAGAACAGAAAACTGGAGGAACACAACCAGGACTTTGAGATAAGCCACTGAGAGG